>NC_037297.2:10000-2410000 GCF_000002775.5 Populus trichocarpa | reverse complement strand
AAGGTAACAAAGCAAGGGACGCGCCCTTCAAATTATTCATTCTGTCGAAGTTTCAATTTTCACGTTGAATTTCTCTCTTCTTTCTAGCCAATTTACTAGCATTAATTTTGTAGACAATTCATGGAATTAGATGCTGCTCAGGAGCAACAGATAATGAAAAGAAGAGCCAAACTAGAACTAAAACCCCACAGATTTTGAAATTGGCTGTAAGTGGGGTCACAGAGCTTTTAAGGGTTTTCTCCTTCTCGGGCAAAGAGAGGTATCTTCTTTATTATTCTCCCTCTTCAATTGCGTTTTCTGGTTGTTTCTTGGGTAGATGTCCGGAAACAAACAAAATGAAACAAAACCCTCTTCCAAAATTGCTTCTTTTAAATGTTGTTCCTCGTATCGAAGATGAACTATGACGTTGACATGTCAGAAGGATGAACTTTGATTATGTTTTTTTTTTCTAAGAGGGGACAAGGCCCAAATCTATGAATCTTGAGGGGTTATGTGTGTGTCGTTTAGGGTTTTGAGAAAATATTGGAAACCTAACAAAGAAACACAAAGCCCTCTTTGAAAAAATTGCTGCTTTTGGATGCTGTACTTCGTGGGAAAGAAAATTGATGACATTGGCAACATAAAAATATTAACTTTTAATTACAGTTTTGTTTCTTGTTATGAGGTGTAATTTTCGTGGATTTTTAGGGATTATGCTCTGTGTGTGTTTGAATTTTCAGGTTTTGATTGTTAATTAGATGTTTATTTTCTCCCTTTGGTTCTGTAGATTAGAGAAAGTGAACAATAAAGATAGAGATGAGATATCTGTTTCTGGTATTGATGATGTTATAATGATCCTCAAGTCTGATTATGAGAATGCTTATTTCGTCACAGGTATTTATCTGCTCATTGAATTTTATACTGATTGTTTGGTTGCTTCTTGATTTCCCCTCTCAGTTGAGTGAAGTTTGCATTTTGGGAACCAAGATAAAAATTGGGTTATGGCCTTTTCTTGCAGCTAAGTCGCCTCTTGTTTTTACTTTAATGATTGAACTTAAGTTATCTTGATTTTTTTATTTGTGAAATCCGAATTAGGTGTTGTTCATCAACCTTTTCCTTCCTGTCTTTAGTGTGCTGGTGTTACTGATTTTGGATTTCTTGGTTTGACTTGAAAGGACTTCATCTCCCTGCATTTTTTTAAGCACAAAAATCAGCTATGCTGTGCCCTTTGTGTTCCTTCCTTTACCTATCTGATTGCTATTTTGATGATAACTGCTGGTTGTGTGTTATTGGGTTAATTTCTATGGAATGAGGTTTCTTGAGGGCTGTTGGTTTCTATGTAAGGGGGATGCTCTATGGGGTTGTCAGTTTTTTGGCTCATCAGTATTGTGTTTCTTCGCAAGGTTCTTGACATTCAGGCTTAACAAAATTGCACCTTGCTCATCAAAAATGAAATAGAAAAGAAAAAACAAAACCTCATTTTGGTTTGCATTATTCTCAAGCATAAGTTTTGGGATTGCGTTGGATATGATTCCATGAAAATCTCAACCCTGCTCTCACTAGAAGATCCAGATAATTACTCCTTTAGCACCAAAATACTCATACTGATGCCTATTTTAATTAGTGCTTTATTATTTATTAAAAGCAGGGGTTTTCACGTCAGCGATTTATGATGAAGATTGTGTCTTTGAAGATCCAACCATTAAATTCCAGGGTATAAACCATTGAGCTTTTATGTGATTATACATCTTCAGCAGTTTCATTTATGCCGACTCGTCAGATACTGAGGAGTTCCCTAATGGATCTGAAACTATATTCAATCAAATTCTCGTCTCTAATTGTTCCATGATGTGCTACATCGTTGATGAAGTCTATGATAGTTTGCTTGCATTACTTGGAATTCAATCTTCATTCCCCTTGCTTTTTTATCAGGTACTAAGTTGTATTCACGCAATTTGAAATTGCTGGTTCCTTTCTTCGATTGTCCATCAATTGGATTACAAGACATTGAGAAGGTAAATATACTCTATAAACTTAAAATTGATTTCACAGTAAATAAAAACTGCATATTCACATAAAGTCTCAACTTTATATCATGTCATTCGAGCCAATCCCGATATATTTTGACAGTGAGAACTATTTTAGGAAACATATAGTTAAATCATCACCCCAGCTTATAGTCCGAACAGCATAGTTTGGGAAATTTGGTGTAGTGATTGAGAACTGGCTGGATAAAGCTGTTTTTATTTAATAACTTCTCTTGCCTGTATAGAATGTCAAGCTCTTTGATCAATTGCCCAAACTCAACATACTACTTTGAAATCTGTCATAAAGTTCATGTTTTGCCTTAAGTGTTTCTGTGCTTACTTTTAAGGAAATTTTGTTAAGGGTTTTGTAGCAAAACAAGAATATACCCCCTTGGTTTCACTCCCTTAAGCCGAATCTCTTGTTCACTCTTTATAATCTTATTTTGTGATTTGGCTTTACATGGTCCCTGTGCTTGAGCATAAGTTTTTCCTCGCTTTGCTTCATTATATAATCATGCTAAAATACGTATCACATACCATACCGTATACTTCCACAATGCTTATGTTATAAATCATTTATTGGAGACAATGATTTATTGAATTATCAGTAAATTTCTAGATATAATTGAGGACACTAAAAATTTGGCTTAAAAGGAGTTTAGGGTTGCCTAGACCTTAAATTCTTGGTACATGTACAAGACTTCTTGGCTTCATCCATTAAAAATGAGCAGCAGTGCTTGGCCCTCCTCCAAGCTTGCTTGTAATGGATTTGGAACTTCTTTTTGTTCACAAAATAATTCTCAAGTCTACATTTTACTGCAGCATTTCTTCGACTACCACTCCGTACTTGATCCCATATGTGCTTTTTTAGGCAAATGCATTTTGACAGTTTGCTATTGTAGTCCTGTAATCTAGGCTGCACGGAGGATTCTTCATGAGTTCAGTGTGGAGAACTCTGTGTACTTGATAGTTTAAGTTTTTGTAGCATGATCAGTGTGGATTCATAGTTTAAGTGCAGATGCATAGGATGTGCAGCAATTCCCTTTCATGCTAGTTCTCATGTTTAAGAACATCTTAGGTTGTAGTAGGAGATTATATCTGGACTTGTTTTCTCTATTGATTCTGATTAATCGGTGCTGCCAAAATCACTCCTACCATCACCACCATATAGTTTATATGGAAGATGAAAGGTTATATCCTATGGGGAAACCATGTGGACAAACGCATAGGTGTGTCTACGATAACAAGAGTTGCTGTCTTGCAATTTGCTCTTGCTAGTTTATAGTTCTAATATGCCGGGGGGTGGTGGGGGGGCCTGCACTGAAGAACACATGCAACTATTTCCTTGGCTTACATCCTCCTTGAGCTGAACCTTTTCCTTTTCTACATAGAACTATTCACTATTTGATGTTGCTGATAACAATGCCCAATAATATGACTTTGCATGCAGGGTGTCAATTCCGAAACATATTTTGTGCTGGCAAGATGGAAACTAAGGTGCTTAAATTGGTTTTGATGAAATCTCCCTTTCCTTTATTGATGGTTTTTGTTTGGAATTTCATTTTTGCTTGTAGTGGTTCTTAAAATAGCGAAGAGAATTTTGCCTCAAAAAGAAGAAGACTTTTGCATCTTGAAATGTTCTGTTTGCATGAGAAATCTAATTATAAGGTTGTCTTAATCTTTTCTAATTTGGATAAGGGTTATCGATAAGGCATCAATTGAAATTTAACCGCAGTGAATATGTGAATCCGCATAAGCACTGTATGTGCATGTGTCCAGTAGGTGGCTGTGGACGGATTCTGAATATGCTACTCTTCAAATCAGGAATCCCATAGATGATTATTTCACTGTATGTTGCCTTTATAGGTCTTCCTAAATCAATTGTTAGTCTTGTCAAGCTTTTCGTTTTATATTTCATACCATCCACCATGGCTCCTGCTTAATTACTGTACTAACCAGTTCATCTAATCTGCAGAACATACCTGAAATTCCCATGGAGGCCTCTCATTTCAATCGACGGAAGCACAGTCTATGAATTAGATAACAAGCTTAAAGTGAGATGAAACCTTCTGCTTTTGACAATATTATTTCTTATGACATGTTTCTATATCGTGGCTCTGATATCAACGAGGGGTTGCAACTTTCCATTTGACAGATTGTTAGGCATGCTGAGAGCTGGAATGTTTCTGCACTTGAAGCTATTGGTCAGATATTTACCCCTAGCTTTGATAGACCTGGTGAATGAATTTGAGAAAACGTCTGGAAATCTAAAGCTGATGTAATCAGATCTCTGCAATTTGATTAAAAAGATCTTGTGGTTTTAAAGACAATGTAGACTTTCGTATGGATTAAGTTAGCAACCATCATCCTGTCTGCTCAAAGCAACTCTATAGTTGGATGGAAAAACAAAATGTTCCGTTGCCGGGACTTGAACCCGGGTCTCTCGGGTGAGAGCCGAGTATCCTAACCAACTAGACAACAACGGATTCTGCTTATTTATCTGTGGCAACTAATATACAAGTCTTATTAAAATTGCATGGAATAAAAAACACAAAAATCACCGCATGTTCTCTTGCTGATAGAGCATGAGATATGACAGGCGGCTGGAGCACAAGGCAAAGAGAGAGGCTGAGGCTTGTTGAGAGCGAGATATATAGCGCTTCTATTTCCATGGATTGGAGTAGTGCTGCACCCCAGGCTTGTTAAAAACAGAATATTTGCTGCTTTTATGTTTTCTTTCGAGGTTGGCTAGATTATTATAAGGGACAAAAGGTATACTATTGCAATGATGGTAGGAGCATGGCCACCAAGCACAAGAAGAATATTTGCGTTGTGCGTAAAAGTAGTAATGAGAGCTACTCATGTTTTAGCGCAGAAAGTCTTTCATCACCTTGATAACAAAAAGGAACCAACCTCCTTGAAATTTTCAGTTCTTGTTTGGAGTGAGTGTCTGGGAATCCTAGGTGCTGTGGTGGTGGAGATGGCGGTGGTGCATGCGCGCATGGTTTCAATATTTCCTTGCTTTTCAGTTGCTGGTTCATGTGGGGCTCGTGAATAGCAGGGTTTTTTGAACTTGAGGTCTTGGTGCCCTGTTTCTTCCTACTTAACGACGGGATTGAAAGAAGAAAGTTATGATTTCCGGTGAAAAGGGAGTGATGATTGCTTCCCTCTAGTCTCTGTCGTCCTTAAAAAAATACTCCAGAAAGATTTTTAATCAGTTAGTTATGCCAGGGTCCATCAACTGGAAGCCTTTAGGCGAAGGTCCTTGTGTAACCTTTTTGAGCTATGATTTTTATCTTGAGAGCTCCTTAATCAGTTCTTTTCCCCTACTTAATATTGAATCAATTAAAAAAAACTTTTTTTCAATCCCTAAACTTCAAAAATGTTATCGATTAGAAACTTTTGTGAGTAATTAGACGAGATAAAATATTCAAGTTGCAGTTGAAGAGGGACATTAATAGTTGATTGAAACTTCAGGAAGACATTGAAACAATCAAAATCTTAAGGGGAGAAACCGAATTTGCATCAAACTTCAAGGGGAAAATTTAAATTAACCTATTTTATAGGCAACATACTTTAATTTACTATTGTGTTTATGTCAATTATTTATTTTAACTGTGTTTTTAATTTAGTTAATTACTTCGAGTTTGTTCAATTACCCCTATTTTACTATACAAACGGGCATGATAGTATTAAATATTTTTATATTTATGAGATGACATTTTATATCCATCCAAGGCTTATATTTCTGAATAAATTATCTCACAAAAAATAAATTCAATACAATTCAAAATAATCTACCAAATTAAAAACATAATTGACATAAAAATAGAAGTAAATTTAAGGTTTTTATCTTTTTTGTCATATATTTTAGCGATTGGGATTTCTTTTATTTGGTGACTCAAATGAGAATTACATGACAATTGGGGGACAAATATGTCGTTTTCCCAAGAAAAAATATTCAAGTGGTTTTTTTATTTACACAATATATAATCAGATTAAATAACACAACATATATTTGAAAAACCTTCAAATTCAAATATTTTATGGAATAAAAAATTATCAATAATCCACGAATTTGAAAACACGATCCATATTTCTCAAGTTTCAGTCCTTTCTCCAAGCATACAACAACAAAGAGAACCCTCCGATATTGCTCCCACACGACCTAGAAGTAGATGAAGAGCATGAACTTCTCCCACAATCACTACTCTCCTCCGCCCATTGCAGCACACTAGAGCACGACGGGGAAGGTGATGACAACGACAGTGCCGGCGGAGTCGATGTGGGGCCCACCATGGACATACTCTTCCTCATCAATCTCTTCTCTGGACCAGCCATTTGAGGCCATACACCACCATCACCGACTTGAAAAATAAACACACCGTGACCATGAGCACCACCAAGACCATTGTTGTTGTTGTTGACCCAATTGAACACATCCCAAAAGAACTCAACTTCGAGCCCACCAACATAAATTCTCTCATTGCCTCTAAATTTCCATGCCAACCTCTTAATAACAAGACTAATTTCGCCATCTACTTTAACTACAAGCATGCCCCCACTGCACTCTATCCCAATTTCATGCTTGGACCCCAAGAAATTAGCCCTGGACACATAGCTCTTGCGTCCGAACACATGCTCCCTCCGAGACAACAAAGCCGGCTCATGACCGAGTTGGCGAGCCATGACCAACCCGGATCTCCGAGTCAACTCGGAGTAAAGATCACCAAGAAAGAATTCCAATCTTGCATCGCAGGAGATGGCAATGTAGAAGCGAGATTCAGGCTCAGCCGAGTTGTGAGAGAACTCAGCTCGAGTAAAGTCCCAGTAAAGCTTGATTCTTTGGTAATGGTGGTGGGTCAGGTAGAGGGATTTGGAGCCTGGTTTGTTTCTAAAGAAAGAAAAGGATGATGGGTATAAGGAGATGGTGATGGAGAAAGAATCAGCAGCGTAGATGGTTAGGGAGTGAGAGAAGAGAGATTTTGACCAAGTGAGCGTGAGATAGGTTGGTGAGTTGCAGAGTTGAGTTTGGTAAATGCAAGTAACGAGATTTTGAGGCACTTGAGAGGTACTCGAGAGTGTGCTGGGATTGCTGAAACATGCTGGGATCATGTTGGTACTACCTAGCGTGTTCTTTAACAAAACATTCAGTTGGTGAACTCACTCAGGGAAGTTTGAGAGAGGGAGGGAGGGAGGGAGGGAGGTGGGGGTTGAGCACGAGGGGTTTTGAAGAGTTGGTTTGATCGGATTATTTGTTTTTTTTTTTTTTTTGCTATGATTAGGTCACAGCAGGGGAAGGGAGGTGGTGTCTCTTTGTATTATGATTTTTTTTTTTTCAAGGGCATTAATTTGGATAGAGTTAGTTTGAAAGTGAAACTTAATCTTACTAGGATTCTTTTTTTTCAAACAAAGTAGTCAAAAGAAAAAAATGAAACTAAAAAATAATTAAAAGATAAATCAGTTTGTAAGTAAATTTATTTTTCGTGATATTATCTTGAATTTGAATGAAAAAGGGATTGTCATAATAAAAAAAATATATATATAAGATGGAGAGAACATATTAATAATTCATGACTCACGGATTGATTCAGTTCAAGGCTTGAATAGCCAGTGAAGGAGTTGACCTGTAATTTTAAATTAATATTTTTTCAATTTAAATATACTTTTATGAAAATACTTGCACTGCAGAATGAAATATCCATTTAGAAAGTGTTTATTATTGTTGTCTGCTCGTGTTTTTCAAAAAACTTAAATTTATTTTTGTTTTAAATTATTTTTTTATTTATTTTGAAAATTTTGATGTCATAATATCAAAATAAATATAAAACAAATATTTTAATATATTTTAAAATAAAAAACACTTTGAAAAGTAATTATTATCATAATATCTCATACAAACTTAATCTGTAAATAAAAAAATAATAATAAAAACCCTACTAATTAAAAAATAAAACTTGTTATTAACATCATGTGTTGTACGAAATAAAATATGACATGCCACCATTTTATTTTATTTTTATAAATTACATGGCTAATTTGATGTTTTTTTATTATTATTAACATAGATATCTGGATAAGTTTACGTGTACCTCGACTAATTCCACGAGTCCTAAAATTAATAATCATATAAGTTTTCAGTGGTCATTATATTAACAATAAAAAACCTCGAACCTGAATGCTAATTCGCTGTCTTAGTCAAGAATGCACTGGTATTTTACTGTTTTATTAGAATTCATATAGGTCTCTTTGTATTTCTAATTAAGAACCGCCTCACTATGAAGAAATTACTACGTACTGATTTAGGTTTTACTTTTCAAATGGGTACTTTGTGGAACCAATATGAAAATCTGGTGAATATGAATTAAAACAACTCCATCAATTACTAAAAATATTAAAATATTTGAGATTGAACAGTGAGACACCTTAACATTATTTTTTTATTCAATTCCTTTTTTGTTGGAACCTTTTTTTTCATTTAAGTTTTTTTTTTTTAATTGGATCTTTTCTTCTAATTTAACAAACCTCAACCATTTTTTATCGGCTCATTTTACTTTTCATTTAATAATTGTAGTGCAGTTTTATAAAATTAATTTTTAGTAAATTATAAAATGGTGTTTAGAATCATAAACATGTAAGATAATACAAAATGAAAAAAATATTAAAAAAATAACAAAAATAAACCTTAGAGAAAAACACAATCCACAATGAGATCCGATAATTACCCACATTATTTTTTTTAAAAAAAATCTTTTTATCCTTGACTCTTTTTATTCTCATTTAGTTCATTTATATTAAGTTGACTTGGAATATGATTTGATATTTTGTTTTGGTTGATTTTATATAGGGCTCTCGCAATATTAATAGTAAGTTTTGATCTTGATATAGTGCTTAATTTGGCAAAAAAAAAATCAATGTTATTGGTTCAAATCAATTAAGATATTTAAGACCCGATTTTAAATTGAAACAAATATTCAATTTTTTTTTTCTTCTAAAAATAGCATTTTATCTCAACTCTCACCTCAATCTTTGATTGTAAACAATAAATTTGTTATTATTTATTAATATATATAATTATTAATTTATTTTATTAAATACATGAATAAACTTTTTAGTTTATAGTAAAAACAAATGATGGTAAAAATCATTTTTTTTTACATTGAAAAAAAAAGATTCCATCCATCAACGTAATTCAGGAAACAAACTAGTTGATGCAAGGAGAATTGGTAATGCCAATACTGCATAGGATAAACAGACTAGATGGAGTATTTATTTCGTCTGTCCCTTTTAAGGTTTTTCTCGTATTGATAAATTTCGATTTATCAAAGAAACCCATTGTATAAGATTGGTTTAGTTACAACGCAACTTATTAATTTTGTGATGAAAAATATATAATTAGTGATTAGTTATTATTAAGGAGGATTAATCGACAATGGAGAGTTTTGTGTGTACATTGAGTCATGTGATTTTAAAAATAATAATCAAGTTATTGATATTTGAAAATTAGGTCAAACACTACTACAATTCTTAGATTTATAGACGGAATTTTTATCGGTATTTATACTTTTACTTTATTAGCAGGCTCACAGACAAAAATACTTCGTCAATAAAACTCTCGTCGATAATTTTTGGCTTGTCGGTAAATCTGCGGCTAATAAAATTACCGATGAATTTACTCACGGAAAGAGCACGCCAAAAAAAAATTACCCGTTTCATTTCGTCGGTATTTCCCACGAAAATTTTGTTATATAACCAACAAAAATACCTTATGTAATTCCGTTAGTGATTAAACAATGGCATGGTGGCATTTGCAGTGCTTCTTTTTCAACTCTCTGGAATATATCAATGAACTTAATCCGTTGGAAATACCATCGGTAATTATTTAAAAATATTTTTAAAAACATCTATATAACAGAAGTAGAAAATAATTAAATTAATATAAATCAACACTCAATAATACTCAGGAACATAGTTGCTTGAAAAAAAGAAGAAGAAAATCAACTCAAAGAAATTTACAACAAATAAATAACAAAAAAAAATAAACAATAGTAACAAAAAATAAATCAACAAAAAAAAACTCACCTAACCTAGAAAACCAATTCCAAAACCATAATCCAGCAACAAATAATTAAATTAAGAACTAAAATAAATCCAACAAAATTGATCTCATATGAAAAAAACAATCCTACAACAAACTTCATGCAATTACTAAGAGCAGAAAAATTTAAAAATAAAAAAATATATAATGAAAAAAAAACACAAAAAAGAGAAGAAAAAAGAAAAATTTTACCTTAATTTAATTGCGAGTGAAGCTGAGAAAAGAAAAGAAAAAAATAAATTCATAAAGTATGTTAATTAAAAAAAAACTGATTAGAAAAAAGAAAAAGAAAAGATAAGACATATTTGCTCGTGAACGAGAAGAAAAGAGAAGGAGTTGAGGAGAGAAGAAAAAGAAAGAAAGGGATGTTGGTGTTTTTTTACAGAAAAAGAAAAGGAGGCGTGTTTGTTATGAAATAAGAGATTTTGGTCTTTTAATTGAGTATTTTACCAACGGTTTTAAGATAGATAATTAAATATTAATATTTTTAATCATTCTGTCAGTGATTCCGTCTGTAATATTTAATTAAAATTTTTAATTTAATAAAAAAATTTCATAACCCCCCCCAAATATTACCAATAACTTTTCAATCTGTCGGTGATTTCGCCTATAATATTTAATTTAAATTTTTAATTTAATCAAAAATTTTCAGAAACCCCTCAAATATCACCGACAACTTTTCAATCTATCAGTGATTCTGTCTGTAAAGAATAGTAATTAACAGTGAACAAATTAGAGCTCTCTGAAAAATACCAGCAGAATTAATTCGTCGATGATCTTGTATGTAATTGACAACATGAACAATGCAATTGAGAAGTAAACAATTTCAAAGCTCTTTATAGTATACCGATAGAATTAGTCCATCGGTAATGTCGTCTATATAAATGATATGTCATTATATTTTTTTGGTTTTTTATTCCTTCTTTTCCCATTATAATTCCCTCAGTATATACCGAGAAGATACTTTCATCGGTTTTTACTGATAGATATAGCGAGGAAATATTCTGTTAGTAAAATTCACTATAATCTACTGACATAAACATTTCAATGATGTTTCTGTTTGTATTTATCATTTTTCTTTAGATAATGAAATCAAATATCTTGTGTATGCATCACTAGATCAAATCTTAAATTTTACTGTTGTTGGGAGGGCAAAGGCCTAGGAAAACACTAGCAAAATCCAGGGGTTGCAACCCCACAAGTGTCATCTAGCATATGCTTAATACAACCAATAGGGTCTCACTAAAACTAATTAAAGACTTAATTAATTATTCTCTTTTAAAGTACAAATTTCTTTACGACAAAAGCATTGAATCACAGGGAGCTGTTTTGCCATTAATGATTAAACCTATTGAAGTGTGAGTTTAAATAGCTTATACTTTAGAAGAAAATCATTCTCTGCACCAAATATTAAATAAATATTTATAATTATTCTCACATATATAGTACTTCCAAGTTTAGTTCTTGAATGATGATCAAAGCACAAGGCTTCCATCATTCATCATCCATCATCACAGCCATCGGTAGCTAGCTAAGGCTTACAGTTCATGTTCCCTTTCCTTGATTGGCGCCTTTGAAAGGGCTCTTGAACACCTCTCTCTCTGTCGTGAATGTGAGCTGGGTAGCACTGTCCCCTCATAATTCCCACCCACAATTACAAGCAGTGACTTTGATTTTTATTTTCTCTTTAATGCTACAAAAGGGTTATACTCCTTTTTTTATCATCGCTTTCCTTCTTCCCCTTTTTGTTTTTTGGCCATCTCGAAGCAACAGTGTCGAGGAGAGATGAGCCCAGGTGTAAAGGAGAGTCCCCAGCCACTTTTGCAGTATTTGCTTCACTAATCACTTCGATGACATTAGGGTACTAGAGAAGCCTCTACTTTTGAGGGTGTTCAGTGCCTGTTGGAAATGCAAAATTGGATGCTTATGCCGAAACATTATTTTACACACACACACACACCCACAAGCAGACAATTCTCCACTTGATGGTGTGCATGAATGATCATCCGAACAAAAAAAAATCAATATAATCTACATGGAAAGCTAATGTGGTCCGCGAACACAGCATACATGTCCCTTCTTTTGTACCCAATTTGTTTATTTCCTGGCTTCCAAAAAGATGCCAATCAAGGCTCGCTACATTGTGGACAAAATACAGCAATTCATAAGCTAGTTCCATCGTGCCTTTGGATTTAAATGAGTTTTATTCGATTCTTTTTGCTTGATGGCTTGGCATGCTAGCCATGCCTTAGCCTATGCTTTGCTTGATAGTTTGCATGCTTAGTTTATTAGAAGAAAAGGTTCCCATTAGACAAACAAAAATATATAATTGTATTTTAAATCTTAAATTTATAAACACCCATACGCTATGTCTAACGTACATAATATTGTCTAGCATATTTCCAGCAAATCTCATGTTCTTTACCGAGACAGATTGATATTATGATAGTTTTTAATTTTTTATTTAATTATATTTTTTTATGCTAGATCTCATATATAATTGTATTTTAAATCTTAAATTTATAAAAAAAATTAAAATAACTTGTTTTTCATCTATGAAAATCTATTTTTCATTTATTTCACGTATAAAAACTTATCTCAAAGCAATTTTAATAATAATAAAAAGAAGAACCTACTTTCATAGAAACACAACTAAAAATATTTTTAAAAAATTTATTTTTAAAATGAAACCACAACAATAAAAACTACCGATCTATTCACCATCACTTTAGAATATATAAATTTATTCAAGATATAGAAATGATTGTAGAAGTCATTGAATTGTCGTTTCTTTTTTCATTAATTATTAGTGCCGTTTCTTTCACACGGCGATTTTGACACGAGAAAAAGAAAGGAGAGAAAGCAAATAAATGTAGAATTAAAAGGGCGGTGCCCTTCGTTTAAAGGAAGGTGATCTCAATCACCCAGGTATATGGGCCATAAATATACCAAGAACTCTTTATTCATCAATAAATGAGCATGCTAGCTAGACCCGATATTGTTTCTACTTTCTACCCACACAATGCTTCTATACCACAAAAATAAAAAAAGGGGAAGAAAAAAACAAAGGGAACTTGTTATAAAGCATTAATTAATGCTCTTTCAACTAAATTCACTGTCACGAAATTTATTTCTGTATAATTGAACTATGTACTATGCTGTCAAATTTATTTAATGACAAATATACCCCTATTAGTGCTTACAGAGAGGTTGAATCAAATCAAACTTTTCTAAAAAAACAAATTGATCGAATATTTAATTTTCAGTTTTTTGCCATTTCTATTTTTAAAAAAACCTTAATTTCTATGTGCCGAACAAATATCTAAGACTATTTATTTTATTTAGTGTTAAATTTTTGCCTTTTATTTTATTTATTTTTTTTGTCCAACTAAGATCTGAAAAAAATTACCCATATTTTTTCTTCATAAATGAAATTGTATATTTATTTATCTTTTAGAATTACTTTATCATGAACTCAATATCCAAATGCTGTAGACAAAACATCTAATATGAGAATTAATACCATGTTCATGATACTCTAGCAATGCTCTAAGAAATTAATGATTATTAAAAAAGGAAAAACTCAGCATAGGCTTTTAATTTTCTTTTATTACAATTTACTTGTGTTGTTGATAAAAATCAGTTCAAAAAAAAAAAAAACGGAGGGAGGGAGGAGTTAAGGGTAGAGATGTAGCCAACTATTTAATTTAGAAATATAAGAGTTTATTTTAATAAATTTAACTTATAGCTAGACGATTATTTAATTTTAAATGAGCAATGATTGCAATATTCGATCTCTTTTCTAAGTTAATGGACAATAATTTATCCTCTTAAATGCTTCTGAACGGGTGGGTGCCCTTTAAGAGAAAAAAACTCTTGGCCCTTTTTATTATTATGTATTTATTTTATTATTTATTTCAATTGGGAATCTAATTAGTGCTGGGTCTTAATACTTAAATTCCATAATGATGAAGGAAACTCTCTCCCTTTCACAGCATCATGCCATGTTTTTTATATTCTTAATAGTAAGTTATCCTGAGATTCCTATGTGTGTATTATGACGAAATATTTTCGTGCAGATTTTAGGTGTAGAAGATTCGCTTTTTATAACCCAAAAAAAAAAAAATCTCCGAACTAAATACTATTATATATATATATATATATATATATATATATTACAGTAACCAAACATTATCTTCGGCTGAGGAAAGGATGATTATTTCAGTTGAAGAACGTGATCCACGTCAAGACCTAGTTTTGGGTCGATGCAGCCCAGTTTTCGGACAACGATTTGTCCACTTATTTAGACTTGTACAAAATCTTGGCTCGATGGGCTTAGCTGTATTGAACCGCGGTGGACCAAAATGAAACAGAAGGACAAGCAAATTGGCTATCAAAAGTTCTTCGCTTATATAGGCTGACTAGACGGGTCTGCAGATCTGATGTTATTGTTACTGTTTCAAAGTATCCGTGAAAATTTTTAATTTTAACTGTTTGAATTTATTGATGTTTTTTAAATTGTTTTTTATTTTAAAATATATTAAAATAATATATTTTTTATTTTTTAGAATTTATTTCACATCAATATATCAAATGATTTAAAAATATCAAAAAATTAATTTTAAACAAAAATAATTCAGATTTTTAGCAAAGAAGCAGCCAACTGCATAATCAAACGGTGTTTTAGATTCTATTTAGCATCATGGTTCAACTATGCATTTAAATTTTTAAAAAAAATAGTGTTTTTTTATCTTCTTAATGTATTGATGTTAAAAATAAATCTGAAAAATTTATATTATTTTAAAATATTTCCAAATAAATAATATTTTAAAAAATAATATCTCTCACACTCTCAAATAAAAAAAATCTAATCTTTTCATGGGCATATATATATATATATATATATATATGCGCGCGCGCGCAGGAGTTGTGCATCATTCTCCTATCTCATGCTAAATAAAAATCTCTTTTGTAGGCTCTCAAGAAACTTAGCAGCGATGGAGGAAAACGTAAGAAATAGGTGTGAGAATGCAGAGGATCCGTGGAGATTGATTCACGTGGAGGAGGCATGAATGCACCCTAACTTTCAAACAGCACACATGCCCCCTTTCGACACTTAAAATGCAAGTTATCCGTACTACTTTGAGAATTGGAACATGGTTAATTCGCATTTTAAAACCATAGCATATATAATTTATGTTTTTTTTACAAATTATTATTATTATTATATATATATATAAGGGGTTGTACTCCTTTCTATTATAAAAATATGGGATTTTTCATGAAAATAATTTATGGATTGATGAGATGGAATTATTATAACTCCTGAAAATAATGAATAATTCCTTTTTTTATTCTTTTTTCAAGGATCGATCAATCAATAATGTCTAAAATATAGAATCATAAAGCCATAATCCATATAAACATGGTTAATTAATTCGCAAATTAAAAACCACAATCCATATAAGCTTTTTTATTCAAGAAATTATGAAGTATATACTAGTGATTATACTTATCTATTATAAAATAATTTACAAATTCTATCTTTTTATATGAGATGTAATAGTACAACTCTAAATATACTGAATAATTCAATTTTTTTTTTTTTTGGAGGAGCTGATGAATCACTGATGCCCAGAAGATAGAATCATAAAGCAATCCTCCACCACGTTTGCATAATTAAATGAGTTACATGCTCTTAGTTTGGAATTAATATGTTATATATTTGGAATCAATTCTTTATTGTAATTAAATTATTTTATAGTATTTAACTTAAATTTAATTGATAAATAAATTGAATTTACATATTTTTAAAAAATAAAATTTATTTTATTTTATTTTGATATTACCTTCATTTTGTTTCTTCAAATGTCTTTTAAAAAAATTTATATAAGTATTTTGAAAAAAAAAATTAATATTAAATTTTTTCTTTTTAAAATTATAAATTAGAGCCTGCAATATTTTAAAGATTAAATTCTATTTAAAATTTAATTCTTAACAAATTCAAAACATAATATTTAATTAAAATCCTTGAACGGATTTAATACAGACAGCTGAAACCTGTAATAAAAAAACAATAATTAATAATCATTTAGGTGGTGATTCAATGGTAAGAGCTTAGGATCAAGAGGTTTGCCCTCTCTGTGATCTCAAGTTCGAGTCCTGTGGTTACTCATATGACGGCCACTGGAGACTTACATGGTCGTTAATTTTAGGGCTCGTAGGATTAGTTGAGGTGCGCGCAAGCTGGCCCGACATCCCTATTAAACTAAAAAAACAATCATTAATCTCATGAGACATGAATGACTAAGACACTAGCTGTTTGGTCAGGACCCACTGTTCTTACGATGTCAGAACACATGGTTCGTAAATTCTATCGTGAAGAAAGCTAGCTGCTCCCTTTTTTTTTTCTTTTTTTTCTTTTTTCTAGAGAGAGAATTGAAGAAACTGATATTTTGAAGAAAAAAGGACAAAGGGTCGAAAGAGACGATAGACAAAAAGACATGTTCTTGTACGCGTTAACCCTACAAATTGCAGAACACATGATTTGAAGAAATCGTTCTAAAGCAGAAGATTAAACGTTAATGTCAACTCCTTCAGTATCAATCAAATAACGCGTTTCTCTGCTGCTTTCAATAATATTCCTAGCTACTGCTACTGGTAATCAATTAATTCTAGGCGGTGAAAATAAAATATTAGGTTAATTTTTCTTGTGTTCATTTACTTTTTGCTCACATGATACACTTATTTTCCTTGCTAGGGTCACCTTCTTCTTCTTCTTCTTCTTCTTCTTTTTACGTTTGGTTTCATTGATTTTTTGTTTTAAATGCCGTAGAATTCTCAAATTCTTGGATTACGTATCATTCTAAGAATTTTTCACTCGTTGTATATTTATATTCTCTCATATGCTTTATTTATCACTTTTTGGATAAAGAATTTCCTTGGAATACGAATAGAAAATCTATTTTTTTATACATAAGGATCAAATCTTTTTTTAAAAAAAATAACAAAATTTAAAAAACAAAGAAATTAAAGTATAAAAATTTAAATTCTTACATGGAAATAAAAAATCTCAAAACATCCCAAAAATTGAAATAGCCCGTAAAAGATATAAAACATTGCATAGAGTAATACTAATGAGAAATTCAAGGAATATGTGTCTTGCAAAACCTTTTTTTTCCCGTATTGATATATCTTCATGATAAAATGCGGAGCTGGTAGTATTTGATGGGAAAGTAAAAATTAATATAACAAGATATATTATTAAAAATTTATTTATTTAAAATAAAAATGTCATACTATTTCATATTTAAATATTAAATTAAAAAAATTAAAATATTTTACAGGCCCGGACCTCTGCTTGCCTCCTCTCATTCCGCCCCGGCTTTATGAATGTAGCTTTTTACTTTTAATTTTGAGGATTTATAAGTTAGTTTCAGTTTTTTCTAAGTTTCTTTAGATTTTTAAATTAATTTTTTATTTTTTAGTTTTTGAATGTAGTTTTTCAGTTTTTAAAATAATCAAGATTTACCAAATCTTTCATGGTCGTCATTGGCTTTAGTAAACAAAACTGCAATTACCCTCGAAAATCAAAGTAACCTTGTTGAAATTATAGTATGTCTTAATCCCTATACAAGACTTGTTCCAAGAATCCGAAGTGTCGTTTCGTTGGTCATTGCATCAGTTTTGTAGTCAAAGCTTTTGTATATTTTTGACTTCTTTTTTTTTTTTTTTTTTTTTTTTTTTGATTATCGTGGGTGTCCGGGCCAGCTTGCGCGCACCTCGACTAATCCCACGGGCCCTGAAGTTAACGACCATGTAAGCCTCCAGTGGCCATCATATGAGCGTCCACAGGGTTCGAACCTGAGACCTAAGAGGGAGCAAACCCCTTAGTCCCAAGCTCTTACCACTGGGCCACCACCTATATGGTTTATATTTTTGACTTCTTAATATGTACGGTGCGTGCTCATGGAATCAAACGACATCTAGTCAAACGAGGAGAAAACTTCTGGAAATGCTGATTGCCCATCATGTCCGTTTTTTGACTTTAAAAAAAAAATGATTGAAAAATTTTGTTTTTGGGTTCTAAAATAGTAAAATATTTATTTTCCTGCAAAAGTGTGTGTGTGTGTATATAAATATATTTAATGTATTAAAACTAAATTGTCTGATTAAAGGAAAACTATTTATGTCAAAGCTAAATAACTTCACCAGTTAAAATTAAATTTCTGAATAATTGATTTTGTGTTTATTTACTGGAAAATAATTTTAATTTTTTTTTATAAAGACAAGGGAAATGGTTTCTATGAACAAGTTAAAGGGAATTTGCATTGATTATGAGCAGCGAGTGCAAATAATTAAGATTTGTCCAGATATTAAAAGGGAGATTGCTGCATTCAAAAGGGTTTGGAAAATGTCGAAGAAAATGGATTTGAAGTGCTGATTATGGATGATTATCTTAGAAAAGATAGCAAGCATTACAATGATCTTTTGACCATAATTTTTTATATCTCTTCGAAGTAAACTCATGGAGATGGTTCGCAATGATCACTGTCGTTTAATTTGTTGAATTACTTGCAAATGTCAATCAATCAAATCAATTAGGAGCAATAATTACAGTGTTAAGCTTCCCATAGAGCTTATTTCTTCGCCTAACTAAAAGCATTATGAGATGTTCATTAATCATTACTTTCTAGAAATTTATATTATAATATTAAAATATAATATAAAATATATCTTATAATCACATTTAATAATTTAAATTTATAAATTAAGATAATTTTTAGATATAATATTAGAACATTAATAATTAAATATTTAGAATCTCATCATTTTTATTTATTTGATAAAAATTAAAAACAAAATAATATAAACATATATTAGTTTGAGGTCTAAAAAAATTTTATTTAAAATAAATATATTAAAAACTGATATAAATTATATATTATATCTCAGCCATCAGCTTTACTTTTAGATTAAGAATTCCTCTGACGCTAGTTTCAATGTTTAAATTAAGTAAAGAAAGGAACTTTTCACTGTTCTTGGAACAACGATTTTGAATCCTTAACCATTGAATCAATGTCTAACCAGTTATCGGTGGGTAGCTTGTCGTCGAGCTATAGTGAACCCACCTCCAATGGTCACTCAATTATTTTATAATATTCAATTTGGTCATTGAGTACAAAGTTTTTTTAGTAAGTCTTTTAGTTCAAGCATGCACTTCTTCAATAATCACTTGGTTTTTTAACGAATCCTTGAGTTCAAAGTTATTTTCAAATAAGTCCTTTAGTTCAAATATATACACCTCAAATCCCTTAATTTTCCAATAATAATTAAATTAGTTCTAGAATGCCAAGTTCTTTTCTAATAATCATTTAATTAATTAAGACATTATGCTACTGTTTGGGAGTGTGGCCAAACAGAGATTAGCCAAAATTTAATCTTTTTTAAAAAATTATTTTTTTAATATTTTTTGATTGTTTTCATGTGCTGATGTTAAAAATAATTTTTTTAAAAAAAATATTATTTTAATGTATTTATAAGCGAAAAGCACTTTGAAAAACTATTGTTATCACATTCCCAAACACCTCCTATAATTGTCTTCAATCCAATACTTTTGTTTACAATTTGGCTCTTGATTTGGAGTTTTTGCTATGTTTTTATAGATTATGAATCACTACAAGATTTAACAGTTTTACCGACGGAATTTTTCCGTCGGTGTAAGACACATATTCCATCGGTAATTATATTACCGACAGAATCAAAGACGGAAATGATCCGTCGGTGAATCGTTCGTCGGTAATGTTTTGTCCGTCGGTAAATCCGTTGGTAATATAATTACCGACGGATTTACTGACGGAACAGACGCGTCGGTAATAATTTTTTTATTACCGACGGAATTACCGACGGAATTTCCGCCGGTAATTCCGTCGGTAATTATTGAAAAATATTTTAAAAAAAAATCATTTTATAAAATTATAAAATAATTAAATTAACATAAATTAACACTGTATAATATATACTCAAAATGCTTGGAAAAAAGAATAAGAAAATCAATTCAAACAAATTTGCAACAAATAAATAAAATAAAAAAATAAATTCAACTAAAAAATTAATTCATATGAAAAAAATGAAGTTGCAATTGCTAAAAATTTAAAAATCCTATAAATAAATCTACTAAAAATTGATCTCATATGAAAAAAAAATCTCACAACAACATTTATACAATTATTAAGAACAAAAACAATTAAAAATAAAATAAAAAACAAATATAGTGAAAAAAATCATGAAAAAAGAAGAAAAAAGAAAAATCTTACCTTAATGTAGTTGCAAGTGAAGCTAAGGAGAGAAAAAAAATTTCATTAAGCATATTAATTAAAAAAAAACTAAGAGGATAAAAGAAGAAAGAAGAAGAAGACATACCCAAGCATGGAGGAAAAGAGAAGGAGATGAGGAGAGAAAAGAAGAGAAAGAAATAGATAAGAAATGATGTTTTTTACATAAAGTGAAGAAGAAGAAGAAGACATGCCTTAATGATGTTTTTTACATATAGTGAAGAAGAAGAAGAAGAAGAAGAAGAAGTAGAAGAAGAATAATAAGAATCGAGCCTGTCTCTTGTAAAATAAGGGCATTCAGGCTTTTTATTGGGACACTTTACCGACGGATTTACCGACGGATAATTAAATATTAATATTTTTTAATTATTCCGTCGGTAATTCCATCGGTAATATTTAATTTAAATTTTCAATTTCGTAAATTTTTTTTCAGAAACCGCCAAAAAATTACCGATGATTTTTCAATCCGTCGGTGATTCCGTCTGTAATATTTAAATGAAAATTTTAAATTAATTGAATTTTTTCAGAAAACCGCCAAATAACACCGACGACTTTTCAATCCGTCAGTGATTTACTCTCTGGAAAATACCGACGGAATTTTCCGTCGGTGATTTCCTTTGTAATTAACATGATGAACAGTGTTCACAATTTACCAACAAATTTACCGACGGAATTTGTGCCGTCAGTAATTCTGTCGGTAAGTCCGTTTGTAAAAATGACACGTCATCATTTTTTTTTTGCTTTGTTTTAATTTTTTTCCCACTGTAATTCCCTCGGTATATACCGAGGGAATATTTCCGTCGGTAAAATCCCTCGGAAATTTACCGACGGAAATATTCTCTCGGTATTTCCGTTTGTATTTATCAATTTTCTGGTAGTGAATAATCTTCTTTTTTTTATGAATTAGCATAGGCTCATTGAATAATTTATTGCTTAATTTTATTATTTTTCTATGTAAAATTGTCAGAAAGTGTAAAATAAGTAAAATCAATGTTCCAAATTACCTTAATATGCAATAAAATAAAAAGAAAGGTTGAATTATATAAGTAGAGAAATTAGGGAAAGAGACTCGTCAATTTTAATGTTGATTGCTTGAGCACCTTTTCAAAGTCGATTTCGCTTTCTTCCACCGTGCTTAACTACCAATTATGGGCTCTCAATTTATATTTTCTCCCCTAATGTTTATATGTTTTCTCAATTCCATCTAAAATCTTTGATTTCTTTCAATTAGACTTTGTATTTTTTTTATTCCACTGTGTAAATTTCAAATTTGTCTCTAAAATTTATGGAATATCTTAATATAACTTAAAATTTATGGAATATCTGAAATTTCAAGAATGAAATTAGAATTTACATACCTAATGGAGGGGGAGGGGGCGCCTAGAAAAAGTGAAAGATGTGGGGGCACATTCGAACAAAAACGAAAGACATGGAGTCTAATTGAAATAAGTCAAAGATTTTAGGTGGAATTAAGACAGCACGGAAACTTCTTGGAGGTAAATTGTAATTTACCCTTGGATCTACATGGTTGCGAGTCAACTATTTGCTCTCCTTGCTTGTCAAGATTTTCTTCTTTTTGAATAAAAGTCAAGTAATTGTTTCTAGCTGTATATAAAAAAAATTAATTTTGATCAACGGTTTTAAGTTTTCCATCAATGGAGTCTAGTAGAGTAGCTTGTTCTTCGTTAGTTTATGGCAACTCAAATTCATTTCTAGCTATGCGTAATTAAGATGCAATTAATTCCTCACAGACGGCTAAAATTTAGAAATTTCAAAGGGTTTTGTTATGATTCAAATCATTAAATGAAATTATTATTGACTGAAATACTAAATTATTTTTTCAAACAATAAGCTATAATTTTTCCTTAATATAAAGAAATTGCTATTTTTTATTATAAAAAAACATTAAATTAAAGGAGGAAACCTTCCACTATTGTGCCTCTGCAATAAAACCAACCCTAGCTAGGCCCGGTTCTACATTCAGGACTTTTGATCACGACGAACATATAAGATAAGCTTGATTAGCTGGTTTCATGTCAGTATCATAGCTTTACATTCAAGAACCCTTCGAACCCCACCATGCAGCTCTGCACCATAAATGGCTAGCAAGTGTGAGCTCTGAAAAAGACCAGACGAGTTTCCAAATTGCACTTGTGCATGGACGTCCATGTGAAGATGAAATCCACATTGATTTATCTTGTACCCTGACTCCCATACCTGACACGTGCCCAGCAAACTCCATGTTAACACAGTGTTGGATTCTCTCGGGACATGAAATCAGCTGTGTTTTGTGCAAATTTTATGCGTATAAACACTCGCCATGGGTATTTTAAGTCAGTCTTTCTTCCAATAATTAATTTCCTGCAGTCCATATACTGTGAATGCCCTTCAACACAGCTTGTAATCAAAACCGCCCTTTTATCGTATTTTCTTCATGAAAAATAAGAGAGTGTTTGTCTACTGTATATCAAACCGCGTTTCAAGATTAAAGAACATTAAATTACTATTTTTTAGCCTTAAAATGTAGTTTCTATCGCAGAGAAAAACACAACATGCATGATACAAATGGTTTCAATCTACAGGAAAACATTTTCCTAATAATAATAATAAAGAAAAAAATTGTTCTTGGAAAATTCATCCTTGATCTTCAAGGTTATGTTGACCAAAGAACTCGACCTTAGGTACCAAAATTCCGTTGGAAGCTATAAATACGATACAAGATGGGATGGTATTTTTGTTAATTCATCGTGCGATTTGTCATAATTTCCAAAAAACATTTGATGTAAAAACTAATTTATTTTAAACAGAATATTTTTGTTCCCAATGTATATAAACTAGACTACACTAACGAGGTTTATTAACCATTGATATTGATTATCATTCTGTTTAGGAACATATTTGAAATTATGTTTTTTAAAATTTTATTTTTAAAAAACATAATTTTTTAATATTTTTGGATATATATTGATATTAAGAATAATTTTTTAAAAATAAAAAAAATAATATTTTAATATATTTTTGAATAGAAAATACTTTAAAAAACAACAATTATTATACTCTTAAATATCCTATATAGCATGGTTAGTGTTTAATTATAAATGATAAATTTTCAGATCATTTAATTATTATTTTTTACCGCAAGTCTAACGCTTTCCAAAAATTACATATTAATATTCGTAATATTACTCAAACGATATAGACCCTCTTTTCAAGTTTCAGTCCACATGTTTAGTATTCTGCTTTCCATTTTTTTAATTTGGTTTCTCTATCGTTTTGTGCTTGGACTCACTAATCTCTAAATTAAGCCATAAAACGAAGACTTTTTAAACCTTCAGCTATAAAATCAGTGTTATGGCCTTATATACCTAACCTCGTGAAGACGTTGGTGTTTTTACTTTGAAAACAAGAGGCAAAAAAATTAAAAATAAAGAAATAAATGAGTACTACAAGATATGTTTGGAAAGATTTTATGATGTTTAAGTTGTTATTATTAATAATTTAATTATTAATCAAGTAATTTGGTATCATTGAGTCTTGTATCAATTTTCTTGATAAAAAAATAAAGCACAAAGACGTGCTTTGAAAATTGCAACGCTGAGTGTTCCACGGATGATTTAATTGAGAGGAAACAGTTCTCCTTTATAGATGAAAAAGACTTATGATTATGTTCATGGATTATTTTTATTGGTATATTTAGGAAGAATTTTACTATCAAGTTAATTTTAACAGTAAAATTGTTGTTAAAAATTACATATCATCGTATTTTTTTATTTTATTTTTTATTTTTCATTGTAATTCTCTCAATATATATATGTTAAAGATTGTTTGAATTTAATTTGTTTGTTTTCTGTTAATAAATCCTATTGACTAGGAATCACAGCTGTTAAGTGTGATCAAATCAGCAAGCCTGTTATTGCTGAGCTGATCAAGTCGTGAGTCTGTTGCTATTATTTAGCTGTTTTTTCTGAGAATTAGTTACAATGTAAGGCTATTTATAAAGCCAGTTTATCTTCAAATAAGACAAGTTGATTACGGTTCAGTTTATTTGTTAGCAATCTGATAATCTACATTTGGTATCAGAGCTTGTAAACGGGCCCTATCATCTGAAGCAGCAGTCTTTTATAAACACCAGAAATGACATTTGAGGGAAACACGAGTGGCTATGTACAACCAGCAATTCCAAGGCTTGATGGTTATTATAATCATTGGAGCATGCTGATGGAGAACTTTCTCAAATCAAAGGAATATTGGGCACTCATTGAGGAAGGAATTCCCGAAGTAAAAGAAGGCACAATTCTGACTGAGGCACAGTCAAAGGCGATATCAGACCTGAAGCTGAAGGATCTGAAGGCAAAGAATTTCTTATTTCAAGCGATAGATCGCACTACTCTTGAGACTCTTCTCAAGAAGGACACTTCTAAAGACATATGGGACTCTTTGAAGAAGAAATATCAAGGCACCAGTAGAGTTAAACGTGCCCAGTTGCAGGCTCTTCGTAAAGAGTTCGAGATGCTGCACATGAAAGGTGGAGAATCTATTAATGAGTATTTTGCAAGAATACTGACTACTGCAAATCAGATGAAAATGCATGGTGAGAAGTTAGAAGATGTGACAATCATAGAAAAAATTCTACGCTCTATGAATTCTAGGTTTGATTATGTGGTATGCTCAATAGAAGAATCTAATGACATTGATACTATGTCAGTAGATGAGCTGCAAAGCTCACTAGTTGTGCATGAACAACGCATGACTAAACACATTGAGCAAGAACAAGCTCTTAATGTGACTTATGCTGTAAGACCCTTTGGAGGAGGCAGAGGACGTGGAAGCTTCAGAGGAAGAGGACGTGGACGAGGTCATGGCACTAGAGAAGGAAACTTTGGCAAAGCATTTGTTGAATGCTACAATTGCCATAAGACTGGTCACTTTCAATGGGAGTGTCCCCATAAAAGGGAAGAAAAAGCAAACTTTGCTGAGATAGAAGAAGAAGAAGAACAGATGCTGTTGATGGCTTACACAGAGAACAAGCCAGCTGGAAACGAAGAAATGACAAACTTTGTTGAAGAAGAGGGAGAAATGCTAATGATGGCCTACACAGAGGATAATGGAGCAGTGGCAAGCTTTGTTGAAGAAGAAGAGATGCAATTGATCACCTACACAGAGAACAATGGAGCTGTGGCAGAAATGCTATTGATGGCCTACACAGAAACCATACCAGCTGAAAAGGGAGCACTGTGGTATCTTGACTCTGGATGCAGCAATCACATGACAGGAAACAAAAGCCTGTTTTGTGTTCTAGATGAAGTTTTTCGAGAAAAGGTCAAGCTTGGAAATGATTCAAGCATGAGTGTTATGGGAAAGGGAAGTATTCAAATGCTGGTAAACAACAAAATACATAACTTAGATGATGTATTTTATATACCAGAACTTAAAAGCAATCTGATCAGCCTAGGACAACTGCAAGAAGCAGGATGTTCAATTCTGCTACAGAGAGGAAGGTGCCAAATCCATGATTCAAACGGGGAATTAGTGGCTAATATCAAGACGTCTGGAAATCGAATGTTTCAGCTCATAACAGAAGTTACTGGAGATCAAACTTGTTTCCAAACATCTAACCAAGATTTATCTTGGTTGTGGCATTACAGGTTTGGACACTTGAATTTCAGTGGACTCAAGACTCTGCAGAAAAAGGAGATGGTAAGAGGGCTTCCTCAGATCAATGATCCCTCTAACGTATGTGAAGAATGTGTGACTGCAAAACAACATAGAGAATCATTTCCTAAGGAGAGCACTTGGAGAGCCAATCATATTCTACAGCTGGTGCACTCAGACATCTGCGGTCCATTGAATCCCACTTCCAACAGCCACAAAAGGTACTTCATAACCTTCACTGATGACTTTAGCAGAAAAACGTGGGTGTACTTTCTAGTAGAAAAATCAGAAACCATTGAAGTGTTTAAGAGGTTCAAAGCAAAGGTTGAGAAGGAGACAGAAAAATTCATCCAATGTTTTCGAACAGATCGCGGTGGAGAGTATACATCCAATGAGTTTGTAGATGTATGTGAAAGAAGTGGAATCAAAAGACAACTGACTGCTGCGTACACACCGCAGCAGAATGGTGTATCAGAAAGGAGAAACAGAACCATCATGAATATGGTAAGAAGTTTACTAGCAAGCAAGAACATGCCTAAAGCCTTCTGGCCCGAGGCAGTCAAATGGAGTGTATATGTTCTCAATCGAAGTCCAACATTTTCTGTGAAAAATGTGACGCCAGAAGAAGTTTGGTCAGGTCAGAAACCAACTGTTAGTCACTTCAGAATATTTGGTTGTGTGGCATATGCACACATTCCAGACCCAAAGAGAATGAAACTTGATGATAAGGGAGAAAAATGTGTACTGCTTGGGGTGAGTGAAGAATCCAAGGCATACCGTCTTTATAATCCTATAACCAAAAGGATTTGTATTTCTAGAGATGTGGTGTTTGATGAACACAGCAGCTATGATTGGGAAAGCACTGACAAAGGAAATCCAATGGCTCTTGAATTGGAAAACAATGGAAAAGCTGACGTTGAAGAAGATGCACACAGTGGTGAGGGAGAATGTGAATCAGGTAGTATGGATCAAGTTACCGAGACATTACTACCTGAGACATCTGAAACTCCTATACACAGCATGCACAGATCAAGGAGAAAACCAGCTTGGATGATTGATTACACAAGTGGTGAAGAACTTGTTGATGAAGACTCATTGGCTCATCTTGCTTTGTTTGCAGAGAGTGACCCGATTACATTTGATGAGGCAATTAAAGATTCAAAATGGAGAAAGGCTATGGATGCAGAGATCGAAGCTATTGAAAGAAACCACACATGGGAGCTAGCTGAATTGCCTGAAGGAGAAAAAACAGTGGGAGTCAAGTGGATTTACAGAACAAAGCTAAATGAAAGAGGGGAAGTTGACAAGTTCAAAGCTCGATTAGTTGCTAAAGGATATACACAAAGGTATGGAATTGATTATTCTGAAGTGTTTGCCCCAGTAGCAAGGCATGACACAATTAGAATGATTATTTCGTTGGCTGCTATGAATGAGTGGAATGTCTTTCAACTGGACGTAAAATCTGCGTTTTTGCATGGAGAACTTGTGGAACAAGTATTCGTAGATCAACCACCAGGCTATATAAAGAAGGGAAGCAAGGGTCTGGTATACAAACTGAAAAAGGCTCTTTATGGGTTGAAACAAGCCCCAAGAGCTTGGTATAATCGAATTGACAATTATTTCAGCAAGGCAGGCTTTCACAAGTGTCCCTATGAGCACACACTCTACATCAAAACAAGAGGGAGAGGTAATCTTTTGATTGTATGCTTATATGTGGATGACTTAATATTCACTGGCAATGATGAAGATATGTTTAAAGTATTTAAACAATCCATGATGAAGGAATTTGAGATGACTGATTTGGGAAAGATGAAATTCTTTCTTGGTATAGAAGTGACTCAATCTGCAGGTGGTATATTTATCTGTCAAAGGAAATTTGCTCGGGAAGTTCTTGTAAGGTTTGGAATGGATGATTGCAATTCAGTCCAAATTCCTATAATTCCTGGAACCAAGCTGACCCGTGATGATGGAGGAGCAAAAATTGACAGTACATATTACAAGCAAATGATTGGAAGCTTGATGTATATGACAACCACTCGACCAGATTTAACATACGCTGTCAGTCTCATTAGCAGATTTATGGAAGCACCAACTGAACTACATCATCAGGCTGTTAGAAAGATACTTCGGTATCTAAAAGGAACACTTGACTATGGTCTGTTCTATAAGACGCAGAAGAGTGTAAAATGTGAATTAATCGGTTTCAGTGACAGTGACTATGCTGGGGATGCGGAAGATCGTAAAAGCACATCTGGATATGTATTTCTCTTAAGTGGAGCTGCAATTTCATGGTCCTCAAAAAAGCAACTTGTTGTTACTTTATCTACAACTGAAGCAGAGTTTATAGCTGCTGCATCATGTGCATGTCAAGGTATTTGGCTAAACAGAATTTTGGAAGAAGTGAAGCATGCACAGCAAGGTCCAATTATGTTGTTCTGTGACAATAATTCAACAATTAAGCTGTCCAAAAATCCAGTCTTGCATGGAAGGAGCAAACACATTGATGTGAGATTTCACTTTCTTCGTGATCTCACCAAAGAAGGCAAAGTGGAACTGATTCATTGCAGAAGTGCTGAGCAAATTGCAGATATTCTAACTAAGCCTTTGAAGGCTGAATCTTTCGTGAAGCTGAGAGCATTGCTTGGGATGTGTTCAATCGTGGAAATAAACTGAATGCTTTCAAGCATACAGTTTAAGGGAGAATGTTAAAGATTGTTTGAATTTAATTTGTTTGTTTTCTGTTAATAAATCCTATTGACTAGGAATCACAGCTGTTAAGTGTGATCAAATCAGCAAGCCTGTTATTGCTGAGCTGATCAAGTCGTGAGTCTGTTGCTATTATTTAGCTGTTTTTTCTGAGAATTAGTTACAATGTAAGGCTATTTATAAAGCCAGTTTATCTTCAAATAAGACAAGTTGATTACGGTTCAATTTATTTGTTAGCAATCTGATAATCTACAATATATATCGACAGAATGTTTCCACCGGTTTTTATCAAGAGATATAGTGATGAATAATTCTGTCAATAAAATTCGCTATAATCTTTTAATAGAAATCTTTTGATAGAAAATTTTTGTTGATATCTCTATTTGTATTTATTAAATTTCTAGCCGTGTATGATTCTGTTCACATTTTTTTTTAATAAATCAATCTAAAGCTGACTATATATAATGTATAGTTTAAGTAGTTTACTGGTTTGGTCATGGTCCTCGTGATAAACCGACCCTTGTATTCGCTGAGATTCAATAAGTAGGGTTGAAATCTTAACTATTTTAGGATGAACATTAACAATTATCGATCCCAACTCCTAATTCGTTATCTATAATGAAGACTTGATTTGCTTCGATGATTTCTAGATTGTTATCTATTTTATCGTTTTGGTTTTTGAGTTTTAAATTCAAAAATTAATTAAGGAAAATTTTAATTTCACTATATGAAAACTAATTAATCTAGACATATATACCTTAATTTTTTTTTAAAAAAAAAACCAGTTACATTTTTTTCTTAGGATGGAATTAGCAATTGTGAGTTCCATATCTAGACATATCCTTTGCTAATATGACAACAAAAATTAGAAAATAATTTGTAGCATATTGCAAATCTCAAGAACTTCTTCAATGAAAGTCATTAAGATTTTAATATTATATAAAAAATTAATTTTATTAAAAAAAATAAATTATTTGATTAGATTCTAGAAATAATTTTATATTATCATCTAATAATTTTTAGATCTGCGTGTCTCGATTTCATCATTGCAATCACATGAACAGTCCCTTTCCTCTTTATGATCTCAGTATAGAAAAGGGGGATAACACATAAACCGAAGAAATCTAAATTTTGACAGCAGAATCTATATAAATAATATATATTGCCGGGCCGGCAAATAATCTAACATGGGTGCAGAAAAATGATGGACCATTTCCAACTTCTCACGCAAAAAAAAAAAAAAAAAAAAAATAAAATAAAATAAAATTGAGGGACTTCCTCTCCAATCTTATGGGATGGGTTGAAAATTAAAATAAAAGGTATACTTTATATTATTTTATATGCTCCAATTACTTCAAAATCTATAGAGAGAAGAGCTCATTTTGAATTCAAGTGTTTTGAGTAGCAAAATCTTTTGAGAGAAGTGATTGTTTTAAATTATTTTTTTTTGTATTTTTTTGAATCGTTTTGATATATCAATGTCAAAAATAAATTTTAAAAAATAAAAAAATAATATTATTTTGATATATTTTCAAGTAAATTAATAGTTTTTTTCAGGAACACGTAATAAATTGGACCACCCTCATAATAATTATTTATAAATTCTTTCCTCTCCTCTTAAAAAAATGTATAAATGTTTTATGTGATTACATGCATATCCTAACATGGATGATCATGAGGGAAGTATGGTTGGTGTGGAGTGGGTTGTCATATTCACTTCCATTTTCAAAATAAAAAAAAATAAAAATCTAAAATAAAATACCTAATTTAGAATTCTCAAATCTCCTGTCAAAATATACAATTAATGTCTGCTATGAGTTGCTTTGAAAATTCAAGCAAAGCTCACAACCAAAATTCAAAGTCAAACCTATATAATATTTGTGCTAATAAAGAGAGAAATCTAATTCAATATGAATTTAATTAGCTGCCTGAAATGCCCATTTGCTTACCTGACAACAATATATAATTATTACAAGCCAAATATTTTCTAAAAACCTAAATTTTTATAACTATTTTTTTTTAAAAAATATAGATAGAAATATCCTCTAATCTTATTGTCTCCGACTATTATATCTTAAGATAATAACCGACACTATTTAGTGCATATTTAAAATTGCGGTTCAACGTTTTAAATTAAATTTTTTAGTATTTTTAGATTATTTTGATATGCTAATATTAAAAATAAAAAAATTATTTCGATATATTTTTAAGTAAAAAATACTTTAAAAAACAATTATTAATATACTTTCAAACACCCTTAATATATTCATTGCAGTATTTTATAGTTCTAAGTGAACTTTTTAATAATTAACCACACTTTTTTTATTATCAATTAACAAAGTGATTATGTTTGCAAGTAGCCATAATGACACATAAATTTTTCTTTCAATCTCTTCATTTCAGTTTTAAATTGTCACAGTTAAATAGCTGTCAACCTTTGAGTTACAAAATATGAATAATTGTTTTCCCCTCCAACACCTTTCAATGCAAATAATTGATGTTAGCTCATTTATTTTTATGTTTTAAAAATAATTTTTAAAAATTTAATTTTTTTAATCTCAAATTAATTTTTTTTTAGATATTTTAACATATTAATATAAAGAATAATATACTCTCTCCCACTGTTTCTGAAATCCTGATCACACCACCATCAGCCATTAGCCATTAGATGGTAATTTGGGAAGTTTGTTAGAGGATGTTTTTTGTACGTAGGATGATGCATCTATCCTATCATGTCAATACAAAATAAAAGGAAGAAAATTCACTTTAGCACCAAAAATAAACATACTTGTCTCCATTGTAAAATCTTCTTAATGGTTAAGAATATTCTTGAATCAATTTTCAGTAAGATTTGTATTATTTGTTTTTCAATAAGATCTTAGATATACTATCAACACCTGATATATTCACTCGAGATTATTTTTTTCACATGTTCTGACACGAGACCGCCTCAAAAACAATGAAAATATGAGTTAAGAAAACGAACAAAGACCTTAGCAAACCAACTAGGAAAAGAAATAAGACAAGAGAGGAGCAAACAAGAGGAAATATGGACAAACTACTTATCTAATGCAATAGTTCTTACTGTTTTTTTGGATGCTTATGTTAGGCATTTGCAAGGAGTCCAAGAGGAGCTCGATGTCTTCGTGTTAATTTTCTTTGCTCGTGAAACATGGTCCCACATTTGAGCATCACAGTCAACTGGGTCCCATGTTTGTCCATCAGTTTTTTTTTTCGTTGAGTTTTTTTCACAAATTTTGCAGGCTACAGGCCTACTTCAAAGCTATAAGAGAAGAGGAGGAGGGAGACCCACCCCTTCTCTCTCTCTCTCTCTCTCTCTCTCTCTCTCTATTTGGCATGTTCTTTAATGGTGTGGTTGGTGGATTCTGTAGGCATCCTCTACTCTAAAAATGTTGTAATATAGTTAAAAAATAAAAAAAGGAAAAAGAAACTGTCTTTTAAAAACACCCTCTTGTAACTTGTTTCTGATTGATTACTCATTTCTCATCTATCTGTAAAAGGGTTGTTGAAACAATATACACCATGTTTTTTAATAAAGAAATCGTCTTTTTCTCTCATTTCTCCCTCTCTTGAGTCCTTCCTTGAGTCAAGAAGACAGAAAGAAACTACCGTACGGGGAAATACATATCATAACGAAGGAAAAAAGAGAGAGTAAAAATAAGTTTTTGAAAGTTTCGGAGAATGAATGGTCTTTCACATCTGGAACCACCTGATTACTCTGAGTTTGTTGAGGTTGATCCAACTGGAAGATATGGCAGAGTACATCTCTCTCTCTCTCTCTGTGCGTGTGTGTTTCTTCTGTGAAATGAATTGTGAGTTTGATTTTGGGGTTTACTTTTGTTTTTTTTGCAGTACAATGAAATCCTTGGCCGAGGAGCTTCAAAGATAGTGTATGAATCCAAGTTTTTGTTTCTCATTAATTTAATGGAATCCCATTTAGTTTTTTTTTTTCACATGTTTGGCTCCTTAGTTTTTTTTGCTTGAATTTGATGGATGCTCATGCAATATTTTTGCAAAAGTTGGAGTCTTTTCGGCTCTTTCTACGAATTTTTGGTAACGGTTAGTTTCTTGATTGGGGCAGTTATAGAGCATTTGATGAGTACGAAGGGATTGAAGTTGCTTGGAACCAGGTCAAGCTATATGATTTCTTACAAAGTCCTGAAGATCTTGAAAGACTCTACTGTGAGATTCATCTCCTTAAGACATTGAAGCATAAGAACATAATGAAGTTCTACACTTCTTGGGTTGATACTGCAAATAGGAACATCAACTTTGTGACGGAAATGTTCACTTCTGGGACTTTGAGACAGTAAGAATTTGTCAAAACATAATGATTTCATGACCCATTCTTTGCTTTTCTGTTGATTATGCCTTGTGGGTCTTTTGTATTGTTCATCATCGTATAAGTAGGTCTCTTTACTTTTTTTCGTATTCAATAGGTATAGACTAAAGCACAAGAGAGTAAACATTCGAGCTGTGAAGCATTGGTGTAGGCAGATCTTGAGAGGGCTTCTTTATCTCCATAGCCATGACCCTCCTGTGATCCACAGAGATCTAAAGTGTGATAATATTTTTGTGAATGGGAACCAAGGAGAGGTGAAGATTGGAGATCTTGGCCTTGCGGCAATTCTTCGAAAATCTCATGCTGCTCATTGTGTTGGTAGGTTTAATTGACAAATCTCATGAATTCTCTTTATTTGGTCACTATAACCAGAGCATTAGAATCAGTTGAGACTTATAACAGAAGAGTCTAGTTCTCAGGTGGTACTAGGATCTCTGTGATTTATATTGATAATAATTAAACTTTGGTTTATTCTTCTTTTCTGTGGGGCTCTCCTTTCTTCAGGGACACCTGAGTTTATGGCTCCAGAAGTGTATGAAGAGGCATACAACGAATTGGTTGATATTTATTCGTTTGGTATGTGCATCTTGGAGATGGTCACTTTTGAATATCCCTATAGTGAATGCACTCATCCTGTTCAAATCTACAAGAAAGTTATCTCTGTAAGACCCCCTTCTGCCTTCCTCCCCCCTCAAAACATGATGTATTCACTTACATGCTTTATTACTTCAGGGGAAAAAACCAGATGCTTTGTACAAAGTAAAGGATCCAGAAGTACGACACTTTGTTGAGAAATGTTTGGCCACTGTGTCACTTAGGCTATCTGCAAGGGAGTTGTTGAATGACCCTTTTCTCCAAATTGATGGTTGTGAATCCGATTTGAGACTGTTGGACCATAGGATTGAAGTTGATGGCTTAGGACCCCTAATTAGGCCACCTTATCTTGAGCATCATGACAATAATAATTCCTACAGTAGTGGATACTTAAATGGTTATGACTATGAGGCTCAGAATGAATGGGAATATCATCAAGTCGAGGTCGAACTGAGTGGAATTGAACTTTTCGAGTATCATGATGAACATCCTGCAAACGTTGACATAAGTATAAAAGGAAAGAGGGGTGATGATGGTGGCATCTTCTTAAGACTCCGAATTGCAGATAAAGAAGGTTAGTGAATTGTTTTCTTTCCTTTTGTTTATCTTTTCTGTACAGGTAAATGTCCATATTAGCAATCACTTTAATTATATCTCTTTGCAGGTCGTATACGAAACATATATTTCCCTTTTGACATTGAAAATGATACAGCATTGAGCGTGGCAACTGAAATGGTTGCCGAGCTTGATATCACCGATCAAGATGTGACTAAAATAGCAGATATGATTGATGGGGAGATTGCTTCCTTGGTACCTGAATGGAGGCCAGGGCCAGGCATAGAGGAGACACCCTGCTTTGCAAATCAAACTCTGTGTCACAATTGTGCTTCCACCTGCACCTCTAATGGTTCATTCATGGATTTTTTGTCAAATAATCCATGTTGTAGCCATGGATGTGCTTCAATGCATGGAAGGTTTGGAGAGATCATTTTTGAAGTGGATGAATCTGAGCATCATTTAACAGAAGGGGCGCCAAACATACTCAACCAACCGGACTACTTGCACTATAAGGAAATTTGGGGTCAACAAGAAAGCCGGCAACTTACTCCAATAGGCTCGGGAAAAAGTCAGTCGGATGAAGAGTATGCAAATTTTGATCAGTCAATCCCAGAAAAGGATACAAAAGATACCAAGATGGAAAATGGAATTCCTGGAGGAAAGTCATTTCAGCACTTCACAGGTTCCGGTTCTCTTAGCAGACTGACTTCATTGTACAATGACCTTGCGGACAGTAATGAGAATGAAATCCAGCAAGACTTGAGATGGCTTAAAGCGAAACACCAAATGGAATTGAGGAAACTTAGAGATGAACGATTAGGACTTGCAGTGAAACCTTCAACTTCTAGGAACGGGGAAGAGAAAACAAGTAATGTGGTTTCTTCAACTTCAATGTTGAATTCATTTCAAGAAGGCAGCAATGGAGATCTCTTGAAATCCCTTGCTAAGCAGATTAGTCATAGTTTGCATACTCATGCCGGCGCCCTTTCGGATACTCAAAGGCCCTGGAATCACAAGGTAATGAATCAACCCCCAAGAGCGAAAGATATGGTCAATGCCAAGAATCTCTGCACCGGGCCAATGCTCCCACACTCGCTCCATAGGACAACATCCTTACCAGTTGATGCTGTTGATGTATAATATTTTGAGGCATCCATTCTTTTATATTCTTATACACATTATAGAAGCACTATTGTGAATAAATCCACCCTTTTTTGGCCTAGCAAATATTAATGTCCATCCACACAGTGCTTCCCCGCCTGCCTCTAGACTGTCTTCATCACACAAAACAAAGACAAACAAATCATATAAAGAGTTGAGATGTAAAATCCTGAGGCTTGTAAAATTAATCAAAGTGTAATGAGTTATCGAGAGACCATTTACATTATCCATTTGGCCTGGATAGCGCCAGCTACCAAACAATGTGATGGAGTTCATGATTGCATGATGAAAAATGTAATTACGTAGGGTTTAAAGGGTGTTGAAGTGCAGTGATGACATCCTTTGGAGCATTTACACTTGAACTACCAAAAAGGGTGGGCATTATTTGCTATCATGAGGAGGGGATACGATCATTGAAGTTTGTAGGACCAACCGATTGTGTAAGATCCTACATGATTGAATTGGTGTCCTTTTTGCGTCTTCAATTCATACTAAATTTACCAAGAACAGGACATCTTCTCGAAACTGTTTTGCATTGCAGTTAAATCTGTGTTTGAGGACGTTTCAGATATGTATTTAGCATAAAAATATTTTACATTGATTTTCTTTGTGCTTTAGAATAATTTTGATGTATTCATATAAAAAACAATATATATATATTAGAGGTTTTCCGAAGAGCCCTGGATGGCCAGCTACCGGCGGAGCCCACAGTTTAGGGCAATCATAGAGAGGTTTTTTCAAAGAGAAGATGGCCCACTACAGCATTATAGAATATAGATAGCTCATTTCATTCATGCTGATGAAGATACAGCATGGGTCTCCCACATGAGCAATATCATTCAATTAATAATATATGGTCACCTATGGCCTTAGTCTATGCTGACTTTGAGGCAGGCTTTTACTAATAAATAAAATAAATAATCAAATCATCCTTACAGAAAAAAGGATGTACAAATATTGTACCCTTTGAGTGCTGCCATGCTCTATGCTCTGCAAGAACTCATGCTTGTATTTCTTACAGAGAAAAATAGAATAATATACACAAGAGAATTATATATTATATATACTGAACCCAAATAAAGAGAATTCTAGAGTTGTTGAATAAAATAATGTTTCGAAAATATCCTAAAAGAGAATAACTACAGCTAGTTTTTTAAATTGTTTCTTGTCTAAAAAAATGATTTTTTTTAGATATTTTTGAATAATTTTAATGTATTAATATAAAAAATAATTAATAATTTTAATATTATAATCATCAATCAATTAGTTGAGTTGTAAAAATAATAGGATAAATATTATATTGCTTTCAAGTAAGTACCAGAGAAGGTACTCATTTTATTTTGGTTTGATTTCTTAACACCTTTTCCATTCTTTTCATTATTATACTTTTGTTTTTAACAAAATATTGTTTATTAAATTAAAAAAAAGTTCACAAAATTCTTTAATTCATTCAAAAATTGACCAATACCTAATTAAATTTGACTAGAATTGTGAAGCTACGTCTCTTTTCTTTATTCTTTCTTTGAATTGTAAGCAACCAATAAAATAATCAAATATATATATATAAACTAAAATAAAATAAAATAAAACCAACATGAAGCTAGCTAAACACAAAAGATTCACAACAAGCATGCCATGCCAAATTACGCCTGCTTCACGATGATTAAAGGGGTGACTGTCTTTGTAAAGTGTAGAGATCTATTAGGTGAGTCACAAAGGATAGGCATTGCCATTAAGGCTATTAATGAATCATGGCATGTATATATGTGATAGAAAGCAATTGAATGAATATCGAGTGGTGGCTCAATAGCTTGGAAAAAAAAAACATTCAATGATTGAGAAGCTTTTTCACCCGTTGGTTAATTTTCTCATATCAATGATGCGATGATGACGAAGATAATGATGATTAAGGATGTTATTAACGATGATTAGGGGTAACTATGCTAATTTGAGAAATATTTTCTTGCTGTGAGAACACTGGAAAAACTCTGTGAAGTATGCTTTTGTCATAATTTTGTGATAACAGTCATTGCCCACAGCAGGATATATAGGACAAATGGAAACATGTGAATCCTATAGAAAGTTATTTCCTTTATTAAAGAAAGATAGTGGCGATTCATACACCTACTGGATAAGCATATTCCTCAACAGGAAGCAACTTTATCAAGAGGCATGGTTTGACAGATTCATCGCCAATCACCACTCCCATGTCAAATTCAAAAATGGAAGAAAGCTTGAAAAAGCAGATATTCCACTCAGAACAGCTATGTATATATATGATATCTTGGTCTTTCTGGAAAGTAGGCACGCACGCCCTTTGTTGTAGATTGGACAATGAGTATTGGTGATAGAGTGGGAGCTGGGAGATATTTCTGCTGTACTGTGGGCATGATCTCGCACTTACAAAAGATGTGGATGCTGCGGCAAAGACACAAAAGACAAACGCATCTACATGCTAAACTCACAGTTTAACAACCAATTACCTACCACATGAAATATCCACCAAAAAAAATCAGAGGATTCCACATATTACAGTTCTGTGGCAGCATAGGAGTTTCAGAACTCAGTTTCCATTGCAACCTGGTTGAAATGCGTGAGTGACAAGTTTTGACGTTGGAGTTGATGATTGAACATTTCATCCATCAGATTAACAGCAGAATTCAACGATAATTGATGGGGTGCCTTTAAATCCTGACATTTTCTTGACCGCAAACGCTGTGAATCAGTCAGTGTATGATAACTTGATCAAGAAGGTTTGATTGTATTGAGATTTACGATCGAGTAGAGTACAATCTTGACTTGATCAGACAAGAGTGGGATTTCTAGCAAGGCTCATGCACCAAAGGAGCTTGCCTAGAATAAAGAAAAAGCTCCAAGCTCCACTTAGCCTTGCCCTGGTCAACTGAATTCAAGGTATTGATCAGTTAAAAAGCATAACACTTTTCGTTGACAATTCTAGAAATCCAGACCAAAAACACCCCAGTGAATGAAATTCCCAATAGAAAAGGAAAATGGGATGAGATATTCAACTAGAAACCTTACCACTAATGTCCATGTTCCTACCATGACATCATAAAGCAAAAACCAAGCCATTTGAACTCCTTTATTGCAGGTAGTTCCCATCATGCATGACAGTGGTGAATGTTAGGCCAAAGTCCACGCCTAGTGATAACGACAACACTTGTAAAGTTTAGATCAACTCCTCATTATCAAATAGGTAGAACCCCTCGCGAAGAACTCTGATACTCCACGGAAATTAGGGTTTTAGCTAGAAAAGTAGAAGATGTTAAAATTTTGCTCCAAAATGCTATGGCCTAGAGTAGGACCACCAAAAATAAATACTATGAATGGAAACTAATTGAAACACATTGTGTGTATCCTCCATAACCAAAAACTTTAAATCTGCTTGAACTTTCACCCTGATGGAAAACGATGCAAGGTATTGTGGAGGGAAGGTCAATTTACAAAACCCACGTACAGAAAGAACCCTGTACACTATCAAGAACCTTACTAGGGAGATCAAGTTAGTCATGATCTACAAAAGAAAGAAGCTCAGATGAGCTATCTACCTCTGGCCTTGATCATGCTGTGCAATGGCCATCCCTATCCATTTCCTCATAATCTATCCGCCTAACCCTTTAAGAGTTCAGGAAGGGTAAATCTATCAGCACCTAACAGGAACGATTCAAACTATCCACAGCCTTCTATCGTATTTTATACCTAGTCAACTTGACTAGGTGTAATATAGAAAGATGGAGCCAGCTCGTTACAATAATGAGGGATTTATATAGTGAAATCACAGCAGAAAATATTCTAAAGATTACTTGAAGCTTCGGGGACTCCTGAAATGGAGATGCCTTGATTTAGTAGTTACATGAGACTATTAAAATAGAAACAAGCACTGACATAGCAGCCTGGCAAAGCAGAACAAAAATTAAAAAAAATGCCAAAGAGGAATGCCAAGAACAAAGATAACTGTTTAGAATTGCGAAGCATTTTTCAGCTATTCACATTGTCCAGTCAAGGATCACAAGGGACATCAATATTTCTATTAGAGCTGCATTCCGAACCTCCATAGACTTGTAGACTCTTGTTTTTTGGATCTGTTAGAATGTATCATACTTGCTGTACTGCTAATGAAAGAATTCTGATCTGTTTCAGTAGATACACAATCTATCTCTTGATAAGCTCGAAAATTCAGTTCAGGAACATCTGCTCAATACCAGGCAAACACTCTGTATACCGTGGGCTTGTTCTATATAAATTTACACCTAATTTGCAAAGTAAATTCCACATCTCCAACGCAAAACACAAGTCTCTGATATGAACTCTTAGAGGCCTCAAAAGTGGGTAATCTTCAGGCAGTTCCCTCTCTGACAGCATGTCATTTTCATTCTGAGGTGTCCACAACACCTCAACTGCCTGCATGACAATATATTTAAACTGCACTGCCTGAAGTGGAAGAATGGCACGCAAAATTTACAATACCACAGTGCAAAAAGTCTTCCAATCCAGAACTTAAATATGAGATCTAAAATATTGAAACTTTAGAGAAGTGATCTTACCACTATATACTCATTGCCAAATCCATTAGATCTCTTGCTTTTTGTGCTTTGCCTTTTTATGCTGTTCATATTGGCAAGTGTCTCTTCATCAAATTTCCCATGGAAAGTTGGTTGAAACGTTTTTCACCATCCTCCATGCTTCGCTTCATATCCATCTGATAAGAAAGCAGAGTGCATGTGCATCTATCCATCAGTCCTGATATATACATATCAATCATGTTTGAAATGTAAAAGCGGGAAGAAGACAGCCTGAACAAAAATTACACAAAAAAATATGCAAAATCCAAAAGAACATGCATAGATATATGAAAAACCAGATAAAGTTTTAGGAAATGGCTGTATACTTGCAGATGAATAACCAGAGATGCAAATAATCAGGGTGCTAAAGCAAAGCTACTGGGGTCTCTGTAACGGAGACAAATCCATGTAAAACTAACCTAAATGTTAACAGATTTACATGATGAGATGATAGAGCATGTTCTCAAGGGTAACAACAGAGTTTCATTGACATTCACGAAATTATTATCATGGTTTTTAAAAGTTAATCTTTGGCAGATTTGTGAAACGTGTCACATTTAAGAAAAAACAACACGAAACAGTGATGGAATCATTTTCTCGATGTAAAAGAATGCTGGCAGTTTCTCATGAAATGAATGCCCATGGCATCAGGTTATTGAGATGGATTGTTCAAAGGGAAATGAAACATATTCAAAAAATAATAAAGCAAGATCTTCTAGTCTCTTGACTGCATGTGTACTTCTTCTGCCGAAAGCATATAAACAATGCCTCAAGACTTGGCCATAACGCCGACCACGAAACCAATCCCGTGTGTTCTAGAATCAAGAAAAGAGATTAAACCACAATTTTGATCATTTTGTTAAAGCACGCAACCCTTTGAGAAAATGAAAATATGAAGAAAAAACCCGATACATCATAAAAAACTCAGAGACCAGGCAACAAGAGCTCTAAAAAGGTTCAAAGGTGTAGCCCTACAGGTCTCAGAGAAACAAAAGAATTTCAGAGTCAACTATAATCTCATGTGTAATTGCCACTGCCCCAGCAAAGCTTAAGAAAGCTCTATTCCCAGCATTCTGTAACAAACCTACAGGTTTTGTTTTATCTTTGCAAACCAACACCTGTCCTTGTTGCTAAACTTCACAGGCCAATATTCCAAAAAATTATTCCACTACTCTCTAAAGCACCCTCGTACCGACTACAATTAGAAATTAAAAGCAACTTCCCCCTCATCTCCGGGCAGTGATTCATCACCCTTGTCCAGATAATACCTTCGTTTCTACAGAATAACCTCAAAAGAATAGAAAAGGGTGCCCTATAGCGTTCTTTCCAAACTATTTGCAGTTATGATTCTAGCATTGTCTGGTTTTAATGGTCTACAAGGCACTGCTTACATTCCACAGCTCTCTAATCACTATGATATTTCAGAGCATGATGATTTTCTAAGATTATCTGTGAAGTCATTAACTAAACATATGTGTTCCTTAAAGTTTACGACTTATGCCTGTCATGGTATAATCTTTGGTTAATAAAAGAAGGCCATATGCACTAATTAATCTACAATGTGTGCAAGAAAGTCCTTTCACGTCCATCATTCGTTGAAAAAATTTAGGATAGAGAAATCTTTTGGTGGCTCAATTTTAACGGCAAAGAACTCAGAAGTCGATCCGAGATAAAGCTAGGGTCATGGGTTGGTAGAGTTAACTCTAGTTAACTCAATTTTTTTAAAAACAAAATCAAAGCAATCGTGTTTTATCTTGGGTGACTCGAGTATTTTATCAGATCAGGTAAAGTCAATCATTCATTTATTTTTTTCTTAAACTTAGATCGGTCCAGACCTTAGATTGGCTGGATTCCAAGTTAACTTGCTAGGTTAGTCCGGATTTTATAACCAAGAATTATAATATTATTAATTTCAGTACTCAATATAAACTAAAATAAAAATAAGTTTGTCACTAAAACATTTAAGGGTAAAATAATTTTTTTATATTTTATTATGTATTATCTATAATAAGGATATAAAGATAATCCACACTCTTAATATCTTATCTCCTATATCTTCATTTCTTTTATTTCAAAATAATAACGAAACTCTATGGAAAATCATTCTTTAATGGTGGCGTCAAGTAAACTTTCGTTAGTGCTTAGTAGTGTTCGTGGGTGCCATTCTGGGCCAAGTTCTCTTAAGTATTCTCTACTAAATGGGCCTCAATTTTCAAAAGGCTTCAAAAGAAATCGATTTAGCCCAACAGATTTAAATGGCCTATAAATCCCAATGAATCTCTTTAGGGCACGATTCAATAATTGAATCCAAAGAATAACCCTATAAAAATCACAATATAAAAACCAGGGTTTTGCCACTTCTCTACTCAATGGGCCTAGATTTTCAAAGCCTTCAAACGAAATTGATTTAGCCCAACAACTTTAGAAGGCCTATAAAGCCCAATTATTTTCCTTAGGGCACGATTCAATCTCTGAATCCAAAAAATAACCCTATAAACACCACACTATAAAAGCCAGGGTTTTGGTCCTCCATCGCTATCTCCTTGAGCTGCAGCAGCTATTCACCAGTCTCTAGCTCTCCGCCTCCAAAATCCAAAAACAAAATCCAGGGTTTTGATTGAAATCATGGCAGACAAAGCAGTTACCATTCGTACCAGGAAGTTCATGACAAATCGTCTCCTTTCAAGGAAGCAATTTGTAAGCTTTGACCCTAGCATTCTCTCTTTTTTCTTCATTTTCTAGGTGCCCAAACGAGGGTGTATTAAAGAATTTTTTTTTTAGTTTTTGATTTTGTTCTACTGGGTCCTTTAGATCTTGAACTGTAAGGAAGAAAGTTTAGAATTTTTGAGATGGTTGTTTATGAATGTTATTCCTGGAAGTGTTAGTGTTATTGTTTGTTGTATTTGGAATAAATTGTTGGTACTTGAATGGATCGCGGCTCTTAAATGGACATGCAGAATATTGTTTGTGGGTTTTTATTAGTTAATGTGAATAGTCTTGGTTTTGTTTTGCTTCAATAGAAATAAAGCGTGTTTTAGATTAGGGAAGTTCATTTTCTTTTTAATTTACGTTAGTGATTAATGTTTGTGTACGAATTCAGAGGTGGACAAAATAGTAGGGGCCAGTGATATGACAAAATATTTGCTACTCTTGATGGGTTTCAAGGAATCCATTTGATGTTAGTTTCCACCAACATCTCTGAGCTCATGAATCCTTTTTGTTTCAAATAATTTTCTTGGGAGTTTTTGTTGGCTGGTAAAATGAGATGTTGTAACGTGTTTACTGACCCTGGCATTAGTGGTTATTGTAGAACAATTATGCTTTGGTGTCAAATGGACCCTGTTAGAGCATTACCTACTAATATCTGTGTTTGCATAGGTTATAGTTCAATGAAAATGTGTATTCCATTGTATTTGTTTTCTTTTTTAAGTAAGGTCTTCAAGTGTTTTTGGTTTAATTCTTCTCTTTTGATTTACACAGATCATTGATGTTCTTCATCCTGGTAGAGCCAATGTTTCTAAGGTATATCCTCAGTCTCGTGTTGCTTTTTGAAGTTTTTCGTGCTTTATTTTTCTGAGCATTATCTGTTTCATCCATGGTTTTTGAAAAAAAATTGCATATTATATGAGGATTTGGAACGATTTTCCATTATTGTCATAAATGGGGCTGTATTGGACAATTAACTGTGAGATAGTTCTGATGTAGGGATAACATAACTTACACCTTGAGTTTTTTAAGGTTATTTGCATTGACCATTTTTTATTATAAAAGTTGACTTTTGAGTGACTGATGCACCTGGTTTTGTTGTTTATCTTGCACTTGTTCTGTTATGAAGGCAGAACTGAAGGAGAAGCTGGCAAATTTGTATGAGGTGAAGGACCCCAATACAATCTTTGTGTTCAAATTTAGGACCCATTTTGGAGGTGGGAAATCCACTGGATTTGGGTTGATTTATGATACAGTTGACAATGCAAAGAAGTACGAGCCCAAGTACAGGCTCATTAGGGTATGTCTTAAATGCACATTCTCCTTTATCTCAACTTCCATATTTGTTTTGATATTTTTTTCTTGTGGATTTCTTGGGTTTATGCAAGTTATGTATTAATTAAGTATATGGAGCTAAAATTAAAATCATAGTTTGGAACATGACACTTGTAGAATGAATTGACCTGGTTATTCAATTTGGAGTATGTAGTTGATGTTGTTGAAAGATAATTATTAGTGGAGTGCTCCTTTGCAAGTTTCTATTAGTTATAGATGTGATTCTTATCTGTAGCCAAATATTAAGGTTCTGCGAGTGTTTTTTTCATATTCTGTTGGGTTGATTAAGCATGTCATTCTGTCAATGTTTGTCGGAATCATGTTCTTGTTCAGTTGTGAAAGCTCTCCATCACATGCATTTTTGCTTAATCTATGTCTTGTATTGGCAGAATGGGCTTGCCACTAAGATAGAGAAGTCGAGGAAGCAATTGAAGGAGAGAAAGAACAGGGCAAAGAAAGTCCGTGGAGTCAAGAAGGTGAGCTCCTGGTTTTATTTATGATTGCCTCTTGATGTTTGTTATTTCCTTTTTCATTACTTTATGTTACAAGAGTAATAACTAACCTTAATATTTTCTGATGCAGACTAAGGCTGGAGATGCTGCAAAGAAGAAGTGAGTTATAGGTGATTTTGTGGTAGTTTTTATGTGCCCTTATGCACCAGGGGGGGTTTCTTCAATAGTCTTGTGCCCTATCATTTAGAAATGGAATATTTCTTCTTTGTGTGGATGTTTGGGTTATCTTATGTTTAGCTAAATTATCTGATTTTGAGCACTCATCTGTGGACAAGTTCTGGAACATCGAGCCATTATATATTTCTAGTTATTTTCTTTTTGTTATTTTCGTAATGATACTCAATGCTGCACCTGGAATTAGATCCCATGAAGAAACTCTTTTAAGGAAGGTTTCAAAATGCAACATGGAACAATAAAATTAAAATTACAATGTGATTGCCAACTAGCAGTATATTTTCTGCAAATTATGGTATGTTTTCGTCAAATTAGTGGTGAATGTTTTGTGCTTCCCGTCAACGAATCCATTTCTATCATATTCTTTTGATGATATTCCGAAGATTGGGATTAGATGCTGAATATGAGACGAGGGATGTATGAGATGTGTATTCCTTGACCTACCTATTTGTTCGACAGCATACAACAGATGATCCACCTCTTTCATATTAGGCTAGAGTACGTGCATGTGGGTCTTAGACTCAGCTCCCGACCAAGCTTTTTATTTATTTTAGTGCCCAAGCAATAAATGCAGAGGCGTCTTTCTCTTGTTATTCGGCTTAAGGTGGGACAAAATCCAATCCAGTGAGCCAGAGTGAATGAGAGGACGAAGCTACCGACGGTCGAGGAAAGAGTTACGAATTTGGTTTCAGTTTCTAGGAGGTAGGTCACACGTTCACACAATTCTACATAATTTCTAGCTTCTTGACATGTCCTTGTAAGACCCTTTTAAAGCACGATTTGCACGCATATTGATTCTGGGAAGTCCATGTGAAACATTCAAGTTTGGTCGGTTGAAGATCAATATGCTTTTCGCATCGCTTTCGCTTTGATTATGTTCTTGACTAAATCTATTTAAGATTTTCAGACTCACTCCAGATTCTTTGCTGGCCACTTCAGTTGCTGAAAAAAGGACGTGCATGGATTGGCCATTGGAGAGTTTCTTAGTTAAAAAACTAGATGGACCATTTGTTAGCTTGAAGCAAGCAAACAACCGCTCTTTCTTAACTTGAAGCAACCAAACTGAGCCACCCGAAGACTATAGAGCCATTTTAACAGGACAGCAATTCAAGTCATCATCATCCAGACGCCTTTAAATAGATTTATTTTAGTAAAAATAACGTTAATTTGGACAGTAAGACAATGACTTCGTGGTAGCTGCAGTAGAAACCACAAACAATGTGAGGTTCAAGCCATGATTCTGTCAAAATCAACAGACGGTTCCCTACTCTAAGGAGCACTCTACACTATATCACTATATGGATTCTGTGTTAATGGCAGCCTTCACCCTTTATTGATGAATAGTAAAGGCATTATGCCAAACTATGAAGGTTAAGTGGTTGGCATCCGAAAAGAGAAGTCGTGTGCCACTGCACCAGACCAATATCAAACATTTATTTATTTATTTATTTTCAGGCAAGGAAGTTGGTAATTGTTGGATAATGAAATCCTTACCATTACTAGCTCATGAAGACTCTGAAAGTCTTGCTGCTCAATTAACTTATGTTTAATACATTGTAGCGTGTCCAGACTATTTGATCTTAGCTCGTTCATTGAATGTATACAAATCACTCCATCCATACGTATAAGGTAAATATCGATTCAAAGTAATCAGAAATTAATTTATTATCACTATAAATCCGATGTTATACACGTCTCCAATCTATACAAGTCAAGCAAATCCATTGGCACCTACTTCTTTTAATCTCACAAGTGAGAAATATGACAGAAACCAAAAAAAAAAACAAAATCTGTACATAATTTCCCCCTTAATTTTGAAAAAAAGAAAAGGAATGAATAATAGGGTTTTGTAAAGTTTCCAATTTATTTATTATTAGTACTGGTTTACTTGCTCGTGTTAGGCAATAAAAAAAAATTAAACCTAAAAATAATATCCGAGTGGTGGGGATTTGTTTTGGTGTTGTTATTAAACTCGACACAACGAATTAACTTTAAAAACTCATGATTTGTCTCCTTGCCAAATTCAAGATTCAAATTAAATCGTGTGAGAGTTACCTTGATGTGATTCAACCAATTTGAATAACGGATTCAAAGACAACCTGAATAGCCGGTAAAAAACGTTGTTTGACTTTAAAAAGTTTTAAGATGATTTTTTTTTAATATAGTGATGGTGATATATTTGATCAACTTAGGCTTCGTGGCTTAACTTGCAACCCGAAGATTGATAAATGCGTGGTTTGATTTTTTTTAAAAAAATTCAAGATGATATCTTTTTTTTAAAATATTGTTACGAAATATATTGGATCAATCTAAACTTTGCAGCTTAACTCGCAAAACTCATGAGCCAAGTCAAACATGAGTTGAGTTATTGGAGGGTGAAATTGAAAAAAATATATATTCAATTAAAAAAAAATGAGCCAAGTCAACATGGGTCAATATGTCAAATCTACGACCCGAGTAATGAGATCGTGATAACCCCATAGTAAACAAATCAGGAAATAAATGTGAAGCCCAATTAAAAAATATTCAATTAAAAAGGACTTAGAAAATAAATAGAGTCAACTCGGGTCAATCTGCCAAACCTGCGACCCAGGTCTTAGAATAACCCATACAAAGAAAATAAATTTTTTTTATTAAGCTGAGTTTCTAATCAACCTAATTTTGAAGGATGAAATATAAAAAATCAATTAGAAAAAGCAATACAAAATAATGAACCGTGTCAACTCAAGTTAACTATTAAACTCATGACCTGATTTATGAGATCAGGATAAATTCATATAAAACGAGCTAAAAAAAATTATGAAACCTCATTTCCAACCGATATAATGTTAAAGGTTGAAACCAAGAAGAAAAAAAAAAACTTAAATCCATAAGACTTGTATGTAACTCAACATGAAAAATTAAAAAAATCATAAAACATAATTCTTAAAACCATCTAATATTGATAATAAAATTGAAAAAATAAATAAATAATTTTTTTTTGAGTTATTGAAAGGTAAATTTAAAAAGAAAACTAAATAAAAATAATAATATTCTAGTAAATAGTATTATGGGAATGTGAATAAAGTGGTTTAACTGTACTCTATAGTGTTTTTGTTAATCAATTAATAATAATAATTTGTGGCTGTATTTTAATAAAAAAAAAGAAAAAAAAAAAGTGAATCGGCTTCGAAGTTCTAACAATCATAGATTCCCATTTGTCTCTCTCTCAATTTCACGTGTACCTTTCCTTTTCCTTTTCTTTTTCCCTCTCTCTCTCTTCCCCTTCCTGTTTGGAAGTGAGACTATAAATATAGTGAATTGGTGGACTAGTTTATATCATCCTCTTGCACTCCTCTTTCCTTCTCTTTATCTACTCTTTTCCACACCATTCCTTATTAACCCCATTTTCTTTTTTTACTTTCTTTCATCATGGAGGATGATAATGGTAATCAACTTTTCTTTTGTCGTTTCTTGAATTATAATGAAGGGTTTTTGTTTTGAAGGTGTTTTTTTGCATCGATGTTTTTTGTCATGGTTTAAGCTGGCTCATGTTGTGCTTACATGCTTTATGTTTTGAAAGTTTTGTTGTTTTCTTTTAATGGGATTCTGAGTTTGATTAATTTTCTTGTATTTTCTTTTGGTTCTATGTTTATGGTTGGTAATTTGGTATATTTGGAATTAAAGCTTGAACTTTTTTTGGCTGCCATGAATTTAGATTTTAGTTTTGTTTAATTTATTTGTTTTTTTTCCTTTCTTTTTTTAATTAGGAAACGAAGAGTTAAAGTTCTTCCCTTTAACATTTTGGCTGTGTAATGTTGGAATTTTAACCTTTAATATATTGAAAAGATATCTGGATGTCTTAAAATGGCAGACTTTCCAAGAATTTCAGCTATATGTCCTGTTTTGGACATTTACAGAGTGAGCTTTCTTTTTTCTGTGTTTCTACAGATTGATTTGTAGAATTTGAGGCTTAATATATAGACGTATAATGATAGCAACAATAGTCCTTACGGTCTGTCTTTGAGAAACATTTTCATGTCTTGTGATGTTTAAACTAGCAAAGATAATGGATGGGTTCATTTCTGAGAAAGCAATTACTGATTGTAAATCTAAGAATTATACCATTTATTCAAACTTTAGAGCTGGTCTTTAATCTTTACCATGACTGTCTCATAAAATCGGCTAAGTGAATGCTAGTATGATTGAATGCTGTAGATCACTGGTTAAATTTGTTTAAAACAGATGTTTTTGGATTCTACAAGTTAGTTAAAGTCATCATGTATATAAGAAATCTTAGATAATTATATATCATTTTCATCAATTATAGATCAGTGGTAACATTTTTGTTTTGTTTTACCCTCTTGCTTTTCAATAGTGATGGAAGCTGAAGACCAAACTATTTCTGTGGCATCTTCTTTTGCTGGTTATCAAGAAGGTAAATGTCAATTGAGTATCTTGCTCCATTTTTTTTTTCTAACATGTTTGGACATTTTAACGATAAATTAGCATCGCCAGCAGTTGGTTGATCAAATTATATGTACTTTTATGAGGAACATATGTCAATTTATGCATTTCCATTTCTTAATTCCCCAATCAATTTGATCGTTTTCATTATTGTGAACACTGAGAAAATTTGTCTCTGTCCTTGTTTGTGTTAATGCATCGTGGCTCCCAGTCCCCACTTCGCTGCTTGTCTTTTTCCCTTGCTGTTTTCCCTGTTAAGGAGGACTCTTGGGTTTCAAGACCATCATGTATCTGTCTCTTGATAGTTATTGATTATGAAAGTTTTTGTTGATTAATCAACCAGCTGTTCAGGATAGAGACCATAAATTCTTAAGTAGAGCAGTTGAAGAAGCTTATAAAGGCGTCGAATGTGGTGACGGAGGTCCATTCGGTGCTGTCGTTGTTCGAAATGATGAAGTAGTCATGAGCTGTCACAACATGGTTTTGAAAAACACTGATCCCACTGCACACGCCGAAGTTACTGTTATTAGAGAGGTTAAGAGTTGAAATTATCATATTCCCTTGATTTTATCTGCAGTAGTGTTGTATCGTGTGTGTTGATGTGCAAATTGCAAACTTATTTTGGTAATTCCTGCTATACAATGCATGAATAAATTTATCTTGCAGGCATGTAAGAAGCTGAACCGAATTGAGCTCTCGGATTGCGAAATATATGCGTCCTGCGAGCCTTGTCCAATGTGCTTCGGCGCCATCCATCTCTCAAGACTCAAGGTCGAGTAGCTCAAATTCTCATTTTCACGTGATATTTAATGCTTCAAGTTTTCCAAGTTTCTAACACGTTTGTGTTTTTGCATTTTCTGCAACAGAGGTTGGTTTACGGAGCTGAAGCTGAAGCAGCTATTGCAATTGGGTTTGATGATTTCATTGCTGATGCATTAAGAGGTACTGGGTTCTATCAGAAGGCTCACTTGGAGATCAAGAAAGCCGACGGTAGTGGTGCTGTTATCGCAGAACAAGTATTCGAAAAGACCAAGTCGAAATTTACCATGTATTGATTTTCACGTAAAGCTTGCTTACTGTGTATTTATCTATTGTATGATCTCCTTATGATATAGTCCAATATATAGTTGGTTGATTGTTAGAATCATCAAAATATAATTCTAATTAAACTATCATAAACAAAATAAATTTTTAGTATGATCATGAAAACTAGGTCGAATCCAAGAAAAATTTCGTTTAATCTTCCTACAATATACTGAAAGAAAGAATGGGGGATTTGAATGAAAAAATTCAAAAAACAATAATTCTGAAAATAATAAATAGATATGCCGTTAAATTAGTTCAAAGGTCCATACATTCATATTCCTATACTTTTGTTGATTATCGAAGTAAAATAAATATTATTTCACGTCAAGCAAATAAATTTGATATCTCTTAAAGCTAAGGGAAATCGATAAGATTACAAGTATATTAATTAGAAAAAGCTTTCTAATCAATTTCTTACCATCAAGCGAATATAATATTAAAAGCAATTTTCATTCATTTGACAGTAGTCTAGGAATAAAATTTGTGCATTTATTCTACGCAAACATTCAAAAGCTTGACAATTTAACATATTTTATTTTTCCCTAATAAATCAAGATGAGAGTTGTAGTAATCAAATTAATTCTTTTGCTTCATACTCTAGTCCCTAACAACAATTACAGATTGAAAGAAACTAGAAAACATACATGTCATCTCAAAACAATTCAATAAGCTTGAATAACAATCGATAACATAATTTTGAACAAGAAAAAATAAATATTTGAATCTAAAAGAATTACAATGATAACTTTACTTCTCACAACTTGTTAATGGAGATGGTATGTATCCCTCATGAACCGAATTCAGGAGTTTAGTTCATAGTTACTGGAAAATTGACAAAAGTAGAGAAGAAATGAATGTTTTTCCAAACCTTGTTTCAGCTGTGTTCTGCTCTATTTATTCTCTTCATTGGCTGCCAAATTTCTTCAGGATTATTAGGCTAATTAGAAGTCTTCATGATACTTAATTCTTTCCTTCTTTATCTGGTCCTTGATGTTAAATAAATTTCTCAGAATTTGTGTTGAAAATTAACCTTGTTGCTGTCACAACTCTGTTATAATTCCAACTCTGTTGCAACTTAGACTTTGTTTCTGACTTGGTTTCTTAAAATATCCGACCATACCAGCTGTATTCTTTCATTCATAACATGTTAGAGGCTTGATCTAAATCTTTATTGGGTCCTAGACCCACCATTTTTATGTCAGACTCTCAGCTGTAGTGAGATGCTCGGCACCGTTAGTTTCCTGATCAGATCAGGAGACCCATCTCATCCTTCAGATTAAGTCCGGAGTTTGGCCTTCAAAATGATTTTATCTGACTTGGAGTACTTCATGAAAGTTTTATTCCTAAATGTTTAGATGAATTTGGGCTTTTGAATCGCCTGATTTCGATATCTAAAACTCAAGATATTCCCGTTTAAATATCTAGTGTGAAAACAAAGAATCCTGCTGCAAGTAGGATTCTGGCCTGAGTTTGCAGGTCTGATTAGAAATCCAAATGAGATCATGTTTTTGCCCATAATACATTCCTGGAAAGCTTGACATGTATATTTCAACTTAAATTAAGCCCACGTTCTCTTTCAGGAACTCTAACTTGGTGAAAAACCTATCACAAGAAGCTGGGTTCAAAACATAAAATGCAGAATTTCTTATCTTTAGCAATTAATTCACAAAGTTTTTTAGGCATGCCAAACTCATAAAAATAACTTCCGATAAACTCAAATAAGCTCAAAATACATTAAAAAAACATAGTGTAAAAGGAGTAAAAACATATGTATATTTTGCAATTATCAATATTTCATCACAAACTCCTCATCTCATTGTTTAAAAAGTATAGTTCCAAAAATTAATTTTGGCTCCTTGTCTCATCCCATTGTACTACTCTAAGGAAAACCAACTTAGTTTGATGTTTTAAGTTCTCTAGTTAATCACATATTATGTTGTTCAAATTCTGGAGGAGGCCGCAAGACAAATATTTGTCTGTGAATACATCAGTCCGACAGTTGATGATATACTCAACAAGATAACAAGAAAAGACTCTTTAGTTTCTAGTATCGTGTTTGATTATTCTTTCATGACAGAAGGTTCTAGTGTAAAAGAGACAAAAACATGCTTGATCGAAAAAATAAAAATATAAAATAAGACAAGATAGTTTTGGAGTGAATTTCTGTATTTTCAAAACAGTAATACAAGGAGACATGCTTTCTCTCGGTTTCCACTACCCAAATCTCTTACATCCCATTGCATAGAGTATTCTTACCATTTGGGACAGAAACACATCTGTAATGTTCTCCTGTCACATTTATTTTATGAACATAATAATGGACTCCGACGACTTCACTTGAATTTGGGAAGATGAAGCGAATACTACATCACATGTACACTACATGAGTAACAAGTGATTATTCCACCTGTTCCGGGGACAATAATATTTGTAACCAACGACACAACACACAAGTTTTTGAAGCTTTTTTTTTTTCAAAAATTTAAAGATATTGGTCTTGAACCATTTTTAAATTTTGAATATTACGTGCAAAAATCCTTAACTGATGACAAAAATGATTGATGTTGAAGAGGATGTTCTATGGACAGCTGCTGTGCTGCAGATTCTAAGCAAACGCCTTGGCTTCTTAATCCAAGCCACGCATGAATCTCATGGGATGTTTAGAAATATGCTTGTTATTGATTTTTAAAGTGTTTTTTACTTTAAAATACATTAAAATAATATTGTTTTTATTTTTAAAAAATTATTTTTGATATTAGTACATCAAAATTATTTAAAAATACTAAAAAATATTAATTTCAAATAAAAAAAATTAATACTTTTAAAACATAAAAATAAATAAAACATTTACGTCTGTTCGTGTACACTTTGAGATTCTCATTCAAGGGATGCAGGGATTAAGTTGTTGTTCCATAACATAGTAATATTTCAAAAAAAAATTAAAAAAATAGTTTTTTCTATTCAAACATAATATTTTTCATGAAAAACTAATTTTTTAATTTTTCAATTTTGTATGATTTAGAAGTTCTTCGTGATTTTTCAATACAAGGTTTTCAAATAAGAAAAAAAAACATATATATACAATACAATTTTCTTATACACAAGCATTTTTTTAAAAATGTAAGATATTAAAATTAATATTTTTCATTTTTTTATATTTAGTTAGTGACACAAATTTAATTTTTATTGTAAATCTAATATAAATATCTTTTGAGTTAACAATATAAATTCTTCATAACAATTTTAGTAAAATAAAATTATTATTCTATAATTAGATTATCCCAAATACAAAATACTAAGATGAAAATTATGATTTATGGTTTTTTTATTAAAAATAGTTGTAATCTTAATGGGTTTCTTATTGAAAAATGAAAAAAAAAATTGTTTTCATTTTCAATAAATAAATAGGTTTTTTAATTCTTTATTGAAAAAAAACTACAAAAGAAAAGGGAAAATTGTTTCTGCTATTAAACACACCCTAACATTTTTCTTGGTTTCCCCCAACCTAATTAACCAAACCTTTCACATTCAATTATTTAAATTCAATCACTAACTCTCTGGCTAAGGTGCTTAGTATTTCTTAGAAAAAAAACATTTTAAATTGTTCTAATGGATGCTACCAACTATGTATTGGGCACATTATTTTTGGAAGCTTTAAGAGATATTTATCCAAAATATTAAAGGAAATAATTGTATATCATTCAAAGATTGTAAATCAATTAGCAAATCAAGAATTTTTGAATTTTTATTTCCATTTTTCCTAATTATCTCATCCCTTTCTCAAAAAGAATTCAACTAACTCTATGGATTTTCTCTGAATTACCATATTAATAATAAAACAATTATATTTCACATAATTCAAAATCTAATCAATACCCATAATTGATATATATTCAATGTAATCATGAAAGAAATAATTAATGCATGCTATACACAAGAATTATCATTAATGCATATAATATACAAAAAAATCTAATCTAAAAAGAAGTAAAAAAATTACACCAAGATTTGTTTGATAATATTGATTTATCTTAACAACCACTTTAAACACCAATGCTAATTATCTAAATAAAAAAAATAACAGCAAAGCTTATTACTATTTTTTTCCCATAAATAAAAGAATAAGAGAAAAAAAATCAAATTCACTTAAAAAACAAAAACTAAAAATAAGGCAAATATGTGTTTTCATTCAATAGCCTTTCTTTCCTCTAGCTTTCTCACCTGTTTTCTCCCAATGGGTCACCACCACCCTTTCCTCTTCTCCCTCTTCCTCCTCCTCTTCTCCACCGCCACAGCCGACGACGGCGCCACCATTCTTAAGCTGGCCAAATCTATAACCCCATTACCCTCCGGCTGGTCCACAAAATCCTCCACCACTTTTTGTTCCTGGCATGGTATAAACTGTGATTCTTCCAAATCAAGAGTCACCTCCATTTCTCTCTCAAAACTCAGCCTCTCAGGCACTCTTCCTCCAGAAATATCTACCCTTTCTGAACTACAATCTCTGTCTGTACAGGGCAACCAGCTTTCTGGGGATCTCCCATCCCTCGCCAACTTAACGAATTTGCAATACATTTTCTTGGATTCCAACAATTTCACGTCCATCCCTCCTGGTTTTTTTCAAGGATTAACGGGTTTGCAAACGTTTAGTATTGGAAATAATGTTAATTTGTCTCCGTGGCAGCTTCCAACTGATTTAGCTCAATGTACTAGTCTGACAACGTTAACAGCCAATGATTGTCAACTTTTTGGTTCTATCCCTGATGTTTTTGGGTCGTTACCAAGTTTGCAGAATTTGAGACTGAGTTATAATAATTTGACGGGGGTTTTGCCACCTTCTTTTGCGAATTCTGGGATACAGAATTTGTGGGTGAATAATCAGCAAATTGGGTTAACTGGGAGTATTGAGGTGATTGGATCGATAACTCAGTTGTCTCAGGTTTGGCTTCATATGAATCAGTTTACGGGTCCTATACCAGATTTGACAGAATGTAAGAGCCTTTTTGATTTGCAGTTGAGGGATAATCAGTTTACAGGGATTGTGCCTGCGTCGTTGGTTTCTTTGCCGAATTTAGTGAATGTTTCTTTGTCTAATAACAAATTCCAAGGACCTGTGCCTCAGTTTCCCCCGTCTGTTATCACCGTTAAAAATGAAGGGATTAACAAATACTGTGCAGGTCCTGGGGTTCCTTGTGATGCTCTGGTGATGACATTGCTTGAGATTGCTGGGGGTTTTGGGTATCCGTCGACATTGTCTGATAAGTGGGATGGTAATGATGCTTGTGGTTGGCCCCTTGTTACTTGTGACGTTGGGAAGAAGAATGTTGTTACTGTGAATTTGGCAAAGCAGCAATTTACGGGGAGTATCTCTCCATCATTTGCCAAGCTCTCTTCTTTGAAAAGTTTGTATCTTAATGAGAATAACTTGACGGGTTCAATTCCTGATAGCTTGACCAAGCTGCCAGAGCTAGAAACCCTTGACGTTTCCAACAATAACCTATCAGGAAAAATTCCCGAGTTTCCACGCTCTGTGAAATTAATTACAAAGCCGGGGAACCCTTTCTTGAGGACAGATGTAGATACTTCCAGTGGAGGAACTACCAATGGCACTTCCAATGGAGGAACTACCAGTGGCACTTCCAGTGGAGGAAGCAGTGCAGGTAGTACCAAGATACCTGGAGGTGTGATTGCAGGCATCATTGTTGCTGTTGTCATCTTTATTGTTGTCCTGTCATTTGTCTTATATCAATATAAGAAACGACATCCCAAATCTGGGAAGGAGTTGAAATGGGATGGTGGAAAGGAATTTTTCAAAAATGAAGTTGCAGGTGGAGGGAATGGTTCTAATAAGGTCCCTAATGCATTGCATAGCCAGAGCAGTGATGGTGATAACAGTAAAAATATTTTTGAGGGTGGGAATGTTGCTGTGCCAATTGAATTTCTTCGACAAGTGACTGATAATTTTCATGAGATTAATATTATAGGAAGAGGTGGTTTTGGAGTGGTTTATAGAGGAGAGTTGCATGATGGAACCAAGATTGCTGTGAAGAGAATGGAATCCACAGTGATGGGAAACAAAGGTATTAGTGAGTTTCAAGCAGAGATTGCGGTGCTTACAAAGGTTAGGCATAGACATCTAGTTGCTCTCTTAGGTTATTGTATAAATGGCAACGAGAGACTCTTGGTCTATGAGTATATGCCACAAGGAACACTAGGACAGCATCTATTTGAATGTCACGATTACAGGTACACTCCACTTACATGGAAGCAGCGGATCACAATTGCACTGGATGTGGCAAGAGGAGTTGAGTATCTGCACGGTTTAGCACAGCAGAGTTTCATTCACAGAGATTTGAAAACTTCAAACATTCTTCTTGGGGACGACATGAGAGCCAAAGTGGCAGATTTTGGTTTGGTTAAAAATGCACCAGATGGGAAGTATTCTGTGGAAACACGATTGGCAGGCACATTTGGTTATCTTGCACCTGAGTATGCTGGTAATTGACTCGGCCCTTTTCGTATATTCTCAACTTTGTTGAAGGGATTTCTCCAGTTGCCTGTTCTTCTTAACAATGATTTAGCAGTATGAAGATTGGAATGTCAATAGGTTCACATTTTTTGTTATGTTTCTCACATGGTCATTTCATCTTTGCATCTATTTTGTGTTGTGTCAATTGAGTTTTTTCATTGCAACATTTTAGAAATAGCCATATTTTTTCCGTCCAGTAAATGCTTCAGGTTATTGGCTGCTGATATTGATCGTAACTTTCTCTTGATTTTGATGAACTGAATTAGTTGATAGTTAAGTTTAGTAAGGGTTGACTTTTTACAAGGTCAATTTATTCTACGAACAATTTCTGTTGTTTGCGTTCTCATTGGGTGCATGCGTGCAATTATGTTTGCTGCAAGCATGTTTTCAAAGACATCTCTATGTGAATTTGCGTTTAATTCTCAGATTCTGCACGCACTTTCCTTTAGTCTGATGAAATTATTTGGAAACCAGTTCCCTTTGTTTGTGGATGATCCGAATCTGAATTGGGTCTTCTTTGTTTTCTTCAGCTACTGGAAGAGTGACTTCAAAGGTGGATGTCTATGCCTTTGGAGTTGTTCTAATGGAGATTATAACTGGCAGGAAAGCAGTGGATGACACTAGGCCAGAAGAGGCAGCTCATCTGGTCACATGGTTCCGTAGGATCCTGATCAACAAGGAGAACATTCCAAAGGCAATTGATGAGTCTCTAAATCCAGATGAAGAGACATTAGCCACCATTTATACGGTGACTGAGTTAGCAGGACATTGCACTGCTCGTGATCCATATCAGAGACCGGACATGGGGCATGCAGTGAATGTATTGGCACCTCTTGTAAAGCAATGGAGGCCGGCTAGCCAACAAGAGGACCAGAACTGTGGCACAGACCTAGACACCAACCTTCCTGAAACACTGCGAAGATGGCAAACTGAAGAAGTAACTTCTACGATGTCTGATGATACTTCCTTCACTCAGACCCGGTCAAGTGTTCCCTCGATGGCCTCTGGCTTTTCAGACACATTTACTTCAAATGATTGTCGGTGACAAAAGGAGATTAAAATACTTTTGAAGAGGTAAGGTAGAAAGGTGAAGATTGGTATCCTTCTCAACTGGCTGGATTGCTGCCACTAGTGGTTACCAAACTATATCAAGGCTTCATTGTATTTATTTATTTATTTATTTATTTTCGTTATTTTAATTGGTCCAAAGCTGAACATTAGAGCTATTTAGTTTTTTTTTTCTCTCTCTCTCTCTCTTTACTTTAGTCGTTGAGGCTACTGATTGATTTAGCTACCCTGGAGTCAAATCAGAAACGGGGAGAAAAGGTGGTTGTAATATATTTCAGGCTCTATTCTCTTCTTCTTCTTCTTTTTCATTATTATCATTATTGTTATTGTTATTGTATATATTGCTTTCAGGTGCTGATTGCTGTGTGGAGATTTTTAGGTTTTTTTTTTATTCGTGGCTTTCCTTTATTAAATTATTAAAAACAAAAACCTAAAAAAAAAATATGAAAAACACTATATATTCACTCACATAATATTGTGGATTTCAATCATAGAGGAAAAAATTGGCATTGAATTAATGCTTGGTTTTATAATAAAAATTTTATTTTATTATTCTTAAAAATTAAAAATTTTGAAGATCAAATTTGATAGTCAGACTAAAATATAAGTATTTTTTTATAAAACTATTCATGAATCGCCTTTTTAAAAAATCTAATCTCCAAAGTATTTTGTTTATGTTTTTGTTTTTGAACTTTTCAGTTTAAAACTTTTCATTTTGATCAAATACTCTATTTTGTTCATATTTCAATCTCTGAGTTTAAAAGAGAAGAAAGAATCATCAGAAACATCAGATAAAAAAAAAAACAGTTGGTTGGCCGATATATGTTAATAGAAAATTCAAATTTGGTGTCAATGTGTTTATTTTGACGAGATGAGTGTTATTAACGTATTTTTTTTAACTCCATGTTGTTCAAAAAAGCAAATCAAGGTTGAGAAATATATTTTTTAGATTTTTTTGTATTTTTTTAGCCAATTTAGGGATATTTCAAGTTGAAAATTAGTTTATTAAGGTTCTAAGGGTGTTTATCATATGTTTTTCAATGAAAATGGGTTTGAAATAGTTTTTTGGATCCAAAAAGCCTTGCTCGGTTTTCAGGCTATCTCGCTAGTACCAGAATATGAAGAATCACATGACACATCATCTACTTTACTTTTTTAAAAAAATAATAATGGATGACATGTTGTTTGTTCTTAAAAAAAAATAAGAAGAAGAAGATCAGGTGTGCGAGCCCCATCTATATGGCTAGGTGCCTAAGCCTCTTTTATGAATTTTTTCCAATACTTTTTTTTTTAGATTTACATTGAAATGTATTATAAATAAAATGCTTAACATGATATTTAAATTATTATGCAATTTTGATATGGTTTTTAAATAATATTTTGGGTTTTTATAGGAATGTTAATAATTTCTTATTCAATTATTTTGTACCTAATATTCCAAAAAAACCAACTCTTGAATTTTCAATGAAAATAAAATTTCTTATCTTTAATTTTTAGTAGATTTTTGACAAGATTTTAACATATTTATTATTTTTTTTCTTCAATTGCATCCAAAATATTGAAACATTATTTTAATATATTTTCTGAGAAATGAGAATTTTCAACTTATTTTCACTTCAAAATACCATAAACTCCTCTCCAACACATTTAATAACCCTAAACACCCTAAAATCACCAAAATAAACAAATTGACTGGATGAGAAATATATAAACCAAGCCAGGTCTCTTTTCTTATGGATGTTTAAAGAAAACAATTAGCACTATCAAACTTTCCTTGTTGAATGAAACTTGAACAATTAGCACTATCAAACTTTCCTTGTTGAATGGAATTTATTGACACAAAAAACAATGAGTTTCTACACCGAAAAATTACCTAATTGATAATTTTTTCTCTACTCACCTTTTAAGATGACTTTCACTCTCTTATCAAAGTCAATAACTAAAAAATAAGTAAAATAAATTTTTAAATCAAAATAAAAAGTTTGGTGCAAGACATGTAATTTCTTCTTGTTATACTTTTCAGTCATTTTTCTTTTAGTTTTGTATTTTTATGATAATTCGAATCTACTCTCATTGAATTCGGTCACAGAAAGGTTAAATTGAAATTGGGGGAATAAAAAAAAATCAAAATATGATGGTTCATTGTCTACATAGACAGTGAAAGCAACCCCAGTCATTTGTTAATTTCAGATCTCTATTCAATTTCGATTTCCCTGATCAGAGAGCTTTTGACTAGGTTCCAGAGTACATGAAAGAGTTTCAGCTGTGATAAAACCATATCTCAAGACGGTTCTGTTAACTTTCTCATTAAAATTGTCATACAAATGTACCAATCTAACAAGGTTGTGTGAGATTACAACAAAAAATTGTTTTACATCTTCCCCTCCCTCCACCACTGGATTCTTACGGTACTTTCCCGGAGAGACCCTCAATCAGTGGATGTCTAACCACCAAGGGGGCGGGGCGGGGCGGGCATAGGGATTCTAACAGTACACAATGACTAATAGAAAAGGAAATGGTGGGGAAACGGGGTAAGACAACTATAAATGAAAGAGTTTATTATTGGCAATCACTGTTATAAAATATAGAACCACACTCAACAAAACTTCCATGGAAAAATTCATACCCAGCTTGCTTTCTGTAAATAAATAAGAGTGAGTTGCTGATCCCAGAACACATATCAAGCATGACATTGATTTTCTTTACTTTGAATCTGATTCTGTTCTTGCAGTCGCCTATCAAAACTTGTAAAATCAACTGTAGATGCCAGAATTATGAAGACATTTTTACTTGAATTTGCCGATGGACCTGCACTAGAAATTCTACATAGGAGAGAGTGCCAGCTGGAACCTTGTCTTCAACCAAATATGAGAAGAATGTCATTCCTGTGGAAAAAGTAGCAGTTGAATTTTAACAAATCAAACTTGTTAAGAACATTTTAACAATAAAAACTCTCTCCATCCAGTGGTATCAGCAGAAGAAAACTCAACACCAGACAAAGACGAGATCGGTGCGTGTTTTATGAAGCACAATTTGATTGGATGAACATAGATATTACCACGATGCATTTACAGATCAAAATTATCATCAGGACAGATAAAAATTATCATCAGGCCCTCTTTGGTAGTAGCTAGTGGTTTTTCTGACTACATATAGTGCTGTGATCAGTCATCATGAAATTTATAATGATGATATATCGATACCAAAAAACTACATGATCAGTCAAAACATGACTTCAACATGAGAATTGATACGAGTAGCAATGTTGTATGGCCCATGAAGTGAAGGAGGGTAGGTGCTGGCAAACTAACACTTCTGTTCTGTGTTTCCATAAAATGACCCAATGCAGTTCCTAACTAGTCACACATTTCCAAATAACCTGATAAGTAATGAAGTATCAGAAATGGCCAACAAGTTCTGCAACTACTTTGGCAGGGGTACAAGATAATGTGAGTTTTTCGAGGAGCTAGTAATCTGTTTCATTTTGGTTTTGGGTTTACAATATGTAGTGGAATTACAGTTCCCTCCATTATATAGAAGAACAGGTCCAATGAACTCACCTGATGGATCTCCTTTTTTACACAACTTTAAACTGCAAGATAAGAATTGCAATACATCAGAATGAGAGATTGCAAGCATGTGAGATAGAATGACAGAAAAAAATAATAGGTGAATATAAGTCATAAAAAAATTCTTATATTAAAAATCACCAACTGAAACATCATACCGCAGGAAAGAACATCTTTGGCGTCGTATCTCGTTCACCACATCATTTAGTTTCTTTGATAGTGAATTGTCATATTGCTCCAGGACATACTGAGAATACCAAAATAATTAGTTGCAAATCAATTGAATGGCTACGCAAATAGAAAATTTCTGATAAAACACCTCTGACAGGTCCATGTATTTACAATGTTAATTATCAAATTAACTCAAAGCCCCAAAAAAACTTAAAAAGTTTGAGCATTATTATCTCCAAAAGTTTCATTCATAAAATTTCCAACTGGGCCTGTGAATTAGTGGTGTCTTGTAAGGCCATTCTGTGGGCACATAGCATACGAGGTTATGTCCCTCGAGTGAATTTGGCATCTTCCACATTGGTCTGATGGTCAGGTACAGCTTCTTCCAAACCAAGATTAATAAAATAATGATGTTAGGCAGATCTAAATTCTTTAAAAGAATGGTACCTGAGTTGGAATTTCAGCAACAGATGAAATGCCAAACAGTTTTTGCAAGATATCTGGATTAACCGAGTTCCCAATATATATTGAAACATCCTGACCATTCTCAAGAAGATAAACTCCATTGTCATTCACATATTCACTAGAAAGAGGAAGTGCAGGGGGGATAAGAGATCCAATTGCTTCCTGTCAATGAGCAGCAGGTTACCATTGAATTTAGGACAAATATATAATATAGCATTGAAAATAGTAAAAGACAACCCATGCCTGTGAATCAAGGTCGTGGATTGCAATCATCCTAGGGTGCACCAATGGAATCGCTAAAGGAGTAGAAACAGAAGAAACATAATTGATCCAAAAAGACCGATCGTCTATCCTCCCATCGAGTTTCAATCCTGTACTTTTAATTAATGCTGGAAGAGAGATAGGAAGCCAGAAAAGGGGAAAAAATCAAGGCATGTCAATTTCTTTAAATATACTAAAAGAAACTTGCTGATACACTTGCATCCATTTCAAATCTGTCCAGTAAACAATACACATTGCAGAACAGAAACGGAACTATTGTATCAATAAGAGGAAATATCATTATGCACCAAAATGAAAAACAGCACCAAAATTTATCAACAAATCAACGTTTTAACTAAAGCTATTTCTACCAAGGAAAAAAAAAAATGTAAAGCTACAGAAACACTGAAAAGGAAAGGTGTAACTGCATTGAACTAATTTACTTATCTAACTAGCTTTACTTTAACCATATAAAGTTATGTTGCTCTTCAATGCTTTAACCATATTAACTCCCAGAAAAGAAATTCTGCTAGACACCCAAGTGTATATGGATCATGTACAGGTATTTAACTGTTATAACAGTTCCACAGCATAAAACATGATTAATTGTTAGGTGAGTTCATAGCAATATCTGCAATTTCAGCATAAACACTATATCGGAATGAGCATAAATTAATGCGAGAGAAGTATATACCGAGGGTGTACAGGGGCAGAAGTTTAAGTGCTTCTGGAAGGATGAGTTGTCCTGATGATGATACTGTCGCACAAAATTTGCGATATGAAAGCAGAATGTTTATGCAAAAGTTTGTCACTCGGTCTCGGATAACCAAGGGTGGGTTGGAAGGGATTTCGCTTGCCGCTAGAAAGACAAGTTGAGAAAAGTATCAGTCCCCTTACGGCAAAACAAAAAATAATTACTTATGTTATGCCATGAACAATAAAAACTTTTAGAAGCAAAGAGACATCCATTCTTATGTAACTAAAAGGCCAAACTTTGGCAGGAATTTCTATAACATGTTGGAAGTGAGTGTGAAAAAATGACAGTTATTATCATGATAGTGACTTAAACATGTTGGATGAGAATGATATAAAGAATGTCAGAAACCATGATATGAGAACAGTGTAATTATGAAACAGTGTAAACAGACAGCAAAGAGAATGCCTCACAAAAAATTCAATACCTTGCTTCAAGAAACACACAAATTGGGAATCCAAGTCAGCCAAGCGGAACAGATTACTTAAATTGTTTGTGCATGGTAATGATAAATTTGTAACACGAATTCTTCTTTGTCCATACACGGTGGTGTAGAGGAGGGCACACTGAACAATGAAGCAAACAATATGAATAAGAAATCTTCTCAACAAAAGATTCAAGGGAAATCGCTCCATGGTCCTTCCAAGTTTCATCATTCTAAAAAGATAAAAGCAGGCATTTGCAATTGGCAGCCAAAATAAAGTCATCTCCCTTTCACTCTGTAATTGTTTCATATTCAAGAACCACCTAATTAGATACTGCTAGTGTAATGTACCTGTGCTAATTGAATTACATGTCAGCGATGAAAGCACACAATTTCAATTGAGAGCAAAAATCAAGTCTTCTTTCTCTCATTCTGTTATTGTTTCGTGTTCAAGAACCATCTAACTAGATACTTCTTAAGTAATGCACTTGTGTTAGTTGCATTATATGTCAGCAATGACACATGGCATCAGCCATGATGTTGTGTTTTGTAACTGTCCCTGCAGTCCCTCTATACAAGGACCCTCCTGATCTTTCTGTTTCTTTCGCGAGTACCAAGGGAGATTTGAGAAAAGCTTGATTAAGCCATTTGGGAAAATAATGGGGAAGTAGAGCTGAAGGTTGTCAGACATCATGATTGACGTGCTACAACATTATTGACAGATATCACAACACATTCAGCATACTGATGTTTCAAATTCTTTTAGCCTTTTTTTCTGTATTATTGTTTCACGAATCTTGCCAGGATCAGAATAGCAGTAGAACGTGAATTCCTGGCTACTGTTATCTTGGTCTGTTTAGATGGTTCTTGAACATGAAACAGAAAAAGAAAACCTGACAGCAGTTAAGTTCGTGTTTTGGATTACTCCGGCAGGTGGTTGAATTGGACCCCTAGCAAAATGAATGGACCATTGAAGAACTTGAGTTTTCATAAGCTGCTGACACCAGGACAAGGTGGGTTTCTGGGAGAAATTACAGCACTGTACTTGTCGCATGGATTCTCCTCTAACCTACTAAATGGTAACTGAAAGTAGCCTTACATTGCAGTCGAGATGAAATTCAAGGATTTAATTGCATGAATCATAAAACCAGATTATACCATATAATGGTCAAACTTGGTGGGACCACAACATAATTCACCCTAGATATAATGAAAGCAGATAGGACCAGTAAGTATTAAAAGCTGTGCAGGTGGCAAGAAATACTAAGATACCTGGAAAGCACATTCTGAGCCATCCTGCAACTTATCATCATGTTTTAATGTAACCATAATAGTTTTGTCACAATCAATCTGCAAAACAAAAGGAATGATCAGGTAGAACAATTAGAAGTAAAAATGCTACAAAATATGCACGTTGCCACTTGACTCATATGAAACCAGAGATAGGAAATCAAGAAATGGAATGATAGAGCCATAAAAAAATAAAATACATGGTGAATCAGCCTCCAATAGATCAGCCCAAGTCAAAACAGATTCTTCTACTCACTCGATAGCTTGTTATATGAAAGAAGTTTCTGGCGAGTGAATATGATTTTATATTCAGCCTGATGCTTTAAAATGCAAAGTTATAGTCCAGTATCAATAGAGGATGAATCTAGGCACCTCACAACTTGAATGCTCTCATTAACAAATAAACTAAAGTGTAATAGGCTACCAGAGTATGAAAATGAAGAATTTCATAAAAAGATACAAACCGCAGCTAGGTCAATATCTGTTGGAATGCGCTTGCAAAAGTTTCCATGGTATTCTTGAACTTGAATGCCCTATAAATAAACAAACCACGTCAAATTCCTAGTATCATGTAAAGAAAACATAATCAATCAATTTATAACTGTGAGCAAGGTACAAAAGATATATATCCCAGAAAGGAGTACCTGGCTGCACCTCACACGCATCACTGCCTCAAACCCTTGAGGCCGTGTGACATTCCATCTGAGATCATTGTACAGCTTTGCTGGATCAGAAACAGCAGAGAAAGGATAGTAATAATAAACCTGGAATAGAATGTGAAACATTTGAAGTCATAATCAGAAATAGCAGCTCTAAAAGAAGAAACTAGAAGTCATTCACAGCACGTTGTTAGAACTCATGCACTGGGTGATGGGTACAATGATATGGTGGTGAAATGTTAGCATAAAACAGATTGCCAATATATGCCAAATATTATCCAGCTTGCCTACAAGAGAGCCCCCAGCAACTCTCTCCTAAGGATCATGGCAGCAATATCTTGTACAAGATATGCAGTATGGAACCAGCCAAAAACACTGAGGTCATAACTCACCAAGAGGAATCAAGGTGCACAGCAAGTAATTAAGGTTTCCGTGTTTGAATTAGCATGTTTACATGATTTAGAATGCAACATGAAGCGCGTACCATGGAGAGAAACCAACACAAGGATCTAGGTCATAAGTCACCAAAGAATGGAAGATGTACTCAATAAATCATTGAAAATAGATGCTTGACATCACCACATATCACAGAACTAAAAGTCAAATATCACACAGAAATGGGGGGAAAAAGATTAAGAAAAGTAAAATGAGAAAGATAGCTGGGAAAGGGCATCCAGCATATTAAACAGAAATAAATAGGTCCCAAACATCAGTTAACTACTGTACAAATAGGCTTGCTGCCTTTAACATGGTATTGCAAAGATAAAATTCCAATATACATGTTGTCATTTTACTGAAACTGTGAAACAAGTGTTATAACTACAGGATTGGCACTTCAAGTTCAAATAATACCTGCCCTCCAGTTGTTTTAGGGATGACAGAGATAGAAGCAATGTCGACATAAGTCTGGGTAGTGATGAACACATCAACACAGACCTAGAACACATACAGGAAAGTAAACCTGATTAGATACATTTTGGCAAAAGGGTATATATCTACCAGCTCGTGATTATGATAAAGTACAAAAGGGAAAACGAACAGTTGAAGTACTAGCATCCTCATAATGAACATGTAAACAGGGGGAAAGAATTATAAAAAGGCCACCTGATATTCAGCAAATTCAATTGCCATTTCCTTCAATGTTTTGTCTGCTGGTTGGAGTAATTTATGGGCCTCCTGCAATCCAGTAAATAAGAAAATACTGTTACCAAAACCTCAGGGCTATATTCTCCAGTTGAATTGACTGTTTCTTCACTTCACTAATTATGATGGAAAAACAAGAGTTTAACAGATGAATACTACTGCAAAACATATTATAGCCCCGTACTCCACTTCCAGTAAAATGGAACATGAGAAGGAATGTCAGTCCATTAGTTTCAAGACAAAACTACCAGGTTATTTAAGCCTCAAATAATGATTAACATGACAAGAAGATGAGCATATCCATTTTTCAACATTAACCTTCCAAAGTTGACAGATAATCAGATCTAATTATCATCCTAACATGTTGATTCTTCTTCCAATCTTTCAGAGGCATAAGAGAAGAAAAATTATATTTAGGAAAGGCTATAAGTTTGTGTGTGAGTGTGCACGGTTGTCAGTTATAACTATTCAAAGGCAAGATGAGATTGAAGTTAGAACAAATTATGCAGTCCCCTTCAAATATGAATGGATGGGATAAGATTCAATAGTTCTCATCTTAAATTAATTCCACGCTGCAGCATGAAAAGCAAGAAGACAACCACAACAGATGGCAGGAGAACACATAAATAAGATAAATATACCTTCTCCCCTGCAGAGATGTTACTTCTTCCCTCAGCCTCTCGAGCAGAAAGGGCTCCAATGCCAACAGAAGGCAAGACTGAAAACATAGTAGAATCATCAGAATACCCCATCAGAATGATTTCAGTCTAGGTTTTATAGTGGTAGGAAGAAGCAGGAAAGCTCCTAACATGTAATAGGATCAAGAAAAATATGGAATTGCCTGAAACATGCTTAAAGCAAGAAAAGCATCCACAAAAATACATATAATTTCCATTTGAAAAAAATGTAAAAGTGAAATGATTGCTTAATTTAATAAAACTATGACTAACACCATAGGCCAGGCAGCCAGCTCAAATTGAGTCTAAATCAAACTTGATGAAACTCTGGTATATGTGTTTTATTCTAGAACTCTCTCACGAGAGAAAGTTAAACCTTTTTCTTTTCTCCATTTCACAAGTCACTTCTTTCATTTGAATATTCTAGACAATAACTACAAGTAATTCCAAATTTACAATGATGCAGATAACAACTACACACATGATCACATAATATACAGTATGAATACTTAGTATAAAATATCATTCTCTTTATTGGCATCTAACTGAACTCAGAACTTAGATCAAAATCAAAGCCTCAGGAGCACATATAGCAACAGAGAATAAGTGGTTATCTGTTCTCAAATTATATGCCTAGCACAGTAACAAAGAAAAGTACAAGGAGCAGAATGTTATTGACTGCATCCTACCATAAAAAATACTAAAATTTAACAATCATGTACATTTACATAGGTCAACAACAACAAAAAATGAAAGAAAGAAAGAAAAGGTGAGCAGATGATGACAAGTTCATAAGCTTGCCTGATTGAAATACCAAAAGCTTCCCTCCAGTATTTTTCATTGCCAAAAAAGCTGCCTGAAATAGGAAAAAAATGAATTATAAATTCCAAATATCTGAAGATATTTGCATGAGTTTGTGATGCATATAATATTTGATTCCAGGTGACATCTATAACCCAGCAGCAGCAGACACATAGGAACATGTATCATTCTGCCAAGGTTTTTCCATCTAAAGACAAACCTAGGAAAATAGGAAGCACCGTATGCATCAATTAGTGTGAATCAATTAGGTTCTCCCTCTGAAAGGCAAAAAGAGATAGAAAATAGTGTTTTGAATGTAGTGGCTGAAAAACCTCGTGCGGACAGTATATGTATATTCCATTTTAGTTATCAGGACATGCATGCTTAGTTACATGATACGTGTCCAAATGCGCTATGTTGTGCATGCAGCCCAAAGTACCCCGTTTCAAATATTATGTGTTAAGACTAATGTCCAAGATGGAACCATGCAAGCGAATTGGAAATTTTAAAGGACCGAGTATCATGGTCAGTGCAAAAATTAAGTTTCACCTCCCCTTAAGAAAAGACATGTACAGTGTTTCAATTTTTTACGGGATTTGCATACATCATCCAAAACCAATACATATATGGTTTCCACTAGCGAAAAAGACTATACCTTGATTGCTGCACTGAAGGCTGATTCAACGATTCTACTGTTCTGAAACATAGTTGGAATACTATCCAATAATAGCTCTAAATGTTGACGGCACTGAATCCACACAAGAAACCAAAAGAATTTTAAAAACTAATAAAGATGGCTGGTGTCACTAAACATAAAACTCATAACTGAATAATAAGCGTGTATATTTTGGCCCATCAGGACCAAAAAAGATCAACCAAAGAATAGGAGTCCAGATGGCTAACCTCGGAAACCGGAACAATAACATCAGTTTGCAGAGGAGTATAAACATCATGTATATCAGGTACAATAAGCATCAGTGGCTGCAAACATGTGTCAAAAATCAAAATCAGCACTCAAAATTTTTGATGTGACTATTCACTGAAATTCTAAAAATAATTGAAATTTAATCAGAACCATAAATCTAAGTACAATAAAATGATGTGCTGGATGCTGGTCATAGATTTAATAACAACTCCCAGAAAAGGTATGAGCAGAGAAAGACAGCACAAAACAGCATCTAGCTGATTGTTCAATCTACTTAAAGTTCTTTATCCATCTCCTTTACTTCATAGATACCATACATCCTCCAACAACAAAAATGTATCAGCTTGCATCTTCAGGAAAAAAATGTCATATTTACCTGTTGTAATGCCCGTTTCAGATTGTAAAAATGGATTGTTGAATCAAAAGTTGCAATGCCCACCATTGTCCGTGGCCCTTCCTGCAAAGGATTTTTCAGTCCATACATCAGTAATCAAAACTGCCTTCTTGTTTGCAAATCTAGGTATATTATGAAATACGAGCTAGAGTAAGTTATCAAAAGAAAAAATAACTGCAAATAGCATGAATGATTAAATGAATGCAAGTGAATCTCAACATAATATTAATGCCAGTCGATGAAAATACCAGCACTAGACGAATTACATGCTAAAATGTTTCGGAAGTGGACATAAAACTCACCGGAAGATCAGCAATAACTTGATTAATTGAACTGCAAGCTGCAGCAGTCGCACCAGTTTGTATGGCATGCATGGATACATCAATAAGAAAAAAATACACAGCCGGCATGGGATCACGGACCTAGAAGACAATAAATAGAAAATAAAATATTTACAGTAGTCCGGAGAAAAACTATAGTAACTGAACCAAGGAATCAAATATATAATAGATAGTCACATAGGCATCCAATTAGAAGAAAATCGAGAGCAAACGGTATTTTATAAAACTCCAAATTCTTAAGAGAAAACAAACCATGTATTCTTTTGTGGCAACAAATTCAACTGTTCCCCTGCATAGCTCGGGCCTTTCATCAGCATCTCTACGCCTACCATCTGGACCTAGATTGCAGTGGTAGTCACGGGGAGTCTCATCAGTAAACCCTGCCAAAACAAATGGGTGAAATTGTAGAGTCCCTTATCATGCCAGTATGTTCAGGGAGCAGAGCCAAATCAACTAGCCAATGAAACCAATAAAGTGTTGTAGCTGTTAACAGATCTATAACATGTCAACACAGCTAGTTATAAGCTGTACATCTCAAAACAATGCTCCAAAACTGAAAGTGGTACGTTTGAAAGTGAATAATAAACAATGTCTAGTCTTGATTGATGCATGCAACACTGCTCCAGAAGTTCTGACAGTGATAAACTAAATACGACACGTATAGTACATGACTTTTTCTTGTCTTCAGTCACCGACTAATCCAAAGAGGCATTGGGAAGGATAAGACTATTTCAAATCCCATTATAACTAGCAAATCAAACATTTTGCAAAATTCAGAAAGCCTAACAATTAAAACTGCAAAAAGAATTCCAACAGCCAAAAAAATAAACAGTACGTAAACTGACCACACAAATTACAAATGAACTGCCTCCCTTGATCAATGAATTTCATAAAGGGATTTATGTAGCCTTTGCAACGAGAACAACGAACAGGACCACTTTCTCCAAAATCAACAACCTACAAACACAAGTTTTTGTGATATAAGAACTAGTGAGATTATAATTGCACAATTCATCAACATGAAAGCAATGGCCCGTGCTCTTTTTACTGGTTACTAGGCATTTACACACAAAAAAAGAAAAAGAAAACCTTATAAATGATGATAATATGGGTTGGTGATCCCCAAATCATGTGTCAGATACAAGATTTTAATTGCTTTTGTTGGGGATCAAACTTCAATGAGAAAGAAAGAACATTGGAAATGAAATAAGAAAGAAGAATTGCAGTAGAAAACAATATTTCACCTAGTAATGAGCAAAACAAACTTTCTTTTCATTCAGGAAAGAAGAAAATGTCACGCAGTAGAGATGGAATAAACAAAAAAGAAATCGTTAATACCTGGACAGGATCCTCTGATGGATGAGGAAGGGCCAGAGGTTGAACCAACAAAGCCAACGGCATGCCAGATGTTGATAACAGATCAACCGTGCATGGAATCTGAAATATTGAAGGAGTCAATCATAATGTCAGAAATTGTAAATGCTTCAAAGAAAGTCTTCAAGTTTGTGCATGTTAAGAGTTTATTATAACCTGATTGATGGTGCACCTCATGTACCGTGGACTGCAATTCCCAGTGTCTGAAACAATGTAGTCACTTGTAGCAGGCTTTACAAAAAGACAAATAATCAGAAGAGGGATTGATAAACCAGTGGTTAAATTAATTTAGCATGCAAAATTCCACAGAGAGACTAAAAAGAAAGAGACAAATCAAGAAGGAATAAATACCGGTGGTGGGTTGGCCTGATTCCCCGCACGAGTATCGTGCAGGATCACAGAGGAACCTGGAATGGGCCGGGGAATTTGATTGGGATCAATCTTTGATGCTCCTGATAGAGGACTTCCAGTTTGACCCATAACAGGTGATATAGCAGTCATTTGATTTGGTAGTGGTGGTGGCATTCCAAACATTCTAGGTGGTTGAGCAGAACCAGGAATTGGTGGAGGTTGAGCTACCTAGAAGAATCCATAAAATTCAGTGTTCAGAATTTGTGGGAGGAAAGAGATGCATATGTGATGTCAGGCAAAGATTCACCCATTATAGGCAGGAGATGGATCCCTGCTACTTAAACAAACACACATCAGCACAAATCACACTGAAATCTGTAAAGCAAGATAGCCCCATTCTTCCATGAAAAGTAGCTCTTAACATAGCCAGAAAATTTCATATTCTACCTAAAGTAGATAGGAAACAATTGAGGCAACAGACCAGCAATGAACAATTCATGGAATGGAAGTACAAGGAAGATTTACAGACAGATTTATTGAAGAATAACCCTTGTTCACTTCTTATGCTGCTAATCCATATATCAACAGGCATGCACACGAAATCACACTAAGTTTGTTTGGTTAACATATACAATGCCATGACTGTTCAAATAAAAAACCTTGGCGCAAACCAAACACATGATAAGTTAACTGCATGGTATATCAGCTGGTTAGGAGGTGGAGCTTATCAAGAGACAAAGCTTTGCTTTTCTTTACAGATAAAGGAATCTGGAAGCTGGTGGTCGCTGCCTTATTCCCTCTTCTTTCCCTCACTTTTCCTTACTTTGCTCTTTTGTCTTTCTTTCTGAAGGACAAGAGTGCTATTTAAGGGAGGAAAGAAAAATATACAAGATTAGTTAGGAGAAGAAATCCTCCAAACAAAAAAGAAATTAAAGCAATCTCAAGCTAAAAGAGCACTCCGATCTCTCTGAATAACTTTAAGACAAACATTCATAAAAGTCCTGAAGGCACCACTGGCATGTGAGAAGAGCAATATACCCCACAACAACTGGCTTGAAGTGAAAAGATACTTTATATTCCTGCATTTCTTTCCATCCAAATGAACCGATGATTTCAAAGCAATAGAATTCCATAAAGCTGCCTAGCCCCTTCTTATCTCCTATCACACAGCCTCCCCTTATTTTCTTCTCTCTTTTTTTAGTTCTTCTCCCTCTATTCTTTACTTCTATCTTCTTCCTATCCTCTATGTCTATGTCCTTATACTTGTAAAGTCGGAAGACATTTAAGCTGTTTTCTATAGCTAGACACGCCCAAGCACCAGCGAATCTACTCAGTTCAACTGTCAGCTATGGTTTTCTATAATTAGACACGCCCAAGCAGCTGCAAATCAACTCAGTTCAACTGTCAGCTATGGTTTTCTATAATTAGACACACCCAAGCAGCTGCAAATCTACTCAGTTCAACTGTCAGCTATGGTTTTCTTTAATTAGACACATCCACGCTGCTGGAAATCTACTCAGTTCAGCTGTAAGCTAAGGTTCTACCTGATTACCAGCTTCAACTTTCATTGTCCGGCCCCAAAAAACCAGTTATATCGCTCATAAATCTTAGGTTACAAACTGTTAAAGCAATCTACCTGATTACCAACAATAGTCTCTTGGTTTACTTTTTCAAACTGTTAAAGCAACACAGCATAAGCTGTGAAAAAAGATGTCACCATCATTTTCTCAGCCAAGAATCTGGCCACCTCGATACAAGAAATTTTATGTTACTCCAGGAGTAATGACCAATAGTTACTCCATGACCCACTTTGAAAAGAGAGAATCACATTCGGTCCTACCAAAAGTGATAAAAATATTTCTGCATACCTCTCTCTCCTATGGAGTAACTATCTGGTATAAAATTTCTCGCCTCGATACATCAAAAAATCGTTCACGACATTTAATCTACACTGTTACAAGAATGTTTTAAAGTTAATAAGAAGACATCAGAACCTGCAAAACTTCCAATTAAGAACCTCATAAGTTCCTATATCAGTCTCTTATCACTTGATGAAGTAATGCATGCCGCCAGAGTAAGCCTTGGCTCTCAGTATAGCATATTTGAAAACAATCAAAACATTTCATGATATAGTCTAAAGTAGTAGAAGTATTTCAATGCATGTTTTTGTTTCCTTTCATCTTATATTACATAACAAAGCACACTATTCCTCCAACCTATTCAAGTTCATGATTGATTTTTATAATTTTTTTCCAGCCATTTTTCTAAAGCAAAATGGAGCCTTGAGGCTGAATCTACATCCAATGCAATCCCAAATAGAGTACAAACTATCTTCAATATAACAGTTTTGAAGCTATCAACATCGCCAGGAGAGCTAGTTTACTTGAATTTCAAGCAATTGTGAAACGCTGAAGTTAAAATAAATTCAAAATGGAAACTGCATAACAATTGAGATTTTCCAAACACTGACTGCAGGTTGTGAGATTTTAACAAACTTACAGACTGCGGTTGCATCTGTGGTGCGAAAGGAGAACCTACTGGTGGTGGTGCCATCCCATGCTGAGCTGAAAACGGTGTCCCTTGAGGTGGTGCTGAAAAGGGAGCAACTGGCTGGCCACTAATCCCCGAACTACCCATTAAGTGGCGCATGCTTTGAGGCGGTGCGCGAGCCAACCCCACTGTTGGTGGAGGACCCATGGGCGGTTGCTGTGGTGCACTAACAGGGGAAGGAAAACGTGGAGCACTCTGGAAAGCTGGTGCTGGTGGCCCATTACTCATTAAACCACCAAATGAACTGGAAGGGGGCATACTCAAAGGTGAAGAAGATGGTGCAGCAGGACTAGGGCGAGAACCCAATGGCGGTACAAGTGAGCCTTGAGGTGGTGCACCAGAGACAGGACCCATTGCCAGACCACTACTTGCAGAAGACGGGAATGACCCCGGAGGCGGTCTGGACCCAAAAGGCTGCGTCTGACTGAAAGGCTGCGGCTGACTGAAAGGCTGCGGCTGACTGAAAGGCTGCGTCTGACTGAAAGGCTGCGGCTGACTGAAAGGCGGCCCAGTAGGTCTACCAGGGGTAACATTTGGGGGGAAAGTGGATGGAGGTAATCCCGAGGGAGGCACTGAAGGTCTAGGGACAACACCAGGAGGTGGTGCACCAGGCCGGGAAAATTGTGGTGAAGGAGCTGAGGAGGGAAATGGCGGTGGTTGGCCAAATGGCGAAGGCCTAGGAGCTGAATTCGGCATGGAAGAGGGCCGATTGAGATTCAAATTCTGAAAATTATCGGATAAAATATTCGGGTTTTGCTGATAATTTGGGTTATAACTAGGCGGTGGTGGTTGTCTAGGTGCCCCTGGAGGCACATTAGATGCCATGTTTTTATCAAAACAATCCAATCCCAAAAGTTAAAAATCCCTCTTTTATCTTCAACAAGTGTCAATCTTCAAAAAAACAGGACCAAATCCAAATCTACACATTCAAAAACACAAAACCCGAATCTAAATTCACTATAAATATATATTGAGCCCACAAATTTATACTGGAATGAAACATAAATGAATGTAACTATACAAAAAATGAATAAAGATTGGATCTTTTTGAGAAGAGAGAAGAGATAGTTAAGTACCAGTGATCAGAGAGAATTGGATCCAGCAATTCAGCGAAAATGATCAAAAGGGTTGTTGGATCTAAGAGAAATAGTTTAGGAGAGAGTGAAAACAAGAGATTTCTTCAGGGTTTTTGGAATCAGGAGAGGAAGATCCAAGATGGGCACATCAATTGAGAGACAGAGAGGGGGGGGGGGGGGTTGATGACAAAAGACAGGTTTTTTAGAGAGAGAGAGAGTATATTTTCACTTTTTTATAAAATATAATAAATGGTTTTGGTTATTCTAAAACAAGAAAACAAACTTCAATTTAGTCCTTAAAAGAAGAAGAATCATTCTCTCTGTTGATGTATGTTAATATTTTCTGTCTTACGTACGCATATATCATGAAATAAAACACGCCGTTTAATGGAATAGAGGAAAATTTCGTACTTAACTGATAGAAATATTTGTTTGAGGACTCGATTGATAATTATATAAAACATTAGGAACTAAATTAAATGTTACCAAAAAAGAAAGATTTGGATGGTAAGTTTGGAAAATAGGAGAGGACGTTACATTACACATAAAACTAGAAGAGAGAGAGAGACTTATGCCACGTCATTATTTGTGGGGGGAGTGATTTCTTTGATCCACTTAGATCGTGCCATTTCAGCATTGTGATTCCAAGTCAGCTTTTTCTAGGTACACAAATTATTACTCTCGTCTCTTGTCCAAGTCAACCGTAGCTTGCTTTCTTTAAATATGGTAAATAATATAATCATTTATAAAATATATATATATATATATATATATATATATATATTGCAAACAAAACTTTCTTACTAAATTATGTTAACTACTAATTAAATTAAATTAAAAAAACATACTGAAATAACAGTGTTTTTCTCTAGGATTTTATTGTTTATATGGATGGTAAAACAGTTTTTTTTCACTTTTATCTATTTTTCTATTTCAACCCTTAAGCTTTAAAAAAAAATTAAATACCTAATTTCATGAGATGAAGATTTAAAGTGTATTAAAAAAATTAAAAGTGAGAAGAAAACAACAAAAATAATAAAAAATCACTAAAAATAGCATACGGGAGAAAAAATTATTGGTTAATCATATTTCAATAACAAAAATAATTAGTATTAATATTAAATGGATCAATTCCATGAGAGAATCTCGATGATAATAGTGATTTTCTCTGTAAACATGTCTTAAAAATAGATTGGGTCTATTTAGATTTTTTTATTGATTTTTGTGTTTTCTAAGTGATTTTTTGATATTTTAGAGTTAGTGTGTGGATTATAAAGTTTTTATAGTGTTTTTTAAGTTTTTATAATTGAAAATAGGTTGGAAGATAGAATTTTAGACCAAACCCCCCCTCCTGATTTTCGGTCAAAATTCAAATAGCAACCCAGTAATAAATTGAAGTATTTAATTAGCATTGATGACTATTCCACAATTAATGAATTCATGTATTTTTTTTAATTTATTTTATTAAATATAAATAATATCTTTGTATTTTTCAACTAAAAAAATCATGCACAATAAAATGTATTTTTTTACCATGATAAAGAAATAACTTGAGATCATACAAGCATAAATATGTTTGCAAAAACAGTATTTTTGCAATTATAAATTAAAAAAAATAATTACATTTTTAAATCTATATATTAAATAATAATATAAATCATATCTTGGGACCTCACTTAATAGCTTAAGTTATTGGATTGAGATGGTTCTTTGACATGGTATCAAAGCCTTGATGACTAAGCGGTTACGAGTTTGAATCTTACCGTCCTCATTTATTTGATAAAAATTAAGCACAAGGTAATGCGAGTTTGTGTAAGTTTCAAGCCCAAATAGCTTTTACTTGAGGGGGTATGTTAGAGAATAATATAAATCATATCTTGAAACCTCACATAACAGCTTAAGCTATTGAGTTAAGATGGTTATGTGACACTATATATATCATTAACACATTATTTTTTCATGATAAAAAACAACTTGAAAATATAAAATTAGTAAGTGATGAAATAATGAAAATAGTATTTATTTGACTTCCTTTTTTCTATTTTTTTTTAATTACTAGATTCATCTACAAATCAAATCTTTCTATATTTATTTTTATTGTAATTTACTAACACATTATCTTTATGAATACACGAATATTACAGTATCTTAAAAATCAAAACATGTTTGACTTAGGGATGTGGTGACTTTTTTTTTTTATTGAATTCACATAAAAAAAAACATGTATATTTTACTTTTATGAGATGTGGTTTGTGCTTTAAAATAGTTGTAATTTTAATAAAAACCAACCACATTTTCAAACTAAACACAAATATTAAATTATAAAGTCAACGTGATTGATATGACCTAGACCATGCATTAACTATGATATTAAATTATAAAGTTTAAATCTTGAGATTTTTTTTTTGAAAGAAGAAAACACGTTGTTTGTTTTTGTATGATCAATATTTTAATATAAAAATATAAATACATAATAGATAAAAATGTATTGATTTTTTTTCTTACCTGGGTATTCTTACACTCTTTTAAAAAATAAAAATAGTCTCATTCGGATTTCATGGTTGTCCTTCTCAATAAATGCGCTTCCTGAAAATCAAACTTGTGTTATTATCTTAGCAGAGATATAACAATGTCTTAATCGTTAGACCAACACTTTATTGGTTAAAAATGTATTGATTGGAGAAATAAAAATAAATTTATTTTTAAAATAACTTTACAATGAATTTTTTATATTTTTAAAAATATATCTCTTCTATTCTCACTTGTTTTTATATTTTATGTTGCAAGAAAGTAAATCACTAAGGCTCATAGGTTAATTTAGCGGAGCAACACGTGACACATCCCAGCAATACAAACGAAAGACTTGTAAGCCATAAGAATCGATCTGCAATCTCTGTCACTTCCCCCACCTTATCCACCATCCATTCAGAACACAGCATATGCTCTTCCATGGATCCACTCCTTTTCTCCTCCACCCAGAAAATCAACACACATTCCATTTTTGTCTACACCCTTTAAGACACAAACACTGGCACAAGAAAAGAAGCCATATAAAACACACAACTTGAGTAATGGCTTGTGCAGCCGCAAGAGCCACTTTGTCCTTCCACCTTCCACAACTTTCCCCTCCAAAATCCAGAAACCATTTCTCAAAGCTATCATTCCTCTCCATTCATAAACCCCAAAAGACTCATCTTTTCTCTCTACACTCCATTGATGTCTCCAGAGAAGACAAGACGCCAACTTTATCAGATTCAACCCAAACCAATCCACCAACAGAGTCTCCTCCCGAAGAAGAAGAAGAAGAAGAGCCAGAGTTCGATAAGAGAAGGTTGGAAGAGAAGTTTGCAGTTTTAAACACTGGGATTTATGAGTGTAGGTCTTGTGGCTACAAATATGATGAGGCAGTTGGTGACCCATCATATCCATTACCACCAGGGTTTCAGTTTGACAAGTTACCTGATGATTGGAGGTGTCCAACCTGTGGGGCTGCAAAGAGTTTCTTCGAGAGTAAAAGTGTGGAGATTGCTGGGTTTGCACAGAACCAGCAGTATGGATTAGGAGGCAATGCACTTACTTCTGGTCAAAAGACTATTTTGATATATGGGACCTTGTTGTTCTTCTTTGTTCTGTTCTTGTCAGGGTATTTTCTGCAATAGTAAATGGTGAGGTTTTTTTTTCATGTTATGCTGTATTATATGTATTTGAAGTTCATTTGGAACAAAATGTTTGCAAATAGAGTAATAATTCAGAAATGGACTTGAGAGTTACACGAACATCAGAATTTATATGGACATCTAAGTGTTCTGAGTCGAATCTCATCTACCAGAAGATCATCTTTTGACTTCTGCTCTCTTCATCTTCAGGTTCTATTGCTAAGCTAGTTCATTATTTCTTCTTTTGGACAGCATTAAACATGCATCTCATCTAAAGATTTGAATAATTTGCATATTTTACTGAGTATTTGCATAGTTCATTATCCTTGGCTGTTTTATGTGGAAGAGAAACGATGAAGCAAAGTAAAATGCTTGACATGTAAGAGAGAGAGAGAGAGAGAGAGAGAGAGAGAGAGAGACCTATAGTCATTGGGAACATATATGCAATGCAAGGCGACTGACAAGGAAGATTAAAATTATTTTTTTAAAAAAAAAAAGATTAACTGGGAGACACATTGCTGGATTAATTATTTTGCCCTTCTCAAATAGAAAACCGCTAGTTATTATTTTCACGAGTATCCACTAATCATTATTATATTAAAGCACAATAAAATAATTTAATTATTGTTGAAAGTAATTTTTTTTTAGAACTAGTGTTCATGTACTTTTTTATATTTTCACTTTTCAAAGCACGCTTTGACGACTTCTTTAAAGCAATTTTTTTTTTAAGTTGTGTTCAAAATTTCTTTTATATTTTTATTTCTTTTTTTTATAATCAAATTAATTGGAACAATTCGATAATTTAACAAATATAAATATTATTTTTTAAAAAATAACTAACGTGTGTATTGCAGATATTAGGACATGTGAGTTGTGATCGCAGCATTCGAGTGATGTGTGAGTGGGTTTTCAATGGCTAAACATTGGCTTTTCCGGCGGTGTTTAAATTATCTAGGCGGCCCCTCCATCTACATGCAACATGTGTGGCTTATGAGCCTCTTAATTTCTAGGCTTGACCTTTCAAATTTTCAAATTTTAAAAGTAACCTTTCAATTTATTTTTTCTTTAAATTTGATATATGTTCTTTTGATTATTATTTGTTTTATTTCAAATAATTTATAAAATTGAATTTTTTTTCTCCAATAAGGAGATATAAATTGGAATAGTATAATGATCATTTTGTCTTTTTTTTTTTAAAAAAAAACAATGAACTAATTATTGGGGTAATATGGTCTTTTCACAAGGATCCATTGGTCATAGTTATATTGATATGTGACAAATTGGTCTTTTAGCATTTTAAAAACATATTGAAATGACAACATTACACATACAAGGAAAAAAAATAAAAAAATTAGTGTCCAATGACTTTTTGTATTTTTACTTTTTAAAGCACAATTAGATCACTAAATTACCTTTAAAATCAAAATTTATTTAACTTGTGTCTAGGGGTATTTTTTTGTATTTTCTACTCTTTTTTTTTTGTTACAATCAAGTTGTATAAAGGATAATTTGATAGTTTAATAAATATAAATATTATTTTAAAAAATTGATTGACATGTGCATTGCAAATGCATGGGTTATTGTTGTACCATTCAATTGGTGCATGAGTGGGTGTTTGACGACCAAACAGTGGCTTTCAAGGTAGTGTTCAAATCATTTCGATAAAATCTTCATCCCTTTGTGGCGTGTGAAGCTTATTGACCTCTGGCTTGGTGTTAATGACTTTTTTTTTCTTTTCTGTCCTACTTGATTTTCATGTTTGACTCTCTAAATTTTCAAAACAGATCTTTAATTTGTTTTTCATTCAAATTTGGTTCCTTTTCTTTTTATTATCATTTTTTATTGAAATAATTTATAAAACTGGATTTGTTTTTAATTTTTTCATATATTAGATTTGATCTTTATTTTTTTTATTGCTATTTATTTTATTTGAGATAATTTTTAAAATTGATTTTTTTCCTTACAATTTCATCCTCTAGTTTTTTTCCTATCAAATTTGATTTTTATTATTTAGATTGCTAATTTTTTAAATTGATATATTATTTTTTGATTCATTATTCAATATTAAATTAATTGAAAATATTAAATTAATTAGAAATTGAGTTTTTTAATTGATTTTAAATCTAGAATTTCACATGTTAAATTAATCAAGTATATTAAACTCATCAAATCAATCACCGAGTCTCAAATTTTATTGCTTCTTTAATAACATTGCTTCGTCTAAATATTTTTTTTTCCATGCCTACTACATAGCGTGAGCACCTAGCTAACCTCTAAATGGAAAATGTTGGACGAAAGAATGCTGAAACTTGAGCAAGAATGATATCCCAACTCCAACCCTGGATAGAAAGGGCCTTTGGAGAGAACCATCTCTGCCACCTTAAACAGTGAGTGAGCCAGTAAAAACACACCAAAGAGGGCTCTAGCAAGCCATAGAACCGGGTTAATTTCAGTCATTGAGCACGTCACCTCGCAAATTAAACTGGAAGATGGAGCCCTCAAGCAGATCGAATTCAAACTTGGAAAAAGCTTCTCCTCATCAGGCAATCGTTTAAGGTTTCGTAAGGAACAATCCTTCAGATTCTGTCAGATTTGCACAGAAATCCTGAAGCAAAAAGTTCCGAGTCACTAAAAAGGATACTGCATAGAATTACATCATCCAAAATACGGTACATACTGACGACATTTCTGAGATAGATGCCCGATTACAACCAAACATTTGTATGATACAGTTTTCTACGACAATCTGGTAAACAAATAGGAAAATCTGGATGAAAGCAGCTGCAACATGAATGAGGTGAGATGCAGTATGCTAACTCGCACCAAATCAAAAGTGGATCTCAAAAAGGCCACTGTTCACTATATTATACTCTTTAACATCCACGAGCTCTTGCAGCTGCATACCATCCAGGAATAGTTTCTGTGACTGTTGCCCAAACCGAGTAAATTCGCCAAAAACTTGCGCTTATGCAAAGATTCAAATGAACATGCATTGCCACTGCAATGTGGGTGTGGCAAAAACATGCAAGATTCTTCAAATATAAAATGTTACTGCTGTTTTAAATCTGGCGTCTCCTGAGCTTGAATATCTGGCGTCTCCTGAGCTACTTGTGTCTTAACCTGATAAACCTGCTTCACCTGCTTCTCATTTGGACCTATCGATGTTGATTTTTGTTTGAAGTACATTCCAGTGTTTCCTGCAGCTGTTTTGTTGATCCAATTGGTGGGTGGTGATGAAAGTAGACCTGTGTTCTGCTCGGCCTGATTTTGTAAGTTTGGAGTGTTTCCTGGATTCGGCATTCGAGGTGAGATCACTGCAGGTGCCCTGCTTCTGATATTTTCTTCTACAGTCAGAGCAGACACCCCAGTACTCAAGTTATGATACTGTTGATGGTACTGTACTCCGTCTTGAGTCCTAAAGTTGTGTCGGTTGCTTTGCACACCATTTGACAAAGATCGATACCTAGGATTACTCATCAGGCCTTGCTGGTTACTGTGCTGTGCATAATGATAGTTTGGATCATCCCAATAGCCCCTTCCATAACCAGCTGGTCCAGCTGGTCTTGGTCTGTAGAATGTGTAATTGCCGGGGATACTATGATATAGTTGCTGGTCAAACACTCTAGAGGATGAACCATTTGGTTTGATATTAAGGGTGTTCTTGACAAGACGATGAGCTGCATCCCCCAGGAAGGGGGCAGCTATTGCTCGTTGTACTTGTGGCCTGTAATACAGAGACAGCACATGTGAATTAGGCTATTTAAGAGAAGACGAAGCAGTAAGTTCTAAACCCTACAATCTATGTTTTTCAGAGAAAAAAAAAGAGGATATCAATTAAACCCTTCCTTTCTCCACATATAAATTGAGCGAGATGCATTGTCTGTCAAGAATAGCAGGTCATGAACAAATGTCACCCATATTCAACCTAACCACCCAAACATTACAAACCAATGCAAATCAATCATTGCAAAGATGTGGAAATCCATTCGTACCTTTCCCTGCCTTGCTGTCTCCGGCCATTATCTTCATGCCATAATGTGGGGAATGGTTTAAGATCTACAGGTTTTACGATCTGCAAATAGCAAGAACATGCCTCAAATTAGCCATGGACATTTGTGAAATCAAATCATCAACTAACATCAAACCCTGTGACGGCACAACACATTATCCAAAGAAAATGTCTTCAAGGAAACAACATATGAGAATCCTTGCACCTGCAAACTTAACATGACCATTATATTACAATTGCATCAGCACTTCCACCCATATGCAGGGGGGAACTTCCAGAAACAGAAACCATGACCAAACTCAATTTCCTTGAACACAAGGACTGCCTCCAGTTTACTGCCCAACAATACCTTCGAAAAACATGCATCTAGAGCTCACATACCTTTTCAGGCATGGCCAATTAATTTTCACAGAAGAATCCCAGTTTACTGCTCCGGTAAACTCTAAACTATGAAACCCAATAACACTATTACATTATTTTATGCATGAATTGAATCACTGCCACATCATTAGTTGACAGAAATTTCATGTCCTTGCTTTTCTGCGTATAACAAAATAAACCAAATTTACAGGCATCTAGAGCTCACACACCTTTTCAGGCATGACTACACCCTCAGGAATTTCTGGGATGTGTGCACGGTTTTTAGGATTTAGAAATGTGATATTTCTGCATAGAAAAAGTACACAACATTACACCAAGGATCAATCAGCTTATGAAAACAGCACTGGAAAAAGTTGGAACTTACAAAACTTGGTTACCCTCTAAGGCTGGCAATCCAAGTATAGGAGAGGGGACCACACTTCTCCGCACATTTCTCTCATATAACCAAAGACAACCATTCATCCCCCCACTGTAAAAGGTTAGTGTAAAATGAGATAATAAAGCCAGCACACATAAATAATGATTTGACAACTTCAAACTAAAAGATCAATCAACACTAAGACCAACTAACCTGGCTCTTGTGTCAATTTCCCAAGCAAATCTTTCACCTTCAGATAAATGATCGTTCTGTTGATAGTATGAAATAACTAGTTGAGCTAATGGATGAACAGGATGAATATATAGCAAATCAAGCATCACTCTATTCCTGATCTGCTCTTCCTCCTGCAAATAGCAAATCAAAGATTAACATACTTGACATCCAAACTAAAAAGAAGACTGATATGCCACAAAACAGCAAGGTTTAGCTTCTGAAGGATCAAACCCATTATAGGGGTGTGAACACAACTGACTGCCAACTCTAAACTACCCTTGGTGCTTACAAATTAAATTTCAGGAGAAATTTAAGTACAGGAGGATATATCAGAAACTAAAAAACTTGTCCATCTGGTATGGAAATCACTCAAAAGTCAACATGGATTTATTCAAATACAAAACTTAGCAAAAAACTATCAGATCACACAATCAAATAATTGACTATTAAAAAGTTACACAAGTAATAAGATAAATGAATACGAGTTTATGTTAACAGCCCAACCTCCATTACAGTAACATAAGAAATAAACTTTAGGAACCTTTGTTGACAAAAGCATTTGTAACAAATAAATATTTTTTCTCCGAAATCAGTATTTGAACTGATATTGTTTCCTAGAATCTAAATCAGTAGAAATACATTATAACTAGGAATCTCAACAGGTTTTTTAAAATATCACATCACGAATCCTTCTCTTTGCACAAAATTGATCTCTCAGACAGTGGCATTTCTCCATTAAATATGTTTTCCCAAATATTAATTGCATACTTTTCTTTTTCAAATCTCTGAAAATATCAGAGAAAAAGCCTCCAAAAGAATAGCTCAACATCCAAGAGAGCAAGGAGCAGGTAGCAGTTTATATTTACAAGAACATGTGCAGAGTGAAAGCCTCTAATAAAATGGCCAACACATACAAGAGAAATTAAAATATAGTTTACGATGGATGAAATTATTGGATACTACTTTAAAAAACCTAAATACCGTTAAAGTGCTTTCAAGCTTCTTTGTCTGGGCAAGCAATTTCCTCTCATCAATGAATGGCAATTTGGCAATACCCTAGCTTCCAATAAATATAAGGTAAATATAATCAGTTGAAAAAGAAAAGGTATAGTTAAAACACATGTATTGATAACCAATACAGAATAATTTACCTGCCAAGCAAAGCGCTTGCCATTCATGTCAATTTCAAAATCTGTCCACAATAAAGAAACCCCATTAATCTTGTGAAGAAGATAAACACTTCCTTGAGGTAAATTAATCAATATCCTTCAATCAATTCTTTTACCTGAGGGAAAGAATCTATGAATTGGTGAAGATGGATTGGTCATCAATTTCCTGTATTCTTTTGGCAAAGCATTAGAACTGTAGTATGCCCAAAGGATGACACACAGCACAGAAAGAATAATCAGACAGAGTATCCAAAGTAAAATTGAAAATGCAAGGAGCTCACATAAAAAAGAAAGAAAAAAAACCTTGCAGCTGGTAGCGTTCCCATAAGTTGATCAAAGGGTTTGAATGGCTCTCCAATAAAAAAGTTTAATTCCACCTCACCCAGATCCTTAAGATCTGAAGCAAATGGAGCATAATGGAACGGATAAAACCTGAAACAGACAACAGAGAATTCCAACTTCAACTAATTGCAGTAAGGAACCGTATCATATAAGCTTATAGAGTGAATGGAAGCCTATTTTTGTCCATTTGATGAGCAGAGTGATGGCAAAGTTAAATTTAGGTGTCACAAGCCATATAAATTGGATTGTTTGGCAGGTCATATGCTTAAGAGCTCAGGGTCAAAACCACCTTCAAAACGGATAGAACTATAGTTCTCAACTTTCAATGAACTTACTGTCCTCTTTTCCATTATTTCTTCACTCATGTATAGAGCTTCAAGATATTATGCATTCATATATAGGTTTGTATTTTTGGGCACATGCTTGTGCTTGAAACTCCAATAAAAAAAATTAAATAGCCAGTGAAAAGAAGTATAATGACTTTCTAGTTTCTGCCTTTATTGAACTGACCATTGCCAAGAGCAAACACCTTGGAAGTAATAATGACAGACCCAACACAATCCTTCCACATACTTCAATACCTGCATGAACAACATCAAATGTTATTTTCTTTTTTCTTCAGATACATGATTGGTTGTACAGAAAACAAGTGACAGGGACAGGGGAGACCAAAAAGGAATCATTAGCAACATAAAAAAAAATTATACTCCAGAAACCATATCCGGCATACTTCCTACATCCAAATCTTCTGTCACACCAGATTTCTATTTGTTATATGATGACAAGCAACTGACTTTTTCTCTATCTATTCATTATTCTCTTTTTTTTTCCTTTGGTTAAGATAGTACATAATAGTGTTCCCATTCAAGGAAAAACATGCAAAACTCCTTGATTTTTCAAAAGCAGCCTTATTTTCTTCATGTAAATCTGTGAAGTTCACCTTATTATATTACACCTTCAAACTAAAGTCAATATAAATTAAGAAATCTCAAAATGAAAAGTTGGAGAAAATAATGGAACTTGAGATCATAATAAAACAAATACAATCACATTGAAGAACATATTCATTTGTTGAAAAAAATGTGAACTCTTTGAGGCTGGAAACAAGAAGCAATAGCATGCTGATAGCACAGCAATAAGACTAATGACACCCAAAGATCATCCAGATAAACTAATAAATGAACTCTTAGGAACTGGAAATGAGAAGCCAACAGCAAGTTGATAGCACAACAGTGAGACAAGTAGCACTCAAGGTCACCCAGATAAACTAATAACTATAACGAAAACCACCCCATGGTGTATCAATTAAAAAGGGTGATTGAAAGACTCATTTAATGTACTTCATCATGCCAAGGGATCTCAGAATGAAGACCATATAACTACAGGAAAAAAAATATGTACAAGCAACCTTGCAGCTTTGATGTTGGGGCCTTGGGGTTCTTAAGGAGAGGAAGGACTGGTTGGGGGAGACAGACGGTTGTCATGAACTACTGTGTACACACAAAATTTTGCTACCAAGAGAAAATGCAGATAATAATCTATATGGATATGCTAAGGTGCTAATTGCATGATTAGGAAAAAACAACTTACCACTTCCTTTCTAACTTTGTCAATCTCCTCTTGATTTGACAACTCAAATTTCTCAGCATAGTATCTCTCTTTGTATCCAGGTTCCCCTAATTTAACCTGACAAGAAGAAAAATGAACCAAATTTTATACCAGGAAAAATGGACAACCAGACTAGCCTTCAAATGGGCTGACATTGTCCTCAGTTGGCCCACAAGATGCAAGGCCATGGATAAGCAAACTTGCAAATATCAAACAGAAAACGAGCCTGCTAGAGTAAATGGATGTTCAATATTAAGACACTACTGAATCAAAATAATCTTCGCTGTTTATCTACAAAATAAAATCTACCTCTGATGACAAGGAACTTAAGGCACAACCGTAAGTTACAGATTTACCAGTTAGAAAGCAAAAGCAATTATTATTTTTTAAATCATAAAAACCCTATTAAGAAAAGAAAAATCCTTAGGTCACCAAACACAACATGGGAATCATACAAAATTAGCTTTATATTCCTTTCTCTCGAAGAGTTATGACCAACATCCTGTATTGAGAAATTAGAAACAATATTAAGCATCAACTCCTCTAACGAGCTTTCGTCTATACATGGAGAAGGAAGTCCAAAAAAATGAGAGAGGATTGAGGTTTCTGTCAAAAACTAACTGGCAAGGAATTGATAATTGGTTCATTTTTGTTTAATATAGATCCTAAACAATTTTTCGCAGGCAAATTCAGAACACAACACATTTATTTAAATCCATATCATCAAATGAAAATATTATAGGCACAAACCTTATCTACAACTGGTGCTTGTATCACTTCAGAGGACTCTCTTCTTGCTTTGAGTTTCATCTCTTCATTATTATCGAAAGCCTGAAAACAGATTATCCACACAAGTACAAACAAAAAGATAACCAGAGAAGACAGTATGTATATGACTCCAAAACTCAAAATTTGCCACAGAAGAAAAATAGAAAGAAGAGTACAGTCTGCTTTGCAATGTGTGTATAAAAATTTGACGTAAATCTTAGAGAACTAAGCATTCCAAACAAGATAAGGGAATCCCCTAAATTTCTTCAGCTCTAGCACACAAAGCAAAAATCTTATCACTAGACCAATTTTCGGAGTTCTTAAATTTTGTAATGGTTTACAGAACCTAATACTTCTACTAATAAAGTAAATCAGGAGCAGCATATGGGGTTTCATTTAGGGCCAACATCCTACCTGCTGTATCTAGCAAATTTACAGTTACAGATAAGTTAAATCATTGCCAAGATTTTACATAAATTGTCATCTAAACATAAAAAGTTTCTAGCCAACAAGTGAACATGCTATTACCAGCAATAAATAGTAAAAATAAATGCAGATGTTTGCATTAGACCCAAGGATGAGAACTGAAGACTATAAGTCCATGCATGGAAAAAGAAAGCACCTGTTGTATACGAGTCCTCTTCTGAAAGATTTGCTCCTCGTAAACACCAACACACTGAATAAAGTGTTCTACTTTATCTAGGAAAACCTGTATACAGAAGCTAATTGAAATCAGAACATTCATTAGAACTCATGCTCGCAATAGTGGAGCAAAATCATTCCCTGAAAGTAACCAACAAAGCAGCATAAAAAGTATGAAATACAAGCCATGGTGATTTAAAAGGGGAAAGAAGCACTGAAGAAGAAGTTTATTTGGCAAATCCAGCAGATAGATGTAACTATTTCATGATATGGGTGACAGAGCAATAACTAATAAAAAGATTATCTAACCAAGTAAGACTTTCAGAGCCAAAAAGGAACTTCTTTGAGAGAAAAGGAGAAATAAAAAAAGTATTTTAGAATAACTAGGGGTCAAGACAGGCTATAACATGTCTATATCTTGGCTAGAACCCACTGAATATTATAGCACATGTTTAGCAAGCAAGTCATTCTAGAAATTCAAGCATATAAAATGAGCCAAGCCTGAATTCAATTTCCAAACAAATAAGTGTGATAAAAGAGATACAGAGGAAAGGGTGGAATTGGGCAGCTAAGATCTAATTCTATTTGGAGACAACCAAATGCATTGATAATGTATGAACTTTCTAATATTTAGAATGATATCTTCCAGCAAACATAAAGCAAAAATCCCATGTTATCACTAGTATCCTCTTGTCTCAAGTGGTCCACATTAATTCAGATGGCTATAGGATGAAATGGAAGGGCTAAATGAGTTCGAAATCAAGTCCAAAGTTAGAAAACTTAGATGAATCTGAGTATTTTTAGAAACACTACACTCACCAGAAGTCTTAAAACATCATTGCTCATAAACAACAAAAACCTCTCACTACAAACTCTAACAGAAGTTCTTGTCTATAACTTTGTAAATTATTTATTAATTTTTATTAGCAGATTTTATTGAATAAATCCACTTGATTAAAAGGAGAAGTTATCTAAACTAAAATGAGAAAAAAAACTTGGTTTTGAACAGTTAGAGCAAAGGTGGGAGGAAAACAACAAGAATGAACAGACCATCATTAACAATGTTAATCTAAATTTTCAAGTGTTGCGCACAGTTTCCACCTGATCATAATTGTGATAAATGAAAAAAATGGATGCATGATATAAAATTAGACTAATGTCGTATTCCAAATCTTTAACAGATTTCATATAATGAGAAACATAAATTAATTCCAGAGTATAGTCAAAGGCACAAGTATGGTAGAGAACATAAAAAAGAGAAATTACCTCACCCGCAAGAGTAAGATAACCACCCATTGCAGAGAACTCCCTTCTATAAATATGCATCAGTAAGCTTATAGCACCCTGAATCAGGAAAGGACGTGATGATGAAGTTGATAAAACTGAAGAGTCAATATATAGTGTAGATAGCACCAGGAAGAACAGCAAAGTGAAAACCATGAAGCAACAGAACTTCAAAACAAAACTATGGCCAATATAAATAAAAACATCAATATCATTCTTTTTCATTGACAAAAGAAGAAAAGATTTCATAGTAAGAAGTAGAGGAGAGATTGGAGGACAAAAGCAGATCAATGTCACTTAATATTAGCTAAAAAGCATCCAAACGAACTAGAAGCTGAGCACCACAAACAAGCTACAAAACAAAAACCACCTCATCTCATAATAATTGTTTGTCAAGAGTTGATCACTGAAAAACTAAACAAATGGAACTCAGCCTGTTGTTCAGTCCCAAACTCATTCATATAACCATTGCTTGCTACTTACATACCTCCCTAATTTCCAATGTTGGCATATGCGGAAGGAAGTCATTGCCAACAAAAAAACACAGGAACACAAAGTCATCCACTATTCGTTCAAAGTCGATAGCAAATGGTGGGTTCAGAATGTCCAGATCATATTGCAAATATTCTCGCAGCACCCAGATGTTGAGGAACTGTTCAAATAAGGAAACTGCTTAGAAATACTACGACGAGATGGAAACAAATGGAAACAGTTGATGTCTGTTCTTCAACCTGATATTTCTTCTTGTGAATTGGGGTATCATCTACCACATGCCAATCTAAAGCATCATCTCCTTGCTTGCCACGACATTCAGCTGCAAGATGACCAGCTTGACCGCAGAGAAAACATTTATCCTGCTGCCCGGGAAGTGTAACTATCTGTACAATCAACGCACATAAAATTTATGACTGACCAATAATCGATGGAGAAATGATGCCAACTTTAGGATATGAGCTGCAAACCTCTCTTAATATGGAAAAGTGAACCTCACGCGTGGCTAATGACAGCATAATCAAATCTGCATCCTGACCACAAACAAAATATTTTCATAGGATTAGCAGTTAGATGCCAAAACAATAATAAAACAATAAAATCTGAAATGCCTCAAATCAGAAACACGCTCACCAGACTATACAGACAATGGCGTGTGTTTGGATTGAAACCGGAAAGGTTGCGTTGCAATCTTATATAAGACATGATTTTGTGCTCTCCCTCACCAGGAACATTTGAATCAGAAAGAATAACCTTCAAATAATCACCCAATGCAGCCCCATAAATAAGTTTAGAGAACACAAAGTATCCTGAAAAGCCGAAAGTATATTCAAAAGATACAGAAGGGATTACTCCAAAGACAAGGAATGATCCGATCTATAACAAACTAAGCGAAAGGAGAACATCCATCACACCTTGGTATTCTGCCAGCCCAGATTGTGATTCAATCTACTTTGTATATAATACTGAAGCGCAGTCGAAAGAGCAGCCATAAATTGAGTGCCAGGAGTGATAACATTAGAATCAAATGTTTCAGGCTTTTCTTTAACGGATAAAAGCTCCCCCTCAGCCTCAAATTCTTTCCTCAATCTTTCTTCTTCAGCTTCCTACATACATCATAAATAAAATGAATCGCTTCTACAAAAGAGGATCCACTAAAAAAACCATTAAATTATCTCAATCTTACTGCTTGAGCAGCATCTTTTGCAGCTCTAAACCGTCGCGACCGTTGCTGGTTCATTTTAGCTCTAGGAGCAACCCCATCTACAATTATCCCAGGAAAAAAGCAATGAACTTTAAATGATTATAAATTCAACAAATACCAAAACCGATTAAAAAAACAAATTCAATAAAACAAGAACCCTACCAATTGCCATAAAAAGTAGTTTCCTTGGACGAACCAAAGCAAACAAATGATCAATGTAAGCAAATATGGACTTGAACACATCATCATAAGTAGCAGGTGCAGGCTGTAAATAAAATCAAAAGTAAGAAACCATTCAACTTATTCAATTACACACAGAAACTATATATAAAAAAAAAACACCTCTTTTAAGCCCAAACCATCAAAATTGACAACAATTAATTCACACAAACAAAATCAAAGATTTCCTCTTTTAAATCTTACAATATAAAATTCTACAACTTGCGTAAATATATGCTTCCATTCAATACTAACCATGAAAAATGGACAGCATTTAAATAACACACAAAAACTTTCAATCTTTTAAACCTTAACGAAACCCTATAACATGTGTAAAATTATAAATGAATGTTCATTTTAAACACTATCCATCAAAATCAACAACTACATCCAACAACACACAAAAAAACCCCTCTTTTAAACCCTAGCTAAAACTTTACAATCTGTATAAGTATAGCTTTGCAGCGAACAAAAACCATCAAAATTTAACGACAGTCAATTGCATTTGCATCAAAATTTAACAGCAATTCAATTACAAATACAAAAAACCTCCTTTTAAACCCTAAGAAGCTAAGATTCCAGAAAACTATACAAGTATAAGTTGGTAAACTGTACCTTGCCTTCAGGATGGAAGCAGGGATGGATAATCCCGTTCATATCCAAATACAGATTGTCAAACTCAATACCGTTAGGGTTAGGCTTTGAAACATCGATTGGTTTGGAGTTTCCATTCGAATCCTCTTGAGGTTCCTCTTCGATCACATCCGAAATTGATAGCGGGTATCGGTCTGCGAGAAGCCTGTAGAACGCCGGTACACCCATGTCCAGACTCTCTGGCTAAGTCCGGCTCTGGTTCGATCGAGATCGGAGAATTGAAGCGAGTGGTTTTTCTTGTGGGTTTTTGATTGGAAGGAAGGGTCATTGTAACGGTGTTGGGTACGGTGCGTGCGGTGACAGGCAAATGGACGAGATTGCCCGCGTAAAGGGAGATTCGTTGGGTAGTGGTTGGACTTTGGACTTGAATGATGTCGAGGAAAGGTGTGCTTTTGGGCGGGAGCTGGGGGTTAATTGGGGAAGAAAATATTAGACCGGTGACTAATTGTACCATTTTGATATTCAACCGGTCCAGCTTTAATGTTATGATCAAAATTTGGCTAGATTAAAAAAAAAAGGTGTTAAACCATTGAGTAGGTAGAAAAAATAAATTCATATAAAAATAATTTAAACAACGACTTCGTCATATTTTTTTGAAAATTGCTTCTTTGGCAATATTATATCTATGAGATTAATGCAAGAAAAAATTGAATACATGTAAAAAAAAAACAATGTAGCTCTACACACAAAACAATATAGACAACAACAGCAAAAAAAATTGGTCCCTGGAATTGTTTATGCTTTGGTCCCTTAATGTTCTTTTCTTTTTATTTGGTCACTTGACATTACTTTAATTTGCAATTGATCCTAGTGATTTATTTTTCATGCTTGCATATAGTTTATTTGATATAGAATAATTTGGAAGGTTAAAGAAAAGAAATATCCAACCTCTTTTTTACCAATTTCATGGACTAATTTGCACAATCAGGAGGGCATTAATGTTCTTTTTTTTTTTTTTCAATCCCTCAGTTTTTTTTTTTTCCAATTTGATACCTTATTATTTTTTTTATTTGAGACTTGACTTGATATTTGATTCTAGTTGTCTTGATACGGGGATCTTGTAGTTTCAAGAAGATTTTTCAGTGCTCGATTGATACTCAATTTAGAAAAATAAGATAAAATTCAGTTCATTTAAACATTTTTAAATGTTGAAGGGCCAAGATTCAATACGATACAAGTTGTGAATTTGGCTATCATGTTGCCATTGACATCAACAAGCTTAATTTAGGAGATCATATAAATAGAAAATAACATAAATTATAGAATTTGAATATCTCTCCAAGAATTAAATATTTTCTTTGACGAAAGCAGCTTATATATGTTGAAATGGATCGGTTTGATCTGGTGATTGAAGATTATTAGGCCTTATTGGATGTTGTTGAAAATTATCAAGGGCTGCATGCTAGAAGAACTGTAAATGTTGTTACCCATTTACTTAACCATAAACTCTACAAATTATGATTATGATACGAGTGGAATTTTGTTCCAATATTTTAATCCAATATAATATTGATTGATAATTAATGAATCGTACTTTTCCTTTAAAAATAAAAAACCTATTCTTAGATGTTTTGAGATAATGTCCCATGACATATTAAATAAAAATATATATAAAAAATATATACTTGGTTTAAGAGGTAGCAATGAAGATGTAAAAATAAATTTGAAGATGATTTTAAAATAAATTTATATAATTTCAAAATAAAAAGAAAAATAATGTGTCTTTTCTATTTTAACCATTTATCTTTTTTTAATTGTTTCAAGGCTATACATTATTTCAATAATAATTTTCAAGATTTACATATCCTTGTTAAAAAAAAAAGGCACTAGTACACTACATGATTGCAGACATGTTTGGTATTTCAATATATGATATTTTTTAAAATAATTTTTTATTTAAAAATATATTAAAATAAAAAAATTGATATTTTTTTAAAACTAGAAATATTAAAAAAAACACCTAAAAATAAAAATAGTTATGGTTGTAACATGTACTTAGGATTGGGAATATAAAATAATACATTACAAAAAATTCTTGAACCATATCAAATATATCTTCTCCTTGTTATATCTAGATCTTCTTCATCATCATTCTTTGATTCCTTTTTTTTTACTCAATGTTCTTTATATTATTTTAAACTAATCCACGTGTTAATTAAAAATATATATCTTTTAATTAATTTTTTGTTAAATTAATTATAATTTGACTAACGTTTAGATAACTTTCAACACGAGTTTGCCTACAAAATAATTGCACCCAAAGTCAACAGATAACGTGTCTTTACGTACTAAAATTGCCTTTATTTATTTAAGCAGGCAAGTCTGTGATCATCCCGGTGGTCATAGCAATCAAACTATCTGAGCTGGCAATATTTATTTTTCTATTCAAGAGATGGAAATTTATCAACGTTATTGTCGAGCCAATATTTTCCTTTTATATTTTACTGTAGATTAACTATTCATAATTTTATTTTCAATTTTATTTTATGTAATTGCATTTTTTTACCAGCAATTAAATTAAATTTATTAACTAGGAATAGAATTAAAGACAAAAAACCAAAGTAAAAAATGCGTGTAAAATGAGTGATGGTTTTAAAATTCATACAAAAAATTTAATTTAGTTCTCATATTTTAAAAATTATTCAAATCCAGTACATCAATATTTTTTAATTTGATTTTGGTATAAAATTTTATTTTTTATTTTATTTTATAGTCTCTAATTTGAGAGATAAAAAAGAAAGGTCTCTAGATTCTAACATAGAGAGAGAAAAATATATATGACACTGATTTAGGTTACAAAAATTATTGATATTTCTGTCAAATAGTTTCATTTGACGGGGAGAGTTCATATTAGTTTTTGTTTTACCTTTGATTTTTGTCAAAAAAACAAATCCAAGCTCGGGAATTTTTTTTGTTTTGGTTTGATTTTGGTTTTTAAGAGTTCTTTTAGGTCATTGATAGGTTTATCATGATTCCTAGGGTATTTTCTAGGTTTTTGGGGTAAAAAATGAGTTGAAAAACTGGTTTTTTGATAAAAAAATATCTTAAACCCTGATTTCTCAACCATCACAGTGGTTGGAAATTGGAAAAAATCAAACAACGCCTCATTTGATTTTGTTTTCAAAAGGGGTGGACAACATGTCATCCACCCCGTATGCAACAAAAAAAGGGCCCAGGCGGGCGAGTCAAAACAAAATAGGCCAAACAAATTGGCTTGACTTGCTAGGCTCCACAACGTATGACCTTTTGTTTTTTATTTTTTTATTTTTTTAGATTAATGTGTTTTTTTATGTTTTTTTTCAAAATTATTATTTTTATTTATATTTAAATCAATACCTATTCTCAATTTTATTTTGTTTGTAGAGCCCTTTTTTAAATTACAATTTTTTATTTTTATTTTGTCTGTATTTGATACTTGAAGAGATTTTTCTTATTCATCTATTTTTTTCTCATCTTTTGTGTATGTAAATGTATTTTTTTTATTTTCAAATAATATTTCTATCATGTTTAGCCTTGCATGATATTTTTTTTTATTCAATCAATTTAACGTGTATGTCTATTTATATTATCATTCAATTGAATAAAAAATATCTTAATAAAAAATTCTGAAATACAACCTAATAAATATTCCGTCTTATAAGATGAAATATCTTGATGAATATCTGAAATTTGTTTCTTAATTTTTTCAATTTTAATTTTGGTTATTGTTTATTATTATTATTTATTTATTTATTAATATATATATATATATATATATATATTATTTTTGTATAAAAACATATTAAAAAACCTATATATACAAATTTTTTTTTGAAAAAAAATTAATTCGCAGCAAAGCAAGTGTCACATAACTAGTATAATTTATATACAGGCAGGTGTATAAGACATGCAGAATTTTAATATTACAAGATTTATTTGATTATTTCGAAAGTTTTTTTAGTTTGTCTTTAAATAATATTGATTGCCATCACAACTGCTGGGCACATATTTATATTAATTAATGCAAGTTTGGCCTTCGATGCGCCCAGGAGTCCTAGATTAATAGCTTATTTAGAAGTATAGTTGTTGTTTTTTATAGTATTTTTTATGCTGAAATATATTAAAATAATAATTTTTTATTTTTAAAAATCATAGCAATGAAGATGTAAAAATAAATTTGAAGAAAATTTTAAAATAAATTTATATAATTTCAAAATAAAAAGAAAAATAATGTGTCTTTTCTATTTTAACCATTTATTTTTTTAATTGTTTCACGAGCTAAACATTATTTCAATAATAATTTTCAAGATTTACATATCCTTGTTAAAAAAAGGGCACCAGTACACGTGTTAATTGTACATGACTTCAAACATGTTTGGGATTAATATTTTTTAAAATAATATTTTATTTAAAAATATATTAAAATAATATTTTTATATTTTTTTAACATCAGTACATTAAAACTATTATAAAATAATAAAAAATATTTTTTAAAACTAGAAATATAAAAAAAAACACCTAAAAATAATTGATTATAATTTGTACATGACTTCAAACATGTTTGGGATTAATATTTTTTAAAATAATATTTTATTTAAAAATATATTAAAATAATATTTTTATATTTTTTTAATATCAGTACATTAAAACTATTATAAAATAATAAAAAATAATTTTTAAAACTAGTAATCTTTTAATTACTTTTTTGTTAAATTAATTATAATTTGATTAGCGTTTAGATAACTTTAAACACGAGTTTGCCTACAACAAAATAATTGCACCGGAAGTCAACAGATGACGTGTCTTTACCTACTAAAATTGCCTTTATTTATTCAAGCAGACAACTCCGGGATCATCCCGGTGGTCATAGCAATCAAACTATCTGAGCTGGCAATATTTATTTTTCTATTCAAGAGATGGAAATTTATCAATGTTAAAAAACTAAAACGCGGGGGTAGTTATTGTCGAGCCAATATTTTGCGTCCTTTTATATTTTACTGTAGATTAACTATTCATAATTTTATTTTCAATTTAATTTTTATGTAATTACTTTTTATTTTTTGCCAAATTCAAGAGCAATTAAATTAAATTTATTAACTAGGAATAGAATTAAAGACAAAAAACCAAAATAAAAAATGCGTATAAATTGAGTGATGGTTTTAAAGTTCATACAAAAAGTTTAATTTAGTTTTTATATTTTAAAAATTATTCAAATCCAATACATCTATATTTTTTAATTTGATTTTGATACAGAAATTTATTTTTTTATTTTATAGTCTCTAATTTAAGAGATAAGAGAGAATAGTCGCTAAATTCTGATATATAAAGAGAAAAATATCTATGATATTGATTTAGGTTACAAAAATGATCGATATTTCTGTTAAATAGTTTCATTCGATGAGGGGAGTTCATATTAGTTTTTTTTTTACCTTTGATTTTCGTCAAAAAACAAATCTAAGCTCAGGAAATTTTTTGGTTTTGGGTTGATTTTGATTTTTAAGAGGTTTTTTAAGTCATTGATAGATCTATCATGGTTACTAGGGTGTTTTATAGGTTTTTGGGATCAGAAATGGGTTGAAAAACTGGTTTTTGGTCCAAAAATCTTAAACCTTGATTTCTCAACCATCACAATGGTTGAAAATTGGAAAAAATCAAACAACACTTCGTCTGATTTTGTTTTCAAAGAAAATTAGGGTGAATATCATGTCATCCACCCCGTATGCAACAAAAAAAAGAGCCCAAGCGGATGAGTCAAAACAAAATAGGCCAAACAAATTGGCTTGACCTGCTAGACTCAACAACGCTTAACCTTTTGTTTTTTGTTTTTCTATTTTTTTAGATCAATGTGTTTTTTATATATTTTTTAAAAATTTATTATTTTTATTTATATTTAAATCAATAATTATTCTTTCTTTTATTTTGTTTGAAGAGCCTTTTTTAAATTACAGTTTTTTTATTTTTATTTTGTCTGTATTTGATCTTTGAAGAGATTTTTCTTATTCATCTATTTTTTCTTCTCATCTTTTGAGTAGGTAAATGTTATTTTTTTATTTTTTTTATTCAATCAATTTAATGTGTATGTCTATTTATATTATCATTTAATTGAATAAAAAATATTTCAATAAAAAATTCTAAAACACAACCGAGTAAATATTTCGTCTTACATGATGAAATATCTTGATCAATATCTGACATTTGTTTCTTGATTTTTTTAATTTTATTTTTGGTTATTGTTTATTATTTATTAATATACATATAATTGTTGATTTATTTGATTACATGTATTTATATATATATTTTTATTTTTGTATAAAAATACGTTAAAAATCCTACATATATAATTTTTTTTATTGAAAAAAAAATAATCCACGGCAAAGCAAGTGTCACATAACTAGTATAATATATATACATGCAGGTGTATAAGACAGGCGGAATTTTAATATTACAAGATTTATTTAATTATTTCGAAAGTTTTTGTAGTTTGTATTTAAATAATATTGATTGCCAGCCCTTACTGGAATAAAACATTGAAATATGTTAGCAACTTCTAATCACAACTGCTGGGCACATATGTATATTAATTAATGCAAGTTTGGCCTTCGGTGCACCCAGGAGGCTAGATTAATATTTTGTTTAGAAATATGGCTCCAGTTATTTTTTAAAATGTTTTTAATGTTGAAATGTATTAAAATAATATTTTTTTTATTTTTTTAAATTATTTTTTAAATTAATATATCAAAATAATTTTTTTAAAAAAAATTAACACGCAAACCACGTTGCTAAACAGAGTCCAAGACAAATTTATGGACAATAGAAATTGCAGAAAGATTTCATTTAAATTTTTCCTTTTTTTCTCTTCTCTCTCTCTCTCTCTCTATATATATATATATATATACACACACGGCTTCCTACTCGATTTCCTTTGGAAAATAAAAATTAACAGAAATATTTTTATTTGATTTCTCATTTTCATTTCCATGACTTCTAATTTGCAATAATCCAATTTTTCTAGTTACAAGATATACTCATTATTTCATATTTATTTTTTTAATTTTTTCATAAAAAATTATAACATAAATATAGTCACTTCAACTAATCTTATGAGCATCAAGCACCTTGAATAACAATTAAATACCATCCACAAAATAAAAATAAAAATTATTTTCTAAATACATTGTCAAGTTACATATTAAAAAGATATTAAATTAAAAAATTAAAAATCTTCTCACATCAGTGTTTGTTCATTTGTAATTAATTCCTCTCATTCATTTAATTGATTTATATATTTTCCACATTATCATTTATTGTTCGAATTAAAAAAAAAGCTGGGAGAAAAATAATCTTTTATAATTTTTTTTTCATATACAAATGATCTGTATAAGATCCAATGAAAAAAATAGAGAATATAGTATTTAATCGTAAGAATTACTCCTACCCTACCATTAAGACACAAGAAATTATCCATGGAAATGGTTAACAGAAGCACATTAAAAGAAAAATCCACCATTAAAAGACCATCTTTGAGCTTCTTATTTATGTAGATCTAATGGCTGAAATAACTTGTATACTTTCTTATTCATAGATTTGTTTTTTTTTTTTCCCAATTACCATATTAATTGTCTAGTCATTATCATGGAGTGAGTGTTTGTTTTTATGTTGCAATTTGCTTTTCATTTGAAAAACGTTGAATTAATGTGTTTTTGTATAATTTTAGTATATTGATGTTAAAAATAAAAAAAATATTATTTTAATTAAAAAATACTTTTTAAAAAAATTCTCCCAAAATCAATTACACATGTAAAACACACACACACAGTGATCCCTTTCGTTTTCAATTTCCATCTCCTTCGTTTTATTCTTCTATATTGTCAAAGAATAAAAATAAAAATAAAATTACCACTAAGTTCACCTAAATAAGGGTTAAAACTACTATAAAAAAGAAAAAAAAAAGGCTTAAACTTTTCATGTTTCTCCCATAAGTTCTTGTATTTATTTATTTATTTTTAATTAATATGGCTATTCGAATCAGTTTACACGTATCTCGACTAATCTTATAAGTTATGAAGTTAATGACCATGTAAGCATCTAGTTGTTCTGAGATTTATGAAACTCGGACTGGTGACCTCTAAAAAACGAACACATGGCCTGATCAATTGAGTTATACCCCTAATAATTTTTTTTTCATTTGTTTTTACCAGCAAGAGTAGTTGATGTATAGGTTTATTATATAACTTATTTTTAAAACTTTTTCTACACCCAAAAAAAAAAAAAACTGAAGCTTTCAAATACAAATATCTCTCTGTTAATTTGCCTTCAACATAAAGAAATAGCGCAGAAAGAAAGACATACAAGTGGGTTAATTCTTGTCAAGGAGAGATAATTAGTAGAGATAAAATAGAAGTTATTAACGCTGATATTAAATCCAACTGTTCAAATTAAAAATAAATAAATTAAAAGAGTTGACTCGGCAAGATTCAATTAAAAAATCATTGATATTTTTTAATTATTTTTAAAAATTTATTTTAACTTTTAATATTTTTAATTAATTCATATCAATCTATACATTCATTACTCAAATCTTATCCAAGATATGATTTAATAATTATTGTTATTAATGTCAGTGCAATGAGTCATAGCTGTTAGATTGATCTTAAATCAACATTTGAGAAATTTTGTGAAAGAGTTTTTGTTTATATTTTTTAAAAGTATTTTTGATTTGAAAAATATTAAATTAATATTTTTTAATGCTGTTTAATATTTTTTTGCTAATATTAAAAATAAAAAAATAATTTTAATATATTTTAAAGTAAAAAATTATTTTGAAAAACAAAATAATTCTAAACAGACGTTAAGAGTTTTAGGATTTATCTTCAAAACAATAATTAGTAAAAAAAAAAAGAAAAATAATAAAGCCAATAGCTAATATATAATAAAACTGTTGTTGCCAGTGACAGAAAAGTAAGGTTAAAGCAAAAAAGCAACAGACTTTGACAACTACACATAACAAAAAAATATAATAAAATAGCTGGCCGAGGAGAATCATTTTAAATTAAAATATTATGAAAAAAATGCTAAAAAATAAAGTAGTGAAAAATTGCAAATAAAGTTATTATTATTATTATTATTATTATTATTATTATTATTATTTCTTTCTTTTTGATATATAAATATCAGCTATCATTGCTTGTTCTATCCTTGCCTAAAGCTCTCTACTTTCTTTGTTCTTTCTATGCATAGATTGATAAGGTTTTAGTGGTAAGTCTTTTAAGGCTCTCAAAACTCCTTTTTGCGTCAACTTTCTTTCATTTCCCTGTTTTTTCTTGAAAAAAAGGTTTTAGCTTTATAACCACGTTGCTTCAAGTTCAAGAATTTCAGGGTTTGTTGCATCTTTTCTCAAATTTTCCTCCTTGATACTATGGGGGTTCATACTGGATTTTTTTAGAAGCTTTAGTTTCCTATGTCTTCATGGATTTTTGGTGGAGGGTTTTGATTAGAAGGTTTTTCTTTTCTTTTCTTTTTTATTATTATTCTGGGTTGATGCTATATATATTAATTTCAAAACGGTGTTTTTTGTGGGTTCAGTTTAGATATCGAGTGGCCCAATTGAAACCTGGAATTCTTGAAACCATTTCTTTATAATCTAAATTCGGTTTTGGTGAATTGTTTCAATGGTTGCACTATGTGTTAATTTTTCAGTAAAGTTTTGTCCCTTTTAGCTTGTTTTTTTAGCCGATCACTCGGTGTTTTCTATGTTTGTGCAGTAACCTGAACAAAAATGGCAGAGGAGAAGGGTTCAATTGCCAAAGATATCACTGAAGTAAGTTGACTCCATTGCCATTTGCAAAATTGCGAACCTGGTTTTGGATTCTTTGATATGGGAGCTATGGCTTATATTTTCTTTTGTATTTGGTTTAATATAGCTTATTGGTAAAACACCATTGGTGTATCTCAACAATGTTGTGGATGGTTGTGTGGCGCGAATTGCTGCCAAGCTGGAGATGATGGAACCTTGCTCGAGTGTCAAAGACAGGTATTAGTTAGATTCGTATTGTTTTGTGGGAAATTTGAGAAGTGTTATGCTTTGTTTATAAGTTTGGCTATGATCATAGCTTTTAGGCTTATTTGGGTGCCAAGATTTTGTAGATTTGAAAATTTTCCCTTGTGGAAATCTGTGATGTTTTTGTTTCTATGTAATGATAGGGACTTTAGAACATCATTATTGATGTGATATTAACAAGAACAGATAGGGACTTTAGAACATCATTATTGACGTGATTTTGGTTTGCTTAGCTTAATATAATATGATATTTCCCCCCTTTCTTGTAGGATTGGGTATAGTATGATCACAGATGCAGAGGAGAAGGGGCTTATCAAGGCGGGTGAGGTTAGTAATTCAATCCTACTTAAACAGACGTGATATAAGAATTTTAAGTCCAAGTTAGGTTCTTTTGCCTTGAAAATGAGTGATTAGTCATTTATAGCAATTGAAATTTGATTAATACAATTCTTGGCAAGACTTCATTGAATCAGAAAATTTATGTCTGCTGGTGATGTTGCTTTGTTGCCAATCCTTGTAATGACATATTCCAGCCATTGCCAGACAACCAATTTATTTTCTGTTCATTGCATACAAAATAGTATGACTGTCATTAAAGTGTTATCATGAAAGAACTTGCATGTTGACATGGTTTACCTTCTTAATGCTGAAGAGTGTCCTGATTGAGCCTACGAGTGGCAATACTGGCATAGGGCTGGCATTCATGGCAGCTGCTAAGGGCTACAGATTGATAATTACCATGCCTGCTTCGATGAGTCTAGAGAGAAGAATGGTTCTCCTTGCTTTTGGAGCTGAGTTGGTCCTTACTGATCCAGCCAGAGGTATGAAGGGGGCTGTTCAGAAGGCAGAAGAGATATCGGCAAAGACACCTAATTCTTATATTCTGCAACAATTTGAAAATCCTGCCAACCCAAAGGTTTCATTTTTAACCTTTTGCATATTTTTTGACCTACTGATTTGAGAGAATTACAATCAGACTGATGTTGCCTGGTCAGGTTCACTATGAGACAACTGGACCAGAGATCTGGAAAGGCTCAGGTGGGAAAGTTGATGCCTTTGTTTCTGGGATAGGGACCGGGGGTACAATAACTGGAGCAGGGAAGTATCTCAAGGAGCAAAACCCTGATATAAAGGTTGGTTTCTCTGCATTATTTTATTTGGTGTTAATTTTTTTTTTTAATTTATGGTATTGAAGTTTCTTCATTATTTATATTTTTTCTTATCTTGCTGTCTATTCTTCCATCTTTTTGTTTAGCTTTATGGTGTAGAACCGGTTGAAAGTGCAGTGCTGTCTGGAGGGAAACCTGGTGAGTCATGATTTCTTGGTCTTTCATTTGCATTCTTTTTTTACTAATAACCTATCATTCAAATTTCATAAATTTGATGTCAAATTATGCAGTCTAAGTAAACAGTGATTATAATTATTTACTTTTTTTTCCATATGCAAAAAACAAATAAAAAGTTATATGATTTCTTGGTTCTAGGATCCTGGTCTATCCCTTTGACTTTTACTGTGCCAAATCAGCAAAGTAAATGTGTTAGGAGTTATAAATTGTTTTTCTATGTTTGAATGATTTCCCAATTGTTGTTGGAACTACTGAGCTATCTGGCTCGCATTCTTTTGAGATCAAAATTCAAAACTTTGCGCAACATTTTTCATACTTGGACATGCCCCATATGATTCTCTCCTTTTGAAGCAGCTGCTTTTTCCATGTATTTATATTTGGACTAACTTTATCATTGTGTGCCGGAATGGATCCAAGGTCCACATAAGATCCAGGGAATTGGTGCTGGCTTTATACCTGGAGTTTTGAATGTCGATTTACTTGATGAAACTGTTCAAGTAAGCCTGTGTTATCTTATATAAATGTTAATATCAGTCATCATGTGAAATCGTGAGGCTGTTTGATTTCTGTCACTAGGTTTTTCTATCATTCATTTTATTCTAAAGACTAGATTTATACTTCGAGAAAGTATATGGTTCCCAAAACATGTGGCTAAAACTCCATTATCAAGTGAAGAAGCAATTGAAAAATATTGATATATTTTTTTTTGTGAAGAAGCAATTGGCTAAAACTACAAAACACAAATTCTTCAAGTCTAATCTCCATAGCATGCTCTGTTTTATGCCTGTAAAGAAAAATATTGAATGTTTTTTTTTTTTCTTTCAGTATTTCCATACTGCATTCATTCCTGAGAGACTACCTTTTTGACTTTGCAGATATCAAGTGAAGAAGCAATTGAAACTGCAAAGCTTCTCGCCTTGAAAGAAGGACTGCTGGTAAGCTTGCAATTATTTGATAGTTGTTGCAAGAAGGAACTCTGCAGCACTCAAATCTGTTAACTGCATCAATTTTCTTGGCATGACTTTAATCGAGAATTCTTTTGATGGGATCATTTGAATTTCAGGTAGGGATATCATCTGGAGCTGCTGCAGCTGCTGCAATTAAGATAGCAAAGAGGCCTGAAAATGCTGGAAAACTCATTGTTGTAAGTTTGATTTTCTTCCTCTGCAGATCAATCTGCAACTTGCTATTGAGCCTGTTTTCCAAAGCTATCTCATAGAAGAAACAAATTCGTTCCCAGATAGTAAAATTCAATGACAATCTAGCAACCATTTTTCCCTTGATATTTCTGTTGACCAAATCACGCATTGAATGTCCTTGGACAATTAAAAGTGAGATAGAACTTTAGAAGTATGATAACAATGATGATCTAAACCTTATTTCTTGGGCAAAACTTAAAAGCGTTGCATTTGAACATGTGTTGCATTTCTCTTTGTTATTTGTTCTATGCACTGATTCTAGCACTTTGACCTTTTTGGTGTCTTTTTATCTGAGCATCTTATTTTTCTTTCTAATGTTAACAGGCGATCTTCCCTAGTTTTGGAGAGCGTTACCTATCCTCTGTGCTTTTTGAATCAGTGAAGAAGGAGGCCGAGAACATGGTTTTTGAGCCTTGAGGTGAAGAACATGGCTTTCAGCAAATTCTGATTGAGGTTTTGACAATTTCCTTTTTCATGGTTTATGAGCCCGACACTTGGGTTGCAAATAATGTGGAGGCATTTCTGCTCCATGCATTTGTATTTAACAAAGGGCTCGTGGGATGGATTAAGAACTTGAATCATAGTGTCGGGAGACCAAGTTCCATAATAGTGTTTTGAATTGCTATTCACTGTTTGTTCCTCGTTCAAATCACTTCTGTCATTTGATTTGAATGGGCACTCTTTTCATCTTATTACTCACGATTGGTACTAATATTGAATGAATTGCGTCAAGATAATGTTTTTTCATGCTTAATCTGAGAAGCTTTCAACCTCATTTTGGAAAAACCTCTTATCTAGGGGTGAGCAATTATACTATAAATGGGCAGGGGCCGTGACTTGCTCAGCCCCTTCTGCCACAAATTACGACGAAGGATCTCCCACTTGGGAGACCTTAGGCTAGTACCCCTCCTAAGTGCAACGGAGGTCACCCATTGATACCGTCCAGGTAACTATGTCTCCCGTTGTTCTGGGTGTCTTATTTATTTATACCCACATGCCTTGTCAAATACTTTCGAACAATGTGAGATGGTTAGGGAGCAAAGCAACCTCCTCGGCTTCCTTGCAACCACTCTGTTTGCTTCTCACAGTTTTCAATAATGCAAAATTGATTGATTACCCTAGGGAATAAAAAACCAAACATTGAATGAAGATTGTGAGGCATTTCCATCCAAAATATTTGAACCCAGAAATGAACTTCAAAGGTTGATCTTGTGAGTTTCTTCTTGATATTTAGGGATGAGAGACAAATGCATTTTAACTCCAAGGACCTCAGCGTTGAGTTCTGCATCACTAGAGAATTGCAAGCAATCCGACTTTTCAAGCGGAAAAAAAAGGATTAAAGGCCATTTGCCTAAATAATGTTTATTGTCCTAATCACCATAGATACAATGGAGATTGATTTCACCAAAAAGTACATTACATCCAAAACAGTCGGCAGCTGCCCCTTCGTCATTAATCAAAGTCATAGGTGTCTCGTCGATATATACAATCTCTATCGATAATAAAGGCAGAAAATCGGCTGAGGGAAATATATAATCTATTTGAGTATTTTCAATAAACAAGTATTTCACCGGCACCAATGGAGAATTACAGCAAAAGGACAATCTCAAAAAACTTGTGCGGCAACTACAATGTCATGCATATGCTGCTTACCATGTGCTCTCGTTAGCACTTAAGTTTTTCGTCACTATTGTTTAAATTTAATTTGTTTCTTTGTACAGTTGAGATATAACGAATTCATTACAAAAAGTTCTCATTTGACTATAAATTAACGGTGCTGCCATGCGCACGAACAGTACATTAAGCACACAAGGAAATAAGTTTTAGCTTGACCAGGCAATGTCCTAAAATCACGCGCTGCACATCCAAGATTTAGAACTAGAGTTGTTGGAGCTCTTCTAAAGAGAAGAGAACCCTTCAAAAATAAGCGTATGCCGCTATCTGCGGCGAGCACACGGTATTCTTTAGTAAAAGGCGAAAGAATAGTTCGCTCTGTGCCCACCGCACGGCTGCGTAACTGTATAATGCTGTTTGCTTTGGTACTTATAGGCACTCGATGACAGCTCATTTTCCTCTTTCTCGATGTGGGATATCTGAGAGCCTTGTCCTAACTGCAGGACCACACACAAATCAGACTATTTGGTAAAACCAAGAGCTAGAGTAGGAAATGCAATGATTTCGCCAAAAATCAACCTGTTAACAGAGTTGAAGTATTTATTGGTGTATTAAAACTAGTGATTTGAACACCAACATATTTCCACCTGCATGGACTATTTCTCTTTTACAGCAGTTATCAGTCCCAGCGGGTCTAGCAGAGCAATCCATATACTTTCGACTCAAATATGGCTTGACTAAATTTTATTTTGAATCGTTTTAAAAGTTAACCCAATCAAATTTAATTGACTCATTTGACTCATAAGGGTTAACTCCAATGCTTCTTCTTCTTTTTTTTTATCTTAAACAATGTTGTTTCAATGAAAAAAAAAACAATGCTGTTGTGTGTTGAACTATCAAACTCGATCCATGGAGTCTTGGACTGGAACAAGTGTTATAACTATGGTTTTTACACGCCCAACTTCTCTGTGTGTAAAGGCAGCGTAGAATATCCTTCTGCTAATTTCTTGCTCCTACCAGCCATTTAGGAAGTTATAGAAACAGCCAAGCTGCTTGCATTGAAAGAAGGTCTACTGGTACTCCCACTACTATTTCGAGATTCCTATCCAAGGGCATCAAGCTAGAATCAAATTCTCAAAACAGGTTTTTTTTTTAGAGTTCTGTAATGAATCTTGACTTCTCCCACAGGTATGATGTCACCTGGTGCCGCAGCTGCTGCGATAAGGCTAGCAAAGAGACAGGAAAATGCTGGGAAACTCATTGTTGTAATTAGTTAATTTTCCCTTCCTCAAGTTAGGTTTCGAAGTATATCCTACTTCGCTACTCTCATAAAGCAATCTCTGTTTGACCATAAAAATTATAACTACATGTTCTAAATCCACCTCTGCTAAGACTTTGATTTTCTTGCTGCGCATACATGTTTTTTACTAGCGCAGGAGAGCGTTATCTATCCTCAGCTGTTCGACTCCATTAGGTGTTGAGGCAGGCATCATGACTGTCAGTTGAGCCACATAAGCCATGCTTCAAAATTTAAGAAGTTGAAATTCTCTCTCTTCCAATTCAGAAATCAAACTAATGGCGGCTCTTTTTTCTTATAATCATTTGGTAAAGGTAAAAACAAATTGTTGATTGCATGCATCCCTTGCACTTGAACAGTCAGCTGCCCCTTTTCAATCAAAGATAAGATTATAATTGCTGCCAACTGTAATGACATATAATGGCCAGAACGTACGACGAAAGAGTGCATAAACCTCGAGGAGAAGTAATCCAAAAGTAATTGATGTTTAAGACTAGAATTAGGCAGGGGCTGCGCCGAAAGTAATTGATGTTTAAGACTAGAATTAGGCAGGGGCCGCGACTTGCGCAGCCCCCTCTACCACAAATTTTGACGCAGGCTCTCCCTCTTGGGGAGACCTTAGGCCAGCACCCCTCCGGCGTGCAATGGAGGTCACTGACCTAGACCATAGGTCTTCTTGATCACCCATTGATCCCGTCCAGGTAAGTATGTTTAACGTTGGTGGGTGCTTCTAATTTATACTACATGCCTTGTCTCATTATTCATACTTTGTCAATGTGGGATTTGTCGAGCAATCTCAGAGGCCTTCCTACAAACCTGCATCACTAGACACTCAAATACAATGGTTGTTTGCGAGTGATTTGAGATAATTAGTTATTTGTTCTTGGATGGTAATATGAAAGATTGTGAAGCATTTCCATTCCAAGTTCTTGGACACAAGAATGGCCTTCAAAGGATTTTTTTTTTTGTTGGTTTTTCTGGGATAGGAATATGGACTTTCAGGATCTTAGTTTTCTGTTCTTGACTACTAGACCAATGAATGCCCCATTGGCCGATTCTGTGAGACTTGTTAGTAATCTGACTTTGTAGAAAGAGCTGGGCTATTGCTTAATGCTTATCCTCCCAACGGAGCTTGATTTCGCTCAAATGGAAGATGGTGTTCACATAATATATTAAACTGCCATTTCAAGGATTTTGCCCAGTTGATGACATGGATTTTGAAAGCAGGAAGTTACGAGTTCAATAAAAAAAGCAAGAAAAAAGAAATTAAGAATAGTAATTGAGAGCTATTATTCATGAACTATGCTCACATTGTTTCATTTTTTTCTCAATCTTCTAAATTTCTGAAGTTGCAGATATTTCAGAAAGAAACAGAGGGCAAGGGCATGATCAAGAAAGATGTTACCGAAGATAATCAGCTGCTGCTCACTTGTACTGTTCATGTCATCTTGGTCTCAAATAACAGTAGTATGCGCCAACCTTTTTTCTTGCAGGCCTCTGATGTTGATTGGCCATACCCCGACGGTGTATCTCAACAACTGTCAACTGTTGTGTTGACGCCAAGCTAGAAACAATGAATCCTTGCTCTAGTGTTAATAAAGACATGCATAGAACATGTTGGCTTTAAATTTCTTAATGATGCAAGATTGCGTAAAATGATCTCGATGCCGCAGAGAAGGGCTTGATTACTCAAGGAAAGATCAGAAAAAAAAATTTATATCCAAGAAGTTTGTTGGTTTTGTCATGGATATTGTCATATGAATAGTCCTCATATGATATGGTTACCTTAAAATTTATAACCAAGAATCAGTCTTGGTTCTGGTTATGTTTGATGTAAATTGGCTGCGCGTCCTCATTGAGGCTGCAACGGGTAATACTCAACGGAATTAGCTCTACATGACAGAGATCCTGCCAAGGGCCATGAAGCTGGCATGGTGAGATTAGCTTTATAACCCTTTGCTCTACTTCACAGATCCTGCCAAGGGCCATCTTTGATAAATCTGAGGACATACCAAGTAGAACACCATACGGCTACATATATGCTTCGGCAATCTGACAACCCTTCAAATCCATAGCTCTTGTTGTGTCGTTTGCTTTATTTGGATTGGTGGTTGGAAGGCCTTCCAGTTCATGTTAGCTGGTTCTAGAATAAGTGCAATAATATTATGTAAAATTTATAGAAAAGTCGGCATATTATGTAGAATCAGTAGAAGTGCTGAAGTGAAATGAGGAAAACCTGGCGAGTTATGGATTTTTGTTTTTTGAGTTGAAGTTCCACAGTTACATATTTCTTGCAATAACAGAGGAAGTCAAGCAATGGAGTCCTGTTTGGATGAAGCATAAACAACACTAAAAACATCTAGCCAATTGATTTCCCACAATCATCATCAGCCACGCCCTCTAGAGCAAATTTGGAACTGAGAGGCTGCTTTCTTTTCAGCTACAAACCGACCTCGGGGCTTGATTGAAATTGCCGACTACATCCAGAGAAAATATGGAACTAGATTTGGGCAGGGGCCGCGGCTTGCGCAGCCCCCTCTACCACAAATTTTGACGTAGACTCTCCTACTTGAGGAGACCTTAAGGCAGCACCCATCCTCAGTGCAATGGACGTCACTGACCTAGGCCATAGACCTTATTGATCGCCCATAGACCCCGTCCAGGTAAGTATGTTGCCATGGTGGTTCCTGCTTTCTATTTATACACACGGCCCTTTGTCTCTTCGCCTGTTTATCCAATGTGGGATGATATTGTTTGAACAAACCTGGGCCGGCCTTAAGCTTAACTCCAACAGGCAACAACCTTCCTATTGATCTTGTTTCAGCATATGCTATTCTCATGGCCAAGTCATGAAATATTTCATTAATTAGAGACTGAAACTGTTTGTTTCCATGATAAAATCGACGATAAAGCAGAGAAATTGATTGTTTATGGAATCAAAGCCATGCCAAGAAATAGTACAGCTCTTGTTTGCTACCATGCTTTCTTCTATTCTGTTCTTTTGTTGGCTGTTGAAAACTTTGGTCTTCCTTTTACAAATTCAGCCTCGTAGAGTTCTATGCGATAAAGAAAAGCTTGGAACAGCAATTGCCAGGAATCTTCTTCATCAGGAAAATAAATCCCACAGCCCTATACGATAAGGCAAAGCTTTGAACTACAATTGTAAGAGCTCTCCTCCATTGAAAGGAGAACCCTCCAAAAATTGGCGTATGCCACTGTTTGAGGCAAGCACACTGTGATTTTTCCTTCCCTTCCAGACTTGATAGATGTAGGAGCTCCAAGTTCTTGTATTCGCAGGATATAAACAAGAAACTTGTTTTGCAGAAAAGAAATAACCCGAGTAAACTCTCCCTCCCAATCTCCAACCTGTTTAGAAATTCCACTTTTCTGTAAAACACTCTTGTCATATATTCTTAGTAAGGCTGCAAGAGAAGAAAAGGTGATCCCTGTAATATAGAACTTTCTTACATAAAGGACAAGTTATATCACTATTTCTCCCCGCATTGCCGCTGCCTTGTTTTTGTTGACAATCTGTTCAGAATAGAAAGTCAAGGTATAGAAGTAATTCTGAATGAGCTTATGTTAGGCAACATATTTCTCACTAGATTCTTGGCATTTCGACGTGAAAACTTTCCATCAGCAGCTTCTCTCCATATAATACAATCCTCATCATCATCATACCTTGGGAAATAATACCATAAACGACCGTTAACATATTAACCATACCATACTGAATAACATTAGCAATTGCAGCATTTAACCAACTATTTGCTCTTGCATATTATTGTTTGATTCAAATCTTAATTCTGCAATTGGTAACGTTGGCATTGTATTGGTTATCATTGGTCCAATCAAAGAGTTGGGGAATTATTTGTCATCATACCTTCAAAAAAAATACAAAAAAATCAATTACTTAGCATCACAACAACAAGTTTGCGATTATCTATAAATATTTGACCAAAATTTTAAATAATTTTTTTTTTTAATATCTTGGGTTGTAAAATGATTAGGTAAACAGAATTTACCTTATTTCTGCAAGCAGCATTGTTGAACTGTTTCTAATAATGTTACTGTTTCCTGAATTTTAATTTAATCGAGCAGCCATGCAGTGATCACATAGCGAACTATTCTTTCGCCTTTTACTAAAGAATACCGTGTGCTCACTGCAAATTGTGGCATACGCCTATTTTTGGAGGGTTCTCTTCTTTTTGAGGAGAGCCTGTACAAATCTAGTTTAAATGTTTCAAAGCTCTGGATTGTATTAATAAAAAGACGAGTAAATAAGGCTTAGGATCTTCCTTTTTGTAGCCTTATCGAAGACATAAAGACCTAAGAGTCTAAGACTGTTAGAGTTGAATGTATCTTTGGAGTCTGCGGTCCACACATGAATGGGCACAGGTTTGCCAAAAAAAGACTTCGCCTAGGATATTATCTGTTTGTGCAAACCTTGTTGATGATTTTTAAAAAATATAAAAACCTAAATGTATTTTTAAACTAAAAACACTCTACCATAATCCTTAACAGAATGCAATTTTAAGAATTAGGCCTGTGGTGCACAGCACCCTGCCCATACAGTACTAAAATTACGTTTGAAATAGTGAATTGCATTATTCCAGGAAGGAAATGGGCTATAAATGAATTTCTTGGTGGAAACTGTGCCGACAAGTAAGCATTCCTGAAGTTCATGAAAAATCAACAAGATCTTAATCGAACGTGTCATGGTTTTTGCCTCATGCATGATGGAACCAAACAGTTTAGAGGAAAGACATCGCTCCCCGGTACTAAGCAAAAACCACCTGATTACCAAGAAAATAAATGGCATTAGTAAATTTTCAGTACAGTTGAAATGCCACTTGAAGCAAGCCAGTCTGACTAGCCACAGCCAGTTTCCCAGCATTTTCTGGTCTTTTTGCCAACTTTATAGCAGCATCTGTGGTGGCACCAGACGTACGATATTCCCACCTACATGGAAAAGGACTGGTTTTCATCATAAATGGAGAAATATGATGTCCATGACAGTTCTCTAGGCATACCAGCAAACCTTCTTTCAAAGCAATCAGCTTGTTAGTTTCAACGGCTTCATCACTTGATACCTAATATGTAATAGCAGCACCATGAAAGCTCTGTAAGACAATATATTCCTCATGAAATGATGAAATGTTAAACAGATAAGCTCTTTTATGCATGCATGGGTGCTGGGGGCTACGACAAGCTTTGGCGGAGCATGATGCCATCCACCGACTGGATAAATATAACACGCACCGTCCCATGAAGATCGTTTGGCTGCATAAATTCCAATGCCTCGACTTCGACTCCGGTCCGACGCGGAATTGAATGAGGCACACGCGCGGAAAGTGCATCTCGAACGGTCTTTATATGTGCCACGAGCGCCATGTCTGATTCTTCAGTTTGACACGATTTAATTCAGTTCAGCCCCTAATTCTTTCTCTTTTACTGATGTTGGTCCCTGAGCTTCTAATCCAGGTATGTAGACCCCTAACCTTAAATTCCTGGTTTAATTATCATTCTTGTGTGATATTTTCTTGATTATTAAGTGGTGTGTTATGGAATCCTTTCTCTTAATGTGATTTATTCCTGATATTGGGTGATTATTCGGATTGTTACTTGTTTGTTTGGACTTAATCGAGTAATATAAAACTTTATGCACTGGTTGCTGATGCTGACAGTGATAGGATGGGTACCTGATAGGGTTTCTAGTTCAAAACTCTCAGGTCTGACTCATCTCACATTACTGCTGTATCTGCTGAAAGTCACTGCAGATACCTTCTTGAAAATATTTGCAGTGCTCTACGCTACTAATAGGTACGTAATTTTCATGTATTTCTACTGATGCTGTGCTTGTGATTGATTCTTGATAGTAAGACCTCTACCTGGTTTTTATATGCTAGATGGTTTGGTAGCTGAAAGATGCAATCTTTGATCTTTTTAGACCTTTGAGTAGTTTGGTATTTTCTTGGCAATGTTTTCTTTTTGCTGGCTATAATTCCTTTTGGTATTCTGGAATCATCTGGGTTTGGGATTTTCTTTGAAAAATTTGTTTATTGTAAGTGTCTGCTCTATTTGGTTGTCAAAATTCTATAAAGAAACTTGTGAGCACAAAAAAATTCTCTGTTTTATACTTTGTTTTTGCAACTAGGTAATTTTTATGAAGAATCCCTTGAGCTTTTGGTGATTCTTTGTTGCAAATGAACTGCTGGGTGGTTCTCAATATTTGGCTTGCTTCAAGAATTGTTTGGCTGTGTGAATTGTTCGTAACATTTTTCCTGACGTGCAATTTTCCATGAGGACATTCTTGACCTGTTCTATTATCACATTTAATGTATCATTTCGGGGCTTTTGATAAAAAATAATATCTCATATCTGTGATTAATTTGTTGATAAAACCATAAGAAGTATTTGCTTGGTTTTATTTACTTGATCTGGGAAGTGAGAAATTACTTGCAAAATTGGGTGCCTAAGATTTGCAACTTTTTTCATTTTTTCTATTTCTCCCTGACTTCCTTGTATGCTTGCAGATTACCTGGAAAGATATGGAGAACAGCTGTGAAATCAAGAAAGATGTTACTGAAGTAAAATTTTCTCATGCTTTCTTGTTGCTTTTAGTCTTGCATGAAAACAATCTTGCTTATTTTGTGATAAATTCTTCTTCCTTTTTCGTTGGGACATCTACAGCTGATAGGCAATACCCCAATGGTATATCTCAACAAGGTTGTGGATGGTTGCGTGGCTCGTATTGCTGCTAAGCTTGAAATGGTGGGACCTACCTCTAGTGTTAAAGACAGGTCTTGTCTTCATCAGTTGTATATTTTCTCCATGTAAATGCAGAGCTGAAACCTTTCATCTTGGAATTTATATTGTGGATTTTCATTTTTGACATGCAGAATTGCATATAGTATGATCAAAGATGCAGAAGATAAGGGCTTGATTACACCAGGAAAGGTTAGTTATAAAAATTCTGCATATCTAACTATGCTCTATTAGGTTAATCATAGATATCAACAAGTCCTCTTTAAGTCATATTAACGAATTTAACTCCAATATCAAATGCACTTTTTAAATATATGCATGTATATGCAATGGAAGGTACACATACATTATCCTAGTTATTTTTTTGTGAAACGAGGGGAATATATATATATATTGTAAAATATGCAACGCTCTACAAGGTCAGTCACTAAGAAGTAAGAACTAACAAGTTTCCCTTGTTTCTGGATATGTTTGAATAATTTTGGCTAAAGACCATACTCATTGAACCTACCAGTGGCAACACCGGCATTGGATTGGCGGCCATTGCTGCAATGAAGGGTTACAAACTTATACTGACCATGCCTGCTTCAATGAGTCTTGAGAGAAGAATTGTGTTACGGGCTCTTGGAGCTGAAGTTTGCCTTACTGATCCAGCCAAGGCCTTTGAGGGGGGACTTAAGAAAGCTGAGGAGATACTAAGAAACACACCTAATGGGTATATGCTTCAGCAATTTGAAAATCCTGCCAATCCAAAGGTATGATCATGTTGCGGAACTTCTGGAGTGTGGGTTGGTTTATGAAAGGATTTCAAAAATAGTTAGTTTTTATTTATATAGATACATTATGAAACTACTGGCCCAGAAATATGGAAAGACTCGGGAGGGGAAATCGACATCCTGGTTGCAGGAATTGGGACTGGAGGAACCGTGACTGGAGCTGGGAGATTCCTCAAGGAGAAAAAGGCAGCTATTAAGGTTGGCTGTGCATCCTTGTGCGCTTGTTGAGAGTTGAGACAGTGAGAGAGAGGGAGTTCTGATAATCTTCATATCAATCGGGTGCTTTATGTGCTGTGTGCAGGTGTATGGCATAGAGCCTGTTGAAAGTGCTGTATTGAGTGGAGGAAAACATGGTAAGTATGACACTCTTTCAAGCTCTAGCTCTTTTTTCTTTCACATACAGTTGCATTCTTGTCATCATTTGTAATTCTTTTTGGTTCTAGTGTTGAAGGTTATTGTTGGGGATTCCGGCTCCCCCATGCGCGGACCGGGGGTGTACTGATAGTTGCTCAAAGGAGGCTAAGCACACTGAGACACAATATTTTACGTGGTTCGGCAAAACCGCCTACATCCACGGGAGAGAGTCCATATTATTTAGAGATAGAGAAAGGATTACAACACAATACATGGAGGAGGAGGATCACTTCATTCAAACTCAACTCCCAGCTCTCTTGCTGCACTTGCAGCTGCTGCAATGGCAGCAAGGCTGCTGCCATTGCAGCTCTCTCTTTCTCTCCACTCTCTTGCACACACTCACGTTCTCTCTCTTTTTTTGCTCTACTCTCTTGCTGCCTATTTATAGGCAAGAATGGTGCCACCAACTCCAGCTCTTCTTCAACAAAGGTGGCTGCCAACTCCAGCTCTTCTTCAACAATGGTGGCTGCCAATAGTCAATGGTTGGTGCCGTCCATTTGCTGCACATGCAATGGCAACAAACCCAACAATCACCCCCTTTGCCATTCATGTGGGGCAACTGTCCTCTTGCTTCTTTAGCACAGGCTTGCATCCTGCAGCTCTTCCAAGCTTACCATTCCGAGAGCGTCTGTGGCCAAGTTTACAGGTACTCGCCAAACCTTTCAATCACCAGAGTTACCAAAGCACACCTTTTCTCACACAAAAGGATCACTACAACCAGATGGTCTGCCACATCTCATCTGAAGAGTGTTAACGCTTGTCTCTGGGACACAACATTCCCCTTCGAGCGTATCAACCATGCTCGGTCCGGAATGAATCATCAAGCCTCACATCAAGGCTTACAACACCCCCTCAAACGAAAATTTCTATTTCCAAGTGCGACAGTCATTATCTGAGTATCTCAATATGATCACGAGCTCACCACTCTTCCAAGAGTATACTCATCCAGGAGTTGCGCCTGCCCTTTGTTCCACCCTAGGAACCACGCCTTACTTCTCCGTGAGTCTCTCGCTCTTAGTCTCAAGAGTCCAGGTAACTCTCCACCTTCACCTATGGGGGCAGCCCATTAAAGGTTGATCCATATATGTCTTGATACTGAGTATTACAATGCCTTCACTGAGCTCACCACCTTGACAAGAGTCAACTTGTTCCGGGAACCTGCGCATGCCCTCTGCTCCTTCATAGCAGCCGCGTCTTAATGCTCCACAAGTCACACACTTATTATCCAAGGCAAATGTCTTCTAGCTCATTGATCTTTAGCATGGGGGCAATATCCATGAAAGTCAATCCTGCATCTGTCTCCATACTCATCATAGCCACTTCATTGGCTATACACCTGTCCACTCATATCTAGCCATCACATTGGCTTTGGGGTTGTTCTGAACTGGGCTCATATCGTGGCCCACACACCTTCTCCTTAGGTGTCTCCGCTCGTCGCCATGCGGCGGTCTGAACTGGGGCTTCTATCACGGCCCTCACACCTTCTCTAAGGTGTCTTCGCCCGTTGTCATGGGGCGGTCTGATTCGGGCTCCTATCATGGCCCTCACACACCTTCCATCTAAGGTGTCTTCACCTTTCATAGGTGGCCGCATCCTCCTTCAGCTGAGATGCTTCAAAGTGGCTCCAAAAGTCTCTACCACCATGTGCACTATGGGAGAGATTACTGCCACTGACTACATAGAAAGAGAAAGTTGCGGTATACTCCTCGCAATCCTCCTCCTCGATTTCTATGTTTGGAGCTTCTGTGCCTTTCTGCTTGACAGCTCCACCTACACCAACTCTCTTTGGTGTCTTCGTCTTTCATCATAGGCGGTTGCCTTGTATCACAGGCATTTGCACCCCCTCAATTAGGTGCCTCTACAACAGCTCTATTTCCATCCTTGCATGAATTGGAAAGGTCTTCGCCTGTTGTCTTCATCAAGAGCATAAGAGACTTCCTGTTGTTCAAACTTTAACAGTCTCTGCTCTGAGCTTCATCTGGGAACACTTCTTCTCCTTGCACCTGTTGTCTCATTACAGTACCTTGTTGGATCCTACGGGTACCCCTGCACAATCTCCGTGTGCCCTCGTGCAATTTCTGTTCTCCAGATTTTTCTCCTATTCCTTGCTTATGTTTGACAGCAGCTCATCCTGTCATAACATTTATCCAAGTCAAAAATAGGGTGCCAATCTTTATCCCCTTGCTGTATTCCTCTTCCATTATCAGGGTCTTCATCAATTCTCCCCTCGAGAAATCACAGTCACCGAATCTAACTTCTTTGAAGAAATCACCACTTCATCAGATCCTTGATCATACGGAACCCAACTGTTCCCTTGTGCCGTCATCCTGCTAGCCTTCAACTGTTTCATTACAAACTGCTATATATACGAAAATAGTACCGTATGGATAATCCTTCCACTAAGCAAGTTCCCAGGAAAGATTGGAGGGGTCACACTGGTCCCGCTTAAAACCCAATCTCCTAGACAGAACTTCTTAGGCCATATCTATCCATCGTACTGTCTTTTTGTATATACAACCATTTGCTAGCTTTGTTGCGGCTTTCCTTTACAAGTGATCTGGGGTATCCCGGTTTTATACCTGATTTCTCAACATCTGGCGAGACTACCAGTTCTTAGATTCGTCAAGATTGGTCTTCATCAATTTCCACTCTTCACCTCAAATTATCCACATGATCGGGTGTACAGAGTGTCCCAATTTTGCCTTCCCTTAAGGCAGTTAAATTTCTTCCCACTTAGCAGTTCAGCACATGTAATTGGGTAAACATGTGCACCTTATTCTTCTTCTCTTCAACGACCACCATGATGATCTTCAGATGCCTCCTGATCGGGCAATCTCTTTTGTTAATTCACCACCGCCATTTTTGGTCTCAAATCTCAATGATCGGACCGTACCATTGCATCCGTAACGATCAAATTAGCTGGAAACAAGTCTGAAATCGTCCAAATCGCACTTCAGACGGCTAAGATTTGATCAAAACAATTCTGGCCTGATCAACGGCTCAGATTCAATCTCAGATCCGGTTGCACGTGGGATCCGCTACACTGGATCCTGTCCCTCGGCTCGCGGCTTGGCTCGGCTCCAATTTGGCTCGGCGCACTCGGCTCGACTCGCGGCTGATGACGTGGCAGATGGGTCCCAATATGCTGACGTGTCAGATGACTGGTCGCTGACATGACATGCCAATTGTGCATGCTGACATCACAATTACATCATGCTGATGCCACCCCTGGCATGCCTACTATGTATGCTGACATCACAATTATATCATGCTGACGTCATTAATATCCGGGTCAGTCACATGGGTCGGGTCAACTGATATTCGGGTCGGGTCAGCCCATCCGGGCGAAGAAGACGCGTGGGGCGTGTCTGCGCGCGTGGGCAGACGCCTTGCCGGAGAGTGATGGAGAGTGCGGTCATTTCCGACGTCCGATTTTGACGTCGTTTTCACCAGTGGCTTCGTCTCGACCTCCTCTACACAGTGGTATGGTCAAAACACAATTTTGACAACTTTCATTTTTGAGCAAAAATCAAACACCCCTTTAAACCATGTGCTCTGATACCAATTGTTGGGGATTCCGGCTCCCCCATGCGCGGACCGGGGGTGTACTGATAGTTGCTCAAAGGAGGCTAAGCACACTGAGACACAATATTTTACGTGGTTCGGCAAAACCGCCTACATCCACGGGAGAGAGTCCATATTATTTAGAGATAGAGAAAGGATTACAACACAATACATGGAGGAGGAGGATCACTTCACTCAAACTCAACTCCCAGCTCTCTTGCTGCACTTGCAGCTGCTGCAATGGCAGCAAGGCTGCTGCCATTGCAGCTCTCTCTTTCTCTCCACTCTCTTGCACACACTCACGTTCTCTCTCTTTTTTTGCTCTACTCTCTTGCTGCCTATTTATAGGCAAGAATGGTGCCACCAACTCCAGCTCTTCTTCAACAAAGGTGGCTGCCAACTCCAGCTCTTCTTCAACAATGGTGGCTGCCAATAGTCAATGGTTGGTGCCGTCCATTTGCTGCACATGCAATGGCAACAAACCCAACAGTTATTACAAGAGGAAATGCAGAACCCTACACATCAACCTTTTCTGTTAAATGATCAATGTTGCGTAGCTTGAATTTCCCCCCCTCTCCATGTAGTTCTTTTTAAGATTGACAACGTTCTCATTATGATTGTTTCTCTTGTAATCATTGCTTGTTAAAAATGTCAAAGGCCCACATCTAATCCAAGGAATTGGTGCTGGGATCATTCCTAGTGTTTTGGATGTTGACATGCTAGATGAGGTTTTTCAGGTAAGTTTGAAACTATGTATTAAGTGGTGGTTAATGAGTCTCTTTTTATGTCAGTACATTTTATCAACAGCAGTAGAAAGGAAAATTGTCATGAGACTAGGTTTAACTTTGGTAGTAATTCTTCTTTAGGTATCAAGTGAGGAAGCTATTGAAACTACCAAGCTGCTTGCCTTGAAAGAAGGTTTGCTGGTAGGTTCACAAGTTACAACTCTCAAGTCCTCCTCCTATGATCTTGTGTGAAAAAAGAAAGTAACCCTCCATGAGCATTTCTGCAGTTTCCATTCATGATAGATTTTAAGATTTATCTTTCACTTCTTTTTCCCTTGTAGGTTGGGATATCATCTGGGGCAGCTGCTGCTGCTGCAATAAAGGTAGCTAAGAGGCCAGAAAATGCTGGGAAACTCGTTGTTGTAAGTTCTGTTGCCTACTGCAGATTGGTTTTACAATATACATGTTTACACATTCTTAGCTTTTCTGCCTCAAGTATAGACGGTCAAGTCAGGGGCACGCCAACTGCTTAAAACAGTAGTTGAGTGCTTAATTTGTATCCAACTCAATTAATTATGTTATTTCTTTTGCTTGCCATGCAGGTTATATTCCCTAGTTTTGGAGAACGTTATTTGTCTTCCAAGCTTTTTGATTCCATTAGGCAAGAGGTAGAAAACATGACCTCTAATTGAACTGAAACTGTAACTTCAACATTTCTTGTATTTTAGTGTGTCGGGCCTGGAAATAGAGCTAGTAATAGTTTGCATGATCAATTAATAGCTGATGACACCTGAGAGCTGGTATAGTCATCAGGCATGCAGCAGGGGTGGCAATGGTTTCAGCTCACAAAAGGGGCTCATCCTTCCTCCATGTAATCTAGGCATAAGCTGCATGCAGCTATACTGTATCTGACTGACTTTCAGCTTGCCCTAGCTCTTGACTTGCATATAAAAGTGCAGAATCTTATTGCTTATTAAAGATCACGAGAAACCAGTCTAAGACTTGTCTTATTTTGGAAACGTTGTTCAAGCATTAAAGATAAAACAAGGGGTTTCTCCATCACATTTCTAGAAATTTTAATACTTGAGCCCATAGCCTAGCATATTTAGCTAAGAACTCTGGATTCCGGAGGGTAGGTCTTGCCTCTACCGATAAATATAAATGATGTATCTTACTTTTGTTTTTTTAATAAATGGTCATCAGCCTTTTATATGTTGCGGTGGTTATTATATTTTAAAAAGTTTTTTATTTGAAAATTTATTGAAATAATATAATTTTTTATTTATTAAAATTTATTTTTTACATCAACACATTAAAATAATTTGAAAACATCAAAAACATATTAATTTGAAACAAAGCAAAAACATATAAAAATTTTAAAATTTTTCAAAAGTGCTTCTGAAATACAAAAATAAACAGGTTTTTAATCTTTATAGTCAAAACTTTATTTGTAAAAAATTTAAAACTTTAAATGTTTAATTTTGACTTGGAATTTAACAAAAAAAAAACTTTAGAATTTTTAATTAGGTTTGTTTGTTTGCTAGATAATTATTTTTTTTAAGTGATTTTTATAGAAAGTGAATTTCAAAAAGGGAATTATTTTTCGATGTTTGGCAGTGTCATGAAAAATTAGTTGGAAAACAGTTTTCAGTATTTAGTTATGCCATAAAAAATAAAATGAAAAACAACCTCTAAATATTTTAATTTTTTTAAAAGTTTATCTAACATATATTTAACATTGAATGCAACTATTTGATTATTTACAATAAAAAAAATGAGATATAAAATGCATAATTATGGGAAAAAAGAATTTATTATATCATATATTTATATATCGCTTATTTTATAAAATATAAATATACATATAATATAAATATTTTAAATATAATATTATAGACATATAACCTTGTTAAATATTTTTTTTAACTAAATTCATTTTTAAAAACCTCAATTTTTTTTTTAAATTAATGAAAGAGCTAAATTATTTAATAGCATTACTTAAAGAGTTAGATATTTGTTTTTTTTTTGGTGTGTATGAAGACAAGGAAAATGAGTTTTGTGTAAGGTGTTACATGTGTAAAGATATGGAAGTAGTTTCTTTATGGGAAATTATTGTTTTTGTTTTTATTTTTGTTTTCGTTAAAAAATAATTTATTGAAAAGTAGTTTTCTCACCAAAGTTTTTTTTTCATTAAAAATTATTTTATTGAAAAGTAATTTTCTAAAACTCACTAAAACTAAGAGAGCTTGGAAATTACTTTACATGAAATAAACAAAGTCATGGAGTAGCTTTTCAGATATCACTCGAGTAATTTTTTTTAATTATAACTCAAGATCATGTCTAGTCTTCTAAAATACAATTTAATCTACCATGAATTATCTATAAAAAAAAATTAATGATGAATCAAAAAAGAAAAAAAAATACTATCAAATGAGGAATGACTGTGAAAAAAAAATAAATATAAAAAATAAAATATGTGTAAATTTTATTATAAGTGGTATAAAAAATTAAAATGTCCCATATTTATTAAAATAAATATGCATTTTTTTCAAGAAAATAATAAATATAATAATTTATGCATCCGTGTGAACCTTTTTGAATGCCTTCCATTCAATAAAAGCTGAAAAACACTACCCTCAAATAAAAAGCCTAATATTAAAGCCAAAGTCATGTTTTGTTTCCTGGAAAGTTGGAAAATTACTTTTTAAATTTTTTTGTGTTTGTTTGTTATTAAAAAAGGTGGTCAACAAAAAATATTTTCTGGTCAACGGAAAACACTTTCCAATAAAAAAAAAATTGATTTGGTTTCCAGAAAAGTGTTTTCTCTAAAACCACATCCCCACCAAACTATAGTTATTAAACCCGATCGACTCAATATGAAAATTACTAATTTGGTAAAATAAAAGATCTGAATATATAAAAACTCGGCAAAACTCGGTTAATCCGGATAAAATCTAACTGAGATTTTTTTTTAAATGTATTTTTTTTAATCAGCATTAATTTGTTCCTGAAATCTCGTAGTTTTGTGGACATAATTTTTTAGAGTCAACAAGCACTATTTCTTATAGAGAAACAGACAAGATTGATATATGAATTTTGATTATAACTCACTGTCCTCGTAAACTGCTATCTAGATTCTAGACCTCCCGTTTGGAGCAATAACACACACAATTATTCCTTTTCTTTGGCCGAAAACAAGAGTTATATGATGAAAGGTTCAAAAGCATTGTTATAGGAAACTTTTATTAACAAGTACTTACAAATTATCAATTATCATTATTTTTTACTTTAGCTGAAAAAGAATAGAATAGGTCAATGCATACATATAATGCAACAAAATAAACCTTATAAAAAACAGTTCCGAAAGCTTATCTTATCTTATATATATATATATATATATATATATGTATGTATGTATGTATGTATGTATCTAACAAAATAAATTAAAATTTTTGTGAGAATAAAAATTAACTTATATTTAGTTGTATTTCCAACATGCCCTTTATTTATTTTTAAAAAAATGGTATATGTGCAACAAAAATTAATAATTTATAATGTATATTCACGTGTATTATTTATTAATTTTTTATATGAAATATTTAAATTTTTATGAGTTGATTCGGTTAATTCATGTAATTCAGAACCTGACTTTTTGGCCGGGTCAACCCTGGGTCGGGTCTGATCTTTCAAATCTCACACGTGTTCTCCACACGTGCAGAAAATAACAGATCTACTCTCTCTCACCACCCTTTCTCTCGCTCTCTCGTTTTTTTTTCTTTCAAGAAAAAGAATTAATTGATCGATCTCTCAATGTTTTTGTTTTCAAAACCCTAAATTCACCAATTGATAATCAAATTCAAATCAAGAAAACGCTTTTCGAGCCATGGCGTTCATGGCAGTATTGGAATCCGATCTCCGATCTCTGTCCTCCGAAGCTCGCCGACGTTACCCTGCCGTTAAAGACGGCGCTGAACATGCCATTTTAAAGGTACACATTCGAATTCAAACTAAAAAATCACACACATTTGTTAACAATTACTACTGATTTCTTTATGTCGGTCAAAGTGTATTGGTATTTCTTTTATCTTGAATTGTTGCAAATGTAGCTTCTTTAAGCTCACGCAATCGCCTGTAATTTAGCGTTTGATAATTTAATGCCGTTTGATATAAACAGATGTGTTTAGTAGGATTTTTTTAAAAGAAACCAGTGCCGGGAAACTGAGCTTAAAATAGTGACTGGAGTTAATTACGTGTTGTTATTTTTTTTGGAACCGAAGTCGTTTGAATTTGGCATTTTTAACATCTGAAATAGAATAATTTAGTTTTGAGATTATTTTTACATACACAAATACGAATTTTAAGTTTATTTTCGGAATGATGACTTGGTTGAATAGAGCTTTTAGTTTGCTTGTGCATTTGAATCGCAATTTAGATTTTTTCTTAGGAAAAAAAATTTGTAACAATTCTGCAGAGTTCAAAATGTTGATGGGCAGAGTTGCATGAAGAATTTGGGGTCATGTTTGTATTATCGTTAGTTTTTGTATTAGTCCAAGTTATGTTTCATACTTGGAATTTTAGGTTAAATAATAGTGCATACAGATTTTTAGTAGTTTTTTTTTTTCAAATCTATATGACGGGAATGCAGCCATGGGTTTTGAAAGTCAATGTGTTATTTATTGCCATTGATATGGAAGCTGAGCTTGAGTCTTTTTTTCTTTCTTGGGTGTTGTTCTTGCAGCTTCGATCGCTATCAAGTCCTAGTGAAATTGCAGATAATGAGGATATTCTGCGAATATTTTTGATGGCTTGTGAGGTTAGAACGGTAAAGTTGAGTGTGATTGGGCTTTCCTGTCTACAAAAGCTCATATCCCATGATGCAGTTGCTCCATCAGCTCTGAAAGAAATCCTTTCTACACTGAAAACTGTAAGTTTGTAGTTGTATTAGCTTCTACTTTAAAATTGTTTTAGCATTCACTAAAACTGTCTTGAAATGAGCCTACATTGAACTGTCTTGTTCTGAATGTTTTGCTAGGCGATATACATACGTGCATGCATGTGTGTGTGTGTATACATACATACATACATATATATATATATATATATATATTTCTTCCTGTGTTTAACTTCTCATTGATTATAAGGTTGTTAGAGTTAGAAAATGGATGTGAATCATTTTTCATTTTAAATGCTCAAGGAAATTGTTCCGTGACACTGAAATAGAATATTAATTAAGGAAATAGTTAGAAAATAAATCAGCAAGAATCCAAGCCAGGATGTCTTCCAAATGCTAATAATTATCTATTTTTCATGATTTATTCATTGAGAAGAAAAACTTGTCTTGTATAACTATCAATATAGGTAACTTAACAAATTAAGAAGTGTTGTGAGGATAAAGGGAAAGGGACCAATCAGAGTCTGTTTATAAGCAGCAATAAACAATGCAGATACCCTGTCTATATCTTTAGTTGTTCCTATAAGTTTTTGGACGTAGCTTTTGCATAGGCTCCTTCTTGGTCCAAAACAACTAAATTACTTGCATCGGTCCCCTTAATGAAGCGACCATTTATGAACATTGAACTTACTTGCCTGCTTTGAAGGAGAGGTTACCAGAGCATCATGTCCCATATAATCCTGACAAGGTTACACTGATTTTTAATCATGCCAGAAGGATATTTCTTAGGCACTCAATTGGTAATTGTGAACTCTTATCAAATACTTTGATGGTTGTTATTTTCTCTCTGTGTGCTCCAAATCTTCTCCATGAATGACTTTTAATATTGCTAAACTTGATTTTTGCTGATTTTCATAATTTCTAACGAGCTTCTCCACATGCAAGTAGGATCTATTGTTATTACTGTTGGTCAGTTAAGGAAATTATTCCTGCATATCGCCATCAAGGTGTTCATGGACACAAAAATTTAGTCTTTCTACAGAAGGCTTATTAGTGTTTCCTATCAGAAAATTATATTTAAATATGTATTCTATGTGGAAATTATGGAATATAATGATTTTTCTTTTGAAAAATAGGCATATTAGTATTCCTGATTGCTTGATTTTCTTGAAAAAAAATATAAAATAGATACTTGATTGGAAATCTTATATATCGATCATCTCCTCTATGCAGCATGCTGAAATGGCAGATGAGAGTGTTCAACTTAAGACTCTACAGACTATATTAATAATATTTCAGTCACGTTTACATCCTGAAAGTGAGGTAATGATCCATCATTTAGTTCATCTCCCCAGTAAGTGTGCAGAATGCCTTGTACTTGGAGCGAGGTTGGTAACCAGATCAAAGCCCGATGTGTTAAGAAAAAAAAAAATATGGCAACTCTGTTGAATGAATTATTGACATACTGAAATTAGAATGCATGCTTTTCTCTTTCATACGTTTGATCACAAGAGCACATTTACAAACTTAAGTTAGCGTATTACCAAGAAATCCTGCGTATATTGAATATTGTAGGTCTCTGATCAATATGACTGATCAGTAATATTAAGCACATAAAAGTCCTCTGATCAATATAATCGATTAGTAGCATTAAGCATATATTTCGATTTATGCTGATGTGCTCATTTATTTGAGATCAGCTGGAGACTGGACTGGAATAAAATAGACATAAATACAGTATATACTTGTACCTTCAATTTTCTGAATTTGATTCTCCACTTATTTAAGAAACTAATTTAGGATGAGCTTACCTTTCCTTGCCCTATTGTTGAGTCTGTTTGCTATCCAATAGTTTGAGTAAAGCTTTGGGGGTGTCACAAACACACCCACACACATACAACAGTCAGTTTTGCTATTGCTCATAAATGGATATAGTTTTTTTTTTTTTATATTGTGCAAATGGAGCTATATATTTGACTTAATGGAACTAGTTTATTTTATAAAAAAATATTGGAAATTGTTGGATTCAGATGCATATAAAATATGAGGAGTTACCTGCATGTATCTGATATTTCCCAGTTGGAAATGCATTGGATTTAGATCATCATCTGTTATCTGATAGTGTAGAAGAAAAAAATTTGCTCTTTAATGGCAAGAATGCTGTTGCAATTGTTGATATGCTAAACCAAAACTGCTGAGTTCATTAAATGCGAAACTAGTCGAACAGTAATATCAAATTTAAATTTTATTTAATAGTTTAAGTTTTAATCTAAAAGACATGTCCGAGGAAATAAATTTCGTGAACCCGAACTTGAATATGTTTATGGTATGTGAACCCAAATCCATAATTTTAGCTGCTCAACATCTTTCTCTTTTATGTGATATAGGATGATAAGTTTCTCTGGAAATTTTTATCCTTTTATGTGATATAGATGTGATAATCAAGGCACAAATTTGGCATCATTGTGTGCTCTCTACGTTTATCCTTTTAATTTGTACCTTATGTTTTGTATTTCTGCTTTTGGGTTGGGATGGGGGTATTACAAGCTTTTGTGCTTTAAACATTCTATTTATCTCAGGCGAATATGGCACAAGCCCTTCATATATGTCTTCGGCTTCTTGAAAATAACCGATCCTCTGATAGTGTGCGAAAGTAAGTTCAATTATTGGCAAACACATCTTAAACTTCAAGAGGCCTTCCAGTCACTCTTTTCTTCCAAAATTCATCATTCATTAATGATTAACCTCTTTATTTTGAGAGATGATGCCCTACATTTCATCTGTTAATCATATAATTGTTTTCTTTTTCAGCACTGCCGCGGCTACCATCAGACAGGCAGTAGCATTGATTTTTGATCATGTGGTTCATGTCGAGTCTCTTCCAGTGGGAAAGTTTGGTTCTGGAGGTCATATTTCTCGATCCAGTTCAGTAACTGGTGATGTTAATCGCAGCATCAATAATTCAGAGTAAATATTTTTTCATGGAAATCATATATGACTCAAAACATTCTATTTCTTGTGCTTGGGGGTGTCCATGTCATTCATAAAGGGAACTCTTAATACATTTTTATCGTTGTGTTTGATGTTTATGTTTTGGGTATATCTGCTTTCAACCAATTAAATAAATTTGAATATGAGGATAGCTCCACATGAGCTGTGAAAGGGGAGGGAATTATATGTTGTATGAACATACTCCTTTTTTATTGGTATGGAGAGTTCTTAGAATGTGCACTATGTCATATCCATGCATTTAACTTCAGCATGAACAGGTCATGGGAGCATGAAATTGTTTCCAGAGGGCAATCATTGATGAGGGAGACACTAACAAATGCTGGAAAGCTTGGGCTTCGTTTACTTGAAGACCTGACAGCTCTTGCTGCAGGTGGATCTGTATGTACTATTTGAAGCTGTTAAATATAGTCTCTGTCACTGAATTTCACATCTGATGTTTTATTTTGTTGTGATTATTTTTGTTTCTTAGGAATCATGTTAGTGAAAGCTGTTTAACTAATTTTTCCATCCGACAGGCGATTTGGTTACATGTCAATTCTCTCCAACGGATATTTGCACTTGATATACTTGAGTGAGAAATTTATCTCTGCTCACAACATTTCATATTTCTTTGCTATATATTGAAGCTCCTGGATTTCCTTGGTGTCTCACAATATTTCAAAATCTTCTTGCTACTGAACCAAAACTGCAGTGTTTCTTTTGCATATCTATTTTTCATTTTTCTCAATGCTTCTGTTTTGCAGGTTCATTCTATCCAATTATGTGGTTATTTTCAAGGTTTTGGTTCCTTATGAACAGGTGATTTATTATGAACACTTATCTTGGTTATTTTTGGCATGTTAGTAGATCTTTGGCTAATTTAAAGTTTGCATGGAAACTCTACAGGTTTTGCGTCACCAGATATGTTCACTTTTGATGACTTCACTTCGTACCAATGCCGAGGTAGCTTCTCTTTTTGAAACAAGTGGATAAAATCGTTGATCTCTTGAAGAATTTCACTTTACACATTTTACTTGCGCTGTGTTCAACCTGATTCAGCTTGAAGGAGAAGCTGGAGAGCCTTCTTTTCGTCGGTTAGTGTTGAGATCAGTTGCTCATATTATCAGGCTGTACAGCGCATCCCTTATCACTGAGTGTGAGGTATGTTCAGCTATGTTGTAATTTTAATCTTGAATAGTAAATTCAATGGGTACTTGAAAACAAATTTGAATATTTCTTCCAAAGAAGATTGATATATTTTGGGTGTGATTGGTGGGTGAACCTTCTAATCTCCCATGGCTGAAAAATCAATTGCTTTACCAAGTATACTGTTCACTCATGAGTGAAGCATTATATCATCATCGAGTATTTGAATTAAGTATACAGATTACATCGCTATACCTGAATCGGTTTGACTCAATACTTGCACTTAGACCTTTTCCCCAAGCTTCCTTCTACGCTCCTAGAAGCGGAGAGGGTTTTCACTCCTGTTGAGAAAGAATAAATGCCCTATCTGAGCTTCCTAGCATGACACATCAGCTACGCTATTAGAGACTGAAGAGAGCCTGGAATGATCCTCCACTTGCTAGTCGGGAAATATCACCGCTCCAATTGATAATAGAAGAAAAATTCTGATTCAAATCCTCTTAGAGAAGCCTGATTGCTATATGCTTCTTGAATTGTAAAGATATTGTCACAGTTACTAAGCCTTGCATCTCCATATGTCTATATTCTCTTCTGAACTTTCCAAGACTTGATAGAGCGCATGAATTTCTCCTTTTCTCATCATTCATTGTTTTATCAGAATTCTTTTATGACATAACCAATCTAGAAATTCAGATAGCCTTTTGATTTATAATCGTTAATCATATTTAGGGCATTGTTTTTAGGAAATTTGAAAACAATATAAATTGCTCATTTTCTGAGAAAGAAAATATAATGAGAGGAGGACAAGGAGGCCTGGAAACGTTTGGAGAAAGGAAGATAAATGATATAAATCTTTGGGCTGAAGGCCTGGGCTGAAGTAAGAGCTCACAAAGTGAAAAAAAAGAAAACAACACAAACAATTTAAGATATGCAGTTGTCAGATAAACAAGATAACTCTTTTTGGCAGCACTTTCTTGTCTTCTCCTTTTTCATTCATTTACAGAAATGTCTGCCAAGGTGTTGATGCAAGTTCTGAATAACATTTCTGGCTTCAGTTCTTCATCATTTACTAATTGATCTTAGTAAAATGCTAAAGTATGTTGTTCTTCTAAATTGTGATCTACCTATCCTTTTTCTTTCCTGGATAACTTCCCCTTCTTTATCATGGCTTGCACTCCTAATAAAGGAGCTGCCCATGTTCACTATTTTGTTCAAGTTTTCTAATCAAGTTATATTTCTCAATTTTTTTGTTAGCGTACTATCACAGAAACTTCACCTCTTTATGTCAGCATAGATTGATATACTTGAATAACATTTTCCTTCCTTAAATGCAGGTTTTCCTTAGCATGCTTGTGAAGGTTACTTCTCTTGATCTGCCATTGTGGCATCGGATTCTTGTGCTTGAAATCTTGAGGGTAATCTCTACAGTGGTGGTTGTTGCTTATTTGTATCGTTATCATGTATGAACTGTAGATGATCTGTTAGTACTTATCAAAGTTATTGAAAATTATAGATATTGTTGAATTTCACAGGGTTTTTGTGTGGAGGCACGGACTTTAAGAACTCTTTTCCAGAACTTTGATATGTAAGCCCATTAGCTTCATTCGGCATCTTTTGCTCCATGCTTTATGTTGCATTCATGTTAGCAAAATCTCTCTCATTTACCAGCATTCACTTTGAAGCTATTAAAACTTCATTAGCTCAGCTTGGAATTGAACTTAAATGACAGTAAAAGGTCAATGAGGAAGATTGCCTAATTTAGTTTCATATAAATGATGCAAGATGATGATAAACTCATTTTTTGTATACATGAAAAAACTTATTACTTGAAAGCATGGGCATTGACATGCTTGAAAATATGGTAGGGTTGCTGACCAATAATAATATAGCAATTAAATTATTTTGCTCATGTATTGAACTATGTGCTTTGTAACAATTGCATCTTCATCCACCTGGTAGGCATCCTAAGAACACAAATGTTGTGGAGGGAATGGTTAAAGCTCTTGCTCGAGTTGTTTCAAATGTACAGGTACAAGATATTTATGCATTTTTACTTTTGTTGACCTCCAGTAATTTCCCTAACTGCTTTGCTAGAGAGACTTACTAATAATGAGAAGGAAAATTTGGGTTTCTATAACATGCTGGAGTGTGGTATCATTTGAGTGACTGATTTTGTTTCCCACCATGTGTTTCTTCTACATACTTTGTCCTTGTAGTTTTCATGGTTTTTCTTGATGCTATTTTCATATATTGAAGTCTGTTTTTGGAACATGAAACTCTCGTTTGTTGGGTAAAATTCATATTGATTGGCACTATAGTTCCGTTGTTGGCGGCTTTAAAAACATGTGGGCCTAAAAGAAGCTAAATAAACTGGAGATGTAGAACTGCTGCCCCCTAAGTTTGTTTTTCATACATCTTTGATGTAAATATTCTAAGTTTTCCTGCAAAGCTTGTTCCATATAGGCGGTCTTTTATATGTTGCCTAGTGTTACTTATAGATGCATTTCAGTTAAGACTAGATAGGCGGCCCGTTCCGCGGGCCACGCTGATTTTTTTAACGCAAAAAACGATGCTTAGGCGCTGCTAATATGTTTTAAAAACAGAAAAAAAATCCATAATTTGAGTCATTGACCCTATTGGGTCTAATAAGATGGTTTCATTCAATTATATGATAGAAAAGCTACGACATTAAATTGATCATTTAAAAAAACAATGATAATGATAACCAGAAGAAATAAAAAAGTAAATTGAGAAAAAATAACGATGGTCAATCCCCAACGATCTAAATGTATAAGGATGAAAAAAAAAAAAAGAGCCAACAAAAAGAAGCCCAAAAAAATAAAACACTTACAAACCCAGGTAAGGCTACTAAAACTTGCAAGCTAAATCATGCTAATGAGATAACCTAATAGAAAGAAAAACAAGAAAAATGACAGTTTAATTTTAAAAAGAACCCAATTTTAAAGGATGAAACCAAAAACATATAAAAAAGCGATCCATGATAACCTAATTGAAAGGAAACTGAAGAAAATCATGAAGCCCATCTTTTCAAAATGAACGTCGAAAGGTAAAATAAAAAAATAAGTGAAAAAAAATGACGTCAACCTATGTTAACTTTTCAAACTTGTGACTCAAGTCACTAAACCGGAAACACCCAATCTGGAAAAACCACCAAGTCCAACTCCCAACAAATCAAATGTCGAAGGATGAAATTGAAAAAAAAATCAATTATAAAAAAGATCCAAAACAAAAAAGAGTAATTAAAATAATGAAGACCTAATTTGAAATGAAAAGTTAATTAGAGGACAACCTAAAAGAATTGTAGGATGAAATTAAAAAAAAAAGGTCAATTATACCAAAGGATACAGAAAAAATAGCAATAAAGAAAATGAGGATCTAATTTGAAATAAAAAGTAAATGAGAGCACAACCTAGAATTTTGAATTGAAGGTAAAAATTGAAAAGAAAATCAAATTCATAAAAGAATGCAAAACAAAAAAATCAAAATCAAAAGAATGAGGACCATATTTGAAAAAATAACAAAACACAATTATGGATTCAAGGATGAAATTAAAAACAAATTAAAATTTGGAAAGAAAGGAAAACAATAAAAGTTAGAAATTAAACAAATGAGTACCAAAGTTGAAATATCAGTAAATTAGAGGGCAATCATGAGATTTTAAATGCCCAGTGTGAATTTCGAGGGAAAGAGAGAGAAGAAAAAAAAAGAAGAAGAAAGGAAGAGGCCGCCATTGACACAACACTGCCCTATGTGGAAGGAGGTGACCACTGTCGTGGAAGGTGGTGAACATTGTCACGGAAGTCGGTGTTCCTCTGTCGGATGACAACTCACATGCCTCCCAAAGAGTGCGGAGGTGCCATATGATGGCACGAGCATTATATGCGCCAATCATTTTTTTTAATAATATTTATATTTATCAAAATACCAAATTGCCTCTAAGCCAACTTGATTATAACAAAAAAACCAAGATTAAAATATGAAAAGCCCCTGGAAATTAGAAAGGGTAAAAATCCCCTGGATGAAAGCTAAATATTTTTTTGCTTTTAAGGGCAGTTAAAACATTTTATTTTTCGTGTGCTAAAAGAAGTGAATAGACTAATTTGCCCATGTTCAATCTAGTAATGTCCAATGGATCTCGCAGAAAAAAAGCAATTTACCCCCCATAGCAAGCCTTTTGAGTTTTCTTGAGAAGGGCAAAAACATTGTTACACTGTTCCAATCCACAATGTAATGATTCTAGGGCTATAGTGTTTTATTGATGCCTCTTAGTTTTTTTTTTTAACACACACACACACACACACATATATATGCTGATATTTGCAACATGTATGGGATTATGAGCTTGGCTTGGATTTCTTGACTGACATAATTTATTATGTGTTAGGTTCAAGAAACAAGTGAGGAGAGCCTGGCAGCTGTTGCTGGGATGTTTAGCAGCAAAGCCAAAGGTAACTTTGTATTGGAAGAGACAAAATTGATACCAACTGTACCATTCTCCAATGCTATATATTATGGGAATGTCATCATGGACATTTTTATTCATAAGTTGAATAAAGCATTCAAGGTGTTTATAATGATTATTGCTACACCTGCTGGAGTTTTGTATGTTGGAATATTGGTGTCCTTCTCGTGTTCCAATGGCTACAAGGATATAATAGTTGTTTTTGAAGATGTGCTCATTTTTGTAATCATGAAAAAGAAAAGAAATTATATGTTTGCACAATTCGTTCAATCAGCACATGATTAGAAGCAGAGGTTGACCAATGTCATGTCAATTCTCTCTCTGTTTTTTTCTTCTTTTCAAATATAACTGTACTGATAAAATTGTGGTTTGAAATCTGAATGTGGAGTTTTATTTGTCATCAAAGTTTATACAATTCTCGTGCCACTTTAATTCTGTTAGGAACTATGAAAAAGTAGGTTATTTGTAGTCGTCGATGAAATCTATGAGAAGCAGGTGATTGTGCTCACTGGATATAAAAGAACTATCAACATTGGAAATAATTTTGTTTTTTCTTCTGTAATAAAGGAGGAGACAAATAGGCAAGCTGTAATTTCATATATATTTGCTTAGAAGATCTTCCATCCCAAATCCCCCAACCTTTCCAAATTAAAAGGTTGACGTTCAGTTACACAAGGGAAACAATGTTTTGCATGGTAGAAATTATGTTATGCTCAAGACAAAAATCACTTTCAGTTGTGCATATAACATAATAACTATTGGTTGTGTGAATTCTTCCTAGTTAGCTAGATTCATTTAATCTTAATCCTTTTAGTGATGTGAAAGGTAGGTGTCTCAATGAGATGTGAATTTACTCTAATGTTAGATTGTGTGGTCGTCATAACCAATTGAATAATATGTTCATTTGGATTTCTTTGAATCCATGGACTCCAGTTATTATTTATTGCAATTCTTGATTGCCATAAAAGATTTCTCTTCATTTTTTCAGGTATTGAATGGATCCTTGATAATGATGCATCCAATGCTGCTGTGCTGGTTGCTAGTGAAGCCCATGCAATAACTGTGGCAGTTGAAGGGCTGTTGGGTGTCATCTTCACTGTAGCTACTTTAACAGATGAAGCAGTGGATGTTGGGGAGGTAATCCTGTGATGTTTTTTTCTTTTTACATTTCTTATTGTTTATTATAAAAAAAGAAAAAAAAGAAAAAAAGAAGAGAGGTCTTACTCTCTCTTTGTACAACCAGCTTGATTCCCCCAGATATGAGTATGATCCTGTGGAAAGATATAGTGGGAAAACCACAGTTCTCTGCATTGCAATGGTTGATTCTTTGTGGTTGACAATCCTTGATGCTTTGTCCCTTATTTTGTCAAGGTTTGTCAAATTTTTCTTTGTGAAAGAGGATACAGTTAGAATGAACTAAAGCTATGCACATATCTGACCTGTTGCTTAATGTTGAAGGTCGCAAGGAGAGGCTATTGTGTTGGAAATATTGAAGGGATACCAGGCATTCACTCAGGTAACCATGGGTTTATTTTGGTTGTTTTATATTGCCTTATCTGTTCTTATCTGACCGAAGTAAATATTAGTCTTCTATCAATTTTGTACAGTTATAGTGGGATTTTCTACTATGTTTCCTTTACCTCACAATGAACTTTGATGGTTTCCATGACTAAATTCTCAGGCATGTGGGGTTCTTCATGCTGTAGAACCTTTGAATTCTTTTCTAGCATCACTTTGCAAATTCACTATCAATTTTCCAAACGAAGCAGAAAAGAGGAGGTAAATCTCACATTTCACTAAATGATTTCAGCTAGCCAAGTCTGCTGTATTCTTAAACCCATGAACCATCTACTGTTGTTTGAAATGCATGTTTAGGCCAGCTTAAATGAATAGACTGTTGGTGACCTTAGTACTAGCCAGGGCTCAGGCTGTTTTCCAAGCAAACTTTGATATACAGCATGTCTTGGCAATCCATATATTAAGCAGACCTTTGGCTAATTGTCCTCATCCACAAGCCAGAAAAGGAAGAAGAATTTATTAAATCTTACACCAACTTGGGATAGACTATTGATTGGTGTCTTTTGTTCAAAGTTTTGACATCTCAGATTCAACCTGACATTTTAACATGTGTAGCTTATGTTCTTCGGCATGACCTATACTTTAAAGATCTTAGTCTGTGGATACTGTTGAAATTCTGGATTAAATTGAGATTTCTGCAGTGCAGGACTGTCTCCTGGGTCAAAACGTTCTGAGGCATTAGTTGAACAGAGAGATAGCATAGTCCTTACTCAAAAGAATGTGCAGGTATTTGGTTTGGCTTAGTGTTTATGGCATACTCGTTTTACCTTAACTGAACACATGTTACTGTTGTTCAGTTGCTTGTTGAATAAGTTAGTTATGCTATCGGATCATTTTTACCTTAACTGAACACATGTTACTGTTGTTCAGTTGCTTGTTGAATAAGTTAGTTATGCTATCGGATCATTTATCTATATGTATGGTTTATTTCACTTGCTATTGCAATGCAGGCCTTAAGGACTCTCTTCAATGTTGCTCATCGGTTACACAATGTTTTGGGGCCTTCATGGGTTTTGGTATGTTGGTTGCTTTCACTATTTGTCAGAAATAGATTTGGTCCCCAACTCAAAGTTTATTTTCTAAAAAATATAGGTGCTGGAAACTCTAGCAGCTCTAGACCGAACAATTCATTCTCCACATGCCACCACACAGGTAATTCTGGAAAAATATCTTTTTGATTTGGATTTGAATCATGGTTGCTTCTCGTTGGTCCTTTTTGTGTAGAAAGTACATGATGGGGATAAGTTAAAAAAAATGGACAAAAACTTCTCATTTGGGGTAAGCAGTGGTGGCAGTTGGTTTGTTAAAGAGCTCTGAACCTAACCAGAACTTTAAATTTATCTAATGGAGCTGTAATGTGTAACATGAGAGGAGAAGTATAGCTGAATTCAATCCTTTAAGGTTCGATATTGTCAGTTACTTCAATTTTCAGCTGCCCCCCTAAACTCTCACTGTTATCTTTCTCTAAAAGTCATAACTACAAGAAACAAGCTCTGAAGCTCATCCCATGAATTGAAACAATACCCACAAGAAACAAAGATTCAAGGGCTAGAATGAAAACTCATAAAAGGAAATGATATTTACACAAATATCATAATTTATTCCCACTTTAAATGAATGTTCGGTAACTGATCTAAAGCATATCATCTTTGAAATCGTGGCCATTGTTACAAGGAAAATCGCAGAGCTAGGAAAAAACAGAAAGAGAACACAATTTTATTTTTTTTAATTAAATGAGAAATCGAAGGCCTTCCTATTTGAAACTTATCACGCTCTTTTTGGCCTTTTTTGGAGCACATAAGTATTTTGGCACGTCAAATACAAATCAATAAATGTGAAAATTGGTTAGGGATTTGGTGGCAGTGATTATTCTACACACTCAACCAAGTTAAATCCAGAACAGTTTCCTAATGGGGCCTGGTATGCCCACTGTACTTTCTTATGTGGTGTGAAAAACGGTAGAAGAACCGATTGCTTCGGTGAAAATGGAAAAGCATCTTCGAAAAACTGCTACAAATGGTTGCTTATATAATGAATTTCAGCATATATGAGTTTTTCATAATTTGAACAATTCTTTTTTAATCTGAGAGCTATTTAATGTTACATAAAGATGGTTATCTGAAGGGTTCTTTGTTGTTGTTTACATAAGTGCTTATAATACGTATTTCCTTACCTCCAGGAGGTCTCTATGCCTGTACCCAAGCTTACAAGAGAATCTTCTGGCCAGTACAGCGACTTCAGCATTTTGTCTTCTTTGAATTCTCAAGTAAGTAAAGCAAGTTTGGTGTGATATGAGCAAAAATCAAAACTGGTATTTGTCAAAATTCATTTTGGAAATGACCCATAACTGTGAGCACATGTTAGGTGCTGAAGTAGGGGTGGAATATAACTATGCAAGGACGGTCCTCTTATCTTTCTCTCCCCTTGTAAAGCTTTTATGGCACAGGATTAGCCTTACAGCCCCATGGGCACTGATTGGACCTCAATTGGCCTAGAGGTTCATTCTATATGGGCTTGGAGAAATAAGGCAGAACATGAGACCAGTTGGACCATGCCATCCTACGCACTCTCTTTTTGTGGCTGCTTTTCTATCTAGTAGGGTGGGATCTTTTTCCCCAGGTTTCTGCTGGGAGGAAGCTATAGGAGTTGGCAAAGGAGTTCGATTTGCTCTGAGAGATTCTAGCTGGTCTCTTGGGGGTGAAGCCATCTACAGAGTAAATAGTTGTAGGGATGCACTCATCATTTTCTGGGGGTAAGAAATGGGTAAGGAAGCCCTTCTATTTGGTAAAACAGGAACTAGCAGCAGCAACACCTACATATTATTAATTTTCGTAACCATTCTTTCTTAAGCATACAAGTACCTATAATATTAATATTCATGTAAATGGTTTCTCAATTTGTTTCAGTGTGGGTGTTTGGGGGGGGGTGGACAATTTTAAGATGCATGTTCTAACCAGTCTTTTCTTGGTTTGAGAAGCTGTTTGAGAGCTCAGCAATGATGCACATATCTGCAGTTAAATCACTTCTTTCTGCACTATGTCAACTGTCACATCAATGCATGTTGGGGACGTCAAGTGGTGTTGGGTTAGCAGTGAGCCAAAAAATTGGAAGCATCACTTTCTCGGTGGAAAGGATGATATCCATCCTTGTTAATAATCTTCACAGTATGTATTTTGGATTATTGAGACAGGTTGTTCAAATAAGATAAGTTTTTGTGTTATCGGGAATAATCATTGATGATGCTGTGAATCCTGATTGTTGTCTCTGCCATGCAAAAACTTTTAACAGTTATGTGAAAACAGTTATGTGAAAATTCAACAGTTTTCTATTCTTGACAAGATATTTATCATTTTCTTATGGTGGTGATGGTGAAGTTGGGATTTGCTTCTTTCTATGGGCTTTTTTGCTATACTAGTAGTTTAATTTTAATGCTCATGGATGTTTCTTTAATATAATATAGAACACTGATGTGCAACAGAGTTTGAGATTTTCATTTCAATACTCGCTTTATGTATGCTATGAATCAAGAGATTCTCTTCTGCCATGGAAAACTTTTCAATGGTTAAATGAAAACACAAATTTTCTATTCTTGACAAAATTCAAACTTTTTTATGGTGGTGATTGCGAACCTGGCTTTTCTTTTCTTTCCATGGGCTTTTTAAACTATACTAGAAGTTTGATTTTAATAATCATGGATCTTTCTTAAATATATAGAACACCGGTGTGCTACAGAGTTCCAAATGTTCATTTTATGCATGCTATCAGCTTCCTGACCATGCTCCATTTGTTACTGCAATAATTTTATTTTTTTGTGCCTGGAATATCATTTTTAGTTTCATAAGAATACCATCGCCTAATGGCATTATTTCATAAAGTTCATATGAAGTAAATGAACTCAATTATTGTTAGCGTTTTAATTTTTCCTTAAATCTATTTTCATCCATTAAACTGCAGGAGTGGAGCCATTGTGGGATCACGTTGTGGGCCATTTTCTTGAGGTGATCATAATGAATATATTCAATAGTGCATAATGCTATATTGCTCTGCATCTTTGACAATGCTTGTACATCTTGCAGCTTGCTGATAATCCAAATCAGCATTTACGAAACATGGCACTTGATGCGTTGGATCAATCAATATGTGCTGTTTTAGGTTCTGAACAGTTCCAGGATTATGTGTCATCCAGACTCCAGGAGACATCTCATGAAGTAAGTAAATTAGTAACTCTTTTCTCTGCTTTTGCTTAACTGTAAGAATCAATATGCTAAAGAATGGGATTCATACTGCTGATTATTATTGCTTTTTACCTCTAGATGGAAGCTGGGGATTCACAGTTGAAATTACTCGAGTGTTCTGTCATATCCCCCCTTAGAGTTCTTTATTCTTCTACTCAAAGCATTGATGTCCGTGCTGGATCCTTGAAAATTCTTCTGCATGTGTTGGAGGTAAAGCGTTGCTGTTGATGATGAAATAGGATGTGTTTTTTTGGTGTCCTTTGAGTAGCTTATGTGTATATTTTCTGGCTAACCCCTTTCTTCAGAGGCATGGAGAAAAACTACACTACAGTTGGCTAAATATTCTTGAAATGTTAAGGTAAAACATCACTGCTTTCAATGAGTGATCCTTATTGGATTCTGTCTTCTTGGATTTATCATTTCTTTTGTTGCTTTGTTTCTGTAAGATCTGTTGCAGATGCATCAGAGAAAGATCTTGTAACCCTGGGCTTCCAGGTTAGTAACTCTGAATGAGAGCTCCTTAATGTGCTTTCTGATGATACCTTTTCCTTGAAGAATATGTTTTCAAAACTCTAATAAAACTTCATTCTCAAAAAAAAAAAAAAAAGGAATGAAAACAAGTGAGAAAAAAGAAGAAGAAAACTCTAATAAAAGTAAAAGAATTATATTGTGGCATGGCATATAGCGTGATTAAAAGCTAGGGTTCTCAAGTTCTAAGGTTACAAACCTAAACTGTAGAGAAATTTAGAGAAAATTCTAGTGTTTTATTAAAAGCTTGAATAATAGTAAACTGGACATCTCTATTTATATTAGTCCTAAAATCTTTTATAAGAAAAGATTCCTAATCAAAACTAAAATCAGGATTTCTAATTAAAACTTACCTAATAAATATATTTCATCTTGTATTAGGATTCCTAAATAGTAAAATATTAATTAAAAAACAAATAATTAAAATCCAAAATTAATTAGGAAAATGATTAAAACATTAACTTCAGTCTTCATATCAGATGTTTTCGGGTTTCTTTGCGTGCTTCACTTCAGACTTGGTCTTGTCTATCTAGTTCATAAATATAGTTATAACACACTCCATGTCATATTGGTCCGTTCATTCCAGTGGTTTTGACAAGGCATTGAATTTTCACTTAAACCCCTTTATGCAATATGGAAATTCAAAAAGTGCTGGTATGCTGTAGCGCTTCAGGAAAGATTATGAAATCTCCATTTCATAAACTTATAATTTATTGTAGATATCCAATTAGAGAGAAAAACACACTTCATATTAAAACTTCATGATGTACATATTAAGTTCTACTACTAAATATATGGTACCTCTGTGTAAAATGTGAGAGAAACTTGCATTTTCACACTCAAAATTTATAATGGTGGATAATGAATGAATTTTGTTTACATGAATCCAGAAATAAACTTTCTACATTTTTCATGCATGTATTCAACTTCCTGCATTATTTTTTTTCCCCTGCTCACTTTAAGGACTGATGAGAAATAATATAATATGTTACTTATAATGACTATCTCTTACTCTTCTCAGAACACAATCATAATCTGAAAAGTATATTTTCTTGCAGAACCTGCGTGTCATCATGAATGATGGGCTGACCTCTATTCCTGCAGACTGTCTCCATGTGTATGATTCAAAACTCTTTGCACTTTTTGTGACATTTTATTCCATTTACAAAAAAATATCTATGCTTTATCATGTATGCATACTTGTGGCATGTGGTGGTTGTGGATCTTAGATCAAGTCTGTAGATTTGAAACACACTCTAGCTATAAGAATTTAGATCTTCTAAATAACATAATGATTTTTTTATATCTTCTGCATAATCTTCTTTTCATTGAATGTTAGTCATTAATGCATTGGGCATGGTTTATTGGATGCATGCATCATTGTAGCTGTTCATATCCTGATATTCGAAGTTTCTGCAAGCATGGTACCTTTACTAAACTGTTTTTTCAAACTCAAGAAAGCTGCTTCCACAATTTCACTTCCTGCTCATTTTCAATTGTAACAAAATAGAAATGATTCATGAAAGCTCATTGCTTGCAATTAGAAAAAAATAGAAAAGTATACTATTAAGGATTTAGTCTGATTAATTAGGTTTATCTGAAGAAGAACAATGAAAATCTTTGTTAAAGTGAAAATAAAGACAGATTTAGGTACAGCAATGGAAGGAGGATTTTAAATCTGTCTAAAATACATTCAAAAGTATAAAAATCTTGACATTTGTGTGGTCCTGTGGCTACTCTTTGTGATAGGTCAGGGGCTATTTCCTGCACATTTGGTGATGATGAGAATTTAACCAATTCTTTATTCACAACTTTCTGTTATGATTAATGCAACTTAAGGTTGATGGCTGTTGGTGCTTTGTCATTGAACATGGCAACTGTTTTTACTGCTTTCCAATGCATGTTAACTTTACTATTAAACATGTTGATCCTGCAGATGTGTAGATGTTACTGGGGCATACAGTGCTCAAAAGACTGAGTTGAATATAAGCTTGACAGCAATAGGTCTCTTATGGACCACGACTGATTTCATTGTCAAGGGACTTCTGCATGGACCTACTGAGGGAAAGGAAACAGGTTGAGTTCAAATTGTAAACATTTGTTTTCATTGAATTCCTATTAGCTTATCAGTTGTCTTTGCATTAAGTTCTTACAAATAAGCTTTGATTGTGCTGTGTTGTCACAAGGCGCTCGCCTATGCATCCCAGGTAGGCAAGGCGAGGCCAAAGCGCCTTGAAAACCTCCAGGTGAGGTATTTCAACTAGGCGCTGTCCTGGAGTGAGTCCCTAAGCGAAAGAGGTGCTGCTTAGGTGCCTTTTAGGGTTTTAGATTTTAATTTTTAATTATTTTTGGGACTGGCATAACATTATTAACCCTTGTTTAGTTGCTGGCTGTAAAGGTATAAGTACAGTTTCTAATTTTCTAAATTCATTTCTTTAACATTATTGAGAAGACTGAACAAGTTGCGCGAACAATTTTACATCAAACACATTGTCACTATTACTTTTATCTCCTCTTTTTTCTAATTATTTCCTTTCTTTTTTCTCCCCTTCCTATTATTCTCATTTTTCCACATTACTATTGTAAGGTGTTATGTTGCCAAAACATTTTGTTTTCCCCATTTTCTTAATTTATCTTCTTTGTTGAATCATCCTCTATTTCACTATTACTGCACTACAATTTTCTACCATTACGCTGTCAATATTTACTGTTATTGTCCCAACCTTTTCTGTTTGTGTTTTCAATTTCACTTTAATTTCTTGCTGTTTTTGTTAGAAGCTCGCTGAATTTTTCTTGAATTGTTGAACTTCAGAGATCTAGATACCCGAAATAGTGAAGAAAAATTGATTAATTATAGCTTTGGTTAAATTTTTTTTTACCTGAACTAACACACATTTATATTTGTTATTTATGTACACATTTGTATATTAGTGCCTCGCTTTTGGGTAAGCACCTAGTGGGTTGGGTGTTTTCAGGCGTTGTCGCTTTAGAGCACCTTTGACAGCTCTAGCTATAACATTACAGGTTTTCACGATGAGCATTCTGTTATGAAGCAAATAAATGGTGACTTGGGGGAGACACTGTCTTCTGAATTGCCTGATAAGGTGAATGATCGGGCTGCAACAATTAATATAATTGACTGCGACAAGTTGCTTTTCTCTGTTTTCTCCTTACTTCAAACACTTGGAGCTGATGATAGACCAGAGGTATGATATCCCTGATAATGGACTTCCCCCTTTTCCTTTTGTTTTAGAATTGAAGCACAACATGTAAACTACTCCTTACTGGCTAACTGAATTTGGCAATGAGTCATTGTTCTTATCACCGATCAAGATTCAAAACAGATTTGAATGCAAAAATTCAGGAATGTTCTTAATTGCAATACTCATTTTCTAGTTGAGATTGTGATGTTTGGTTTTCTTAGGCCTCTTGTCTTACATTGGCTCCATTATTTTTAGTATATAGTGTATACATCCTTTGAGGAATGGATTTTATGTCTTGGTTTTCAAAGTGATGCCTTGTCAATGGAAGTTACACATCTGGGCATCAAAAGCAGATAATAATTTATGTAATCATAGGCAGAATGTTCCTGTTATGATTGCAGTTTCATTGTCTATTATGTTGAATCTTTTTGCTCGGAGGTTATTGGAATTATTTAAGTCTATGAGGATTCTTTACACAATGACTCAGCATGAGTTATGTTTCAGGTCAGAAATGCAGCTGTCAGGACGCTTTTCCAAACTCTTGGAAGTCATGGGCAAAAGCTTTCAAAAAGCATGTGGGAGGACTGTCTTTGGAATTATGTTTTCCCTGCTGTGGATCGTGCTTCTCACATGGTAACTTGAAGTTGTTATAAAAATTTCTTATGAACAACTTGTTGAATGATTTGATGAGAAGTATATCCTTTTGTAGGCTGCGACTTCATCAAAAGATGAATGGCAAGGGAAAGAACTAGGTACTCGAGGAGGAAAGGCAGTTCACATGTTGATTCATCATAGGTATAAAACCGTAATGTTTTTGGTTTGCACATCTATCTGAGTTCATTTCCACAACTTGATCTAATGCATTATTTCACTTGGATTTTCAGTCGCAACACGGTTCAGAAACAGTGGGATGAAACACTTGTGTTGGTCCTTGGTGGAATAGCACGTTTGTTACGTTCTTTCTTCCCTTTACTCAGTGACTTGAGCAATTTTTGGTCAGGTGGGTCCATGGCTGTATCTTTCTGTGTCTGATATTGTTATCTTCTTCCTCTTCTTATCGTGACAATTCTCTGTAAATGATCTTTTTCTGCAGGATGGGAGTCTTTGCTGCTTCTATTAAGAAATAGCATTTTAAATGGTAGTAAAGAGGTGGCCATTGCTGCAATAAATTGTTTACAGACAACTGTTCATTCCCACTGTTCCAAGGTAATTATTTTTGTTTCATTTCAATCATTGTCAAAGATATCAAGTTTTCATGAACCACCTGTGAATGTAAACATGGTGGTGGCTGACTCTAAACAGATCGTATAATGAGTGGAGTTTTAGTTGCATATAGTTACATCTTAACTAAAATATTTGTGTGAATCAGGGGAACTTGCCGCTCCCATACCTTAACTCCATACTTGATGTCTATGGGCATATTCTTCAAAAATCACCAAACTACAATGATAATGCAGCTAGCAAGGTGAAGCAAGAGATTTTACATGGTCTTGGTAATGCTTCACTACAATCTGAAGAAATTGTTATTATTATTATTATTTGATCTTGGTTGCCATTGCATGTAGATAACAAACACGTGAAGATAATTAAATGGCTAAATTGCTCAAACCTCCCTTTACTTTAAAGTCATTTGAGAATTAGTCCATGTATTCTCAATTTTAGTTTTGAACTCCCTATACTTTGTATGTTTGAAGTCGAGTCTTTCTGTTACTTTTTCTAAGGTTCCCTCCATAATTTGCAAATAAAACTAACAAAATGACTTAAATACCCTCAACCTCATTAACCTTGAACCCAGCTAATCTTAAATTTTTTCTATGGAATTAATTTTAGATTTTGAATATAAAATTTAATATCATAATTTTAATTCTCCATCTAGAGATTTTGGTTATTGTTTTCTTTTAAAAAAAACCAACAACAAAAAAAAGAGATATTTTTAAGGTTCTTGGTGTTTCTGAGACAAAGAAGAAAGGGTATTTAGGCTACTAGTTTTTTTAAAAAAAAAAATTGGATGGAGAATCAAAATAATGATATTAAATATTAAATATATTTGTTTTATTCTATAAATTTAAAATTAATTCCATGGAAAAAAAATCAATTAGGTTGAAGATTATTGATGTTGAGGGTATTTAAGTTATTTTGTTAGTTTTATTTGCAAATTATGGAGGGAACCTTGGAAAACATTACAGAAAGACTTGATTTTAAATATATCAGAGTTTAGGAAGGTCAAAACTAAAATTGAGATTACATGGACTAATTCTCAAATGATTTAAAATTCAGGGGAGGTTTGAACAATTTAGCCTAATTAAACAATTAAGTTATGCATCCTCTGCACTGTACTAATGCAATTCCAGAGGATGACAATCTCCTGTTAATTCCTGATTTGATTCTCAAGATACCAATCATTGTTGTCTTTATTACTGTAGTTGGGCCTCTTCATCAATAGTACATTTCAGGGTGCTTATGTGTTCTTTTTTGGATTCCTTCAAACTTCTGACAGGAGAACTATATGTGCAAGCACAGAAGATGTTTGATGCTAAGATGTTCTCTCAGTTGCTTGGAACAATAGATTTGGCAGTTAAGGAAGCTACATTGACTAATGATAACTTTGAAACTGAATTTGTGAGTAGATTTTCTGTCTCAAAAACTTCTCCCTCCTACCCCCTTGTGTTCTCATAATTATATGCAATCACTAGCTCAACTGATGTAATTGTTTTTCCTTAGGGACATGTTCCTCCCGTTTTACGCACTATACTGGAAATCTTACCATTGTTATGTCCAACTGAGTATATTTCTTCAATGTGGCCAATCCTTCTTCGGGAGCTGTTGCAATATCTCCCAAAATCATATTCTTCTTTACAAAAAGAGGAAGCTGATGCAAGGCAAGCCAGCATTACTGACAAAAGCCCAGGTACGGACCTGGCTTGACAGCTTTTCAACAGCATCTTTATTTTATCTTTAAAAAAAAAATTGAAATTGATGTATTATTATGACAGACAATAACATTAGGAAGCAAAATGAAATTCTCAATGGTACCACTTCTGTGTCCCCAAAGAAAGCTGGAGATCCATCACAAGGTTCTGGATCAAGCACAACTATAGTAGCTGGTATTCCAAGTTATTTGTTTGCAGAAAAGCTTGTCCCTGTGCTGTTAGATCTTCTTCTAAAGGCTCCAACAATTGAAAAGCATATTGTATTTCCTGAAATTATTCAAACCCTTGGAAGGTAAAGATTCTATGCTCTCTTATGCCTTTTTATTTTGTTTCACCTTCAATATTTTATTGATCTTTATTGAGAAATTGACTTTTTATCTTTTAACAATCTAGTTTAGTCAAGTTTCTGGGACTGTGTATACATTTATAATGTGGGAATCAATGTACCATATTCTGCATCGGGTGAAAATTTGGGAGGGGAAACAGTTTTTATTATGATTCAGGGAAAAATAGTCAAGTTTTCTGTTGTTTTGTCCACGATGTCATTGTTTTATGGTGACCATAAATATGATTGGATTATGACTGGAGTTAATGTACCTGATTTTGTAGTGTGGCGTATGATGCTTCATTTAGTGTTACATAGTTGCCAAGGTCTAATGATAAGGGGACCTGTAGAAATTTGGAAATTGTGATCAGTATTACCATGTCATTCATGTTTAACGTCTTTCTCTTTTTTCATAGGATGAAATTGTGTAGTTTATAACTTTATTAATCTGTTCCTCAGGTGTATGACAACAAGAAGAGACAACCCAGATGGTTCACTTTGGCGAGTAGCTGTTGAAGGTTTTAACAGAATTATTGTTGATGATGTAAGCGGATTCACCTTGAACTGTGGAACAGATTCAAAGATCAGCAAAACTGCAAGTATGCGCATCTGGAAAGAAGTAGCAGATGTTTATGAGATATTCCTTGTGGGATATTGTGGGCGTGCCATTCCTTCCAACTCTCTCTCATCTGAGGCGCTTAGGGCTGATGAGGCACTTGAGATGACCATTTTGAACATTCTTGGTGACAAGATTCTTAAGTCACCGATTGATGCACCTTCCGAGGTAATTTTCATACCAATTACAGTAACAGTACTGGTTGCATAATTTTTAGGTCATAACTGGTACATATAGATGCTAGGTCTCTGGATGTGATCCAACTAGTCCTACCCACAAATGTCTGATTCTGATGGTACCACCAGTTGTAGCAATAGCAGTAATAGTTATAATCTGGAAATTGCATTGAGCATCAGATTCAAAGGCCTTTGTGCAGATTCTCCAATTACATAGGCTACGCAATTACTGATTTGTCTCGATTTTGTTTTTATTTTGTTTTACAGATTCTGCAACGTTTAGTTTTGACCATGGACCGCTGTGCATCGCGCACATGCTCTTTGCCGGTTGAGACTGTGGAACTTATGCCATTGCACTGTAGCAGATTTTCCCTGGCTTGCTTACGGACGTTATTTTCCCTAAGCAGGTAACATTTCTTAGAATTAACCCATTCATGTTAAGGTTGATCATGGACTATTTGTTGCATTTTTACTTTTCTGAATGTGGACCAGATAAGTTGACACATTCATTTAGAATGAATGGCATAAAATATAGCTTCTCCAAATTCTCATACAGCGTACAAACTTGTTCCAATGGCCACAATGCCCAAACTTTTGCTTTTGTCTATACTGATAATGCGTGAACTTTCTTAATCTGACACCAAAATTGTCATTGAAACAAAACTTAAATATCTTGAGCAGTCAGTTTCATCAACTAAAATTTAGTATGTTCCTGTTTCCATTGGGTAGGCAATTTTAAACTTCTCCATTCATCAACCCCTCACCCACATTAGCTATTCGAATATATGGATGGGTTCGTCTCATCATGGTAAACTAGAAAAATCCCCTTGTTTGAAGGCCCGTGCAAATTCACACCACCTGTAATATTCAAAACTAGATTTATACCCATTATAATTTGCTTTATCCCTTTCCATTAATCTTTAGAGTTCAAGCCATGACACAAGGATAGATCTAGTTTCCTTCTAAGTTCTAAGAGACATGAATCCACTTAGGTCAAAGGACGAGGGAGCATTACTCATTCATCGTGAACAGAAATGTGGATGAGAATAAGAGGGCTGGCTAACTCAAAAAATTAGAGACACGGTGGCCTTGTGGGTGCAAATCCAGCTTTCAAAATTGTGGGGAAATAGATCCATTCAGGCCATTTAATAAGAGGTGCTTTTAAAATATAGCCTGATACAAAGATTGTTTCTTTCAGAGATTTGATTTTCCAATGATGTGTTTTCAGCTGTGACGAGGCCAGTGACTGGAACATGACGAGGTGTGAAGTCAGCAAAATCTCAATCGTGGTACTTTTGACCAGATGTGAAGACATCTTTAAAAGATTCTTGATTGATGAAAATGACCTAGGTATATAGCTCCTGTCTGTGCAAATTTTCAGCAGATTTGATGTTTGCTCCACTTCTTTATGCTTGTTGAACAATGCAATTATTCCTTCAGGTGAACGTCCGCTGCCAACAACAAGGCTTGAAGAAATTATCTATGCCCTTCAAGAACTGGCTAATCTAATAATTCACTCAGAAACAGCATCTGTGCTACCATTGCATCCTTATTTGAGAAGCGGCTTATCAGATGATGAGGATCATGAGAAGCGTCCACATCTGCTTGCTTTATTTCCCTCTTTTTGTGAGCTCATAATAACAAGGTGAGATGTTGACCATAATTTGGTTATTGACCTCCTAGTAATGTCTGAAACGTTATAAGTCGCATTACTGGATCAGAGCATAGGAGCCATTTCTGTGTCTCTGGTGTATATTCATGCTAAGTAAAACCAATCACTTACATTGGATAGAATAATGTTTTGATCAGATTCAGTTGGTGGAACCTTGTAAAATACTTGATATATGAAAACAATGTAGTGGCATGGGTTTGAAAAGGATGAAGGGTGAGATGGGTTTAAAGTCGAACATCTGAGAAGAGAATAAGAAACTAAAAGGTGTTTCGCGCCACAATTGAATCTGATTGAAGGTTTAATCTTGTGTGCGCTTTGCTGGCATAAGAAACACATGTAATTTTGTAGGATTAAGTTTTGCTTTGTATGACCTACAGAAATTGGAAAGCTTAATAGAATGTAGGTCAGAGCTACGAGGGACAGTCGGCATAATCTCTTAGAACATGTCCTTTAGTAGGAAAATATGCTGAATCTGTGCTCCTTTGCATAGCTACTGAACATTTTGAAGCAAAACAAATGCAAAGAGCAGAGCACAGATACTAATGCAAGGCCAAAGCTCACACAACCAGATTTTTTATACACAATACAATGAGATATAGAATGCTACTGCACTCGTGCACTTTGCATGTATTGAATTTGTTTGTTGATGGGCAGGGAAGCAAGAGTGAGAGAGCTGGTGCAAGTCTTAATGAGACACATCACCAGAGAATTGGCACTAGAGAAGGTTAACATTGCCAGTTGATGCGAGGAAGAACCTGTTTTGACGGTTTACATGAAGTTGTTCGCTTATAAATTTGTATAGGTGAGGAATTTTTTATACCTGGCCTCCATTGCTGTATTATGTAGTAGCTGTACATTTTTTATGATACGAGTTTTGTTGTATAATTACATTACCAACCTCAGGTGAAACAGTTGTGGATGGCAAGAGTTTTTATTTTTCATGCCACTGTTAGCAGTGTATCGGTTAACAGTAATAAGAAAAAGGGTCTTATTGTTGATTTCCCGCAAGGGTCTTGCCTAGCTATAACCCACGATGGTTTTACAAGAATGTCTCTGGCAAATGTAGATTGGGGTTTAAAGACATTTTTTTTCTATAAAGAGGAACTAAATTGTAATTTTACACTCTAAAAATCAATGAACTAAATTGGTATTTTACACACTCTAAAAGTCAATGTATCACATTAATTTTTTTAAAAAAAATTAGATTGATTAGTGTTTCACTATGGAGACAGAAACATTTCATTGTGAAATGAACAGTTAAAAGATGATTTTAGCAAATGATCGCTGGGGTAATATGGTTTTTTCACAGAGTTTAATATGTTTTTTTTCACGCAGTTTATTGGTTATTATTAGATTAACTGGGGCATATTATTTTTTTTAATTAATGTATAAGGGTTTTTTTAGTATTTTTACTTTTTCAAAACACATTAAAATGATTTAATTATTCTTGAATTAAAAAGTTTTACCTGACATCTGAGGATTTTTTATTTTTTTATTATAATTAAGTTGATTAGAGATAATTTAGTTATTTAATAAATATTAAATATTATTAAAAAAATAGTTAATATGTGCTGACAGAAAGTGGATAAAAAATCTCCATGCATCGTTATACTAAAGTCCATCATTTATTTTCGGTATTAGTTTTTTGATGTTAATGTTTATCATAACATGCATAGAAATTTAATATAAAAAATAAGAAAGAAGAAAGAAGAAAGAAGAAATGAAGAAAATAAAAAATAGAAGAAAAGACGTGCTTTTGTTGTCCGCGGCCGGAACAAAAGTATCCTCAAAACCAAACCCACCCTTTCTTTCCTAATCGAAACCTTTAAAAGAAATTAGGGTCTTACCGGCAAACAACATTCTACTATGGAGAGCAGCAGCAGCAGCATAAATGGAGGATTTTCCCAAATTGGGTCTGTCAAACAACTAACAGCAGATTCTATTTCTCAATTCAGAGAAGGGATTCGGTTAATTCTCTCTAAATGGTCAGCTTTGCAACTCGCCGTTGAAAACGAATGGGGTGGCCGTGGGTCTCACCTATTAGCTGAGCAACTAGCCTCTGATATCTTCTCTTGGTTCACTCAGTCTAAAGGTAGTTAACTCTGTCCCGACTCAGCTCAAAAAGTCTTGATTTTTTTTTTCCATTTTGATTGTGTGTTTGAACTGAATTAGGGGTTTTCAGTTAGTGAAAATTACACTTTGATTTTCAAAATCTAGTGATTTTCAAGGAGTGACAAGGAAACCCTGATATTGGAAAGGAGGGTTATTTTTTAGTAGTGATGAGGAACAATGATTCGATTGTCTTGGCTTTGGCATTTGGGTTCTGCTTCTCCTGCCCCGCTGTTTGTTTCTCCATACATCCAGTGTTTGCATTTTGGTGGAATCTTGAGTATTAGCAAGTTTTGTGAGCTTTTGTGGTTTCATGTCAGGATCCAGTGCTTTTTCTTGATTCTCATAGTGGAGTTTTTGCTAGATGTCTTTTCTTCTTAGGACTGTTATGTTAGTCTGATTGTCTTGGGGTTTAGTTTTTTTTTGCAGGTTGTTGTTATCAGATTTCTCTTTTGTAGCCATTTTCTGATTGGCTGATTGTTTTATGGCACCCTAATTTTTTCTTTTAAAATTTTGAACATATTCGTGAAAAAGGTGATCTTGATCGTCAAAATTTGTAATTTTGTTTCATTTTTTGATATTTGACTGAGAAGTTTGGACAAAATTGTCAAAAGTTTGTTACTTTAAGTGAAATAAAAGATTATAACGTTTTTATTTATTTATTTATTTATTTATTTATACTGCAGCATATGAACTGCTGGTATGGTTGGTAATTGATTACTGCTATTTCTGAATTCTGATGTTACTTTTTTAAAACCTGTTGCTCAGAGCCGCTTTATATTGATGATTTGGAGAGTATCATGGATGAAGCTATGCTTTCTCTCAATACCATGATTGAGGATGGTAGCGTTGAAGAGGTACTCCCTTATTCTTTGCAGTGCTGCAGTCCATTTTTTTTCAGTACATGTATTGCTATGGCTAGTAAAATGTTTCAAGATTAAGAACTTGAGCTTCAAAAACTCACCCCTCTAGGTCCAACTTCCTTTGATATTGGTGAATGTCGTTTAATTGATTTTGCAATGGGATTTGTTCTGGTAATAATTTAATGAAGCTTTAGCCTTGAAGACAGAGGCAACGAATTTCTTTGCCTTCTGTTGCTTAAATGAAAAAGGATTCAATTTGTTATTTTTTTCAGGTAGCTGAAAAATTAATGATTATGCATGAAGAATGTTTAGAAGGCAATTATAGTTCTATTCAAAAGTTGAGGGATGAAGGTCCTAGAATGGGAGCTCATCAACATGTCAAACAGGTAATTATGGTTTTTATTCTCCATCTGCTTGGTTTATGTTCTTAATGAAGATAGTGTGTCCTGTCTGCTTTGGGAAATATCACACAAGCTTATGGATTTCAATTTTGGAATGTTAGCCATTTGGTACTTGTTTTCCAATGCCCTAGTTGTCCTGCGATCCATACTGGTACTGTCAAGGAGAGTACTGTGGAGTCCAGCTTCTAGTTGATCATATTGGAAATTCACTCTGGTTGTACAGTAGTGCTGCTTGTTTATTTGGTTTGCTCTATAGCACCTAAGAGTCCATAAAAATCCTGCCTTATCCTGGTGTTTGCTAAGAAAGAGATCATCAAGGAAATTGAATATTGAGAAATGTGTCACCAACTACATGCAAGAACAAAATTAAAATGATCTCCATTAGCTTGAATTTTTTTTTCTTCTAATTGTTCTTTCCTATTGTTCCCTAGGCTGTGGAGGATGATGATGATTCTGAGGACAGCGACAGTGATGATAAAATGGGTGATGATGGATCAAACATGATGGTGGATACACCAGAATTCCAATTAAAGACAAATCTAGTAAACAAGCCAGTCAATGAGCCAGGGGCCAAGGAAGCTCAATCAGAAGATGGATGGACAGTTGTTTCATCTAGGCGAAACAAGGGTAAAAGGAATTAGGCTAAATTGTTGTGTAGTTTACCTTTTTGGTTTCTCGTCCCCCTGCTTTCTCTTCAATACAGTGGATGTTTCTGTTGGCAATTTTGGTGTTCTAATTATTAATTATCACGGGTCCTGCCTGGTTGGACCAAGTTGTGGCTTGCTAGAATACGATGAACCATTTGTTTTTCTTCATAGTATTGTGATGCTATAATATGTTGGTTGAGTTCCATCAAACACCATTCAATGCGAGGCTTTGGATTTTGTGGTTGAGTTCTCTGATTGAATTCCATGTCGAGCTTGCTTTATCATGACTCCACATGTGATAGGCCTTTGGAGGATCCGTAAAATAGTGATGGAGGTTTGTTTTGGTGCGTTGGTGATTTTTTTTTGCTTGGCATGAGGAGCAATACGTAGGCTAATAGCGTTTTGTGGGTTTGGAGAGAGGTGGTGGTGGATATAAGGTGCCAAAGGGAGGCTGGTTTGAGTTGGTAAGCTGTCCTACCTCCTAACTACTTCGGAGAGATGGAGTGGCTTGGATGGACAGTGATGACTTGGTATTGGGTTGGGTTTAGTTTTTTTCTCTTTGCATGCTCTAATTTGATACCCAGAGCATATGCTAATCACGACTGGTATTTGGAGAGGATTATCCCAAGAAGAGAAAAGCAGTGATCCTCTCTTCATTTGATTACTGATAGAATTGGGTGGAAAGAAGAATCGGAAGTAGACATGATAGTTGTGTTAATTTAATTATAATTTATGGTAAAAAAAAAAAAAAATCCTAGCCGTTTACAGCTAGGTTATTAAGATTCTAGTCCCCTCCATTATTTTCCAAAAGTGTGCACATCTCTCCCAAAATATATATACATTTTGCTTAAGTCAACAAAAATTTGTATAAAGATCTAATAGCTAGGAGAAAATAAGCAAGCTCCAGTGGCCCAAAAAAAAAAAATGACTCCATACACAGACATTCTACACAATTTTTCTTCACACACTCTTTTTACATTTACGAACTTGTTTTACAGGAACGAAGATTAATCACCAGCCCAAAACACAGTCCAGTATGAAGTTCCAAATGTTTCATGTCAATCATTTTTGCTACACCAGATAATATCTGTTTCAAATGGAACATGTTGACTCCTAACTCTTATTTGCCCTAACCTTTTATCCATCATCTTGAAAGAGCAACTCTCTTAGCTTCCCTTTCCAGGTGTTTTTCTTTCTTTCCTATTTCGAGAGCATATATGAGCCTTTTCTTTTCTTTTTTCCTAAAAACATTCTATAATTTGATAGAAATCTTCCCAGCTTAACTTTGGAGGCGATCCGTTTGATAAACAATGCAGTGATATATGTTTTTGAAGTATTCTGGGTTTGTGTATCCATCTACATATTCATAGGAGCATTTGTCGGTTCATGCATTCTTGATATAAACACAGAAGCATTTGCAGTCATTTTCTGAAACTCTTCAATCGTCTCCCTTGCTCATCCTTCAAATTATACTGGAAAGCAAATTGTAATCAACCAAACAAATGTTCAGATGCCAGTCTTTTTTACTGTATAATAAAAATAGGTTATTCGTTTAGTCCCTGATGGACAAATCAAATTTTAAACTACAATTAAATCTTTTAATAACCTCATAACAGCAGCTAGTAACGGTCATATAACAGCTAGTATCAGTAATTATAAGAATAAATAGGAATTAATCAACAAAATGCATTTAGACCCTAGACAGGAGCACTGCCAAAAACTGGGGATGCCTTACACTGTCCTGCATTTTCTCAACTTGCGTAGAAAATGAGGCCGATTTGTATTGGTACATAGACTGTACATAGACAAATTTGGTATGTGAAATAGCATATTTCTTGGCCATACCATTCAAGAAACACACCCTTTTACTTCGTGCGGCTCTTGAGGCCGTCCCAAGATTATTTTCCTGAGTTTCCTGTTCTTAGTACAAAATCAACTAGCATATAATTAAGGTTCGTTTTATCAAGTTCACTGCACCTACCTGTCTTGCTCTCACAGTAATGTCAACGGGGGCCACTCCAAGCTCAATGTCTGTTAACATGGTCAAATTCCTCTTGCTTGCACCCACATTCTTTATCTTTTTCCCTTCAGTAATGACCCAGACCATACCTTCATCTGATGGCAGCCAGGGAAGATGGCGTCTTTTGCATGCAAATGTAGGCATATCAGCTATGCACATGCAACTTATGCATGATAACAAAGTTGTCATTTTTGACCGCACAGATTTTGGCCCCTCTAACATCTCCCTCCCTGGTGGTCGCTGCCGTATTGATCCCAGCGACGAAGCCCTTAAAATAGATTGCACTGCACACTCCATCCTTTACGATATTATCACTGACACCTACCGTCCTCTAATGGTCCAAACAGACACTTGGTGCTCTTCTGGGGCAGTTTTACCTAACGGGACCCTAGTTCAAACTGGGGGTTTCCATGATGGCGACAATGTAACACGCATGTATACTTCATGCCCAGATGACATTTGTGATTGGGTTGAGTATCCAAACTATCTATCAAGAAGAAGATGGTATGCAACTAATCAAATATTGCCTGATGGACGAATTATCATTATTGGCGGTCGAAGGGAGTTCAGCTACGAGTTCTTCCCTCGTCCTTCTCCTCGTCGCCAAACTTTTCAGCTCCGTCTTCTAATAGAAACAAGGGAGGGTAATGTTGAAAACAATCTGTACCCGTACGTCCACCTCTTACCAGATGGGAATTTGTTCATCTTCGCTAATACACGATCGATATTGTTTGATTACAATCAAAATCGTGTGGTTAGAGAGTTTCCTCGCATCCCAGGAGGTGATCCTCGCAATTATCCTAGTACCGGATCATCAGTTCTGCTCCCCTTGGATGAAAATGAACACAGCATTGACCCTGAAGTTCTGGTTTGTGGAGGGGCACCAAGAGGTGCATACCAACAAGCCTTACGGGGAACCTATGTACGTGCGATTTCCACATGTGGACGGCTCAGGATCACCGATCAAAACGCTAGTTGGGTCATGGATACCATGCCGATTCCCCGAGTAATGGGCGATATGCTGCTTCTTCCCACCGGAGATGTCATTATAATCAATGGTGGTCAATCAGGCACTGCAGGTTGGGAACTTGGGCGTCAGGCAGCAACCAGACCAGTCATGTACCATCCATCCAACCCTTCCGACCAACGTTTCTCAGTCATGGAACCATCACCACGTCCAAGAATGTATCATTCAGCAGCAATCCTACTAACTGATGGTCGAGTTTTAGTTGGCGGTGGTAACCCTCACATTTACTATAACTTCAGTGATGTATTCTACCCAACAGACTTAAGCCTGGAAACCTTTTCACCACCATATTTATCAACCCAGTACGCATCAATAAGACCTGTGATCTTGTCTGTAGACGATACTGTAAGCCCAGGGCAGAGATTTTTGTTAAGTTTCTCAGTGGGAGAGTACATAGCAGGAAGTGTGTTATCAGTAAGAATAGTCGCACCATCCTTTACAACACACTCATATTCAATGAATCAAAGGATGGTGGTGCTGAGGATTGATGAAATTATTGACAATGAGACATCATCATCATATACCTTGAGTGTTGTTGGACCATCATCAGCTGAGATTGCTCCACCAGGTTACTATTTGCTGTATGTTGTGCATTCTGGTATACCTAGTTCTGGTGTGTGGGTGAGGTTACAGTGATATATGGAGTCGGAGCTTGGAGGTTTTGAGTTAACTTAGTGTTGATCAAGTGTTGCCGAGCGCTATGAATGTACCTGAAAAGATGGTTGATCATAGTTTTCTCTTGTTAAAAAAGTTTCAAAATCTGTAGCTATACCAATTATAGAATATTGATATACATTTTCCTTCATGTTTATACGTATACACACCTCACATTTTTTAAAAAAATATATTTAATAAATATATTTTTTCTAGTGTAATTCTAAAAAATAAATTTTTATGGTAAAGATAAAAAATTAGAACTTCTTTTTTTATTAATATCGGTGTTCGGGCAAACTTATATATACCTTAATTAATTTCACGAATCCTAAAGTTAACGATTATATAAGTTTTTAGTGATTTTGAATTTTTTAAGACTTAAACTAATAATTTATAGAAAATAAATTCAAAACCTGATTAAAAAAATCAAAACTTTTGATAAATTAAGGAGACGGGTGATGTTCTTGTGCATTCTCACAATGATAATTATTTTTTACCAAGTAAAGATATGATTGGCTAGTTTTTTACCAAACTTTCCATTAATTTCCATGATGCTTAAGGGCTAACCATTATATCATTATATATATATATATTGTCACGTCAATAGAAAGTAGAAAGTAGCCTTCTAGATCCATTCTCCATTAGTCTTTTTTGTGTTCAACTTCATTAGAACTCTGTTGAACAAACAATCGATCTTTCTTCCACATCTTGAATGCTTGATTGACAAAATGGTTTTTCCCTTTTCTCAGATTATTCTTTTGCTAATATTTCTTGATTTTCAAGAGTTAATTTTCAGCGGTTAGGTTTTGAAATAGAAGAAATTAAAGATAGTAGGAGTAGAACTAGGAATAACACAATTTAATCTGAATTTAATAGGTATTTCAAAATGAATAATTATTATTTTAATTGTTGTCTTGACGAGTGATTAATAGAATATGGATTTTAAATCCAATCCAAAATTAGTCCGAACATAACATTAAAGTTTTTATTTGATAAATAATAAATAAAATTTGAATATCATAAAAAAAAAAAAAAACAAAGTAACATGATTTACTTTGCATCGATGCCGTGACAAAAAGTGGACACTCCCTTAATAAAATTTATAGAAGAATATGGAGCTTAAACTCATCTTAATTATTAATTGTATGATCTGTTTAATTTGTTGTTTAAGTGCTCGAGAGTAACTAATAATTAGTAGTATTTTATTAATTATTTTTTGAATTCATCTTAAAAAAACATAAAAATAATGATACTCGTGAACTATAATTAAAAATAATAAAAATATTTTTATATATAATTTTTTATCTAATTATATCTATTTTTTTTAAGTAAATCTAGAAAGTAATTAATATAATCATTAAACTTCTCCTCGTAACTGACCTTTCATGTCATCATTATTATATGTCAATAAATAAAATATTCATTAATGCAAAAAATGTCATGATTTCGACTAAGCAACCCACGATGGAGAGGTCCTACTGGCCTCTAATATGAAAGAAAATATTTAAATTAGTGAATCATATTTATAATATGAATCTTTTCGTGTTTAATAACACGATTATAATTAAATTCTGCGAATCTCATTTCAAATTTAATAGCAGGACTATAATTAAATATTTTGTTCTGTAATTATGCTTGTGCTATTAAATATGAAAAAAAAAACATATTCAAAACCTTATTTATTAAATCAATGATATGTAAATATTTATAATATTTTAAAACGTTCCATGTAATTTTTTCTCGAAAGCTCCAACCAGCTTTTCCTTCTAACTTTGGCTTATATATATATTATACAATATGTGTGTATTATTTTATTAAAAAATTTATATAAAATGTATAAAAAAATGATTTTCTAATATATATAGTACAAGCATTTTAATTATTATAGATAAAACTCACCTTTTGGCCGTATACGTTAACAAAACATTTTTATTAAGGCTTAATAACATGCAACTGCAGCTATAATCACAGCCACCACTAAGGAAGTGTTTTTTTAACTATTATTTTTAAAGTTTTTTTTTATATAAAAATAATTTTAAAAATAATTTTTTTTATTTTTTTATATTAACATATCAAAAATATTCAAAAACATAAAAAAAAATTAAAAAAATATTCATTTAAAAAAATTATGATATAATTACAAAGATTAACAAGCTCTACGTATATTGCTACAACCATCATTACAATTACAGATAACCATTAAATTAAATACACACTAAATTAATTGTTTATCAATAATAGTTGGTTCAAGTGGTTGAGCGTTTGTTCTTATTAAATAATTATTAAATAAAGTTTTGAGTTTGAATTTTTTAAATTGAAATAGTGATTAAACCCTACAATTGAAATAGTGGAAACCAAGTCATATGATACTTAAAAAACAATTCCCACATTTACTTATTTTCTTTTCAGGTATCAAGTATGATCAGAGACGAACTTAGCCTATATGCCTTTACTCCTCACTTTTTCAGCGGTGCATGCAAATCATCCACAGGGTAAACATTATATATTTTATTTGCTTCCAAATCATCCACACTTCAAATTTATTTGATACATTCATGATTAGATTTTTATAGATATTAATTAACTTTTAAATTTGAACTCAAGACATTAATATAAAGTTTAATCACCCGATCTAAAGTTATAAAATTATAAGTATTAAATATTAATAAAATTGTGGTCGCCTCTCTTTTGTGCGATTGACTAATTTTCTTTGGTTTTTATATGATTTTTCTTTTATTTTTGTCTTTTTTATAGTTATACATTTATTTTATCTTTTCGGTGATGGTAATATTTTTTATTATTATTAACGTGGGTGTCCAGGTCAGTTTGCGTGCACCTTAACTAATTTCACAGGTCCTGAAGTTAACGACCATGTAAGTCTCCAATGACCATTATATTAGCAACCACATGACTCGAACTTGAGACCACAAGGAGAGCAAACTCCTTAGTCCCAAGTTCTTACCATTAAGCCAGATAGTTAACTTCGGTGGAAACTAAAATTATGTGACTAAATATTTTTATAAATATATATGCATTGTTTTTTATCACCAATAATTATATTTTTGTTATATTTATCTACACATATAAACGTCAATGAAAGCAAATGACATCCATTACAAGTATATAACACATCAACTTCTTCTTCTTCAATTTCTATATGAGACGTAGAATTTATGGCACGACATCACACCAATTTATGAGCCACTTGATTGGCTAATAACACAATTCTTTCTCTATTAAAAAAAAAGTCTAAGCAAGCTAGATATATAAATAAACCTAAAGTCATAAGCAGGACCAATTTTAGAGATAAAGACTCTCCACCATATATATATAGAGTCACAAACTCTTTAGCACATTTAAATTCTCAACTCATAGGGAGCTACGCCTAAGTATGCACTCTACATATGCTTATTTTTATTTTCTATATATTATTTTTTTTCTTCACATTCAAATACTAATTTAAATATTGAAAAATTCTTATTTCAATAAGGATTTATTTTTTCAAGAACTATCACACACAAGCTCAACATAATTCACATGTCTTGGCTCAATTTCAGAAGCAAAACATAAAAGCCCAATTTTATTATAATTTTTTTTTTTTTGAAATCATCATTTTTCATGTCGGAAAACAAAACACGTTCACAGATCAATTTCTCCCAAATTCATCCGGGAACTTCTCTCCTTCAAAAGCTACTCGAAACTCCTAAGATTGGCATCTCCCTTTTTCTATACACATAAAATATTCATCAAAAAACACCACGAGAGAAGAAGCTATTCTAGTAAATTTAACTAGACATTAAGGGCAAGGTGATTTTTATAAAATATATAGGGTTAGATTGATCATTTTGTTTTCTATTACACAGTAAAATTACTAATTTAACCATCAAATAAAATAATATTATACCTATTACTCAAAAGTGTTTTGGTATTTTCATTTTTTTTTCTAAGTATAATTACTTTGATACTATTAAAGATAAAATCAACATAATTCTCTCACAATAGCTTTATTATTATTATTTAACATTAGTTTTATTGTAAATTTGAAGGTTATTTGTAGGTATTATTGTAATTTACTTGTATTAAATATTATTTAAAAAATCTTGTCAGCGCCTGTGGACGGTCCTCGTTCTGTTTGGATGGCATATGCGAGGATATTCGATCACTAAACAGTGTATTCTACAACAACATTTAAAAGATCTTGGCGCCCCCGATATTATAAGATGGCATGTGCCTCGAACGTGTCTCGAGTTTGGTACCAACTAATATTTCTTTTTTTTTTTCCTCTTCTCCTTGAATTCAGCGATGGCCACTTCAATTTCTTCTTCCTTTACATTTGGTCCATGTCTTTTTTATTACTGTTTTTTTTTTTGAATAAGTTATGAAATTACAAATGTTTTTCAATTTCACCCCCTTTTATTTTTTAATCTTTTAGGTTTGGTCCCCATTTTTTTTATTACTATTTTTTTCTTTTTAATAGGCTATAAATTACATTTTTTTTCAATTTCACCCCCTTTTATTTTTTTTTATCTTTTAAATTTGGTCATCATTCTTTTGATTGTTAGTTTCTTTCTTTGGGATAATTTTTTAGGTTTCTTTTTTTGAACAATTTCATCTTCCTTAGGTTTTTTTTTCTATCAAATTTGATCCTTATTTTTTTTTATTGCTATCTTTTTTTCTTTGTCAAGTTTTTTAAATTGATATTTTTTTTCATGATTTCATCCTTAAAAATTAAATTGGTTGGGAATTAAATTTCTTGATTGAACCTAATTCAAGGATTTCACGGGTTACAGGTTTTAGATATTAGACCGGGTTTAAAAGGTTTGCCTAAGTTGCTTTTTTTTTTCTTTTTCAAAGCTACTATTTTTTTTTTACCTTTTTGTAGAGTTTTGCTTTATTATTTTTTACGGTTTGCCTCCTATGAGATTAGTTTGAGGTTTATGATCGAGGTCACCGGTTTCAAAGGTTAATATGAGTTTTTTTTGTCTTTTATTTAAATTGATTTATTTTAATTTCATCACTCAACATTTAATTTATTTGAAATTGTTCTTTCTACTTTTTTTTCCTTTTCTTTTTATTGGGTTTTCTCAATCATGTGTCCATGGTTGTGAGTTAACCTGGATTGACTTAGATTTTTTTTCTATTGTTATAGGGTTAGTCTAAGTTCATGACCCAAGTTATTGGTTTCAAAGATTGATGTTAATTGACTTTTTTGTTTTTTTTTAAATTGATTTATTTCTTTCATCCCTTATTTAATTTATTAGAAATTGATTTTTGTATTTTTTTTCTATTGGGTTATCTTTATCCTATACTCATAGTTACAAGGTTAATGGGTTAACCCGAGTTTACTCATATATTTTTTCCATTGTTTTTTAAAATTAATTTTTTTTTCATCCTTAAAAATCAAGTTATTTGATGATTGAGTTTCATGATTTTATTCAATTTGCTTTCGAATGTGATCACCCTGATGTTATGATTGAATTAGAGATTTTTCATCTTGATTCGGGTGGGCTTGAGTCGAGTTGTTTACCTTTTTTTTAATTATATTTTTTCTTAATTCTTGTCTTTCAATATTTTATTTGCTAGGGATTCAGCTTCACCTTTTTTTGTGAAGTTATCATATTCTCATTTGATTTATTAGGAATTGATCTTTGAACTTTTTTTCTTGCGTTTATTTCTAAAATATTATCTTGATCTTATATCTATGGTCGTGGAGTTTGTGAGTTAACCCGGTTTGAACTGAATTTTTTTTATTTTTTTGTTTTCCCTTTTACTACTTAGTTGTTTTATAATCCGGGTAGACTTAGAGTGATTTCTTTTTGCTTATTTTGTTGTAATTTTTTTATTATTATTGTTTTTTAATTATATTATTTTAACTATTAATTAAACCACTGACTCAAATATTATTTTTTTTACTTAGCAATCTTTTTTATAATTTTTATCCAACCCGCGACGGAGGATAGAACACAAATCTAATGTTCATATTATAATTATAATTATGTTTGGAGAAGAAAGGAGCATCAACTACCAAAAGAAAACAAAAAAAAAAGTACCAAATAATATAATCTCACTGACTCCATCCCGATATCTGGGAAATACATGGAGCATTTTTCAGAGAAAAAAAAAAGAGAGAGGAGAAGAACCAAGACAAAACGATGTACACATCCAAACAGAACCTTATCAAATTCCAATTTTGTAAAAATGTAAAATGCCTCCATCATCTGGGTCCCACCACCCGCCACGTACACGGGCTGTCGCCATCTCAATTATCATCCCGCGTTAATCCTTTGCCGGTCTGTCTCCGTCACAATCACCATGTTTAATAACATTCAATGGCAATTCTAGTAAATAACATGAGCTCCATGCGCTCTTTAGTTTAGCGGCCAACATTTCAGACAGAAAGATCAAATGAAAAGGACATAATCACTTTATCCAGTCCCTATATGTCATCAGAACTTACATTTTAGTACCTATACTTAATTTATTATTTTTCTTGTCCCTCGTTACTATTTAAAATTGATACCCAGTGACAATTTTTCTGAAAATAACACGGAATAACGTTAGACACATGCTGAGCTTGTTTTTTTTTTTGTTCGGTGCATAGTTTTTTTTTTAAAAAATCACTTTAAAATATATAAAAATAATTTTTTTATTTATGACACTAACATATTAAATTAATAAAAAAACATTAAAAAATTATCAATATAATATTTTTTCAGGTAAATAAAACTTTTAAAATACATAAAAAATAAAAATTACAGCACTTTCAAACATTCATTTAACTATAAATAAAAAACTTTTTTTTTTTTGGTAGTTGTTAGCGACTCTTAGCGATAGTAAATGACAACAACCTATTTACACCATAACGTTGATTTCTTGTGATTTTTCTCAAATATTGTCATTTTACCTAATGATCTAACGACACGTGGAGCACTTGAAACATAAGAAGGAGAAAAATTAGTTCAAGAATTCAAATTGAGATTTCAATAAGGTAAAGGCACCAAAGAAGTACCTATAATCGGAATGGCAAAATCTAGTAATTAACAGAAACTGCATGCCCTTTTTGTAACCTGCCAACAACATGATACCGCTTCATCAAGTTTTCCCTCGCTCGAGGATGTAAGCTCCACCTTCCTTTCCCTTGTCTTTCTAAAGTCTCTGTTCTCTGTTGACTCCCAAGAAAACTAAAAATCAAAAAAATAAAAGATACACGCAAGGGAGGAAACAAACAAAGAAAGAAACTAAACAAAGGAAGGGAAAGTGAGAGAATTTTAGCCAAACAGGAAAAAAATAAAAAAACAGAGAGACGAAGAGAGAGCGAGACAGTAGAGAGAGAGAGAGATAGAGAGAGAGAGAGAGAGAGAGAGATGAAGCACATTTTCAAGAAGTTACACATAGGCAGCAACCACGAGTCATCGCCAAATCGAACAAGTAATGAAACAGCCACCAGTGCATCATCACCACCACCATCAGGTTCCTCCGATCAACGGGCCTCCGCCACCATAAATTCACCTGCGAGTCCTCCATTAACATCGCCTTCGCCGGCGACGACAGTGCAACCTTCTGCGATTAGTAATCTGACAGATTACTTTACGTCGGAGGAGGAGTTTCAGGTGCAATTAGCGTTGGCGATTAGCGCGTCGAATTCGGAGTTTAGAGACGATACGGAGAAGGATCAGATCCGTGCCGCGACGTTGTTGAGTTTAGGAGGAGGGAATAATCGGGTTGATGTGGATAGAGAGAAAGGAGAGGAAAAAGTGGAGGATATGTCGAGATATTATTGGGTGAGTCTTTTTGTGATAATAAATTCTTAATTTTCTCGCTTCTTTAGTTGAAGTTCTTAGTGAATGAGTTTGAATTGCTTGCTTGCTTGCTTCTTCTTCTTTTTTTTATCTTTTTTTGTTGTTGAATTAGTTGTTGCAGGGATGTTCAGTGTTTGAAGTTTCTGTAATTTAGCATTCAAAATGAAGGGAAAATGAAGGTGATTTTAACTGTTATTGAGACTGATTATTGTAAGTAATTAAATTCTAGTTTACTTGAATTAGGGAAATTATGTAGTCAATATGAGCTGCTTTTAGGTCTTCAATCTGGATAATTGTAGTGGATGAGCCTAGGAGTCAATAAATTCTTTCTGCTTATAGTAAGTTACTAAGTGTCAAGTTCAGCTGAATTAGGGAAATTTATTCAATTTGAGCTGTTTTTGAGTCGTCAATGTGGTGAATTGTAGTGGATGAGTTTCACATTTATTAGATTTATGGGAAGAAAGATTAAAATGTTTATGAAATCTGGAGGTGAAGTGTTCAGTCCGTCTTGGATACTATGAAGTGTTAGTGAATAAGCTAGAAGTGGAGTCGTTTTATGTGGGTTTTGGTTGTTGACTGCCAGTGTCTGCACAGGGCAATTAATTTTGAAGCGTACATGATAGTTCCCTGTGCTCATAGATCATCGTGTTTACCTGCATCCTTAAAGTTTTTTTGGTTGATTTTTCTTTTATTAACTATTAGTTTGTATTTAATTTGTCGTACATTGATTCGAACATCCAAAAACTTCAAATATATATATATATATATTTTTGTTTAACTTTAAATTGATATAATCTCATATATTAAACTATATGTGAAAACTTATTTGGCCAAAAAGTGAAAAATTTGGCAGTGTGTTGTTTGTGAAGATAAAAATATGGTCTGAATCAGTTCTTCTGGAGATGCTGTTGGCAACAATAAAATGATTTGGTTCTATTAGTTATAAAATGATTTGATTCTATTAAATTAGCTATAATGCAGTTTGCAAAACATAAAATTTTTAATGCTAAGCTAAACCTTGTAACGTTTTACATAAAAACTTTCTTAAGGTCAATGGATTTTGAATATTTCTCATTGAAAGAGTAAATTGGTAAAGTGAAAGAGCAATGCCGCTGTTTGCAATACTCTTATTATACATGACGCAGTTGAGGAAGGGTGTGTGGATGCTTCATAAATGATAAATGTGTGGCACACCTGGACTTTTCCAACTTCAAAGGTTCCTGTGAATGTGTGCTATCAAATAATGCTTTTCTACATTTGTTTTCCTTGACCTGAGTTGGATTGCTTCACCAGGAGTATAATGTGCTTGATTATGGGGAGAAAGTGATGGATGGTTTCTATGACGTGCTATGCACAAGTTCAGCAGTCCAAGGAAAAATGCCATCTCTAACAGATCTAGAAACAAATGCTAGCAGTTCTGGTTTTGAAGCGGTAATAGTCAATCGAAAAATTGATCCCACCTTAGAAGAGCTGATGCAAATTGCACAATGTATTGCATTAGATTGCCCTGCGACCAATGTTGCTGTTTTGGTACAGCAGCTGGCTGAACTTGTTACAGGACACATGGGTGGGCCGGTGAAGGATGCCAACTTGATTTTGGCAAAGTGGATAGAGAGAAGCTCAGAATTAAGAACTTCTCTTCAAACAAGTGTATTGCCTATTGGGTCCATAAATATTGGTCTGTCTCGACATCGTGCTTTGCTTTTCAAGGTCAGTATCATCTTTTCATTAGAGACTGCCTGAGGTTGTTGTTGCTGCAGCAATCTTGTACATCTTAAGTGGGGCTGCTTGTAATAGCTATATTCATAATTTTTGTTCACCTGAATCTAGGTGTTGGCTGATACCATAAAGTTACCTTGTCGACTGGTGAAAGGTAGTCATTACACTGGCATCGAGGATGATGCTGTCAACATAATAAAGTTGAAGGATGAAAGGTTGTGGGCTTTCCTTGCTGTGTTTTTTTTATATGTATCTATTATCTCATTATTTATCTTTTCTGTGACTGTCCTTTTTAATTTAAATTATGTGATCAACTCTTTCTGTCTTCTGTATTGAAGTCCTTTGAAAAGAAACTTCAAACTGCTTATTGGTGGCTCACCTGAAGTCCATGCTGACTTAGGATCCTGTTTAGAAGTAAAATGGTGGAAGAAATAACCAGAGCAAAAGAAACTCATTATTGTAAAACTGATAAAGATCTTAAGGAAAATGGAACATTACAAAACATTCATTCAATGTCCAAGAAGAGGTCTAGGAATCTGCTATTTTTTGTTGACCGGTCATTAGTTGCTCTGTTAAGCAGGAACAGAGCTCAGGCTTAGGTAATAAACATTTGAAATAATGCAAAACATGCTTGCATAGAGTAAGAGAATGGAGTTATTTGTCTCTTGATTGTACAGATCAAGTATGATCCACAATGTAAAGGCTAGGATGCCTATTTGAAAGGTCATGGCAAAGTACATGTTCTCATTAATGCGCATATGCGCACACAATCCTCATTGTTTGGTCCTTTCAGGCCACCACAACTAATCCTCATTTATGCTAATTGTTGTCTGCAACTTATTGTTTTCTTTGTTTCATCTTCTTTTGTGGCCATTTCTGTTTCTAAAGATGGAGTTTTGCTCCCTCGCGGTTACATAACATAAAATCCAGATGGTCAAATCTAAGCTACATCTTATGCACAGATTTTTGTAGGAGACACTGGAGCTATTCTTTGATATTCTTGATGAACTTGTACAAATGCTTACCTGCATCTCTGTGCCCTGTTTCTGTATGGTAGAGGAAACACATTTTGTTTGTTTCACTTGTAACTATATTTTTTCTGCCTTCAGAGAGTTTTTGGTCGATCTCATGGCAGCTCCCGGAACACTGATACCAGCTGATGTCCCAAGTGCAAAAGACAGTACCTTTAAGATCCCTTCTCTTCGCTCCACTAATGACACTGGAGTTGTTTTCACTAGACCAAATCCATTACCTGGTGAGGGCACTAGTCAGAGCTCTTCAGTGGATGGTATTTCACCTTTCAATAGTAGATTAAATTCTGAAAATGCAGAATCCCTACCTTTTTTCTCTGGTTCAAGTAGCGACGCTGGTGTTGGTTCTTCTGGAGTAGCTAATAAAGCTGCTCCAACTAATCAGTTTGGTAATATATCTTCCACAGCCATTGGGACTTCTGTATACAAGGGGAGTCGTGGGGGCCATGCAGTCGGTGATGGTGTGCGGATGAATGTTAATGTAGTTCCATATGGTCCTAATAGCCCAGAGGATTCTAAAAACCTTTTTTCAGATCTTAACCCATTCCAGATCAAGGGAACTGGGAAAAGTTTCATGCACCACAAACCTGTAGAAAATAAAATTAATGAGTTTCCAGGACGGAAAAATAACCCTGTTCCCGGTCCGCCTGCACCATTGGTGTGGAAGAATCGATATGCTTACAATGAGGTGCCTAGAAGAAAAGAGAATGAACTTGTGGAGGGCCTCTATCCAAGAATTAATCGGGAACCAAATAATTATAATCAGTCCTTAGCTTCCACCAGTTCTTCTGAAAAAGTTTATCCACAGGGTTTCAAGTCATCTAGTAATTTTAATCCATCCAATAAAGAAAGTGACACCAGGAATTATGCAAGCAGTGTCAGTTCAGCATTGTCATCAGATCCTAGTCAATGCTACAGTTTTCCTTCTGTTGAGGAAGCAAACTCAAATTTTAAAGAAAATAAACTCTGGGATGCAAAGAATTTGCAAAATGACTCGGAAGCCATGGCTAAAGAACATGAAGACAATGAAATTGATTTCCATGACCGTAGAAAGTGCACATATGACAGATTTATGGGGACCAATCTAAAGTTGAAGGATCCAGAGAGTCCAAGTGCATCAGTTGATCCGATCTCTCACAGGGTTGATCAAATAATGGATGACGTGGATGTAGGTGATGAAATTTGCTGGGAAGATTTGATAATCGGTGAAAGGATTGGACTAGGTAATGTAAATGGCTTGTCAGATTTTGTATTAGAATTGATAATGAATTCACTATTGCTGAGTTGCTTCTACATAAGTGTGTGCATACATGCAAGTGTGTGTGAGCATGCACACTCACACCCAACATGCAATATGACATATGCATCTCGTTAACTTCAACATAAAACATTCTTTAGAAGCTTTTTCCTTGTTCTCATGAGAATTTGCTTTTCCTGCTATTTGTTTGATAACTTCTTTTGAAATCGAAAAATAGTATGGCCTTAATTTTCTTGTGGAGGTCAAAAACTCTCTGCTTTCCTTTTCCTTTGTGTCTCATGCTGTCATAATTATAAGGAGGATTAATGTCTGAAGACAGTCTCTCTCGTATGTTTCTGGTGAATAGGTTCATATGGAGAGGTCTATCATGCTGATTGGAATGGCACGGTGAGCTTGGCTCTCCTTCATTTTACTTGTTTCTGCTTTTGTATTTTGTTGCTATAGCTCAATTTTGATTTGTTAGGAATGTGGAAAATCTGTCTCATTTTGCTCTTGATATTCTGGCTTTATCTTAATCAATTGATGTCTAAATTTGATTTTCTCTTTCCAATTATTCTCTTTTTACATTATTTCAAGTGTTTTGCCTTTGGAAATTTATAGTGAAAGATAACTAGAGATAGATGTAGCACCAGAAAAGTTAGTCTAATTTGGAAAATCCACTTTCACTTGAAACTGAAACATGTGTCTTACATTAATCTGGATATGTGGTTACAGAAGAACGCTCTTCATGACATTTAAGCATAGTGATTAATTGTCTGTTATACTAATTACTAGCATTAGTGCTTGTTTGCTGAATTCATGGGCTGAATTTTGGAATTATGGAGGGAGAAATATACTTGTAATTTCTAATCTTCTAGGGGGTGGATTGTTGTTAAATCACAGGAGGTTGCTGTGAAGAAGTTCTTAGACCAAGATTTCTCAGGTGCTGCCTTGGATGAATTCAAAAGAGAAGTAAGAAACAATTCAGCCTTCCTAATATTCATTTAATAAAATCTATTTCCTCTCTCTTTGAAAGAAAATAAATTTGGCATTTTATAGTTACCATTTAGCTTCACGAAACCAAAAGATACAAAACATAAAAGAACCGACATGGTGAATAGCTTGGTCATGCCATGTGTTGCCATGCATGTGGCTACAAACTTCTCTTGTTAGTAGCATCACCCTGTTGGCTTCTACCTAAAGTTCTTGGATTCAACAGCTCTTGATAATCGTTCATTTTCTGCTCGTGTCATCAAGATCCTCAGAAATGTGACCTATAAAAATTGATTTAGGGTAATTTAAGTTGTCATTTGGCGCACAAATCTAAAGGTATCTGGGTGTGTCAGAGATCATGTTCTGTTTTTCTTCAGTTCTAAGTAATTGACCAATCTTTGATTTCTGCTCTGTATTGTAAGGTGCGAATAATGCGCAGATTGCGTCATCCAAATGTTGTTCTTTTTATGGGTGCTGTTACCCGTCCTCCAAACCTTTCTATCATCACAGAGTTTCTTCCAAGGTATATAATTCTAAGCTTCATTTCGTTGTCTCAGCTGAATGAGATAAACTTTCTTTAAGCAACAGCAAAGACCAGCTATCTTTGTGATTTCACTTATGTGTGGGGTATTGAAACTTGGTCTTCAGCTGACAATTTTTTGAATGATATTTTTGGCTTGCTAGAGGAAGTTTATACCGGATTCTTCATCGTCCTCAATGTCAAATTGATGAGAAGCGTAGAATAAGGATGGCTCTCGATGTGGTATGTGATTATCAGCCCTTTGTTCTTTTGAATTTGTACTTTACACCCTTGAGTCTGATTTCAAATTCCTCCTTGCACAACAGGCAAGGGGCATGAATTGCTTGCATGCCAGCATACCAACAATAGTTCACCGGGATTTGAAATCACCGAATCTTTTGGTTGATAAAAACTGGACCGTCAAGGTATGGAACACTGCCACTATGGAACTTTATTCACACCTTCCTTTTGTTCATTGTTCCAAGTTTTTTTTTTTTCTCATTGTAATTATTACTGCAGGACATGCACACATTTATTTGTTTTTCTGTCGACTAGGTATAATCTACTTTGTTGGTATCAGAGACAGTTTTTAGTTATACAATGACAGTTCTTTCAGCTTATTTATCCTTTGGTGGCTGCTGGTACAAGTTTAAAAAATGGGGGTAAATTGTTAAGAGTAATTATTACTAGTCATTTTTGAAGGTGCAAAAGGTGTTAAATTATTTTTTAAGATTGTTTGTTAGGAAGTTAAAAACCATGTGTATCAATCGGTCTATTATAATGAAATTCAAAAAAAAATATTAAGTGATGTAATATTAGAAAGTACCACTAACAAGGTGTAAGTAATAAAGAGAGGATGGGCTATAAATTTGAGGAAGAGAGAGAAAAGGCATAAAAGACAATACCACCCCTTAAAAATGTTTCTCTTCTCTCGCCAAGGGTAAACTTTACCCTCCATTCAGTGCCATCTAGGGGTTAATTCTTAACCTTATTAACATTTACTTCTCTCCACTTTTTTGCACCAGAAAACAGTAACAATTACTCTTGTGAAATTTAACCCCATAAAAAACATACCATTACTTGTAGATTTGCTACTTGCTCTCGTACTACTTTAGTATGCGTGTCATAGTTGTATTGGCATGTATTTTCTTGAGTCATGGAAAAGGGTATGACTCACGGTGGAGCCATGGGAGGTAGTGGTATGGATTTACTCTTAACTTTCAAGCTCAGAACTAGAACCAGTCTAATATTCCTATGATTTTTCATGAACATGGACTGGTGTTCTTGGCATTAATTATGAACTCTTAGTGGCACCAAAGAGTTACTCCTAATTTGGACTGTATACCTTTGATCTTAAACTTCAAACTTTTCCTTCTCTAAAGAGTGCAGAATCACCCTAGGGCTGTTGTGTCTTGCTAATACTCCAATCTCAAATGTTGCATGTGTCTGCTTGCTGAAAACTGTTGTTTAATTTAGGCTGCAATGCTCTTGAATCTTGAAAACCTTGATTAAATCATACGAAAATGAGAGTTCCTTCACAAGAGGGAATGGGGTGTAATTTAAGAGAAAATACCATAGAAGCTCCACTCCCTGGGCAACTTTATTCAAATCTTATCCTGCCTTTTGGTGTTTTTTCGACCTAGTTTTGAGGAGGATCATGTTGCTTGAGCTGTTCTACACTTGCTGATTTTTGTTTACCCAGCCGAGTTGCTTGCAGCTTGTGATGGTCAAAAAGTCCAACAAGATGGTTTAAATGTTGAGTCTCTGTTTTCTTCAATAATTTGATTTTCTAGAAGACTCTGTGTGACAGGTTGCTCAAAAGTTAAAGATGCAAATCAAGAAGAAGCAAATAATAGTCGGCAGTTCGAATTGGTTTTTGGTGCTGTTTTTGACAGATTGTATTGTTTCACTGGCAGGTTTGTGATTTTGGGCTCTCACGCTTGAAGCATAACACCTTTTTGTCATCCAAATCAACTGCAGGAACGGTAAGGATCTGATCTTTCATCCAACAATCAGGGGAAAAATAAAGAAGCTTTTGTGGCTACAGGGAGTATATGCATTGTTTGTCCTTTATTCCTGATTGAGTTGTCTTTAATGTGTTAGCCTGAGTGGATGGCACCTGAAGTTCTCCGTAATGAACCCTCTAATGAGAAGTGAGTTGATGAATTTTTCCTCTTACCTTTTCAGATTGACTTTAATTCACTCACACTTCCAGCTGTCACATCTATGTGATTGCACATACAATCATTAATTTCATTTATGCTATGTGGATTCCCCTTCGTAGTTGGGAATCCCAGTTGTTAGTTACAGTATTGGTCGTTATGATAAAACTAGCTTTAGAATGACTATGAAAATGGAAAGCCAAGTACAGTTCTGTCATCTGTTGTCTTGGAGAAGGGATTTCACTGGTGCTAGCATCGAATATAAATTTATTGGATCACCATAATAAATAGGTAATTTGTGTCTTCTGTTGAGTGAACACAGGTGTGATGTATATAGCTTTGGAATCATTCTTTGGGAGCTCGCAACGATAAGATTGCCCTGGAGTGGGATGAACCCAATGCAAGTTGTAGGTGCAGTTGGTTTCCAGAACCGCCGCCTTGAAATCCCCAAGGAAGTTGATCCCTTAGTTGCAAGGATAATTTGGGAATGTTGGCAGACGTAAGTTGAAAAGAAAATTCTTTAAAATTGGTTCCTAGTATCACCCCCCTACTAATACAAATCCAGGCACTGATGGCTCTCTTTGTTGTGTTATTCTCCAGCGATCCAAACTTGCGTCCTTCATTTGCACAGCTCACAGTTGCTCTCAAGCCTTTGCAGCGGCTGGTCATCCCTTCACATCTGGACCAGCCTAGCCCACCTCTGCAACAAGAGATTGCAGTAAATTCTACACCCTGAGATGTCTCAATTTTGAAATTGTGAATATGTAGACATTCTGTTATTGGTCTTTGGTGAGGTCCTATTGTGTGACATTCCAAAAACGGGATAACAAGGAGAAAAGAATAGGAAAAAAGAGTGTAGACAGCGTTTTGTGTCAGTAATGTATGTGCGTAAGCTCCTGCTGCCAAATAATTATAGCAGCACTTCTTTGTACAGATGGGTTTTACATGAACGCGCATTAAGGAATTGATACCATGTAACGTGTTGAACGACACACTTCAATCTATCTAGGGTTCTTCATTTGTTGTCTCGGTTTTTTTTTTTTTTTCCTTTTTTTTTTCCTATTAAATTTGCTATGTGAAATCTTTGGTTTTTTCTTCTCTCACTATTCCTATTATCTCACAGGTACAATAGAGAGCTTTTTCACACCTAGGAAAAAACCCGAATTGGATGGCAAAATAACGTGTTAGTGTGAGCTTATATATGCATGCGATGTATATTTTGAGAAGCTTGTGCTTTATTGGGCTTCTGAATCTAATATATGTTAGCTCTTATAGCATGTTTGGAGTGTGCTTTATTGGGCTTCTGAATCTAATATATGTTAGCTCTTATAGCATGTTGGTTGCGGGTGCGCGTTTCCAAACATTACCTTAAGCAAAGAAGTTGTTCTGTACGTCTTTGATTCTAATTTCTATAATATTTTTTAGGATCTTCAGCAACTTATATCTGCTTGGAAAACAACTTTTGTCGTTTTCGATTACTGAAGCCTCAAGCTTCATATTAATACACATAGGCCTTGTTTACATATTGTAGTTTCTCGATGTGGGATACTCAAAGTTGAGATCTTGCAATTTGTATCCCCTACGCACATATTTTCTTGAAGTCCATTGAGTTTATACCCCGATTAGGCATGTGTATCCAGAGTTGATGGAGCAAAAGTTATTTGATTATATGCTAGAGAATTAATATCCTGAACCCGTGAAGGATTTAAATCATTTCCATCCCAAGTATTTGTACCCAAAAATGAACTTCGAAGGTTGATTTTGGAAGTGTAAAGGCAGAATTTCCCGGAGCTCATCATCGAGCCCTCAAGTCACTTGACCAATGCATCATTGCCCACTATTGTCACAGTTGTTAATGATCTGACTTGGGATGTTGGAAGAGATTTGTGAGGAACAAAAAGACAAGAACAATAGAATCTACTTTTAGTTGAAGAGGAAATACCAACTCATATATGACCGCAACAAGGATTGATTTACAGCAGATGACAAGGTCATAAAACTCATGCAGCAACAGCAGAATGCCATACCTTATGTTGCTTATTTATGTCACGCAGTATTTGCAGTTGCATAGCTAAGGACTGGATACATATTTTGTTGAACAGTTCTCTCCAAGTACTTCACTCTGGAGCAGTTGGTGACAGTTGGCACCGCTAACCTTTTAGCAGTGTCAATTTTCAAGGCTTTTACTATGCTAGTAAGAGATGGATTTTGAAACTAAGAAATTGTTCTCATGGGGATGGAATCAAAAGATCAAGAAAAATGCATAAGAAACAAATCTCATAACTTATTGAAAAAGCCCTCGTTCTAGAGAGAGAGTAAACCTGGGCTCTGCTAATTCCGAAATGAGAGATGAAAGGAGAATAGAGGAGAGAGAGAAGGAAAAAGATGGGTAGTAGAGGAAGGATGATAAAATTAGGGCTCAAGAATAAAGCCCACCAAAATCCTATCATTTAAAAGTGAAGATGAATTTTTAAATTAAATTGTAGTCGAACATTATAGAAAATTTGAGCCTCGTAATTTATATGATACTCGTACTGTTAAAATTCAAGACTCAGCGATAAACTTCATACTAGAATTGATGGGGCTCTCATTCTGACGAAGAGAAACCCTCCAAAAATAAGCGTATGCCGCTATCTGCGGCGAGCACACGGTATTCTTTAGTAAAAGGCGAAAGAATAGTTCGCTCTGTGCCCACCGCGCGGCTGCGTGAGAACTGCTTGCTGTTTGCTTTTCTTTTTATAAGCACTTGATGGAAGCTCAGTTCCTTTTTTTTCGATGTGGGATATCTGATAATCGTGACCCTACCAAATACAAAGCAGACCATTTGATGGAACCAAGAGCTGGAGTAGGAAATGCAAATCAGTGACAAGACCTTTCTGTTACTTTCTTGCTACTGGTTCCATTTGGGTATCAAGTGATGAAGCTATAGAAACTGCTTTCTTTGAAAGAAGGTGTGCTGGCATGGACTACTGTCATGTTAACACCTATTTTAGGATCCATCTCCATGGGGACTAAAGCCAAAAAAATCAGAGTCTAGAGATATATTTCTTCTTCCCCCCAATTCTTAAGAGTGTTCTTTCGTATGCCTTGAGTACTGTTCCCCACAGCAGTTGTGGCGATTAGGTTAGCAAACAGGCCAGAAAATGATTGAACACCATGTGTTGGAAGGTCTACCGCCTGTTAATGCTAATTCAAACTCATTTCCTACTCCATTACTCAGTCAAATAATGATTTCGTATGCCTTGGGTTGTTTTCAAAAAGTTCTTTAACATTATCAATCTGATACATCGATGCTATGCATCTGGATTATCAAGTTTGCCTATTGGCTCTTCTTATTAACTCAAATTTTCTAAACTAGAACTGGGCAGGGGCAGTGACTTGTTCAGCCAAATCTTGACGGAGGCTCCCCCACTTGGGGAGAGCTTAGACCAGCACCCCTCCTGAGTGCACTGGAGGTCACTAACCTAGGCCACGAGCCTTCTGATCACCCATTGACCCTGTGCGTGTACGTCCCACATCCATTCATCTTCTACATGCTTGCCTTGCCTTCCAGCTTATGGCTTTCCGATGTGAGATTTTCCTGTTGCCATACACATCCTGTCATCTTCTACGTTAAACATTGAAAAGATTAGAGATCTGCTAGTTTGGAGCCATGACAACATGGATACAAGGTAATAGAAAACAGCGAAAGAGAGACATTTTGGTAGAATTCATGCCATTGTCAGGTTTCTCCACTATATGTTGCTACATCCATTTTGAATCCAAAAAGCCACTTGATGTTACCCCATTGGACTCATGTCATCATATATGCAAGTGACAAAGAACTTGAGATGATTATAAAACAGCTTAATTAGCACCGACACGCTTTCACAGTATCTTGAAATAGCACACCTTTCTCAATTCTCATGGAAAATCACAAGCAGTATTCATTGCTCAGTCAGACCAACACAGGCACAATATATGAGAAATACTATGAAACTAGATTTCGAAGCTAAATACATTAAGCAGTTTTCTATGTTTCCTACATAAGAGGTAAAGTAAAGGTGATAAGAAAGATGGCTACATGATTATGAAAGAAAAAATAATAATAAGCTCCCTTTTTTGCCGTAGCTACAAAAATGGTGCTGGTTTGTAATAGTCATTGCTTGCAATCTACAGGCTACATTTCTCAACACTTGCCCTGCCCCTCAATTCAGAAAGAAAAACATCAACGAACATGCATAGAACTGAATAAAAGCTGAGTTAGGTAACAGAAGGCATGCGAAAGAACAATGAGCTTAGGTGTAGTGCAACAAAGCACCATAGTTAAAACTGACAAGCTCCATAAGGAAATCTAAAATAAACTGAAAACACCAAATAAACTTTCACCATTAATTTCTTCAGTGAAAACAAAATATCGACTACTTACCTTGATGAATTATCTTCTTCCATGTTTACCTTTTTTGGATCCATGATCATGCAGTGTAACTAGTATTCTATGCTGTTCCTCAATCTTTGTGTTCTGTCTTCTAAATGTATTTACAGTTATATCCTGCATATAGGCCGGGCACAGAAAAATAGAAAGCCAAAGCAACAACATTTGCCATCCACTTTCGTTACAAGGGATACCATGCAGGGAAAAAAACATAATTGAAGAAGTTAAAAAGTACCCGTACTTTATTATGTATGTACATAAGAGCTTGATTCAATTAATTTGATTATGCCTTCGGTCTACTCTATCACCTCTATGCTCTCAATTAGAAATGAAACTCAATTATACTTGCCTTCTTTATACACTTAATTTCTGAAATAAATTTCTATCCTTTCAAATAAGTATGAGATTTGTCATCACTAGCATAGATTTATAGAATTGAGATATCGTATAAAATGAAACATAGCAAGCCTTAAGTGCATGAAATACAGAAAAAATCAATCATCACCACAACCAAATTGAGGAAAGAAATTAATTATAGCAGAACAGACTAGAGCTTTTTAAATGGGAAAAGCAAGCAGTTAGTGTGGGGAAATAATGCATAAAACTGCAGATAACCAGCAATGGTAACCATTGACGGAAGAGTGGCATTCTGGTTTATAATTGAAAATAGAACTTCACCACTAGCTACAGATAACCAAAAATGCCAACAAGTCTCCTCAAGGGGTGGTGGACCAGAGAAAGCAACTTCTCTAAGGAGCTTCAATCAGATGCACATGTATGCACTAGAAACTAGAGATATCATCATGAAAGAGAAATTTAGTTCATACAGTGATTTATCATAAGAAGAGTAATTTATTCAGACAAAATTAAGTCTGTAGAGTGGCTTAAATAAAGTTGGTTAAGATTTCTAAACCTGAAGGTTATTCGATGTGGTTTTTTCTCAATGGAAGAAAAAGCAAACACAGAAAAATCTTTAATATAATAGAATTATGAGCAGAAAAGAAAAGTATGAAAGTATACAAACAGTCACAATGCATGCATGAAATGTTGGCAAATAAATCAACATCAACTTATATTTCATCTTGTAAATTGGTATTCTAAGTAAGAATCATTTGCAACAGAGAACCTTCTGAGAATGCAAGCAGATTCAGGAATGGAATATATATTAACACAGCCTATGCATCTGCAATAAAAGATGCTAGCATAACTGCAGACATTCACCAATAAGATAAAAACTAAGAACTGCTAAATAGTTGACTCTCCCTCTCTCATATGACTAGTGCTAAAAAGCTCTGAATTAGAAACTGGGATCGTGCATGTATACCCAAATAAAATCCAATTAAATCACCACACTATCAGTTTGTATTTGAATTACTCCAGTGCAAAGTGTTCACCATTCTCCATTTCATAAACCAAATTGACCTCTCTATTACCAATTTGTGTGATCATAGCAACAGAGTCAGTTGAATTGATAGAGCTATAAAGCACAATCAGTGGTGCCTAATTTGCACTCATATCAGATATGACAAGCATTAAATTTCTCACATCTGCTCACTACCAAGAGGACAACAGCCTGTGCCTCAATCAATGATTATTAGCTCCCCTCATCCACAAACATTCTCCCAAAACAACCTGAACATTTATTCTTCAATCAAAGCAAACACTATAGGATGAGTTCATTTATGACAAGTAATCCAGCATCATATCAAAAAGAAATAAGACTACAAGCGACCAGTTCATCTAATATTTATTCAAAGTGCACATCTGCAGACATTTGATGTCTCTGACATTCACACACTGCTGTCCACTGAAAAGAGAGCGACTACTAACATACATATGAAACTCAAAAGAGAAACAGGATGATAGCAAATCCATTTTATTTCCTAGTCTCAGATTTAAGACAGTTAATGTCCATGGCCATCATCATGGTCATTGACATCAGCAGAGGAAGAACCCCTGGCAGTGCTACTCACAGAAGGATTGATGACTCCAGCGATATTCGCAGAGGAGGATGAGGTTGGATTTTCAGTGTCCGCAGAAATCTTCTCAATTTGCTTCAATATGTTTTCCTTAATTTCTTTCAAGGACTTCCGTAGCATTTCCAACTCGTGCAAGCTGAGTTCATTAATTGGCGCACCAAACAAAGACTTGCTACGGGCCACCTTCTCCAGCTCCTCAAGTTCCTTCCCTCGCCGCTTTAGGGCATCCAATTCTTTGAGGTTATCAAAATACTGTTTGTTAAGCTTATCCAGAGTGGCCTTGTGTTCAGCCAAGTGCTTGTCAAAGTCTGTGTTCCCAGGGTCAGCTAGCTTTTTCATAGCTGCCTCAACACAGAGATGACAAAGAGAGGAATGGCTATCACCACGGGACAACATAATAAGCAGAGTCTCAACAACACACAAGGTTTGAACTTCACTGACAGCCTTGGAGGCACTAGATCGACACTTCAGAAATTTATACACAATGGAGAGTGGTTTTCCTTCAATGGGATTGAGAAATGGTGAGGAGAATCACATTGATTTATAGGCGTGTGGCCCCCATCTAGTACACAACCATACTATTTTGTAAATGGTAACCTCAATATCCTTCCATATATTTTCTCAGCAGTTACGGAAAAACGAGTAAATCCTATCATTATAGCAGTACACAGAATGGAAATTTGTAATTAAAGAATACCCTAAAATTGCACAGCGAAAGTATTCGAGTGTTAGTAATTTGAATAGAAATGGGGCTAAAATCCAATGAGCCTACTAAAGTAAACAACAAAAGGAAAGTTCACGGATAAAGGAACAGCTTAGAACTTATCTCGTTTGGCGTCAGCAAGATAAGTTTTTCATAAATCAAGGTTATCCCAGACTGGCCCAACTCATCCTAGAACTTAAAATTATGCATCTATATTCAGTGAATCTCTATTCTAAGCAGTCAAACATGAAAAATCCCTAAATGAAGAAGATTACTACAACGAGTTTAAAAATTTGTAAGAAAGTGAAACTGTGAAGAGTCGGATAATAGTTCTGGCCTTAATTAATGCCATTGAATTGCTCTGTTATTTCGAGTAAAATAAAACATGGAGAAATATAGTAGCTGTCTTTATGTTATAGTATAAATTTATTTCATATTTCTTTTCAATGATTGAGTGCTTGCACTTGAATTGCACAAGCCCCGGTCATTTGAAAATTTTCCAACATAAGAACTGTAAAAAATTTCCTCATGGGAAGGTGCCAGATGACACCAGCATTTATAAGTTCATGTTATTTTCAACACCGATAATAGTTTATCCTTTAAACTATTAGAACCGCAAGGATAATAGGATGTTTTTTTCCTCATATACTTTCAAATTGATAGCACATAAACTCAAACAAATAGTTTTCATTGAAATGCAATCACAATCTCGTAGATCCGTCGTATTAAATTTCATTTCATCCCTTTTGTAAAACTAAAATTCTAATACTACTGATAGAGTCAAAGATGAAGCATCTCTACTAGCTTTTAATTATAGACAGATGTCATAGTCATTTATGATTATTTTTCAAGCTTGAAGCGCACATAATCGAAGTAACAAAAGAAGGCACATGTTGGAGTTTTGAGAAATGAAAAATCCCAATCCAACTTTGTAGCTCTTGCGATGATTTTACCGTTAGTATAGATTATAAAAGAAACTAGTGATTATATCCGACGCTTAGATTGTTAATAACATACACATAGAACAAGAAAAGGAGCATCATGGATCACAAGTTTACAGCACAAAAACATTCAAGTAGCAACACGTTAAGGTTCTGTGAATACCTTGTGTCAAGTCATGGAAGAAAATACCTTGTCAGCCTAATAGTTTCTCCAAATGATTTCTGCAAAGTACAAAAACTCCATAAGAAATCAGAAACAATGACTTGATAAATATCTTTTACCAATGTGCTTCAATTGTTTGGAATTAACGTACGAACTCATCAAGCAGAACAACTTCGCGCTGTGTGTCTAGTAGCTTTGATCCCATACAACATGGATTCCACCTCCACATTCCCATCATATCAATTCTAGCAGATGGGTTCAGAAGATCCCAATATTAGCATTTCCAAAATCAATGACATATCGAGCCAGCCAATCAAAAAGAAAGAAAGATAAGATGTTGATTGAAAATCAAACATCGACCCAACAAAGAGAAAAGGGAAAGAAATCAAGGGTTTGCATGCTTCTCGTATAACCCCTGTCAAATACTGTTAAAATTATCATTGAAGATAATATTCCAAAAATATTCACCTCTCTCTTTCCTTCCAAAAATAACTCTATCTCTTCCAAAACTCCCCCATCTTCTTTTTCTCGTCCCATCTTCTAACTCCACTTTTTTTAACACAATTGTTTTCTTCGACTAAACCAGCTCCTGTAATTCTCTAGTTCTTGGGAAAACACACGAGTAGAAATCCGAGGGTTAAACAGGTTCTAACTTGCAATGCTTTGTTTGGTCTAGGAGTGCCTAAACTAGTTGTTAATTGCTGGAGTGGCTGCTTCGGTTTTTGAGCCCAAGAAATTGCCTGAAGTGGGAAAGAATATTGGCAAGATTGTCAAAAGCTTCCAACAAGTTGGTGGTTCCTTCTGGCTCCCTTTTGATATTCAAGTAAAAGATAGAAAGTTTTGAATATTTTATTATTATGCTGTTTAGTATCTCGGTAGAGAAGATGACAGGAGATTTAGATTTAATTTGTTTTTATGTTTTAAAAGTATTTTTAAAAAAATTTAATTTTATTTATTTAAATTAAGTTTTACTTATTGCTAATGTTATAAATATTTTTAAAAAATAAAAAATATATATTATTTTAATATATTTAAAAACAAATATTTTAAAAATTAATACTCTCAAACTTTTTTTCAATGTAAATGAACCAATTAAGAATCCAATACAATAAAATAAAAAGAACACAAAGGGAGATGAAAGATTGTTAGCAATATTATGGTTAGTATACATTAATTTTTTTTGGAATATTTCTAAAAAAACATTTTTTAATATTTTAAAAAGTTTTGATTAAAAAGGTTTTTTTTAGTAAATTCATGTTTTTTCAGTTTTTTTTCAACAAATTTAATAAAAAAAATTATTATGAGATAGGCCTATTTATACCTTCTTTAAAATGCATCTATTCTATGTCATTTTAAATAAATATAAAGGTACTTGTAATAAAAATAAATGATTTTTATAATAAAAATAATTTTTAAATTAAAAGTAAAATAATAAAGATGGTTAATTCTATTTAATTTTTAAAAAATTCCAAACAGTATAAGTAAATTCAATTTTATAGTTGTTATATTGTTGTGAAAAAACATGCAGCAATTATTAATAAATATTACAATAAGAGATAAATTATAAAGAACACAAAATTTAATGTGGGTCGATAATGTACTTGCATCCACATGAGTAAGGATTTTTTTATTTTTTATTATATCATAATAAAATTACAAGATATGTGTTTATAGCATATTCTAAACCATCCAAAAAACCTAGCCACCCAAATAATCCTAACTGTCAAAAAAATATCAATAAATTTTTCTTGAAACTATTTTATCGTACCGTGAGAACATCATTGTCTATAAACCACAAATTACAATAAATATTTTATTTCAAATATAAAAATAATAATAAATTATCAACTAAATTCAATTATATAATTTAATATTTTATTTTAAATATAAAAATTATAATAAATTGTCAATTGAATTCAATTCAATATATAACTTGATTTTGTATAAATTTTGAGTTCAAACAAGTTGCTTGAGTTTTGAGTTAAGATTACAAGCAACTTTCTTAGATTATGTCTTAGATTAAGATTATTATTAGCAATTGCAATGCTCTTTTTATTAAAATCATTGTTAGGGTAGGATACGAGAAATAGCGAAGGTGTAATGAATTTATGTTGGAAATAAAATACACAAATATTTCAATACAGTTTTATAATATTATTAAATTATATATAAAAGGGCCTTATAGATTATAACTCTCACTATCATAATCTAATAAAAATTCTAATTAAACAAAGATTTTAATTAACTATTCTAGCACAAATTTTTTTACTCATGAATTTCTACGTACAAATTAGAGCTAATATCTAACACCTTCATTGAGCCAAAAAATTATTAAAACACCTTTGAATGTATATTATGTTTTTTAGTTTCTATCATTGAATTAACTCGCTAAACCCACAAGCCATGTTGTGAGATCGGGCTAACTCTATGAAAAGATAAACAAAAAAAACCATAAAGTCTTTTTTTATTAAAAAAAACTTAATGTTTAGAATAAGATCGAAAAGGAAAATAAATCCATAAAAAAATAGGAGCTTGTGTTAGCTCATAAAACTCGTAACCTGGATCATTTAATTGGAAGTATCAAACTTGAAAAAAACATGAATCTCGAACCTTAAAAAATCAAATGTCAACAGATAAAATTAAAAAAAAAACATTCAATCACAAAAAAATATAAAATATCAATCCAAATAATGAGGATCAAATTTGAAAGACAAAAACAAATGAGAGGATAAATAATTTTGAAATGAAGGGCTAAATTAAAATAAAAATCAATTTTACAAAAGAATTAAAAGAAGAAACCGCAAGAGAATTAAATTTTGAAAAAAAAAAAACAAACTAAATATTTTAATTAAATGATGGAATTGAAAACAATTGAAAGTTTATAAAAGAGAAAGGAGAAGAATGAGAGAAAAAAAAGAAGCAGGACCAAATCTAAAAAAGCAAAAAGCAAAAAATCTAGATTGAAGAATAAAATTGAAAAATAAAACAAAAACTTACAAAAGGACCAAGAATAAAAATAACAAATCAAAAGAATAAGAATTGATATTAAAATATACTCAACTAAGAGGACTATCTGAAATTTTAATTGACAGACATGAATTTCGATGGAAAAGAGAGCAAAAAAATAGAAAACGGCTTTGACAACAATCCGTCCAGAAAAACCAAACACGCACCGCCATTAGAAGAAGGTGACACCACAGGGAATCTAATGACACGATGGAAGATAATTTTTCATCGTCATACAACGCCACACGCGCCGTCTAAGCATGGCAGAACCCTTCCACGTCACTGGCACGTACCTGATAGATTTTGAAAACTAATAATTATTAATTAATGCAAAATATTAATTTACCCCTCTACTAATTTGTTTGTAACACAAAAAACCAACATGAAAATCCAAAAAAGCCCCCAAAGCAAGCCTTTTTTTTTTCTATTTCAAGGGTAAGTTAGTAATTAAATTATACAAAACCAATTGAAATCTCAAAAAAAAAAAAAACCCTAGCAACCAATTACATGATTCTTATTTTTAAGAAAGGTGAAAGTATTTCACGATTTTAAAAAATATAAAAAGATATTTGTACCTCCAATCAAAATATTAATGACAAATAAATCACATGAAAACATTCATTTTATCCCTGGGCTTAGCCTTATCGGTTGATTCGGTGAAGGACAAAATTATTAAATTATTATTATAATTCATAGTGTTTTGTATCTATAGACACAATATTTTTCTCCCGCATCCTATATATTTAACAAAGTTATTCAATTTGAAATTTTTAAAATTTAATTATTCATTTGTAGTCAATATACTCTTGCTATATTGCGGATTATTACACCGTATATAGAATTTCAAATTCATTTTGAATGAAAGACAAGAAAGCATACCGGATTGTGGATATGTATTTTGGTATCATGAGATTTGTTAACTAGAAATGGGAAGATAATGTTTGTGTCTAATACAATGAATTAAAAAAATATATTAACTGATAAATTAAGAAAAATCATGAATGCTAATTAGACTAAAATGGGAATTTAATTTTCCTAATAAAAAGTTTGTTCTTATGTGCAATGCAAATACAATGTATTTATCTTAAACCTAATAGGAAAAAAACAAAGATAAATTATAATAATCTCTTAGAAGTATGATATTACAAAAATCATCCAAAAGATTTATCTCTATTTAAAAAATAGTTAAACTAAATAATTAAAAAAAGTAAGAGAAAGGATATTAACTAAAAAACAAATTAAAAAAACTAATAATAATAATAAATAAATAAATAAGCTAGGTACTGCATTGTCATGCTTAAAACCTGTATTTACCTGATCTTGTGATAATTAAAATAAATATTCATAACAATTCAGTCTAGATAGACATATGATATGTCATTCACTCATTTATTTTGTGATTACATAAAAAAATTAGGATTTGAATTTTTAGATTTTAAAAAAATAATTTTCAATTTGTTTTCATCTAAAAACATCATTAAAATCTTAATAAACTTTTTTTTAACCCTAAAACACTACTTATTCACTTCAAAAATAAAAAATCAAACAAAATACAAAAATTCTTCTCACTCTATTTTTTCTAGAATGTCTGGAGGAAACAACCACCTACATTAAACTATGCTCTCTAAGTGCTTGTTTAGTAGCATGGTAGATATTATTTTTTAAAATATTTTTTTATTTAGAAATGCATAAAAATAATATCTTTTTTATTTTTAAAAATTTATTTTTAACGTTAGCACATCAAAACGATAAAAAAATAAAATAAAATTTAATTTGAAGCTAAAATATTCAGCCAAAATACAAAAAATTCATTGAGTCACAATCTATTTTTTTCAACCACCTACATTAAACTTTACTCTCTAAGACGAACGTGTTGGCACCAATATCAGCCCTTATCGTGCCAGAATGTAGCAAATCAAACTCCTTTTCTTTTTTTTTTCTTTTGTTTCTAGCAACTTTATATATTATCTCTTAACATTCAAGGCTGAACATATGAAAAAAAATGAAATTAGGTCTGAAATATAAAATCCTTAAATAACAAGGACTAATTTATGGAAAAAAATTACAAATTAAAGGATTAAATTGAAGTTTTTCATGCCTATAAAGTGATATAGATGAAAAAAAAGCTTTTTTTTTATTATGTTAACTTTAATTCTTATTTTTTATTTTTAATAATAACCTAAAATTTTATTCTGTAAAATCCATTTTCATTTAATATCAAAATATTTTCTAACACCTCATATATAAAAAATCAGACAAACCAAAAACAAATCCCAAAACATAAAATCAACAACCAAAGCAAAGATAACTAAGAACTTGAGGAAGCTAAAAAAAAATAGTGAGCATTTTTTTACAGTATATTTGGATTGAACAAATCAAGATAATTAATTAACAGTTTAAATTGCTATTCTTAATTAAGAAACTAAAGCAAACAAGTGTTCTATCTTTTTTATATAGGTTATTTCAATTAGGTTGTTCAAAGTTTTTACATAATAGATATTTATTTATTTTAATACCAAACTATTTGTTGGGATTGAATTTTTGTTATGTTCTATTTTTTTATTTTTGAAAACTAATATTTGTTTTATGGTTGAATGAGATTTTTTATGGAAAAAAAGTGATGAAATGAATAGAGGGAAAGTATCATTATATATATAAAAACAATTCTTAAAATGGCATATGGGAGAATAACTCCTCCAATATAAATACATACATTAATTATCATTATGAAATAAATAGCATTAAAAGATCGCAAATCCCATATAAAAGACAACAGTGAAATTGCCATATTAAATTATTATTTATATACTAAAATAAAATGATGTTTTAACGTCGAAATGAAAAAATTATAGATTTTACTAATTTTTTTATTATATTATTACTGTAGCGATGGTAAAATTATAATTTTAAGGTTTTTTTATAAAAAAAAGGTTTTTCTTATATTTTTTTCTCTTTATACTTATATTTTTTTTATTTTACACTTCGTCTATTTATCATATTTTTTAAATATTTTTTTAGTTTTTTCCTTTTTTTTCTTTACAATCTTTTTTGAAAAAAATGTTATTTTTTATTTTTTATACTTTAAGTATTTATCACTCTACACAACTTATTTATAATATTTTTTTTATTCTTATCTTTATTTTTTCTAATTTCTTTTCTTTATTTTTAAAAAAAAAACTATTATACAAAAATTAAAAAAATAATATTTTACAGTAGCAGCAGTTGCAATAATATTTCATTCTTCTACTACATTAAAAATTAACTTAAAATCTTATATATTTTTATTATCAGGTATAATCTTTAATATATTTTATTAACAATCCATCCTCTCTTGCAAATTATACATAACAAGCAACTCCTACTTGATAATTGAAATCAAACACTCCAAAATATTGTGGTAATTCTACAGTTCTTGGAAATCGGCCTGGAAAGTGAAAACTATACAACCGTTGTAAACCGAACAAGTGAAATAAAAGAAAGAGATTTCATGTTATAGAGTTGTGTTTCTTGGGAAAATATATTGAAATGAAGAGAGCCGAAACTTAATCATTGAGCATTGTAGACATAAGATCCCATCAAGCCATAACAGTACCAGAATCATAAACTCAAGTAACTTGATAGCTGACAGGGCTTGGAATATTTGATGTGCTGAATTAGATGAAGGTAAAACTCCATCCTTGCAGTGTCAAACTGGCCACAATCTTCCCATTTTACATTAGAAAGGGAAAAAAAATCCTTCTCTTTCTCAATGAGAGTTGAATTGCCTTAAGCTGCTTCTTGCGAATGTGTAGCATCATATCAGCACAGATGATTGTAGTTCAAAACAAAACTTCAAACGGATGCGTGCAGCTCTGGAAAATCTCAAATCAGCCATGGTGATGGCAACCAAGTAGCTTCCACAACTGCTGCATATGTTTGAAATCTGCTCTCTGGATATATCACTCTCTGTGGTAAGCAATTCACTCCACAAATCAGCTCCAGCATAACCTGGTGCGGACATGGCTAATAGCACAAGATCAAGAGCATCAGGTGCACACTTTCATGTAATTCTTTATTAAGATCAGTACAAGAAAAAATGTTAGGTACAAATTCAAAATCAAAATACCTAAACAATAATTTATACAAGAAATGAGACAAATTATCCAAGAAATAATTTATACACAGACAGATTCAAATCAAATACAGTATGCTGTCAGCTCTAGTGCTAGAAGGGTCACTGTGAAGTCACTGGAACGTGAGAAATCACTCATCAAATCTGAAAATATTAGTGCAATAACTTGAAAGTGGTCCAAAAACCTAACCATTTTGAATAAAGACAATACATTGCAGCTGCACTTCATAAGAAAATTTCTCTACCTTAAGAGCTTCGACGCATAAATCGACTTATGATTTCATCATTGGATTCCAAATCCAATAACATCTGAAATGTAGACGAATCTGCAGAGAATCCTCTACCAACCATTTCTTCAATTAGTCGCACTGCATTTGATGGGTCACCGTTCCGAAGAAATCCTTGGATTGCAACGTTATAAGTGCAACTATTCGGCAAGCAGCCATTAACTACCATTTTCCTAAACATCTCACATGCTTCATTTGATAGTCCTTCTTTCAAAAGTCCACTGATCATGACAGTATATGTAACCACAGTAGGTTGTATTCCTTTAACAAAAAGATTGGAGAACAGTTCCCTTGCAGCTTCAAGCTTGCCAAAATTGCACATCCCTTGAATAAGGATATTATAAATGCAAATATGCGGCTCTATCTTGCTCTCCTGCATTGCCTTGAGCAGTCTGAATGCCTCATCCAAATGTCCATGTTTGCATAAGCCATCTAGCAAAATCGAATAAGTAATCGAATCTGGAAGCAGGCCATAAGAACACATCTCCTTAAAAAGCTTCTGTGCAACCTGAGGTCTCCCTGCTTGGCAAAAACCTTGCATAAGAGTACTGTAAGTGACAGTATCGGGAGTCAAATCTCTGTCATACATTTCAGAAAGGAGTGTTTTCGCCTCATTCAGCCTTCTACTCTTACAGTGCCCATTGATTAGTATGTTGTAAACTCGAACACTAGGTGCAAAACCCTTGCCAACCATGATGTCGAACAATTTTTGGGCCTCATCCATTTGGCTTTGTAAACAGTATCCGTCCATCAAAGCACTGTAAGTGTAAGCATCTGGTTCTACACCGTTTTCAGTCATCATTTCAAAGACACGCCGAGCTTCTAAAATCATCCCTTCTTTGCAGAGTCCATCAACCAAAATAGTGAATGTCACCGTATTTGGCATAACATTCCTTCCAATCATTTGTTTGAACAAGCTTGTTGCTTCATTCAACTGACCCAAATTGCAAAAACCGTGCAGAATTGAGCTGTAGGTAACAACATTTGGTGGAATGCCCTGATCCACCATTTCAGAAAAGAAGTACATGGCTTCATTGGCCCGTCTATCTTTACAAAGGCTATCTATGACTGTGTTATATGCCACCACATCTGGCTTACAACCTTTTTCTTCCATCTTCTTGAGCAACTGAAGTGCATTGGTCGTGTGGCCGATTTTGCATAAACCTTTAATTATAGTAGTATAAGTAATCAAACTAGGTGCAAAACCCATCTTTCCCATCTCATCAAATAATTTTACAGCATCGATGATTTTGGCCTTAGAGCAAAGGCCGTTAAGGAGGGTGCCGAAAGTGACATGAGTAGGTTGAAGACCAAGTTTGAACATTTTACCCAGAGCAGAGAAAGCAAAGTGAACATGATCACGGTTGGAGTGGCAGAGGCAGTTAATCAAAATGGTAAGAGTATAAACATTAGGTCTGATATTTGACAAATCCATTTGTTTGCAGAGGGAAATTACAGTTGAGTAATGTTTCTTTTTCACAAGGGACCCTAATAACTTGTTAAACACCACAACGGGTGGCAATGGACGAATGCCAAGCAACTGATTGAAAGAAGCAACGGCATCGGCAACACTATGAAGATTGTTATAGTTACTACAAAACCCACCATTTGTTATGGAGGAAGGGCTAATGTTGGTGGTAGAGGCTGTAGAAGTAGTGAAGTGCTGGTGAATGAAGAATAAGAAAGAACGGAATTTAGGAAAAGTACCCGTTTCCATTTGTTGTTGTTGAAGAAGCTGAAAAGCACAAGAAGCAGAAGCTACGAAAGTGCTTTTCCGCATCATCATGTTCGAAAGCGAAAGCGAAAGCGAACGCGAAAGCATGAGAAAAAGCTGCTGTCTCCTAGTGTTCTTATAAAGACTTCCGTTCAGTCTCACAATGTAAGTAGCCAATCTCTCACTCTCACAACTCCAGACTTCCGTTCAGTCTTCCTCTCGTCTTTAGTAATGAATGGATAAACCAGAAGGAACCCAATGGACCTCTTTTAAATCCATGTAGATAAACTAAAAACTATTTTTGTCACTGATTTTTTTTTATTTCATCATGGATTTATTATTTGAAATGGATAATTTGATGATAAATTGATGCATGATATAATAATAAAAAAATTATTATTTAAAAATAATTAAGACTTTAGAGACCAAGTTTGGTATTGAAATAAATAAGCAGGTTTTCTTTACTCTTTTCTTCTTTTTTTTATAACATTCATAAGTCTAGCAAGTCTGGTATTATTGCCTAGCTTTCTTTTTGTTTTGGACGAGGAGCTGGAGCTGGCCCATCTAGGCCCATGAGTCTAGACTCTTTGAGAGTTTGTTTTTTTATTAGAATTCTTTAGAATAATAAAATGATAATAATTTTATTTAGAGTATTATTTCATTAAATATTATTTTTTTCAATAAGATTATGACTTTTTTATATAAAATTAGAGAGCACTCTTTTTATACGCCCTTCATGATTTTTTTTCTTAAAGTTTAATCAAAATTTAGTATAATAAGATAGATAAAATTATATTTAAGATGCTATTTCACTGGGTATTGTTCGATTTGACATTTATTCTCAAATAAAATTCTAGTTTTTTCTTATAATGTTAGCAATAATCTCTTATATTATAAGAGGCGAGAGAAGGCAAAAAAAAAACCTGCCATAAACCTCCATGGACATGATTAAATGCCACCTCCAGAAGTTCCTGAAGATTCAGCAACAGCTTCCAATCTGATGACATGGTAGGTTGCCTTTAACCAAATGCATATTCCTAGTGAAGCTTGCATTAATTTCCAGCAAGAACAAGTCTGGAAATCAAAGAAGTTCACATTTAAGTCATTGAACAGAAAGATCATACATAGAGATACAAAAATAAGGTAAAAGTTTACAACTAGCAAGATTCATTTGCAATGCCATTTTATTATCACCAACATTCAGATACTGGCAACTGTATTCCCTTTGAAACTGCTACTCTCCATTTTTCCATTCTGATAGTCTTAAGCACTTGTAATAAATAAAATATATATTAGCAATATATAAACAATTAATGGATCATCTATTCGTATTTGAGAAATCACTCATCAAAGCTGAAAATATGAGTGCAGTAACTTGAAAGTGGTACAAAAACCTAACTATTTTGAAGAAAGCCAATACATGGAAACTGCACTTGATATGAAAATTTCACTTCATTTTTCTACCTTGAGAGTTTCCATGCAGAAATCGTCTTATGATTTCATCATAAGATTCCAGATCCAATAACATCTGAAATGTAGATGAATCTGCAGAAAGCCCTCTACCTGCCATCTCTTCGATTAGTTGTACTGCATTTGATGTGTCACCGTTTCGAAGAAATCCTTGGATTATAAGGTTGTGAGTGCAACTATTCAGCAAGCAGCCATCAACTGCCATCTTTCTAAACAACTCACATGCTTCATTTGATAGTCCTTCTTTCAAAAGTCCACTGATCATGACTTTATATGTAACCACATCAGGTTGTATCCCTTTAACAAAAAGATTGGAGAACAGTTCCCTTGCAGCTTCAAGCTTGCCAAAATTGCACATCCCTCGAATAAGGATAGTATAAATGAAAATATCAGGTTCTATCCTTCTCTCCTGCATTGCCTTGAGCACTTTGAATGCCTCGTCCAAAAGGCCATGTTTGCATAAGCCATCAAGCACAATCGAGTAAGTGATCAAATTCGGAAGCAGGCCATACGAACACATCTCCTTAAAAAGCTTCTGTGCATCCTGAGGTCTCCCTACATGGCAAAAACCTTTCATAAGAGTGTTATAAGTGACAGTATCAGGAGTCAATGCTTTATGAGACATTTCAGCAAGGAGTCCTTTTGCCTCATCAATCCCTCCACTCTTACAGTGCCCCTTGATCAATATGTTATAACTTCGAACACTAGGTGCGCAACCCTTGCGAACCATGATGTTGAGCAAATTTTGGGCCTCATTCATTTGGCTTCTTAAACAGTATCCATCCATCAAAGCATTGTAAGTGTAAACATTTGGTTCTACACCCTTTTCAGTCATCCTTTCAAAAACACACCGAGCTTCTGAAATCATCCCTTCTTTGCAGAGTCCATCAACCAAAATAGTGAATGTCACTGTATTTGGCATAACATTCCTTTCAACCATTTGATTGAACAAGCTTGTTGCTTCATTCAATCGACCCAATTTGCAAAAGCCGTGCAGAATCGAGCTGTAAGTAACAACATTTGGTGGAATGCCCCGATCAAACATTTCAAATAGGAATTCAGTGGCTTGGTTTACCCGTTTATCCTTGCAAAGGCTATCTATGATAGTATTATATGTCGCCACTGCTGGCGTACAACCTTTTTCTTCCATCTTCTTGATCAAATGAAGAGCCCTGGTCGTGTTGCCGGTTTTGCATAAACCATTAATTATAGTGCTATAAGTAATCACATCAGGTTCATACCCCATCTTTAGCATCTCAACAAACATTTTTTCTGCATCTGTGATTTTGGCCTTAGATAAAAGGCCGTTAAATAGGGTATTGAAAGTGACATTAGTAGGTGGAAGACCAAGTTTGAACATTTTACCAAAAACAGAGAAAACAAAATGAAAATGATCATGGTTGGAGTGGCAGAGCAGTTAATCAAAATGGTAAGAGTATAAACGTCAGGTCTGATATTTGACAAATCCATTTGTTTGCAGAGAGAAATTACAGTAGAGTAATGTTTCTTTTTGACAAGGGACCCTAATAACTGGTTAAATTCCACAACGGGTGGCATTGGACGAATGCTAAGCAACTCATTGAAAGAAGCAACGGCATCGGAAACACTATGAAGAGTGCTATAATTATTACAAAACCCACCATTGTTTCTCGAGGAAGGACTAATTTTGGTGGTAGAAGCTGTAGAAGTAGCGATTTGCTGGGGAGTGAAGAATAAGAAAGAAGGGAATTTAGGAAAAACACCGATTTCCATTTGTCGTTGTTGAAGCTCAAAGAGAGAAGCAGAAGCTGTAAAGGTGGATTTCCACATCATTATTTGCAAAGCAGAAGCTTAGCCCAACAAAACCTGCTCCCAGTCTCACTCAAGAAAGTTAGCGGTGGTCACTGAGACTGAAACACGCAAGCTGAGGGGCTTCTCTTTTTAGGGTTTTCCAAATTGCGCTCATCATAAAACCCAATGCACCATTTCATTTTAGGATTACTTGCCTCGGCGCGGGGCCGTTTTTTTTTTAAAAAAATGATATTTAGATGCCAAATTGAGATAAAAAAATAATATAAAAAATCGGTTATTATAAATTTGTAATTCTGATAATTAGAGTAAAGCTAATTTAGAATATTTTACTAAACTTGTATTTTAGATTATGAAATTTGAATACCATTATATATAAAAAAAAAAGGATCATGAAGATTTGTTTTAAAAATAATTCATGCTAACTTTTTAAATTTATAATCTAGTTTATTAGACCTAAGTTATCTAATGAGAAAAAAAAATCATGTAATCAATCAAATATTGAAAGTTGAAACTGAAAAAAAAATTAATTATAAAAAAAAGATTTTAAAAAAACAACAATTAAAAGAATGAGGATCAAAATTGAAAAAAAAAATTATTTGATTAGAGCGCAAAATTAAAAAGAAAAATAAATTTAACAAAAAGACCAAAAAATATCAAAAGAATGAGGATAAAAAATGACACAAAAATAAAAATAATATTACGATCGAGGAGTGAAATTAAAAAGAACAATAAATTCTATAAAAGGACCAAGAGAAAAATTAGAAATCAAAACAATGAGGACTAAATTGAAAAATATAATACTATCAATTTAAATTGAATGATGAAATTAAAAACAAATAAATTTTTTATAAAATGACAAAGAAAAGATAGAAATTAAAAGAATAAAAATCAAATTGAAGGATATAATATTTAGTAAATTGAGATTGAAAGATAAGATTGAAAACAAATAAAATTCCAGGATCAAGAACAAAATTAAAAAAATAAAAACTGTAATTGAAATACCAACAACAAAGTTGTACTTTTTAAGAGAAAAAAAGAGAAAAACAAATTCTAACAACATTGTCGAAGGATATTTTTGGATATTGAAATGCATACATCTTTGTAATTACAATTTAAGTGTCATGTATGAACTATTTTATTTTTTTTATTTGGTCAAATATGAAAATGCTCCTGAGTTGACTTTGCAATTATAAAAAAACTATTATGAGAAGCCAAAAATACCCCTTAACTTTAGGCTTAATTTTTATTTATTTAAAGGGTATTTTTTATTGTTTTACCATGTATTTTAACTATTTATTATATATTATATTTGGTTAAATACCAAAAAATCCCTCAACTTAAATTATAATATCAAAAAACCCATTATGAAAAACATAAAAATAGCTTCTAATGCAAGGTTTAATTTTTTTAATTTCAAAAATATTTTGGCTATTTTATTGTGCAATTAATGTAAAAAAAATTTATTTATCACCAGTCAATTTGAAAATAACAAATGAATTATGTGAAAATACTTATATGCCCTTGAAAACCAGTGTTAAATTTTTTGAATGAAGACTTAAAAGAGTCATTACAATACTGCGGCGAACAATGTAAATGTCTTTACAGCTATAATGTTTTTCAGATGCTAATTAGCTCTTTTTAATTTAGTAAGGTGTTTTCGTTCTCACAATATATTTTTGTGTACAAAAACCTAACTATTTTGATGAAAACTACACTTGATAGGAAGATTTTACTTCATTTTTCTACCTTGTGAGCTTCCATGCATAAAGAGACTTATGATTTCATCCCTCGATTCCAGATCCGATAACATCTGAAATGTAGACGAATCTGCAGAGAACCCTCTACCAACCATTTCTTCGATTAGTCGTCCTGCATTTGATGTGTCACCGTTTCGAAGAAATCCTTGGATTATAACGTTGTAAGTGCAACTATTCGGCAAGCAGCCATGAACAGCCATTTCTCTAAACAACTCACATGCTTCACTTGATAGTCCTCCTTTCAAAAGTCCACTGATCATGACAGTATATGTAACCACGTCAGGTTGTATTCCTTTAACAAAAAGATTGGAGAACAGTTCCCTTACAGCTTCAAGCTTGCCAAAATTGCACATCCCTTGAATAAGGATAGTATAAATGAAAATATTAGGTTCTATCTTGCTCTCCTGCATTGCCTTGAGCAGTTCGAATGCCTCATCCAAATGGCCTTGTTTGCATAAGCCATCTAGCACAATCGAGTAAGTCATCAAATCTGGAAGCAGGCCATAAGAACGCATCTCCTCAAGAAGCTTCTGTGCATCCTGAGGTCTCCCATCTTGGCAAAAACCTTTCATTAGAGTACTATAAGTGACAGTATCAGGAGTCAATGCTTTATGAGACATTTCAGCAAGGAGTCCCTTTGCCTCATCAATCCTTCCACTCTTACAGTGCCCCTTGATCAATATGTTATAACTTCGAACACTAGGTGCGCAACCCTTGCGAACCATAATGTTGAACAATTTTTGGGCCTCGTCCATTTGGCTCTGCGAACAGTATCCATCCATCAAAGCATTGTACGTGTTAACATTTGGTTCCACACCCTTTTCAATCATCGTTTCAAAAACACACTGAGCTTCTAAAATCATCCCTTCTTTAGAAAGTCCATCAACCAAGATATTGAATGTCACTGTATCTGGCATAACATTCCTTTCAACCATTTGCTTGAACAAGCTTGTTGCTTCATTTGATCGACCCAAATTGCAAAAACCATGCAGAATCGAGCTGTAAGTAACAACATTTGGTGAAATGCCCCGATTGACCATTTCAGATAGGAATTCCATGGCTTCAGTTATGAGTTTATCTTTGCAAAGGCTATCTATGATTGTACTATATACCACCACATTTGGCTTACAACCTTTTTCTTCCATCTTCTTGAGCAACTGGATTGCCATGGTCGTGCTGCCCATTTTGCATAAACCATTAATTATAGTACTATAAGTAATCACATCAGGTTCATACCCCATCTTTACCATCTCATCAAACAATTTTACAGCATCAATGATTTTGGCCTTAGAGGAAAGGCCGTTAAGTAGGGTACTGAAAGTGACATGATTAGGTTGAAGACCAAGTTTGAACATGTTACCCAAAACAGAGAAAGCAAAATGAAAATGATCATGGTTGGAGTGGCAGAAGCAGTTAATCAAAATGGTAAGAGTATACACATCAGGTCTGATATTTGACAAATCCATTTGTTTGCAGAGAGAAATTACAGTTGAGTAATGTTTCTTTTTCACGAGGGACCCTAATAACTTGTTAAATTCCACAACGGGTGGCATTGGACGCATGCTAAGCAACTCATTGAAAGAAGCAACGGCATCAGCAACACTATGAAGAGTGCTATAATTATTACAAAACCCGCCATTGTTTCTCGAGGAAGGACTAATTTTGGTGGTAGAAGCAGTAGAAGCAGTGATGTGCTGGTGAATGAAGAATAAGAAAAAAGGGAGTTTAGGAAAATTACCCATTTCCATTTGTCGTTGTTGAAGCTGAAAAGCAGAAGCTGTGAAGGTGCTTTTCCGCATCATCATCATTTGCAAAGCAGGAGCTGAACCCAAACCTGCTCCAGTCTTTCTCTCTTGCCGGTTCTCGGTTCTCACAGGGACTGAAACACACTCATAAACAAGTAGAGGGGCTTCTCCTTTTAGGGTTTTCAAAAATGGGGCTCATGATTAAGACCCAACGGACCATTTCTTTTTGAAGCTCAACAAGTCTCACACCTTTTCGTTCTCACTTGGTTTTTTTTTTTTTTTTCCTTCCCAACTGTGCCATGAGAATTGAGATGATTCTCAAAACTCTTTTTTATTTAATTTTATTTCTATGAAAATAAATATTCAAAAACATTTAATAAATGTATTTATTCAATCATTATTATGTCTTCTTATTTATAAATTTATTTTCTATTTAAAGTGGACATGACTTTTTTTTATCAACAACAAGGTTTTTCAATACAGTCTTTAAGAAATTAAAATAAAATTTGTGAAAATTCAGAAAAATATATTTTTTTAGATAAAACTTCTTTTTTTTCAACAGAAAATACCTTTTTTTTTTTATTAGAAGCTTGGTTCTTCATATAAAAATCTATTAGGATTTGTAAAGAAGTTTTCAACCAAGAAACAAAAAATAATGTCTTGATTATATTTATCGTGAGACTTTATGAAAAATAAATAAAAATGAAGTTCCTAAAAATTCAAATGATTTAAATTAAAAAGGAAAATGTATTTTTAACACAAAACTCCCTTTTTTAATCGTATTTAATCGTATTTCCTATATTGTTAATAATGACATATATAAAATAAAGTAAAAGGTTTATTTATGAAAGCAATTAAATATGCTCATAAGGAAATAAATAAGTTATTTAAAAAATAAATAAATTAGTAACTAAATATAGTAATAAATAGAATAAAAATTTAAAAATAAAGAAATTGGTTGTTTTTAAAAAAAATTATTTTATAAAAACATGAGAAAATTATTATTTTATTTATGCAAAAAAGTAAAAATTAATGAAATGATATATAATAATTTATATTTTAATGTAGATTAATTCTATGACTTGAACATGATTAAAAAATAATTAAATTATTATTTTTATATTTATATTCATATACACGAGAGAGCATAGGATATCATCATCTATAGGATATTGTTCTGTCATGTCCCAATACTTGTCAAATATAAAACTTAAGCATCAGATTTGTTCAGTCCAGTACCCATCCATGTCTGACTTTTGTTTGTTTAAGTTGATAGTTAAAAAAACATTAATTTATAAAATGAGATTGTTTGGAATAGTTTATATATATATATATATATATATATATATATATATATATATATATATATATATGTTTTTGCATTGTTTTAATATATTATATCAAAAATAATTTTAAAAATATATATCATTTTAATATATATTTTCGAGTAAAAAATATTTTGAAAATCAATTATTACTGTGCTCCCAAATAATAATTTTTTTTTATTTTTAACATTCACGTATTAAAACAATCAAAAATATTAAAAAATATATTAATTTAAAATAAAAAAATCAAATATTAACAAAAAAATAAATATAGATTCAATCTCAATTCCAGGCAAAACCCTAAATCCTCAAAAGCAGTCCAACGCCTGATGGAGCAACATGTCTGGTTAAAAGTTGCTCTTCTTTATTTATTCAATGGCAATCTGACTTGTTCAAGGTGCAATTACAAGCAGCCAATTTCGGCTTAACAACCTGTCCGGAGAACATACTGCTAATGGCAAACAAAATTAGGAGCTCAATCTAGGCGAACTCCTCTAGCTAGTAAAAAATGAATCAAAATTTGGGACTGCAAATCTTTTCTCCAATCTTTCGAGGACCGACCATATCGGCCACATGCTTTGAGTGCACCTCTTCCATTTGACCTTCCACTCTCCTCAATCCTTTCCACAGCACCTTCACAGTAAATACAAGGAGCTAGTCAGATTTCACGAACAAAAAAGGCACATGAGTGCTGAATTTCTTGTGCAGGGATCCCCGATAAAAGAAGGAACAGTCGAGTCCAGATAGTGTTGTCAGCCTGTTTCTGGTAGGACCAAGCTAATGGAAGAAATAAGTCAACACACACCACAAAAGAGAAAAACACACGGTTTGGGCTGGGAAACATGATTCCCTGAGAGTATGAAGCAGCAAAGGCCTGCCAACCTCTGACTATTATCTTACACTTGCAGTCTAATATATCTAAGAACTACATAAAACAATAACAGACAAGGTGACATGAACAGGAAATCCAAATAATGATCTGACAGATAGCTGCATGAGCTTGCTCGGATGCAAATAACTGTAGAATCTCCGGTAAATCATTCTTGGTCACGCCTTCTGAGTTCACTCTTATAATGCAATTTTTTGGTTGATGGAAGACTCTAAACAAAAGATTCTAGAAATACAATCATTTTCTGAAAGAAATCTGAAGGATAAAGAGTACCGTTTGTATTTCTTCTTGGAACCACATGGACAGGGTGCATTTTTGCTGATCTGCCCACTCTTACCCAAATTAGACCGAGCAAGATCCAATGGTGTCGATCCCATCAACTTCTGGACCTAGAAACAGAGATAATAATCGATGATACATCTTCCTAACATTCTCACTTCTAGAGAGTAATTGAAAAGAAAAAATAGCAGTTGATATATTGCTCCACTACAGATCCGAGAAATAAAAATGGAACTAAGGGTCCGTTTGTTTCTCGGAAAGTGGTTTCCGGGAAACCACTTTCTAAACTTTCCTGTGTTTGTTTGTCTTTAAGAAAGTGCGGAAAACACTTTCCAGTCAAAGAAAAATTTGAATTGGTTTTCAGGAAAGTAGTTTCCCTTTTATTTTGGGCGGAAAACACTTTCCGGAAATTGTGAAAAATTTAGAAATGTTATATTATTTGCTGATTATATCAAATTTGGTCCTCAAACTTTTGATTGCTATATATATTTTGTTTTGAATATTTGTTTTTCAATTTCATCCCTTAAAATTTAATTTTTATATTAACTTTGATCCTTATTTTTATTTTGCTTTTCCCTTATCATTTTTTAATTGAAATTTTTTATCTATCAAATTTAGTCCTCATTCTTTTGATTGTTACTTATTTTATTTGAAATAATTTATGAAATATTAATTATTATTATTTTAATTTCTTCATCTTTATATTTTTTTTATTTTTTAGATTTGATTTCTATTATTTTGATTATTATTTATTTTATTTGAGATAATTTATGAAATTATATTTTTTTTCAATTTCATTATCATTCAACCTTTTAATTTGTAAGATTTGTTCCTCATTATTTTAATAAACTTGAAAAAAAATAAAACATTAATAAGTCTCATTTTCCATGACATAACCAAACATTGGAAAGTGTTTTCCAACTTATTTTTCATTGCAATACCAAACATCGGAAAATAATTCACTTTCCCGGAATTCACTTTCCAAAAGGAAACTACTTTCCAGCAAGCAAACAAACGGGGCCTAAACAATTGACTAAATCAAACACTTCATGTGGAAAAGAAGACTGAATTGATAAATAACAAAGCATATAGGATCATTTGGTTTAAAATCTATAACAAAGTTCAGCGCACAATCCCATAACGTGACTACGCAGATTTTTCCACTTTTTTTCTGAAGAATAGCCCAACTATGAAAAATGTTCAATACCAGCAAAGGTATGCATGGAGCTACGACTTCTGCTTTGAACAGGTTCAAATCACATGACTATAAAGATACAGAGTGGTCCTGAAAGACAACAAATTCATTTGTCTTCCCAAATTTTGTAAAACTGAGCCAAAAAAAGAATTGATACCAGGGCCTTCTTCTGACATTAACTAACCCCGGACCCAGTAACATCTTACACATAGAATGACTTCTAACAGAGGATTTGATTCCTGATTTACTGGTATGGTTTTCCCATCATAGTGAATGAACAACCACCCTCATTCAGTAATCCATATTCGTAATCTTTCACAAAAACATGAAGCAGAAGTGTAGAAACTCTTTAAAAAGTGTAATAACTAGAATAAAATGCAAGCAACAGTACCTCAGCCATGGTCTTCGGCATTGGTTTCCCTTCTTCCTTTAATTTTTGCAACTTATTCTGTGCTTCTTTAGCCCATATAAACTTAGAAAGTGTAATCTCAACATCTGCTATTGTGCAATTACAGTGCTTCGCTGCTTCTTGTTTTTGACTTGTTTGGAGGTTCTACAAACAATGAAACTAAAATCATAATCAAACAGCCTACCCAGATGCCATGAAAAAGTAACATAAGATTAAATAAATTAAGAACCTAGAAGGGAACCAACCTTGCAAGCAGCATTCAATACACACAAAAATTCTATACATGACCAAAGTTATTAGGGATTAGAGAATATATATATAGGCAATGAAAGGCAAAATATGAGCAAATAAAAGAGATATTAGAGAATTAAAAAAAAAAAAAAAGAGGTGCATCAAATAACCAATCATATGGTACAATCAACTTTGCTGTCTCATGATATTCAGCACTAGAAGATTTGAACCCTACACCGCAAAACAATTTATTGAGATTATTCACAAATGTCTTGGGAGGCTAATGGCACATTACACATGAATGCATACATTGAAAGATGATTAAATAATTTAACCAGCAATCTAACCAGAACCCATCAAATAACAGAAGATTAGAAAAAATAAGAGCAAACAAGGGAACCAGTCTTGCAGGAAACAAAAAAGGCATGCAAAAATTCTATACATGGCTGAAGTTTAATGGAAGAAAGTACTACAGCCATTTGAAGAGCTGTTAGAAAATAAAAAACAAGAGGTGTATCATGGAGTTAATCACAGGATGCAATCAACTTGCTGGCTCATGAATATTCAGCACCAGAAGATTCGAACCCCCCACCAGAAAACACTTTGCTGCGAGATAGTGAAATTATAATTGTAAGGTCAGAACTATAAGGTAGTGTTGAAAAGTCTTGCTGGCAAATGGCACCTTCAAAAAAAATCACATAAAGATGATCCCCTTCATTTGGTGTCCAGCCTTGATTTTACTAAAATTACCCATCAAAGTATCCCCTAACCCAAAATATTAATAAACCAGATTGCATATTTGCTTCATACTATTCCAACTCATCATTTGAATGACAGAAGATACTCTACTATTAGTAAAGAGCAATACCACAGCAATTTTGCAGTAAAGGGACAAAGTTAATAAGTAGATCCAAGCCGTGTGTGGTAGTATATAAGAAAGGCAGCTATAAAGGGACAAACCAACCTCTCCAGTGGGATCAAGTGCACCTAGATATCGAATTATTGCTTCCTGCTTTTCAAAGGCACTAGAAAAAGTCGCTTCACTGCTTCTACCAACGACGAATTGCTTTAGCGATCCAACCCTCCTCGCATTCTTCATCCCATCTGCAAAGCCTAAAATCAAAAAAAAAAATCAAAACTAACAAAAATAGCTTTCATTTTAATAGCACCCAAGTTATTCATCTATTTGAAACACACCCTCAAACACAGAAGTTACACTTCAAGTTTTTCACTTTCACTCTCAAAACACAAAAGGGAGTTCTAAAACCAAAAAATTAAAACAAATCAAACACTAAAAACCATAAAATTTGCTGATTACTGGATTGAGAACTAACGTGACAGGCAGTGACGCAAGACTTACTGAGTAACGTGAATGACTCTGGGGTGTCTTCAGTTTCTGCCTTTTTTCCAGTGAAGACACCTTTGATGGTGTCCATCCATGAACTCACTGGCGCAGTGGAGGAAATCAAGCGGTGCTGTGACGTAATGAGGTGACTGTCAATGTGAGAATAGCTTAGGGAGCACAAGGAGAGAAATTTAGGGTTTTTCTGGGAAATGTTGAACAGAATCCTTGGAGAATTCATTGTTTTGTGGATTGGAAATGAATTTTCGAGTGATTTTTTTCTTTCTATTTCTGTGTCTGTGTTTTTGGAATTAGGGTTTAATGGATGCTTTTTTACAGGAGGGTGGATTTAGGCATGGTAGTTAATTGAATCAACAAATCTTGTAAAACGACGTCGATTTGTTGGATTCTAAAGAGGATAGTAATTAAACCTGGCCTAGCACAAAATTTGAATCATTCTCTATATATATATATATATATATATATATATATATATGAACCGCGCTTCATTATGGTTTTTTCTTTTTGATAAAAAATTATATATGTAGATTTTTTTAATATATTTTTATAATTAAAAAAATTAAGTGAAAATAATTTTTTTATGTGTATATATATAATTAAATAAATAAAAAACTATGAATATTAATAAATAAATAAAATCATAAATGATAACTAACAATAAAAAATAAAAATTGAGAGATAAAGATAGATCAAAATATTTAATGTTGTAAGTCGGGATATTTATTCAATTGTGTTTGCTAAATTTATTTATTAAAGTATTTTTTCTATTCAAGCAAACAATAATAGAAATAAAGAAATAAATTAAATTGATTGAATAAAAAAATAAAAAAAAACACTATGCAAGACTACACATATTGAAAATATCATTCGACAATAATTTTGTTTTATTTTAAAAAATAAAGTTAATTTAGAATTAAAAAAATTATAAATAAATAAGAAATTGTTAGATAAAAGAATAAGAAAAATGGTGAAAGCTTATAGAAATCAACAAGTTCATATTTTCTTTCTTAGAACTAACCGACAATGATGAAAGGAGAGTCGAATTAGTCATGTTTTAAGTTAGTAAGAGGATTTTATCAAGAATAATATATGGTGTAATTAGGATATAAATAAACAAGGGAAGATATAAATAAAATATGATAAAATAATTATGTGTGGCTAATCATTTAGATTATCAATAGGAAATTTAAATGATAAAGTTATATGTAACATATGGCTAATTCTGTTAGAAATCAAAATGGAACATTTAGAATGGAAAATTAAATATAATGGTGATTTTTATTATTATTACAGAGTATGTTAAAATAATGTTGATCAATGAGAGAATTGATTCGCAGAGAATACTTTAACAATTGTGATGCTAACCCGAGCCAGAAAAGGAGCTTCTAACATAGCAGGTAGATGCCCAGTATTTATAAAATTGTTATGTTATGTTAATGTTGTTATCATGAGATTTATTTATTTGTTCTGCTATTATTATGTAAGTAAGTAATTAAATAAATGATGGAAGAAAACGAAGTACATGAGAGAAATATTTGACTAGCTACTACTCAAATGAGGCTAATGATGTCAAATGACTCTTGGCATCAGCATTAGGAAGGGATGTAATTGAGGAATTTAAAAGAATCTGATTAATTATTGTAGGTATTTGGATAGAAAATGATATCAATGAATTATATTCATATCAATATTTTCATTAAAACTTGATTAGTTGCTCTTGAAGGGAGGCTAATTATGTTAAGAGGTTTTCTTAACATCAACATTTTCAAATAATGGACTTAATATACACGGAAAGGGGTTGGTTAGTTATTCCAGTCCAGGATAACTAATAATATTAATGCGACATATTGATATGAACATAAATTTCAAGTTTTAATTAGCCGATCTCAAGCAAAAGAGATTAATGGTGTTGATAAAATTACTAGCATCGACAAGGTTTTAAGAACAGAAAAAACAAAAGAGGAATTTGCATTAACTAAATTTAGAAATTAAGGAAAACAATAGTATAAAGAGAAAACTAGGAGATTGTAGATTTTCTGAAGAAATAATGTGGACTAGATATCAAAGAAGCTGCACTAATATGATTATATTAAATAAAAAATAATGATTAAATAGAAATAAATCAAGAATGTATAACTAATAATTTTAAAGATTAAACACTATAGCTGTTGTATTTTCTTTTTAGGCGTTCTCATTTACAACAAAAGTAGTCTTTTGCTTATCCTGTTTTATTATTATAAACTATAAATAATATGTACTATTTTGAGATGGATTGTAACCTTATTTAATTATGTATTAATGAAGTCTAAACTCTATTTCGATGCATGGATATGAACAAACAAAATTATTAACATGATGATTTTATGACTTGGATGCTTATGTTTAAAATTTTATTCTTCCCTAGATTGCATAATTAATTGTGAATATACTTATTAGTGTTGAAGTGAAATGATGAGTATCGTTGACTACGTGTGGTTAAATCCATAATGATTGGATCATGATTTGATATTGTGTATAGTTGTAACGAGATATAGTTGATTATATGAGACCTTTCATAATAGAGAAAAACTTTGCTAAAATTTAGTTGAAAAAAATATCTGATCTGAATAAATATAAATATATGCCTTTATTCAATTATTTTGGGACTATTGCACTTATGCTCTTTTTTGTCTCATTTTCTCTTTCCAAAAAAATCATAGTTTTATTTTGGAGGTGTTTGAAATTGTGATTGAATTATGTTTCTGAAAAAAATTATATTTTTTAGGTTTAATTTTTTTTTTATGTTTCTAGATCATTTTGATATACTGATATTAAAAATAAATAAAAAATATTATTTTAATATATTTTTATATTTTATTCGATTCCAAGGAGAGTCCACTAGCATCTTCCATAATATGAAAATTTACTTATTTCATATCCTCCACTTGTTTGTACTTCCCTGCTTTTGGAAGCTAAAATGATAAGTAGAATCCATCTCTTCAATTTGTTTATAGCTTTAGGGTTCTGGGATTCAAAGCAAGCGTTTGGAAACGCGGTTCAACTCGTGTTTTTAAAAAATTTTGAAATTTTTTGTTTTATTAAAATTTAATATGGTTTGTACGTTTTGGATCGTTTTGATGTGCTGATATCAAAAATGATTTTTAAAAAATGAAAAAACATCATTGGCATGCATTTTGGCACGAAAAGTTATTTGAAAAGCACCCGCAACCACACTATCAAACACGCTCAAAACCTGGCCCGTTTGAGAGTGTGATTGCGGTTGCTTTTCAAAGTGTTTTTTACTCGGAAATATATCAAAATAATATTTTTTTATTTTTAAAAAATTATTTTTAACATCAGCACATCAAAATAATTTAAAAATATAAAAAAATATTAATTTGAAGCAAATAAAAAAATAAAAAAAATTCAATTTTTTTCAAAAACGCTTTTAAAACGCAAAAACAAACAGGGCTTACTGAATAAATCCTCCTACTAATTGTTTAATCTATTTAACACTCAATAAAAATTATAATTTTTTTAAAATACAGAGGATAAATATAAAAACAACTAAAGCATAAAATGATTAGGATAATTTTTATTTATTGTAATTATAAATTATGGATGAGATTTTATTATTTTAAGGTTTTTTTTAGGATTATTATCGTTGTCGTCATCATCAAAATTTATACTGAGGATGCTCATGTAATTAAGACAAAATGCAAGTCCCCCAACTTGCAAAGCACAAAAACAATGTACTGTATACTGTATAGTATTTGAATTCCAATTCCCCAAAACGACACAACTTGCTTGTGAAGGACTCGAACTCATCAGTGTTTCTTATTCCTAAAACGACACAGGTCACACATTGAACATTACAGAGAAAAAAATAACAATTTCATTTTTATCCAGCATCAAGCAAGAAGCAGAGAGAAGAGGGGAGCAGGGAGAGAATGGCACTGTCAACAGTAACATATTCACCAACACAAAAAGGAATAGTAATTTCAATTCCAACGTTGGTCCTTTCTGTTTCTGTAGGAGCAATAATGCTATTCTTTCTCTTATCTTCGCTCTCTACATGTTCATGCCCTTCTTCTTTGCAAAGCTTTAATGATAATAACAATGGTCGGGGTGGGCTTGGCGAGGTTGATAAAAAAGAGAGAATATCTGCAACACAAGAGGATATTGAATGGATTATGGATCAGATCCAAGCTAATGGCTTACATATGCAAGATAATGTTCTTCGTAAAGGGATTAATCCCCGTACTAGAGCTCAACAATTACAAGATCTCATTCAGTAAGTAACTCTCTTTTATGTTTTTATATTGTTTTTTGAGTTCTGGGTTCTCTTTGTTTTGAATGGTTGTGTATTGGGTGTTGATAAAGTTTGGATTTTGCGTGGTTTTTTTGGATGATGTTGTATTGTTTGGTGGAAAAGATGGAATTTCTAAGGATGTCATATGTGTTAATGTGTTTGGGCTGTGGTACCAAGTTGGGTGCTTAATTTGAGTTGCACATTTTTAACAAGGAAAGGTGTTCATTTTTTTTAAAATCTGTTTAATCTTGCAAAATCACAACCATGTGTGTTTGTGTGCGTGATTTCGTGAGTGAGTTTTTCTTCCTGGGGTTTGGACATTATGTCGGTGCTCCATTGCTATCCTGCAAATGTTATTGTCAATATCTCTGCACTTGATCTATGTTTGATAGAATGGAGTGAGAGGTAATTAATGTATTGGAAGGAGATGACGGTATTCTGGCGAAATGCAGTGTCATGGAAAGAAGTAAGAATCATTTGAAAACATACACAGTAACACATTTGACTTGATTTGATTTGATTTGATTTTGGGAGTTGAGTTTTTCTTCACGCGCACTCTAAGTGCAATGTCATAACTTCTAGTAGTTAATGTTACCGGTTTCTCTTATATTGGTTGTCCCCAAAAAATTGAGCATGTCTTTGTATGTTTCTGCATATACACTCAAACTTAGAAATTGGTATTTTGTACATTTTAATTTCAGGGTACAGGAATGATTTTTAATTGATTTGAGTCCTTTTTTTCAGGTTCAAGGGCATATCACATTATGAAGGGCTAGTGTCAGATAACCACACTGCTCTCCCATGTCCTGGCGAGCTACTTGTGGAAGAGCACCATAGCAACTATGGGGAGCCCTGGGCTGGTGGACGCGATGTGTTTGAGTTCCTTGCAGAGTCCAGCCACCTGTCACCCAATTCACGTGTGCTAGAGATTGGGTGTGGAACACTCCGTGTTGGCTTGCATTTCATTCGTTATCTCGTCCCTGAGCACTTCCATTGTCTTGAAAGAGACGAGCTCTCTCTGATGGCTGCATTCAGATACGAGCTTCCCTCTCAGGGTCTTTTACACAAGCGTCCTCTGATTGTGAAAGGTGAAGACATGGATTTCTCCAAGTTTGGTTCTGGAGTTGTGTATGATTTGATATATGCTAGTGCTGTGTTTCTTCATATGCCTGATAAGCTTGTCTGGGCTGGACTGGAGAGATTAGTGGGCATGCTGAAACCTTATGATGGCCTCATCTTCGTGTCACATAATATAAAGTTCTGTTCAAGACTTGGAGGTGAGGAATGTACTAAGAGGTTGACCAGTCTGGGACTCGAGTATAGTGGAAAGCACACACATGATAGCTTGCTGTTTAATCACTATGAAATTTGGTTTGAATTTAGGCGGTCTAAAGCTTAGAGCCCGCAGGACACTCTTTCTGGTTTATTTGGATACAAGATGAAGCCTCCGTGATTGTTGTATACTAGTTTTGTTGCTCCTGATCACTTCCTCTTCAACATCCAGTTTATAACAGTAAGAAGAAAGAAGGATTGATGACCTTGCAGGTTTTTGTTTGGATTGAACTTCTCTCTGAGGATGGAATGGGAGACTTTCGATGTATGTTTTACGGAAAAAGAAATGGATGTAACTTTGATTTAAGGATTCAGAGCTGATTTGAAAAGGTCCTTAAGGTTATGAAATTAAATTATGCAACGGGTTAGTCCAAATTTGAAATGCTAGCTAGAGGGCACACTTTCTTTTCAGACATTCTATGGCTTCTTGATTACTAAAACTTGTAATGTTAATGCACAGTTTGTAGCTCTTGAGAAGGTCCTGAAACTGAATGTATCTAATGATTTATCAGTGCATTGTGTTGCTTTTCTCTTCCGAGGTTCTCGTCTAGACTGCATCTGGCCTGCTAACTTTAAATTGCTTAGAAGCAAAGCATTTTAAACTGGCCAAGACTGAAGCACATGAGCCTGCCACTCTGCCAGTCCTCTTTTGCACTTGCATCATATTCCATACTACCACAGAAAACTTAAGCTGTAATCGTGTAATGGAAGAGAAATTTGGGGGATATAGAATGTAGGAACATTGCGTGGACAAGGCAATGACAGTGAATGGGAACTCCAAGGAGATGTATCCAGTGTAATGCATTGTTGAAAGAGCAGAAATCAGTTTCATACATGTGGGAATCATATCAATTGAGCAGCTGAGAGCTGGATTTGCTCCGCTGACACCGCATACAGGTCATGAAACATGTTATGAAGCTAATCAAAAGACCAGAAAGGTGTGATATAATAAACAATATGATGTTAATAAAATCTAAACAAAGTTCAGGCACGCATCACGCTACCATGTCCATGTTAATGAGTATTTAACAATTCTCATCAGACCTAACCAGGTCATCAATCATGTGACAACAGGGATACTGTAAACAAATAATACAACAGATCCCAAGTTCCCAACAAGCCTAAGCAAAACCCCCCATCACACTGTGATACACAACACTCACTAAAAAAACTCCCTCCAGATCAAAGCATGGAATCCCACACACCCTTTGTTAAGCACCCAACTGGGAAAAAAAAAAAAAAAAGGATCCCGGTCCTGCATACAAAAAAAAATAAAAAAAATCCTGAGGCTTTTCTCTACCCTTAGATTAGATCAGACATCCTTCTTCTGTGACGAGAAAGCGTAGTTCTCAAGTTTGGATCTGATGAAATAACTGTCTTGCTTCGAGGCAAGGAGGCCATCTTCATCTCCGGGCCATTGCATTTGGGACTCTCTGGGAGCAGAGGTTTTGTCTCGCCATATCTTGACTTTCTATTTGATTCCTTTAAAATTGCTCTAAAGCGAAATTCTGAATAACTGAAGGACTGAGAAGCTGAAAATTGTAATGAACTTCTTGTTGCGGATCTCAAACTTCTTGCCCGCCCAACAACTAATTTTTCTGCAGCACTTTGCCTTTGCCGACTAGCCACAGTAGAAGTCATGAATCGCGGGAAAGGACTTGTCATATTCCTCCTAATTCCTTTGTCAGTAACTCGAGATGTACTATTGACTTCCTTATAGTCTTCTTTGGGACTTATAGGTGCATTCTCCTTGTCATCAGGAACATGATAAGTAGTTGACAAAAGCTCTCTGTTTTCACTCAGTAGGAACTCAGCCTTCTGTACTTGATACCTAACTTTCTGGCACTCTTCTTCGGATTCTCTCATTTCTACTTCGAGTTCCAAAATTCTCTTCTGCCTTTGCATGTTTATGTCCTAACCAAAGGCAAATGGTGATGGATGTGAACTTTTTGCGACAAGATTACTGACAGTTGTGAAAGAACTTTACAGAGTTGTACCTCTGTTAGATCTCGATAGGTCTCAATCGCTCTTGCTCTATTTGCAAAGCTTAAAGAACAGATTGTCTCTCCAACATCTTCTTCACATGGGCTTATATGCACAAGCATTAAAACCTTTGAACTATGACCTAAAGCAATAGAATTTAAAGATGTTAGGAATTTTCAAACTATCGAGACAGTATAAAAACATCACCCAGAAAAGAAAAGGAAACGTATATTTGTGTTTGCAATAGCACTTTATTGCATACACTCTATAGCATAAATGGAAGTCATGACCATGTAAAGAATTTAACTGTCACTACTAGCAGTCTTCAGACTCCACACCTTTATAGTTTCAGGTATTAAGAAACATTGAGTGCCATGTGAATTTCAATAGAACTGAAGTTTTTAATTTTCTGTTCATGCGGAGGTTTACCTAAGGAATCCTTGAGGATTTGAGTTAACTTGCTGTTTCTGCAACCAAAGAAGTGAAATTTAAAATCAGTTAAATTAAATAGTGACAAGAGGACAGAAGCAAAACCTCAAAAGTCCTAACTCGGTTGCAATCATAACTTCGTAAGCAAATAGGGACCACTGCCAGCTTACCCAGCAAAAGGGAAGGCATCATTAAAGCTGAAAAACAAACCCAACTAAAAACTTGCCTGTAAGGCACATGGCCTCTCTTCCTTCTTAGAGCAGCGATAACATCACCCAAAGCGGAAAGAGATAGATTTATGGCCCTTCCCTCATCGAGTGTCTGTCCGGTGGCCCCTGTCTTCAACAATCGCTCACTTCCTCCGAGATCAACCATCCATAGTTTGCTCACTTGTGCTTTAGCTTTTGAATCATCTCCATGTCGAGAAATGGTGATCCTCATTAAGCTAGATATATAGAACTAAACAGATAACGGAATTGTCGAACGAAATTAATCAAGCAAATAAGTTAAAAAAATAAAGGAGACCCTAAACCCACCAGTGTGACCTGCTTGATGTCTCATTGACATTAGTCCACGAAGTAGATCTAGCCCGCCTGCCCTTAGCATACCACCATTTTGCCTTTGCAGTATCAGGTATTTGGACCTGTGTCAGACCTTCAACTTCAACCATTCCCTTTGGATCTGTTTGAATATTTAAACTGCTCTAGTATAGTTAGCCAAAACATGTTTACATCCTATAAAGGCTTCAATTTGATTTTTGAGTTTGCGTTTCATTTGAGCATCAGGAGTATATAATTACCATTTTGCTGCAACCTCATGTGTCCTACTCGCCACTTTTGGAGCAAGTAGATCTCTAAGATTACCCATGTAAACCTCCAGCATGCTCATTGAAAATGTTATAGATGAGTTATCCAAAGAGGCTTGACGAAAAAGCTCTTCAATAGCTCGAGGAATGATCCCAGCCTGGTTATTTGTGCCATCCTGGAGAATGATTTAACCCTTAGTCATCAATGATCAAGAAAATGCATTTAATAACAAAAGTACAAGAGGAACACATTTCAATGTGCCACTGACCATTGTAAATGTCTTGCCAGTTCCAGTTTGACCATAAGCCAATATGCATACATTGTGCCCGTCAAGTGCAGATCTAAGGATAGGTTCAACCTCAACAAAAACATCTTCTACAGAGTTTTCAAGGGCAAATAGACTCTTAATTCAAATGAAACCAAAAAGAAAATGATAAAAAAAAACATATAATTAACCGTAGAAGAAAGCACATTAATTTGGACACCAACCTTGAGTAGCTGCTTGATGAAAAACCTTATCATATCTGTACTCCTTCCTAATTCCAACTGATTTAACCACCACCTTCTCTAACCCAATTGAAATGGGTTCGTGAATTCTTCTTCTATCTGACAATAGGAACGGTCTCACTCGACAAAATACTCTAATGCTGCCTGAAAATCAAAGCCAGAATTAGAATAGGCAAAAACATTGTCAAAAGAAGAACTCCATCTTGAGACCAAACAGTAAATTCCTACCTTTAATATCCAATATCTTATTTAATGCTTCTCTGCGCTTCTTGTCCAACAATCTCTCCTTCTGTTTCAACCCTGCGATCTCACCTGTAAATTCAATGCAACATGGGAAACTTATGGAAGGAAAGAACCTTTAAACAACAGGTAACTACAACTAAATACTTCAAACTTTTACCTTCTAGATTCGATATAGAATGCCCAAGCTCGCCCTTTTCATGCTCAGGAACAACATTGACATCGGTATAAATGGTTGAGTTAGGTAATGGTGGTGAATCCGTCAACTCAGATTCTAACTGGAACGCATCAATGTAATCCTGGTTTGGTTCCATTGGCTCCAACTTCTCTTTTACATTATCTAGAGGCAATGAGATCTGCTCCATTTCACTAGGAATGAACATTTCTAAGCTAAAGAAAGTTGAAAACACAAACCCTTTTCGAGAGACGGCAATATTGATACTACAAGCTCACTTCTTGCTTAAAGAACACACCAAACCAAAACAGAGTAAAAATGAAGAAACAGCCAGAGCTTTGAACTACCTATTCCACAGGATTTGCTGTTGGATACTAAAAAAAACTCTTTACACCTCATAAAAACTAAAGTAAGTTAGTAATTTGGAGAAACTTCAACATTAACAACAACAGAAAGCAGTTTGAAGTGTATATAATAAACCAAGATGAAGTGTAAATGAAGCCATGTCTCCAAAAAGGTAACCCCAAAAAAACAAACGCAAGAAACTGGATTCAAAAACACAAAAAACCCAGAAAATAGTAAATCCCAAGATCAAAAAAACTGTGGAGATGAAGTGGAATTGATAATGGGGTGATTGAATTCAAAAGAAACCAGTAATTAATTAAGCAAAGAAAGATGAGGACTTAGTGCCAGAAAACATGGAGAAGTCAAAACCTAAGTGCAAATTTTTCAAGAAACCTGAGCTAAGAAATTTTGGAAGCACAAGAGTTGCTTTCAATGATTGAACACTGCTTGGACCATGATTTGGACTTTCAAGTCTTTAATTTGTAGTACACTTTCAGAGACACATTGGCCAGCCATTAAAAAACTACAAAAAAAACTGTGTGGGTCAGATGGCTTGTAAGAATTTCACTTTACTAATTGTTGAGATAATAGATTAGTATCATGATGTCGATATGATTATTATTAAGCCAAAGATTTGTCGGTTTTCTAACACTACAACTTGCAAGCAGTTTGATTTTGGTGTAAGAAATTATTTATCCTTAATATATTAATTTATCACGAAAGATGACGGGGGAAAAAATAGTATTTACTTTACAACGAAAATAAAAAGGAAAGTATTATCATGACATCGCAATTTATATTCATATTAAATAATTAAATAAAAAATATCACAATAACATGAAGAAAAATAAAAAAGAAAAAAAATTTATAACCCTATTCTTAGTTAATTAAATACAGAATTATAAGATTAAATAAAAAAAATAACTCGAATTAATTTAAGTTAGCATAATAAACTTGTTGCTTGAGTAATAAAAATTAAGACAATTCAGGTTAACCTATTAAATTTATATACACTATTCTAATAAGTAGTGAGATGTGTGTAGCATTATTCAAAATAATAAATCATTTGATAATGCTTTTTAAATATATATTTTTATTTAAAAATATATTAAAATATTTTTTTTATTTTTTACTTTAGTATATCAAAACCTTTAAAAAATATATTCCAAAAATAGAATTAAATTGATAAATGCAATAAAATAAAAAGTTAAGGATGTTATTTTATCACTACACCAACCTAAACCTGTGTTTTGATATTTGTTTAAAAAATATATCTCGAATTTCAAAAAATATCTTTCTCTTGCTTGATTGGATTCATATAGTAAAAATTGTATTATTATTATTATTATTATTATTATTATAGGACTAGAAACCCTCGATTTCAAACAAAAAGAGGTAAGATTTTTATTTTTTTTAGATTAATATAGGTGTCTGGGTTAGCTTTCGCATATTTTAACTAATTTCGCGAGCTCTAAAATTAACGACCATGTAAGCTTTCAATAACTCTGAGACTTATGAGACTCGAACTAGTAACTTCTAAGAAATAAACTCAAAACTTGACCAATTAAATCATATCCTGGCTTAAAGATTTTCATTTTTGTTATGGCTGGTCCATGTCTAAATAATAGTAAATGAACTGTAAAAGACCCCTCTCCCTCTTTGTTTTTTTTCTTTCTTTCTTTCTTTTCAGGGTGGAGCGTGAGGAGCGGAGGGGAAAAAGTCAAATTGAAAATGAGACCGCTTTTCCAATTTTGGAATTTTGTTTTTATAAAAATATTCCACGTGGGGCAACAGTGTAATAAAAAAAAGGGTAAACGGACCTCGGATTCTCTGGAACGCTCCCAGCCTACTATCATCTGACAACGTGGCATGATTTGATCTGTTCGAGGTTGGTGAGTAAGTAGTCTCTGGTGCAGCAGATCATGATTCCTTGGTAAATTTTTTTAACTGTTTGACAGAGATGCACTGACGACTTGCCGTTAACGGTAAAGCTGTAATAAATGGCGGGTAGAGAGTAGCCATTGGATTTTTAATTTTTAATTTTTAATTATTTTTTTTTTGGAAGGCATGGGTTTCCCCACAAAGTGGATAACTGCTAAACAGCTAAAGTAGTAGTTGGAAGTTGGAATCTTCTTAAAGAAAATTCCACTATTATCTTTCCATTATTTTATGGCTTTTTATGCTCTCGATTTCAAAAGGAGTTTTTACTGCAAATTTGATTTTCCTACACACCACTCACAGATATGATGATGATGTTTGTTTACTCGGTGGGTGTGCGTTTGATTTTGCTTATTTTCAAAAAAATAATAATTTTTATTTGAAAAAATATTAAATTGATGATAGTTGATTTTGAATAGATTTAATATGTTCACATTAAAAATTTCAAAAATAATATTATTTTAATATATTTTTAATTAGAATTTATTTTTTAAAAATCATGTACCATAATACCAAACACGCATTATAAATATTCATGAATCATTTGAAGCTAAAACTTTGTTGGTGGGCAAGAACAGAGAGGGCAAAGCTTGGATGGGGTGAAATTAATGGAGGGAATAAAATAAAAGTGAGAAAAAAATTGAAAAACTGAGAAAACCGGAAAAAAAAAACAACTAAAAAAACTGAACCATAAAAAAAATCTATTAAACCGATTAAAATTTTAAAAAAACCGGCCGATTCGGTTCGGTTTCAGTTTTATAAGCCTAAAACCGAAAAAACTGAACCGAACCCAAACCGGAAAAAACCGAGCAAAACCAGTTTGAATCGAACCGAAACCGGTTGGTTTGAACCGGTATTTATCTTAAAAAACCGAACCAAAACCGGTCGGTTTGAACTGGTTTCAGTTAAAAAAAAAATTGAGGTTGATTATTTTTTTTGATAAAAACCGAACCGAGTTTATTTAATGGAATTAAAATGGAAATAAGAAATTGAAAGGTGAAACTCTTATTATACTTGCCTTTAATTTGAAACTAATGAGTTGATTTTACTAGGCGAGGCTTGTAAGTTTACTGGTTTTCCACTCATTTTTCTCTTCAAGATTGAGAGATTCAAGAGCATGGGTAATTAATGAAATTCCATTTTTTGAGACTAATAAATTGCTTTTACAAGGTTAAAATTATAAATTTATTATATTCTCTCCAAAATAAAAAATTGGAAAGTGAGGACTTCGATAAAAATAATAATAATAATAATAATAGCTAAATTGTTGATGCTAGGGTATCCATTTTAGGATGGGAATCTTAGGTGTTGAGATTCTCAATGGGATAGTCCGTATAAAATATACTAAGAACTCATTATAAGATGATCTATACAAAAGGCTCGTTAGGTTTTCAATGGAGATGCTATGATCTAGTTGGATATATTAATAAATTTGTTTGCTATTGTCTATCTATGCTTTTAAAAGTGATAGATATTAGATAAATTATTCCGACATTAATTGATATCAAAACTAGAGATCTAATATCCACCTTAAGATGATAACCGTATAATTTGATGTAAGAAATGTTAGGAACTCGTAATAAAATATCCATACAAAAAATACTTTAAGTTTTTAACTGAGATACTAAATAAATTTACCCGCTATCATCAATCTTGGTTTTTTTTAAGTATGTGATAATAAACTTCATTGAATTTAGTACCATTTAAGAATTAGTCCATTCACTTTTAATTCTATTTTGACATTTTTGTACTTTGATATATTTGAAATCAAATCCTTGTATTTTTTTTCCAAACTAGTTTGAGGCATATAGACTAGTTTGTGTCTATGAGAATCTCCTAGTTTAAGATTCCATATTTATATGGTGTTTGGAGGTGTTGTGACGATTTTTTTTAAAATGTTTTTTACTTGAAAATACATTAAACTATTTTTTTTTACTTTTTAAAAATTATTTTAATATTATCACATCATAACGATTTGAAAACCCTTAAAAAATTACTTTGAAGTAAAGAAAAAGAATTTTTTTTTTTCAAAAACATCTTTGTAACACAAAAACAAACGAGATATGATCATCGAGGATTAAAAATTTGCAAGCTATCAAATCGCATGACTTAAACTTAGAATTTCCTACTATCTCGAGCCCACTAACAAAAATTATTATAATGTTCCTTTTAATCGTGATAAGAATATTGTTGAAATCGTATTTTTAAAAAGTTTAATTTTTTATTAATAATTTTAAATAATTTTAATATGTTGGTATCATAATTAAGTTATTCCTAAGGCATTTATTTTCTTATGCTGATAGAGTCAAAATGATTTAAAAATAAAAATAGAATTGAGTCGTGTCCATAATCATTCGAATATAAAACAATAAAAAGATAAAGCTAGGCATTAAATGAAACATTAGGTCCGATAGTCGTTGGCTGCGATGGAAGGAGCTTAGAGAATGCTCAAATTTGAGTATCATCCTTCTTCTTCAGGGAAAGGAGAAGGCTAAACCAGCAACTGCGATAATTAATAAATTTTTATAACAATTCTTCTTCTTTTTCCTGCGGTAGACTTCGATCTAGGGTTTGGTTTGAATTTGCAAGAATATAATTGCAACCATGGAAAATATTTAGTCAATCTTCTAGAAATCTTCTTCCCGAGGGAGAGTTTTTCATACCAACCTACTGACTTTGTCATCACCATGGAACACTTTTTTACAAGGTGGACCGACCTAGACGAAGTCATAAGAGTGGACTTTTCAAGAGCACAACAAGGGAAATCCCATTCCTCAATGGCCAACATTAAATTAAATAGAATCACTAATTCATCTCGCGTTTTGAAAACGTTTAAAAAAATTATTATTATTTATTTTAAATTATTATTTTTTTAATATTTTATATCATTTTAATGTGCTGATGTCAAAAATAACTTTTAAAAAATAAAAAAAATATTATTTTGATGTGTTTTAAAATTAAAAACACTTTAAAAAGCAACCGCTACCACACTCTAAATCTATATATAAAATGTGTTTTTAAAATGGTTTTGAAGTGAAATTTAGGTTTTTTAATATAGAAGCTAACTTAGGGTATATTTTACCTTAAAAAAAATATTTGTTTGCTTTCTATTTGTTACGGTGAAAAAAATATAAGTTGCATATATGCTACTCAATAAAAAAAAAAAATCAACTATAAAATTAGTGATTCGACGTGTTTTAGAGCCCCAATTCAAGTCTATAATATTCCAACACTGCTAATAAAATTTAACAATATTCCTCGAATTCTTGGCAGTTTAGCCAGACCAGAAAGAAAATGCAAGAATCTTAGCTTGATAAATGGTGGTTAAAGGTTATTCTATAGATCATAGTTTTAAAACCCGGTCCGACTCGACGGATGATCCGAGACTGGAACGGGGCCGGATTGAAAAAAAAAAAAAACCCGGTGTGACCCGGTTGACCCGACAAGATCCAGTCAAAAACCCGGTATGATTTAGCGGTTGACCCGAGACTAGAACTGGACCGGGTTGAAAAAAAAACCCGGTATGACCCGACAATACCCAATCAAAAACTCGGTTGCAACTCGTTGACTTTTGTTTTTTTTTACTAAAATGATGTCGTTTTAATTTTTTTAAAAAAATTAATCTATATAATCCGGTCATCCAATTAAAATTCAAAACCCAAATCTTGAATCGAACCGGATATAAAAACTATGCTATCAACATTTTGGTATAATACATGGGTACGTGAACAATGAAGCAATTTGCTAGGAAACTTGGTCGTGTTCGTTAAAAAGAAAATGTGGTGGCCTTGATGGGCTAAAGTTTTTTTTTTTTTTTTTTACAGAAAAAACTTTGTTTGCGCTCTACTAGTTTTTTTTTTTTGTAGGCGATTTGATATCATGGGTCGCCTACAAGTGATCAACTCACTTTATTTTTTTTTCTTTTTTCTTTTATTTTTTTTTAAAGAATCAAGTTACATGACACACCTCAATATACTATTATGTGAATTAATATCTAACAATTTTATATGTAGCCTACTTCTTTTTCTTCTTGCACACATATAAAATAAATATATTCTAACAATTTTAGTAGTAGGCATGGTAAAAAGATAATTATTGGCTATGCAAATCTTTTTACCATGCCTACTACTAGCCTACATGAAGGCTAATAAAAATAAATATATTCTATCACATAGAGATACAAACTTCTCCTTCAATTACGTACTAGAAACTAGAAACAAAATCCATTGCAACTCACGCTAATCGATGAGCCACCTTAGTTGGTCAACGGCGTGATTTCTTCCATGGAGAAGTTTGAAGCCAAATGTATAAATACATCTAGTCTTGCCTCACATAAACTAACTTTAGACAAGGCCAAACATAGGTAATTTTTGTGTGAAGCTTTTTCATGATTTTATTAGTGGCGTTGTTTGTGAAAAACTGAACAAAAAACCAGTTCATCCCTTTTCTTATATTTCACAAAACATCTTTTTCATAGTTGACGAGACTATAATACAAGAGATAGTAATTGATCTCCCCACAATAAAGACTCCAACTCCCTAGGTCTCTATTATCTCTTCAACCAAGTGAAATTACTCAACGATGTTATAGTGGTGATGCAACTATATCTTTGCTCTTTGTCTTGTACATACCAACAATAAGCTCCCATGAATATCGCACCAAGTGTGTAATGACAAATCCATTTCCATAAAGATTTTTTATGATATTTATGTGGGCTTACTTGGTTTTTACAAATGTTTTTAATTTCACCCCATATGATTTTTTTTAATTTTAATCATTATTATTTTAATTGACTAGGTTTAAGAGGCTTGCTTAATTTCCTTTTTTAAAAAAATTGATGTTTTTTGTTTTTTATCTTGAATTTGACTCTTTCTTTTTTGTTTTCCTTCGGTTAAGTTAATATTAGGTCGTTTTGATAATCTAAATAGGTTAGGGTGTGATTTTTTTTTATTGTTAATTTATTTATTGTTGTTTTTTTTTATATCATTTAAATTACCACTTTATCCGATGACTTCAGACTTAATTTTTTTAACCTATGATATTTTCTACATAAAAAAATGTTTGGCCTGCAATGACACATGGGCAACATGTCTAGTACAAATCAAATCACATATCAACCTGTAAAACCATGATAAAACCATGATAGAGGATGAATTCACAATTAAAAAAGTTTGGTTGCCGAAATAGAAAAAAGGAGAGCAGCTTTATTATTCATATAAATATTGAAATGACCTATGTCATTTAGTATATTTAATAAATAATAATATTACCTATTATCCTTGTAACCTGGAATATTGGGATCAATGGGGATATTCCTCTCTTCCACTTCCTTTAAATTCAAAACGAAAGGGATTATTCTAAAAAATACTTAATTTATTTTTTTGAAATACAAGGATGCTTTAAAATAGATGGATAGTTAATTAGATTTTTAAACTATTTTAAACTCTTTAATCCCAAAATGGATAGTTAATTAGATTTTCTAAATAAAAACTAAACTCCAGCGTTATTTTTTGAATTAAAAAAACAAGAATCCTGCTTTAAAATAGAATTTCAAGTCAGATTTGCAGCTTGGCAACGGATATTGCCCACCGCAGCTACCTGCAAGACTCTGGTCATTGCTTTCTTTTGACTGCAATCCACGTGCCATCAGACCCTACTTCCAAAAGTTAACATCTCTTGCTGACAGTAAAAAAAGTTAAACAGTAAAAAAGTTAAAAAAAAACTCATCCCTGCCATGGCATTAGGGTTTGTAATTACCACTCACGATCATGGTAAATCATGCTCAAATCATAATTACCGAACCCAACGAAAAGGAGATTGCCCAGCACATTGTTTGGTTTCCTCATGATGAATGTTCAATTTCGAACCTTCTTCCCTCATCTATCCAGTCAAGCTATTAAAAGTTATATAAAAAAGAATCAATTTTAATCCTCTCTTTTAAGCACATATATATATATATATATATAAATTAGGATATTTTTTGTGTTTTATGAACGGGAAATAAATTTTACGGTGTTTAAATTATAATTAGTAATATTTTATTAGTTATTTATTATGATTTATTTTGAAAAAAATAAAAAATAAAAGAGATAAATAATGGGAGAAAGAGTTTTTGTTATTTTATTCTATTTTTTTAATCTGTTTCTCTAATAATTAATAGAGTATTGCTGGTCTAAACTTGATCTTTGAGAATTTTTTATATTTAAGAACCATGAATTATTATTATATTTGTTGAATCCAAATGGTAAGGTTTTTTTTTCCAGATAAAGTAGTTATTTATTGGATACATACAATGTTTACAACCTGGGTTCTAAATTACATGGTCTGTTTGGGAATATGGTTGTGGTTACTTTTCAAAGTGCTTTTCATGCTGAAATACATTAAAATAATATTTTTTTATTTTTAAAAATTATTTTTGAGATTAGCACATCAAAACGATTCAAAACACACAAAAAATTAATTTTTAGCATTTTTTTTTTAATTCTTGAAGAACATGATTTACACCGGTTTCGAAACAGAATTTAACTTCCCAAAATCATAATAACCAAAAATAAAAAAATCACAGAAAATCCTAAATCTTAAACCTAATTGTCAACAACAATCAATGAACATTAAACACTCCATGTCTGTAGAATTAAATTGGTCAAGCTGGATAAGTTTTCACAACTTATTTATATTTTTCTTTAAAACCTTTATTTCCTTCTTAATTTCAATCTGAGTAGACATTAAAAACCACTTCAAATCGTTACACCATAAATCTGAAAATACAAAAATTACTTACAAGACACTCTACTGTGTAATTTCTTTCACCGTTAATATATAATTAATATTGTGATATATAGTGACATATAAAAATAATTTTTTTATGTTTTATATTTTTAATATCAATGCATTAAAATCATTAAAAAAATATCAATTTAATATTTTTTAAACCGAACGTACTTTTAAAATGCATTCAAATATAATTTAAAAATAAAAAAATTTTAAACTAAATTTAGTTAAATAGATATGAGACCCGATCAATTCATCTTCTATCACAAGGTAGGTGTAAAAAAAATTAGGTTAGATTTGACTTAATAAGTTAATTTATATGTATTTAATTTTAATTTTTTTCCTTACAAAACAACATATTTTTGTTTTATTTAAAAAAAATCAAAGTTTAATTTAATTTTAATTAATTCAAATCAATCGATTAATAAGGATTTATTTACTATGGATTCTTGGAATATTTTACTCGTGACAGATGGACAGGGAGGATTTTACACAGCAGAGAACATCACAACAACAAAGTTAACACTTAACACCTTTAAGGCTTTGACTTCCTGGTGGTCGAAACCATAATAATAATAATAATAATAATAATAAAGCCGGTTTTTATGATTTTCTTTTTTAGTTCTCAAATCTCTCTACACACACACACACACTCTCTCTCTCTAAAACAAACAACAAATCATCATCATCATCATAAAAACAATCGCTCCATCCTTTCTAGGGTTTTAATTTAAAACTCTCAGAAATCAAATCCCGACGATTTCAATTCCATCTCTCACTCTCTCTCTCTCTCAAGAATCCATTTCTATCTCCTGCAACGGGTCAGTAACCCAACTCACTTCAATTCACAATTTCTCTCCTTTTCTTACTATTTTTTTTGTTTGTTTTACACGATCATTTGTTAACCCTCGTTAATCGATTTCGTTTCCTTTCTTCTTCTTCTCAATTGCTTTAGGGTTGGATCGCATTTCTAGTTGTTGATTTTGTGTATCGCGAAGTTCTGAGGTTGAATTTGAATAAAATCGAAGAGTTTAAATTTGGTGAGAGAGGTTTAGGACTTGAGTTTAATGTTTGTTGTTACCTCATGTGGTTAAAGCTTGTTTCTTTATGTGCAGAATTATGAGACGAAGACAGAAGCTATGTTTTGTGGATTGGTAGTTTTTTTTTATTTGGAGAAAGGATTTATTTAGTGGATATTTTAAGGGTAATTTATGGCATTAGTTTGGGGATGAAAGTGATGATACTTTTGTGCACCCAAATGCAAGTGCGAGTAATTTTCTATGTTGGAATAGTAAAATGGTTGTATTCTAAGATGTTTGATTTGGTTTACTGTTTTAATGAATTTGATTTTAATCTCGGAGTCAACTGGGTGTATTGGATGGTCGATTGATTGGTTTATTCTGGCTGTTTGTTTCATTCGGTTCTGGCATGTTTTTATTTGATTTTATTGGGGTGGTTGCTGGGGCTTGTCTTCTGGAAAAAATGTAATACATATGCAAGGAAAATTTAGTTATGTGTAACTCATGAATGTTGCGAGAAAAAAGATTTGGTTAGCACTTCGAATTGGCTGCTGGCTGATTTCTATGCACATGAAAGAAGTAAAAAACACTAGCTGTGTTCTTTTGATAGGAAAAACTCTGAAAACATTCTGGCTTGAATAATTATTCTTTAGGAATGGCTTCTCAACTTTTTTTTCTCCTTCATTATTTTTCTAAAAGGTAATAGGTGTTGAATAATATGTACTTGTTCCAGAATCTTGGAGGAATTAATAAGATATTTGTGGTATTTTCTAATTACTCAGTGATGATTTTTTATTTCTCTCAGGGGTTGTAGCAATGCACCGTGTGGGTAGTGCAGGGAACACAAACAATTCTGTTCGCCCGCGTAAAGAGAAGAGGCTGACATATGTGTTGAGTGATGCTGATGACACAAAGGTGAAGTGATCTTGTAGTTCTATTTTTATCATCAATTTTCGCTCAACATTTTAGTATTTTAAAGTGAACAAGTTGCCTTTTCTGATGTATATATGGGATTGATTTATATGTATTTATTATTTTCCACTTTGATGTCATATAAGTGCTTAACACTTAACTTGCTTGATTGGTATTCTAGCGAAATCTACTTTATGTAGTTGATCATATTTACCATGCATGGGACTTGATGCTGGTTATTAATACTGCTAAATGTTATAATGAATATTCAAGTCCTTGCATTACATCCTTTTATGGTGTTGCGATTTATAACAATGTTATCAATGTGTGTTTTTTTCATGTTGAATGCTGGGTGAATGATCCTATTCTGCTCATGTACTTTGTGCTCAAATTCTTTTGCTATATGTTTGCTCTGATTGCTTAATGTTGCTATTGTGCTTTCATTTTTATTTTCGCATTTTTTGGAGCTGGGAGTGGAACTATGATTATTATTTTTCTACAAACGAATGAAAATCATTGTTTTTTGGAAGACCACTGTCTATTGTAGGTTGGTTTTATGCATGATTTGATGTTTTTATGGGCCAGAGTAAACTATAAGAGTACAATGTGCATGCTTTCCATGATTAAGTTGAATGGTACTTCATCTTTTCTAAAATTTCAATTCAGCTGAGTAACACTCATAAATGTTTGAAGCATCTTTAAGGGCATACAATGTTAATAGTTACCTATAAAAGAAGAAAAGAAGGCATGGTCTGTTTAAATATACTCCCTCTCCACTTGTATGCTGTGTGATTTTCTTCAAACAGATCAAATTTTGCTGAACTTGTTTCTTTTAATGGAGTCATGGATCCTTATACTACTTGTTTTGGGATATCTCTTTTGCAGCATTGTGCTGGCATAAACTGTCTAAAAGTGTTAAAGTCCACTGTATCTGATGGGCGTGATTACCTCTTCACTGGGAGTCGTGATGGCACGCTGAAGAGATGGGCCCTTTCTGAAGATTCTGCGACGTGCTCTGCTACATTTGAGTCTCATGTTGATTGGGTACTTTTTTAACCCTTTGGCAGGTCGTTCATTATTACATCTGTCACCTATCAAGGATCTGGTAGGTGCTTAATTGTTGCCTTTGGGGAAATTCATTTCGGGAAACCGTCTATGAGACGGCTATGGTTATTGGGAAATAGCTTTAGCTGATTTTTCTGGCCTTTTATGAGGTTGGACTCTGGAGAGAGCAAGATTGATTTGATAATTGTGACCCTGATTGAATTTTCTAATCAATTATCAAATGTGCATGGGCAAGATGCCCTCACACTCCAAGTGTGTCAAACTAGCAAACTTGTTTCTTTTTATTAGATAAGCATTTAATATGGTGACTTAGAGCGCCATCATCTATGTAATTATTCACTTTTCTTTGTGGAGTGAAGCTATATATTATGCTACTATTTTCTTATGCCATAAACTTTCTTATGTGAATACCTGAGATAAATGGGATATGTATGGGGTGTCTCTGGCTGTACAGGTAAATGATGCTGTCCTTGCTGGTGACAGAACCCTTGTCTCCTGCTCTTCAGACACCACCCTCAAGGTTTGTAAATTTTCTTATTTTTTGTTGCTTTTGTACTGAATGATTTAATGGCTGTTCACTTGCTGACTGAGCTGCTCATTGGTTAATTGCTTGTCTTTTCCCCCCCTTTTGGGTGATATACCAGGCATGGAATTGCTTATCTGATGGAACTTGTACCAAGACTCTTCGCCAACACTCTGATTATGTTATTTGTCTTGCGGCGGCAGAAAAAAATGTAATTTCCATTTCAATTTTTTCATGGATCTTACTAACTGCATGGATGAAAAGTTCCTGCCTGTGCATCTTGTTATCTAAGTTAAAAAGTATATTCAGTAAAAACATGCTTGAATCTATGGTTTATGATCTTAATATCATTGGAGTCATTTTCTGAACCTGTTTTAGTGTCATGCATTTTAGAGCAATGTAGTTGCCTCTGGAGGCCTTGGTGGGGAAGTTTTCATATGGGATGTGGAAGCTGCACTGACTCCAGTGTCAAAGTCTGGTGATGCAATGGAAGATGATTGTTCAAATGGTGTAAATGGCTCTGCTAATTCATTGCCCGTGACAAGTTTACGAACCATTAGCTCAAGCAACAGCATTTCTGCACACACGTCTCAGTCCCATGGGTATGTCCCAGTTGGTGCTAAAGGCCATAAGGAGTCAGTCTATGCATTGGCAATGAATGATAGTGGAACCCGTCTTGTCTCTGGTGGGACCGAGAAGGTACATTGATATTCAGATATTACAGTTATTTGTTTATTTATGTTTTGATAATTCAACTGCTTTTGCGGGGAAGTGGAGTTTGAACTTGGAGCTTTCCCGTTTCTGGAGAAGTGTACCATTAGGCTTATGACTCAGCGGTAGATATTTCAGTCATTTGTGTATTCTTACCTCTTTATACTGGTGTACCGTGGACACATAAGATGATGGAAAGAGCTTATATGCATGTTCTCACATCTTTTGATCATTTAATGGTTTGAAAAGATACTGGCTTCAATGCTTTATCTCTTGTCCTTGTTCCTCTAGGTTGTGCGTGTTTGGGACCCCCGTACTGGTTCAAAGGCTATGAAGCTAAGAGGGCATACCGATAACATTAGAGCGTTGCTTCTGGATTCTACTGGCAGGTTGGTTGAATGGGGTCTGCAGCTATTAAGTTTTGTTTGCATGAGATTTTTTTGTTAAGAAGTATATTTGTTTATTTTTCAGTTTATGTTGTATGGCAAGAAAAATTTATAATTGCCCCCCCTTCCCCATCCCCATCCCCACACAAAAAAAAATCTCTAGTATAGGGATTATGATGTTTACATGCTGCATACATTTATACCTCCTTTGAATGTGATCAAAACAGTTATTCATGAAGACCTGTACAAATGATTTCTGTTTCTTAATAGTGCAGGGAGTTTGTGGATTGCTCTTTTCTGTAGCAAATTTAATTGGATTGCTCTTCAATTTTGTATTTTTTTCTTAATAACACGGTTTCCAATTTATTTTTGAAGGTATTGCTTATCAGGTTCTTCTGATTCTATGATCAGGTGGATATTTTACTCCCTTTTGCTTTTCACTCTTATCCATCCTTTCAGCATCCATCACTTCAATCATAAAAATGTATAAGACCTTGTGCTGAACTTTTTGTGGATTGTTTTGTAGGCTGTGGGACCTTGGGATGCAGCGATGTGTGCATTCATATGCTGTGCATACAGATTCTGTTTGGGCACTTGCCAGCACTCCAACATTCAGCCATGTATACAGTGGTGGAAGGGACCTTTCTGTGAGTTGATTTTCCTATGAAATCTAAATAATTATTTTCCACATATTTTAGTGTTATTTTTGATGCCCTGATTTTTGATACTCTATTTTGTTTATACCCTCAGTTGTACTTGACAGACTTGGTGACAAGAGAGAGTCTTTTGCTTTGCACGAAAGAGCACCCGATTTTGCAATTGGCATTACATGATGACAGTATATGGGCTGCAACAACAGATTCTTCGGTTCATAGATGGCCCGCTGAAGCACACAATCCTCAAAAGGTCTTTCAAAGAGGTGGTTCATTCTTGGCTGGTAACCTTTCCTTTTCAAGGGCAAGAGTTTCATTAGAAGGATCTACTCCAGTAAGTAATTCTCATAGCCTTTGACTGGCAACTAATGCTATTGCATGTAATAAGTTCTTCACCAAGTCATCCTATTTAACGTCTTACATCTAATTTTCAATTTTTTGTTAATTTGTGTCTACTGTTTCTGAATTTTTGAACGGGGGATAATTCCTTTATGTTATTCTTAGTCACCATATCTTTACTTATTGATTTCCACTTCCCACACACGATTCATTGACTACACCAAAGTTTCATGTAGTCTGAATAATGAGGCTGTCTTCTGTTGCAGATTTTCCCTTTGGCTTGTTGTGATTGTTGTGTTTTTCATTTTTATGAATGATTTGCACTGAGTTTCTAAAGATTATTCAAAAGGGAGACCTGCACTCTAGCAATACCTGTTTTCCTCATTCATTAATGTACTGCTTTGCTTTTCTATAGGTGCCAGTCTACAAAGAACCAACCTTAACCATTCCTGGAACTCCAGCAATAGTGCAGCATGAAATTTTAAATAATAGAAGGCATGTCTTGACTAAGGTATGCATGGTACTTTTACCCTTATTTATTACAATTAACACCAAACGATCAAACACTTTTTTTTTTTTGGGGGTTTATCACTTGTCATGCCTGTTTGGAAGGATACTGCTGGCTCAGTGAAGCTGTGGGAGATCACAAGGGGCATTGTAATTGAAGACTATGGGAAGGTTACATCTCTTTTTCCCTTTCCTATTTTTTGTGAATTGTTGATTACATCCTTGCAATATTGCATACCTTATATTTGGAAGGGGAGTTAGTCGTCCTATCATTTGGTGCATTAATTATGTCACCTATAGGAAATGGTATAATTCAGGCATTATCCGTATTTACAACTTGACATTTTCCAGGTGTCATTTGAGGAGAAAAAGGAACAATTATTTGAAATGGTATGATCACAAGATCCTTTTCATTGTATATTGGAGTTGTTGCATGGGAATTTTTGTGGAACTTACTGATAATCTTTTATGTTCCAGGTCAGCATTCCTGCATGGTTCACTGTGGATACCAGGCTTGGAAGCTTGTCTGTTCATTTGGACACACCACAATGCTTTTCAGCTGAGATGTATTCAGCTGATCTTAACATAGCTGGGAAACCTGAGGATGATAAGGTAAAACGGTAAAACTTTTGTACACATGAGTTGGGCAAATGCTTTAGAAAAATGGCCTCTGTTGATTTTAATGTTAATCTTTAAACCACCTGAGAATGAGTTGAATAGGGAACTAGTTTATTCTTCTGAAAGAACTCAAATACATTAAAAGATTGAAACTTTTCAGAGTGTTCCTTGATTATATATGAAAACTACCAGTATCTTCGTGTGTAGGACCCCAAAACTTATATTACTGAGTGCCATATCTTAAGATGTGTATTTTGGTATGGTTCTTTTGCAGCGTGCAGTCTTCTCTACATGTAATAAATGGTGATTAAATTGCAGCATAGCTAATTGGTCATGGCAGAAGCAGATTGCTTTTCTTGTCAGCATTTAAAAAAAAAATTATACTCATCTGTAGCATTTATTCATGATCTGCAGGTTAATTTAGCTCGCGAAACCCTTAAGGGTTTGTTGGCTCATTGGTTGGCCAAGAGAAGGCACAGACTTGGTTCTCCAACTTCAGCTAATGGAGATGTTCTATCCGGAAAGGATTTTGCTCATAGAAGTCTTGGCCATTCTAGAGTTGAAGTAGACGGCGGTGCTGAAAATGACTCCAAGGTTTATCCTCCATTCGAATTTTCAACAGTTTCCCCTCCTTCGGTTGTTACTGAAGGCTCTCAAGGAGGTCCATGGAGAAAGAAAATTACTGATTTAGATGGAAGCGAAGATGAAAAGGACTTCCCTTGGTGGTGTTTGGATTGTGTGTTGAACAATCGCCTACCTCCAAGAGAAAACACCAAGTAATTATTTTCCTTTCTTCACGGAATTATAATTTTACTTGCAAGTTATAGGGAAGCATTCTTATATGGAATTGTGCATTTGGTTCCAACTGTTATTCTTATTCCTTAATTTATTTTGATTGTTTTCTAGATTTTGTTTTTAAATATTTATGCTTCATATTGGACTCTGCACTTTGTCAACAATTAATGTGTTGTTGTGCTTTTACCTTGCTCATTTTATGTGGGTTTTTTTCAGCAGATAAATAATGAAAGTGATTAAATTTCTTCAGGTGCAGCTTTTATCTGCATCCATGTGAAGGTTCAGCATTTCAGATCCTCACACAAGGCAAATTAAGTGCACCTCGCATCCTTAGAATTCATAAAGTAAGTTTGATTCAGCAACTTAGAGGAAGAAAAGATTTGCATGTGTCAGATAAAAAAAAAAGATTTGCATTTGATTATCTGGAAATTTGCACTATTGACAATATTCATGTAGTGCTTTTACTATAATATGTTAGTGGTATATTCTGGAACATACCAATTAAAAGAAGCTGTGCTGGAAATTATTAGACTTTGCTAAAAGAGCACAATGTGTAAGATAGATATGTTACAGATATCTGACTTGTATTTTTTCATGGCAAAAACCATACTGAATATAAATTAGGATTGCATTTTGGAGGATGTGATTCTCCAATATGCTTTTCTATTTCATTTTTTTTTCAGTGATTTAATATAAGTTTCTTTTATCCAAAAAAGAAAAAAAGAACAAGAAGAAGGATGGCATAACGTGCTCTGTTATTTCAAGTACACTAGCATTTCTGGTTCTGATACTTTTCAATGATTTTTTTTTTCTATTTTCTAAATTTTTATGGGCTTTGTTTGTGCTGCTTAGTATTATGCCCAGAATGCTTTGTATGTAGTGGATGTAATAGGTCTTATTGCATGTGTGGTACATCTATTGCTGAGATGAAATATTCGCTTGAACTTCTCTCAAATTAGCATCTTCTAGATAAATTTCCCCTCAGAGAAGCTTCGATCTACAAAGACAAGTACATCGAAGGAAAAGACAATAGGAACAGGTTTACAACCCTAAGCAGCCTGAAGGAATCAGGAGGTGGACAAATCCACCAAGAAGGCATCAGCTAGACACTCAGTTCTGTTTACACTTTGTTGTTGTTGCTGGTTTGCTAAGCATGCTTTAGTTTTGAGTAGGCAGTTCATATGGATTGGCCCTTCAGCTGCTTTTTGTACAATACTCCCAGTCACTTCCTTGCTGGCCTTTTACCTTTCTAATATATTGATCGTCTTCCATAAAAAAGCAGCATGTTTCTATAAATAGATCAGAAAAGCATGGATTATTTATATACTGTAGGATGCTTTAGGTTTTAAATGTTTTGTGCTCTATAATAGAACAATCAAGAAAGTGATGAGAAGTCAAATAAATTGAGATTTGTAGATTTCTGAAATTATATTCTCAAGAATGTTTCTTTATCTATGGGTTTCACTTTTGCGTTTTTATCCAACTTTTGTTGTGTAAAATACTAATGGATGGCAAGAACTAATCCTCATGTGATGATGCATTTGGGTGCAACTCTGTATTTCAGCTAGATATCTGCAGAAGAATCAAGAGTATTTATTGTATCAAGAAATGGAAATTAATTGTGTTTTCCAGATGTCATCTAGCAGTCTAGCATGTGATAATGGTCTTATTGCAGAATAAGTTATCTTACTCTACATAAATCATGGATACGATAGGCTTCTGTTTCATAATCTGTTCATATTCATTCATGTTTCTAAAGGTGAAAGTGTAATACTCTTGTTCCTCAGTAGAGATGCATTGATACGGTCAGCCTTTAGCTTTAGTCACTGTTATAAAGAAATAAGATGTGAAACAAATCCCAAGTTAGGATCTGTTTTGCCAGTATACTTTCTGTGATATGCTGAATAATCCATTTTTACTGATTTTCACTACATGTTTGCATAGGTTGTCAATTATGTCGTAGAGAAGCTGGTCCTTGACAAACCACTGGATAATGTGAATACTGATGGAACATTTGCTCCTGGAATTGGAGGACCCTTGCAGCATTCAGTGGTTGGAGATGGATCTTTCCGATCTGGATTGAAGCCTTGGCAAAAGCTTAAGCCTTCCATAGAGATCTTGTGCAATAATCAGGTCATTGTGATTTTCATTTTATCGGGGAAATGCACTCAAAAGCATTTACTTGAATAATAAGCTTCTTCAGCTTTAAAAAAAAAAACACCAAATGTATTTCACGCTATAGGATCGTCGAGTCATCTGTTTTTAAAATGGTACATCAATCTTTAGCTGGACATTTTAGCACAATAAATTCATGAGCAGAGAATGTCCAAGAGCACATCATCTATGAGTTGCACAGGTTCAAACTAAAATGGCATATTGTATGAGAAGACAAGTCACCCTGTGGCCCAAATATAAGAATAAACTTCTGCCGTTCTTCTATTTACACGCTCTTCTCTTTTTATATTTTTTTTTGCAATATTTTCTCAAGCAATGACTGTCTTTTGTAGGTCTTATCCCCGGAAATGAGTTTAGCTACAGTGCGAGCTTACATATGGAAGAAACCCGAGGATCTGACCCTTAATTACAGAGTAGTTCAGGGAAGGTGACTCCATGCAACTTTTAGGAGCAGGTGAGTGCCAACTAGTTTTCTTTGCCTAGCTTTATTCTTCCAAACTCTTAATTCTTCCCCCCCCTTTTCTCCTTGAGTTGAAATATATGTGATGCATTTTTTAATATTAGCTGCAAAAAAGGAAAGGTCGTCAAATGATTTTGATAGCAGGATGCATTTTAAAAACAGCAGGAAATCTTATTTTTCTCTAGAATTTATATTTGATTCTTTTGTGAGAGGCTACTCTTGAACGTTGCCTAGTCATTGTACTCATGATATGTGTTGTGTATATATATGAACAAATAGCTGATCATTTTCCAGGCTATTATTATTTATTGGATCACAGGTTAGCTTGGCTTGTGGTGATCGAAATCATGTGCCTGTGTGAGATACCGGGGAAGACATCGATTCTTCTTGGGGTACTTCACTTGAATGGACGTATCCAATCGACCCTTGTAAATTTGGAAAATCAATCGCCGAACCTGCTGAGAAGATCCTTTGCATTTTCCTTTTGTTTGACAGATGGTATATAAATTTTGAGCCTTGTCTAGCCTTCATGCAAGCTTTTTTTGGTTGGACATCGCCAAGTTGTAGGGCAAGTCTGCATGTGGCAATAGAGAGATTTGCGATGGGTGGATAATTAACCAGGAGTATCCTAGGAACTGTCTTAAGTGGTGCCAAAAATAGAGTAACGGCGTCGAAAGCGTTGTAGATTTGTATTGTGGGGTACATTACCTAGTCATAGAAACACTGTTATGAAGATGGTGTTTTTCTCTCCTTTTTGGAAATAATACAATTCTCTTTTGTCTCCATCTTGTCATTCTATAATTTTTGCCCCGCATCTCTGTTTTTTTTTATAAAAATTTATATGGTTTCGGTAAACAAAATCCTGTACTCCTGTAAAAAGAACACCTCAGGTCCACTTGCATTCCCTGACCGCAGAACCAAATCAAGATCCCGAAGCGAAGAGGGGCAAAACCACATTCTGAAAATCATCCCAAGTCTTACAGCTTGACACACTCTAAATTACGTTTTCTAGCTTGTACCACGCAAAAGAGAAAAACATCCCAAAACTTACCCAGGTGCAGACCCAAAGAGCTAAAAGACTCGGCTTGGCTTAGTTCGTGGACCTTCACGTACTGCTCATATGAACAGTGAAGGTTCATAAGAGAAGCCAAGCCTTTTAGATGTATAAGATAAAGGGCAATCAATTAAACATGACAATACCATGAATTAGTTGTTTTTTGGGTGTAGAAATAGTTGCCTTCTGTTATATTTTTTGAGTAGAAATGCTAAGTAAAATACTGCAATGCACTTGCACCTATCTGTTTCCTCCACCAAGTTGTTGTGTAGCAGGCTTGGCCTTGTATTCTTGTGCCATTTCCTTGGAAGCAGAAAAAGCTAAAAAATTTTTGAACAAAAAGGAAAGGCTCATAGCCACTTCTCTGGAGATAGTGGTACGTTCTGTAGGCTCATAGCCACTTCTCTGGAGATAGTGGGAGGCAGATGGCCATAACTTTCAAGGCCAAGTATACATTTGATGGCAATATATATATATATATATAAAGGGATTAATCTCAAAGTAAAGAGGCGGCCAGCAGCCATCGCTTTCCTTTCTCAATGCTTTCCTTTCTCAATATATATAAGAAAGGAAAGCGATGGCTGCTGGCCGCCTCTTTATTTTGAGATTAACCCCTTTCACCAAGCAAGGAGGTGCATAGCAATTTAATCTAAACTCAATGAATACCACCATTTAAATTGATTTTATCTAAAAAAATAAGTTTTTTAAAATAGTTATATTACTTGAAAAATAATAAATACGGTATAAATTTTATAAAACCTGACTTAAAATCCTACTCCAATAAATATATATATATATATATATATATTTTTTTTTTTTTTGAATCCAATATAATATTTATATATCTCACATAATACACCCTTATATACTATTGATCATTTTATCATATATATATATATATGTTATTATTTTTTTAATATTAAATAATAGTCATATAACAGTTATGGAATCAATAAATAAAATATAAATATCTAATTTTTTACTCAATAATTAATTAATGAATATAAAGAAACATAACCCGTGAATATCCATATATAGGATCGGAGCCAGCAATCCTTAATTTTCTGAATAAAATCAATCCTTGAAAATTTAAAATAATCTCGTAACGACTCCCTCCAAGTCTTTAAAGCTAATGAAAGTGACGATGGCAGTTATGGCAGTCCCACTTCACCAATAACAAATCCAACAGCCTTTTAAATGTGCACGTCAAACACTCCACAGATAATTTATGCTGTGAAAACTGCATGGCTATGTAAAACCACGCGACGGGGCCAGCTGGCCAGAGGAAATATGAAAGTGATCCGTTTATCGTACACGAAAAAGAAGACTACATTCAAATATCTAAAAGAGCAGCAGGCAAGTCCAAAGCTGGTGTTACACTCACAAATTATACAAATTACCCCATACTCAATTTTTTATTTATAATTATGATGATATAATTAATTATATTTTTGCATTTATGGTTGGCATTTCTGTGTCGTATGCGATAAAACTGCAGAAGCACAAGTACACAATCTAGAAGCCATCCAAGTGATATTTTGCTTTCTGGGTTTGCTTCTTGGTTCATATTTTTCTCTTTTGTAGAAAGCGGAGAGTGGCAGTTTTTCTTTGGAATTTGGAGTGATTCTTGGGTTTGTTTTTTAGCTTTTTTTGTTGGATTTTTAGCTATTTTCAAGTACATGGTGTCCTTGAGTTTCTTTCTCTGCTAATTTTTGGTATTTGAAAGAAGTCCCATGTTGGTCAATTTCTGAAACTTGAAAAAGGTCTAACAGTTCTGGTAAAAGGGTGCCGTCGTATCAGTCTTGATTGTTTGAGTGGACACTCTAATGCATTTTAGCATCGTGGTTCTTTTCAAGTGCTAGTAGAAAGTCCCAAGTTGTTCAACTGGTGAATCCTAAAAGGAATTCTGAGTTATCTGTAAGATAGTGTGCTGGGTTAACAACATTCCAAGAGATTTCTGTTCATTTGTGTCTCCTTCTGTTGGCAATTACTTAGAAAAGGGTTCTGATATTTTCTAAGAGGTGCTGGGCAATACATATAGCTTTGATAAGTTCATTTCTTATACAACCCATGACATCAGTTGTTAGTTCTCAGGCAATGTATTGTTTTTTCTCAACTCCAGAGATTACTCCTAGGTTTCGAGTGAGAGTTCAAAGTGGTAGCGGTGGTGGTAACTCAAAAGTATCGCCATCTGATTCCGCTCTAGTGATTGGAGAGAAAGATAAAAAATTCGGGGGTCGAATTGATTCATGGAATGCGAGCTTAAAGTGTGGGATTAAGAAAAAGAGCGTTAAAGATGTTATTTCAAGTGACTTGGATGTCTTGTGGGATGACGGTTATGGGACCAAGACTGCGAAGGATTTTTTTGAAGGAGCCAAGGAGATGATTAGGCCTGACGGGGGGCCTCCCCGGTGGTTTTGCCCTAACGACTGTGGGCAGCCTTTAAAAGATTCTCCAATTCTTCTGTTTTGCCCTGGTAATTATTGTCTTCGCTGTGGTAAACTCTTACATGAAATTTAACTTAGATACAAGGTTTCCAAACTATGAATACATGTTAAAAGAAGGACTGGATTTCTAGTTTCTGAGTATCTAGTTTCCAACGAGTTGTTTTGCTCTTCAATATTTTATTTAAAATCTTTGGAATTCCTCATTTAGGTATGTGATTTTTGAGATTTTTATTAAATACAGTGCTATTTTTTTTTTGTATTCGTGCATGCAGGGATTGTTGGTGTTGGCTTGGCCCTGACTTTGCATCATAAAGCTCTCGGGAAGTAAGTTTTTGTTATTTCTTACTGCATGACAATCGCGATGACTATTATTGTTGTTTTTGGACCATCAACTTGTTAAATGTTCATTGGAAATGTTGACACAAAAGCTAGTTCAAATCACACTGTGTGAGAACCTCAAATAGGTGCTCACAGTGCTGAAAAGGTTTTGTTCTGCTCTGTGATGATATTTCCCAAACCCTACTGTTGTCTATAACTTTTCCACCTGAAAATTCACATCAACAGGGTGTAGCTTCCGAATTCCTGTCCTAAGAGTTTTGTCAAACTGCAGGGTGTTTGAAGTCAGGTGCCTTCATATTCCAGTGAATGATCGAACACCATTTGAAGGTTTTAACCTTTCATCAGATTACTTGATTGAGTTATTTAAAAGTTAAACTAAAATCTCAGCCAACTGTGCTTGCCTTTTCTTCTATCACTTGTGATGGTTAGATCTTCTAATTCTTCAGAAATTGCACTTTACTTGCATGTGCTGTCCTCATCCTCATACCTTTATGTTGGGTTTTGCCTTCTGGCTATCCTCTTCCACTGAGGAAACATCGTTCTCTATCCATGCTTTAAGTGGATTTTTTTTTGCATGAAGGGCTGGTGAAATTTGTCGAAGAAACAGTGAGGCTAGAGCATGCCTCATCTCCAAATAAGCCAATTTATCTAGTGGGGGATTCCTTCGGGGGATGTCTTGTTCTTGCTGTTGCTGCTCGTAATCCTGAAATTGACCTTGTAGTGATACTAGCTAACCCAGGTCAGTTTCCAGATATGCAGCAATTTGTTCACTCATCTTCTTGATGACTTCTTCATAGAACACTTTGGTTGGTGCTCCTTGCTGTTGTCTGACTTGTTAGCCCTTTTATTTTAGCTACATCATTTGACAGGTCACAGCTTCGACCCCTGATCCCCCTTTGGGAGGCGTTGCCTGATGGATTATACAATGCACTTCCATATCTTCTTAGCTTTGTTATGGGTATATATGATCTGTTGCTCCATTATTTCATTTATTATTTTGTTACAGAATTAGATTTTGTTACTACTTAAACACATTCCAATTCCTGTCATTGTATTGAACAATATGCTACTAGTATTTTTAAACCAGACAGATTTATCATGATTTTACTTTAGTTCTTCTACTCTGAAAAAATTGTTTGGATCTCCTCCTTTTTTCTTCAGAAAACATGATTACCTTGTTTCAAATGCCTTCTTATAAAAGCTTTTTTCCCTGGAAGTTGAAACTTTCTTTAATAACTTTTTTCTGTCAGTTATCTTGTTAAGCTGTGATTGTCATCATTCAGTGGTATTGTTTTGTGATTTCAAATTGCTTCACTGTTGCTATTTACCCTCTCTCTCTGTTTTTTTCCTTACACTAGGTAATCCAGTGGAGATGGCAAGGGTCAATATTGACTATAGACTACCTCCCAGATTACAAATTGAACAATTGTTTCAGAATCTCATTGCTTTGCTACCTCATCTTTCTGTAAGAAATGAAGATAGCACTGCCTAGCCTTTTACACGTTATATTTTATTAAATTTAAGAAACCAATAAGATTTTATATCTGTTATAATCTTCTATTTTGATATAATATGCTGAAGATCTTAAACACACACTGAAAGATGTAATATTGTCATAAAAAATGATTCTAATAGGCAAAAGCAGGATAGGTTGTGCATAGTCATCTGCTGCATGACTCTGTCTAATTCATTGTATCATATGATAAATTCCCCATTATATATTTTCCAATTGCTCTTCTGCGTTGAACTTGATTATGACTCTATTGCTAGCACAATATGCGTCTATACAGTCTCTAGCATTGACAGACTGGATCTTCTCATGGTACCTGCTTTTGCACATCAGCCAAATGGTGCAATGTACTTCTTTTGGTTATCTTAATTAGATATAACAAATCTTCATGTGCCTTCAGCTTGTTGTCCTGCTATTCATTTTTTCCTCAACTCTTTATTTCTTTTTCCGAGGCCATGAACTGATGTTAAAATGTTCCAGGATTTGGTTGATATAATTCCCAAGGACACTCTTATTTGGAAGTTGAAACTGCTCAAATCAGCGGCTTCTTATGCTAATTCCAGGCTTCATGCTGTGAAAGCTGAAGTGCTAGTCCTGTCAAGGTCTTTATTCTTCCGAGTTTTTATTCTTGTTCCTTTGCATCCCAGGCACAATTTTATTGCTTCTCTTTTCCATATGTATGTTTTTCAAAAGCCCTTCAGAATATTCTCTCTAGTTCTTTCTATGTCGTGATTTCATCACTAATCACTCTGCATCTCTAATTGCTAATTCTATGTTACATGTTTTTTACTATAGAAGTGACCTAGTGCATGGAAAATTTAACAACTGACTAATGAAAGCATAGCATCCTATCTAGCGTGATGCTCTAATAATTTCCCACCAGCACCGTTCTCTTTTTCTCATCTTCATGTGGTTGATAGCCAGCAGATTCAAGTTTCATTATCATTTACACAGAAATCTCGGCACATACCTTAAAAGAAACTGTCTTTGCAATGCCCTAAAAATCGCTGAAGGTTCTTAGCTTCATACTTGAGTTATTTTAGTTGCTACCATGAAGAGGACAGCTTTTAACTATAGAATATGCATTCCAGGCTTATCAACATGAATTGAATATTTGTACTCATTTATGTAATTGTTTTAGCACAACTGTATGCTGCGACCTGCAATGAAATATCCAGTTACTAAGTTAGGTTGACATGTTTATGTATTGCAGGAAATATGTTCTTTAACCCGAATTTCTTTTCATGCTTGGTTTTCTTTGAGACGGGTTATGGAAATCTGGTCGAGGAGTTTTAAAGTTGATCTTTTATTTGTCTTTTAGTGGAAATGATCACATGCTTCCTAGTGGAGATGAAGCTCAGCGTCTGAAAAGAACATTAAAGAATTGCACAGTTCGTTATTTCAAGGACAATGGTCATAATATTTTAATGGTATGTGACAATAAGTGGTTGTATCTATATTTGTGTCTGATTTAAGTGGAAGCATGTACATGTGGGTACTTAGATGATGTGTGATTCTCCACAATTCATTTCGAGAGCACAACAAAATTCTAATCTGTTTAATGCGAATCATCATCTTAGTCTTAGCTATTGAGTAAAGATATCATCCTTTTAACCGACCAGTGTCAGTACCATGTCAACTAGCTATCATGCATACCAGACCCAGTGATTCTTATAATACGGTGACCAGGAATGAGAGCCTATTATCCTGTGCTCTGAAACTCCTTAACTCAGGAGTTTCAGAAAATAGTTCTATCTTGAGAAACCACTAAGGCAGCCTGGTAGCCTGCCTACCAGCAGGTAACAATGCCTTTCTGAATAAGTTTGAGTGTATTCTGCAGCCAAGTTCTTGACATGTTCAGAATGCAGCTGCTTTTGTTTCTTTTCACATAAATGCCTTTTCAGTTTATGACCAATCCTTGCTCCCCATATTTGAAGTTGTCAAAACAGTTGAGCACTAGCTGAAAGATTCAAGGTCTCAAATTTCACTCACTTCCCTTTCAAAATTGAGAAGTCGGATTATCTTCTAGATATAAGAATGGCGATGATTATCCTCTCTGACCACCCTTTTTGTGGAAAAATTCAGAAAGTAATTCTGTTTTTCTGCCAAGTGTCATCTTCTTTGATGCTCAATGACCCGTCTTTCCCTCCATTAGCACTTGCCATGAAGCTGGTTATTCTTTGTTGACATGGCATGATAGTTGTACTTGTATGCAATGTTCTGAGATAAATTCTGCCACTGGTTTTCTGACTTTCGGAAGATGGGAGTTTATTTAGGGTTATATCTTATTATCAAGGTGGTCTCCATCCGTGTAATAGCCGCCCCTTCCCTTGATCCCCAATTTGATAACAATTTCCCCTACGCAGAATGAATGGAAATGGTTTTCTCGTACAGTGTTATCAATATAAATTAGAACTTATAATATTTAGCTGGTACATTGAACGATGTTATGTTCATAAGAAAGGACTTTAATACTCCTCAACCTGCCTTTCTAATGTGTCAGATATTGGGCCATTAACATTTGTCTGTACTCATATTCTCAGGATGAGGCTTTCGGTCTTTCATTTCTATATGCTATGGGAAGACTGCTTTATAACTGGTTTTCTCCTGTTTCTGTTCTTCTCTGTGATGGTACAGGAAGGTGGTGTTAATTTTCTTGCTGTCATTAAAGGTACTGGAAAATACCGTCGTTCAAGGAGGATTGATTTGGTCTTAGACTTTATTCCACCAAGCATGTCAGAATTCAAACAAGGATATGATGAAGTATTTGGGTAATTCAGCAGAGCAATTTTGTACACAGTTCTCTTAATTGTTACATATATGTTCTTAATGAAAACTTCTGGATATGAACATTTGATATGCTTAGATCTGATTTACTAAGACTTAAGTTTATGACTAAATTTAAAATAAGATCACATTAGGTTTGATCCTGGTAAAGCTAGAGCCTCTTTCCATGAAATCTGGCATCCTGCCTGGCTTTTGCAACGTGCATCAAGCAGATCCTTCCTAATTTCTAAACACTTTCTGTTTCTTTATCCCTTCTCATTTGATTTTGTCTAAATCTTGGCTCTACTATAAACATCGTCTTGCACAAAAAAAAATAAAAATGATTGTTTTGAGAAAGTCTATCGAAATCTCAGGTTGGTCTTGGTTGATTTCTCACATCTTATGAGCATATATATTCTGTAGCTAAGGTAGCTCCTAAAAGAATTGTTGATATATTCTGGAAATCATATTTATGTTTGAAGTTAATTGATCATGATATGTGTATTGGGGCGACTCCTGTCTCCTTGGGCTATACCCCAGCTTGATGCTTCCAGCCTAGGCTTTGGCCACATGCCATCATGAACAGCTAGTCTATCTTGCAAACTTGCATCCAGCACATATATTTGTTTATCTATGGTTCAAGATTATAACACAATCGTTTGAATTTCAGGTTGTTACGCTTTGCTACTGGTTCTGCCATGTTCTCAACTTTGAATGACGGAAAGATAGTGAAAGGTCTTCATGGGGTTCCAAATGAAGGTCCTGTCTTATTAGTTGGCAACCACATGTTGATGGGACTTGAAATTTATTCCCTTGTCCCAGAATTCTTGAGAGAGAAAAATATTATGGTTCGTGTTGTAGTGCATCCAGTTGTATTTAGGGAAAGGCAGGGGGTTTCATCTCCTGAATTTTCTTTAGCTGATTGGATGAAAGTAATGGGTGCAGTACCTGTCACAGCCAGCAATCTTTTCAACTTGCTGTCAACAAAATCTCATGTGCTTCTTTATCCTGGAGGAGCCCGAGAAGCCCTTCATAACAGGGTAAGCCAATTTCCTTGTGTCAAATTTCAACAAATTTATTTATTTTTTTGGCAAGCTGAAAATCATATTTTTCAAGCGAAATTTTCTTATCATCAAAGTATTTGCTTTATTTCTTTGTTGGAAATTAGATGTAAGCAAGAGGATATAGTGTAAAAGTTTGGAAATCATTTCTTATTCAGAGTGTTATGCAGCCAAGATTGGTAGACTAATGTTTAGCACTTCATACATGTAAGGTGGCTTGTATTTCTTTCCATAATCTTCATGGATGATGTCTCACCACCGCTATTGTTAACAGCACCAGTATCACCTCCCGACTGCATAGAGCAACTTTTTTTTTGCCACCAGCAAAAGCACCATATTCTTATCCCTACCAAAACTTTATTATAACAGTAGCTTCATCGTCATCTTTCTCTATTACCATCACACTCTATGTTTCTTCAACCTTATTATGCTGCTGCTGCCACCATCAGACCACCTATTTCATATATTAAAAAGTTTGTTAAGTAACTAAAACAATAAGAAGTGGAATTCAAGTTTCTGTGGTTATTAGTTTATAGACTGTGCAAATACTAAGACTTCAAACTATTGGAACTAGGTTTCATATGGCTTCCATGTTAGAAATTGTGGTAAATATTATGGTATATAGTAACTGATGAGAGCTTTGTTACGTGGCTTCTGTTGTAATCTAACTTTTAGCATCTCTTGGAGAGATTCATATTAGGTTATTAATGGTAGGGCCAAATTTTTTGTACTTGGCTTGAATGCTTTTTAGGTGAATTTCTTGAGGATGGTTTGTTTAAAATATCAGTGGCATGTTCTGTTGCATTCATACAAAAAGTTGTAGGTGACATGGTGCATAAGCATAAGAACTTTAACTCAAGCGAGTTTCAAAATCATTGAGATTCTGTTTCTGAGATTCCCAGGCAGCAGCATATTTTTAATGGATGAAATTGTACAAGTAGCAGGCAAGAAGGGTGCCAAAAGGAGTACAAATTATTCCTTTTAATCATGCGCTTAGGCTGTTGAAGTAGGAAGGCTTAATAGTGCTCACCAGTCACCAGTAGACAGTGAAATTACACTATGAATAGCTTCCCAAGCACAAATCTTTTCCTTGTCTAATGTTTTTTTTTTTTTTGCATTAAATTTTCGACTGGTATATCCTTCAAATTCAGTTTCATGTTTATGTATATATGCCATTGTTACTGCTATCATTTACAAACTGCTAGGCCATTGATTTCATCCTTACTAATTTATAAAGAAGACTTGAGGTAAGATAAAGGCATTTACCATGAAACAGGAGCCACTCTTGTGCTGCTAAGTATTTTGCCATAACCTTTTCTTTAGATTTATTTATGTATTGTTTATTTCTTTTTATTGGCCAAAAGCTTGTTTTTTTCCTTTTTTTTTCAATTACAAAGCTTTTGCAATTTACAGGGTGAAGAATATAAGCTGTTTTGGCCCGATCAACAAGAATTTGTGAGAATGGCAGCAAGGTTTGGGGCTACAATTGTACCATTTGGAACTGTAGGAGAAGATGATGTAGCAGAAGTAAGACCTTTTTTTTGCCACATATTATTATATATTTTGTCATGGATCCTTATTCTGTTGATCCGTTCTTTTTTTTTGCTGTGTTATTTCCTCAATATCTGTTTACCTAAAGGCTAACTTGGGAAAAATAGAAGGAAAAAAACCTATATCTTTGAAGCAGAAATTTGTTAAAATGCACATTATCTCTCAGAAATTTGGCAAACAAATCCGGTAGCTTGAGCATTTTATATGCTCTTATTATGCAAGTTATGCACTGTGTATGTCCCAAAGTCTGGTTGAGATGTGCATTTCTGATACTTTCCACTTAAATTCTTGCTCCTCTCCAAAGATTTCCATGAACTTTCCCTTTCTTCCATATTTGAACTTGAGATTGCAATCGAATTTCTCCGCATTTTATTTTATTTTTAAAAATTAGTTTCTATGGATTTTGCAGTTGGTTCTTGATTACAATGACTTCATGAAAATCCCAGTGGTCAATGACTACATCAGAGACGCTAATCGTAATTCCATAAGACTAAGGTGATTATTCTCCCTGCAATGCTGTGTACTCATTGCATGGTTGTAGAAGTCAAGCTAACATAAGAATCTAGAGCTACTTGTTGATACATTTTTGTTGACAAAGAACTTTATGTATGCTTATAGGGATAAGAGTAAAGGGGAGGTTGCCAACCAAGAACTATATCTCCCAGGTATTCTGCCAAAGGTTCCGGGCCGCTTTTATTTTCTATTCGGAAAGCCTATAGAAACAAAGGACCGAAAGGAAGAGATCCTTGAAGACAGAGAAAATGCAAACCAGTTATACCTGCACATAAAATCTGAAGTTGAACGTTGCATTGCTTATCTTTTGAAGAAACGAGAGGAGGATCCTTACAGGAGTATCGTTGATAGAACAGTGTATCGTGCTTTACATTCTCCTTTGCATGAAGTTCCAGCATTTGACCCTTAAAAAATGGCCACAGTCTCGCAGCAGCCTCCCTTGATAGAACAGTGTATCGTGCTTTACATTCCCAGATCACTTCACAGGATTTTTTTTTCACAGCATCACAAGAGAAAAAAAAAAGAATAAGTCAAGATTAATTTACCAATTTATTTTAATTATAATGTCTAGGTTGTTAGGATATTGCCATTTGTGGCAATACCCCACCACCAAGCAAGTGGAAGCACCACTAGTGCCACAATTAGTGGCATGCTTTAAGGCTATATTGGCCCCTCCATGTTGACCATATTTGCCTATAAAAAAGGCATGTTTGTGAGAGCAAAATGAGAGGGTTGAGAGAGAGAGAACGTGAGTGTGTGTAAAAGAATAGAGAGAAAGAGAGAGCTGCAATGGCTGCAGCCTTGCTGCCATTGCAGCAGCTGCAACAGCTGTGTGTGAGAGCTGGGAGTAGAGTAGAGTGGACGTAATCCTCCTCCTCCATGTATTTATTGTATCCTTTCTCTATCTCTAATAAAATGAACCTCTCCCGTGGATGTAGGCGATTTGCCGAACCACGTAAAATATTGTGTCAGTGTGCTTAGCCTCCTATGGGCAACTATCAGAACACCACCGATCCGCGCATAGGGGAGCCGGAATCCCCAACAATTGGTATCAGCGCACATGGTTTAAAGGGGTGTTTGATTTTGCTCAAAAATGAAAGTTGTCAAAATTGTGTTTTGACCATACCACTGTGTAGAGGAGGAAGAGACGAAGCCACTGTTGAAAACCGCGTCGAAATCGGACGTCGGAAACGGCCGTACGCGCCGTCACGCTCCGGTAGGGTGGCTGGCCACGCGCACAGACGCGCGCCACGCGTCTTCTTCGCCCGGATGGGCTGACCCGACCCGAATACCAGACGACCCGACTGGCGTGCCAAACCCGGATGAGTATGACGTCATCATGACGTAATCATTGCGTCAGCATGCCATGTCAGCGCCAGTCAGCTGACACGTCAGCACGGTGGGACCCACCTGCCACGTCACCAGCCGCGAGCCGAGCTGCGCCGAGCCGAGCTGCGCCGAGCCGAGTTGAGCCGAGCCAAGTTGAGCTGAGCCGAGCTGCAAGCCGAGGGATAAGATTCTGTGCAGCGGAGTCTACGTGCAACCGGATCTGAGATTGAATCTGGGCCGTTTATCAGGCCAGAATTGTTTTGATCAAATCTTAGCCGTCTGAAATCCGATTTGGACGATTTCAGACTTGTTTCCAGCTAATTTGATCTTTCCGGATGCAATGGTATGGTCCGATCATTGAAATTTGAGACCAAAAATGGAGGTGGTGAATTAACGAAAGAGATTGCCCGATGAGGAGGCATCTGAAGGTCATCATGGTGGTCGATGGAGATGAAGAAGAAGAAGGTGCACATGTTTGCCCAATTACATGTGCTGAACTGCTAAGTGGAGAAATTTTAATTGCCTTGAGGGAAGGCAAAATTGGGACACTCTGGACACCCGATCAAGTGGACAATTAGAGGTGTAGAGTGAAAATTGATGAAGACCAATCTTGATGAATCTAAGCACTGGTAGTCTCGCCAGATGTTGAGAAATGATGTATTAAACCAGTATTTTCAGATCACTTGTAAATGAAAGCCGCAACAAAGCTAGCAAATGGTTGTATATATGGAAAGACAGTACGATGGATAGATATGGCCTAAGAAGTTATGTCTAGGAGATTGGGTTTTAAGCGGGACCAGTGTGACCCCTCCAATCTTTCCTGGGAACTTGCTTAGTGGAAAGATTATCCATACGGTACTATTTTCGTATATATAGCAGTTTGTAATGAAACGGTTGAAGACTAGCAAGACGACGTCACAAGGGAACAGTTGGGTTCCGTATGTTCAAGGATATGATGGAGTGATGATTTCTCCAAAGAAGTTAGATTCGGTGACTGTGATTTCTCGAGGGGAGAATTGATGAAGACCCTGATAATGGAAGAGAAATACAGCAAGGGGATAAAGATTGGCACCCTATTTTGACTTGGACAGGTGTTATGACAGGATGAGCTGCTGTCAAACATAAGCAAGGAATATGGAGAAATCTGGAGAACAGAAATTGCACGAGAGCACACGGAGATTGTACAGGAGTACCCGTAGGATCCAACAAGGTACTGCAATGAGACAACAGATGCAAGGAGAAGAAGTGTTCCCAGATGAAGCTCAGAGCAGAGACTATATAGAAGTTGTACAACAGGAAGTCTCTTATGCTCTTGATGAAGACAACAGGCGAAGACATTTCCAATGCATGCAAGGATGGAAAGAGAGCTGTTGCAGAAGCACCTAATTGAGGGGGTGCAAACGCCTGTGATAAAAGGCGACCGCCTATGATGAAAGGCGAAGACACCAAAGAGAGTTGGTGTAGTTGGAGCTGTCAAGCAGAAAGACACAGAAGCTCCAAACATAGAAATCGAGGTGGAGAATTGCGAGGAGTATACCGCAACTTTCTTTTTCTATGTAGTCAGTGGCAGTAATCTCTCCCATAGTGCACATGGTGGTAGAGAATTTTGGAGCCACTTTAAAGCATCTCAGCTGAAGGAGGATGCGACCGCCCCATGACAACGGGCGAAGACACCTTAGAGAAGGTGTGAGGGCCTTGATATAAGCCCAAGATCAGACCGCCCCATGACAACGGGTGAAGACACTTTAGAAAAGGTGTGAGGGCCGCGATAAGAGCCCCATTTCAGACCGCCGCATGACGACGAGCGGAGACACCTAAGGATAAGGTGTGTGGGCCACGATATGAGCCCAGTTCAGAACGCCCCAAAGCCAATGTGATGGCTAGATATAAGTGGACAGGTGTATGGATAGCCAATGAAGTGGCTATGATGAGTATGGAGACAAATGCATGATTGACTTTTATGGATATTGCCCCCATGCTAAAGATCAATGAGCTAGAAGACATTTGCCTTGGACAATAAGTGGGTGACTTGTGGAGCATTAAGACGCGGCTGCTATGAAGAAGTAGAGGGCATGCGCAGGTTCCGGGAACGAGTTGACTCTTGTCAAGGTGGTGAGCTCGGTAATGGCATTGTAATACTCAGAGTATGAAGACAGATATGGATCAACCTTTAATGGGCTGCCCCCATGGTTAAAGGTGGAGAGCTACCTGGACTCTTGAGACTAAGAGCGAGAGACTCACGGAGAAGTAAGGCGTGGTTCTTAGGGTGGAACAGAGAGCAGGCGCAACTCCTGGATGAGTAGACTCTTGGAAGAGTGGTGAGCTTGTGATCACACTGAGATACTCAGATAATGACTGTCGCACTTGGGAATATTCTGTTTGAGGGGGTGTTGTAAGCCTTGGTGTAAGGCTTGAAAAATCATTCCGGACCGAGTATGATTGATACGCTCGAAGGGGAATGTTGTGTTGAAGATGCTCTCAGAATGGTAAGCTTGGAAAAGATGCAGAATGCAAGCTTGTGCTGAAGAAGCAAGAGGACAATTGCCCACACAAATAGCAAAGGGGGTGATTGTTAGGATATTGCCATTTGTGGCAATACCCCACCACCAAGCAAGTGGAAGCACCACTAGTGCCACAATTAGTGGCATGCTTTAAGGCTATATTGGCCCCTCCATGTTGACCATATTTGCCTATAAAAGAGGCATGTTTGTGAGAGCAAAATGAGAGGGTTGAGAGAGAGAGAACGTGAGTGTGTGTAAAAGAATAGAGAGAAAGAGAGAGCTGCAATGGCTGCAGCTGCAACAGCTGTGTGTGAGAGCTGGGAGTAGAGTAGAGTGGATGTAATCCTCCTCCTCCATGTATTTATTGTATCCTTTCTCTATCTCTAATAAAATGAACCTCTCCCGTGAATGTAGGCAATTTGCCGAAGCACTTAAAATATTGTGTCAGTGTGCTTAGCCTCCTATGTGCAACTATCAGAACACCACCGATCCGCGCATAGGGGAGCCGGAATCCCCAACATAGGTTAATTTTGGATAAGGTTCTGTGTATATATCATGATTAAATTTCTTCGCGGTCAAGAACAAATTATTAGATGAATTTAATTTATCATGAGTTTACTTGCATAAACTCTGTGCAACCTGCTATAAAATGATCGTGCAGTGCAGGACCAAAATTATAAAATTTCCCTTCCTAGCATGACATCTATATTTAGAGTCTAATGATCTCTTTCGATTCCAAACCCAGATAATAACAGGAGTAAACCCATTCATCAATCACCTAAAAACCATATGATTAGAGAAAATGTGATACTGGTCAGATAAAGAACCACTGAGATATTTACCCCATAGCAGGTAATTGTAAGAACCTTACACCTAAAACCCAGAACTTTATGATAGTGGCTGCGAAAGCTTTTCCTATCATGTCAAACCAAACTATACTCCTCGATGGGTCCTTCCTTAAAGCTGAACTTCATGAAAACAGTTTGGCTAAGAAGACTTGATCCAGCTTTTCATACCCTGCTGCCAGACGACGGCTGAAAAGGGTGAAGACTTTCAGTGCAGTGCTTACATTCTTGCTTTTGTTAAACTATCTCCAGCCCTCCTAGCTACTCCATGCTCCAGCAATAACAATCAATATGTTAACCCACGAATACCAAGCTATATATCTTATTTTGTTGGTTTTTCTCATATTATGACTGATATTACTAATTTCCATTTTGTTTTTGTTTTTGCCTGACAATTAATGGTCTATCTATAAACCATAGAGTTGATTCACTGCTCTAAAGCACCGGCTGCGTGATAAACATGTACAGATGGTTTTCTAAGTCCTTTTTGTGATTCGTATAGCTAACCAGGCTCCTTTCTGTGCGTGTTTCTCATTGTCTTTTGTTTGACGTCAATTTCTTAAAAAAATCATACTAGGGAGGAACAAAAAAAACTTAAAAATCACCGCATGAAATCTACGACAAAAAAATTATCCTGTCAGCTATTCCAATTCTTAAATTTTTTCATTCCATCAACAATTCTCAGTACTGATATAATATTAAAAATTACTTTTCAATGATGATTTACGGATTCCATCAATAATTTTTAATATCAACAATTTCTTTCTTAAATGTTGACAGAATATCCTGTCAGTATTCTCCATTTTTATGGTAGCGGAACATGCATATCAAAACCAAGGATAGTTACAGATTTCACCAAGCAAGGAGATGCATAGCAATTTAATCTAAACTCAATGAATACCACCATTTAAATTGATTTTATCTAAAGAAATAAGTTTTTTAAAATAATTATATTACTTGAAAAATAATAAATACGGTATAAATTTTATAAAACCTGACTTAAAATCCGACTCCAATAAATATATATATATATATTTTTTAATCCAATATAATATTTATATATCTCACATAATACACACTTATATACTATTGATCATTTTATCATATATATATATATATGCTATTATTTTTTTAATATTAAATAATAGTCATATAACAGTTATGGAATCAATAAATAAAATATAAATATCTAATTTTTTACTCAATAATTAATTAATGAATATAAAGAAACATAACCCGTGAATATCCATATATAGGATCGGAGCCAGCAATCCTTAATTTTCTGAATAAAATCAATCCTTGAAAATTTAAAATAATCTCGTAACGACTCCCTCCAAGTCTTTAAAGCTAATGAAAGTGACGATGGCAGTTATGGCAGTCCCACTTCACCAATAACAAATCCAACGGCCTTTTAAATGTGCACGTCAAACACTCCACAGATAATTTATGCTGTGAAAACTGCATGGCTATGCAAAACCACGCGACGGGGCCAGCTGGCCAGACCATAGCCAGAGGAAATATGAAAGTGATCCGTTTATCGTACACGAAAAAGAAGACTACATTCAAATATCTAAAAGAGCAGCAGGCAAGTCCAAAGCTGGTGTTACACTCACAAATTATACAAATTACCCCATACTTAATTTTTTATTTATAATTATGATGATATAATTAATTATATTTTTGCATTTATGGTTGGCATTTCTGTGTCGTATGCGATAAAAATGCAGAAGCACAAGTACACAATCTAGAAGCCATCCAAGTGATATTTTGCTTTCTGGGTTTGCTTCTTGGTTCATATTTTTCTCTTTTGTAGAAAGCGGAGAGTGGCAGTTTTTCTTTGGAATTTGGAGTGATTCTTGGGTTTGTTTTTTAGCTTGTTTTGTTGGATTTTTAGCTATTTTCAAGTACATGGTGTCCTTGAGTTTCTTTCTCTGCTAATTTTTGGTATTTGAAAGAAGTCCCATGTTGGTCAATTCGTGAATCTTGAAAAAGGTCTAAAAGTTCTGGTAAAAGGGTGCCGTCGTATCAGTCTTGATTGTTTGAGTGGACACTCTAATGCATTTTAGCATCGTGGTTCTTTTCAAGTGCTAGTAGAAAGTCCCAAGTTGTTCAACTGGTGAATCCTAAATGGAATTCTGAGTTATCTGTAAGATAGTGTGCTGGGTTAACAAGATTCCAAGAGATTTCTGTTCATTTGTGTCTCCTTCTGTTGGCAAGTACTTAGAAAAGGGTTCTGATATTTTCTAAGAGGTGCTTGGCAATACATATAGCTTTGATAAGTTCATTTCTTATACAACCCATGACATCAGTTGTTAGTTCTCAGGCAATGTATTGTTTTTTCTCAACTCCAGAGATTACTCCTAGGTTTCGAGTGAGAGTTCAAAGTGGTAGCGGTGGTGGTAACTCAAAAGTATCGCCATCTGATTCCGCTCTAGTGATTGGAGAGAAAGATAAAAAATTCGGGGGTCGAATTGATTCATGGAATGCGAGCTTAAAGTGTGGGATTAAGAAAAAGAGCGTTAAAGATGTTATTTCAAGTGACTTGGATGTCTTGTGGGATGACGGTTATGGGACCAAGACTGCGAAGGATTTTTTTGAAGGAGCCAAGGAGATGATTAGGCCTGACGGGGGGCCTCCCCGGTGGTTTTGCCCTACCGAGTGTGGGCAGCCTTTAAAAGATTCTCCAATTCTTCTGTTTTGCCCTGGTAATTATTGTCTTCGCTGTGGTAAACTCTTATACGAAATTTAACTTAGATACAAGGTTTCCAAACTATGAATACATGTTAAAAGAAGGACTGGATTTCTAGTTTCTGAGTATCTAGTTTCCAACGAGTTGTTTTGCTCTTCAATATTTTATTTAAAATGTTTGGAATTCCTCATTTAGCTATGTGATTTTTGAGATTTTTATTAAATACAGTGCTATTTGTTTTTTGTATTCGTGCATGCAGGGATTGTTGGTGTTGGCTTGGCCCTGACTTTGCATCATAAAGCTCTCGGGAAGTAAGTTTCGTTATTTCTTACTTCATGACAATATGACTATTATTGTTGTTTTTAGACTATCAACTTGTTAAATGTTCATTGGAAATGTTGACACAAAAGTTAGTTCAAATCACACTGTGTGAGAACCTCAAATAGGTGCTCACCGAACTGAAAAGGTTTCGTTCTGCTCTGAGATGATATTTCTCAAACCCTACTCTTGTCGATAACTTTTCCACCTGAAAATTCACATCAACAGGGTGTAGCTTCCGAATTCCTGTCCTCTTATCTAAAACTGCTTGAGCCAGTTTAAATTTTTTGCATTCGGCTTTATGAAAATCACTAGTGCATGCTTTTATGCACATATATAATCTGGATATGGATTGGCAAAAGGAGCCACCTATGTTTTAAGTCAAGTGCATTCCTCTTCTTGCGCTCATTTTCTTGTTATTTGTGGGTAGAGTTTTTCCTTGTGTGGTTTCTGGTCATCTTGTGGACTAGAACCTGGTAAAGTAGCAGTATTATGAAAAGTGGTCAAAGTTTTTAACTAGTCAATGCACATCACTGATGATTGACTTTCGCATTTCATTCTGCTATTTTTAGCTCAGCTAAATAGGTGGCTTACACCTTAGAGTTTTGTCAAACTGCAGGGTGTTTGAAGTCAGGTGCCTTCATATTCCAGTGAATGATCGAACACCATTTGAAGGTTTTAACCTTTCATCAGATTACTTGATTGAGTTATTTAACAGTTAAACTAAAATCTCAGCCAACTGGGCTTGCCTTTTCTTCTATCACTTGTGATGGTTAGATCTTCTAATTCTTCAGAAATTGCACTTTACTTGCATGTGCTGTCCTCATCCTCATACCTTTATGTTGGGTTTTGCCGTCTGGCTATCCTCTTCCACTGAGGAAACATCGTTCTCTATCCATGCTTTAAGTGGATTTTTTTTGCATGAAGGGCTGGTGAAATTTGTCGAAGAAACAGTGAGGCTAGAGCATGCCTCATCTCCAAATAAGCCAATTTATCTAGTGGGGGATTCCTTCGGGGGATGTCTTGTTCTTGCTGTTGCTGCTCGTAATCCTGAAATTGACCTTGTAGTGATACTAGCTAACCCAGGTCAGTTTCCAGATATGCAGCAATTTGTTCACTCATCTTCTTGATGACTTCTTCATAGAACACTTTGGTTGATGCTCCTTGCTGTTGTCTGACTTGTTAGCCCTTTTATTTTAGCTACATCATTTGACAGGTCACAGCTTCGACCCCTGATCCCCCTTTGGGAGGCGTTGCCTGATGGATTATACAATGCACTTCCATATCTTCTTAGCTTTGTTATGGGTATATATGATCTGTTGCTCCATTATTTCATTTATTATTTTGTTACAGAATTAGATTTTGTTACTACTTAAACACACTCCAATTCCTGTCATTGTATTGAACAATATGCTACTAGTATTTTTAAACCAGACAGATTTATCATGATTTTACTTTAGTTCTTCTACTCTGAAAAAATTGTTTGGATCTCCTCCTTTTTTCTTCAGAAAACATGATTACCTTGTTTCAAATGCCTTCTTATAAAATCTTTATTCCCTGGAAGTTGAAACTTTCTTTAATTACTTTTTTCTGTCAGTTATCTTGTTAAGCTGTGATTGTCATGATTCAGTGGTATTGTTTTGTGATTTCAAATTGCTTCACTGTTGCTATTTACCCTCTCTCTCTGTTTTTTTCCTTACACTAGGTAATCCAGTGGAGATGGCAAGGGTCAATATTGAATATAGACTACCTCCCAGATTACAAATTGAACAATTGTTTCAGAATCTCATTGCTTTGCTACCTCATCTTTCTGTAAGAAATGAAGATAGCACTGCCTAGCCTTTTACACATTATATTTTATTAAATTTAAGAAACCAATAAGATTTTATATCTGTTATAATCTTCTATTTTGATATAATATGCTGAAGATCTTAAACACACACTGAAAGATATAATATTGTCATAAAAAATGTTGTGCATAGTCATCTGCTGCATGACTCTGTCTAATTCATTGTATCATGATAAATTCCCCATTATATATTTTCCAATTGCTCTTCTGCGTTGAACTTGATTATGACTCTATTGCTAGCACAATATGCGTCTATACAGTCTCTAGCATTGACAGACTGGATCTTCTCATGGTACCTGCTTTTGCACATCAGCCAAATGGTGCCATGTACTTCTTTTGGTTATCTTAATTAGATATAACAAATCTTCATGTGCCTTCAGCTTGTTGTCCTGCTATTCATTTTTTCCTCAACTGTTTATTTCTTTTTCCGAGGCCATGAACTGATGTTAAAATGTTCCAGGATTTGGTTGATATAATTCCCAAGGACACTCTTATTTGGAAGTTGAAACTGCTCAAATCAGCGGCTTCTTATGCTAATTCCAGGCTTCATGCTGTGAAAGCTGAAGTGCTAGTCCTGTCAAGGTCTTTATTCTTCCGAGTTTTTATTCTTGTTCCTTTGCATCCCAGGCACAATTTTATTGCTTCTCTTTTCCATATGTATGTTGTTCAAAAGCCCTTCAGAATATTTTCTCTCTAGTTCTTTCCGTGTCTTGATTTCATCACTAATCCCTCTGCATCTCTAATTGCTAATTCTATGTTACATGTTTTTTACTATAGAAGTGACATAGTGCATGGAAAATTTAACAACTGACTAATGAAAGCATAGCATCCTATCTAGCGTGCTGCTCTAATAATTTCCCACCAGGACCCTTCTCTTTTTCTCATCTTCATGTGGTTGATAGCCAGCAGATTCAAGTTTCATTATCATTTACACAGAAATCTCGGCACATACCTTAAAAGAAACTGTCTTTGCAATGCCCTAAAAATCGCTGAAGGTTCTTAGCTTCATACTTGAGTTATTTTAGTTGCTACCATGAAGAGGACAGCTTTTAACTATAGAATATGCATTCCAGGCTTATCAACATGAATTGAATATTTGTACTCATTTATGTAATTGTTTTAGCACAACTGTATGCTGCGACCTGCAATGAAATATCCAGTTACTAAGTTAGGTTAACATGTTTATGTATTGCAGGAAATATGTTCTTTAACCCGAATTTCTTTTCATGCATGGTTTTCTTTGAGATGGGTTATGGAAATCTGGTCAAGGAGTTTTAAAGTTGATCTTTTATTTGTCTTTTAGTGGAAATGATCACATGCTTCCTAGTGGAGATGAAGCTCAGCGTCTGAAAAGAACATTAAAGAATTGCACAGTTCGTTATTTCAAGGACAATGGGCATAATATTTTAATGGTATGTGACAATAAGTGGTTGTATCTATATTTGTGTCTGATTTAAGTGGAAGCATGTACATGTGGGTACTTAGATGATGTGTGATTCTCCACAATTCATTTCGAGAGCACAACAAAATTCTAAATCTGTTTAATGCGAATCATCATCTTAGTCTTAGCTATTGGGTAAATATATCATCCTTTTAACCGACCAGTGTCAGTACCATGTCAACTAGCTATCATGCATACCAGACCCAGTGATTCTTCTAATACGGTGACCAGGAATGAGAGCCTATTATCCTGTGCTCTGAAACTCCTTAACTCAGGAGTTTCAGAAAATAGTTCTATCTTGAGAAACCACTAAGGCAGCCTGGTAGCCTGCCTACCAGCAGGTAACAATGCCTTTCTGAATAAGTTTGAGTGTATTCTGCAGCCAAGTTCTTGACATGTTCAGAATGCAGCTGCTTTTGTTTCTTTTCACATAAATGCCTTTTCAGTTTATGACCAATCCTTGCTCCCCATATTTGAAGTTGTCAAAACAGTTGAGCACTGGCTCAAAGATTCAAGGTCTCAAATTTCACTCACTTCCCTTTCAAAATTGAGAAGTCGGATTATCTTCTAGATATAAGAATGGCGATGATTATCCTCTCTGACCACCCTTTTTGTGGAAAAATTCAGAAAGTAATTCTGTTTTTCTGCCAAGTGTCATCTTCTTTGATGCTCAATGACCCGTCTTTCCCTCCATTGGCACTTGCCATGAAGCTGGTTATTCTTTGTTGACATGGCATGATAGTTGTACTTGTATGCAATGTTCTGAGATAAATTCTGCCACTGGTATTCTGACTTTCGGAAGATGGGAGTTTATTTAGGGTTATATCTTATTATCAAGGTGGTCTCCATCCGTGTAATAGCCACCCCTTCCCTTGATCCCCAATTTGATAACAATTTCCCCTACGCAGAATGAATGGAAATGGTTTTCTCGTACAGTGTTATCAATATAAATTAGAACTTATAATATTTAGCTGGTACACTGAACGATGTTATATTGATAAGAAAGGACTTTAATACTCCTCAACCTGCCTTTCTAAGGTGTCAGATATTGGGCCATTAGCATTTCTCTGTACTCATATTCTCAGGATGAGGCTTTCGGTCTTTCATTTCTATATGCTATGGGAAGACTGCTTTATAACTGGTTTTCTCCTGTTTCTGTTCTTCTCTGTGATGGTACAGGAAGGTGGTGTTAATTTGCTTACTGTCATTAAAGGTACTGGAAAATACCGTCGTTCAAGGAGGATTGATTTGGTCTTAGACTTTATTCCACCAAGCATGTCAGAATTCAAACAAGGATATGATGAAGTAATTGGGTAATTCAGCAGAGCAATTTTGTACACAGTTCTCTTAATTGTTACATATATGTTCTTAATGAAAACTTCTGGATATGAACATTTGATATGCTTAGATCTCATTTACTAAGACTTAAGTTTATGACTAAATTTAAAATAAGATCACATTAGGTTTGATCCTGGTCAAGCTAGAGCCTCTTTCCATGAAATCTGACATCCTGCCAGGCTTTTGCAACGTGCATCAAGCAGATCCTTCCTGATTTCTAAACACTATCTGTTTCTTTATCCCTTCTCATTTGATTTTGTCTAAATCTTGGCTCTACTATAAACATCCTCTTGCACAAAAATAAAAAAAAAATGATTGTTTTGAGAAAGTCTATTGAAATCTCAGGTTGGTCTTGGTTGATTTCTCACATCTTATGAGCATATATATTCTGTAGCTAAGGTAGCTCCTAAAAGAATTGTTGATATATTCTGGAAATCATATTTATGTTTGAAGTTAATTGATCATGATATGTGTATTGGGGCGACTCCTGTCTCCTTGGGCTATACCCCAGCTTGATGCTTCCAGCCTAGGCTTTGGCCACATGCCATCATGAACAGCTAGTCTATCTTGCAAACTTGCATCCAGCACATATATTTGTTTATCTATGGTTCAAGATTATAACACAATCGTTTGAATTTCAGGTTGTTACGCTTTGCTACTGGTTCTGCCATGTTCTCAACTTTGAATGACGGAAAGATAGTGAAAGGTCTTCATGGGGTTCCAAATGAAGGTCCTGTCTTATTAGTTGGCTACCACATGTTGATGGGACTTGAAGTTTATTCCCTTGTCCCAGAATTCTTGAGAGAGAAAAATATTATGGTTCGTGGTGTAACACATCCAGTTGTATTTAGGGAAAGGCAGGGGGTTTCATCTCCTGAATTTTCTTTAGCTGATTGGATGAAAGTAATGGGTGCAGTACCTGTCACAGCCAGCAATCTTTTCAACTTGCTGTCAGCAAAATCTCATGTGCTTCTTTATCCTGGAGGAGCCCGAGAAGCCCTTCATAACAGGGTAAGCCAATTTCCTTGTGTTAAATTTCAACAAATTTTTTTTTTTGGCAAGCTGAAAATCATATTTTTCAAGCGAAATTTTCTTATCATCAAAGTATTTGCTTTATTTCTTTGTTGGAAATCAGATGTATGCAAGAGGATATAGTGTAAAAGTTTGGAAATCATTTCTTATTCAGAGTGTTATGCAGCCAAGATTGGTAGACTAATGTTTAGCACTTCATACATGTAAGGTGGCTTGTATTTCTTTCCATAATCTTCATGGATGATGTCTCACCACCGCTATTGTTAACAGCACCAGTATCACCTCCCGACTGCATAGAGCACCTTTTTTTGTGCCACCAGCAAAAGCACCATATTCTTATCCCTACCAAAACTTTATTATAACAGTAGCTTCATCGTCATCTTACTCTATTACCATCACACTCTATGTTTCTTCAACCTTATTATGCTGCTGCTGCCACCATCAGACCACCTATTTCATATATTAAAAAGTTTGTTAAGTAACTAAAACAATAAGAAGTGGAATTCAAGTTTCTGTGGTTATTAGTTTATAGACTGTGCAAATACTAAGACTTCAAACTATTGGAACTAGGTTTCATATGGCTTCCATGTTAGAAATTGTGGTAAATATTATGGTATATAGTAACTGATGAGAGCTTTGTTACGTGGCTTCTGTTGTAATCTAACTTTTAGCATCTCTTGGAGAGATTCATATTAGGTTATTAATGGTAGGGCCAAATTTTTTGTACTTGGCTTGAATGCTTTTTAGGTGAATTTCTTGAGGATGGTTTGTTTAAAATATCAGTGGCATGTTCTGTTGCATTCATACAAAAAGTTGTAGGTGACATGGTGCATAAGCATAAGAACTTTAACTCAAGCGAGTTTCAAAATCATTGAGATTCTGTTTCTGAGATTCCCAGGCAGCAGCATATTTTTAATGGATGAAATTGTACAAGTAGCAGGCAAGAAGGGTGCCAAAAGGAGTACAAATTATTCCTTTTAATCATGCGCTTAGGCTGTTGAAGTAGGAAAGCTTAATAGTGCTCACCGGTCACCAGTAGACAGTGAAATTACACTATGAATAGCTTCCCAAGCACAAATCTTTTCCTTGTCTAATGTTTTTTTTTTTTTGCATTAAATTTTCGACTGGTATATCCTTCAAATTCAGTTTCATGTTTATGTATATATGCCATTGTTACTGCTATCATTTACAAACTGCTAGGCCATTGATTTCATCCTTACTAATTTATAAAGAAGACTTGAGGTAAGATAAAGGCATTTACCATGAAACAGGAGCCACTCTTGTGCTGCTAAGTATTTTGCCATAACCTTTTCTTTAGATTTATTAATGTATTGTTTATTTCTTTTTATTGGCCAAAAGCTTGTTTTTTTCCTTTTTTTTTCAATTACAAAGCTTTTGCAATTTACAGGGTGAAGAATATAAGCTGTTTTGGCCCGATCAACAAGAATTTGTGAGAATGGCAGCAAGGTTTGGGGCTACAATTGTACCATTTGGAACTGTAGGAGAAGATGATGTAGCAGAAGTAAGACCTTTTTTTTGCCACATATTTTATATATTTTGTCATGGATCCTTATTCTGTTGATCCGTTCTTTTTTTTTGCTGTGTTATTTCCTCAATATCTGTTTACCTAAAGGCTAACTTGGGAAAAATAGAAGAAAAAAAAACCCATATCTTTGAAGCAGAAATTTGTTAAAATGCACATTATCTCTCAGAAATTTGGCAAACAAATCCGGTAGCTTGAGCATTTTATATGCTCTTATTATGCAAGTTATGCACTGTGTATGTCCCAAAGTCTGGTTGAGATGTGCATTTCTGATACTTTCCACTTAAATTCTTGCTCCTCTCCAAAGATTTCCATGAACTTTCCCTTTCTTCCTTATTTGAACTTGAGATTGCAATCGAATTTCTCCGCATTTTATTATATTTTAAAAAAATTCATTTCTTTGGATTTTGCAGTTGGTTCTTGATTACAACGACTTCATGAAAATCCCAGTGATCAATGACTACATCAGAGACGCTAATCGTAATTCCATAAGACTAAGGTGATTATTCTCCCTGCAATGCTGTGTACTCATTGCATGGTTGTAGAAGTCAAGCTAACATAAGAATCTAGAGCTACTTGTTGATACATTTTTGTTGACAAAGAACTTTATGTATGCTTATAGGGATAAGAGTAAAGGGGAGGTTGCCAACCAAGAACTATATCTCCCAGGTATTCTGCCAAAGGTTCCGGGCCGCTTTTATTTTCTATTCGGAAAGCCTATAGAAACAAAGGACCGAAAGGAAGAGATCCTTGAAGACAGAGAAAATGCAAACCAGTTATACCTGCACATAAAATCTGAAGTTGAACGTTGCATTGCTTATCTTCTGAAGAAACGAGAGGAGGATCCTTACAGGAGTATCGTTGATAGAACAGTGTATCGTGCTTTACATTCTCCTTTGCATGAAGTTCCAGCATTTGACCCTTAAAAAATGGCCAGAGTCTCGCAGCAGCCTCCCTTGATAGAACAGTGTATCGTGCTTTACATTCCCAGATCACTTCACAGGATTTTTTTTTCACAGCATCACAAGAGAAAAAAAAAAGAATAAGTCAAGATTAATTTACCAATTTATTTTAATTATAATGTCTAGGTTATTTTTGGATAAGGTTCTGTGTATATATCACGATTAAATTTCTTCGCGGTCAAGATCAAATTATTAGATGAATTTAATTTATCATGAGTTTACTTGCATAAACTCTGTGCAACCTGATCATTTTAATGATCGTGCAGTGCAGGATCAAAATTATAAAAATTTCCCTTCCTAGCATGACATCTATATTTAGAGTCTAATGATCTCTTTCGATTCCAAACCCAGATAATAACAGGAGTAAACCCATTCATCAATCACCTAAAAACCATATGATTAGAGAAAATGTGATAATAAGAACCACTGAGATATTTACCCCATAGCAGGTAATTGTAAGAACCTTACACCTAAAACCCAGAACTTTATGATAGTGGCTGCGAAAGCTTTTCCTATCATGTCAAACCAAACTATACTCCTCGATGGGTCCTTCCTTAAAGCTGAACTTCATGAAAACAGTTTGGCTAAGAAGACTTGATCCAGCTTTTCATACCCTGCTGCCAGACGACGGCTGGAAAGGGTGAAGACTTTCAGTGCAGTGCTTACATTCTTGCTTTTGTTAAACTATCTCCAGCCCTCGTAGCTACTCCATGCTCCAGCAATAACAATCAATATGTTAACCCACGAATACCAAGCTATATATCTTATTTTGTTGGTTTTTCTCATATTATGACTGATATTACTAATTTCCATTTTGTTTTTTGTTTTTGCCTGACAATTAATGGTCTATCTATAAACCATAGAGTTGATTCACTGCTCTAAAGCACCGGCTGCGTGATAAACATGGAGAGACGGCTGCTCATTTTTGTGCGTGTTTCGCATGCAATCCCATTGTCTTTTGTCTCAATTCTATTGACGTAAATTTCTTAAAATATCATACTTGAAAGGAAAAAAATTAAAATAAAAATCACCACATGTAATGTACGATAAAAGATTAATTTTAATAAAATAATTTTTTATTCCTTTTCCGTACATTTTGCTATGTTCTTTGTATAGGTTTTTGACACCCAAATACATCCTTTTTATTTTCTTTTTTTTGGCATAGTGATACATTCAAACAACTGTTCTAAAACCAGGCATGACGGGTTGGTCTATAATTTTGGTGACCTGATGTTTATACTAGGTTAGGGTTCAATAAAATTAGATAGAGAATTGACTTCGTTAAAAACCCGGGTTGGTTCGTGATTTGGTCCACTCAAATAAAACTCAGTCAAAACCTATTAATTTTATTTTAAAAAATAATATTATTTTTATTTTTAATAAAATTAAAGAAATTAAGTTGAACCGGATTAAATTTGGTCAATTTACTAAACCTATAACTTAGAATTAGCCCTGGATGAAGTTTAAAAACTATGCCGCCAACCCCTTCCTAATTTAAGAATCCACTACCCTCTTTTTAATAAAGCTAAAGTATATGAACTCAAGTGCTAGTACTAAACTTGAAAGTCTTGGATTCCAGAGAAAATATAAAACTTTAAAGAAAAAAAATTTGTGGTTGGTTTTTTTTTTTTTTTGATTCATATAGATATTTATCGGATCTTGAACTACACAATGAAGGATAGCCGTCCATCATTATGTAATTATAATTGAAAAATTATATTTATATAAAAAAAAAGTTAATGAATTTATGATCATTACGTTAAATCTGCTTGTATATCTCATTAGTTGATCGAACATTAAAACAAAAAAAATGGAAAAATCGACTTCTTTACGATGCAATGAGAAATCTTTTGGGTACTTAAATATTTGCAGTTAGGATTAATGCAAGAGCTCCAATCCTGAAAATTGCATGTAAAAGTGTTGAGTGTATAAAGTTTCATACAACCAATTTAAGACTCCAGGATTGTTCACAGATTAGAAATTACATGGGGAATTTTCACGCTTTATTATATGATGCCATTGTTGAGAAAGGGACCTGCAACCCTTTCACATCAAGTGTTGAAAACTTAATCCTCCGGCTGCATGTCCATGACAGAAGGGGCATGGAAAATGCCAATCGGAAATCACTCTGCATTAGGGAACTGCACTGTTTTCTGTCAACGAGTTCACATTAGAAACATTTATCCAATTTTGGTTGATTGGTGTATAAATAGACATGCAGAGATTACACAAAATCAAGCAAAAAAAGATCAGCCCCTCTCCTTAAAACAACTTGCAATGGCCACTAAACTCTCCCATCTTTATGCATCCATCCTCCTCCTTGTTTTTATTCACCCTTTCACAGCTCAATCCAGGACTTTGAAGTCCAATACTTTTGAGTTCCTTCAAAACCTGGAGGGATGCCAGAAGGGGCAAAATGTTAAAGGGCTCAAGGAGCTCAAACACCACCTCAAAAATATTGGATACTATCCAAAAGATCATCAGCATGATATCAAGCTTAGCGATGATTTTGATGAGATCTTCGAATCTGCGCTCAAAACCTACCAAAAGAATTACCGTCTCAAGGTTACTGGGAGTCTTGATTCTGATACTATAAAGGAACTTATGATTCCTCGATGTGGAGTTCCTGATCCCATCAACCACGTCGATACATCAAAACAGGCAGGCAGAACTGAACACGACAGCAAGTCGAGCAAGTTCCACACGGTTTCTCACTACAGCTTCTTTGGTGGAACGCCGAGGTGGCCATCTTCCAAATTTCATCTCACTTACACTTTCAGCTCCAGTGTCCAAGTTATTGACATGCAGGAACTGAGGTCTGCATGCTCACGAGCATTCCAAAAGTGGGCAGACGTAACCCAGTTTACATTCCAGGAAGCTTCTGAAGGTTCCCAGGCAGATATTGTAATCGGATTTCAAAGTGGCGATCATGGTGACCGGTACCCTTTCGACGGTCCGGGACGCATACTAGCCCACGCCTTTGCACCGACAGATGGGAGGTTCCATTATGATGCGGACGAGAAATGGAGCACCAACCCAAGCGCAGATGAAGTGGACCTGGAATCAGTAGCTGTTCATGAAATCGGGCATCTTCTCGGACTCGATCACAGCATGGATCAAAATTCCATTATGTTCGCAGAAATTCCACAAGGAACTATCAAAAGGGATCTCGGTCAGGATGATATTGCTGGCATACGTGCTTTGTACTCCAATTAATCACGAAGCCCCCGTAATATGCTAGTTAACAAGTTATTGTTGGGGATTCCGGCACCCCCATGCGCGGACCGGGGGTGTACTGATAGTTGCTCATCGGAGGGTAAAGCACACTGACACAATATTTTACGTGGTTCGGCAAAACCATCTACATTCACGGGAGAGGTTCATTTTATTAGAGATAGAGAAAGGATACAATAAATACATGGAGGAGGAGGATTACATCCACTCTACTCTACTCCCAGCTCTCACACACAGCTGTTGCAGCTGCTGCAATGGCAGCAAGGCTGCTGCCATTGCAGCTCTCTCTTTCTCTCTATTCTCACGTTCTCACTCTCTCTCAACCATCTCAATCTTGCTCTCACAAAACATGCCTCTTTTATAGGCAAACATGGCAACCTTCTCCAGCAATAGCAAGGGGACAATAGGTCCCAAAATCATGCCACTAATTGTGGCACTAGTGGTGCTTCCACTAAGCCACAATTAGTGGTGGGGTATTGCCACTAAATGGCAATATCCTAACAATCACCCCCTTTGCCATTTGTGTGGGCAATTGTCTTCTTGCTTCTTCAGCACAGGCTTGCATCTTGCAGCTTTTCCAAGATTACCATTCTGAGAGCGTCTTCAACACAACATTCCCCTTCGAGCGTATCAACCATGCTCGGTCCGGAATGATTTTTCAAGCCTTACACCAAGGCTTACAACACCCCCTCAAACAAATATTTCCAAGTGCGACAGTCATTTAGTATTTCAATGTGATCACAAGCTCACCACTCTTCCAAGAGTCTACTCATCCAGGAGTTGCGCCTGCCCTCTGTTCCACCCTAGGAACCACGCCTTACTTCTCCGTGAGTCTCTCGCTCTTAGTCGTAAGAGTCCGGGTAGCTCTCCACCTTTAACCATGGGGGCAGCCCATTAAAGGTTGATCCATATCTGTCTTCATACTCTGAGTATTACAATGCCATTACCGAGCTCACCACCTTGACAAGAGTCAACTCGTTCCCGGAACCTGCGCATGCCCTCTGCTTCTTCATAGCAGCCGCGTCTTAATGCTCCACAAGTCACCCACTTATTGTCCAAGGCAAATGTCTTCTAGCTCATTGATCTTTAGCATGGGGGCAATATCCATGAAAGTCAATCCTGCATTTGTCTCTATACTCATCATAGCCACTTCATTGGCTATACACCTGTCCACTCATATCCAGCCATCACATTGGCTCTGGGGCGTTCTGAACTGGGCTCATGTCGTGGCCCACACACCTTCTCCTTAGGTGTCTCCGCTCGTCGTCATGCGGCGGTCTGAAATGGGGCTTCTATCATGGCCCTCACACCTTCTCTAAGGTGTCTTCGCCCGTTGTCATGGGGCGGTCTGATCCGGGCTCCTATCATGGCCCTCACACACCTTCCATCTAAGGTGTCTTCACCTTTCATAGGTGGCCGCATCCTCCTTCAGCTGAGATGCTTCAAAGTGGCTCCAAAAGTCTCTACCACCATGTGCACTTATGGGAGAGATTACTGCTACTGACTACATAGAAAGAGAAAGTTGCGGTATAATCCTCGCGATCCTCCACCTCGATTTCTATGTTTGGAGCTTCTGTGCCTTTCTGCTTGACAGCTCCACCTACACCAACTCTCTTTGGTGTCTTCGCCTTTCATCATAGGCGGTCGCCTTTTATCACAGGCGTTTGCACCCCCTCAATTAGGTGCTTCTACAACAGCTCTCTTTCCATCCTTGCATGCATTGGAAAGGTCTTCGCCTGTTGTCTTCATCAAGAGCATAAGAGACTTCCTGTTGTACAAACTTTAACAGTCTCTGCTCTGAGCTTCATCTGGGAACACTTCTTCTCCTTGCACCTGTTGTCTCATTACAGTACCTCGTTGGATCCTACAGGTACTCCTGCACAATCTCCGTGTGCCATCGTGCAATTTCTGTTCTCCAGATTTTCCCCTATTCCTTGCTTATGTTTGACAGCAGCTCATCCTGTCATAACACCTGTCCAAGTCAAAATACGGTGCCAATCTTTATCCCTTGCCGTATTTCTCTACCATTATCAGGGTCTTCATCAATTCTCCCCTCGAGAAATCACAGTCACCGAATCTAACTTCTTTGGAGAAATCACCACTTCATCAGATCCTTGATCATACGGAACCCAACTGTTCCCTTGTGCCGTCGTCCTGCTAGTCTTCAACTGTTTCATTACAAACTGCTATATATACGAAAATAGTACCGTATGGATAATCCTTCCACTAACCAAGTTCCCAGGAAATATTGGAGGGGTCACACTGGTCCCGCTTAAAACCCAATCTCCTAAACAGAACTTCTTAGACTATATCTATCCATCGTACTATCTTTCCGCATATACAACCATTTGCTAGCTTTGTTGCGGCTTTCCTTTACAAGTGATCTGGAATATACTGGTTTAATACATGATTTCTCAACATCTAGCGAGACTACCAGTTCTTAGATTCGTCAAGATTGGTCTTCATCAATTTTCACTCTACACCTCTAATTGTCCACATAACCGGGTGTCCAGAGTGTCCCAATTTTTGCCTTCCCTCGAGGCAATTAAAATTCTCACTAATCAATTCAGCACATGTAATTGGGTAAACATGTGCACCTTTTTCTTCTTCATCTCCATCGACCACCACGATGACCTTCAGATGCCTCCTAATCGGGCAATCTCTTTTGTTAATTAACCACCACCACTTTTGGTCTCAAATTTCAACGATCGGACCATACCATTTCATCCGGAATGATCAAATTAGCTGGAAACAAGTCTGAAATCGTCCAAATCGCACTTCAGACGGCTAAGATTTGATCAAAACAATTCTGGCCTGATCAACGGCTTAGATTCAATCTCAGATCCGGTTGCACGTAGGATCCGCTACACTGGATCCTGTCCCTCTGCTCGCGGCTCGGCTCGGCTCCAATTCAGCTCGGCGCACTCGGCTCGGCTCGCGGCTGATGACGTGGCAGGTGAGTCCCAGTATGCTGACGTGTCAGCTGACTGGTCGCTGACATGGCATGCCAACTGTGCATGCTGACATCACAATTACATCATGCTGATGTCATCCCTGACATGCCTACTGTGCATGCTGACATCACAATTATGTCATGCTGACGTCATTAATATCCGGGTCAGTCACATGGGTTGGGTCAACTGGTATTCGGGTCGGGTCAGCCCATCCGGGCGAAGAAGACGCGTGGGGCGCGTCTGCGCGCGTGGGCAGACGCCCTGTCGGAGAGTGATGGAGAGTGCGGTCATGTCCGACGTTCGATTTTGACGCCGTTTTCACCAGTGGCTTCGTCTCTTCCTCCTCTACACAGTGGTATGGTCAAAACACAATTTTGACAATTTTCATTTTTGAGCAAAATCAAACACCACTTTAAACCATCAGCTCTGATACCAATTGTTGGGGATTCCGGCACCCCCATGCGCGGACCGGGGGTGTACTGATAGTTGCTCATCGGAGGGTAAAGCACACTGACACAATATTTTACGTGGTTCGGCAAAACCGCCTACATCCACGGGAGAGGTTCATTTTATTAGAGATAGAGAAAGGATACAATAAATACATGGAGGAGGAGGATTACATCCACTCTACTCTACTCCCAGCTCTCACACACAGCTGTTGCAGCTCTCTCTTTCTCTCTATTCTCACGTTCTCACTCTCTCTCAACCATCTCAATCTTGCTCTCACAAAACATGCCTCTTTTATAGGCAAACATGGCAATCTTCTCCAGCAATAGCAAGGGGACAATAGGTCCCGAAATCATGCCACTAATTGTGGCACTAGTGGTGCTTCCACTAAGCCACAATTAGTGGTGGGGTATTGCCACTAAATGACAATATCCTAACAGTTATAACTACAACGCTACTAAATCTGGGTCACAGGGATAATAATTAATTACGGTTGAAATATCTTATAAAATAAAGCCCTTCACATATATATATATATAAAAACTAGACGCAAGGCTGCAATTTTATTGTTTTGTCACTTTATCGAACCTAATATTCTTATTGGTCCTTTAAATGTCTTATGAGAAGTGTGTATTGATAAGAAATACTTATTTCAATGACAAATTCTAACCAATGCGTCATCAAATTAGGCATGGAAAAACACGATCCAAAAAACAATATTTTCTTTAATTAATTTAATAGGTCATTTATGTGCGAGAGTGAAAGTTTAAATCTCTCTTGTAATAGTCTATAGAGAGAGCGGACTAACCTCTCCATCTTCTCGTTTTTATCACCAAGAAAGAACATAAAAAAAAAAACTTTTATTTCTCTTTTTTTCCCTCCTCCTCTTTCTTTGACACGCAGATATTAATTATTTAAATTTTATTATTATATGAATAAAATTTGATTTGTCTTATTACGAGACCTACTAAAAATAAATATTAAATTCATATAAATATTTGTTTTAATATAACTTTGATAATACTTGGTAAAATATAAATAATGATAATATAAATCTAGAAAATTAATTATTCAAGAATACAGTTGATGGAACTTGGAATAACAAAGCAATTTAGTTTTTTGAAGTTTGTTAGATTACACAGGTTTAACTAGAACAATGTCCTAAACTGTTTGAAATTAAACCCGTTCGAGTCAGACAACGGGTCAGCTGCTGGGCGAGTTTAATAACTATGCCCGTTAGCCTCCTCTACTGGTCGCCTGCGGGGCCGTGGCATCTGCCGCCCCTCGTACCTTCCCTCATCCGATTGGATTTTGCCTTCCCTAAGCAACTGAACAAAGTTCTTTCTTTGTCTGACATAAAAACCTGTAAACTTGTGCGGGTGCATTTTTCTTGTAAGCTTCACGGAAGCATTGAAAGGAGTCTCTTGGAGCCAACAATTTTGGGAATTGCATTTATGTGCTACGTACATTGTAGATCTGGTTAAGACACCTCATCCACAACATAGTTTTCATCTATATATACTATACTATCTCAATCATCTGTGTGAATCTTGACGTGAAAAAATTGCATGTTCAAATGGACAATTGTCCTTGACCATATCTTGCTATCATCATATTCTTTTTTTTTTAAAAAAAATAAACTTCTTGCCAGCCCATATTAAAACCCCGACTGCATGTCGCTTCAAATTTGATTCTTGGTTCCTGTTCTGTTTGTTTTGATCACTATTAGCACAAGAAAATTTCTTAGTTCTCCTTGATAGTTGAAATTTGTTTCCCAGGTTGTTCAATCTGTGAGTCTTGAAAAGGGGTGCATATTGAAAGGGCGTGATTGTTCCATCAATTTAGAGTGTTTTTTTTTTAAGCAGTGATCTTGAGTGTATTTTGTCATTGCACCTGAAAATGGTCCACAAGTTAAGTCAGTCGTTGCCTAGTATACTTGAGAAAATGTCCCAAGCAGTTCAATTGATGAATCTTGAACTTGTATGTGAGAGGGTGTGATTGTTCAACATTCCAAACTTGTTTTGCCTGACTTTTTCCTTTTAACTATAAGTAGTTCTAGGCTGTTCTTTACGGAATTTGTAAAGACTCGAAGCATTTTCTGCCATTGGCTATACAATCAATGGCATCATTTGTTACATCTGGAATACTGCCCTGTTTTGGTTTAAATTCAGACGTAAAGCCTCGGTTTCAAGCGAGAGTTCAAAGTTCAGCTAGTGTTGCTTTAAAACTTGGCAGGTTGAAGCCTTCAATTGAGGAAAAAAAGTGGGTCAATGATTTTGGTCCAAAAGATCTGGAACCATTGTGGGATGATGGGTATGGGACCAAGACCATAAAGGATTATTTCGATGGAGCCAAGGAGATGATTAGGCCTGATGGTGGCCCGCCCCGGTGGTTTTGCCCCATTGAGTGCGGGCAACCTTTGAAAAGTTCTCCAACTCTTCTGTTTTTGCCTGGTAACTACTGCCTTGTTCTGATAGACTTTACCTAATTTTGTTAAAAGTTTTGCAAATCAGAAGCACATATTCATACATGAACTGGCTTTTAGGTAATGAAAGTTGTTTTTCTCCTTAATGTTTGATTTAATAGGAGTATGTTGTTGGTTCAACTGAATGACTCTCTTGCAATTGATGCATGCAGGGGTTGATGGTGTTGGCTTGGGCCTAACTTTGCACCATAAAGCTCTTGGAAAGTAAGTTTTTGTTATGTCTACCTCTATAAAGGGCGGGAAAAAATAATTCTAGCTATTTTAACTTCATTGCTTATAATTAATAAGAACTGAACTCAACTAAGCCTCAATCTCAAACTCGTCTGTCAGAGTCTTTCCTCCATGGAAACCTGTTTTAGTGCAATTGAATCATTTTTCTGGCTCTTTAAAGGGGTAGGGCTTCTCCAATGTTCATTTTTCGTTCCTGTTTGAACTGCTTCAGAGTTATGGCATTCATATTTTGTATTGAAGGCAGTCAATTGCATGTTTATATCTTTGTACATGTATGATGTACAGCTACGGTCAGATAAGCTATCAAGATGTCAATTCAAGATTGTTTGCTGTGTTTTCACCTCATTTGTGAAATTTGTGTATCCATGTGTGGTTTCTGGCATTGTGTCGAAACTGTTTCTCATACACCAATGTTTCAAAAACTAGTTGCTAATCACTGTTCTTTCAGCTCTGTTATTTCATATCAGTTAATTAGATAAATGATTTCTACCTTGAAACTTTGGCAAATGCAGGGCATTTGAAGTACTATGCCTTCATATTCCAGTGTATGATCGAACGCCATTTGAAGGTCTTAGCCTTCCATAACTTCTAGATTCATCAGAGCATTTTCTTGAATTATTTATTTAGTGATTCATTTCTGTCCACAATTCAGAAAAATGGCATTTTGAAGTTATCCATAATAGTATGATTATTCATGTGAGAGTACTATTAGCTTTTCATTGGTGAAACTAAATTCTTTTATAAACCTCTGATGAATGCTAATTTTCAATAATTCATCTACAATGATGCTAATTGTAGCACTCTCCCATGGTGATCATGCTGGAATAGGTGATAGAGTTCGAAAGGTTGATGAGTGGTGACTGTTGAGCAAAACCTATTCCAAAATGGATAATCAAATAAGATAAACTAACTAAATAAAGTTTGTATGGACCTGTAAGCATTTCAATTGCTTCTGCTCTAAGAAATGGCATGCGTGACCTTCAACAATTTTTTGCCAGGACATGCATTGGCAAAGCTCCTTTATTAATAAAACATTATTATTTATCAATAACGTAACAGGATCTTATGACATGAAGGGCTGGTGAAATTTGTCGAAGAAACTGTGAGGCTCGAGCATGCTCGTAATCCTAATAAACCAATTTACCTAGTGGGGGAATCCATTGGAGGATGTCTAGCAATTGCTGTTGCTGCTCGTAATCCTAAAGTTGACCTTGTAGTAATATTAGCCAATCCAGGTCTGTTTCCAGATATGCAGTAACTTCTTTGTCTCTCGTTCTTGATGAACTTTAATTCCTTGACATTTTGTTGATCTTATCTGAGGTAGTCTGACATTTTATCCTTTTGTTTATAGCTACCTCATTTGGCAGGTCAAAGCTGCAGCCCTTTCTCCCTATTTTGGAAGCCGTGCCTAATCAGTTGCATAATGGGTTACTGTGTCTTCTTAGCGTTCTTACAGGTACATGAATGATTTCCTACCCAGATTTGTAGATAAACTGATTGGTTGGTAGTTTCTTTGCTTTTCTTTTTGTTCCGCTTCTTTGTAAAGTTTCATGGATCTCTTTGCTGTGTTTATAGTATTTACCAACATAATCATGACTCCTTTTCCAACTGTTCTGCCAATAGGAAGTGTGACTTTCTGCACTTTCAAATTGCTTTGCTAGTGCCTTTAGTGTTGCTAATTTTTTCTATTTCTTGACATCAGGTAATCCAGTTAAGATGGCAATGGTCGGTGTTGAAGATAGGCTTCCTTCTAGATTAAAAATCGGAAAACTGTATCAGAATCTCATGGCTTTGCTACATAGTCTTTCTGTAAGAAACGAACTGAGCAATGTCTAGCCTTTGTGCTCCTGACCACTTTCTTTTTTTATTGTTTTGGTTTGGTCTTATTCAGCGTTCGTTTCTTTCTTTTCTTCTCCTTTCTTTCTTTCGAGAAGAACTCATTCTTCGTTCTTTATTTCCTATTCACGTATTATGCTTTAATATTAGATTATAATAGTCCAATATAATGCACAGAATCAAGATTTTGCTATGCTGTGCGGATCTAGCACTTCTATTCAAATTAGTCAATATATTCTCCATAACCTTTTATGAAGATATCAATTAGATGCACTATTGTTTATTTTCAGGTTGTGGCTGACATCATTCCAAAGGACACTCTTGTCTGGAAGATGAAGCTGCTTAGATCAGCTGCTGATTATGCTAACTCCTGTCTTCATACTGTGAAAGCTGAAGTGTTGCTACTTGCCAGGTCTATATTCTTAGTTTGCTTTCTATAGTTTTTTGCACAATTTACTGCTGCCCCTTTTTGGATATCTATTGTTATTTTGAAAATGTCTATGGATCTGTCTGTGGTGGTTACTGTTCATAATAACCATTCATTTACGTATATACTGTTCATTAAGTTCAAAAGGTTTTGTGGGGCCGCAGCTCCCTCCAGTCCCCACCATGTCCGGCTATGTTCTCATGCCCGATTTTGTTGAGGTTCTGTATTCGAGCTGCTTTTTGAATCTGTAAATGTTGACGAAATATTATGATTGATATTATATTTATGTTGTAGTGAGAGGGATCGCCTGCTTCCTAGCAGAGATGAAGCTCTACGTCTTAAAAGCTTGTTACAGAATTGCACAGTTCGTAACTTCAAGGGCAACGGACATGCCATTTTACTGGTATGTGAGAATAAATTGGTTATCTGTGCTTGTGTGTGAATGCTTGTGCAAGGTTTCGTAATTGTTGCATGTAGCTACTTAATTCCATCTGAGATCTTTAAAATCAGATGAGCTCCTCCTGGTCACGTAAAAGATTTTAATGCCTTGTTGATTTGATGTCGCGCACAACCAATTTCTGTGTATGTGAAGAATTCATATGTTTTATACATTTCTTCTGTGATCTCATAAAGACAAGGTTAAATTCTGAAACAAAAATTCTAAAAATTGACAAAGGCAAGATGTAGCTCTTATGCTGTTGCTGTTAAGTAGTGTTCTGTCAAGTCTTCATTTGACTCCATCAAACAATTTTATTTATTCTGATAAGCCATCACATGATATAGAATATTTTCGGGAACCAGTAAGCAAAAACTGTGACCTTCTAGGTAACCTGAACTCAGTGAGAGGAACTCTAGCAACAACTTAAACATAGACTGTATTGCTGATGAAAACATCTAGAACCAAGCTATGAGGTAAGTCAGAGATGACCTCCACACATTTTGGTTTCTCAAGGAGTGTAGACAAAATCTATTGATAGGAACATCTTGGATAACAAAGATATAACTAAGAAAGCCCTGAGAGAATTTCCATGGTCAGCCTGCACTGTCTTTAAGCCACCTGATGACATTTGTCGATTAAGACTCCATGAAAGACAGAGGAACCCCTAAGGCTTTGGTTATATAGAAGGCCTTTGATGCTTTTCACTCTTTTTCTTGTCTCAAATGTTAGACTACAAGCATCTGTTGTTCCAAATCAAGCTTCCATTCTTTGATGCTATTATACTGAGATTACAAATTTATGACTGGTCTTTTGCTTCTTTTTTTTTTTTTTCCCTGTAATGGCACAGGAAGATGGTGTTGGTTTGCTCACTGCTATTAAAGGTACTAGTAAATACCGTCGTTCAAAGCGGATTGATTTTGTCTCAGACTATCTCCCACCTAGCACTTCAGAATTCAAATCGTTCTTTGAAGAAGCATATGGGTAATTGAGCTGAGCAAATCTTCATGCATAGTTTCTTAATCGACACTTCTTGCTATGAACTTGTTCTATCTTTCTTTGACAAAGATAAGACTTATGTCCACCCTCAGAAAGAGACCATAGGGACTTGACCGAGCATTCATCTGGTTAATTATACAGTAGCTAGACAGTCTTAATAACTTGAAAAAAAAATCGTTATTTGTGAATGTTAAACGTGTTGATTTACTCAGCTGATCTTTTCTATCATTCAGTCAGCTGTTTTCTCTGTAAAGATCTCTTACTGACCTCCTCTTGCTGTTTCCTGTGTATAGTTTTAAGTCTCCATGCCTCAATCTTCCCCTTCAACCTTGGTTCTGATTGCTTTCATAAAGATTTGGTTACTGCAAGAAACTTGTTTGATTGGAATCTTGAAATTTGTTCTGCAAATTATATTCTGCTATCATTGAGACTTATGTTTGATCGACAAATATGGAGTGGGTTGACTCTATAAAGGACGACATTGTTGTAAAGCCCCAGTTTAATTCTCTAAGTTTGGGCATTGTATACATGCTAGCCTGTCCAGCTTATTTCCAGTTTCAATGTTGCATTCTATGTTTCTATCATGAGTTTTCTGATAACGAAATCAAGCTGGTGTTGCAATTGCATGAAACATCAGGTTACTGCTTTATGCTGCTGGTTCCACCATGTTTTCAACTCTGGAAGATGGGAAGATAGTGAAAGGTCTTGCTGGGGTTCCAAACGAAGGTCCTGTCTTATTAGTTGGTTACCACATGCTGATGGCATTTGACATTTATCCCCTTGGCGAAGGATTCTTAAGAGAGAAGAACATTATGGTTCGTGGTTTAGGGCATCCCGACCTATTTACAGGAAAGCTGGAGGATTCATCTAATGAATTTGCTTATGCTGATTGGATTAGAGTAATGGGAACGGTAGCTGGAACCGCTAGCAATCTTTTCAAATTGCTGTCAACAAAATCACATGTGGTTCTTTATCCTGGAGGGGCTCGAGAGTCTCTGCATAACAAGGTATGGCAAGTTCCTCCTGTTCATTAAGTTTTCTTTGGAAAGGACATTTTCTTAAATTTTCTTTTCAAATATCTGCTAGATTTCATTGTTCAAAAGAGAAGACATAAAACGGCTGAAACTTTGATAATTATGTAAACATTTACACCACCATATCGCAGCTATGGTTAGTGGACCTGTAGTTCATCACCTGATGCATGCATAGTAACTTGAGATCTTGCCGCAATTAATCCTCATGATTTCAACCTCGCCACCATCAAATCGATTTTTGAGTAACTTCAAAGAAAAGAAATGCAACTATCTTGGTTGTTGATTTTTAGGTCAAGACATAGACTCTTTATCCCTTACTAGTTTGACCTCAGTTACAGTTTTAGCTATTGGAGTTGATGAATAAAGTAGTGAGGTTTAATTGAGTTTCACAGCAGGTACTGCATAATCATACGATGCATAAATTCAAATCTTTCACCTATCCAAATTTTGTTTCATGTAATCAACTTCTTTCTGGTATTAGCATTTATGCATTTTGACCTGTATTCTACTCATTTCTAAAGAGAAATACAAGTTATTGTGGCCTTTATACTGCTTTTTCAATAGTTTGGTTCCTCTCAGTTACATTTTGATTCTGCTCCAGGGTGAGGAATACAAGTTATTTTGGCCTGATCAACAAGAATTTGTGAGAACAGCAGCGAGGTTTGGAGCCACAATTGTACCATTTGGAACTGTAGGAGAAGATGATTTAACACATGTAAGCTTTTGCTTTCTTTCTTTTCCAAAAGCTTTATATGTTTTAGTTCTACATCCTGTTTCTGATGGTCCAAATATTTTTTTCTTGTTTGGTGTAAAAAGTTTGCTAACTCCTGAAATGTGCATCCTTTTTCTTTGCTGTCTCCTTTTCATAGTCTACAAGCAAAGTTTTAGGTTCATTGTGACTTCTACTTTTCTTCTCTTTTCTTTTTAATTTTGTTTTTTACTGTGGCAGCTGGTTCTGGATTATCATGACATGATGAAAATCCCTATAGTTAGCGACTATATCAGAGAGGTTAACAGTAAAGCTACAAGAATAAGGTGATTACTCTCCATGCAACAACATTTACCTGCTTCTTCCCATTAGAACGTTATATTGTTAAATGCCTCTTGGTGGATAATTCATTCAGGTCCCCTGATTTCCACATGTTCCTCTTCAAGATCTATACATGCAATGATTCCTTTGAGATGTCATGATGCTGCTCTAATGTGCCCCTTTTCTTATTAAAGTATAATATAAAACAATTCTCTGGCAATTAAGATAGTTCTTTGATGTGGAATCATAGTCTTTATTAACCAAAGAGATGAGGAGTTCAAATCCCACGATCTTGTTCTCCTTGAAAAAAGAGTCTCTGCAGGTTTCAAGCCATCAGCACATTGACATGCCATGGTTTTTCCTTACAGGGACAACAGCAAAGGGGAGGTAGCCAACCAACAAGTGTACATCCCGGGGGTTTTGCCTAAGCTACCGGGTCGGTTTTATTATCTATTCGGGAAGCCCATAAAAACGAAGGGAATGGAAGACATGCTGAGAGACAGAGAAAATGCAAACCAGTTATACTTGCACGTAAAATCTGAAGTTGAAAACAACATTGCATATCTGCTGAAGAAAAGAGAGGAGGATCCTTACAGGAGTCTCATTAACAGAACAATATACCAGGCATTACATTCTCCTTCGAGTAATGTCCCTACGTTTGATCCTTGAGCAGGATTATCCATGGGGTCAAAAGAGGAGGAGCTTCACTTTGACTGATCTATAGTTTATAACTTTTCAGTGTAAAACCTATAATTCTCACAAAGTTTCCATAAAACCTTTTATTGCTCAATAGGAAACTTACATTATTTTAACAGTTTGATGATATTAGATGTTGTTTATTATATTTTTCTATGATCAAATGTCATTTTTAGAATATAAATTCTTGCATGCAATCATACCTAATCTCATCAATTAAGTTCTAATTTATCTTATAGAATTGAGTTTTTGGTGAAAAAACAATTAACGAAAGCTTGGAGACGAAGGTAAAAGGTTTTGTGGGTGTGATAAGGCAGGACATGCCATATTCGTGGCGTTCTTTACTGTCTGGAGGTGGAAGAGACGATGAGAGCTGCGGATCTACGGCGAAGAAGAAGAGTTGCAGGTTTATAAAAACCCTCCAAGATTGCCTCTTGGTCCCAACTCTACCAGTGCAATGTGCCACACAATATTAGTTAAATTAGATTCTTCCTTTCTTTTTCCATATATGTTTGATTATGTTGTGCAAGTATTTCTGTAAAGGCAAAAGTAGTTTTTTGATACTTTTAGTATGAGAATATCAAAATTATTCACAAATATTTTTTAAAAAATATTAAATTAATATTTTTATAATTAAAAAACATTTTCAAATCTAGTGTTAAGAATTAAATGATTTGCTTAGATCTAGATCCCAATCACATGGCATTGCTTAGATGTAGATTTTATATATATATATATATATATATATATATATATATATAGGGTTAGTTGACATCTCATACCAAGATGATAATTTTAAAGATCGACACAAGTTGATTTTTGAGTTTTTTTTATGTTTTTTTATAAAAAAAAAAAAATTTTAATTTCATCCTTCAATATTTAATTTTTTTAAAATTGATCTTTGTACTTTTTATTTTATTTTATTTTGTGTAGGGTTATCTCAAACTTATACCGAAGGTCACAGGGTTAACGGGTTAGCCCTTGTTGATTAAGATCTTTTTTTTAATTTATTCTTTTTTAATTTCATCACTGCAAATATTTAATGAAAATTATGCTTTGTTATTTTTTTAGATTTTTCTTATATGCATCGGTCCCGTCTTAAGACCATGATCACGAGTTTTAAAAGTTCACACTAGTTGAATTTAATTTTTTTTAGTTCTTTTTTAAAATTGATTTTTTTTAAATTTCATCCTTCAACATTTAATTTTTTTAAAATTAATCTTCATGCTTTTTTTTCACTTTCATTTTACATTTAATTTTTTTATGATTAGCGAAACCCTATGTATTTATTTTTTTACAAAAAAAAAAAAACTAACCTTCTACAAAGCACCAGTCACATAACTAGTTATTACTAAGTTAGGCAGGGATTATTATACAATAATATTTGGCTACATATTTTGGAATTTAAGGAATGGAAATCAAGCTCAATTCTAACAGGAAACACTAAACTATGAAAGATTCACTATATTTAAAAAATATTTTCACTCCATTTTACTGTAGCAATTTTATTTTTTATTTTAATTCTCAAACTCTTTTTTATCAATAGTTTTTTTTTCCTAGCTAAATTGAAATCCAATTGCTAAGTAGGAGTGAGCAAAAATACTAAAAAACTGATTAAACTGAAAAAACTGAAAAAAAAAATAACCAATTAAAATTTTGGAAAAACCGACCCGTTCGATTCGGTTTTATAAGCTTGAAACTGAAAAAACCAAATCGAACCGAACCAAACCTGAACTGAAAAAACCGGAAAAAAAACCGAGCCAAACCGGACAAAAACCGAGTCAAATAAGAAAACCAAGCCAAAACGAAAAAACCGAGCCAAATCGGTTTTAACCGGGTTTTGTTCAAAAAAACCAAACAGAACTAAAACTGGTCGGTTTGAACCGGTTTCGGTTTGGTTTCGATTTTTTTTCAATTTGATTAATTTGTTTTTATAAAAAGAAAAACCAAACCGAGAATGATAAGCTCTATTGCTAAGAGTAGGAAGGGACATCTAAAAACAACTCAATTAATAAAATAAAATAAAACATTTTTCATGAGGAATTTGATTTAAGCAAGAAATAGCATTGAAACCGATCTCAGCAGCATCGTGCCGTCCTAGAATTGAGCAACTACAGAAAGAACTGCCAGAGCAAAGACAGCCGTAATAACAGTCACAGCCTAATTTTTAAGACCAAACAGAAACCATCTTCTTTCAAGCTATCTCTCACGTTCTTGGACTTCCTTGCTTCCCTGGAGTGCACACCACCCCCTTCAACGACAAAAAAAAAATATCTGTAAATATCTTGATATAATATTTTTTTTTTGTATTTTAAAAATATTTTAAAAAAAAAATAATTATTTTTTTTTTTTTTAGTGTTGATATAAAAAATTAATTAAAAAATATTAATTTAATATATTTTTAAATAGAAAAAACACTTAAAATATAATAGCTACCATGCTATCATAATCAAGGATGCAAAAATATGAACTTTATCTTGTCCTTTCCTCAGGAAAATCTATTGTAAGATTGCCTCTTCGTCATATCTCTACCATTGCTATCAATTTGCTCCATAGTATAATATTTTCTTCAATTGGATTCTATAACGTAAGCACGTTGCTCATACCTTCTTTTTTTAATATCTGCTTTTGATTTTTTAAGTGCAAATATTTTTGTAAATGCATGTTTAAATTTGATGCTTTTAAAAAAAAAAAAGTATTTTTTGATATTTTTGATTGTCTACACAGAAAGAAAGAGCACATAGCCCCGGCCCGACCTGCAGGTCCGCTAACGTAAAGCGAGGAGTTGAGCCTGAACTGGCGAACCGAAGGTGCTTTCGGAACCATACTTCCTACAGCTAACACGTGTCCAATCCAGCGGGAACGAGCACTCAATAGTACAGTACAATGCCAAACAGTGCCAAATAGATATTTTAAATTTTTTTTAAAATCTTTCACATCAGCATATCAAAATCATCAAAAAAAAATATTAAAAAATATTAATTTAATATTTTTTAAAATAAATATAATTTTAAAAAGTATCCCAAATTATAAAGAAAAACATCAAATTAGTATTAAAAAAAATCAAATATTAGTGTTAACACGTTATCAAACCCCAATCATTGGTTTGACAAGCCGGTAATCTTAGGAATCAAATGATTTGCTTAGCTATAGATTACAGTAGGGTGGCAATGTTTTTAAAACATATATTATAAACAAATAAATTATTTTGTATAATATGATGTAATAATTAGGTCCATAATTTGAATGGCATGGGGTGGCACGTGAGGAAGTAAAATCTGTTGTTTCAGCCCCGGTCAGCCGGGTTTTACATTAACCCGTCAGATCAAATTAAATTTTAGATTAATATAAGTATTCTAGCTAATTTATAAATATTTTAACTAATTTTATTGATTTTAAAAATAGTAACCTTAAAATAAGTCAAACTCATAAATAAATAAACTGAATTTTAAAGCTATGGGTGCGACGCGGGGAGATGGGGACTGTCCGAAAATAATGAATTTCCACGTCGGCACCTCATTAATTTAAAATAAATTTAGGACAAAAAATATATAGGCGGAGTGGTGGACAAATAAAAATACTACACAGTCCTTTGTGACAGCAAAACCATTAATCTTTTTTGACAACCACGTGGCCGCCGTCCGTCATCTAGAACTTCTTTTAACAGCTATTCTACTTTTTTTTATCCAAAGTTTATAGATTAAATAATATGTCGATTAAATAATAAATTCTTATAATCCTGTATTAAATAAAACACGCATAAATATAGGCACGCCTGCATTATATAAGTGTATAATATTTTTTAATATTAAGTATATTTAATGGTATCTAGTTAATAAGAAAATTTATAAAATTCATGTTTTTATATAAGATAGAGTAGTAAATATTAAAAAAAAATATCTGCTTATGAGTAATATTTAAGTTCTTTTTTACTTTGAGATTAAGAAGTTTATTCCACTGTGATTTTAGATTCGAATCATATGGTTACTAATATAATAGTTATTGAAGACTTATATAGTCGTTAACTTCTGAGTCCGTGAAATTAGTTGAGATACACAGAAACTAACTTAGATATCCATATTAATAATAAATTTTTTTATTAAAGTCCGAGTCCTTGCTAAGTTAAATAATTGGACTGGATGGATGAAAATCTATGATATATATATATATATATATATATATATATATATATATATATATATATATATATATATATATATATATATGCCTAAATCCTAATCATTTCCGATTTTTTAATAAAAATAAAATCAGTTTACTGGTCAAATCATGTGACACTAACTTGAAATAAAATATATTTTAAATAATTGCCATTCTTCATCAATAGCATAATGAGATTTAAAAATGGGTGAAGCTAAGGTATACTTTCCCTATGCAGGTACTGTTTATTTTTTGTATTTTAAAAAAAATTAAATTTTTTTATTTTAAATTAATATATTTTTAATATTTTCATATCATTTTAATGCGCTGATATTAAAATTAATTTTAAAAAAAATAAAAAAAATATTATTTTAATACATTTTCAAGTGAAAAATATTTGAAAAACAATTACAATCACACTCTCAAATATAGATGTAGCTAAAAAACCATTTGATATTCTATCCGAGAAATAATAACAATAATAGTTTATGTATCAAATAATATATACTTCATACAACAAATAACATTTATGCTTATTTTTTTATTCGATAATTCAAGATATTTTTAGATTATTTTATACACTGATGAATACTAATTTTTTTTAAATAATCTTAAGTTTCATATCAGTTCGATACATTTAAAGAAATTAGTATTTTTGACACAGATTATATGCATATAAAAAAATTGTATAAAAATGGGTAAAATCAACTCTAATAAAATGAAAAGAAAATCTAGAGTTTAAAATACAATCAAATACTAGGAAGAAATAAAACTAAAATAAACTATATTTATTTTAATACACTCTCAATACAATACAATAGACTGCGGTCTTACTTTACAAAAAAGTCAAATCATCATGGCGACTCTTCAACTCCGGGCAGTGACAGTTGAGCCTCATGGCCCTCATCTAGAAGTCACAGCTCACAAGTAGTGTGCCAAGCCAGAGACCGCAACATGGACGAGTAGAAACAAGAGAAGACAACATTGTTGTCATTTTCTATTATTAAGTATGTCTTTCCTAGCCCCACGTTTACTATTCGCTGGGGATTTGTCGCCATATGATAATACAAAGAATTCAATACGGGGCATGGTGTCCAAGCTACTATACATCTCAGCTTGCTTTTCTGGGGTTGCTTCAAAGAGTTTTCCAGCTTCTCTTTTATTGCTGCCTGGTAGTTGAAGTCAGTGAACCTTGAATAAGACTCTAAAATTACTCTCAAGAAGCGTGTGATTGTTTCAGTTAGAATGTTTTTGGGGATTATTTAATTTAATATTGCAGCTGGTTTTTAGTGCAGTGCTAGATTTAAGGGTCCCAGGCTTCTCAGTTGCGGCTTGGCAATTGAGAAAGGTCTCAAGGGATCTCATTTGGTGAAATCTTGAACTGGTATTTTGAATTATTTGTAAGAGGGTGTGCTTGTTTTGGAGTGACAGTCCAAGTTTTTGCTCTTTTTTAAGTTTTTCTTGCTAGTACTTGAAAAGGGTCCCAAGACAGCATACAGTTCTAATCTGTTTTTGAGGGAACTACTAGTGTCTAAACTGCCTTCCGTTGCCTGTCAAAACATGGCATCGATTTTTACTTGCAATATTTCACCTTATGTTGCATTAAATTCGGGAAATAAGCCCCGGTTCGGGGTGAGGGCTCAAAGTTTAGGTGGTGGTGATTCGACAGTATTGTCATCTGATGAGATTGTGGTAAATGGAACTTCTTTTGTTGGACCGAAAGAGAAGAATGGGGCTCTGATTGATGGAGGCAGTGGGGAGAAAGTGAAGAATGGCTCTTTGATTGATGGAGGAAAAAATGGAAGGTTAAAGCCTACAATTGAGAAAAGGTGGGTGAAAGATGCTGTTTTCAAAGATTTGGAATTATTGTGGGATGATGGCCATGGGACCAAGACTGTGAAGGATTATCTTGATGGAGCCAAGGAGATTATTAAGCCTGATGGTGGGCCACCTCGGTGGTTTTGCCCTGCTGAGTGTGGGAAACCTTTAAAAGATTCACCAGTTCTTCTGTTTTTACCTGGTAATTTTTTGCCTGTTGAGATGAACTCTCAAGTTCAAATTGAAGTACTGCAAAAAAAGGAACACTCTTGACAGATGGACCGACTTTCTAGTTGATGAGTTTCTAGCTTCCTCGAAGTTATTTTGTTCTGTAAATTTTGATTAACTATTTCATTGCTATAAAATTATGTGTTAAGGTTAGGAGATTACAGAATGATGAATTGTTTTCTGGTATTTTTTTTTGTTTTTTGCAGGGCTTGATGGTGTTGGCTTGGGACTTGCTTTGCACCATAAAGCTCTTGGGAAGTAAGTTCTTTTATTTCTACCTCCATTACAAGTATTGAAGAATGAACTTGAAATATGTGCATACCTTCTTTGAAAATTTGGGTTTTCTCTGAATATACTTTTCAAAACATTCTTTCCTGTTGCCAGAATAATTTGCCAGTTGACAGTTCACATTAAGATGGTATAGTTTCTGCTTGTCAAAGCTGCTTGAGCTACTTATGATTTTCTGCACTCGTTATTTATAACAAAGGGATTCAACTTTTAAAGAATTGTTATGGATCTTAATCTTTCAATTTCATTGTTCTATCCCGCGTAATTGAATTCTTGGGGATTCTTATTTGTTCTGTCATTTTCAGTGCGGTTAAATAAATGATTTTACATTTGATTTTTGGAAAATTGCAGGGCATTTGAAGTTCGATGCCTTCATATTCCAGTGTATGATCGAACAACATTTGAAGGTATGGTCTTTCAAGGCCTCTAAATTCATCGATCTTCCTTTTTTTTAATTATTATATAGCAATTCATTTGCATTGATAATTTAGCAAACGTTTTGAGTTGAGATTTCTTATGATAACATGACCATCCATGTGAAAATAGATTGACAACTAATTGGTAAAACGAGGTTTGTTTTATACATTACTTAAACACGTGTTTTTTTACCTTTTGATAATGCAAGGATTGCTGTATTTACTGCTTGTATGTCTCTAATTTCCAAATGCTTATTTTCTATGATTTAGGTAACACTTACACCTATTCGAATTAAAATATTTTAAAAAATATTCTGCCTTCAATCCTATTAATAAAAGCACAGGGTAGTTCATTGGATTAAGCTTATTTGGTTTAATAAAACTCTAGATATGAAAAACACTGATTAATGGTGATTATTGAGAAAAAAGCTATTGCAGAAATATTTATATGGATCTTCGGTACACTTCTTAGAAACCTCTATGGTAAGTATCTTATTTCCATTGGAGAATGGTTACACAAAAGGAGGTTTGAGAAGATAGGTTTGCTAGTCAGATCTTTGCTATCTTGGCTTCTTCACTCTTTTGCATGGATTCTTAGTGCCAGAATGAATGGCTGACTTTTTTCTAATTAAGAGTTTTAATACTTGAGCTATGAAGCTCATATCCATTATCTTTTATCTGCTAAGTTACTATGTATGAATTTATTTCTGGAAATATTCATTTGCAATGGTCCTGTATGGTTCTTCAAGTCCCTTGGCAATGTGCATGTTTGCTTGCAGATGTGATCCTCATGCTTCTTCTTCTTCTTTTTTGGTGTTCGGACATGCCAAATGTGTTTCCTTTTCTCTTAAATTAAGCTTGTTACCTATCACTACCTCACCATGATGTATTGCCTGCAGGGCTGGTGAAAATTGTTGAGGAAACTGTGAGGCTTGAGCATGCTTCATCTCCAAATAAGCCTATTTATCTAGTGGGGGAGTCCTTTGGAGCATGTCTAGCACTTGCTGTTGCTGCCCGTAATCCTAAAATTGACCTCGTACTTATACTAGTTAACCCAGGTGAGTTTGCAGTATTTTGTTCTATACATACTGCTAATAACTTTCTGATTCAAGATCTTTGGATGATAACCTAAGAGGTAGTCTGACGTCCCTAGCATTTTATTTTAGCTACATCATTTAGCAGGTCACAGCTTCCTTTACTCCCTATTTTGGAGGCCTTGCCTGATGGATTACACGATGTATTTCCCTATCTTGTTGGCTTTGTTACCGGTACAAATTCTGTAGCTTTTTTACAGTTACTTTCTGCTTCTTCTTTTTTCCTTGTTTGTTTGTCATGGAATCATTTCTTTATCTTGTTGTTTGATTGTTCTTTTTTGTGACTTCAGGTAATCCAGTAAAGATGGCAATGGCCAATATCGAATACAAGCTTCCTCCTAGACTACAATTTCAACAATTGTATCACAATCTTACTGCTTTGCTACCTTCTGTTTCTGTAAGAAACATGAACACTGCTTAGCTTTTGCACTTTTTTCCCTTGTGTTTTGTTTTGTCTGGTCTTATTTGCACCCTTCTTCCCAGCTAGTTACTGTTATGAATAGCTAAATTAAGAAACACTATAAATATAAAGCAGTAGACTTTCTTGTATTTTATTGTGTGATATAGAATAGAAAAATACACTTATTCAGTATTTAAGGTCATATGATATTATTTTCCTCCCTAGTCCCTAACCAAGATCAATAGTAGTCTGGATAGAAGTTATGCTCTTAGTAATAGTGGGCAAGATGGTAGTGTTTATGAAAGCTTGTTTGGGCCAATTTATAAGATTATGATAAGGAACAAAATGACAGTCAAATGAACTTTCTGTTGGGTTGTGTGAAATGTCGAACTGCTTAATTGTCAGAAAGGGTTAACTGAAATAATGATCTGCATTTTGGTAATCTTATCAATTATGTAAAAGGGTCAGTTGTTGAAGTAATATCTGAGTAAGAAACAGGACACTGTCTTTAAGGGGATAAACGCATCAATAGATGAAATTTCATATTATCATTTGAAGCTATTGTATGATTAGGTAAATATATCATTTTTTTTCATTATTAAGGGAAAGTTCTTTGTGAAATTTATTGGTTTGATTCATTTACTTGGATAGGAATGGTTATTAAAACACTAAAAAAATGCTCTAGATCTAACCTATTATTTTGATATCCAAAGAAGGTTGTGTAATATCTTCGACTTGCATATAATAACTAATGTTGAATCTTGCCAGTCCTCTCTAATATACAAATTTTAGTTTGTGCAATGGTTATCTGTGGGTGTCTAATTCACCATGTCCTAGTAATTCCCTTAATCTTTCTGGAAGATATTAGGTAGCTGCAATATGCTTTGTTCTCTCACTGTGATCATAATAACTCTACTTATCATGTTTTACTCAGCATGTGGCAATCACATGCTAATTATTCTCAAGTATTCCCACCAGTTTTCAATGATTCACCATGCTTGCTTTGGTGATCCAAGTTAATTACAGTATCAAGATGCTAACATAGCTACACACGCACACACCAACAATACATTCTCCTCATGTGCCTCTGGTTTGTTTTCTGGCCAATCCTTTCTTTAGATTTATTTTAACTTCTAGTATTGTTTGTTATGTTCATTCCAGGTTTTGTCTGATATCATTCCAAAGGAGACTCTTATTTGGAGATTGAAACTGCTTAAATCCGCTGCTGCTTATGCTAATTCCCGACTTCATGCTGTAAAAGCTGAAGTGCTAGTTCTTGCCAGGTTTTTATTCTCACTACAGTTAATGCGATTCCTTTACACAATTTCTGTTCATAAGTTGTTGCCTCTCTTTTCATTGTTTATCTTATGTTATCTGAATGGTCCTTGACCGTCTCTGCTAATTGTTACTGCATCAAGATTATCACTGATAATGCTACTTCTGTAATTACTGTGCTATGTTACATTTTTTTTTTTTTCTATTTCAAGAGGGAAAATAGTAATTTGAGCCTTGCTTGACCTATAGAAAGCATGGAATCTCAGAACAAAATTTTCTGCAGCTTTTGTAAATATATAGAGCCTGGCATATGAAAGAGAATCAAGCATGCTGCATTTATTTTCCTTGTTGTAGCTCTCTCTCTGAAGCCCATAACTAGTGGATACTTTGCTTCATAAGCATCTATACGCGGGACTTTAACATATATGAACAAAGTTGCCCTTTCCCATGCGTTGGTGAAATCCTGCAGGTTCTGCACATTTATGTGCCTAGTTACCTCTAGACCCCGTGATGCCTTTGAATACTCAACAAATTATTTGCCTAGTTACCTGTAAACCCATGATGCCTTTGAATATGCTGTAACTTGCAATGAACTTCTATGTGATATTAATGACTGTAACACATCTATGATTTGCAATAAACTATCCAAATATTTGTGTTTGGATGATGTATTTATGTCTTGTAGGAAAGGAGCATTTCTTTGGTCAAGTTTTTCTTCTCATGACTGATTTCTTTTGAGATTCCATATGTGACTTACTCTCAAATTGGTTAATATTGATGGATGTTGAAGATAGTGCTGTATTTGTATTGCAGTGGAAATGATAACTTGCTTCCTAGTAAAGATGAAGCTCACCGTCTTAAAAGTTCATTAAAGAACTGCAAAGTTCGTTTCTTCAAGGACAATGGGCATTCCATGCTAATGGTAAGTGAAAAAAAGTGGTGTATCCTTGTGTCTAGAATAAGTAGGGTAACTGTGTAGGTAAGTCTGTATCTTAAATGTTTTTATGCTTCTCATAGACACCTTTTGAGCTCTTTCAAATTAACAGGCTTCTGATCACAAAAATTTTTGAATGACTTTCTAATTGTAAATAAAACACGTTCATGTATCATCATATTAATTGACCGGTTCATTATTGGTTTGAGGATCTGTATCATCATTTTAAATGACCCTACTCTGTGTTCTGTTTACCGTCTATCATGTATGCTAGATTCAATGATTCCATTGATGAGGTAGTTCTTGGAGTGAAAGCCCATACCATCATTTCCTGTAACTCCTCAACCTTGGTTTTCTGAAAAGAGGTCAATCTTGTGAAACCAGTGTTTAGAAACTTAGTACCCCACCAAAATAAACATTTATTGCATCCATAAATTGTAAATTTTGATGCCCTGTGCAGTGAAGCTTTATTTCCTTAATGCTAATTCATTTTTGGAAGACAAACATGACTTCTTCTTTTCATTTCATTTGCAGGAAGATGGTCTTAATTTGCTTACAATTATCAAAGGTACTTGCAAATACCGTCGCTCAAGGAGGCTTGATTTAGTCTCTGACTTTCTGCCACCTAGCATGTCTGAATTCAAATGTGCATTTGATGAAGTGACTGGGTAAGTCAGCTGAGCAATTTGTTATCTGCAGTTCTTGGATGTATGACTAACACTTTGTGCTTAGAATGATATGACATGGAGACTTGACCCTGGTCAAGCCAGAGCATTCATTGTTATTCATACATGGTCCAGGCTTCTAAATAATATAGTGAAAATTTTGACTTACATTTCCCAATCTTCTCTGTCTATCCATTAGCCATTTGCTCTGTATGGGCGTCGCTGTTCACTCTCCATTTCTTCATCTTCTTTCCCTTTCGTTTTCTTTTCTGCTGGTGGGGTTACACAACAAGAGAAACAACCCTGCCATCAATAACCCCTCCCATCCCAAGTGTAAGCCTGGTGTGTCTGGTTGATAGTGGCATTCTCTCCTCTCTCTTTCCTCTTAATCTTCTCGATTAGAAATTCCATTAAACATTGATGCATACTAGCACAAAGCTGTTAATGTTGATAAATTGCTGCTTTATTCTGTTATTTCACATTAAGTTTAAGCAACAAAAAATGATAATAAAATTCTCTTGTAGTTCCAGCAACCAGACAAACGATGTCCTCTCTTCATGAGTAGATCCCTAAGAAAATTATATTGAAGCAGACAACAACCCTAAAGTTGTTTGAAAATATACCACATATGTTGCATGATTTATGAATTATATGAATTAAGCTGACTGGAAAGGAGCTTGGTCTAAATCCTAGGCTTAGTTCTCACAGTTCGGGCTTCCCTGCAGACCAGCCTGAACAACTTTTTTTATGTTGCATCTCACGCCCTAAAAGTTTGTCTAGGTGTGGCTCAAGCTGATCGTATTATAATCATGTGATTTCCAGGTTGTTCCGCTTAGCTACTTGCGCAGCTGTGTTCTCCACTCTGGATGATGGCAAGATAGTGAAAGGTCTTGCTGGGGTTCCAGATGAAGGTCCTGTCTTATTTATTGGCTACCACATGCTGATGGGACTTGAAATTTATTCTCTTGTAGATGAATTCTTGAGAGAGAAGAATATTATGGTTCGTGGCGTAGCGCACCCTGACCTATTTTCAGAGATTATGGAGGGTTCATCTACTGAATTTTCTGTATCTGATTGGATGAAAGTAATGGGTGCGGTACCTGTCACAGGAAGCAATCTTTTCAAATTACTTTCAAAAAAATCGCATGTGCTTCTTTATCCTGGAGGTCAACGAGAGGCTCTGCATTACAAGGTATGCCAACTGTTGAGTTCCTTGTTTTCATTTCAACAAGTTCTTTTTAAAATCTAAAAATCATACATTCTAGAAGTTTCGTAATTTTGTATGGTGAATATCTTCTTCATTTCAATTTTTAAAACAAGCAATAACATGAAGATGTAGTGTCAGTTTTGGGAACCATCTAAAATATTTGCAGTCTAAATGTGTAAGTACTCTTTGCCCAACTCACAATGGCTTCCACCTGGTCAGCACTGCCTAGACCTCTGACCACCTTCAAAGGCACTAGCTAAGTCACCTCCATACTTTTCTCTGGAATACTGTGAAATTGGACAACTCTGAACCTTCCTCCTGTGCGAAGACATCACACGGATCAAAACACAATGCCTTATTTGGTCTTTTTAAATATTGCGTTATATTTTCCCAAATGTTTGTGACCTCTTTAGTCTCGTGCTTCTTTAATTTGCAGGGTGAAGCATACAAGTTAATTTGGCCTGATCAACCTGAATTTGTGAGAATGGCAGCAAGGTTTGGGGCCACAATTGTACCATTTGGAACTGTAGGAGAAGATGATATAGCAGAAGTAAGCTTTGAATTTTATTTACATCAGTTTCTTATATATATAAATATTAGTCCACGAGCCTTCTTTTGATGGTTGAAACATTTTTATCAGTTCAGTACATGACATTGCAAAATCTTTCAATATACGCATCTTTCTATATTCAAATTATTGTTGGGGAAGGAATAAATAACTGGTTTTAGCTATCTTTATTTTCATAGCAGTGTTACTTTCACAATCTGTTTCTCTAAGATCTCCCTCTACTCCTGATGAACCATTTAGTTTCCTCTCACCATGAAACCCTATAAAATATTGTTTTCTTTCTTTTCCAGACTTGGCTTTGAAATATATGGTCATCATGAAAAGATTTCCTTTTTCTGTGTTGCAGTTGGCTCTAGATTACCATGACTTGATGAAAATCCCGATACTTAATGACTTCGCCAGAGACCTTATGAGCAAAAGTTCTAGAGTGAGGTGATTAACATTTTCCTTGTAAATCATGCAATGATAGTTACTTCCTTGTAATTGAAAGTAGCCTAAGGTGCTGCTGTTTTTTCATTGCTTCCGCGTTGACTATGATCTGAATCTGATCACAGGGACGAAAGTAAAGGGGAGGTAGCCAGTACAGATTTATTCATCCCTGGGCTTTTACCTAAGATACCTGGCCGCTTTTATTTTCTGTTTGGGAAGCCCATAAAAACAAAGGGAATGAAAGAGATGCTGGAAGACAAAGAAAATGCAAAACAATTGTACTTGCATGTAAAATCTGAAGTCCAAAACAGTATCGCCTACTTGTTGAAGAAGCGAGAAGAGGATCCCTATAGGAGTATCATTGACAGAACTATATATCGTGCATTCTATTCTCCTTTGCCTGAAGTTCCAGCATTTGACCCTTAGAAAATATAAAGACAGGGCACTCGGCAGACTTGAAATTTTTACCGCCATCAATGCTTTAAGCTGATTTATGTATAGAAACAAGTGCAAGTGTGAAGCATATGGTGCTCTTTTCCAGGTTCTGATAGTTGACAAATAGCAGAAGGAAACAAAAAGGAGGGGGGGGGGTAATAAAGCAAGATTTAGTTTTTATTGTTTACTCAGTATTGCAGTCTCAGACATTCTTTGTGCAGAATTGGTAGACTGTAATGTAATATAGAAAATGTCAATCGATTCTCTCTCTTTGTAGATACACTACATTCCGTTACATTCTATGAAACTTTACATCACTGTCCATACCAGTTTTATGGATGGAATCAATGACATAAAGGGTGAGCAATGACAATTTTTCATTTCTAACTATCCAGATTGTGTTTATGTGATGTTGGTGGCATTCAGACTACTGACAGTAGCTGATGAAAAAATGATGATACTGTGACAATTTGGACATTTTAGAGACAAAATTGGACAATCTGCACTTACGAGGTGATCATTTTCTTAACACTTGTCTTGTGATTCTCGTTACCTGGTACAACACCACCTAAAATGATATTAAAGAAAGACCATTCAGTTCTTTGTGATTTGCAACTCTTAACAAATTAAACTTACCCACAGAATCAGCCATGGCAGGTTCCCATTTAAACTCATTGGTTGGTGGTGCAAACAATGGTTTCGTGTTTTTCTCTGTTTCACGTGAAAAAAGTTTCGAAGTTAAACAAACTATGTTCTTTCATGCGCGTGCGGAAATCATCATAAAATCTAAGCAGGGAGACACACAATGTTCTATATTGAATTGTTTGGAAAAAAATTATTTTTACATCAAAATAATTTAAAAATATAAAAATAAATTATTTTTAAAAATAAATATTGTCTTGTGAAACGTTTAACGCAAATTCCAATTGTCTCTTGTCAACTGCGAAAGCAAATGTTCCTGCATTATGCTTTCACAAGCAAACGTGCATGTCAGGAAGACATTAGTTGGAAAGCTAGCATTCTCTTTTTACAAGAGTATGTTTAGTGGTGTGATAAGATTTATTTGTTAAAGTGTTTTTTTTTTATGAAATATATTAAAATAATATTTTTTCTTCTAACTTTTAAATTTTATTTTTTACATAGCACATCAAAATTTAAAAAATTAATTTAGAAAAAAAAATTAAATTTTTTAAAAAACACGTTTTTCCACACTCCCAGAATAATGACGAGGGAATAGCAATTTTCAGCGGAGTCGAAGAATGAACCTCCTACTTTTCCTTGTTGCGTAGATATTCAGAATACTGCACAAGTTGGAGAAAATTAAGAAGACAAGTTTGTCTGAAATTGAAACTAGAGCAGGACTTCAATGGTCTTGCGAGTAATGGAGGTCGCAGTCCAGGATGAGCAGAATGCGATTCTTCAGACTTTTATTTAGCGGTAAAGGAGAAGAGGCCTGAGGGGGTGGGGATTCCTGTTGTGGAGCATGGACATTTTTAATATCGTGGTGTTCATTGTTATTCCATATGTCCAGAAAACATGGTGAAAAACCAAAGTTGGAGAAGCTTTCTGTGATGCGGCCTGAAGGGAAGACTAGGAAGGCATAAAACGTGAAGGGCTTGAGAGAATCCTTCACGAGATGCTTTTCTCACACAAAAAAAATAAAAGTTCGAATAATTTTGTTAAAAAACTATTCTGGAAATAACCTACCATTGGTATTCAGCCAATCTATGTTGAAAAGAAAAGAAAACCCTGAATTTTTTGAAGAATTCATATACGTTAGAGATCCCCAGAATCTCCTGCATCACTTTGTTCAGTCCCGTCAATAATTAGTAAAGGAAAACATTGGAGGCTTCTAGCTGTAGCTCCTGTGCCTCAGTTTCAATTTCGTTCAAGTTGTGGATATTGCCATTTTTAGGGTAGAATCTAGACTTCCCAAGTCTCTGTCTCACCAGAAGTCTGTTCTTTCCTCTTTCTTGGTTGCTGATTAAAATGGTTTACAACTATATATTTCACAGGCAGGCAAAGCAAAAGTGATTCTCTTATCCTTTTTCTTTCTCCTTTATTCTTGTTTGGGGACACCATATATTCTGCAATCTTCGTCCTCAAGGAGCACCCTCCTATCAAAACAACTTTTCCCATGAGAAAGCATCGGAGTTCACTCTCATGAAATGCTTAGAATATGATTCTGCAGCAAGTTTCTTGGTGGATTGAACTTCAAGGGAATCTCAAAGTGCAAAGAAAAAGACAGCATAGGATCCTCTTACTCATTGTACAGGTGAACCTTACATCACTCATTTGAACAGGAGAGCCCAGATTTTCTATAAAAGAAGAAGTTCTAACACCTTTCATATGCAAGAAAAGGAATCCAAGTGCTTGAGCTTAGAGTCTTTTAAGGGAAGAAGTTCCTACACAAAGCTGAGTGATGGCCGGGATTGGTTACTCATATAGGGGCTACTCCAGCTACGATCCACCCAGCTCTGATGATTATGGTAGCAAAACAGGCTATGTTCCTGATCATGTGTGCCGACCAGTCATCATTGATGCTGATGGGAGGAAAAGGCCTATAATTTCTTACCGTGTTGATCAAAATGCAGATCACTATGTTACAAAAACTGAGACGTATTATCAACAGCATGTTCATCCACCTATGGAGTATGAAGACAAGGAGGTCCCTCGCTGGTCAGAGGAATATCATGGAGCTGAGAATAAGTTCCGTAGGCCTCTGGCTTCAGCTGATGGTCGCCCTCAAAAAGTAGAGGAATTCATCACCAAAGTGCAAATTGAGGCTAGCCGACCCAAGGAATATGCTCCTTGGGATGCTTCATATCAGCGCCAGACCCCAAAATCCACAGGCTATGATGGCTACACTGATGGCTACGATGAGCGCAATGGTTTCAGCAACAAAGACTTGCTTAAGCCCAGCGGTAATGCACATCGAAATGACAACAACTATGATGATTATTACCGCAAACAAGGTAGCAACATGGAACCAACCATGAACACCAGTGGTGGGTGGGCAAGGCCGAGTCATTCAACATGGGCTGCACCACCCAATGCTCCCCTCTCTGGAGCAACAAATGATATCAGTGCAGCTGTGGGATTACTGAGAGAAGTTGCAAAACCTTCTGTCTCTACTTCTCCACCATCCCGGTATAGAGATCCAACCTATGCAAATACCATTGACAGCAAGGAAGCTGCAAGGCGATATGGCAACTTCAATTTTTCATCCAGGCCATATGCAAGAGATGATAGTTACACATCAACCATTGACAGCAGAGAGGCTGCAAGGAAATATAGAGGCTCAGCAGTGTGAAATCCAAATCCAGAATGATTAACTATGTCTATGAGCAATTGGTCAGGCCATCTACAGCTTCCTGAGATGACTTCACAAGTTTCTTGGGGCTGCAGGCTTATTATCCACTCTACAAGTACTTACTTTATCTTCCATTTACCAAGTATACCTATCTGGTGTTGCAGTCAGGTTGTCCTATATATGTGTTTGATGTCTCCTATATCACTACTTCAATAAGGCTTCTCTCTAAGCATTTGCAATATATTAATGTACAATTTCCTGTTCTATTTAAAGTGTTTTTCACTGATTTCTTCTGCATCTATAAACATTGTTTTGCTGGAAAACACGTAACAAAAGACTATCGAATTACTCTTTGCAGCTTCAAGCATTGTTAGTCTTCTGTAAAAAAATAACCCAGAAAAAACCCGATTACTTTGGGTTATTGCTTGCTGAAGGGACAATTCACGTTGTTGCAGAGTGCTAAAGTGCAGAGCAGTTAACTGCCTTGAGCTTTGGTGGCGCGGCCGAACCTAATTAGAAAGAACAAGAAAACAAAAAGAAAAAGGAAAAGGGCAGAAACAAGAACCCTACACGCCTGTCATTTCTCAGTTATTATCCTCTCCATATATCCGCTAGTAAAAAAAGATTGGAATGGCTTAAATATGCCTGTAACCGGCCCCAAGCAGAAAATGAAGACTGAATCTAAAGCATATAGGAAAATAAAGCTAAAAACCCAAAATTAAACACAGAAAAATAACAAAACTTGATAAACAGCATCCATCGAGCTTAATTTGAAGGTCTTACCGACCTCAACCGGCATAGCAGGCTGGCCCGGTTATCGAATATGATTTATAGAATCTCTTGATAATAAAAATCATGACTATATCCGTTTGAACATGTACATTTGATTTATAAAACTTGTTTGATAAGGTTTTCACGTAGTACAGTTGCAAGAAATCTTTATCCAGGTGTACAGAACCTCTAGCATCATTTGCTTAGGTGGGAGCATAACTAGATAATTAATTACCTTTAGAAAAAGCAAATCGCATATACTCTTTGCCTTCCACATTCATCTTCTTCTTTACCTTTCACTGTTATTGACCACCCAAAGCTTATTCAATCGCATAAAAAACAAGTCAAGGAGTGTGTGCAATATGAGCCCGCTTCTAACCCAGAACAATGGGTAGGCGTGCGAGGGCTTACAAAGTTAGGCTCGAGTGTGCTAGCAATGTGAGTCTGCCACGCTAATGATTTTCTTTAAGAGAAACAAAAAATCAAATGTATTTGATCAAACAACACCCAAAAAAATTGCGATCAAATATTTTATTAAAAAATAGCATTGATGATTGTATAGAAAAAACACTTTCTAATATAATAAAAAAGACCATGATCTTATAATAAAAAATTGAAAATTCAATAGTACCTTATAATTTTCTTTATTTGAACTTATTGACGATAATATATGTGAGAAAAAAAACAAAACAAGCTAGACACGCCTAACCCGTTAGAAAGAGGCATGACTTGTGTGTAGGCATTTTTTTTTTTTTTTATCAATGACATGTTAAACATCTTTAAATTAAAAATAATATAAATAATGTTTTGTTTGTTGTTCAAGATTTTGATCATTCTCTGGTTACCAGAAAATCAAAGTATGAGCATTTTATCAAAAAAAATTATTTTTCAACCCGTTTTTTTTATCTAAAAATACTTAAAAGACAATCTATAGACCCTAATAAACTCATCTATAGCATAAAAAATCCTAAAATGGTTTTTAAAAAAATACTTAATCCAACCTAAATCCTAAAAGCTTTCTTCCCCATATTTACTCTCTTCGGCAAGATTACGGCAAAGAAAACTTATATATAATTTCTCTCATCGATTGAAACTCATTAACAACAAAATCTATTGTTTATGCGTGGAAGCTCTCAAGGTAGAAAAATGAAGTGAAATTTTCCTACCAACTACCTTTGTTATATTTTGGGACAAATTAGAAAATTAAGATACAAAATAAAAAAAATAGTGAAACAATATATTTTTAAATATTATAATTTTGAATCGTGAATTTAAATGATGTTGTAGTTCAGAAATATAATATTTATATAAATATTTCGGTTATGAAGAATTACATTAACAAGATTTTAATTGATATAATGATTTATAGTTGTGATATTAATTAAATTCTGAAATAATTTTATATTTTATTATTTGAAAACCTACATGTGTAGAAAATAAAAATTCAATAGCTATATAATAAAGTTTGCTAGGTGTTGAATGGATATAAAGAGGTGACAAATGCATCTCACTTGTTTGATATGATTCGCCACGTTTCATGTCATGGAAGTCAAGTATTTTGGAAATGATATTGCAACTTCGAAGCTTAGTCATGACTCATGACTGGAGTTAGTTTTTGTTTTTTTTTAAAGCATGAAATGTTTAAATATTATTTTTTAAAATCTAATAATTATTTTGTTGCATTTAAAAATAACAATATTTAATAAATATCACATTTCATAAGTATATAAAAATATACTATTTCATAAAATACTTACTAAATGGTGATATAAATTAGTGTCAATTTTTTTTTTAAAAAAAAAAACATATCTTGGCTTTCTTAAAAACGTTCAAGTTGTTTTACCTCATTGAAGTTATTGCACGACTCATGTATTCAACTTTAATGGCCGAATTCTATCCCTTGCCAGTGACTTTACTGTTGCCTGTTTTGACACCAGAGCTGATCTCATACTGTAGGTGATATGAATCTATCTGTGTATAAATCATTTATCAATTAAACAGATAATCGGCCTCATAGTCAGGCTGCTGTACATCTTGTGGGCAGATATACTGTTATTATTGTTCGTCATGGATACATTTGCATCTTTAAGCGCTCTTATTGGGATAGTTTTCTAGACTGGCATCAAATTAGAAGAAAATTCTGCAGTAACTCTACAGACATTTTTCCTTCAGACAAAAAAAAAGAATTATTACCATATAATTTATCGCGATGGTTATATACTTGATGGTGGACGAATTGGTTGCCTCCATATCCTGTACCTGTTTCTGACTTGACTTTTCGATTTCTCTAGCATGTGCATCATATTCCTCCCTTTACTGTTTTTGAAACCAGAAAACTGTCAAGTTGAAGGCGTAAATGGGGCATGTGTGTTATTATATCAATACTTGTTTAACTGTCAGTAATTTTCAATGGATTTTCTGCAGCTGTGTACCTGTGCTCTAATAATGGCTAAATATGATAGCAGATACAAGAAGGGTTTGAGAAATTGGTATCTATAGCGCAGAAGGGGAGAATGATACAGAATCTGAAACTGTGATACTGGAAATACTGTAAAAAACAATCCAATGGACAGGACACTGTTCTAGTTGCAGACCGTCAGTTCCAAAGAAGTTTCTTGGGGCATGTAAGCGTTGATTTCAGATGCCCGTTGACATGTGCTAAAGGTTTGGATTACATTGTTCCAGGATTGATTCCATGTTTCTTGGTGGAGTTACTGTTCCTAAATCATATCCTTAGATTGTAAGTTATCTCAGAAAGTAGACTCCAGTTAGGCAAGGAAAAGGTGTCAAGAACTAGTTAAGCAAAGGTGAATGTGCGTTACATGCTTCTCTATTTAGCCACACGCATGCGCATCCTGCAAAGTTCGCAGATTGGATTAACCAATGAATCCTTGATTCTCTTACCACAACAAACGTGGATCGTATGATGTCGAACTGGGGTTGGATTTCAATTTGTTGATGCCTGAACATGTAATAAGCCCTGGCTTCAAGCTGTTGCCATTGGCCTCCAGAAAGCAGAGATTGAAACAGATTAGGTGAATTTAGTTTGGCACAGACTATAAAGTGATGCTTACTTTCAAATAAGTTATTGAACAACTGACCAATAATTCCTGGATGCTGCAATATTTTAGGGTATCTTCAACATTTCTTTTTCCAGAAGAAAGCTACAGAGGCCCAGATCCAACAGACTTTAATGACCCAACTCTGTTATTACGTCTATTCTTTAGCATTCTGATTGGAAGATCATGCAAATGGCAAGATAAAAGCAAACTGAATCATATTTGCACCATGGAGAGCTTTTGCATGCTTATCCTTAACGTAAATGAAAGGGCAAAAGTAGACCCTATAAATAGCAATGGTGCCAGAAGGCCTCCTTATAAGCGAGCTTAGTAGAGAACTTGAGTACGCACTTGAAGATGGTGAAACTGTCTACTCTCTGTTTCCTGTTTGTCCTCTTCCTTGCCTCTGGTAATGGCCTATTCTTCATATCTTGTATGATCTTGATGATTGGTATTTCTTACATAGAAGTTTCGAGCTTGTTTATCTAGAAATTAATCTATGGATTCCAGGCATCATCTCTAACATCGCGATATCATCAATAAGGAGATCTAGACTTGTTCTGTACTCTTTACTGATGACTCCCATTATCATCTCAAGATTATGGTAAAACATTAATGGCATTGAAGCTTGATTCTTACCATTAACCGATAGAAGCGATCACTCTTTTCTTTTCCTTGTGTGTAAATTAAACACATAAAAAGGTAAGTTGCTTTATGCAGATCATTTGATGGATGATGGCTCTATCATTTATTTATATTTTTGTCTTGCAGATGAGAAACTAGTGCTCATGGTAGGAGCAAGAGACTGCCACAAAGTATGGACCTGCAAAGGTCAAAACCGTTGCTGGGAAGACTGTAAGAATCGATATAGCGGAACGGGCCTCTGCGATTTGTACACAGCACCACCTGTTCCAAAGCAATGCTTCTGTGCATATAAATGCTAGTCTTAGTTTGAAGCATCGTGTAGTAAGCTAAACAAGACTTGAATGAATAAATGACAACCTTTCTAAGTTATCATGAAATGTATTTCCTAGATATCTGGAGTTCAAACCTCCTTTGAATATACTATGCTAGCTCTTCGAACTGTGTTCTACCGTGGGTTATATATTTGAATTTTAAAAAAAATAGATATATTGGTTATTTCAATGTGTTTTCCCACATGAAAAAAATTTAATATGTAAATCAAAATATTATACAAGCATATAATTAAATAAATCAATAATTATATATATAAATAAACCAAAAAAAAATCGTTAATAATAACCAAAAGAAAAACTAAAAAAAATTGAGAAATGTAAGTAGATCAAGGTATTTGATCCTGCAAAATATGACATTTATTAGGTTGTATTTACTGAATTTGTTTATTAAAATAAATAAAAGATAATAAAAATAGAAACACATGTGAAATTGGTTGAATAAAATAAAATAAAATAAAGATTATGCAATGCTGAATATATTAAAAATATCTAAAAATAAATATTTTTTATTTATAAAAATAAATTTCATCTATATAAAACAAAAGGGAAATATAGATAAATCGGAACAATATCTTTAAAAATAAGAAACATAAAAAAATTATAAAAAAAAAAAACTCTATTCAAAAACAGGCTGCAAATCTTGTGACTTAAGTTGGGAGACCAGGATAAACCGAGAGAAAAAAAATTGAAGATAACTAGAAAACCAATTTAAAAAAAAAATTAAAGAACAATGAAATATAAAAGGAAATAGAGCAAAAAAAAAAAAAAGAATGTTAAATTGCGTTAACTTTTTAAACTCATAACCTTGTTCATTAGATTGAAAGCACGATAAATAAATAAATAAATAAACAAATCATTAGACCAGGAAAATCATATTAGAGGTTTGTTTACCTTAAAATTGCTAAGAAAAATAGATCTAATCTGGATAAGATATTTTTATTTCAGGTTGATTTCAAGTTTTAGGATGGTTTTTTAGGTCAGGAATAGGTTTATCAAGTTACCTATAATGTTTTCTAGGTGTTTTGAGTAAGACAAAATGGGTTGAAATGTGGTTTTTGAGTCTAAAAAACCATTAGCACGTTTCTTCAGCCATTAACGACGCGTCGTTTGATTCTTTAAAAAAAAATTGAAACAGATAACATGTTATTTTTCCCAAATACAAAGGACAAAAAGGGCTTAACCACACAAACCCTAATGAAATGGGCCAATGGACCCTAATGAAATGGGTCAAACTGGTTGTCCTGGCCTGCTAGGCCCAGTAATACCTGATCTTTTCTTTTAAAAAAAATCTATTTTTTTAATTAATGATTTTTTATATGTTTTTTTCAAAATTATTTTTTTATTTATATTTACATTAGTGCCTCTTATCTCTTTTATTTTGTTTTAAGAGCCTTTTTTAAATTACGGTTATCTTTTTATGCATTTAATTTTTGAAAATATTTTTATGATTCATCTGTAATTTTTATTATATTTTGCAAAGATAAACTTTATTTTTGAAAAATAATTTTTTTTTCAGATAATATTTCTAATTATTGCAGTCTTGTATAGGATTTTTTTTCCTTTTATTTTTTTTAATCAATTTAATGTGTGTCTATTTATATTATCACTTTATTGATTAAAAAATTTATTTTTATTTTTAGATAATATTTTTAATATGTGCATCTTACATGATATTTATTTTTTATTTTTATTTTATTCAATCAATTTAATATATATGTCTATTTATATTATCGTTTGTTTAAGTAAAAATTATCTTAAGAGACAAATTTAGTAAACACAACTGGATAAATATCTCGTCTTGTAAAATTAATATTTTGATCTATATTTGTCTCTTGATTTTTCTAGTTTTATTTTTAGTTATTGTTTATAATTTTATTTTTTTTAATAACCCATATAATTCTTAATTTATTTGATTATATGTATGTATAAAGTTTTTTATTTTCACTTGGAATTCTTTTAACTACAAGAATATGTCAAAAAAATTATGTAAATTTTTGTTATTAGAAAAAAATATCTCAATCGTGGCGAAGCGTAGGTCAATTATTCATTCAAATTCTATCAATTGCTCTATTTTTTTTATGATGTGATGTGATTATTTCTCATTAAGTACATAAAGTTTAATTTTTTTTTATTTGGATATACTGATCTTTTCAATTTTATTAACCAAGTGATTTAATAAAAGAATTCCCTTGCTATTTGCAAACACATAATATCCGTTCATTTGTTGAAGATGATAAATATTTTAATTATGTAACCAATTTATTTTAAAATTTTAATTAAATATAAAATAGTTTCTAGTCTCAACTATATGGATGGCTTGCAAATTATCAAAATAGAGATTTTTTTCTATTGGGCTTTGAAAAAAAGGGCCATTGGGTTCCTTCTGGTTTTTCCGTTCGCTTTTGTTTTAGGGCACGAGAGAGAGACTGAACCTGGAGTCTGAAGTTGTGAGAGAGATTAGCTACTTGGGTTAGCTTTCACCTTCTTTATAAGAACACCAGGAGACGACAGCTTTTGCTTTTGCTTCTGCTTTTGCTTTCGAACATGATGATGCGGAAAAGCCCTTTCGCAGCTTCTGCTTCTTGTGTTTCTCAGCTTCTTCAACAACAACAAATGGAAATGGGTACTTTTCCTAAATTCCCTTCTTTCTTATTCTTCATTCACCAGCACTTCACTGCTTCTACAGCTTCTACCACCAGTATTAGTCCTTCCTCGATAACAGATGGTGGGTTTTGTAGTGATTATAGCAATCCTAATAGTGTTGCCGATGCCGTTGCTTCTTTCAATCAGTTGCTTAGCATTCGTCCGGTGCCATCCATTGTGGAATTTAACAAGTTATTAGGGTCCATTGTGAAAAACAAGCATTACTCTACTGTAATCTCTTTCTTCAAACAAATGGATTTGTCAAATATCAGACCTAATGTTGCTACTCTTACCATTTTGATTAACTGCTTCTGCCACTCCAACCATCATCACATTCCTTTTGCATTCTCTGTTTTTGGTAAAATGTTCAAACTTGGACTTCAACCCACTCTTGTCACTTTCAATACCCTACTTAGCGGCCTTTGCTCCAAGGCCAAAATAATGGATGCAGTAAAATTGTTTGATGAGATGGTAAAGATGGGGCATGAACCTGATGTGATTACTTATAGTACTATAATTAATGGTTTATGCAAAATGGGCAACACGACCATGGCACTTCAGTTGCTCAAGAAGATGGAAGAAAAAGGTTGTAAGCCAAATGTGGTGGCATATAATACAATCATAGATAGCCTTTGTAAAGATAGACTGGTAACTGAAGCCATGGACTTCTTTTCTGAAATGGTCAAGGAAGGAATTCCACCAGATGTTTTTACTTACAGCTCAATTCTGCACGGTTTTTGCAATTTAGGACGAGTGAATGAAGCAACTAGCTTGTTCAAGCAAATGGTTGAAAGGAATGTTATTCCAAATAAAGTGACATTCACTATTTTAATTGATGGACTCTGCAAAAAAAGGATGATTTCAGAAGCTTGGCGTGTTTTTGAAACGATGACTGAAAAGGGTTTAGAACCAGATGTTTACACTTACAATGCTTTGATGGATGGATACTGTTCTCGGAGCCAAATGGATGAGGCCCAAAAATTGTTCAACATCATGGATCGCAAGGGTTGCGCACCTAATGTTCGAAGTTATAACATCTTGATCAACGGGCACTGTAAGAGTGGAAGGATTGATGAGGCAAAAGGACTCCTTGCTGAAATGTCTCATAAATCATTGACTCCTGATATTTTCACTTACAGTACTCTTATGAGAGGTTTTTGCCAAGTAGGGAGACCTCAGGAGGCACAGGAACTTCTTAAGGAGATGTGCTCTTATGGCCTGCTTCCAAATTTGATAACTTACTCTATTGTGCTAGATGGCTTATGCAAACATGGCCATTTGGATGAGGCATTCGAACTGCTCAAGGCAATGCAGGAGAGCAAGATAGAACCTAATATTTTCATTTATACTATCCTTATTGAAGGGATGTGCACTTTTGGCAAGCTTGAGGCTGCAAGGGAACTGTTCTCCAATCTTTTTGTTAAAGGAATACAACCTACTGTGGTCACATATACTGTCATGATCAGTGGACTTTTGAAAGGAGGGCTATCAAATGAAGCATGTGAGTTGTTTAGAGAAATGGCAGTTAATGGCTGCTTGCCGAATAGTTGCACTTACAACGTTATAATCCAAGGATTTCTTCGAAACGGTGACACACCAAATGCAGTACGACTAATCGAAGAAATGGTTGGTAAAGGATTCTCTGCAGATTCGTCTACATTTAGAATGTTATCGGATCTGGAATCGAGTGATGAAATCATAAGTCAATTTATGCGTGGAAGCTCTCAAGATAGAAAAACGAAGTGAAATTTTCCTATCAAGTGTAGTTTTCTTCAAAATAGTTAGGTTTTTGTACACCCTTTCAAGTTTTTGCACTGCTCATATTTTGAGCTTTGATGAGCAATTTCTCACCCGCCAGTCACCAGTGACTATTACTAGTAATGTGAATAGATGATCCATTAATTGATTATATATTGATAATATTTTATTTATTGTAAGTGCTTAAAGACTATCAGAATGGCAAGATCGAAAGTTGCAGTTTCAAAGGGAATACAGTTGCCAGTATCTGAATGTTAGTGATAATAAAATGGTATTTCAAATGAATTTTGCTTGATGTAAACTCGTACTTTATGTCTGTATTTTGTATTTTCATATTGATTGATTAAATTGAAAACTAGAAAGAAAAATTATAAATCAAAAAAATAAGAAAATATACATGATAATTTATAATTAAAGGATAAAATTAAAAATAAACAAAAATTTAAATTAAAAATCAAAAAAATAAGAATTCAAATTAAAATATCAAAAGCAAAGTGGGTCAACCTGTAATTTTTAAAAAGAAAAGAGAAAAAAAAATATTACCGGTAACAAAAAGTCTCATCTTTAACACGCGTCGCACCGGAAGAATGAGAATATAATACCGCTTCTAACAACATTGGTGAGAAGATACATTTGACCATTAGAAAATGTTAACCCCCTCAATGAATGAAAAAAACGATGAAGCTTCTAATAATATTGGCAAGATAATTTTTAAATCCAAATCGATAGTTAATTTAGAATAAGTTCTAAGTCATGGGTGGCGAGGGTCAACCCAACTCACAAGTTGACCTGTGATAATGGCTAAGTCACAAATTATATATATAAAAAATCAAAATAATCCTATTTTGATAAAAAAAAAATTTAAAAATCAATAATTTTTTATTTATATCTTATCTCGGATATTTTAAGTTAACCAAATCAGGCAGGATCAACGTTCTTTTAATTTTTTAAAACTCAGAATAATCCAGCTCGGATCGATTTTATCCGTCCATTATTTATCAAAAACAAAATAAGCTAAGCAATAGACAAGACGGCTATTTATCTGGTCTTTATCTAATTCAATCCAGTCAAATCGATACTCTCTAGCATAATAACACTAACTTTAACCATAAATGAGCCATGTAAGAAGAACTAATAACCCCTAATAGTATCCTACTGTTGGGGAATATTATCTCAATTGTGTTTTATAAAATTTTAATTTTTTTTATTTAAATTTAATTTTTTTTATAATTTTAAATTATTTTTAAAATAAAATACTTTACAAAATAATTATTATTATACTTTCAAACACACGAAACGGCATCCAACATCTCATGTTTTTTGAAAGGATAGAGATAATTTTACTGTAACAATAAATATTTTTTTCCGCCTTGCTACGCGTTTTAGAGTTTTTGTCGGTATAATGTATAATTAAACTTTTTTTTTCATATTGTAATTGTACTAAACACTCTCTCTCCACCCTAATAATCTCCACCGCTGCTTTCACTGTTCACACTTCTTATTATCTCACAAATTTTCTATCATTTTCTCGGGAAAATTCCAGCTGAAGATTCTGACTTCAACATATACTTTCAGGTAAGGAGACTCACTTACCCTTGTTGGGTTTTCAGTAAAGATCATTTCTTTTTAACATTTTGATTCTTTCTTGAACTGCTTTGATCCTTTTTGGCTGTTTTTTCATCTCGGTTTTGTGTTATTTTATCGTATGTGAATCTATTGGGATGCTAAATATTGGTTGCTCTTTAAAAATGGTGTCTTTGAGAGTTATTGAAATTCAATTATCTTATTTTGAGAGATTGATTGGTACTCGGAAGAATCCGGGAGAAAGTTGCCCCGATCCAGCTGGCCACGCTCGCAGCATCTCATTCACACGTGAACCTACGCGCCGCCTCCACTCCGAGACGGTTCCCTGCTTCCTCCTTGCAGGTACGCTTCTTATCATCTTTCAATCGCACCGTGACTGTAAGGATGGCTCTCCCTCCGTCTGCCCAAAACCCAGTTGTTGAGCAGCAGAAAGTTACAATATCAAACAAACATGGTGAAAAACTGATAGGCTTATTACATGACACTGGATCCAACGACATAGTTATATTATGCCATGGTTTTTGTTCCACAAAGGAAAACGATATCATGGTGAATCTTGCCAAGGCATTAGAAAAGGAAGGAATCTCTGCCTTCCGTTTCGACTTGGCTGGAAACGGGGAAAGTGAAGGTTCATTTGCATATGGTAATTACAGGAGAGAGGCTGATGATTTACGTGCTGTAATCGAACACTTCCGCGGAGCAAGCCCAAGCAGAGGCATAAGTGCAATTCTTGGGCATAGTAAAGGAGGCGATGTGGTGCTCCTATATGCTTCAAAATATCAGGATATCAGCACAGTTTTCAATGTTTCTGGCCGTTATGATCTGAAGAGAGGCATTGAAGAACGAACTGGAAAGGGTTTTATGGAAAAGATCAAACAAGATGGATTCATTGATGTTAAGGATGGAACGGGGAGTGTCATTTATCGTGTGACCAAGGAAAGTCTGATGGATCGCCTGAATACTGATATGCATGAAGCATGTCTTGCGATCAAGAAGGATTGCAGGGTCTTCACCATTCATGGTTCTGCTGATGAAATCATCCCAGTGGAGGATGCGTTAGAGTTTGCCAAGATCATACCAAATCACAATCTACACATCATAGAAGGAGCAAATCATTGCTACACTTCACATCTAACTGAGTTAGCATCTGTTGTGTCGAACCTCATGAAAGCAACCTTAAAGCAGGGCAAGGATACCCCTTAGAGCTCGGTAGTGATGTGCATCAAGATATAAAAATAATACCCTAGATGGCACTTGATCTAGGATAGTGTGGTTTTCACTTTTTTCAGGCTGTTTTTTCCAAGAATTGCTGGGTTTGTCAAGGTCTCACTTTTTAATGTGCTTGTATTTTCTGGTGGTCCATCTATTAATAATACAATTTAATATTATTAGGAAACAAGTTTATGGAATTGTTTTTTTTATGTGATGATGTTAAAAAATTTAAAAACAATTCAAAAAATAATTTAATATATTTTTAAAAAGTATTTTATACCTTGTTTGGTATTTTGTTGTGGTCAAGTTTTTTTAAAAATGATAAAAAAAATTTATGTTTTTAGATTGTTTTGATTTATTGATATCAAAAATAAATTTTAAAAAATAAAAAATAGATATTATTTTGATGTATTTTCAAGTTAAATACTAATATAATATTAAATACTACATACCAAAATACTTTTTGCGTTTTCAAGTTAATATTTTTTTTTTGAATCTTGAATTTTATATTCTCTCTTAATCTATAAATATTTTGTATATATGAATATTCTGAAAAGAAATTTCCAATTACATAAATAAAATAATACTCCCATTCCGGTTTTTTTTTCTATTATTATTCCCTCGTTTATGGTGGAGGTGGGTGGGTGGGTGGGTGGGGCGGGCACAACTTTTCTTTTCTTATTTTTTTTTTAATTTCCTATAAATATTAATGATTTTGGTTTTGACCAGACTAAAATACTAATTCATTGCGTGTAAGCTCTCCAAAGGATATCATATGATATGACCGTTGTTTTTGGATCCCAAGGTACCTTTACCACATGAGAGATTCCGATTTATTTCTTATTTATCTTTTAATTTAGAGTTTTATTTAGAAAATTCCATGGTGCTTGAGAATAATCAGAGATATTCTATCAGATATTCATGATACTTACTTCGAAAATTAAGAAAATTAAGAATATAAAATTTATGGTTCACCAAAAAAAAAAAACCTTCATTTAGAATTTATTTTTCTTATTATATTTTGTTTATTTCCTTAAAGTGAGTTAGAGAGTAATTACTGGAATATTTTTAGCTATTTCTAACCGCCATAAAATTACTTATTTTATATTGTTTTAATTAATAAAAAAATATAGAATTAATGCCTTTTAATCCAAAATTATTTTTTAAAATACTTAAACTACAATTCTAAACAAGCTTTATTTTCAAGCTTCCTCCACATAGTTTTGAGAATGTTCAGAGCACTGAACAAATTATGTTTTGCCAGACAGTTGAAAATCCAACGATATTCAGACAAAATGGAACGAAAAGAGTAGTTTTTTTTTCATAGTTATTTAACTAGTTCTAGCCCGTGACATTTCAAGGCTTGGGTAGTGGATTAGTCTAAGTTCACATGATTAGCATAAGTCAATGTTAAAAGCTAAAAAAAAAAGAAAAAAAAAAAGCATGTTCAAGCTTTTTAAATAAAGATCAAACTGAGTTTTGAGAAGATTTTGACCGATTCAACTTAATTACATGTTTATTTATGGAGTCACAAAAGTTTAATTAAGTTAATTTTAACTTGAATATTTTAAATTTTACCCGAATAAGTCTCAAGTTCATCAAGTTTTACATTGACCTGCAAGATCAAGTCGAGTTTAATACCACTAGTTTTTTTTAATAGTAAGTCTACACATCATGATAGTAATAAATTAGTAATTACTCGAAAAACAAAGTAATTATTTAAATGCACTAAAAGACCTCGGATTACTTATGATGTTTTACTATTTAAATTTTAGTAAAACACCTTAATATATGTTTTTAATCATTTTATAATAAATCCAAGTTGTAACTTAATACATGTGTACGCAAAAGGTCATGGGTTTAATTCCTAGTGGGCGTGTTTATTTTCTTAATTGTTTTAGATGATTTATTGTTTATCATTTTATTTTCAAAAAATAAATGGAACAAAGCCAGACGCATGGGCATTACTTGTTAAGTGCACCCTGCTCTGGGCTTTTTTTTTTATACATTTTTTTTTTATTTTTTTTTTTACACTCTGACAAAAAAAATCATCGATTCACTTACTCTTAAACTTTAACATAATTTTTAAATACTATTATAATTTTTTATTTAAATTTTACTAATAATAAATTGTTTATAAGAAATCAGTTGAAATAAGTTATTTATTATTAAAATATTTTAATAGATTTGGAACATGATTTTATCATATTCATAATTTTTTAAGTTTTCAATCACACAAAATATAAACATACTATTTTGATATTTTTTAAAAAAATTTGCTTTGATGATCAAATTATTTTAAAACAAAAACAATGTTTTTAGTTAAAACTATCATGCTGACTAAGATAAATAAGAGATACATTGATATTGATATGAAAAATCATCTATAAAAGAATAAAATCAAAATGGCTATATTTTCAGTTTAATGAAAATGTTAGAGAATTTCCCAAAACCTAATTTTTTTTCCAAGGTTAAAAAAATTTAGGTCCCTCGTAGCTTAACACAAACATACAAACTAGCCATAAAAAAAAAAAAACTAAGTCGTGAGGTGTTTTAATTGTAGAATGAATATTGTGTACTTCTTCATAAATCATTGTGGTCTGATATAGTCAAATTTTCTTAAAATTTTAATATGATTCTCAAATTTATTTTTATTTGCATAATTTAACATTTTTTAGCCCAAATTGACATCCAAATGTTTTTTAAAAAAATATTAGATTGAAAGACAAGTGACCAAAGTAAAAAGAGCAGAGAAAATAAGTTGCAACTTTAAATTTTATTTAAAAAATTCATTTTACTCCCTTATTATTTCTAGTTAATAGGTGGTCGGTCACTTTAGTTGTTAGAAATTTAATTTTGATACTAAATTTTATTTTCCTCATTTTCCAGTCCTTTTCGTGTGAGGATAGAGATAGACTCGCTAGATTCCAACGTAAAGAAAGAAAGTCATTATTGATGACAATTTTGACCAAAAAATAGTTGATCTTAGTGTTAATGAGTTTTAATTGATGAGGAGAGTTTTCACCTAGGCATTTGCTTTCCTTCTCTCTACCTGCTGATGCAGATCCGACAGTGAGAAGATTTTCGAGTTCGAGTTGATTTCGGGGTTTTGAGTTGTTTTTTGTTGTTGTTTGAGGCTATTGATAGATTTATAAAGGTGTTGTTGTAGGTGTTCTAAGTTAAAAATAGGTTTTTTGGCCAAAAACAGAAAGCCTGCTTTTCTTGCGATCTCTGGCCGATGATTCTTCAAACAATAGATGATGCATCGTTTATTTATTTCTTAAAAAAAAATGGCATGGATGACAAATCATCCATCTTTTTTAAAAAATAAATAATAAAGTCATGCTCAATTGCACGAGCTAGGCTGTTTTTTAAGGTCTTGACACGTTGGGTCACCAGGCACACACATATAGGTTTATTTTTGGTTTTTTTACTATTTTATTTATGGGTGAAGAAATAATTAATAAAAATAATAATTAAACCAGTCGAGTCTACGAGTCGAACTACAGGTTTGACGGGTTAACATGTAACATCAAACCTATTACTTATTTTTCTTTAATTAATCTTTCCTTTATTTTTAAAAAGTATAACTACACCCTTCGTAATCGATGATCAATTTTTTTATTTGATTCAAAATTTTAAAAATGCCGTTCCATAATTTCTTATCAATGATATACTTTAGCTATCTTGATCCCATACGTCTATCAAGTTTTTTTTTAATTAAAAAAACACTTCATAAAAGAAAATTCTCATACACTTTATTTTCATATAAATAAATAAAAAATCTTCAAGATAAAAAGTTTTTTAAATTTAATGGTGTGCATTACCTGCGTTGTAAATTTACTTGACTGACTAAAATTCACTTAAGTTGTTTTAATTGATTTCTATTTTTTTTTAATTTTATCTTTAATTTTGATATATTAGCCTAACTTAACACAAATAAATCTAATATTTTTAACATCTTATTATTAAATAAAAAAATCATTTAATTTACAATAAAAGTTCATTTTATTTAGTGCTTAAAAGCGGTGTAAAACGGCCATCTCATGCTGTAAAATTTTGTGACCAGAACTAACTTAAGAACTGCAGCGACTTCCACAGTTGTATGTCACATTTGTCATCGTAAATTTCGCTCTCTCACTAAACCCTCTCTCTCTTCCCAACCTGAAAATCTCCACTACTGACTTCACTGTTCGCTCTTCTTCTTATCTCACTTCCCCCCTTAATTTTCCATCACTTTCTCGGGAAAATTCCAGCTGAAGATTCTGACTTCAACATATACTTTCAGGTAAGGGGACTCACTTTCCCTTGCTGGGTTTTCAGTAAAGATCATTTCTTTTTTAACATTTTGATTCATTCTTGAACTGCTTTGATCTTTTTTGGCTGTTTCCTCGTCTGGGTTTTGTGTCATTTTATTGTATGTGAATCATTGTGTATCGGGATGCTAAATATTAATCGGGTCTTTAAAAATGGTGTCTGTGAGGAGGGTTTTGGAAAATATTATGTGGGCTTGCTGTATCTCTTAGCTGTTTTTGCCTTTTGAATTGAGTTATTGAAGTTCAGTTGTTTAAAGGGACTGATAATCCAACTACTGCAAGAGAAGAGTTAGTTTAGTGCAGTGGACCAAATAGGGTTCGCGTAAATATGAATTTTTATTTTTGTTATTCAGTTGAAACATTCCACATTCACATTTTGTTTATCTTAATTTGTGTTTTTTTCCCTTTTCAAGTATTTGAATAAGAATTAATTGTTGGTTAATAAATAGAGCACAAACAGTTTCGGTTGCAGAAGCTATGAATAAGCCTGCTTTGAGATCATTTGATAGGGTAACTAGCTATTCAAGGTGGTTTGAAAGCTTTAGTTGGCCTGTATTCGGGAAACAGCTATTTATTTTTCATTAGTTGTAGATGATTATGTTTTCACTTATGGACTTTGACATGACAAACCAGACACGAGTACTTGTACCAATGACAGTTTCTTTGCCAATTTGAAATTCCAGTTGAAAGTAATAATTAAATTGAATACACTGGTCAGTAGTTGCCCATCGAATACCTTCATGCAAAAATGGTTGGGAGGGCATAGTCTTAACAAGCTATGCTTTTGATATCGGAGACAAATGGAAGATATCCATTTTCATTTCTCTGTTGTCATGATTAGGTAGCAGGCAGTCAGAGTTTATCTTCGCAAGTGCTTGGCTTTCTTGCTAAAACGAAGTTAGATATATGAAACTGAATACTTGCAGCTTGCTGAATACTTGTATAATATGTGGAGCTAGTTACTTCAACTTCACCTTTCTTACATGTTGAACCTGTGTTACAAATTGGATACAGCATTGCAGCATAAAGGTGCTGCTTTGTGTCTCAGTATTACTTGGGAAATCCGTGTACAATTTTCAGTTCTCTTTCTATTAACAAGTGTAAAAGAAGTGGATTTCTTTTCCCTCATGCCCAAACAGTTTGCTTTAATATATTTCCAATGTCACATGTAGAGGTATGTATAAGAACCAACTGCAAGAGTTGGCTCAAAGAAGCTGCTTCAACCTGCCATCCTATTCGTGTATAAGGGAAGGGCCAGACCATGCCCCTCGATTCAAAGCTACTGTCAACTTCAATGGAGAAACTTTTGAAAGCCCTACTTTTTGCTCCACTCTGAGGCTAGCAGAACATGCTGCAGCTGAGGTAGCTCTCAACACACTAGCAAGCCGGGGCCCTTCTAGAGCATTAATTGCTGGAGTTCTGGTGAGCACTGGTCTCTATATCTTCTTCTATTATATGAAAAAATTATCATTAGTTCAGTTCAAAATTATAGTGCTTTAGTATGCTTTCCTCTCTTTCTCACCAGCTACAAACCCTCCTACAAAGACTTTGGACCACAACATCATGCCAAAATTTACAGTCGACACTAGCATTTTTTGGATTTTGATCAATCTGGGAGAAAGCTCTACATTTTGTGCTCTATAACTTTGCATTTCTTAGATCCATTATAACAATGTAGATGTTGTCAACTGAAATATGTAATGAATTGATATATCCATGTTGTTTATGTAAGTTAACATTGCAAGTTTGGTCCTCCACCAACAAGCCACCACTTAGATTGTCACAGCTCCATTTGAACTGGACTTTCATTAAATGATCGTGCTGTCTCTTTTTTCAAATTAACTATCTTATTCCAAACAGTAATTTCTCTAGAAAAACACTGTCTGGGAAATTTCTGGGACAGTAATACTTGTAATCCATTAATGCTAATCCATCTTAGTACAGTCATCTGAACACTGTAGTTTTTTTTTTTTTTGAAAATGACTATACTGGGATTGAAATTATAAGATTTTCTTATTTTGACAATTTTGCACCCTTTATTTGTGTCTCCTAGGAACATCCTAGCAATGAACATAATAGCTAGTACGATAGTAAATATTATTTATGGTAAAGAGGAGGTTGAGCTTGGTATGAAGAAAGAATAAAATAAATAAACTGAATACAGGACAAGCAATTCATGGCTTCAGGAAAATGTTTTTGAATCTTCTTTGTTCTAATTGACTTTATAGCTTGCTTCAAATTTGCATCTTCATAGTACATCATTCTCTAATGTTTCCTCTTGTTACTTTTTTGTAACTTATTCATCATTTTTATCTCAAAAGTCAAACATATTATATTCCAGACAATAAGTTTTTGTGCTTTCTCTTGTTCAGGATGAAACAGGAGTCTACAAGAATTTGCTCCAGGAGACTGCTCACAGAGCTGGGTTAAAGCTTCCAGTGTATACCACGATTCGATCAGGACCTGGCCATGTTCCTGTCTTCTCGTGCACTGTTGAGCTTGCAGGAATGAGCTTCACTGGAGAACCAGCTAGGACTAAGAAACAAGCTCAGAAGAATGCAGCCATGGCTGCTTGGTCTTCTCTAAAAAGATGTAAGCATTTCATCTTTTTATATCAATTCATGTTCAGATTGCTCCAACATGGTTATAATCTAAACAAACACTACTTTATCTGCTTTTTTTTCATTATGTACAAGGTAGTTTGTTCACTAGCATAAGTTGCTAATTGGGAACTAGTGCTTCTAGTTCTTCTTTCTCCTTCATTTGCTTTGAAACTAGAAAGCTGAAGGCATAGATACATGTGATCCAAGCATCGGACTGTCTTGCTTTTTGATAAGCAAAAAGGAAAGTTCATCAGATACATACACGAACATCATGAATTACTTGATGGTCCCATGTGGGATCTGTTAAAATTCACTTACTGTTTGTGTACTTGGAAATTTGTGAAAAAATGATTTCCCCTTGCAAACAATTCTCACATTTTTGGTTCAGAATTACATGGATTTATTATTAAATTATCCTTGTGGAAACTTCCATATGTTTTCCTTAGTTTAGAACTATCAAGCACATACATTTCACGGTGCTTGTTATACGTTGAATTATGGCCTCTATAACTTTGACCAGAATTCTACCAGTGTTTTGCTATGAAGACTATCTGAATATTTGATCACATTTCTGCAGTGGTTCAACACAGCACATTACCTTCCAATTCATCAACTTCTTCGCCAGTGGAGGCTAAAAGGAGCAGTGAAGAACAAGAACAAGTTGTTATTGCTCGTATTCTTGCATCTTTACAACCAGCTGAGATAAAGAACTCCAAGCAAAGTGATTCCCAGCGAGGCCAGGAGAGATTCATTCCTGTCTGCAAGGACTTGACCCCTCCAATACCAACTTTATATCCTGTGCAGTGCCAAGGCTGGGCTTACCCTAGCTTTACCCCTGAAATGGCCATATACCAAATGTGGCAGCAAGAAGAATTGTTTCAGTTGCAGAACCGTTTATTGGCATTTCAAGTTCCACCTGTTTCTCCTGGTCCTCAAATTCTTCCATATATGCAGTCCATACTCCATTCAGATTCAGTTCTATTTGGTCCTCTAAGGGAGCAAGAACCTGTACCTGCAAGTCCCAGAATTACAATTGCCACGTCAAGACCATTTTACTTGGCAGATCATCATGTCTCTGATCCAATCAAGGGAGAGTCCAAGGTGACTATTAGGGAGATACATGAGGAGAAACCAGAAGAACCAGTCCAGTGCTCTACATCAGTTATTCCAGACCCCCCTGTTGTTGGGAATTTCAATGCTGAGCAAAGATTGAAGGACCCGGTTGACATGGATGACAAACAGATGAAGGTTGAACTGGACAGAAAAGATGAAAATGTTCAACCAGGAGATAACCAAACTAGGCAATTCGAGTGGGCTTCCTGCAGTTACAAAGATTCTGGATACAGACCTGCTGACTTCCAAGCACAAAACATGCAGAATTTCCACTCTTCTCGGGTTACTCTACAGTATCCTCAAAGAGCAAGTTCACTCAGGAGTTTTAGACCAGCTCCATCTGCAGCTCCTCCTGTAATGATCAGATCTGTGAGGCCTGTACCTTCATCTACTGTACCTCCTGCACTGAACAGCAATACGGGACCTCCTCCAGTGCCCAAACTGCAAGATTTGGCAGCACAAATTCCTGCTCCACCAAGAATGCGAACTGGAGGTCATTCATATCCAGCCAGTCCCTTGCCTCAAAGAATGAACCTTGGTGGTGTCCGCCCACGTTTCATGGCACCAGCTGTTCGAATAAGATCGGTTGTGCCAGTCTGTTCGGCTCCTCCAGCAAGGAAAATGCCAACTTCAAGCCAGGGGGCAGTGGTACCTGAGAGAGGGAGCAAAGATACAGCGGCACCAGAAGACATGACAGCAGCAAGTTCAGAGCTCAGTAAGCTTCGGATATGAGCGGGTTATAGATGCCAAATAGCTCATCTTTTTGCTTCTAGATTCTACTACAGGCCCGCCCTGCGCATTGCTGCGGGATAGCTGGAGAAAAACAATAGGAGAGAGATATTGACGGTGTCTGATGAAGCTCTTTTGATGGTTTTCCTGTTTTCATCTCTAAGGTGGTCAAGATCCTTAGGAACAGCTGTATTTTATCTATTTATTGACTGTGTCAGAAAGCAATGTTTGTAAATTGCTATGTTGACTGTTTTTCGAAGCCTTTATATAAGAAATGAAGATGTTTGATGAAAAAATTATTAGATCTTTCATTGAAAGTGTGATGGTGTCTGTAGTGTTTGACCCATGTCTTTGATCGAGCTAAACAAAGGCACCGAGTGAAGAAAATTAACCATCTTTGAATCTGTTCAATCTCATGGACTCGTTGATTCAACGTGTGCTGTGTAGAGACCCCTTTTCCAGGGTAAAAGAAACAGAGAGAATGGATTATTACTGGGTAGAAAATTCAGAAAAAGGCATCAACAGAATCCAAACTGGTTTCTTGAGGATGCCTAGCCTCGTCAACTTGCAGCGTGCATTGTTTATGTGAATATATAGAGGATATCCAGAGATGCTAATACCGTTCAAGGGATCCCATTTGAGGCAACTTTAATGAAAACCCGAATTTTTTTGCTTCAATCTATTTCAAGAATTCATCAAATTAATTTTTCAAGAAATTGGCAGTTTTATTTTACTTAAAAATATATTAAAATAAATTTATTTTTATATCGACACATCAAAATCATCAAATAACACTAAAAAAATTATCAATTTAATATTTATTTAAGCTAATTTTTTTTTAAAATATATCTAAAAATAGAAGTAAAAATTATACCAAATACTCCCTAGATATGCCTGTATTGGACTCGGAGGAGCAGTAGTGTCCATTATTTGGTGCACACATGTTGCAGGTAAGCTTTACGTGAAAAAGTTCAACAGGGGAAAGACATTTAAAAGAGAAGTTACCATTACAAGGATTCACACCGTTTCAACTTTACTTAAGTTTTACTTTACTTAATACGCACCGTTTCTATATATTTGTAATCTAGAAGGCACGAGAACCTGCTCTCGTTTTCTATTCATGCCTATATACAAAGGCAGTTGTAACAGAATAGAATTATCAAAGAAAGGAAATATTATTCTGTCCTCCGTCTCTGCATTTCTGCTTTCTCTCCTATTCTTCCTCATTTCTGTTCCAATCTTCCTCGCGTCTGTTAAACTTTTTCTCCATACATTTGTTCCTTCATCAAGTGGTATCAGAGCCTTTATCTTCAGACCTTAACTATGGCTCATGACACAATGTCCCAAGATATGAAGAAGTTAGAAGGAGCATTGGCAACAGCTAACAAGGAACAAGCCCAATGGAATGACAAGATGGCCAGAATGTTTGAACAACAAGGGCAACAGCAGCTGTCCAGCGACACCCGACTTTTAAGGTTGGAGGAGCTCATTTCTGGTATTTCCCTTCAACAGAATACATTATTGCAGAAACTCCAGTTACCTACAGGGGAGACAAGCTCTAACCAAGAGCATCCACGCAACAGTCAAGAAGGTATGATAGGCAGGAATGATTGGCAGTATGGGGGACACTACAAGTTTCATAAGCCTAAGCGTGATTTTCCAGCTTTCGAAGGGGAAGACGTCCATAAATGGTTGTATAAATGCAACCAATATTTTGAGATAGAAGAGGTCCCTGACGCTGAAAAACTCAAACTAGCATCTTATTATTTGGACGGCATGGCACTGTATTGGCATCAAAATTTCATGCGCAGCAATGGTGGCAGGGTAGTAGGTTGGAATGAGTATGTGGAAGCCATCTGTGGAAGGTTTGGCGGCCATAAGGACCCTCTAGAAGAACTCAAAGATCTGAAACAAGAAGGCGATTTGGAAACTTACATCAAAGACTTTGACATTCTGTGGAATCGTGCAGAAATTGATGAACGGTATGCCTTGATCTTCTTTTTAGGTGGACTGGAAACTGAAATAAAAAATTTGGTTAAAATGTTCGAACCAAAATCCCTCAAACAAGCCTATAACCTATCCCGCCTGCAAGAAAACACTAACCTCTATAAGAAATTCCAGAAACAGTCAACCAAACACCCCACCATACCTGTTAACAACAACAACAGGACAGCTCAACCACCACCTTTTTACAAAACTTATAGCCTCACGATACACCACCCTCTAAATTGCCAGGATTATTACCCACCCCTCAAACACCAGTTACTCCTCAGCTTACGAGAAGACCAACCAGAACTCTCAGGAGTACTGAAATGAAAAAAAGAAGAGCAAAAGGTTTGTGTTTCTGGTGTGACGACAAATTTACTCCGGGGCACAAATGTAGAACAAAAAGGCTTTACTCCATTTGTTTAGTGGGAGATGAGGATGAGAATGAAGACAGTGCATTAGAGTCTGTGAGGGAGATGGAGGAATCAGAAGACATGGACCCGCACATTTCCATGAATGCCTTAGAAGGGGTTCCAGGCTGCTACACTCTTAAGGTGACAGGAAGGGTGCATAAGCTACCTATCTTTATTTTGGTAGATTCTGGGAGCACGCACAACTTCATGAATACTGAGGTCGCCAACAAATTACAGTGCAAACAAACTCTTATCAACCCAGTAACAATTAAGGTGGCCAATGGGGGAAAAATGCTATGCTCATCCATATGCAGGGTATTTATTTTGTGACAGATGTCTTTGTGATGGATTTGGATGCCTGTGATATGGTCTTAGGCGTTCAATGGTTGGCTACCCTTGGAGACATTGTGTGCAACTATAAGAGTATGTGGATGAGTTTTGATTAGCAAGAGCAGAGAGTGACACTAAAGGGAAATGAGCCTGTAAGGTTACAATCAGTCCAATATGGATAAATGAGTGGGTTACTGGACAGCAATAGGGGAATAGCAGGTATTAGCCTCTGTAGTTTATTACTGGTGCAGGAAGCAGAGGGGGCAAAGGCATTGCTGATAGGGAAAAATCTCAATGAAGAAGAAAAGGAAACCCTACAAAATCTACTCCATCTTTACCAGGACGTGTTCACTCCCTTGACAGGATTACCCCCTAACAGACCCGAAGATCACACCATTCCATTAAAGGAGGGAGCCCAACCTGTAAATCTACGACCATACAGGTATTTTAGTTTACAGAAGGATATGGTGGAAGGAATGATCTCTGAAATGATTAGTGCTGGAACAGTCCAACCAAGCCACAGTTCGTTTGCATCCCCTGTCGTGCTTGTGAAGAAAAAAGACCTTACTTGGCGGCTGTGTGTCGACTATAGAGCCCTCAACAAGTTGACAATCAAAAATAAATTCCCCATTCCATTAATTGAAGAGCTACTGGAAGAGTTAACAGGGGCAGCAGTGTTCTCAAAAATTGATTTACGCTCCAGCTACCACCAAATTCGGATGAGCTCAAAGGACATCCACAAAACAGCATTCAGAACACACAACGGACACTACGAGTTTTTAGTGATGCCCTTTGGTCTTACTAACGCCCCTGCTACCTTTCAAAGCCTGATGAATAAAGTGTTTAGAGCTCATTTGAGGAGGTTTGTTCTAGTCTTTTTTGACGACATTTTAATTTACAGCAAATCTTACACAGAGCACATGGAGCATCTACAGGTAGTTTTTGCAATACTCAGGACACACAAACTGGTAGCAAAGGAAAGCAAATGTGTCTTCGGTGATGACAAGGTAGAGTACTTGGGCCATGTCATCTCTAAGGCAGGAGTGGCTACCGAACCAGAAAAGTTACAAGCAATTAAGAAGTGGCCATTACCTCAGAACATCAAGCAATTACGGGGGTTCCTAGGGCTCACGGGGTATTACAGAAAATTTATAAAAGGATATGGCATTATCTGTCGCCCCCTCACCAAACTTCTTAAAAAGGATGCTATGGGGTGGGATCAGGAGGCAACTTTAGCTTTCGAAACCTTAAAGAAAGCAATGATTAATCCTCCAGTTTTAGCCCTACCTGACATGAGCAAGCCTTTTATCATCGAGACGGATGCATCAGGATTGGGCATTGGGGCAGTCTTAATGCAGGAGGGTCATCCTATAGCATTCATCAGTAAGGCGTTGGGGCCAAGGCAGCAAGGGTTGTCCACCTATGAAAGAGAAATGTTGGCCATTCTGCAGGCAGTAACCAAGTGGAAGCAGTACCTATGGGGTAGGACTTTTAAGATCAGAACAGACCATGTGAGTCTTAAGTACCTGCTGGACCAAAAACTATCTTCTCCCTCTCAACATTTATGGCTATCTAAACTGTTGGGCTTCGATTATGAAATTGAATTTCGAAAGGGAAGAGAAAATGTAGCAGCAGACGCTTTTTCTAGAGTCACCAACAGTGAGCTTAATGCCTTAGCATTGTCCACAATGTCGATTCCCTTAGTAGCAGATATCAAAAGATCTTGGGAGGAGGATAGCAAGATTCAATCCATCATCCAAGACTTAACAAGAGACCCGGCTACACACCCTCATTACAAATGGAGGGACAATTGCTTATTCAGGAAAGGGAAACTAGTGGCGGGGAACAATATAGAGCTCCAACATCAGCTCATAAATGTTTATCATGATACATCCTTGGGGGGACACTCTGGGTCTACAGTCACAACAGCCAGGGTTGCCAGCATTTTCTACTGGAAAAAACAGCAGAAGCAAATAAGACAATATGTGAGAGAGTACCCAACTTGTCAACAATACAAAACCGAGAATATGGCCACTCCAGGATTGTTACAGCCTTTGCCAATTCCAACTACACCCTTTACAGACATTAGCATGGATTTCATAACTGGCCTACCGAAATCAGAGGGCAAGGAAGTGATATTTGTAGTGGTAGATAGGTTCAGTAAATATGCACACTTTATGGCACTTTCACACCCGTATACAGCTCACACAGTCGCCAAGACCTTCATGGAATCAATCTACAAACTGCATGGATTGCCAGCGACCATCGTAAGCGATCGAGACTCTATTTTTCTTAGTCAGTTTTGGAAGGAATTATTCAGCTTACAAGGGGTCAACCTTCATTACTCCACGGCGTATCATCCTCAATCAGATGGGCAAACTGAGGTCGTCAATAGGTGCATAAAAGGCTATCTCAAGTGTATGACAGGGGAAGTTCCTTCACAATGGTGTAAATGGCTGGCTTTGAGTGAATGGTGGTACAACACAAACTTCCACACGGCTACAAAGTTCACCCCCTACGAAATACTATATGGGTTTTCACCTTCAATACACATATCCTATTTCCCCAAAGATTCAGCAGTAGAGGCAGTTGATCATTATCTTCAAACAAGGGAGAAAATGCTACAGACGGTACAACAAAATCTAGTCCAATCCCAGAACAGAAGGAGGCAATTGGCTAACAAGAAGAGAAGCGACAGGGTCCTGCAAGCGGGCGATTCAGTTTACTTAAAACTACAGCCCTACAAACAGAAATCAATGCTTCAGCATCACCACAAGTTAGCAGCTAAATTCTACGGCCCGTACGTAGTAATCAAGAGGATTGGGGAAGTAGCCTACAAGCTAGACCTTGCATCCTCATCAAACATCCATCCAGTCTTTCATGTCTCTCTATTGAAAAAGAGTGTGGGAAATAGGGTGGTGCATAAAAGCTTACCAGACGGACCCAGAGAACCCCTGTTACAGCCACAAGCAATCATGAATCGCAGGATGATCAAGAGAGGTCAACAAGCTGCTACACAACTCTTAATCCATTGGCAAGGGTTGTCCCCGGCAGAGGCCACCTGGGAGTTCATGGATGAAGTAAAACTCAGGTTTCCAACCTTCAACCTTGAGGACAAGGTGGTTATTAAGGGAGGAGAATTGTTGCAGGTAAGCTTTACGTGAAAAAGTTCAACAGGGGAAAGACATTTAAATGAGAAGTTACCATTACAAGGATTCGCACCGTTTCAACTTTACTTAAGTTTTACTTTACTTAATACGCACCGTTTCTATATATTTGTAATCTAGAAGGCACGAGAACCTGCTCTCGTTTTCTATTCATGCCTATATACAAAGGCAGTTGTAACAGAATAGAATTATCAAAGAAAGGAAATATTATTCTGTCCTCCGTCTCTGCATTTCTGCTTTCTCTCCTATTCTTCCTCATTTCTGTTCCAATCTTCCTCGCGTCTGTTAAAATTTTTCTCCATACATTTGTTCCTTCATCAACACATAATTGAAATTGATCAGAAATATTTTATTTCATGTTTGATAAACCCTAAGGTATTCAAAAGACTAATCCCGATCACCACCAACAAATGTGTAATTCACTAAAGTTGGATATTTGACTCAAGTGCACGCATGGTTTTTTAAATTAGGGTTTTATTTGAGATAGAAAATTGTTTTCTTAAAAGAAACGTTATAAGAGGGAGTTCTTGAAATTAACTAAAAAAATATATAAAATTTATTGATATATAAACTGATCTGATAATCTTTTTTGTTATAATTTTTTTTTGAATAAATAAATAATAATTATAGTTTATTTGACATTGCGTTTACTTTGTTCTTTTGAATTATTTTTTAGTTGAAAAAACTTTAAATTAATATATTTTCAAGTATTTTTTAAAAAATTTAATGTATTAATATTAAAAATTAAAAAAATATTTTTTAAAAATAAAATACATAAAACACAATAAATTAAATTAGAATAAAAAGCAAAGACCTAAGAAAAGTGAAAAGGAAAAACCCTAGTAAATAAACAAAACTTTTTGCGACAACTTTATTTGCGGAACCCCTAAACTACCCTCATTGATCACAGATGTCCACCAACCACAGCGAGTACGAAAAATGCCCAAGCCTCCCATATAAAAAGCGAGTACGCTCTAAGCCTCCTTTTGTACCGCTAGCTCTCCAATTTATAAAAGCCCTCTTAAAACCCTAGAAGCCAGCCCTCTCTTTCTCCCCTAGAGAACGCAGTTGTTGTAAGAGAGGTAAGCGATTTTTGTCATCGAAGTTCTCCTCTTTTTCCACTATTCTTCTCCTGTAAACCAGGAAAGACTCCTTGTGTGCATATTAACTCTCTCATTGTTTGTTTTTTATTTTTCCGCTCCATGATCTCTGCTATATGGCGTTTCATAGAAACGTCTGATACTGAAGTGGGAGTCTTTTGTTTCTTCTTTTGGAGTGATTCAGTGTTAAAAACGTTGTTTTTTTCATGTCCCTTAAAGTTGGGTTTTGTTTTGTTCCTTAAAGAGTTACCCTGTGTGTCTTTGCTTGTGTTTTTTGGTTTGTTGTTAGTCTGTGAATCATTGAATGCTTGTTGTGATAAGTGGGAAACTGGTAAAGTGTGTGACTTTTTTAGTTACTCTGTTGTTTGAATGAACTAGGATGGTAAAGTAAGTGATTTTAAGTGATGGGTTGGTGTTGAATTTGCAGGGTTTTTTAAAGGTATTGAAACATGCTTTTGCTATTTGAGACACCGGCTGGCTTTGCCCTTTTTAAAGTTTTGGATGAAGGAAAGCTATCCAAAGTTGAGGTAATCATTTTTTAACTATGTTTCTGTGTCTTGTTTGTTTTCAGAGCAATTAAGATTTATTTTCCCGTTGTTTCTAATTTATCTTTCTGCACAAGTAATGTAATATTACTAAAAAAATGTTGGCCAATGTTAATCTTGCATTTATTTCTTTTGTTGCAGGATTTGGGGAAGGAATTTTCTAGCCCAGACTCAGCAAGAAAGGTTCTTTCTCTCATTTAGTAGAGTAAAACATTTATATTTGGAGTCAGACCTTGATTAATTTTCTGTTTTTATTGAAAAATTAGTTTTCCATACCTCTAATGTGCATTGATAAGAAAATCTAATGTTTGTGTTGTTATTTGGATTTTCTGGACTCTATAGTACCTGTTTGCTTGGTTATAAATATGTTTTACTTGCAGAACCTGCTTTTTTATTTCTGATGACCAGCATTTCAAATTTAGACTTTTCTACTTTACACATCTCATGCTCTTTTCAAATTGGTTGCCATTCCAGCTATGGGAATTTGTTTCTTTTGCAGTGCTTGTATTTAGGTTTATTGGGCTTGAATTTAACTTTTATTTGGTACCAACACCAGGTGGTGAAGTTGAAAGCTTTTTCCAAATTTGAGAACACGTCCGAGGCTTTGGAATCTGTTACCAAAATTATTGAAAGCTCGACCAGCAAAGGTCTGAGGAAATTTTTGCGTGCTAACTGTGATGGTGAGACGTTAGCTGTGGCTGATTCAAAGCTTGGAAATGCAATCAAGGATAAACTGGTCTGCCCATGTCTCTAGAGATTTATTTATGGCAGTTATCCTCAATTTTAAGTCTCTCCCTGTCTAAGTCAGAGCAATTTTTGCATTGCAGAAAATAGAATGTGTTCACAACAATGCTGTCATGGAATTGATGAGGGGTGTTAGGAGTCAGTTGACAGAACTTATATCCGGTTTAGCTACACAAGATTTGGCACCGATGAGCTTGGGTTTGTCTCACAGTCTTTCTCGATACAAACTGAAGTTCAGTCCTGATAAGGTATTTTCTATATATTCATGCACCTTGATTTATGTAGTTCAAGCAATTGCTGTATCTAGTTTCTGTCAATTCTTGTTGATACCTATTTAAACATGTAGGCTAACATGTTTATGTCATCTGTCCATGTGCTTTTGCAATCGATATCATTTGTGCCTTTATCTTTTTGTTCGGTTCCTTTTGGAAAATCCTAGAAACAACTTTTGGCTGTGAGCAATTAAAATGCAAAGAATTATATTGATCATATATGATTCAGAGGTTTGATTTCGTTGTTGTATTTGGTTTTGTTTGAAGGAAGGTGGACTATTAGGTTGACAGAAGTTTGTGCTGTGCTATAATTATCTTTATTTCTCGTTGCTTGTACATGCATCTAGAAATCGCTGATTATTTTAAAGAGCATCTATTTATCTTTGGGGTGCTGCCATCATAATGCTTAATGTTCTGTTTTAGGTTGACACAATGATCATTCAAGCCATTGGTTTGCTTGATGATCTTGATAAGGAGCTCAACACATATGCAATGAGAGTTCGGGAATGGTATGGTTGGCATTTTCCTGAGCTTGCTAAAATTGTACAAGACAACATCCTTTATGCCAGATCAGTGAAACTAATGGGTAGCCGTGATAATGCCGCAAAGCTTGATTTCTCTGAGGTAGAATCCAGATTTTTTTATTGCGATAACATGGTGTTTACTCTGTGTGTGGCTATTGTGGTTACTGTGAAATCATCAATGCTGCCCATTTACATTATATTCCCTAATTTTATCCTGCTTTGATGCGCTTGCATTACTGGCTCTGTCTTTGCCTAATTGCTGCTTATGAATGTATTATCAAATGTCATTCAGTGAGCAATCTCTTTGTGATATGAATGTTGAATACCCCCTTCACTGTTGAACAGCATGCTGGATCATGAGGCCTCTCATAGGATAAAAGATGGTCTCATGAATGTTTTACTAATCTCTTTCTTAAAATTTTGCAGATACTGCCAGAAGAAGTTGAGGCAGAACTGAAGGAGGCGGCTGTGATATCTATGGGAAGTGATGTTAGTGATGTTGATTTGATGAATATCAAAGAACTCTGTGACCAGGTCTTATCTCTATCTGAATATAGAGCTCAGCTGTATGATTATTTAAAAAACAGGATGAATACCATTGCACCGAATTTGACCGCTCTTGTTGGAGAGCTTGTTGGAGCTCGGCTTATTGCCCATGGGGGTAGCTTGTTAAATCTTGCAAAGCAGCCTGGGAGCACAGTTCAGATTCTTGGGGCAGAAAAGGCTCTCTTCAGAGCTCTGAAAACAAAGCATGCAACTCCAAAATATGGGCTTCTTTATCATGCGTCCTTGGTCGGTCAGGCCCCCCCTAAGATGAAGGGTAAAATGTCCAGGTCACTAGCTGCAAAAGCTGCTCTCACAATCCGATATGATGCTCTTGGAGATGGCCAAGATGACTCTATGGGACTGGAGAACCGGCTAAAGGTATGTTATAGAAGTTTGCCTATTGGGACAATGGCAACCTCTTCCTTTCTTTTGCAACTTTTATTTTGGGAGGATAACTTTGACACTGTAATTTGTAGCTTGAAGCACGATTAAGGAACCTCGAAGGTAAAGAACTGGGTCGTTCTGCTGGATCAGCTAAAGGCAAACCTAAGATAGAAGCTTACGACAAGGATAGGAAGAAGGGAGCTGGAGGACTGATAACTCCTGCCAAGGTCCTCTTCTTGTCCTGAGTATGATCACTGGATTTTCTTTTCTTTTGCATGTAACTCTTTAACCTTTTTGCTTTGTGCAGACATATAATCCTTCTGCAGATGCTATTCTTGGGCAAACACCAAATTCAACTGCTAGAAAGGTAGAAGAAGAGGAACCGGCAAAGGAGGCTCCAGTTACTGGTGAAGAGAAAAAAGAGAAGAAGAAGAAGAAGAGATCTGAAGAAGAAACAGCTGTGCCAAGTGACAGGAATGGAACTGCCGAACAGGATGGGGAAGCCAAGAAAGAAAAGAAGAAAAAGAAGAAACATCAAGCTGAGAGCGATGGTGTTCAAAATGATGCTGAAAATGCTGCTGAGGGAGGCAAGAAGAAAAAGAAGCGAAAACATGCTGAAGCTGAAGAGGATGATGAATATGAAACACCAAGCAAGAAGAAAGAAAAGAAGAAGAAGAAGAAGACCGAGGGTTGAGAAAATTCAACAAGTAGAGGTTCCTCGCTACTCGGCAATTTTGGAGTAGAAATTAGAATGCAACTCTTTATTTCTATATGTAAAATTCTCTCTCTATTTATTTGTTTTTCATTGCGGTTGACGTGACAGTGAGCATTTGTCAGAATCGGACGCATTATGCAAACATTATATTTGGCAAAATTTGGATCATTTCTCCTGCTAGTTGCTATTAGGATTAATGAACAAGACTTTGCAATGCCGTGAACGAACAAGCTCTACTAGCAAGTCAATTTATCGACGACAAACGGTGACAAGAAAGCAGTGCACCGCCATTGCTGTTCAATTTTTCATGTATTGGCCTAGGTACTTTTGAGCAGGCAGATACTTCTAGGAGAACGAAAGAAAAAGCAATGGATGGATTAACCAGGTAAATCCCTCCCTCGCTCTGCTAAAGAAGAAGATCAAAGTTGACCACGTAATTGATGGGGTCATGTAGGAATCCAAGGTATGTGACAATGGCGGAGGTCCCACGGGATGTGTTTATCGAGGACAAGGTAGTCATGTGGTTGAGCTAAGCATGTCTTTGAAGTATAATTTAAACCCTAGATTGAATACACAGGTGAGTTAGGTTACCTGTGCAATTTTTAACAGGATTTGGTTGGCTTAATCATTCTTTCTAATGCTTAATAATGGCGTTGGTATACTTTGATCCTATCACAGTGGAAGGGACAGTGCATGATGCTCCATTGGATCCTTAAAGCATCAAGGAAATGTGGTTTTTTAGGAAGAAAAACACCCGTGTATAAATTTTTTATTTTATATTTGGAATATTAATTTCAAAGGGAAGTTGTGAGTTGGAAAGGAGAGTGACAGCAGAAATGACAAGAAAAATATTTTAGGGTTGAATTCATGTCTTGATCTCAATCAATGAACCCTCTTTTGTTTTTTCCCTTTTTGTATAACCTATTAATAAGAATAAGTTTTAGGATACTACCCCAATAAAAAACAAATATCCTCCCAACAACAAGGGCTATTTTAATGGTCACTATATATATATATATATATATATATATATATATATATATATATATATATATATATATATATATATATATATCATAAGAAGTTTTAAACTATATGGATATTGATTTGATAAAAAAATATCAAACTCAATTTTTAATTAATCAAATGTTGAGGAATAAAATTAAAAATAGAATTCAACTAAAAAAATAAGTCGAGTTAATCTATCAAACTTGAATTATAAAACCAAAATAACCCTATAAAAAGCAAATTGAAAAAAAATTATGAAACTCAATTTTCATTCAAACCAATGTTAAAAAATAAAAATAAAAATAAAAATCAATTAAAAAATAACACAAAAAACACCTACTATGACATGAAACCAACTTAAATTAACTTGCATTTTACACCAACTCAAACACAAAAATACCTTGAATTAAACTAAATTAACCTTCTAACCAAATTTATAATTTACATTATAAGACCGGGATAAACAAAACCATTAAACGATAAATTTCCTTCATGGAAAAAATAAACTAAACCTTAAAATAATAAAAGTAAAAAAAAAAAAAAAACAACAAAGCACTGTCAGTGCTTTGTTTTGTGAGGAGGGAACACTGGATTCCCCTCCTCAATTAATCTATGTTAATAATTTGAATTTACAATAAAAAGTAAAAAAGAAAAAAAAAGATGAAAAAGCAAAAAAAAATAATATGCCCATTAGTTAAAGGAATAAAAAAAAAGAAAAGGAAAAGGGAAATCTACATGAGAGAGAAAGAGCGCTAGTTCTTGTGGGTTTGACTTGGAACGAAACAGGAAGTGAAGTGCTACTGTTCTGTTTTCTTTGATTGATTCTCTCTGTCTCTCTCTTTCTTGTCTGAAACAGAAAAAGAAAACAAAGGAAACCCCAAAGAGACCAAAAAACAATTCCTTCCCAACAACAAAATATTGTCAATATTATACCATCACTTGTATTTTCTCAGATTCAATCAAAGTAAGTGTCTTTCTCTATTTACATCGCTTTCTTTAACTATCCACTTCGTTTTTCAGATCATTTTCTCACTTCTGCTTTGTCTTCTAAGCTAAATATCCTGCCTTTCTCAAATATACTGCTCTCTCTTTTTCTCCACTTGGGTTTAGATCATATTTTACTTCAATGAATCGTGAAGGGGTCTAAATCTTGAAGAATAGGTTTCTTGTGATTTGCTTGTACTCATTTTTCTCGTTCATGGTGTCAGTTATGAACTCGCTTGAACGGTAAAGTTTCTATCTCCAGATCATTATTTTTTTACTTTTACTTTTCATGTTTTTGTGAATCTTGAAAAGTCTGAATCTGGGCTGTGGATGTTTTTTTTTTAATTTGGGAATGCGAGTTTGGTCAGCTGAGCTTATTTCACCTGTGAATTTTAAACTGTTTTGCATCATGTAGTAAATAGGATTTAGTGCACATTTGTTATTTTCTTGGAGTTGTTTTAATGCTCAGTGATTATTTTATTGATTTGCAGTGGTTTTTTTGCTGATTCCTGGGAAACGCAGATAGACCATGTGAGAAATGAGGTTTAGATTTACAACATGGGGTGTGTTCTTGGGAGAGAGGTATCTTCAGGCATAGTTTCTGAGTCTAAAGGGGTTAAGAAACTACGTGTTGAATCCAATAGGAAAATAGAAGATGTTTCGGTGACAAAGACTGATACTACTAGTAGTGTTGTTGAGATTAAAAATGAGGAAACTCAGGGGGAGAAAGTTGATGGGGATAAAAAACCTAAGGGAGAGAGGAGGTGGTCAAGGCCAAACTCGAAGCCAAGTAACCTGCCTAAACAAACACGTGGCGAGCAGGTTGCTGCTGGATGGCCACCCTGGCTGTCGGCAGTTTGTGGGGAGGCACTAAATGGATGGATTCCACGGAGGGCAGACACTTTTGAGAAGATTGATAAGGTGAGCGTCATTTTCAGAATACAATTCTATTTTCCCCTTAGATTCCATGATTGTGGTAATTCTGAAACTAGCAATAGAATGGTAGTTGGTTTGTTAGTGGAGTTCTATCTTAAATGCCTGCCACAGATGATGCAGCAGGCATGCCATAATAAGTAATCTCACAATAATGGTAACGTTTACTTCAAAATCAAAATGAAAGGAAATGTGGCCAGAGGCATTTGAGATGGGGTTTCGCTGTATATAGTATGGTCATTTGTTTTCCAAATTGTTAATGCTTACAGAGTTAATTGACTTATTCAAATTGTTTCCTCCGTTCTTGATTATAGATTGGATCAGGAACATATAGCAATGTGTACAAAGCTAGAGATCTATTGACGGGCAAAGTTGTTGCCCTTAAAAAGGTTCGTTTTGATAATTTGGAACCAGAGAGTGTGAAGTTCATGGCTAGAGAGATCCTCATTTTGCGAAGATTGGATCATCCTAATGTTGTAAAGTTGGAAGGGTTAGTTACTTCCAGGATGTCATGTAGTTTGTACCTAGTATTTGAGTACATGGTGCACGATTTAGCTGGACTTGCTGCCAGCCCTGCAGTAAAATTTACTGAGCCACAGGTTAGCCCAATTGCGTCTTGAATCAATTTTAGAGAGGATATCCTGAGAGGGACAGCTATGATCGAAGTTGTTTTGATTTAACATCTACCAATGTTCACACTCCAGGTTAAATGTTACATGCATCAGCTATTATCTGGACTTGAGCATTGTCACAATCGTGGCGTGCTTCATCGTGACATCAAGGGATCGAATCTTTTGATTGACAATGAAGGAATACTCAGGATTGCGGATTTTGGATTGGCGTCTTTCTTTGATCCTAATCACAAGCTTCCAATGACAAGTCGGGTTGTTACTTTGTGGTATCGGCCTCCTGAGCTTCTCCTTGGGGCTACTGACTATGGCGTTGGTATTGACCTGTGGAGTGCAGGCTGTATATTGGCTGAGCTACTGGCTGGGAAGCCCATCATGCCTGGTCGTACTGAGGTATCTATTATTCTTGTTGTAGTTGTAATTTTATCTCTATTTCAATTTCACCAGCCTTTTGATACTTCGACAAAAGATGATATTGCTCTAGCCAATTTATTTCTCAAAACTTGATGTTAAACTGCACCTATGTAATGGTGTGGTAAAAGCACTGATACAATTACTAGGGTTTATGCGAAAGCTCAAGATCTTTTGGCTTAATATTGAAGATCATAGAACATGGAATCAGTGAGAAAATTAGCAAAGAATGTGAATGAGTGTGATAAATGACGCGTTTAATGTTTTGATTAGTTATGCCTTGGCAGTTAATCACTGTTCACTGCTTAAGTCTAAAGCTAATTGTCAAAGAACCATCTCAACCCAATAGCTTAAGCTGTTAAGTGAGGTCTCAGGATATGATTTATATTATTCTCTAACACACCCCCTCAAGTGAAAGCCTTTTGGGCTTGAAACTTGCACAAGCCCACATTACCTTGTGCTTAATTTTTATCAAATAAATGGGGATGGTGAGATTCGAACTCGAGACCACTTGGTCATTAAGGCTCTGATACCATGTCAAAGAACCATCTCAACCCAATAGCTTAAGCTGTTAGGTGAGGTCTCAGGATATGATTAATATTATTCTCTAACACTAATTTCCTGAGAGAAAGTTGCATTCTTAGTTTACTGTGCTTCGGTTTGCGAGTGTTCAAAACTACATACTACTCAACTGCCAAATTACACTTTGATGAATTTTGCTCTTAATTCTGATCACTAATGTTTGCTTGATGATCTAGGTAGAGCAACTACATAAGATATACAAGCTATGTGGTTCACCATCAGATGAATACTGGAAAAAATCAAAGTTGCCAAATGCAACCTTGTTTAAGCCTCGAGAGCCTTACAAAAGATGCATAAGAGAGACATTTAAAGATTTTTCACCATCATCACTTCCCCTCATTGAAACTCTTCTTGCAATTGATCCAGCAGAACGTCAGACAGCCACAGCTGCCCTAAAGAGTGAAGTAAGTTGTGACATTTTCAATTTTTTTTTTCTCTTTTGGATTCTTAAACTTTTGTTAAATCTCTTTGCTTGTGTTATGGTAAGCCTTATTTTCTTTCTGTCAACTTCTGCCAAATCGGTGTCTTCTATGAGGGACTTAGAAAGTGATAGGTGTTTATTGTTCCCTCAATTCTGGATGAAAGAAATTAAACTTGATACTGGATTATGGACTCCGAAATAATCTTATATGTTGTTCTTGTTGCTGATGTAATCCCAGAAGCACCACTGTGTTTGTATGCATCAGTGCTTCTAATTCCAAACTTCAAATGAACTGGAATTTGAAGGGGGGGGAAAATAATTAAGTACCAGCCTGCCTGGTTTGCTTACTTATGTGTTTTAAGTAGTCCTGCTACTGAATTTATAGTAATCCAGAAATTAGGTAACCTTAATGGCTCACAGCAGTTGGAAACTGGCAAATTTATTGACTCTTTGTTTTTGATGACTCTGGAAACTTTCAAGTGGATTACTTGTACCTTGAGTACACTCATTTCTTGTGAATTACAACTAAGTAAAATATTTTTGATTTTGCTAGACCTTTAATTTTGTAAATATTTATTTCTTGCTACTTGTGAAGTTATGACAGTGTAGTTTCTTGCTCTCTGATTTGTACTTGGTAATAAAAATTGAATAAGCAGATTAGAATCACTGGGTACAACATCAGAACCACTATCTTATATGCAGCACTTATCTTACCTCAAGTCCGTAAGGGTAAGGAATCAGTTCTTGGAAGTTTTCATCTACTGATTCTGGTCCTCTTAATCTTAATCAATCCTTTTTTTTATTACATCAAATACACTGTTCTTTTTCTGGAAAACCATGTTGATTCCACTGCGACTTCTGCCTCAATGGAAGGAAGCCTGATCTTGGCATATGCCTGACTCTTTGGCTTTGAATTTTTGCATTAAAGTAATGGTGTTTATCCATCCCACAAAAATTTGATACCTCTATTTTTATTTCTTTTGGGACTAAAAACTGGCGTAACCTATAAAAATCAGAGGCATTGCTGATGATGGCTTCAAATTATGTACCAGATTTCTGTGTTGAAAATCATGCTTAATGATCCCCTTCATTGTGTAACTTTTGTTATATGCAGTTCTTCACAACAGAACCTTATGCTTGCGAACCTTCCAGTCTCCCAAAATATCCTCCAAGTAAGGAGATGGATGCTAAAAGACGAGATGATGAAGCTCGAAGGTGCCCTTTAGATATGCATTTGTTATTGTTTTTGTTCAAAGTTTTGGTAAAAATTAACCTGTCTCTCTCTCTCTCCTCCCTCCCCAACATGCACAGCCTTTTATATAGGTTGATGGATGGATAGATAACATGCGCATGTGCACACATGCACACACAACCCTTGAATATTGATATTTTATTTAAACCAGTTATGAAAGGCATATAATTGTATTTTTCTCCCAGTATTTGGTAAAATGATATCTGCAGAAAGTACACAGCTAAAACATCGTTATGATTCAAGGCGAGTTTTTCTTCTATAGGTTTGAGAGACATTGAATGTGAAATCATCTACAAAACTATGAAGTCAAAATAAACTAGAGTTGGTACAAGGGAATAAAAGAAGGAAAATAAATTCTATAAACATTTAGTCTAGGTTTCCAAGGCAACATAAGCTCCACTTTGTTTGTTGTCATTCAGACACGTTCTGTTCTTTTTGTGCTTTCTTCTATATTTACCATTGAAGTTACCTAGAACAAATTTTAACATGATCATTATGCAACCACCATTATACTGTTTCCTCATTTCTTCCATTTTATATCATAGATAGTTCTGTTTATACATTCTGGACTGTGTTTTCCCTTTCATATATGACTACTAACTGTCTGTTTATCTTTTATTTTCTCATCTATAGATAATAGTTTCTGTTTGATTGTGTAGACTAAGAACTGCTAGCAAAGCCCAAGGTGATGCTGCAAAGAAACCACGAACACGTGAACGTCATGCTAGGGGAATGCCTGCATCTGATGCGAATGCAGAGCTCCCGTCCAATATTGATGTATGTTTGATAATTTACTCGCATGATCTATTGTTTTGTTTATGTTTTGGTGCTTTCATTTACAAATTCTTGGACTTACTTGCATACCGTAAGATCATAGTTTCTGTACAAATAAATTGATATAGCAATATGTGATAATACAGTTACTTCTTTTACACCCTGCTCACGGTGTTTGATTTGACCAGAGAACCTTTAACCAATGCCACTTGTGAGTTTTATTTCATTTAAATCTGGAACAGATATTGTTTGATTTTTAAGAGCTTCAGTTTGTTTTTTGCTACTTTTGATGTGTGGCTGAGAGTGTGTTGAGGAGCATACTCCATTAAAGCCACTTTTAATACTCTCTTTGGTTCGGATGGTGTAAGACATTTGAAGGATGGATTGGTCCAATCCTTTCTAATTGGAATGGTTGAAAAATGTGAGAGGATGGAAGGAAGAGATGAATCCGTCCATTCATTAACGAGAGAATTTTCAGTGCACTGATGACTTGAGTTCATTTTTTGCTCACAGCCTTTAACTGACAATCCTGTTGTTTCTACCTAAAACAGAGAAGGCGTCTGATTAACCATGCAAATGCGAAAAGCAAGAGTGAAAAGTTCCCCCCGCCACATCAGGATGGAGCACTTGGGTATCCTTTAGGATCTTCACACCACATTGATCCTGCGCTCGTTCCTCCTGATGTCCCATTCAGCACCACCTCATTTACTTACTTGAAGGAGTCAATACAAACTTGGTCTGGCCCATTGGTCGATCCTGCTGGTGTTGGTGCTCCGAGGCGAAAGAAGAAGAATGCAGGTGACACACGAGAATTGTCAAAACTGCCAACTGGAAAAAATAAAAGCAGAGATACTCAGTTAAAAGGAAAGAAGAGCATGGCTTGAAAACTTCAGTGCATCTATGGAATACCAGATCTGTGAAACTGGTGATTTTCCATACAAAAGGCGTTACTGCAATCTGTGTACTGAAACAACAGGCTTCTTCACACGTAGAAGAATATATTTATTCAGTTAAAAATGCATTGAGGGGTGAAATCAAAACTTCTACACTATTTTTCTCTTGTAGATTTCTTCATTCCATGTTAGAAAATTTTCTGCTTTATTTCGGGGATGGTGAGAAACTTCCATTGATACGCATATTTTTCTTAGTCTTTCCAAGTTTCATGTGTTGAAGACTAAGTTCTGTTCAGATTAGTAAAAGAAACTAATAAATTCTTAAAGAGTTCCAGGTAGCCCCAAGTTCTTTATTCCTGTTTTTTTATCACAGCAATTTTGCTCGAATGATTCCCATGCATGATTTCATAGCATTGTATAGTGAACATTTTGGTGTCATTATCTTCTTCCTTTTCTCTTTCTGGAATGGAGGCGAAATCAATATTATTAAACTTGGTCTCGCATGATCAACCTGATGATCTAATCAAATTGGCTGGTTAAAAGCATAGCTTTTAAACCCACCCGGATAGTCGACCTAGCCCAAGGCCATGGTCATCCCGAGTCGACTCTAATTTTTTATTTTTTTTATAAAACAAAATGATATTGTTTTTGTTAAAAAAAAGTTAACAAGTTATAACTAGGTTTTTTACCATGGTTTGCCGGGTCATTCGAGTTTTTACTTTTCTCTATTTTTTCTTAAACTCGGCTTGGTTTCGACCGGATTTCGAGTCAGCCTGTCGGGTCAGGTTTTAAAGTTATGGTTAAAATACAATCCGATCGACCGGTAAAAAAATATGAGAATAAAATTGAAAAAAATATATATATGAAATTAACAGGAAAAAGCCTTTCGATCAGATTTTTATCTAGTTAGAACTTAAAATTAAATTATATAGAAGTTGTTCTGATATAATTCATTCAACTTGACTTATATAAAAATAAATTAGATGAATGTTGAAAAAACATAATAATAAAATTAAAAAAATGTTGAAAAAAAAAACAGTGAAGCTCTATAAACTTTACATAGTTTTTTAATTGTACTAAGTAAATAAATAATCAACGATGACAAAAAAAAACCGTGATATAAATAGAAAATCACATAACACATAAGTAAGAAACCGTTAAATTCAACAAATACAACCATCGACGTATAAATGACTTGTGTAGGTTTGAATAAATGAAAAACTAAATAACTATCTAATCACTTGCTTAGAAGTATAGTAAAAGTTGTATTTTAAAGCATTTTTTATTTAAAAATATATAAAAATAATGTTTTTTATTTTTTAAAATTTATTTTTGATATTAGCACATTAAAACGATCTAAAAACACCAAAAAATATTAATTTAAAGCAAATTATTTTTTCAAGAAATAACAAAACATTGGTTCAACCGCAACGCTAAATAAATATTGAAAATACCATAACTGATAAAAGTCAAAACAGTGAAAGGAAGCTATAAACCATCATAGTTGTCAAACCTAATTCAATAACTGAGCTAAAAATTCTTGGTTTACTAGGTTATTAGATCAACTAATGAGTCATTGAGTTAACCTACATTGATTATTTTTATTAAAATAATATTGTTTTATTATTTTATTTTTATAAAAATTCATTGATATTAACTTGATCGAGTTTAATCTTATCAATTAAATCACTAAAATATTAACTAGATCAACAGTGGCCAAATCAAATTTTAGATTACGAGTCATCCGTGTCAACCTACCGCTTCAAGTCATGGCTACACCATGCCCACTACTAATGCTAAAAAAAAAAGGTTATAAACCTTGAAGACTCATGAGAAGACTTCAAATCCATTAGAAAACGCGGTGTAAACTATGTTTTTTTAAATTTTAAATTTTTGTATGTTTTTAGATTGTTTTGATGTGCTGATCTCAAAAATAATTTTTAAAAATAAAAAATATATTATTCTGATGCATTTCTAAGCTGTTAAACAAAGTTATAATCTTCATCTTATCATATTTTCTTGCAAATTACAATGAACATTTTATAATTCAGGTTGCATGATTGCATCTTCCTCCAACAATCATATTTTGAGTGTGCTTGTTATTTTTACATTTAAAATTTTTGATTTTATTTATTTTAAATTAATATTTTTTATAATTTTAAATTGTTTTGATATACTAATGATAAAAATAAATAAATAAAATAAAAAATATTATTTTAATATATTTTTAAATAAAAAATATTTTAAAAAACAATATAATCTTAAACACTATTTTTATCCGAGAATCCAATGGCTTCTTAATACAAGATCACCTGTTCATTGTCAAGCCAAACCTTCCAACTATAATAATTGTTCTTGAATAAAAACGAATTCAATTTAATTCATTGCTAAATGTGAAATTCACAAGCAAATTGTAAAATCTAACATGAAATTCCCAACAAGAATAAAGTCAATTTCAACTAATATTAAACAAAAAAAAATTGACGTGTTCTCAAAGAAAAGAAAAAGCTTCCTCATCAAGTTATTCATGAAAAAGAACAAATAGTACTTACTATAATTTAAAAACCATAAAAAAAATAAAGTTTTTTTTTTTTTTTTTGTTGATAAAAACCACTTAACCTTAAGAGAAGGTTATGAACCTCAAAGAACAAGAGGACTTCAATAAACCCCCCTACATAAGTTCTCCACTGAAAAACAAAAAAAAAAAAACACCCCCCGCTTTTCTCTCTCTATCTGATACAGACAAGAGTCATCGAACACCTTGTGCTCTTAGCAGCAAACAAACCCTTTGAATCTTCTTTTGTACTCCTCTCTCTAGGATTCAACAAAACTTGATAAAACGAGAAGGCCCTTTCGAACTCTGTTGTGAATTATTCAATGGAAGAGAGTAATAGCAATAACCACATAGCAAACAATGTGGCTCGAGCAATTGCTGCTGCTCTTGACTGGAACTCTACTCCTGATGCTCGCAAAGCTGCTGTGTCTTTCCTTGAATCCGTAAACACACAGACACCCCTCTCTTTCTTATTGTTGTTAATAAAAATCCAAACTTTTGAATATTTGTAGGGATTTTCAGTGGTTAAAAGTGGTAAAGTTTCCAGTTTTTTTGGTAATTGTTAGCATATTTGGTTGAGTTTCAGGTTTTTTTATTTAAGGGTTAGTTAGTTGATGATGGGTTATTAGAGTTTTTTTTTGTAGCTTCTGTGTTATTGAAATTAGTGGGAATTAAATAAATGGTGCTAAAATTCGTGTTGGTTGGGTTTGATGAGGTGCTTGATTTTGAATTTCTCATGAGAGTTTTTCGTATTTTGATCGAGTCTTGAGTTTTCTGCTGAAGGGTATCACTGATTGGCCTATGAGTATGTAATGTTTTGGGATTTAACCTCTGAATATCTTAAAAGGAGATAAAATCTTGCAAGTTTTAATCAAAATTGTTCAGGAACCTGCTTTTACTACTATTAGCAGGGGATAGATTGCATCTCCTCGTATATAGTGCCATGCCTACGTGAGGTCATTTATGTGCTCTTTGATATCTGCAGATCAAAGCAGGAGATGTACGAATTTTGGCCAGCTCATCATTCGTTCTTGTCAAAAAGGACTGGTCTTCTGAAATTCGGTTGCATGCTTTCAAAATGCTGCAGGTTTAAAATCATAAACCATTGCTCTTTCCTTTATGGCAGAGATGTTTTAATCCTATTTGTTGATGTGGTCCTTTGATCAGGGACGGATTTCATGTTTTAAATGGGGGGGATTCGAATGCTCCCCTTGCTTGATTTTGAAAAGAATCTTTAGTGAGAACCATCTCCATGTCATGAAAGGACAGTCTTAGTTCCCTCAAATGCACAGAAACAAGCCCGTCCAACTTTTCAATGAGTCAGATTTTTAGGGAACTGACACTTTTGTCTCTACATAAACAATGTTGATGTGGTGTAAGTGGATAGATTCTGTTTACTGCTTTAAGGAAACATTCTTTGAGGCAATAAAAATTTCGTGAAGTGATTGAGTTGGCCACCAGAATACTTTTAGTGAATTTCACAATGATGTGGATATCTTGAGCTTCTGAAATTTTTCCTTTTTTGTATGTGGAAGCAACTAATATAGCAATTGCTTAATAAGTTATTAGTATGTTAGCCTCAGGCTTGGGATACTTACGGGGAAAGACAATGAAGCACTAATAAATTCATGGCTCACTTTGTATAGGTTGCACAATGCAGGGTTTACATTTCATTCGTATTTCCTCGTCAATAAATTTTTTTTCGAGTAAATGCACATCAGATCCACACAGAGGTGCAAAAGTTTTACATCCTTCTGAACCACATAAGATAAAAAATTCTTATGGGCATTCTGATTACCAGTAGATTCTGCATGAATTGAATTTTTTTATGTAGCTCAACTGTGCCTCAAGGGGTCTTCAAGCTCTACTTTATTGATTCATCTGCTACTAGTGTTTAGTTTGATGATAATCAAATGGTTTATGGATTTTACAGCATTTGGTACGGTTGCGATGGGAGGAATTGAGCCCAACAGAACGCAGGAACTTTGCGAATGCTGCTGTTGAGTTGATGGCTGAAATTGCAAATTCCTGTGAAGAATGGGTGCTGAAAAGTCAGACAGCTGCCCTTGTTGCTGAGGTCGTTAATGACATTGCTCCTGGATTTTAAGTTCTTTTGGTTTTTGTTACTAATTATTTTTCTCTTCTACAGATTGTCAGAAGAGAAGGCTTAGAACTGTGGAAAGAACTGCTTCCATCTCTGGTTTCCCTATCTAGTCAGGGCCCCATACAAGTACATTTTATTTTTTATGTGCTTGCAGCCATTGTTTTGCCTTTTATATTCCATATTGAAGTGTGCATTGTGTGGTTCTCTTACTTTCTTGTTCCTACTAGGCTGAGTTGGTTTCGATGACACTGAGGTGGCTTCCTGAAGATATTACAGTTCACAATGAAGATTTAGAAGGTTTGTTCCAAACTTCCCTTGCATGCATTCTCTGCATTCTTTAGAGCCTCAAAGGATCTTTATTGTGTTTATTAACATTTAGAACCTATAAACTATGATTTCTTATGGGTCGTTCCCTAGGTTGATGGATTTTCTTCCATGTTACACATTTAAATTTTGTTCTGGCCTTTGAATATGTTACACCTCAAGGTCAAACTTTCTGGTATTCTCTTGCTGCTGCTTAACTCTCTTTTCTTGGTTCTGTATGTATTTTCAGGTGATCGGCGTAGGTTATTGTTGCGAGGGCTTACTCAGTCATTGCCTGAAATGCTGCCACTACTATACACCGTATGCCTCAGACCTTAAATACACATATTTTACCCTTTTTTACTTTCTGTGTTATTTATGCGCCTTTAATTTTTTACATAGTTACTTGAGAGACATTTTGGAGCTGCATTGAGCGAAGCAGGGAGGCAGCAACTGGACATCGCAAAACAGCATGCAGCAACAGTAACAGCGACTTTGAATGCTGTCAACGCTTATGCTGAGTGGGCGCCTTTGCAGGATCTAGCCAAATATGGCATAATTTATGGGTATGTCTACTTGGAGGCTGCATTGAAATCATTTGTAGGATTCATTTCTCACTTCCTGATCCCCTTTCTTTCTGCCCAGCTGTGGTGTCATGCTGTCTTCTCCTGACTTTCGTCTTCATGCCTGTGAATTTTTCAAACTCGTCTCACAAAGGTATCCCATATGGTTTGCTTAATGTCTTCTATAGTTTCTTTCTGTTTCTACCTCATGAAGGACATTCTCAAGATTTGTGAACTATGAATTGAGATTTGCAGGAAGAGACCTGCCGATGCCTCTGCTTCTGAATTTGATTCTGCAATGCGTAATATCTTTCAGATCATGATGAATGTCTCAAGAGATATTTTGTACAAAACTGTCTCAAGTGCTGGAGTTATGGATGAGAGTGAATTTGAGTTTGCAGAATATATATGCGAGAGTATGGTGTCTTTGGGTTCTTTTAACTTTCAATGCATTTCTGGTGACAACACTATACTCTCTCTTTATTTACAGCAGGTAATAGCACTTCCATCTTAGCATGAGAAAATTTATTTCCATCTATGAAATAAATTTGTTTATTAGAATCATTTTGCAATCTATTTCTTTGATATTGTTTCAGATGCTGGGCTTTTTTCAACATTTTAAGCTAGCTCTTCATTATCAATCCCTGCTATTTTGGCTGGTAGGTTGAAGCAGTTTGCAAGTTATATGTTTCCAAAGTCTACTTAGCACATAGGTACTATTAAATCTCTTTACTGTTTATTTGTGTTTATAGGTGCTAATGAGAGATTTAATGTCAAAGCCGAAAGTTACTGCATATTCAGCAGACGGGTCTGCTTTTAACAGTGCAGGCTCTAGTTCTGGACAGGTTGATGATGAAAAAAGGAGGACTTTAAGCCTTGTGGATGATGATATTTGTGTTGTAATTCTGGATATCTCTTTCCAGCGCTTGCTTAAGAAAGAAAAGGTTTTCTCTGGGAATTCCTTTTCTCCTGGAACATTGGAGTTGTGGAGTGATGATTTTGAAGGCAAGGGTGACTTTGGCCAATATCGTTCCAAGCTGGTAAAACCTACAGAGATATGAACTCTAGTGAAAACCATTCTTACATTTAGCTTCTCTTTGGGGTTATTAATTTTTACCTTTCATATTTTCTAGCGGTAAATAAATTGTTGAACCCCCCCCCCCTCCCCCTCTCCTATGTATTATGATATGTTCTCCTGTTATTGCTTTTACATTTTCCTATTCTCCTTCATTTTATTTATCTCTCTCTGTTTTTTTTAACTGATGCGTGAACTCTTAATGCAGACCGAGCTGATGAGACTTGTTGCTTCTTTTAAGCCCCTAATAGCTGGTGCTAAAATCTCTGAAAGAATTCTTTCAATCATTAAGAGCATTCCAAATTCTCAAATACCTGTTCAGGTGCGAGACTTTTTTTTTTCAGATTATCATTCATGCTTAATAGCTGGTACTAAAATCTCTAAAGTGATGTTTCTATTGATACACATGCATCTTTTTGAAATATCAGGACTTAGCTGTGATGGAAAGCATGCAAGTGGCTTTAGAAAATGTTGTCAATGCAGTTTTTGATGGATCAAATGGCTATGCGGCGGTCAGTTCGGAAGTTCACCTAGCGTTGTGTAGAGTTTTTGAAGATTTACTTCAGCAACTCCTTTCTTTGAAATGGACGGAGCCAACTCTTGTGGAAATCCTAGGGCACTATTTAGACGCGCTGGGTCCATTTTTGAAGTATTTTCCAGATGCGGTTGGTGGTGTCATTAATAAATTATTCGAGCTTCTAATGTCAATCCCATTTGTTGTTAAGGTTGTCTTGTAACGCTAATCTTGATTTTTAAATGTCATTACTTTTTAAGGGAGCCAATTTGAGCTTCTAATGTCAATTCCATTAGCTGTTAAGGTTGTCTTGTAACACTAATCTTGATTCTTAAATGTCATTATTTTTTAAGGGAGCCAAATTGACCTGCTGCTTTTATTCACTTGGCAGGATCCTTCAGTAAGCAGTGCACGCCATGCAAGGTTACAGATTTGTACGTCATTTATTCGAATAGCCAAATCTGCTGACAAAAGTGTTCTACCTCATATGAAAGTAACTATTTTTGTCCTTTTTCTTCTTGTTGAAAAATTACAGCATCCACTACTACTGGTTATCTTCTAACTCAGATATCTTCAATAGAAAGATCTAATGTCCTTTACCTTCTTCAATTTTAATGCACGTACAAGTGTAGTTGTGGACTCAATCCAGAGAGATTAAAGAGTATAGAACTTCATCCATGCATTTCTGACCAAAACTGTAGCTTATGTGGAGGCCCTTGTTTTGCAATTTGAATGATAGTTTGTAAGGGATTGATTTTCTTCTTCTCTATGATAAATTTTCATAGAAGACTGTCATCAATGTGCCAGAGAACACTAGCACAACCAAATTTTGGAGGCCAAACGCATGCCTAGATTGAAAGAGCCTGAGAATTCAGGAAGTTCTTGTATTTATTTTATCATGCTGTTTTTATTGTAGGGAATAGCTGATACCATGGCATATATGCAAAGAGAGGGCTCTCTGCTTCGTGGTGAACATAATCTGCTAGGTGAAGCATTTCTTGTTATGGCTTCAGCTGCCGGGTAATTCCTTGCTTACAATGGTCTGACCCCTTTGTTTTTTAACTACTTGAAGTAAGATGTTTTGCTTATTGTTAAAAAGTTTCTTAAATGGATGCAGGACTCAACAACAGCAAGAAGTTTTGGCCTGGTTGCTTGAACCTTTGAGCCAACAGTGGACACAGCTAGAGTGGCAAAATAATTATTTGTCTGAGCCACTAGGTCTGATCCGTTTGTGCTCTGAGACAGCATTCATGTGGTCAATTTTCCACACTGTGACATTCTTTGAGAAGGCACTTAAGAGGAGTGGAATCAGAAAAGGCAGTCTGAATTTGCAAAGCATCTCAACAGCAAGTACTATACATCCAATGGCTTCTCATCTGTCCTGGATGCTGCCACCCCTCTTGAAAGTATGTTGTTGCTATTAAGAACCAACGTTATTATTTTTTCTTTCTTTATCCAGGAATAGTTTTTGAAGGGAAATTGGTATTGAAAATATGTTCTTGCTGTCTTGCAGCTTCTTCGTGCTGTGCACTCACTTTGGTCTGCATCCATATCTCAAATGTTACCTGGAGATATCAAAGCTGCCATGACCATGGGCAATGCTGAACGATATAGTCTCCTTGGGGAAGGAAACCCCAAATTGTCCAAAGGTTCCTTAAACTTCATAGATGGATCTCATATTGATACAAGTAGGGAAGGACACACCGAAACAAATGAAGCTGATATACGGAATTGGTTGAAAGGTATCAGAGATAGTGGGTAAGTACAAGTGCTTTGGAGGTTGTTTCTGACTTTGCAACCGAATTTTATGGTGAATATATATCAGTTATTTTCTGCATTTCTTTTTCCTTGGGGCTCATATGGTTAGTAAAGTCAAGGTACTCAAGTTCAGCCTTCAATTATTCCTTTATCAGTGTTATTTGTACTTTTCATGATGAATGACATCTGAATATCCTTTGTGCATGTCAGGGAGGATAAATTAGATGAAATTTCTTATTTTTATTTCCTATCAATTCATTGCAGAAGAGATGTGCTATTTATTTAGTTTCTATCTCTAAACATATGTAATTGCCTAGTCAGAAGCTCTTAATGTGTGAAAACCTCTGAGGGTAGAATGCCTAATGTAGAATTAATAATCTGTTAATATTTAATGACTTGTTATGTTTGGTTATCCTTTTGAACTTGCTCCTCTCTGCTTGCATGCATGTGTGTTGCATGCACATGATGCTCATTAGCCCATGCAACCACTATGATAATACCAATTATAGACTAAAATGACTAAACATATTTTTAATATGATATGCTAAGTTCACGCATTCAGTGAGAAATGACGAGTTATTTTTGCACAAGTAAATGGTAGACTACATACTATCTATTTTTCTTGCTCATGTGATTCTTTCCTGACAGGTCTGTTGCTAATACATCTTCCATGTTTCCAGATACAATGTATTGGGCCTATCGATGACCATTGGTGATCCATTTTTTAAATGTTTGGATGTTCATTCTGTTGGTGTGGCACTACTGGAAAACATACAGTCAATGGAGTTCAGACATACAAGGCAGCTTGTCCATTCAGCTTTGATACCTTTGGTTAAACATTGTCCTATGGAAATGTGGGAGGTCTGGCTGGAAAAGCTCTTGCATCCATTATTTATCCATGTACAGCAAGCTCTTACCTTTTCTTGGTCCAGTCTCCTGCATGAGGGTAAAGCAAAGGTCCCAGATGTCCTTGGCATCCTTGCTGAGGCAGACTTGAAAGCAGAAGTAATGGAAGAGAAACTGCTTCGAGACCTAACTCGTGAGATGTGCGTTCTTCTCTCTACAATAGCTTCGCCCGGACTAAATACCGGGCTTCCTACTTTAGAACAATCTGGCCATGCTATCCGTGTGGATGCATCTTCTTTGAAGGAATTGGACGCATTTGCATCAAATTCTATGGTTGGGTATGTGTGCATAATAATAGCCTTTTTCTGTTGATTTTTTGAAATGCTCTTCGTTGTATTTTTATTTTCTTTCCCCAGGCCCTGCTTATACCCGAGAATTTAATTCTTTTACAGTTTTCTTTTGAAGCACAATGGTTTGGCTGTTCCAGCATTACAGATTTGTTTAGAAGCTTTCACATGGACAGATGGTGAAGCAGTATCAAAAGTTTTGTCCTTTTGTGCTAGTGTGATTCTTCTAGCAATCTCAGCTAATAATGTTCAACTCAGAGAGTTTGTTTCTAAAGATCTGTTCTCTGCAATTATCAAAGGTTTGGCGCTCGAGTCAAATGCATTTATCAGTGCTGATCTAGTTGGTTTCTGTCGAGAAATATTCATGCATCTCTGTGATAGAGATCCAGCTCCAAGGCAGGCAAGTTTTCATGCCCCGTGTTATTTAGGGTTAAAATACTCACTAGTTTTATCCTACTATCTGCTGAATATTTTTAACTGAACGATGCACTTCCTTGTCTCCTCAGGTTCTGCTTTCTCTCCCTTGTATTAAACCCCAGGATTTGGTTGCCTTTGAAGAAGCTTTGACCAAGACAGCTAGCCCTAAGGAACAAAAGCAACATATGAAGAGCTTGCTTTTATTAGCTACTGGAAACATGCTAAAAGCGCTAGCTGCTCAGAAGAGTGTAAACATTATCACAAATGTTACAAGTGAGCTCTGACAATTTTTGGATTCTAAATTCTTCTTTCACTCCTGGCACGAGATCATTGCCTCCCATGTTAATCTGTTGTGTTTATGTTGTGGAATTTGCATTCATGGAAACTATTTCTCATCTCCAGCTCGAGCTTTGAGCAACAATTATAATTTGCATGCTTGGTGCATTTTGTTGTCACTGTAGATTCAGCTATTGATGCACATGGTCAAAATATATTTGCTTACTGGTCTATTTTCTCCATATTTTCAGTGAGGCCTCGCAGCTCGGTAAATGCTCCAGAAACCAGAATTGATGAGGGGGATACTATAGGATTGGCAGCCATTTTGTGAGGATTCTAATGTTTGTTGCAGAGTTGATGTACAGTCTACAGCCAGAAGTTTGACAGGAACAAAAGAAGCGAGACCCTTAACATATACTAGGGTAGAAGACTGGAAGGCAGCTTTTATTTTGGCCTATTCCATAAATATCGGGGCACCTCCAGAAGCTGAATAGAAATTTGAAGAGTTTGACATTCCATGGCATATCTCCACGAGCTGATGGAGGTGCCCTAAAATCATATGGAGGGACGAGGTTTCTTCTGTGTTTTTCTTGCTATGGAAAATTGTCTCAAGTTGATAACTTGTAGATATATTCCGATGAAAAAACAAAAAAACCACACTTTGCTCACCTGTATTTTTGCTTTCTTGAGCAAAACAATGATATCTTTAAATTCAGTTGCCGTTCACAATCTCCTCTTTTTTCCTTTTTTTTTCTTTTTCATTTTAACAAAATTGCCAAGCATTGGGCTATTTGGTGCTTTTATATTTATGGCCCCTTGAGGTTGTGGGATCAACGGAAAGTTCTAGCAGGCAGCCCTTGCAAGTAGATCTACATCTACTAAGCTGAACTTGATCCTGATATGGTTGATGGTGCTTGCTGCCACTGCCATTGCACTAATGAAATGAATTGGTTTTGACATGGTTTCGGTGGATTTTTTGGGGGGTTTCGGCTTGGCCTCGTAGAAACATATTAGGATTAAAGACATTACTGTGCCAAGTCGCATGTTTCTAGCTGGAACTCAGGTTGATGCTAGGGGCATTCGGGAACTGACATGAAGCAACCAAAGACTGCCGCCTCTCTCTTATGTGCATACATGATCAAATCAAATTGGACTCTTTGACTGAAGGTATTAATTAGCCTTGAATGGTAGCTTTGAATGTTAGGTCAACCGTGAAAAATGTTTGATTCAAATATCGGGTTGAAGAGTAGCATTGGTAAAAAGGGTGAAATGGTAGGCCAGATGCTTCCAGCCTAAGCAAAGTATCCCTATTCCTAGAGTATAAAATCTAATCCTCTTTAAGAGCTATACCAATGTCTGTGTAGTTAGCCAAGTAGCAGGGCATTCGAGTTTCTTGCAAACCTTGTCTAGTATAATCTTCAGCGGTGGTGATAGGATCATCGTGGTGTTAGCAGCTAGATTTTGTTAGAGAGCTAGGAGGAAGCAATGGGACCAGGAGGACCCGGAGGTGGAGGAGGTGGAGGAGGACGAGGAGGACCCGGAGGTGGAGGAGGACGAGGTGGAGGAGGACCCGGAGGTGGAGGAGGATGGGGTCCGGGACCAGGAGGACCTGGTTTTTTCGGTGGCTTTTGTGACATCATAGGTTCTTGGTATGCTATAAAACTTTGTTTCTGTCACAATTAACTTCGTGACTGAAATTGCAAGATTTACAAGCTGTTAAGCTGATTTTTTTTTGTTGCTTTTCACCATTTTTTCCTTAAACCTCTCCAGAATTTAGCAGTTAATCGTTCTCCTTTTGTTTAAAAAACCCTGCCAAAAATATCCCATTTCTAGCACTCGTTTTTCTTTTTTTTCCAAGAAATTCTGGACTGTTTTAAGCCCTAAACGGCTGGTTTTTAAATTCTTCTTTCCCCCCTCCCTGTAGCATTATGGTAAAACAGTATTGTAGTATCCTAATAGTTTTATGCAGAAAACTTATTTAGCATTATCTTGAGAATTAAACCTTGTTTTGCTGTTCTCTAATATTTGATTGCTGTGTGCTTGGCAGCTTGAGCTGCCTGTGCTGTTGCTGGCTAATACGAGACTGCTTTGGGGGTCCACGTGGACCACCTGGACGATGATTAGCTGCAACAAATGTTTCCATCTCATGTTTCACGTTCTTCTTTTAGGGTTTCCTATCCCATGCTCGAATCCTTTAGTATAGGGATCTACCCTCTGTTATGGGGCTTCTATCCTATTCTCCAGCCCTTTTTCTACAGGAAATCCTTCTATTTTTATCTTTGTTTGCATGTATTTCATCCATGTCTTGTACTACAGACGTGCAATGATATCTATTTCTTCATAATCTTTTGTTTTTAGTAATCAAGAATTGCATTAAAAAATAGCTATTTAGGTAATGGCAAAAAAACTGGATCCATCACTGTCGGTAATGTATCAAAAAAATTGCATTAACTGGTATTTGATAGAGTTCTGTAACATTTATCGCCATGTCACCATCACCGATAAATAATCCGTCGGTGATTATTGTTGAAAATACAAACGAATGTATTCTGTTAGAAATATTCTCGCGGGATTATTTTTTTTTACCGCGCGTCGCCGTCTATAATACTGTCGGTGTTTCGTCGGTGGTTGGTTTTTTTTATTTCCGATAGAATTAGTGACAGAATAGGAAATTACCGACGATTAGGATCCCGACGGACGGATTCCGTCGGTGAGACCGTCGGCAATAATTTTATTGACAGATGTTATGCCTTACACGGACAGAATTAATTTGACAATTACTGTTTAATGATGTAGTGGGAATTTGATTAAAAAAAAGATGAACCAAAGAAAAAACACAAGTAAAAAAATAATGAAATCGACTTCTAGAATAGTTCAGCCAGCCTAAACAACCCAACAATAAAAGTCATTCATCCAAAAGCCGAAGAAAACATCCAGCCGGAGAAAACATGCATAAATAAAAGTCATTCATCCAAAAGCCAAAACCCACAAGAAATGATCGCCTAAATTACACAATTGTTAACATGCTACTGTTAGATCAAAAATGAATACCATTGCGATTCTAACTAGATCTGTATATTGTTGAAAGTTGTGTTGTTAGAGCACATCTGAAGCAATTGAGCTGGCATGAAACACTGGCAACGTTTCTAACGTTTCATCCTTCGTGTCAAAAGACTAAAAAAGAAAAAATCTTTATGTTTTCATCGATCTATCAACCATAGGGTGTTTCTCAATGATATTGATAAGAAGAGAATTGAGGGGGGGGGAAATGTTAGTAAGGGACTTGAATTTTTATGTTAATAAGTTGGAAAATGTATTCTTATTAGTCTCCTGACTTTTAGATGTATTTTCGTCTTCCTCGGAAGATGAACAAACAAAAAAAACCACAGTCTGCTCACCTGTATTTAATTTTGCGTTCTTGAGCAAATCTATGATCTTTAAATTCAGTTGCCGTTCACAATCTCCTTTTCTTAAAAAAATAAAAAATAAAATTGCAGGCGTATAGCTATTTGGTGCTTTTATATTTATGCCACAGCTTGATGTTGTGGGATCAACGGATAAGTTCTTGTCGGCAGCCCATGCAAGTAGATCTACATCCACCAAGCTGAACCTTTTGTTTTTTAGTTACCAAGCTGAACTTGATCCTGGTACAGGTGGTGGTGCTTGCCGCCACTGCCACCGTCATTGCACTAATGTAATGAATACATATTGGTTTTGACATGGTTTCAGAGGATTTTTTGGGGATTTGGCTCGGCCTTGTAGTGACATGGAGCAACCAAAGACTGCCACCTCTCTCTTATGATCAAATCAAATTGGACTTTTTGACTGAAGATAGTAGTTAGCCTTGAATGGTAGCTTAGAATGTCAGGTCAACCGTGAAAATTTGATCCAAATATCAGGTTGAAGGGTAGCATTTGTGAAAAATGTGAAATGGTAGACAGATGCTTCCAGCCTAAGCAAAGTATACAAATTCCTATAAGTACAAAATCCAATCCTCTTTAACAGCTTTACCAATGTCTTTGTAGTTAGCCAAGTAGCAGGGCATTCGAGTTTCTTGCAAACCTTGTCTAGTATAATCTTCAGCGGTGGTGATAGGATCATCGTGGTGTTAGCAGCTAGATTTTGTTAGAGAGCTAGGAGGAAGCAATGGGACCAGGAGGACCCGGAGGTGGAGGAGGACCAGGAGGTGGAGGAGGATGGGGTCCGGGAGGTGGAGGAGGACCCGGAGGTGGATGGGGTCCGGGAGGTGGAGGAGGACCCGGAGGAGGATGGGGTCCGGGACCAGGAGGACCAGGAGGATGGGGTCCGGGACAAGGATGGGGTCCGGGACTTGGAGGACCTGGTTTTTTCGGTGGCGGAGGACCTGGTTTTTTCGGTGGCTTCTGTGACATCATAGGTTCTTGGTATGCTATAAGACTTTGTTTCTGTCATAATTAACTTCGTGACTGAAATTGCAAGATTTACAAGCTGTTAAGCTGATTTTATTTTTTTTTGCTTTTCACCATTTTTTCCTTGAACCTCCCCAGAATTTAGCAGTTAATCGTTCTCCTTTCGTTTAAAAAACCCTGCCAAAAATATCCCATTTCTAGCACTCATATTTCTTCTTTTTTTCTCCAAGAAATTCTAGACTGTTTTAAGCCCTAAACGGCTGGTTTTAAATTCTTCTTTCCCCCCTCCCTGTAGCATCATGTTAAAACAGTATTGTAGCATCCTAATAGTTTTATGCAGAAAACTTATTTAGCATTATCTTGAGAATTAAACCTTGTTTTGCTGTTCTCTAATGTTTGATTGCTGTGTGCTTGGCAGCTTGAGCTGCCTGTGCTGTTGCTGGCTAATACGAGACTGCTTTGGGGGTGGTCCATTTGGCCCGCCTGGACCGCCTGGACAATTTGGACGATGATTAGCTTCAACAAATGTTTCCATCTTATGTTTCATGTTCTTGTAATAGCTAGGGTTTCCTATCCTATTATCGAATCCTTTAATATAGGGATCTACCCTCTGTTATGGGGTTTCTATCCTATTCTCCAGCCCTTTTTCTACAGGAAATTCTTCTATATTTATCTTTGTTTTCATGCATTTCATCTATGTCTTGTACTCTACAGACGCGCGCAGTGATATCTATTTCTTCATAAAATTGTGAGCTTTCCATATTGTTGAAAGTGGTGTTGTTAGAGCACATCTGTAGCAATTGAGTTGGCATGAAACACTTCCAATGTTTCTACGTTTCATCCTTATCTGATCATAAGACTAAAAGAAAAAACACAAATCTTCATGTTTTCATCGATCTGTATATATATATATATCAACCACACGGTGTTTCTCTATGCTATTGACGAGAAGAGAATTGAGGATAAAAAATGATAATATGGGACTTGGATTTTTATGTTAAAAAGTTGGAAAATGTGTTCTTGTTAGTCTCCTGACTTGAGAAAACCTAGGTATTTCGATGAAACTCTTCTTTTTCTAACATGAACGAGGAAGAAAACATAATTAAGAAGAGTAATATATATATACACACACAAGGAGAAATGAGATTTTCTTTGATAATATTCCAGAAATCTACTATGTTAATATTCAAAAAATCTGCTATGTTTAGGAATGAAAATCTTGAGTGTGAGGATAAAGAATGATTAAAACTTCACTTCCATATTTTCTTTTCTAGAATTCACAAAATTGGTTAATGCCAAAAGATCTAATATTTACAAAATAATTTTTTTTAGTAGGATTTAAGGAACCATGATAATAAAATCAGTTATTTATTTTATAAAAAAAATACAATAAATAAAAGAGTAGATTTTTTATTTTTTAAAAAAAAGTGGTTGTTCTTAATTATGTATGATAAATACTCTAAAAATAAGAATTTGAATATTATAAAGAATAGAAAACGTGTGTTTGTCTTCTTCACCTTGCCAACTTAATGACCAAATCAAAAATGGCCATTCCCATCCCAAGAACGGAGCCGTTTCCAAAAGATACTGTTTGTCTTCTTCACCTCGCCAAACCAGGGGAAAGAAACGCCGCGCCACGGCTAAACATCCACGAAGAGTCGCCGACCGTTACTCCTGCATTAAAGTCCATGCAAGGTCGCCTCATTATCTGTAGGCGACCGCATGGCATTCTCTGGCTATAAAAGCCAGAGAAAGGCCATGGCAGAAAAGGAAAGAAAGGATGAAAAAAACAGAGAACACAGACCAGCGAACCAGGGGAGAACGAGCAGAGGGACGAACGAACACAGAGGAACAAAACAGAAGGAAAGAGGAGGAAGAAAAAAAAAACAGAGAGGAAGACCGGAAAAAAAAACCAGTAGAGAGAGAATTGCAAACAAACAGAAACAGGGACAGAAACAAAGAGGGAGAGGGACTAGAGAATACGAACAAGGAAAACAGAGCCGAAGAAAAGAACAACCAGAGGGAAAACAAACGAAAAGAGGAACAGAGAGGGCATCGTCCAATTTGGTTCCCGGCTACACAGGTAAGCTTTCGTTTTCCATCCCTTTAGAAATATAATTACCCTGTGCAAAGCATGCGTGAATAATTCACGCAAGCACGCAGTGACCAGCCGAGTCACTGGTTTGGACCAGTGACCGCTAGGTCTAGCATATCTCGTACGGGCTGGGTCAGATCCAATTAAAAAAAAAAATAGAGAATAGGCTGGCCTCAGGCCCATCCGGCCTAATCTGTTTTGGATCAAGAATGTGTTTGGCAAAACACACCATATCAATCCCTTTTATTTTATTTTTTTTTGTTTTGATATTTGGTCAAAGTAGTCCCTTTGTGTAGGGTGATCAATTTCGGTTCGGTTCAGTTTTTATAAAAAAAAAGTAATCAAACAGAAATTTTTTTTTTTTTAAATCGAAACCGGGTCAAACCGACCTGTTTCGGTTCGGTTTTTTTAAGGCAAAAACCGGTTCAAACTGTTTTGGCTCGGTTTTTTCCGGTTTTGGCTCGGTTTTTTTGGTTTGGCTCGGTTTTTTTCCGGTTGGGGTTTGGTTCGGTTTTTTGCTTATAAAACCAAAACCGAACCGGCTGGTTTTTTTTTAAATTTTAATCGGTTTAATTGGTTTTTTTTTACGGTTCGATTTTTTCGGTTATTTTTTTCCGGTTTTCTCGGTTTAATCAGTTTTTTGATTTTTTTACTCACCCCTACCTTTGTGATATCAAAAAATTCCAAAAACAATTGTTCGTTTTTTTAGGTATTTCACTATATAATTAATCTGTAGATTTTTACTGTGAAATGCAAATCTGGTAGGCGATACATACTTGTGTTTTTACTATATAAAAAAAATAACAAAAAAAAATGTATGCTTGAGGGGTGATAGTACAACAATCCCTTAGCAAGCAGATCATCGGTAGCATAGTACAACAATCCCTTAGTAATTTAAGACAAAACCAGCAATGCAGTCTACCTCAGATAGGATGCTTAAGGGGTGATAATATCTTCTCTTTTGCGTAATTAACCAGTCTCGTATCATAGAATCTCTACTGATCAGTTAGGATTCCTGGTGATCATAATACTAGGTGGCGACTCCTTAAATAAAACATTTTCTCCTAAAGAACAAGATGCCTGAAATCTATTCTTTCCGCGTAAAGAATTTTTAAAGGTCGCCACAATGTCGGGTGCGACAAGTATAATCTAGACATCAACGGTGATTAAGCAAACCATGTTGACAAATTAATCTCCTCTCCCTCCCTTACAATGGGTAGGTTGAGGTTGAACCATGGCATGACAATAAAGTATCAGAGAATAATATAAATTATATCTTGGGATCTTATCTAACAACTTAAGTTTTTTTGTTGAATTGGTTTTTTGACTTGTTCATGAGTTCGAATCTCACTATCCCTATTTATTTAATAAAGATTAAGTATAAGATAGTATGGGCTTGTGCAAATTTCAATCTCAAAAAACTTTCACTTGAAAGGGTGTATTAGAGAATAATAGAAATCATATTTTAAAATCTCATCTAACAACTTAAATTTTTAAATTAAATTAGTTCTTTGGCATACAAAACATGGAAGAGATCGATTATAACATGCCGCGAAACCAGAAATATGGGCACCATTAAAAATCAGCATAAAAATGGCATTGTTTCAGGTGACTTGAAACTAAGTTGTTAATTTCCCAAAAAACATAAAGTTTTAGATTTACACTAAAGAGTCCTTAAACTTTATTTCTGTTACAACTAGGTCCTGAAAGTAAAAATAGACATAAGGGCAAAAAATAGCAACTTTAGTCTGGCAGTCAATTGGCTTCGCTGTTCTTCTTTTTTCTTGTTTTTTTTGGTCTTGTGTAGCCATCATCTCTATTGACCAAAATCCAATTTGAAGGAGGAAATGCACTCTTCCATTGACATTCATGGAGTCCCATCTAAGGTTCTGTGCTTCTCCGTTAATTCACCTCCACGAAGCAGTGTGCCCCCACAAAATACTATTAAATTAAGTATGGTCAAAGTATTTTAGAAGATATTTATTTAACTTTACAATAGGGGTGAGAAAAAAATCGAAAAACCGATTAAACCGGGAAAAAAGTAACTGAAAAAACCAAACCGAAAAAAAAACCGATTAAACCGATTAAAATTTTGAAAAAACCAGCCGGTTCGGTTCGGTTTCGGTTTTATAAGCAAAAAACTAAAAAAATCGAACCGAACCGAAACCGAAAAAAACCGGAAAAAAAACCGAGCCAAACCGGTTTGAACCGGTTTTTTCCCTAAAAAACCGAATCGAAACCGGTTGGTTTGACTCGGTTTCGGTTTTTTTAAAAAAAAAAAATTTCGATTTGATTATTTTTTTTGATAAAAACCAAACAAAACCGAAAATAATCACCTCTACTTTACAGGAGAGGTCTCTAATCGAGAGACATTCCCTCTCCTCGACTCCCCAAAAGCATAGCTTTTTTATGTTTTTTAAAAGTTGCAAGGATAAATTAAATTAAATTAATTTAATTCCTCCAAGCATTGCCAGTAATACCATTAATATTCCTGTGAAAAATACTGTTTTTTCACCATGTTATGTCAGGATATGATCCTGCAGTTTATGCAGACGAAATTGCTAGAATCAAGAGTCGGTGCAGAGAACATGGCATGCTGCTAGCCAAGATAAGACCCGATCCACAATTTAATTTCTCGATTTTCACATTCCAGCTAGCTCGATCAACAGCTTATCAAGATCTTATTATAACCAGTGTAGATTATCACATCTGGAAATAAATGTACAGACAAGAGCATCCATCTGGAACACAAGCTTCTTTGTTTTTTTCTGCATGTTACTCCTGTCTTCACACTGTAGCCATGCTTATCATCAGGGCTTCACCTATGGATAAGCTTGAGGTTTTTCACTCGAGATTTCATTTTGTCGAGTATTGCTGATGGTGAATTATTGATGTAATTTATCATATTAGATTTTCATAATTAATCCGGCCAGAATCGGCTAAGTCAACGTTAAGAAAATAGAAAAAAAAAAAAATGACACTGATTTAACAAAAATAATTGTCCCTGCTGATTCAAGTCTTTTTCCAAATCAATTTTCGGATCATATCTAATAATTATAAGAAAAAAATAACTCTTCTCGTCAAATATATATATAAAAAAAGAAAAACTAAATGTGATTCTGGCCAATTGACAGGAGATCGTAGGCTGTTTTTTTTTTTTTTTTTGCTGTAAAGATTTTTTTTTATTAGCGTGTGTGATCGAGTTAGCTTGTATATATCTCGACTAATTTTATAGGTCCTGAAATTAATAACCATATAAACCTTTATTATTTATGAGGAAACTCGAACTCGTGATAATTAAGGAGTAAATCCGAGACCTGGTCAATTGAGCTATCCTTTTACTATAGAGATTTTAAAAGTAGCTTTTACCTAACAAAATTAAAATATTTATTACAAAACAAAATATATTTGCTATAATGTTTTTTTTTCTTGGAGCCCATGTTATCCATGTTTTATGAATGCTATCACAATGCATGGTTGAGGTTCCTCTGGGCTACTTTTCCAGCTGCTTGTAACATTATTTATGAATCATAGTGATAGATCAGTACCATTTATCAATCAACTTCTCAAAGGGAAATTAATGAAATTGCAAGAAATGTTGCATCAATCTTGTCAACGTTCTTGACTTCTTGTTGTGTAGTTTTCTTGGCATGAGAAGAGAAGGGCAATTTTGTAATTGCGACCACTTCTCTGGAATAAGTTTCAAGACTTATCACATATTTATAAATCAAAATATTTTATTTTAATTTATTTTTTATATAAGTATATCAAAAAAATTTAAAATAAAAATTAATAATTTAAAACTAAAACTTTTTAAAAAATATGATTCGAGCACTTCTATATAAGGGAAGGAATAAGTAAGTATCAAAGCTTGTCCCATATTTATACATCAAATTTATTTATTTATTTTATATCAATAAATCAAAACAAACTGAAATAAAAAATAAAAATAATTTAAAAATAAAAAAATTCAATTTTGTTTTAAATATAGCTGTACTGCAAAGTCTGCAATCACAAACATGTGACTTTAAGTGAGTGCCGTGGTTACCATGATAGCAAGGTTCCAGAAGCACCTGCTGTCGTGACATGGACGTCTCACGCTTGACAAATATCTTTGCCGACTCTCACTTGCTCAATGGGAAAAATATTATATATACATATAAAAAAAGGAGATGCTTACTCATATTTGTATTTAAATACACATTTGCATGTTAGGCTCCTTTGTCTAGTTTTTTTTTTAATTATCATATTTGTATTTAAATACACATTTGCATGTTAGGCTCCTTTGTCTATTTTTTTTTTAATTAGCATAGTAAATTAAAAATAGCCGAGGAATAAATTCTTGCTATTCAAAATAAAGACATTTATATATTAAAAAATTATTTAACAAGCAAGCGAGAGGAGAAAGCAGAGAGGAAACAAAATAAAAAAAAACAACGATACACCGAAACTCCGATTGTAACATCTTTGATATTATCGAAAATATCTCAACGATATAAATCCAACAATATCAAGGAAGATTATCAACGGTAACCTGAATGAGCCACACTTGCCTTCAAAGACAAGTGAGTCACCTGTCACCTTTGAACGATAATATGACCCACTCGGGTCATTATTAGTAACTTTCTTTGATGTTGTTGAATTTGTTTTGTCAAGATCTTTCTGATAATACTAATAATATCATAATTAGTGCTTCGATGTGTCTCAAGTATCCATTTCTTTTTTTTCTTTATTCTTTTCTCTCCTGCCCATTTAATAATTTTTTTTCTATAAATGTCGATATTTCTTAGATAGTGTTTAATATTGTGATAACAATTGTTTTTCAAAATGTTTTTTTTTTAAATGCATCAAAATAATATATATTTTTAATTTTTAAAAATTTATTTTTGACACCAATATATTAAAATAATCTAAAAATATATAAAAAATAATTTAAGCTAAATATTTTTTCTTCAACCCGGCCCGGTTCCAGTTCCTGGTCGGCCGGGTCCCGGATGGACCCACCGGACCGGGCCGGGTTTTAAAATTATGCTTTATACATAGATATTTTTCCATGTTTTTTTTTTCTTTCCAAAAAAGCACAATAATGTCCCGAGATTTGATATATGATAAGTATGAGAACATATACACATGGTCCATGATCGAGACATTTCAACAAATAAATAAGTTCAAAGTTCAATTAATTGCGGATCTTGAAGTTCGAGGAAACATCCAGTGATCCAAATTTGATCGGATTCTCCAATAATAGACCTGCCTATTATTCTCCAGAAATTCATATTCACATACAATTATGACTTTCAATTTTTATAGTCAATTAAATAAATAATAAAAACAAGACCACAATGTTACTTGATAATCACTCTGTAATTTCAAATAAAGGACTTAATTATAGCTAGCGTTCCTATAATATTATTTAGCTATTAGAAATAAAAAAAAATTGACTGTATTATTTTTAAAATATTTTACACTGTGGATATTTCATATATATATATATATATATATATAAAATAAAACTTGATAACACATGTACGTGTGCTCTTGTAACAAAAGAAAATATCTGAACACCAAGGAGTCTTATGTTTTATTGTGTTAGACAAAATTCGAAGTTTGCAATAAATGCTCTTTTGTCCATTCTAATTATTTCTATTATGGAAGGATTTTGCTTTTGGGATCCGAGAAGGAGGAAGGACCACCCCTTTTCCTTCTTTTATTTCTCAATAACGTAAAAGTAATATTTTTTATTTTTTTATATTATCATATCAAAACAATAAAAAATATTAATTTAATATTTTTTTAAAAAAATTGAAAAAAACATTTAAAAAAATACAAATATCCAATCAAGAAGAAAGTAATCTACACAATGTTTTCTTTTTTTTTCCTTTTGTATCAACGAGCGGGAGAAAAGAAATAGTAGTTGCAGTTTAAAGTATTTTTTATTTTTTAAAAATTATTTTTAACATGAACGTATGAAAATAATATGAAAGTATAAAAAAATATTAAATTTAAATAAAAAAAACAAAGAAATTTTTAAAAACATAGTTTTAACCGCGTTTCCAAATACACCGTAATAGAAACTGTCATTCTCTACCCTAATCATACGTTTTTGAGAGAGTATTAAGCAGTGATTTCATTAACGAACCTTGATATGCATGCATGGCAGTGATCACTCCATACAAGAAGAAATTACGCGACAGTTTTCTTCACCTATCTGCCTAATTTACAAAGCCTCTTACCATCATCATCAGCTAAAAATATATATATATATAAACAAGAAGAATAAAGATAAAATAACCAACTAAAATATTTAAATTTCTATTTTTAAAGAGACGTGACCTTCACCAACTTTCCCTTTCCCACGTTCCACTAACAAAAAAAAAAAAAAAAAAACAGATAAAAAAAATCCCCTTTCACATTAAGCAAATTTAATATAGTGATGCCATTGATTTTTAAGTTTTGTTTTTTAAAAATATATTAAAATAATATTTGTTATTATTTAAAACAAAGAAAAAAATAAAAATATTTTAATTTTTTTTAAAAATATTTTTAAAATGTAAAAATAAACGAGAGGTCTGGTCAATTAAGCAACCGTAATCTTTTATAATATAATATCATTAACCAAAAATCACAACAACAATTAAATATTTTATATGATAATTAAGTATTTTAAATTATAATTGTCACGTTATCTACTTCAAGGCTAGCTGCAGGAGGACTTGCACAGTAGCACTAATTTAGGATTATTGAAAAATAAAGAGCGAACAAATACGGTAAAAACCCAAAACGACAATAATTTTGCAAGAAATACGGTTAAAAAAAATTGCCGTACCTTAATAATATAAATAGTACGAAGAAAAAAAAAGAAAAATCAGTTTTCCACTGTTTACCCCGCACCGCACGTCTCCCTGTCTTAAGCGTCAATATTCTCTCTTCTTTCTAGAGCTTTTCAATTCTCTGTTTCTCTCGTTTCTCTTTATTTAGGTTTTTGGTTTTTGGTTTTTGATAATCTACCGTGACCAGGTTTATTTTTAGTCAAGCGAGCTTTCTCGGGTTCAGTTTTGAGAATTTCAAAGGAGAGATTGATTTCTTTTCATTTCTCTCTTCGAATTCTCTTTCTGCTTTAAATTTGAAGGTAGGTGAGTCTTAAATTAGTTTTTTTTTGTTCTTTTTTGCTTTTATGAATTATTTTTTACTGAAAATTTCTTACCTTTTTGTTGCTGTTTAATCTTGCTTCATTTTATTTTATTTTCAAAATTGAGAGTTTTGAGAGTTTTTTTTTGTGGTGAATGGTGGTGGAATGAGCTTAATTTCATCTTTTAATGGGTCAGAAATTGGTCTTAAGAAGATTAGGTTTGAGGGTTTAATTGGTAATGAAATGAGCTTAATTTAATGCTTTTATCGTTCGGAACTTGATCTTTTTTTACTTCATTTAAATTGTTAGAAGCATAAATTTGGTTTATATTTAACTGGGGTTCCCTTTTAAATCATTTTCTCAGATACCATTGTTGTTGTGTCATTGTTTTTGTAATCAAATGAGTTTAATTTAACACGTTCTTGATCAAAATCTGATCTTTGTTTTTTGCTTCTTCGAATGCAGGGATCACATCGTTTATTGAAATCGCCCTTTCCTTAGATGGACAGTACAGAGACGTAAAAACTAGCTTCCTTTTCTGTGGGATTCAGTGTTTTCGGAAGGGAATATATAAATTCTCATATTGATTTGTTTAAGTGGGTGAAAAAAGGATTACCAGTGTTTGTTCACGATGGAAGCTTATATGAGTTCAATTGGCTCGAAACTGCAAATGTTGTACACATCTGATCATGCCTCTGTGGTCTCTATGAACTTGTTTGTCGCGCTTCTTTGCGCTTGTATTGTAATTGGTCATCTTCTAGAGGAGACTCGGTGGATGAACGAGTCAATCACTGCTCTTACAATTGTGAGCCTCTTTCTATTAAATCTTTAAATCCATTGTTGTATTGTTGATTGTACTTGAAATGAGACTTAGTAGATGTTTTCATTTTTTTCCTTTTTATGTATGGTTATATGCTCTGTGATTCGGTATATGAATTATATTTGATTTGTCGTGAGGTTGTGCCAGGTTGTTTAAAATAGAAAAGGAAGATTGAAAAGAAGTTTTAGTGAAAGTTACTTTTTTTGTATGTCTTTTTATCTACTTGAATTATGCCTGATACCGTGTTTGATGTTTTGTGGATTGGTGGCAGGGTGTAGGTACAGGAATTGTTATCTTGCTGATCAGTGGAGGAAAAAGCTCACGACTTTTAGTCTTTAGCGAGGATCTTTTCTTTATATATCTTCTACCGCCTATCATATTTAATGCCGGGTATGTTTATGCTCCATTAAATCTTAATGCAGTTACATTTCAAGATCATTGCTCTTTGTGATTAGTTAGTTTTAGCTAACCAAGATTAATGCACTTTGTTTGGTCTTGAACCTTACTCTGGTTAGTTTTATATCATGCTTTTCTGGTTAAGAGCAAGACGTTTCCCATCTTATTTATTATTTGAAAATCTGTTCTGTATTTGACTTTGTTTAATGATGATACTGTTGATATAATAGGAGGATTTCTACAATTGTCTTCCTCTAGCCTAGATATAATGTTTGATTTATTTTTTTCGTCATCTCTTTCTGATTACCAGGTTTCAGGTGAAAAAGAAGCAATTCTTCCGTAATTTCATGACAATTATGCTATTTGGTGCTGTTGGTACATTAATATGCTGTGCGATCATATCAATAGGTACACCCACGAACTCCAGACCTGCAGTTGATTTAATTCTTTGTAATGCTTCTCACATTTTATGGAGTCAAAACATCAGGACTGAAATTTAGAGGAAGTTTTTTGTTTGAAAGTTGCCCCAGTGCTCCTTTGATTATGGGAAATGCATGGATGAATGCGCAAGATTTGTTTCCCCATGTTTGCTTTTTTGCTGATTGATGGTGCTATATCATTCCTTTGTCCCATCATTCAGTTTTCACCTTTGCCATTAACTCATGTTCTTTCAAATTGTAAAATATATTGCAAGTCCTTGTATTATGGAATGCTATTGACACACAAGCTGCAGGATATCCATACGAAGATCGTCTATGAGTTTGAATCTAAATGTAGAACTAAAAGATAAATACCATTGTGTTGCTTTTGAATGAGAACAGCAGAAATCACAGAAGAAAAGGAAATTGCAATCTATGCCTAGTCACCATGCTCCTTGTTGAAATTGAAATAACTATGTTTGAGTTGCATCTGATAAACACAAATAAATTTGGTACTGATTTTTTTTTTTTTTTTTGTTCTGGCAGGAGCTATGCAAATATTTGAGAAAATGGATATCGGTCCACTAGATATAGGGGATTATCTAGGTTAGACTCTATGGATCCCTTTTGTTTCAATGCTTCTCCTCTCTTGCATTTATTTTGGGGATCTTACTTTCTTGTTTTACCAATTTCAGCAATTGGTGCCATATTTGCTGCAACGGATTCTGTTTGCACATTGCAGGTCTGATACATATCAAAGTTATAGCATGTCTCAAATTTCAAACAAATATAGCACATGTACTTATATTTTTAACTTGTTTATTTGATGATACAGGTGCTTGGTCAGGACGATACACCTTTACTCTATAGTCTGGTTTTCGGGGAGGGTGTCGTAAATGATGCTACATCAGTGGTGCTTTTCAATGCAATCCAGAGCTTTGATCTTACTAATATCAATGCTGTAATTGCCTGGGAGTTTGTTCGCAACTTCCTTTATTTATTTCTTACAAGCACTATGCTGGGCGTGCTAGTAAGTCTCCTCTCTCCCTTTCCCCACCTCTCTCACACCCACACACAGCACAAATCTGTTTTCTTGCGAGCAATATCATGAAATTTGTGTGGTTCATTTCTTGCAGACTGGGCTAGTTAGTGCCTACATCATCAAAAAGCTATATTTTGGCAGGTATAACGTGGTTCAAATTCAAGTTTCTAAGTTGTGTTTAGTTCTGGCATAACTGTAATATATCATTACACCAGTCCAAAAATTTCCATCAAGACCAGATGAATTCTCAGACTGTAAAGTTGCCTTGTTATGGTTATGTACCAGGTAGATGGGATTGAGTTAGCGAAACCAAGTAACTGAAGAAGATAGGGACACTCCGTGTATATGAATTTTGCAAATTTGAGGTCTATCATGGATGTGTCAATGTGTTAGTATACCTAAATTCACGTGCATGTGTGTTTGTGTGTGTTATGTGTTGTTTTGGATTGAACCTCTTATTAGTGAAGATATGCTTGTTAGGTCTTAAAGACGTAGACATTGCAGTCTAAGTATGATATACATTTCGTTTCATCATTGTTTCTGGTTCTTATACCTACGATCTAACTAGTTATGAGTCGTCCAGAAATGTTTTTGGTTCATTTCTTGAACATTTCTTTTCATGGTTGTTTGTAGTGCTGTACAGGTGATCTAACTGGTTATTCCTAATACTTTTCTTTTCCTTTTTTTTGGGGGGTGATTTCTTGAATCAAACTTCATGCTCTTGAGCACAGATATTCAACATAAACATAAAAAATCTGTTTCTGTGCCGATTCAATTAAACACAATTGTTATCACATTGATACTTAATTATTGAAAAAAGGCTAGAATATGCAGAATGAAGTTCTGGATGGTAGACTGAATATTGATATGATTCAGGCACTCAACAGATCGTGAGGTTGCTCTTATGATACTCATGGCATACCTTTCATATATGCTAGCTGAAGTAAGATCCCTTACTTTCTTGGCAGCTCTTCTTTTGTTCTATTCTGCAGCTCCATGTCTTCCTTAGCTAATTTTGTTGATCATGTAACTGACTTTTGGTGCCTTGCAGCTGTTCTATTTGAGTGGCATTCTCACTGTATTTTTCTGTGGGATTGTGATGTCTCATTACACCTGGCATAATGTGACTGAGAGTTCAAGAGTCACTACCAAGTATGTCTTATCCAAAGTTGTCTTATGATGCATTAGGAAGTGTTCATTTTTTAATTCTCTAAATCTTACCCTAATTATTACAGGCATGCTTTCGCAACCTTGTCATTTGTTGCCGAGATTTTTATCTTCCTTTATGTTGGTATGGATGCCTTGGACATTGAGAAGTGGAGATTCGTTAGTGATAGGTATGTTTTCATTTATATTTGTGCTTCATCAATTCATTCAACCTCATCCCTTTTGGAATTTATTCTCTCAGTATTTTACTAAAATTGTGTGATATAAATGCTGTGTTGAAACATTGTCTCTTTGTTGATCCTGACATCTGGCATTTGACTTTAATTTCACTTTTTACAGCCCCGGGACTTCTGTTGCTGTGAGCTCGATACTACTAGGTCTCGTTATGGTTGGAAGAGCAGCATTTGTTTTCCCGTTATCCTTTGTGTCCAATTTATCTAAGAAATCACCTAATGAGAAGATTGGCTTCAGGCAGCAAGTACTTAGTTGTTCTAATTGTTATTGTTTTTGTTCTGTATTAGTATCATTTCCTTTTCTCTTGATTGATCTATCTGATACATAAAACTTCGATTCCTTTTCAGTTTATAATATGGTGGGCTGGTCTGATGAGAGGCGCTGTGTCAATGGCACTTGCATACAATAAGGTACTGAGTGGACAGATGCTGATATCAATAGTTCTATGCAGGTTGATCTTATATGTTAATGTATTTACAAACTTTTCTATGTTAAATAATTGCAGTTCACAAGTGCTGGGCACACCAACCTAAGAGCAAATGCTATAATGATCACCAGCACCATTACTGTTGTTCTTTTCAGCACAGTGGTAAGTGATTTCCCTAGTTGTGAATAACAGAAAATTGTGTTGGCTTGGTTTACTGATCTGCAGAAAACTTCAAAATTTCTTTCACCCTCTTAACATCTTCTATCCCAGATAGCTTCTTTTGCCAATTTGATCTCCCATAGGATTAGAATAGGAACTAGTTATACTGGTTCTTTGACTACAGTGCAAAGAAAAACAAGAAATATGAGTTATAATGCAATACTATTTTCAGTTTAGCTCTGAGTCAACGGACTGTTGTGGTCTAATCGGGTGTTTAACAATAGCTGCATCAATGACTGTCTATCATCTCTGATATTTCTTTTTCTTACTAGCAAACAGTTTTTGGGTATCAACTACTGGCAATATTATTATTTTTATTTGCAATTGTTTGCTTGTTTGGCAAATTGTATGAGATGCTGTTCATTTTGGTAACAATTCTTCTCTGTGCTCAGGTGTTTGGTTTGATGACTAAACCTCTTATAAGTATTTTGCTGCCTCATCCAAAATACCAATCAAGAAGCTTATCATTTTCGTCAGATGCAGCTACTCCAAAATCAGTTACAGTGCCACTTCTTGGAGAGGGGCAGGACTCCTTAGATGATCTAGGTGGCCATGACATTCCCCGTCCAAGCAGCTTACGTGCACTCTTGACCACTCCAACACACACTGTTCATTACTACTGGCGCAAATTTGATAACGCCTTCATGCGCCCTATGTTTGGTGGCCGGGGTTTTGTTCCCTATGTTCCTGGCTCACCGACAGAGCGGAATCCTCCTCAGAATCAATGGCATTGAAAAGAAAGCCAAGCAAGATGTACAAAATATTTATAAGTTGTAAGTATTGTGAGAATAATGAAGCCCTGCTACATCTTTGAACCTACTGCTGAAGATTTTGACAGGATTTTGGCATTCCTGTTTGGAAAGCAGTGTGTCATATTTTGTAATTAGCTTTGCGATGTATGTTAGCTGTCAGATCAGGTGTGCCTGATCATTTTTCTTATTGACGTTGTAGTTTTGTGATACTGAGAGCTTAAATTGAACTTTTGTTGTGTTGCCATTATAATTATATTCTTTTTGTTGGTTTTATGTAATGTATTGCCCTTTTTTTCTTTTCTAATCTTGAGAATGATCTGTTGTATTGCTCTTGGTTTTGATTCAAGCTGGAAATTAATCTGTCAGAATCTCTATTTTTAGCAGCAGGACCTGGTCCTGATCCAGATGGACAAGCAATGCTGCCTGCTTCATACTATATCTGGATGTGATATTTACCGTCGAAATTGCTGAAACATTGGCTCTCAGACATTTGCCTTGTAGGGATTAGAGCTCTCAAGAGTCGAGCTATTTCTCCAAGTACCATATATAGCTGTGATTGTTGATGATATTTTCGAGCTGTCGATCCTCTTCTTTTAGCCACATTAGGATCTAGGAGAGATGCCAATAGTGTTGCCAATGCTCTTGCTGCGGCTTCGGCTATGTGGGTTTTCGTTTTTGGGCAGAAAACACTTGGTTTTGTATGTTTTTTCGAGTTCCTCGAGCTGGGTTTTGATAGAGAGGAAATCATCCTCCAAGTCCAACTCTTGCCATTAGAGGGTGAAATTTGCAAGGTTTGGAGGTATAGGTCTTGAGCTTATTAAAGGTTTTGTGGTAAACTATAAAATTAGTCCCTCTAGTTTTGCATAATAAATTAAATAATCTCTCTAATTTTAAAAAATAATTAATTAATTTGTTTTCCATTTAATGTTATTTTCCATTTTTTTTCCAAAAATAAAGAGATTAATTTATAATTCACTCGATTTTGTGGGGTTGATTGTGCGGGTTCTTGCTCTGTAATTTTTTTTCAGCTCGAGAGGACAATATATATAGTTTATTCACCACTAAAAAAAGGAAACGATATGCAATGTAGCTCAAGTGGACAAAAATCTAGTTTGATACTCTAAAAAATTAAAATTTTGTGTTATTAGACTATTTAATATGATATCAACAATTTTCTTTTCATAATAAATTATAATAAATTTTAATGATGAAACTACCATTTCTACAAAGCAACCTCAAAGTCACGAGAAGCATTTTCTTGCGATAACTTTTTTTTTTTTTTTAGTTTAGTAGAAGATTCGAAGGATTTTGGAATATGTAATGACCATAGTACCCCTCCCCACCTCCACCTCCACCTCCACGAAGGCCTTTTAACTCTACATCGATTTTAATTTTGATCTAAAACAATTTTTAATCCTCTATTTTTATCTATTTTCAAATTGAGCCAACTGATGTTTGACAACGTTGAGTCTATCTAACGGTACTTCTTTTTCCGTTGGAGGCTTTGAGCTCTAAATATGTAATGAAATTCTCTCAAAATTATTATTATTATTATTATTATTATTATTATTGCAATTTTATGCATCTTAGAAACCAAGAAACCGTAAAAGAAATAAAAATAAATTAATTCTCATCGTAGTCGGATTACTTTCGGAAACCTAAGAGAGCAGACGTCCTGTTTCTACAAGGATTTACTATTGCCCGCCCTCTCTATAAATATTTCCATCCGGTTTTTCACACAAACCCCATAATTATACTCACAAGTGAGTTTCTTGCCTCCAAATCTCTATATCGTTTCCGTTTTTTGCCTACTGAGTTAGCTTCTTTGCATTTTTTGCGTACTAAATATTTCTTGAGTTAAGGAAGAAGAAGTTGAAGAAATAAGGGAGAATCAAAGATGGTGTGTGGGTGTAGCCTAAGTGATGGCCACCATCATGTTGATGGGGATTCCAAGAAAGGGTTTCTTGAGTATAGAGAGAAAGAAACGGGAGTTGAAGAAAAAGAGTTAACTCCGGTGCAAGAAGAACTCGTGGAGGCTTTGGTGTGGTTCAAGAAGAGAAATTTTACTACAAAAGAGTCTTTGAAGGCTAAGATCAGCACGGCCAGTTGCAGTGCCCATCAATCTGTGAACCCACCTGGGTGTTTTGTACCCAAGAAAAGGAGAGGATGTGGAGATGGGTTTCTTTCCATGAAAGGCCCCCAAAGTAATGCTGTTGAAGAAGCCAAAAGTACTGTTACTTCCACTGTTGATGAATTAAGGCTTCCTTCCAAGAAAACCCAAAGTTGTCCTGATCAAGAAGATGCCATGAGTACTACTAGCAGTGTTGATGAAGTTGTGAACACACTTGGCATTCTCGTACCCATGGAAAAGAGGGGAAATCGAAAGAGCCATGTCAAGAAAAGCCATTATCATCACTACGTTTGCTCTCATGTAGATGGTCTGAAATTAACGATTGAGAGGCAAGAAGAGAAAAAAACTGCAGCTGGAAAAAAACCAATCTTTAAACTCGAAAGGATGGATAATGAGGATGGTCAAGGAGAGAGACCATCTGAGAAAAGAAAGAAGATGGGAAGGGTAGATTTCAAGAAGCTAGGTTTGGATCCTGCACCCAATTTCTCTTCCCAAATTAAAGACCGGATAGATCATCAAGAAGGCCGTGACAGTGAGATCAAGTTAAGGATCATGAAGCAAGTATTCAAAACTGATATGAATATGCACCACGACCGTTTCTCAATGCCTGTGAATCAAATAAAGGATATCAAAGATTTTCTGAAGGAAAACGAGATCGAGGGCACAGAAGTTAAACTTGTGGAAATGGGTCTCGAAGATGATGATGTTCATCAAAGTACAATGAGATTGAGGAAGTGCCACATAAACTCCAATATCTCCTATGTGTTAGCCTCCAACTGGAGTGATTTTCTGAGAAGAAACGAGGGTGCACTAAAGGAGAATGACATTGTGCAAGTTTATTCCTTTAGGCGTGATGGGAAGCTCTGGTGTGTCCTCATCAAGATTATGGATGCAGATGATGTTGCCAGGGGTACTGCCGCATCCGAGAGAAGTACTGCTCAAGAGAATAACAATGGGGATCATGGTACTGTAGCCGGACAGGCTTTTCACGGGAGTCAAGCCAGTGAGGAAGGAGCCAGAATTAGCCAAGCATAGAGGAGACGATCATCCAAGGGGACAATATTGTTATGGCATTGCTAGCTAATTTGTTAGCTTAATTAATTTAGTTTCATGTTTTTCTTTCTCTGGACAAGGATTTCAGTTTTCTTGCAGCTGATCACATCACATAGTACTAATGTTCAAGTTGCTTCATAGATCAGCTAACTAATTGATTCTTCTATATACTGAAATTAAATAATTGTTCTCCTATATATTGTTGGTGTAACTGTTTGAATTCGCTTTATAATTAATTATAACCTGATGCATAATATGTATATGATCACGATCGATGACAAGCTCTTTCAACATCACAAAAATGGTGAAGCTGGTGTGGTAGACGGGCAAAACTGCCGATACCTGCCTTGCTACTCGTCTCAGTTCCATGGCTTCGTTCTTGATTATCACTGTTTATTACGAGGATCATTCTTGATCCTATCCAGTGAGCAGCATGATCATAATCAATTTGTTGCTGCATAATATTTGTATGGAGCCGTTGGTATCTTGGTTTTCATGTTGGATCGTGTCTACATCTGATCATTGCTTTTCTTCACAAATTTATCTGCTGTTTCAAGTTAGGGTTTAGAAAATTGAAAACCTATAATTTAGTCCTTTAACTCCCCCTTTTGTTTTATTGTGACATGGTTTGTTTGTTTTTTAATCAGTTATGCCCTTTGATAATTTAGAAATTTTAAAGAAAAACCAACATGCACATAGTATGGAATTAGAGAAAATCAAGATGCTTTGATATTGAGGCAATGATCAGCAATAATTAAGAGTTAAATTAATTATAGGTTTTCAAACAATACTTTGGTTCAAAGAATAATTTGGTTTTGGATAAATCTCAATTTATTCCCAAACAAATATATTCAATTTTAGTTATATCCCAAACATTTAAAATTTATCAATTAGATCTCAAATATCTCATAATCTCAAATTTTTAAAACTTTTATCTGATGTGCATGCATATGCACTAAAATGATGAAGATAAAAACAATGATTAAGAATTTTTTGAAATATTTGGGATCAAATTGATAAACTTTATGGGTTTTGGACTTAATTGATAACGAGATTACAAGTCTCATCATTTTGATTATAATACAACACGAACAACTATGAATGTCAAAAGTTAAAGAGGAATTGGCACCAATGCATGTAAGATAATCAGCAAAGATTTTCTTTGATTTTAGGTGAATGTGAATTTGAAGAGGCTATCTGATGCAGACTGTACAAGTTTTCCTGATGATCACAGGAAAACAATTAGCGGCTTCGCAGTTTTCCAGGTGAATTCAGATCATCCACTGGAGCAGATGAGTACTGTTTCATTGCTAATGCCATTACTTAGGAAGAGCTTGGTATTACACTGTCAAGCACCAATTCTTTGTTAACTTTACCTCCTACCTTTCTATTATTAAATCCATTATTCTATACCAGAATTAAGCATATTAAAGTGGATTAATTTCCACTTAACCTGTTAGAGATCAAGTTCATAAGAAGTTATACAAGGGCAACATTTATCAACTAAAGTATATAATTATTGCTGTTGCCTTTGCGAACATAGGTTCTGGTTCCTCTGTCACAAGCTTAGATTAAAGTCATAAGAGTTGCATGAATTGAGATTAATTAGATAACTAGCAGTGTTTATTATTCAGTGCTGCAAGTTCAATATCTCCGAGTCGGTTTAGCACATCGCTGATTCTTGGCCTTTCCAGGAGTTGGTCACGAGTGCATTCAAGAGCAAGCAGTGTAAAATCTCTCAATTCTTTTGCTTTCTCAGTTGTAAGTGGTCTACCAACCACAACTATGGGGTCAAGCATGATCTCTTTAAGCCTCTCACTCATTACACATTCCTTCACATGATCCACTAAATAGTATGCCTTGCTAGACTTTTCAATCGGAGGAGAATCACATACTTCTTTTCCGGTCAGAAGTGCAAGGATCAGTAGACCAATGCTATAAACATCAATATTCTTCTGATCGTTTGTGGGATATAATTTTTGATGATGAGAAGTCAGTCAGCACCGGAACATTGTGTTCGTCTAGCAAGATACTTGAGGGTTTAAGACCGCCATGAACAACGAGTCGAGGGAGTTGAAGGCGGAAGTACGCAATCGAGCAAGCTAAATGAAATGCAATATTCACCCTATGTTTCCAGGGAAGAGGTTCAAAACCTGGTGTTCTATTGCCCATGCGATCACCAAGAGTTCCACTGGACTTGAAGGATTCAAAAACAAGTACAGGAATTTCAGTGTCCAGGCAAACTCCTACCAACTTGAGTGCATTGTGGCCATTCATTTGTTTGGAAATTATAATATCAAGAACAGAAGATTCAAGCCCATTTTTTACTGTGAACTTTTTGACAATTACTTGCTGGCCTTGCAGAAAACCCTTGTACAATCTAAAGTTTCCATCATCCAGAAAAACTTGCTTTGAGTCGTAGTTATTTGTTGCCTCTTTGAGTTCTTCCTTGGAGAATAAGAAGCAGATTGGACCACTCCTTCTGCCGCCAAGCAAATGGGTTGTCTTCTCCATCAATCTTCTTTTGTTTCTCTCGAACACAGCCTCATCTTCTGGTTTACGATCCTTCATGGCCTTAAAACATGGAAACATCTTGCCTATTCACCGAATGAAAAGCCCATGAATCACAGGAGAAAACATCCAAGTTAAGGAAATCTCCATCCACGTCCACTTACTCTTAATTGTTTTCACGTGTAAGAATCTTGATTTTTAGCTTTAAATCATAATTAATCAAGAGTTATTTTTCATAAATAATTTATAACAAGAATAAATAAAAATTATTTAGGTTAGAAATATGTTTAGTAAAAATAACTCAAATTAACACCCCCCCCCCCCTTTTTTTTTTTTTTTTGAAGACGAAGAAGAAGAAATATAGTATAAGTTAGAGTATAAATTCAAGATTTTGATTAAAATAAAGTTTTAACTAACTCAACTTTATACCAAAGTTTTAATATAAGAAAATAGTAATATTTCGCTTTAATAAACAATTAAAAAATAAATGGCCTGAATTAAACAATCCTACATCAGAATGTAATTAATTAATAATCTCATGCCTAAAATTAATCCTAAAAAAGCGTGTCACATACCATGTACTAAATATTAGAGCACTGCCCTCTCTATTACGAGAATAATACATGTTATGGTAATTAATAACTATGCAAACTCAGTTTATTATTATTAATGGTATTAATTATCTTGCATAAATCATGTAACCCATGATAATCTAAGGCTTCCCAAATTAGTCATCGCTATTAATTACTAATCGCCTATGGAGACGAGTTTCTAAGCTTCTCAATATATGGTGACCGATATTTTTGGTCGGCCTAAGCTCATGAAATCTGGGTTTACACGAGGCATTTGAGCATGCCTTCGGTGATCAATTGGGTCTTCGTAGCCCTCTAAAACGATGATTTTGACCATAACAGGCCTCATGTAAACTACAAGAGGCATCAATCTGTATTCTAACAGGATTAGTGACTCTAATTTTGTGGAATTTCTTGAATTTTTTTGTCCCTTTCGTCTTAATTTATTCTTTGGGATGTGAAAGTAAAAATTCTATCCTGACAAGGCAATAGAGATAACACAACCTGAAGAGAGTTTTTTTTTTACTTCAAAAGGCGGTGTCTTGGTGGTTACAAAGAGTAATAATGTCTTTTTACTGTATTTTATTAGGCATACATAGAAGAAATCTCTCTACGCTCGATTGTTGTTCGTTTTGTGTGTAAATGCAACAAACAGACATCCTGAAGGCATCCCCCCGAAAGAGGGCACAAAGAGCAAGAAAACTTGGACACACATAACTAGTCCCCTGTTATTTCCTTGCAGCATTTATAGCGTGAATGCTTGTCTTCCATCCTTTTATAAGTTCTAGCTATGAACAAACCTGGACAAGGTATCTCTAATGGCTAAGTATCAACGGTGTAAAAGGTATCCAAGCATGATACTGATGAACGCAGTCATAAGAACAAATAGAAGCGGGAATCCCACGTACACTCTTTTTACGCTTGTCCGACTTCTCAATACATCCTGCCGATGAAAGGTGGGAATCCATCATAAAGTAGATTTCATATAGGATCGGAGACAGCTCAAAAGATTGCATATTTGCATTAGATAGAGAAGAGCCTATTTTGAGAACTTACTAGTTCTTCTTGCAAGATTTTCTGTTCTTGATTGCCTTGTCTCTTCTCCTCTGTTAACTTTGAAATAGTAGCCTCTGCCTGCACAGGAATATCAAGTGGCCCTATTAGACGTTGTACTCAAGTCAATTATTATAAATGTCCAGAACCACAAATCAGAAACAGGCGGACCCAATAAAATTTTCGCCCTTTTTTCACAAGATAATTGTGGCCACCTATCCTTCAAAATGCCGAAATAAAGAACGGGGCCCACTGCCACAATGGTTTTCAAAAGGCAGTGCAATTTCATGTCTCTTAGAACAAAAAATAAAGGACAAAAAAAGAGATATCCAGAAGCCACGCGCTTGATGTACAGGAAAAAATCACATCACATGTGTGTCTAGTCAGAGCCAGAGACTAGTGTATTGCTGGGTCATAAATATGTTGAACTATTATCATTTTAAGCAGAGCCCCAGTATCTTGAGCAGGAAGATTGTGAGAAAGACTAACCTCGTTTAGCTTTAATTCAAGTACATGCAATTTTGATTTCATCTCCTCAACATCACGGGTCAACTTCAGCTCCTGCACAGCATTCACTGTTATGACTTCCTCATTCTTCAGAGAAGGGGACTCCATATCATCCGCTAGCTTAGAGAGCTCATTGTTACTGGCATCCTTGTCTTGCTTCAACTCTTCGTCCTGTTCCAGCTTCAACTCCTTCTCAACGACATCATCAATATTTGGTAGCCAAACCGTCTCATTTGACAGCTTAGACTCTTGATGAATCCCATCCTTCTTTGGCTTCAACTCTTGATCATGAATACCATCCGTCTTTGGCTTTAACTCTTGATCATGAATCCCATCCTTCTTTGGCTTCAACTCTACATCATTAGCTGTATTGAGTTCATGGCCATTGGTCATTTTGAATTCTGAACTCTTGGCAATCTGATGTTATTATGGAGAAGAATCATTTTTAGGTACTTAAAAAGGAAAAACTCGAAAAAAAACGGAAGAATACATCAAACTGAATTCAAGGACATTAATGTTCAATCCTACAAAACTAAGTAATACCAATATTATCAATTCAGAAGGAACTTTCTAACCGTTTGTGGTGGAGTGAGAATTTCAACTCTATTCTGCACAGGATCTTTCAGCACAGAAGGTTCAAAAAAAGGCCCCTGCTTAAGCACTCCATTAATTGGTGACAGTACCGGTGATTCAGGTGGGCTGATGAGGGCCACTCTCATCTTGACCTCTTCGACATGGTTGCCATTATCTTTGGCAAACTGGCAATAAAACAAACAATAATCATATGAACCAAACTAGAGATTCAAAGTAAAATGTAAAACTCCATGCCACTTACCATACTAGGTGTGATGTCCTTCTCGGTTGTTCCAACAGGAACAATTGCGCTTTGGATTAAGAACTTGTCTTTGCACACCATATCATGAGGAGCCACCTTTTGAGCTTGCATTGTGACTGCATAGCATTTAACACCAAAGCTAAGGGGATTAGAAAGACTATAACTGAAGAAAATAACATCTGCTTAAAAACTACATGCTGCAGAAAGAGCAAGGAGCACATGATTTATAGAATGAAATTAAAGGGGGACAACAATGAAACAGCAATGGTAAGTGCAAACTATAATAAAAAGCAGCTTCATTACCCTCTTTTCACAAGTTTCACAACCCAAGCATCATACGAATTTAAAGAGTATTTGGCAGTGTGGTTGCGGTTGCTTTTCAAATAACTTTTTGTGCCGAAATGCATGCCAATGATGTTTTTTCATTTTTTAAAAATCATTTTTGACATCAGCACATCAAAACGATCTAAAACATACAAAACATATTAAATTTTAGCAAAAAAAAAAAATTTTGAATTTTTTGGGAACGCGGTGCAAACCACGTTCCCAAACGTATTCTTAATTACTGCCCTTTATCTTATAGTTTCTAAGCCAAATTACCTTCCAATCTCATTTTTAAAATCAACAGTTCAATCAAGACAGGAGAAGTTGGGTGCAAAGATGCAAATTCATAGGGAGAATCAATGTCCCACAAACCAGATCAAAACTAAAATTCATCCAATAACAATGTCCATTATTGAATTGAGGATAAATTAGCAGAAAAACAGAACACAAAACAGCAGAGGTCAGATGATAACCACAGAGTCTTAAAAGCAGCCAGTCCAAATTCCACGCCACTTGAACCTTCAACTCAAGAACAATCAATGTATTATAGAGCCTAGCATGCGAGCATGCACGCAAACACATGCTTTCAGTATTTCACAAGGATGTCGTTTCAATTAGCTAGATAAAAATAGAAAAACTTACCAATAAATTCAAAAGTTGATTTTGGATCGACAATGCCAACATTTGGTCGCACGCAGTACTTCTTAGGTGAAGTTGTTTTAACCTGCCAATAACATGCTCAAATGATATTACCATCCAGCATTACATCTCTCGAAACACAATGCAGAGTCTCAAACAAAATCAAGCAAAATACAATTCAAACCTTGAACGCAACATTGTGGAAGGTGTTATTGGTAAGCCGTATTGAGCATGAGCTTTGCTTCTTCACTTCAACTACAGAAAACATTATCGCATGCCATAAGCTAAAGTCCAATCAAACCAAGCCAGCTATTACATGTATAATTTCCACTTTCACATAAACAATTCCCAGATAGCATCCAAGGCCACGCTTAAATTCTTTTAATTAAAAAAAGAAAACCCCAAAATGAGTATTTCCTTGTTTCCAGTCCTGTAAAATAAAATCCTGCAGAGATGGTTTTTGTATCTTCGAAAGCATCAGAGGCAAACCTTTTTCTCCAGCGAAGAGCAAAATCCACAACAGAGAAGGTAATAAATAAAAGATGCAATTACAAATTCATAAACCTTTTTATTATCCTTCACCAACTTTATTCTCATTCACCAAACAAAGCATAAAATATCTTTTAACAGTCAACAAGAAAAGAAACTCAAATATGAAAAGAAGAATAAAACCATACATCAATGTTCCAAGAATAAGAAATAATAGAAATGGGGCCATGTGTGTTTTAATAGTATTAATGATTATTACTCACAAATAAATTTGAGTTCCTTGGGCAGGATTTCCAAAAGCTGTGTCATGATTTCTTCCTTTACTTTTTTTTTTTTCCTATCAAAATCGAAAAGCAAACCTCATAGGATCCAAAGCTCTGTGACTCCTCTTTCTCTGCATTATAACCAAAGAAAAAGTAAGTATTCATACAGATCAAACCCAACCCACATGCCAAAAGTCCCCAATCTATACACCTACACTATTATTTAAATATAATATGTAGTTTTTTTATGCTCAATATCCATTTTCTGATTCATTTTCACATGATCAAATAAAAATTAAAAACAAATAAATAAATAAATTATAGCAGTGTCATATAATCATGGCATGAACCACCCCTGTTTTAATCAAATACTAAACAACTAAATAAATCAACGGATTATTCAATCCCCAATTTAAAAACAAAACAAAAGTAAATAGCAATAAATTAAAAAAAAAATCACAAAAATCTCAGTCAGTAGAATCAGTACCGACTCCAGTAGACTCTTTTGTTTTCCCTTTTTTTAATTATTAACGCAGATCGCAATCAAAATCATTACACACATAGGGTTGACTCTGATTGAAATCGACTCGAGTCGTGGTTGACTCGGTTTGAACTTAACTCAGAAACACGACAGCGTATTGAACCGGAGAGACGTACAGTGTAGAAACGGAGAGCTGAAACTGAAAACTGAGCCCAATTCAACTACTGAGAAAATCAAAGCGAGTCAAGAGGAACGACACCGTTTAGATTCTCTAAATAGCGTGTAACAGCAACAAAAAAAAAAGATAAAACAGAAACGTGTTCTTCTCCGATGGAGTGAAAACAAACAGACTCGAGGACACTCACAAACTGAAACGAGTCAAAACGACACTGGACACAGCATAAAACGATAGAGGGAGGGAGGGAGGGTGGAAAAGGAGGGGTGAGGTGAAAGTGAATTTATAAGAAAGAGAGAGGGGAGGGATAGGAAAGAGAGTTATTGAATTGCGTGTCTGTAACGTTTATTTATTTATTTTTAATTTGATTTGATTTTTATTTCGTTGTAATAATGATTTCTCAAGAAAAAAACAGAGAAATTTCCACACCTTCTTCGCAGAGAGAGAGAGAGAGAGATGAACCCTAGAAATTCTTTTGAGATAGAGGAAGAGAGGGAAAGGAGTGTGTATTTGGTTAGGTGATCTAAAATGGAGTAGAGTAGAGTAGAGTAGAGTAGAGTAGAGTAGAGTAGAGTAGAGAAGAGAAGAGTTCTGCTGCTGCTGCTGTTGTTGTGTTGCAGATTATTAATATTGGGAGTGAAAGCTAAGTTTTTGTGTTGGCAAGGAACAGGGAGGGAGAGAGAGAGTTGGTGGTGGAGTTGGTTGTATTAAAGTAGTATAACCGTCTCTGTGCTGCAGATACGCAAGTATATGTAGGAGGCGGAGGAGGAGGAGGAGGAGGAGTGGGGGGTCATTGGGTTGGGTTGGTGGGTTTGGCGCTGATAGACTGATAGCGGTTGTACCGGCCGTTTCCTTTTTCCTTTTTCCTTTTTCTTTTTTAAGCCATGGGAATGGCTGGTGCAGGTCAGGGAGTTTGTGTTTGCATGTTCAAATTTAATTATTATTTTTTTTGGCCGGTTTTTAAGAGTTGCTATTATTGGGATAAAAAAAACTTAATTTTATTTATTTACGTCTTTATTTACTAAAAAGCTATTAAAACTTTTTTTATATGTATATATAAAAACTATAATAATACTGGATGTGAAAAATAAAATAAGAAAATTATTCTCTTCAAGATGAAAAAAAACTAGAAAAGTAGGAAAATAAAAATAGAAAAAATATTTATTAGAAAAAATATTTATTTTACAAAATCGTTGAGTTACAGTACATGTTTTCTACTACCTTTAACCAAAACCATTATAAATCATCACGCTCTAATACCAATTAACATAGATAAAAATAAAGGATAGCAAAGTTTATTATAAGTTAAAATTTTTAAAAACCAAGAACACTATAATTATAAAAAAAATACTCTTAAAATATTTAATTTTACTCAAATTTGCTGGTTAAAAAGAAAACTTTTACAATTCTTTATATAAAAAGTTCAAAAAAACTCTAATAATTTTTAATTTTATTTATTCATGTCTTCCCCTCCCTTTGGAAGGGTGAAATTAGTAATATTTATGATTACTAATGATAGTAGCTATAGGAGTGATTCCTTTAATTGAATTCCTAATCATTTAAATTATAAGTAGGCCATCGTACGTTAAGGGTCATAGTTTTGAAACCCAACCCGGTCATCGATCCAGTCCAGTGATCGGGTCATAGGTCAGATGGGTTGACCCGGGTCAACCAAAAAAAAATATTTTTAATTCATTCTTATATAATTATAATGTTTTTTCTATGTTTTTTTTAATTCATTCTTATTATCAATACATTAATTTTTTTTAACAAGAAAAACAGTCACTCCAAATTCCCTAACCCACCGTTTTGCACGTTTTTCTTTCTTTTTGTTTTTTTCCAAACATAAACTATCTTAAAACTTTTTAAAAGCACTTCTCTTTCCCTTCCTATGTGTTTTGATGACAGGTTTACTTCAGAACACATAAAAGTTATCACCGCAAATTCAAACCCTTTTAACAGTAAATAGTAAATACCATCAGCCACCACCAAAGGGATTAAACCATCAAAGTTTTTCTTTTGTTACGGGGAAGAGAAAGAGAAGTAGTGGTGATCATAACAAGACCAAGTGCACTTTTTCTTCGGGTAATGTATCAGTTCTCTTGCTTCTTTAAATGATTTTGGGGTTGTTGAGAAAATGATGGGAGATGAAGGGAGTTTTGAATCTTGATGATTGAATCAAGAACTGCTAATCAATGTCCAATCAAGAACTGTGAGTTCAAAAAAAGACAAAGAACAAAGAAAAGAGAGAGTGAAAGAAAGAGATTGGTGAAGAGAAACAAAAGTCTAACCTTATTGAAGGGATCAAGAGTCTTCTGCTCCTCTGCAATTCGGGATTGTAATAGTTTTTCTTTATTAGGTTTTCTCTGTTTGCAATTGCAGGCTTGCATCTTCAGTGCATCGTTCATCTTCGTTGTTTTGGCCTTTAAAGGCCAAAACGATGTCGTTTAACCTCTATGCATATAAAAAAAAATAGGTTGAGTCTCAGCCGGGTTTCGCTGGGCCAACTCCCAGGCGGGTTTTTGCTTAGACCCGGACCGGTCCCATGCCCGGGTCGACCCGCCGGGCCGGTCCGGGTTTCAAAACTATGTCAAGGGCACATAACATTTCTTGAGAAAGTAATCTATTTGAATACCATTTTTATCATGACCATGAAGTTGTTTGCTTTCCATTTATTGAACCTTTCTTCATGCAAGTTTTTTGTGTTTGAAATTGTGGTTACGGTTACTTTTCAAAGTGATTTTTTCTCAGAAAAGTATCAAAATAATATTTTTTTGATACTTTTAAAAATCATTTTTGATATCAGCGCATCAAAATGATCTAAAAACACCAAAACATATTAATTTGAAGCAAGGAAAAAAATAAAATAATTTCAAATTTTTTTGAAAAGCGTTTTTGAAACGCAAATAACAAAAACATCAGATTGAATTTTTTTTAGTGTTTTTCGATGTTTTCGATGTAGTGATATCTAAAATGAAAAAAAATAAGGAAAAAAATATATATTCAAGTGAAAAATATTTTTAAAAAGTATTTAACACCATAATATCAGGAAAAAAATTCATTCTCGGGGAAGTAACTCCAAAAAAGAAATGGATTTTCATCAATTTGTGCTCTTTATATATTCCTTTATGGAATCCACCCACCATTCGAGCCTTGTTGATATGTGTTTTTTTGTCACAATACGTATCCACTCCATGATAATTGCTTGCTTTCCATCTCCATGCAGCGAATACGAACTTTAAAATTAAAATGCTGAGCGTCTGCCCCCACTGAGTTCAATATTCTTGATAAACTCGGTATCCCTCGCAGGAGTTTAACGATGCTTCTAATCTTCTCCCCTTTATGCAGGTTTTCTTTATAATCATGGTAAAGTCAATCTCCTTTTCTTTTCACGTAGTGATGCTGCCCTTACTTTCTTCCTCTAAAGTTGCTTTTGGGAGAGAGGTTTTCTGCATCAAAAGAATTTATTAAATTGTTCTGCATACATCAGAGACAGTGTATGAGATGTGTTCTTGACATGTTCAGGTAAGAAAACTTAATCTTAATTGATGTTCAAACTAAATTAAGGATATTTCTTGCTTTCAAATGAAAAAAAAATATATAATTATAGTTGTGTAAGGTTTTAAAAAAAACAATTAAAGTATGTTTTTAGATATTTTGATATATCAAGAACAATTATAAATCTCAGATCCACTTCGATTAAGTATTTGTATTGCTATATGGATTTGTCACAAGAATTCGGTTCCTAAAAATTTTAATTTTTTTTATTTAAAATGAATTTTTTTATATTTTTTTGATCGTTTGATGTGCCGATAATAAAAACAAATTTATTTTGATGCATTTTTAAGCGAAAAACACTTTAAACCACCACCGCTATCACAATTTCAAACAGACCCGAAGCATAAAAAAACTAGCTTGAGTCATTCATATCGTCAAGTCAATCTAAATCTATTAATTTTATTCAAAATCATATTGTATTGATTTTTTTTTAAAAAAATTAATTTTGAACTAACAACCGGATTTATTCAAGTTAATCAAATCGCGGGTCAATTATTGAGTCACTTCAATATTTTTGAGAATCTTATTTCAATCCTCATCATCACTTTTTATTCTTCTACAGGATATTAAGGAGTAGTAAACTACACAGTGAAATAACCTTTCTTCAAGATTTAAATAAAAAGTCTCCGAAGCTCTCAATTGGTAAACAATTAATTACCTTTAATTTTATTCGAAAGGTCAAAAGCAAAAGAAAGAGAGGGAAGGGGAATTACTCTGTACTCTTTTACTCCACGTTGATTGATTCAAAATTAGAGAATCTTTAATTCCTAACAAAGAACGTGCGTGCAACCATTTCTTATTATTACTTTTTTTTTTTTTTAGTTTAATGTAGGTGTCCGGATCAGCTTAAACGCACCTCGACTAATTCCACGGGTCCTGAAGTTAACGACCATGTAAGCTTCCAGTGGCCATCATATGAGCAATCACAGAGCTTGAACCTGAGATCATAGAGGTAGCAAACCTCTTGGTCTCAAATTTTTATTATTGGACCACAACCTAGATGGTTTTATTACTCTTATTATTATTATATAAGATTGAGAGAGAAAGAGAGAGAGAGGCGTTCATTAACATTAGGTTTCACGTGAGGGGAGGAGGTGATTGCAATCACAGTTTGTACTTGTAATCTCTCCTTCTTCTTGGATGTATCTTATAGTCTTATTTTTTTATTTAAAAAAAATATTAATATCAATATTTTTTTATTTTTTAAAAAAAAAATTTATATCAGTATATTAAAATAATTTAAAAACATCAAAAAAATATTAATTTAAAACAAATAAAAAAATTTCAATATTTTTTTAAAATATTTTTGAAACATGGCAACAAACAAACCTAGAGGTTTGAAGATATAGTTTTACATTTTTATCATCATTCTTGTTTGACTTTAATTTTTTTTAGTATGCTTTTGTATTAATGATGTATTTTTTAAAAGTGTTTTTTTAAATATATATTAAAATATATTTTTTAAATTTTTAATATTAACATATAAAAAAATATTAAAAAACATTAATTTGATGTTTTTTCTCAAACTAAATATATTTTTAAAACGTATTGAAATGCATTCTCAAACATAAAAATAAATAAATAATTTACAAATGAGATTATAAAGTGGTTAAATGGAAATGAATAATCTCTTGTTGGAACCACATATATAGTTAATTGGAATTGAATTTATGAGATAAATTGTTTTAAATTTAATAAAATTGAATTGTGGATCTAAATTGTACCCATTAACCAATGAGTTCAAATCTCTTTTTTTTGTAACTTAAAAAATTACTTTCCTCATATTAACCTCTTGGATGTAGATTTCCTGTCTTTTATACACGTTTCCATTTGAAGCAGACATCCAATAAAGCTCCACGTAATACTTTTCATAATCAATTTTCATCAAATAAAATAAATAATAAATTAAAATAATATATTTTAAATATATCCAACAAAGTTATCAAAATAATATTAGAAAATGAAAAAGTATACTGTATATATCCAACAAAGTTATCAAAGTTATTTATTTCTTAAATGGCAGGATCCATGAGATATGTATTTGATACCGCAATAGATTTTATGATTGTAGTTTTAAAAAATTATTTTTAGTTATGGTTTAAAAAAAAGATATATTTTTTGTAAAAAGTTTTGTGAAATTAATTTTTACATGTGAAATAAATAAAAAACAGATATTTATAATAAAAATATGTTATTTTAACTTCTATAAAATTAAAATTTAAAATGTAATTATATATATATACAATCAGTAAAAAAAACAGAAACTATTTAATTAATCGGATTTTTTTTGGTTATAAAAACAGCCATCACGGTATCAAATGTTCTTGAAATTTCTCTCGTACAGATATAATATTATATACAATGCTGCATAGTGACAGGATCTATTAATTGACTTTATTAAGGAATTCGATTTTTTAGTCAACTCAAGGAACCAAATTTAATTTTATGATGCAAATGTCTCCTACATTAATGTTTACACATTGCGTGTGTATGTGTGTGGACTGTACGTGTACATGTATTTATTAGGACTGGGATCTGAAAAACAAGGTGGAATTCTATTCTCGAAAACATAACAAGAAAATAAAAATTATTAAACTCGATCAAATTAGATAATCGACTCGATAACATAATAATTTGGAGTCGAGATCTAGTTTTATTTTAAATTTTTATTTAGTTAAATTTGAATTATATAATGGTTGACTCTAAATAAAAATCAATTACAATGTTTCAAAAATAAATAAAAATGATTGACTCACTCAATAATATAACAATTCAAGTCCTAAAATGAGAGGGTATTTAAGAGTATGTCAGCAGTTATTTTTTAAATTATTTTTTATTTGGAAATGCATTAAAATAATATTTTTTTATTTTTTAAATATTATTTTTTATATTAACAAATAAAAAACATCTAAAAACATTTAAAAAAAACAGTATTTTTAAATAAAGAAAAAAAATCAATATTTTGAATTTGTAAGTAGTTGAGCGATTGCTTTTACAGTTAAGGCATTCTATCGCACTCCTTCTAGATGTCAAATCAATGGCAACTAAAGTGTTAATAATTCTATAGATATGTACATAAAGGTCCAAATCCAACGGTTAAACATGGCTACATAACTGTGTGGGAAATGGAAGCCTGAAAACGAAATAAAACCAACTGGGTAGTTGGGAACTTGAGAGGAGGCATCGAGAATTTAAGAACTGGGCCATGTTCTTATCAAAGAAGATCAAACTTCACGAAAACTCCTTCTCAAGCCTTCTTCAACCGCCGGTCCGATCTGGACCACTTTCTTCCACACAGGTGGTTGGCAAGCTGCACGGTGGCAATGGACAAAGGCATGCATGGAGGCAATATACCACTCGATCTGCGATCCTCTTTGGATGCAGTACAAACTGAGAATCATGACAGAGAGAACTCATCATTTATGGTAAATCATATGCTTACAACGAGGTGAATCTCAACTTATAGGAGATCAATACAAGATTTGCAAATAAACATGGTCCTTGTAATAATTCAAGCCCAAAAAGAGCTTAGTTGTAGTAATTGCCATAGTTATAAGATACAATATAATCTCTAATCCGGTTCAAGACTCAGGTAGCAGGTTGAACAAGTTGACTCGGGTATTGAACTTTTTTAAAAAATATCAAAGTTAGCATATCTAAAACAATAGTGCAATGCTTGATCAATGCTTGTATGGTTTTCTATAGTTTATATGAATTTCATCATGGTCTAGTTAGATCAATTAGGTGATCCGACAACACAGAACATGATCTAATTTGGATGTCACTTCAAACTGTTTTGGACATCGACATCGACCTTTTTAAATTCAAGTACCCTGTGAATCTGTAAATTGATTTATGACCTAATTAACTCGAACAAACTAAGATGGGTTTATTTGAGGTTAACTCTAGAAAAATTTAAAAATTAAAATAATGTTGTTTAAGACAAAATAATTAACTTGAATTGAACTAGTGATCTAATGACTAAACTCTAAACTGGTTCATATCTCGAATTAAATTTAGCAACTATAATTAAAAGGAGATGATTTTAAGGGTACATTTGTGTTACTTAAAATATTTTACAAAAAAATATTTTCTAGATTTTTTCTTAAAACATATTTTCATGTGTTTATTTTCAGTAAAATATTTTACAAAAAACTAGTCAATTAAAAGCATTTTATAGTTAACTTTCATACTTATTTCATTTACTATAAAATATTCAACTTATGAAATTTTTATAAAATATTTTTTAAATAATAATCTATTTATAATATCATCCCATTTCTATTACAACCAACATCTCACCACCACAGATATTACAGTATCGTAACTATCGTTAAATACTTTACGCAAAACAAATACAAATGAAACCTAATCCTTTTGCAATAATATTTTTCTTCTTTTTTCTATGGGCAGCAAAAGAATGATATATTCAAAGAAAACATTGGGCCTGGTCTTATTTAGGGCCCAACTTGTCCAAACCCTGACGGACTATATAATCAATCCAAGGTTGGCTCTAACTTATCTAAACCAATGGGCTTTACTCATGCAATTGAGCCCATATGAGAATATGGGCCTGGGATCGGTTAAGAGTCTAAATTTACTTGCGTTAGTATGTAAAATCGAGTGTTTATTAGATTTCCTCAAAGAAATTCAAATGTTGCAAAATCAGTCCAAATCTTTTACGTCTCCATCACCACCGTCCCATTACGCCCGATTTTATTGACACGTGAAACACTGGAATGCCATGAAGCAAAAGTCCAGATGGATATATATATATATAAACTCATTTCAAGAGAGATTTTCAATAGATTTTTAAAATACTAAAAAATAAATTTTATATTTATTTTACTATCCCAATTTAAAATAAAATCTAAATTGATTAGAAAAAAAAAATTCAATCAAACCAAAAATAAATTAAAAAAGAAAGAAAGAAAGCAACAGAATATCCCATCTGTAAATTACAGAAAAAGAAATTGGAGTATTAATGCACACGTGTAAAGTCCATTGCTTACTTGGCAACTGCCCAAACCTAGATTTCTCCGTCTTGACCAACCTCACTAATCCCTATGTTTACAAATCCAACGGCTATTACAATCTGACGCCACCTGGCTTGGGTCACCAAACTGCTAGCTACTCCCCTTTCCTACTAGCCAATAAGAACTTCCCTTCTCTTAACCCAACTCTTCCTTCAGCATACCCAAGATAAAAATAAAAGGACCAATTATTTTTAGACCTTTAGATTGTATGACATTTCAATTTAGTCCATATAATCTAAAGTTTCTCTCTACCATGACATTTCTACTAGCATTGAATGTGGCCTTGGATGTTAAATACTTTCCAAAGGTCAATTTGTCACACCCTTTGATTTATTTAATATTTTTTTCTCTTATTTCCTCCTAAAAAATCCCACTATTTATCAAATCTACTAGAAAATGCATAAAGTTTAAAAATATTCTTATGAGATAATTCAAGAATTTTACACACCATCAGATAACCTGTCTGCTTGGTGTTCATTTGAGATTTCTATTTTTTTTATAAAAAAAATTAGACTAGTATTTGATAAAATTCTAAAATTTACTTTAAAACCATTTGAAAGGAAAAAAAAACCATATATTATATAAATAAATACATAGCTTAAGTAAACTAATGTGTATAAACTCAAAGATTAATCGCAATTGTGTTTAAATGCTATATTTGTTCATGATTTTTTTTGGTTGAGTGATTTGGAATTTTTCATAATAATTAATAAAACGATATTCAGATATTGAAAAATAAGTTTAATATATAAACTATTATTGTATAAATAAATAAAAAATGAAAAATATTCCGAGAAGGCCTAAAATAAAAATTCAACTCTAGCAATGGTAGTAAATCATTATCGTTTCAATAGCATATCGTGTGTGTATTTGGAAACATCATATTTGATAATAGAAAACCGAAACTACAAGGACCAAAATAAATAAATTTGAATCAATAGGGGTCAATGTATAGTTTGCAATAAACAAAATCACACACATCCTTGACAATATCGAAATTAGACCACCTATAAATAACTATCAAATGTATTTCAAATTCACTCTCTTAGTTTTCTCCGTCTCTCTCCCACACACGCGCACTACCCAAAGGCTTAGGCTTTCTCTCGCTCTAGAGACTCTCTAATGGCAGCCTCCACAGGTTCTTTCATCTCCATGCAATCTCGTCCTGGAATGGTATGAAGCTCACTTGTCTAATGTCTTTTTGCATTATGGGCAAATGGATTTTTTCTTTCTTTCTTTTTTGTTTGGTTTTTAGATCTGTTGCTAAATTCAAGCTCTTGATTTGATCTTGGAAGTTTGTTATTTCATATTTACCTTGCATGTGACTAGATATCTCTAGCTAATGATAAGAACTGTTTTTCTTTGCTCTTAGTGTAGTTTTAGTGTTTTCGCTGTATTGTTTTCATAAATATCGTGATCAATTTGTAGTCCAGTGAAATGTTAATTTGGATCCAAAGTTTGGATCTTTTTTAACTAGAGTGACATACATTTGGAAATATAGTTGTTAATTGGGATGTCCTTGTGAGATTAATAATGGATATGACATCTCTTGTCATCTTTAAACGGGCTATATAGTGACACACTGCAATTGCTTTGTACATGAAGCAGAAATCTCTTGATGGGTGTGAGTGATAGCTGTTGTTCTATGTTCATAGGATTCTTTTGGCTGTTGCTTTATGCCCCTTTCTTGTTTATGCTATTGGTGATTGTCTAAAGCTTGTGCTTGGATCCTTATTAAACAGGCTGCATCCAGGATCTCCGGTTTGAAGCCAGTTTCACTTTCAAATCAGGGAAGAAACACCCTGTCTTTTGGGTTGCGGTCTATGCCAGCTCGCCGCCTTCGGGTTTCATGCGCTGTATGTTTCTTGTTTTGAGTCTGCCTTAACATCTTATGGTTTTCGCTTGTACTGTCTTGTTTAGGGGAAGTGATCCGTTACATTTATTCTAGAAAATCAAACTTGATTGAAATGTTGCAATGTTTGGATGTTCTTCATTGTTTCTTTTGCCTTCTATTTTGACTTGGTTGTTTGATATATTTTGATTTTGGAAATATGCTATAAACCTAGTAAAGGTGAACATATAGGCTAAGTGTTTTTTTTTATCATTATTCTTTATAGCTAAGGGTTTTATTTAGCATCCATTTCATGTAGATTGGAGACGTGCAGAATTGCCTAAAGCTAGATGCTTGATTAAAACAAGAATGCGCCCGCCTTTTATTTTCCTGCTCCTTAGATAAAACATGAATTGTCCTGAAAGAAATGCTATGTGTATTATGTGATGTTTACCTATGTTATTCATCCGCATAACTTTGGAAAATAATATGGTATAGTCCGATTTCTATAACTATGTGAGGTCTGCTGCAAATAATTTTTACAAGGCCTATGATGTGGTTTGTCAATCTGATGATCCAATGTGTGATTGTTTGCAAATGTGCTAGTTGAATTTCTTCACTTGTATTCATCCATTATTTATCCTTTAATGTTCTTTAGCAGGCAAAACCTGAAACAATTGATAAGGTGTGTGAAATAGTGAAGAAACAGTTGGCATTATCAGATGAGATCCCTGTTACTGGGGAATCAAAGTTTACAACACTTGGAGCAGATTCTCTTGATACGGTATCTTACAAATACATCTGAATGTTTTCTTTTGAAATATTTCAAGTACAATATTTACCTAAAGGTTCTTGTTTGTCTCGCCCATTCAACTATTGCTTAATTAGTAGATATTTTGTATCCTAAAGATCAAGTATGAATGGAAATCAGTTCTAAGTTTAAGCTGTTTATCCTGTTTCCCTTATCACTGGCTATGCGGGCTTGATTATTTAATGGAATGGAGGGAGACATTCAGGTGATGGGTATGGATGAAAATGAGACATTGTTTGTTCAATAACTTGAGAAGTGAAAGGAGCGGTTCTGTTTGTATGCCTTCCTGCCTTGTTTTTTGAGTTCAAAATGTTGTCTCCATCTTTATTCTGTATTGGGGATTTCCTTAGTAAGGAAATAACCTGATAATATCATCTTAGTGTTTAAGTAGTTGTTTTTAGCATATGGTGATTTGTAATCACTCGCCACTTCTTTCAGGTTGAGATTGTGATGGGACTTGAGGAGGCATTTGGTATCAGCGTCGAAGAGGAGAGTGCCCAAAGCATCGCAACAGTTCAGGATGCTGCTGATCTTATTGAGAAGCTCGTTGAGAAGAAAGATTAGAAGAACCTGGAGATCATTTTTAGCCTGCACGCATGTTTCTTGTTAGTCTATTATAGATGGAATGCTTGGCAACCTTGTTGCGAACCCATTGTGTTATTTGGTTTCATCTAGAAAAACTCATAAAGTTTCTAAGTTGTGAACTTGTTTTTTTATACACTTCGCATTTCTTGCTTAATGCATCAAGTTTTTTACATGATATATTTTACATCTCATTATTGTTTTCCTCTCCTTTTCCTGCTTCATTTTCCTTTGGTGGGTGAATGAGTTGCGGAACCAACGGTTATTTCCGTGGATGCCATTGACAGGAGGCCAGTATTTGCTTTCCAAGATTCAGGCCATATCAATTGCACTCTGGTGCTTTAACCAGCCTGACAGTGAAATCCAATTTATACAGAGCCTTGAAGTGATCAAGGTCTGAAAATAGGACAGGAAAAATCACCACCTTCCCATATTAGCCACACCAAACGCTAACCAACATCTTTAAATAATAGATAATAATCTTTCATGGTCTGTTTGGTGCATGCTTTTAAAAAAATTAATTTTTTTTATATTTTGAATTGTTTTAATATGTTAATCTCAAAAATAATTTTTAAAAAATAAAAAATATCATACTTTTTTAAAAAACAACCATAACCGCATTTCCAAACATATTCTTAATTATTATACAGAAATTAGTAAGGTCAAAGATCCTTGAGGCATTATACACTGTTGACATCAAATACAGATAGTCAGATGCTAACGTGTGCCCATTAGCATCCTGAAGGATCCAAACCCTAAGATCCCTTCTACTAAGGTGGCACATCTACCATGAATGATCAAGTTGTACAGAATTGATCAAATCTCTTACATTTCAGAATTTATGCCTTCCAGAAGCATGCTTCTATTTACATTGTCCATCATACTTACTTCCGGATCCGGATGAAACAGTGGTAATTTTCAATCCCAGTCATCATCAAAGAAACCAGCATCTTTCATCTCTGAATAGTATACGCTCTCCAGATGCAAATCTTCCTCCTAAGGTCATCAAGGGAGCAACCACTAATTAATCACTGTTCTAGCATCTTACAACATCATGTTAAAAACAGAAGAACATAAATAATACAAACAAAAAATTGGAAAATACGGAAATTGGACCAATGTTATGATTACCTGGAAAAAGTCTGCTAAAAAGGTTACATACAGAAGAGGAAGGTAAAAAGCATGGTAGCATACAATTGTTGTGCTGTACAACCTGCACAAGAAAAATTTAGCGAAAGGGAAAATAAAGCACTTAGAGAACAAACTCCACACAGTTACAGAAAGGTTTAAATGGAATAGTGTGTACATAATTACCAGTAACCAAAACCAGTCCCGTGTCCAGTAAGCGCAGAAGCAAACAGTGACAGTGCATTCAAGATGAACATAATGACAATGTACTTGTAGAATGCAGGTCTTGCTGTGATAAGGGTAGACATAAAAGGTTAAATGAAAACAGCTCTGAAATTGACAAGAAATTAATTTTGCCAATATGCATGTTTTAGACTAACTTACCAGGTAACCTCTCCCTCCACTTGGAATGATACATGAACAGTATCAACCCATAAATAGCAGTCAGCACAAGCCTGTGTATAGCCCACAAGCTCCACTTCATGTGATGGGAATGCTCACTGCTATCAATGAACAAAGGAATCCCAAATCCAAAAAGGTAAAGAGCCTGTAAGGAACAAAAAAAAAAAGCAAAATGTAAAGCTCATTGCATCAATTTACTAGAGACAAAGGTTTTAACAGATTAAATATCAGCATCATTCATTTCCTTTCTATATAAGCAAAAAAGCTCAGACAAGTATATTTCACAGGCATTTCAAACTTGAGATTGGTGTTGGGGTTTGCATTTGTTTGACCACTCTAAAATAGGGAACAAGAATTATCTGAATTCACAGTCAATGCAACACATTAAAAAGAAGACTTAAACATCTCTTCTCTGACTGATGGTAGCATCCTTCGTCAATGCCAGAAAAAGGCCACTACTAACAGAACAGAAAGGTGTTTTCAAGAACAAAGAAATACCTTGAGGAGAATATCCAAACCAACAATGAGGGCCGAGAGACCAAAGGGCCGTGTCAAATCTTCCAATCCACCCACATAATTTCCTTGCAATAAAAAGGCAATCAAGCTTACTTCCAGAAACAGCATTCCTGATGTTGTAAACAATGATAAGATATTCCACACTAATTCCTTTCCAGGAGTGCACTCCCATGCCTGAATCAACACAAGAAAAGGTAATGTGACTGTAATTTCCAAAGGGCATAGCAGGAGATCCAAGAAGCAGCTCCAAAGATTAAAGCCTTATACTAGCATAACTGGATTTACACTATCTTCATTAACCTAATTGGCGACTGTAAGTCTTAACAGATGTTTATCTGCAAATGGCAAAGATGGAAAACTATCTAGGACACATGTGTATAGATATCACTTGGTTGATTATTGCCATTTGCAGAGAGCGACAGAGAGAGAGAGAGAGTATCACTTGGTTGATTATTGCAAAAGCTGACTAATCTTATTTTACAATACCATGCAAACTTACGCATTCTTAAGAAGGAACATGTCTGGTTAATTTACGTGGAGAGATATATGAGCACCATTTAATAAGAATTTTTGTTTATTATGGCTTTGAAGGTCATAAATTTTTTTTCTCCTGTATCATTATTGCTTGGGATCTAGGAACTCATCTCAGATCTTCAAATGACTTCAACTTAATTTACATGTTCCATAAGAAATGAGAATCAGATGAAACAAGAATGCTTCAAACTAAGTACTTCAGATAATAGACAAAATGAACATGCCAGCCATCCCCTGAAAAAGATACTAGATGAAGCCAGACTAAAATATAGTTGCAACAGCCAACTAAATTCAAATTGCATCTCTCATTTTGTAACTGGTCATGATCACTTAGCACACTCAACCTTACATTATAGTTCCAACCGTCAACGCACAAGAAGATAATGTCATCCAAAAGATTAGTCATTAACACTTGAAAAAGTTTAGCACTCAACAGTAAGGCCACTGTCGTGGTACCTGCAAACAAGTTATGTCATCTTTCCATATAATATCCTTTTGAATCTATAACATTTTAAATTGACATTTGTGCTTCTCTAGTGAAGAGAAAGGGCAATGTACAATGGACTTGGACATACACGTTTTGACCCATGATAAAACAGTAAAGCTTATAACTTATAGAATGAAATCTAAATTCACCACTTTATGCATTTATGAACCATCAAAGATCAACCATATCAGGTAACGTTAAACATTTAACAATAGACATAAACCGTATAACCAATAAGATTATATGGTAATTACACATACCAGAACTCCAAAAAGATTCAAATGAGATACGATCAAACTGCCAGCAATCAGTAAGGGAAGAAAAGCTAACCTGCCACTTTGATTATCCCTACATTCTGCCTAACTAACATCAACAATATGCACGAATGAATCAAAGTTTAAAAATTGACTACTTCCATTGATAGATGCGAGCTTAAAAAAACACTCACACGTATAGAATCAAACACATTCTAAATTTCTTTTTTAATCTTAAGGTTATCCAAAATGGTATACAAACAATTTGATCACAAACCTAAAAACAGCATCAAACAACATTGACCTTTCTACTAATTTGGAAAACCCACAAAGTAAAAAGCCATTAAAAATCTAAAACAATGAAAAATATCAACACAAAATCCAGAAACACAAACAAAATGATAATTCAACAACAAACCCATAAAGTTGAGAACATTTTTAGAGACCCAATTAAGATTCCAATAAAACAGTGAAATGGGTATCCAAAATCAGGGCCAAGGATGCAATTAGCTTTCAAGAAACAAAAAATTAAATAATATAAAAAAAAAACCCATTTGACTTTAAATTGAAGAAACCCACAAACCTGAAGGCAGGACCATGCAAGATTAAGCAAGCTAACAAGCCAGAGAATGCCATAATAAGCAATCATAATAGAAGATCTCCCATTTGAAAGCTTCCCAAAGCTCTTTTTAGCTTTAAATGCCAGATAAAGTACAAAAGCAAGAGAAGCCACGATCAAAATCGCATTATGCAAAAACCCATGACATTCAAAGAGCCAATTATAGACACTTGACCCAATAAAGGTCCCTTCATTGAGAGTGGAATTAGGGTTTTGTGAGACGGGGATTTCTAACACAAGCCCCTTTCTATGGAGATTGGTCATTTTTTAAAAACAAATTTTCTTTAAAGAAAAGTCCTAATCGTGAATTTTTTGTGGAGAATTATGTTGTTGGGTTCTGTGGGAGCTGAATTGTTGAAGTCTTTGGATAGTTCCTTCTTTTTTTCCAGAGGGATTTGGCAGCAAGATCGAGGTTTTATGTGAAAAAAGCTTCAAAAAATAAAATATTAATTATATGACTTTTTGTTTTTATATTTTAAAAATACTTTTAAAAAATTTATTTTTTTATTTGAATTTATTTTTATATTTTCATATAATTTTAACGTATTAATATTAAAAGTTTTTTTTATTTTAATATATACATTTTTAAAATTCTTTAACAAACCTTAATAAATTTGGTAATGGTCAATAAATTATAAGGAAATGACAATAATACCCCACTAGTCAAGCTATGTTATTGATTTTTAAAATGAGAGGCATAATTATAAAAATATTGTTAATATGTGTCTTAAAATATAATATTTTTACAATAATGTTTTTGGAATGAGAGGTATAATTATAAAAATATTGTTTTAATACTAATAATATAATAATTTCACTATAATTTCTAGTTTTTTTTATATTTTATATTTTTCATTATCAGCTTCACGATATATATACGCATAATATCTTCAATGTAACCATTGAAATTAAGTAATTATCAAAAGCTACAGCAAAAACAAAAAAAAAAAGAATTCTTGGACTAATTATCGTTTTAGTTCTTAAAGATTTTGTGGTATGTTAATATTTGTTTAGAGGTTTGGAAGAAAAAAAATTAAAAAAAAAAGTGAAGAAAAAAGATAAAAAGAAGTGGATATTTCTCGAGGTTTCGTTAGCTTATTGAGCGATGAAAAAGAATAAGGAAAAGTCAAGTGGTAGGTTCCTGGATCCTACATGATATAATTGATGTTAAAATCATAGAAGGTAATTAAATAAAATATTAATCATTTAAATGGACAATGAGATCATCCCCAAGAAATGTGTAGAGGGCCCAGTAGTGGTATTACACTAGTTGAATGCCTGAAAGTCCAAGCCATTCAAAATATAGGGACCAAAATCAACTCAATGATTTTGGTCAATGGTGGCTTGGTCGATTTGATTGATTTTTTTTACATAAAAATGTACATAATTCTTCAACAATCAAGTTCATCTTCTTTTCTAATCAATCTGGTTAGTTCTATTCTCTCTATATTTTCAAATGTAGAATATAATGTGATCAAATTGTTTTCTTTTGAATTTTTGGCTTGCCAATGTAATAGTATTTTGTTTTAGATGGTATGGAACATAGGATGAAGCCAGTATATCCAAGGCAAAGGAGCAGGGAAGGAATGCCGAGGATACCATTGATGTCCCCACTGCGTCGACACCATGCTCGCTCAGGATCAGCTGGGGCGGCTAACAATATGAAGAAAGCACAAACAAAGGCGGCGGCGCAGGCGCTTGCACAGGGGATGTCACACCAGACAGCTGATGATGATGACAATGAAGATGATTATCTTTCTTATGATTATCAACTAAGCGGCATTGGAAGCATTGGGCCTGCTGGTGGGAGAAGAATGCAGCCTTCGTAGCCAATGGTAATTTGAAGGTTTTTCATTTCTCGGATAGAATTATGCCTGTCAAGCAAGTGTTAGAAAATACAAAAATGAAGCATGACTTTTCGCTTACTTGAACTTGGCCTCAAATGGGAGGATTTTTATTTATTTATTGAAATATTGAATGCTTGGATTTCAAGAATTTGAAGTTCTTGATAAAATTCTGCATGCCCAAGTTAGTATTAGGCAAGAACTGTGATCTTGAGTGGATAAGTTTTGCTGGGAGTATGGGAGTGTAAATGCGCAAGTGTATGGTAACCTTCTTGATCTGTATCTTAGAAGATTATGCAGTTGAGATATGGTACTTGCTAACTCTTTTAAGTGGATTGGAAATTTTAAGAATTTGGCTGCTTGATTTGATTTAAATTGGAAGAGTTTCAAAGATAGCTTCAAATGTTGAAATGCTTATGACAAAACTCATTGATGAAGACGATGATTATTCAAGTAGCATCAGCAGCTTGTGTTACCATCAGTTCTCCTCGCATTTGCATATCGGTTTTGAACTTCATTCGAATACCATCACCATTTTTTGCTGATTTTGGCAATGGGCTCCTATGCATAACTGATCCTTTGAAACTTTTTGTTTTTGTTTTTGAGGGGATAAGTACTGGAAATGTGTATGTTCTGGTATTGATTATGTTATGAATTGCAGACCAAATTAACCTGCAGCTCGAGTTCATGTGCCCGCGAAGACATACCAAACAGCTGACGAGGACAGTGATGTGCCTGCGAAGACATACCAACCAGCTCAAGTTCCTGTGCCCGCAAAGGCAGACCAACCAGTTGAAGAAGACAGCGGTGCGCTTGCGAAGACAAACCAACCAGCTCAAGCTCGTGTGCCTGCAAAGACATTCCAACCAGTTGACGAATGACGAGGACAGTGATCATGATGAATCTATACATGATTATGGCTCCAGATCTGGTGGGGTGAGCATTAGAGTGCTGGTGGAAAGTCAATGCCATCGCAGTCTCCTATGGTGATTAGCTATTAAAGTATTGCATGCTCGTAATATTGATAGATTTTTGCTTGTACAGCTTGCTTTATAGATGAGTTCTGGAGCTAAAATCTAATTAGAGATATGATGTTTGATGCTGATTATCCTTATCAATGTTATTCTAAATGTGTAGTGTATGCTCAGATTTTTCCACATTTCAACTTTTTTGCTAGATAGTAATCGAAAAAAGTATGTGTTACTTGGGCATGTCAGTCTGGTTTTCTCAGCTCTTGGGCCACCAAGTTGGCTTATGCAATTGACTAAACAGAATATATAGTGAAATCTCTCGCAGATACTATTATAACATGTTAACTCTATAAAGGATGATGTATATGAATTTTGGAGTAAAACGATAATAAATGTTCATATTGATTCTGTTATCATACATGTATCTTTTGGTTCTCCATTATAATTCAGCTTCGACTTGCAGCTGAGAAGTACGAAGAGGCAGAGGCAAGAGCTCGGCAGCTCAAGTAACAGGTATTTTTCTTACAGTTGAAAGAAAACTAATGCATGAATGTGTCAGAATCTATCATGGAATTTAATATAGTGGCTGAAGATGAAATTAAACTAGCTCGCGATGGATATCTTGAAGCATTTGGTAAGTTCATTACCGAAAACATGGTTATGAAAGAAGTTAGTTAATCTTTTACAAAGGCTAGTAGTCTTGTCACTGCTGTTGGATTAACATATTGTATCATACTGTTGGCTAAAATTAATCACAAGAGTAATTTCTTTGAGAATTAAACCAGGAGGTGTCTCTGAAGATGTGCGCTTTAAGCAGGTATGATGAAATCTGCGTAGCAAGCTATAGTTGATGCAGAAATTGTTAGTTGATTTATGCAAAAAACTTTTTGGTTTTCGTGTTCAGTTGGACAAACATGTGATGTTTAGATTTATGAAATGATGATAGTAAAAAAAAAAAACAACGAATTCTCATCAATTTTATACTTCCAATTCATGCTCGTTAGTCCTCCACCCTTCTGAACTGGTTTAAGGAAGAACTCATAAATCTCTTCATTTTTTTTCAATTTCTCTTTCGGTATCCACATACAAGCATGGCTTACACATTTATGGAGAAGAAGCGTTTACGATTCTGGATCGATCACAGCAGTCGGTCTTCCTCGTCACACGATGCAATTGATGGTAATCTCTCCCCTCCTCCCCTATCAGACACACACACAGGCACATGCACGCACACATGTACATATTAAACCCAGTCATCTTCCTTCCCATGTTAATCAGCCTGCTACTTTTAATCTTGAACACAGAAATTTCTCTCTCGCAGTCTTCCTTCTGATTTATTTGGTTATGACTCGTTTCCATGCACAGTTTACCGAGGACTGATGGAGCTCAGGAAATAGGGCATTAGAACCAACCGTGGCAAGCCTCTCGGGAAGGGCTCGAGGTTGACTCCAGCTTTGCCATTCTTGAGTCCGACCTCTGTTGGAAATACTCATTGCAAGCTGGAAATCTCCTCTTCATGTCCATACTCCATACCAGTTAGCTGAAAAAAGCTTTTTGCTTCGTTTTGAGAGTTATGTCTCCAACTACCTTATTGTTGGCTCCGTACTACCTCCATTTATGTAAAATTTTGAATGGCAACAAGACATAACTGTAACCAAGCAAATTCGGTGGCCATTTAAAACGTAAGCATGCTTCCACTAGAGGAGTTTGGACAGTGGTTGGGGAAACTGGAAACTTGTTCTTTTTTAGCTAGCACGGTTTATATCTCAGGTCATGTCATCGTGATATGACTTTGTTGTAATGAAAAGGAACGTGATAACACCGTCGTGTTTTTAGTTTAAAAATATATTAAAATAATATATTTTTTATTTTTTAAAATTTATTTTTAATATTATTATACCAGAATAATATAAATAAATAAACAAATAAATAAAATAATTTTAATATTATGGTGCAACATGTTTTTATAAAAGTTATTTTTAATTGAAAATGTTTTAAAATAATTTGTTTAGATTTTTTTTATACCCGTATATTAAAATCATTAAAAAAAACTAAAAATATATTGATTTAATACTTTTTCTAAATAAATAGTTTAAAATATATTTTAAAAAAATAAATAAATAAACTCATCGATGCCCAAAGCATGTTCCTCTTTCATTTTCCTATGACAAGTGATTTATTATTATTATTATTATTATTATTTTATTTGTTTTTTATTTTTTGTAACTCGAAATATCCGGGTCAGTTTACGCACACTATGATTAATTTTTGGATCCACTAAATACCCTACAAGCTTAAAGAATAGATAAGACACCACAGATATGAAAATCATACATAAAAATAAATGGAATCCAAATCCAAATGAAAAAAAAAAAAAAAAGTCTCGTTCCCCGCTAGATGATGAAATTAATGACATTATTATTTCATTTGTTTTGACTTTTGTGTGAGGTGGTGATTCATAGTTTCATACCAGGCAAGTAAGGAACACAGTACACACGAGCACATCAGCTGGTGGCTCCGGTGATCGAAACTGTCAGCCGTTGGATATGGTATCGCGGTGGTAGATATTTTTAATAAATGAATGTCATTATCAGCTCCATAAATAACAAATTACTTGAGGTGTCTATCATATGATATGATGATTAAACAAAGAAACAAGTAGAAAAAATGGTAGATTCTCACGTAATCATTTAATATCTTGGGATAAATTTCAGTGAACTGTTTTCCCTTGTAGTTTTTATTTTATAATAATATTGTTACTAAGGTCGTTTTTGACACCGTGATACAGCCAATAATTATTGACTAGCTAGCAAAGAAGAGGACTTGGTATGTTTTATATTTTTATTGTGTTTTTCTACAACTAATCAGAAGAAATCAATTACTAATTTGACAATAAAAGCATGCAACCAAAAACGAAGTTTGAAAATTAAAAAAATAAAATTATGTGGATTCGTGTTCCTTTTCCCCAAATGTTGCAAATGTGTTTTTTTGGTATAACAAAATCAGATACATACTAGATAATATATTTTTAAGATATTAAGATGGTGATATATTTGATGACATGTAAATATTTTTTATATATATTAAAGCTTTGACATATTAGATTGATTCAGAAAAATTTGGATTAATCAGAAAATTCATGACCCTAATCATGAGACAGTGACGGAGCTAAGGGGAGGCAAGCAGGAATCCGGGCCCTGAAAAACATTTTAGATTTTTTTATTATTTAGTATTTAAATATAACAAGTAATATTTTTTTATTTTAAATAGATGGGCTTTCTAATAATAAATTATTATTTCAATAGTTATCTTTGACTTTAAAATTATCTCTCCGTGAAAATGAAAAAAAAAGAGAGAAATAATGTTTCTTTACCGTACCGTCTCTCTCTTTTTTTTCTTTGGAGTCCTAACCAAAAAGTATAATAATACAAAGCGGAAAGGTTAAAGCAAAGCTGTCAATTAATTATTCATCAAAACAAGGTAACTAGTGACTCAAATTTAATTTTTTTTTAATGTTTGTTGAGAATTTGATGAGGTTATATATATATATATATATATATATATATATATATATATATATATATAATTATGTTATTTTTTCTTTTTTTCCAAACCTACTAGTTTTACCATTTTTTTTTATTTCTTGTTATATTGAATGTCTTTTTATGAGTTTGTTTCAATTATGCTTTGATTTTTTATGTTTTGTTTTTAGCAAAGTCACCCAAATTATCAATTTTTTCTTACGTGCATCTTACTATTACCAGGTCCAATATACAATTAGACACGATATTTCTAGCCAAATTGAGTTCTTTGAAGAGTACATACCTGGCTTTGAAAAGCACATACCCAGATGAAATTAACTTTATAACTTTGACTTAATTGGGTATTGTTTTAAACCTCTTACTTTATACAAAGATCATCACATGTTTGTGGTAAGTTCTTTGAATAAAACTAAATCATGCAGGGGTTTTTTTACAATTCATGTACGGTAAATTAAAAAAATTATATCTTGTTATATTAGTTTTGACCCCCTGTTAAATAATCCAAGCTTCACCCTTGCATGACACCGTGATAACATCATATATATAGAAAGCAAATCAAATCAAAACAAAATTAGAAAGCCCAATTCCAAACAGCAAGATGATGAAATGCGAAAGTAAAAAAAAAAAAGTATATTCAATTTTAGAAAAGGATCCAAAAAAGCAACTCGAGTAAAGTTAGGTAAATATGTCAAACCAACAACCCGAGTCATGAGAACAAAATTACTTCATAGAAAACAAATAAAAAAATAATAAGGTTACTTCTTAATCAATCTAACGTTAAAGAAAGCAATTGAAAAAAAAAATTGTTTAAAAAAAAAAAAAACAACCCGAGTCAACATTTCGAATCCACAACTAAAGTCATGAAACCGAGATAACTATATAAAAATAAAATTGAGAAAATTACATTTTTTTAAGTTAAAAGATAAAAAAAATTCACATAATCCAAAAATAATAATTTTATTTGTGTATGATTTTTTTAAAAAATAAACTGGTTGATTTTATTTAAGTTAAGGTTTTTTTTTTTAAAAAAAAGAAGGAACGCCTTTTTAAAAGGAGCACATGAGTTTAAGCTTGATGGACTAGCTCTTTTACCCAAAATCAAAGGCATGTTCCTCTAGGCCAGCCTGTTAACTTATTTTTTTTTTACTTGGTTGGATGAATAATACGTTGTATGCTTGTCTTTTTTTTATTAAAAAAAATAACAAATAATGCATCATTTAATTTGACAAATAATATGTCACCTTTAGTTCCACCACCAACAACATTAGGTGGCTGAAAAGTCGAGCTAATGATAAATTTTTCTGGAAAAAAAATTCTTTTTAAATATTTATTTACTGAAAAACACATTAAAATAAACTCATTTATAGGCTCAAATTAGCAAAAAATGGGTTTAAAAACCAAGAATTAACCCCAGTTGAAAAACACTTCTCGATCCCATATCTATTATTAGTCAAGATGAAGGCTAAATGACACTTCATTAAAAAGAGCATGTTGCACTAAAATCAATTATTTTCGCGGTTAAAATCTATATCAACCGATATTTTTTCTTTTCTCAATTAGAATCCAGCAACATTATCTCTCCTATTTTAATCTTGAAAGCTAAAAAGTAAAACAAAAAAAAACAAAGATTTAGATCAAAAGTTAACTTTCAAGAAATAAAGGGATTGAAAATGTTTTTATTGAAAAGTATAGAGACTAAAATGAACTTTCATGACATTTTTTAAAGAGCAATTTTTTTTTTCATTTTGGTCCCTTTTGTTTAAATGTCATCCTTCCATAACAAATTAGAAACAATTGGCCACTACTTTTATAATTGAAGGACAAAATTAAAAAAAAAAGTTTGATAACCAAAAATGAAATAAAAATGCAAAAATTTCACTACTCCAATCCCCATAGTAAATTGTGTGAGGGAGCACAATAAATTTTGCTATAATAAAATGACCACACCTCTTAATTTTTTGCTAATATAATATAATGTTATATAGAAATCCTAAAATAAAATTTTCAAAGTGTGATAAAAAAACTAATTGGTTTGAAGATAACATCAAAACTCATAAAAAAAAAATGATTGTCTCGCCAGACTCTGATTTGTCTAGTAATGAATCACATTTTTTTATAGAAGCGGCCAGAAACATCTATCCACTCACTCTTCACTCTCTAACACGACAAACAAGCATACTCTCTCTTTCTCTCTCTACTCTCGAAGGGGCGCTCTGAGGTAAAGCTTCAATCTTTCCATTTTCTCCTTTACTTTTTCTTTTGATCAAAATCGAGGGTCTTAGTTATTTTCTCATGATCGTTTGATCTTGATAAGAATCTTTTTTGTTTTTTTTTTTAGTTTTATTATGCTTTGACTTCTTAAAGATTAGCCTTTTATGATTTGTCTGATGTGATAAAATCATATGGCTATTACGAAGTTGTTGGCTATTATGTGTTCTTTTTATTCTTAAAGTGTCAAGTCTATACTCAGATTTGGTTTTTTTGGTTGTTTCTGCTTGTGGGTTGTGTGATCTTTTCACAGATCTTTCTTGGGTTTTGTTTTTTAATCAAGGCAAGCTACCCAGGTATTGTTAGACCTCAATTTTAGTGTTTTCTTTAAGACATAACATTTACTTGATCTTGTTTAGAACTTGTAGATAGAATAGTCAAAGGGCACGAGAGAAAATAAAGCTGCGTAAATTAGGAGCCGGATCGAAAAATGGGTATTTTGTGTAAATTAGAGATGCTTAATGATACTGAAACTACACTGATTTCTTATGGGATCCTCAAATATGTGCATTTATAGATTTATTTGATTAGCTTTGTGGGTCCTATATCTTTAATTAGTGAGATTTATTTGTTATAATTTATATGTGCTTCTGCACTTATCTGAATTTTAGATTTTAAATTGGCTGTTTTGAGCGTAGTCCTTTCTGTGTGTCTGTGGGTGCAATGTGCCTTTTGTTTTTTCTTTCTCTTGTTATATTTGGTCAGGTGCTATTCTTGCGAGATGCAGAGTTTGTGTTGATGTTTTTAAGAATTTAGGTTATTGTAGATGTCCAGTTTTAACACTTACTCTTTTAGATCACATAGAACAATGGTGAAGGCTGTTGCTGTTCTGAATAGCAGTGAAGGCGTCAAAGGCACCATCAACTTTACCCAAGAAGGAGATGGTAAGTGAAAGCTCCAATCAATTGGTCCTGCAATTTGTTTTGCTCATTTTTCTGTGTAGTTTATGATACCTGAGTCATTATTTTTTCAGGTCCAACTACTGTAACTGGAAGCCTCTGTGGTCTTAAGCCAGGCCTTCATGGCTTCCATGTTCATGCCCTTGGAGACACCACAAATGGCTGCATGTCAACTGGTACTGCCATATAGTTGGATTTTTTCCCAAAAATTCTCAAGTCTTCTTTTGTTTTCTCAACATTCTTTACTCACAGCTACTTGGTGTGTTCTGTTTGCAGGCCCGCATTTTAATCCTGTAGGCAAAGAGCATGGTGCCCCTGAGGATGAGAATCGTCATGCTGGTGATTTGGGAAATGTCACTGTTGGTGATGATGGTATGCATTACTGTCCATGTTGCTGTAAATAGTTTCTAAATTACCAGCATTGTTGTTTTTTAAAATGAGCTTCGTAACAATATTACTTTATTTTCGTTGGTTTCTTTTTCCATATTATTTTTGCAAATTTTTAAATGAGTTTCTTGACAAAATTTCGAGAAAGCTTTTTTAGATAGGATTTTCCCTGTCTCTTAAGCTGGTCACATACTTGTCAGGTTAGTAACACTTCTGATTTTTGTTTGTTCAGGCACTGCTACTGTCTCAATCATTGACAACCAGATTCCTCTTACTGGACCAAATTCCATTGTTGGAAGGGCTGTTGTTGTTCATGCAGATCCTGATGATCTTGGCAAGGGTAATTTATCAATATCTCCTTCAAGGACTGTTCACTGATTTATGTCACTGTTATATGTTCTCATTGATGAATGATGAGTGGACCTGGTACATAACAGTATTGAATTTCTAGTTTTATGATTCTGGCTTCCTGTAAGAGAACAATTTTGGAGAGCTCTTGTTGGTACTTCAAACTGACAGTTTCAATTGGTTTAATATAAAGAACACAGCCTGATACATTACCCTTCAATGTTCTTTATCAAAATTAAACTGAACATAATTTGGTCAGCAAAAAAATGCACTGGAACATGTTTTTTGGGGTCTGATTCACACAGCACAGCCTTATTGGAATTCTTGACTTGGATCTCCATCCTCTTCCAAGCAGAGCTTCAGTTGCAATTAATCAGCATCATGACTCTTGTTATTGTAGTAATTGATAATTTGTTCATGCATTTAGTAGTCTTGGTTGTAGCTAGAATGCTTCTTCCAGGCCATTTAATCATTAGTGTCGATAGTGCAGGATTTTATTTTCCTTATTGTGTCCAAGGGGTTTGGGGGGTGCAGAGTAGGATGTGAAGATAATGTTTCTTTATACGTATATGGTTATATATGGACTTGTTTACTTTATTTTTGTCACATCTATTATTTTATTGCATCATTCTCTAATCAAAGTGATGTTCATTGATTATTGATTTTCTACATCCAGGAGGACATGAACTTAGCAAAACCACTGGTAATGCTGGCGGCAGAGTAGCATGTGGTAAGTAACAAGCTTATTGTCGACATTAAAGAAAATATCATGTTATGTTTGTGAACAATTTATGATATTGTTTCGAGTCAAACAAATCATCAATATACGGTATTCAGAGTGTCCCTTGGTCATCATTCTCTCATTCATGATTTCGTCATTTTGTCATATCATCTCATAATTGCAAAGGTTTAGAATATACTAAATTGTTCTTGTTAAGTCTTTGGCCTGTGTCCTAGCCAAAGGTGTTTCTATCTTCTTCTTTTTTTTTTGTTGGCATGAACAGTTGTTTCCCTATTTTTGTGACATGGAAAATCATAATTGTTCCTATCATGCCTTGCGCAGGTGTTATTGGTTTGCAAGGCTGAACTACCTCACTCCACCATAGTTTGTTAACAAATGCAGTTGCATATGTATCAACCCTCAGCTTCAGAGGTTTCTGATAGATTCTGAATAAAAATATGGAAGCCTACTGTACTTTTTCGGTGGATTGGTTGTGTAATCTAAAAGTGTGTTCTGTTTGACCTCTTAAACTGAAGTTTTCAACAGCTTGGTTCCTTAATTGTTTGGTTCAAATTTTACGTGGGATGCTTTCGCCGGGTCTGGCAAACTTTCATGGTTCCACCCCACAAAAACATTTCCATAGAAGGCCTGTAGATACTCAAAAACCACAGATGATTAGCTGTTTCGGGCTGAACCGGCGATATTATCTCAATCTGTCTTAAATAACGGAACAAAGAGGGGCTCTTTCTGTCACGTTCAAAAGTCTCAGCCCATCTTAAATTTCTCGGTTAGATACCGGCCGAGGTATGTCAGTCATGCGGGCCTCTTCTGCTAGAAAGCATCTCACTTTCTACGGCCCATGTCTAACCTCCTCCTCGTCTCTGTTTCTCTTGTATAAGCTTATGTAACCTAAGATTTGCCCATCTCCACGATATAAGCTTGTACAAGTTTTATCTTGCTGCATGCATCAACAATTTATCATTTACGAAAAGACAAGACATGAAAATCTTGAAGGCTAACCGTCAGGTTTGTAGGGCAGGTCAAGTGCAAGGATTTGACCACTCTGGTCATGATTCATGAAACAATAGGCTCATTGTGATTCTAAATCGATCAATATATATACTAGATTCCAAATGCTAATCTACAAAGCTAAAAGGGCCTAATAAACAGTCTAAGGTGATTCGAAAATAAAAAATTTATTAATTTTAAATAAATTAAATTTAAAAAATCAAGAAACTGTGAATTACACTGTAGCCTTAAATAGCCCTATATCTCTTCAAAAATTTAAAAATTTAGCACCAAAACTAGTGAAATTTAAGTTTTGACCATCTCTAAAACCTTTTTTTCAATCTTGACCCCTCTAAACAAATCACTCGACATTTTTTTATTATGAATTTTGCCTTGATGTATTTTTGGGTTTGTTTTCTATGTGGTCGGTCCGAACCTTATGATCATGGTCACGAGTTTTAATGGTTTACACAGGTTGATTTTAGTCTTTGGTCTTTTTCATGTTTTTTTTAAATTGATTTTTTAAAAAAACTTTTATCATTTGACATTTAATTTTAAAAAAAAATCCCTTTATCATCTTATAATTAAGTTTTTTTTTACACTTGCCTACTGTATTTTTTAAAATTACAGTTCACATAAGACAACGAGCATGCATAAGACAAACTTTAAGTTGTTTTTCCATTGTTTTTTATTTTGAAATAATCTTGAATTATTATAGAAATCCTCACTAATGATGATTAATATGAAGAAATCTTCATTTAGTTGATATTTGAATGCCAGATAGAATTATCAACTAATTTATTTTAGGGGTGCAATTTATCATTTATAGTTTTTTCAATTAATTATTTGCTCTTTTTCTTAGCACCTACTTTTGTGACGGGTTATAACATAAACAGACACGTCACCTAATACAAGGAATTAACAGGAAATTTTTAAATAGACAAAAAAGAAATCAATAACGTAAATATGTAAATTAAAAGCGAGAGTCCGAGACACTTGATAGTGATAATAATAATAAACTAACAAAAATAAGTGAACACCAAGTACAGGATTTTACCTAAAATGCTCTCTCAACTTTCCCAACCCACCTTTAACACTATTAAAAATTGTCAAATACCAACAGCAAGAAAAAATATCGTTGGTAAATTAAAATGATATTTACTGATAAAAAATCATGTTGTTATTTACATGAATAATAATCAATAAGAAGAGTTCTGTCGATGAATATAGAAGAAATTATTAGGAGAATTCAAATGGTAAAATAAAATTAAATAAATATTCTCTTATTAATTACATTGGCAAATCTAATGTATTATTATTCTCAACAAAATCATCGATAATAATTTATTATCGCTATTTTTTATTGAGGAATTTATAGGTAATATTAAAATTATAACCAGCAGCTCAATCCCCCTCCCCTCTCCCTAATTTGTTCTTCTTCTTTCTTTTTTTTTTTTTCTATCTAGAAAACAACACTTTTTCGCTTTTATTTTGTCACAAATCTATCTTTCATCATCACAAATCTGACCACCCCAACAATCAGTTTCTCAGTTTACATGTCCTAGTTCATTTTTTTTTTGAAGATTCGCCACATCGAATAAGTAAACCTACCTATTTTTGTTGTAACTCATTTTTTATGTTAATATTTTGGTAATTTTTTTGTAGTATATATAAGTAATTGGACGACACATTTTTTTAAGTAATTACATCTTCTTCTCCATGTTTTGTTTTTAAATTTAAAAATAAAATAATAGTGAAAAAAAAATTCACATATTATCCAAATCAAAATAAAATAAAATCTCAAGAGTGTATTATACATATTCTGAATATTTTCAGACTAAATTGTGAGTCAATTTCGACTAAATTTATCCTCGGATAATGATACATTCATGTATCAAAATGATGTATTCAATTTTTTTTTTAATAAAACCTCTCTAATATTAATCTCAAGATTTGAAAAAAAAAAAATCAAGAAAGGAAAAAACCTAAAACATATTCCAAGGATGACCTGGCATGACAACATATTGACAACATGGGAGTTAAGAGCCAGGAAAAACAACCTTGGACTTGACTGGTAAACAGTAAAGTAGCCCAAATTTATTCCTTGTACCCAAGCCCATATATCCCATCTCTAAAACCCAGAAACAAAACAAACTGCAAAGCAGTTTGGTCGTCTCAGCGAGCGAAAAAGAGAGGCGAAAGAAATGGGACGAGAAGTATCAGAGAGTTGCATCGATAGTTTACTAACAGAAATGGTATCATCTTACTGCAATCGATTTTACTCTAACACTCCTGAACTCGCTGCCCGTCGGATCGAAGCTATTGGTTATCAAGTTGGGCATCAGCTCTCTGAACGGTACACCCGCCCTCATACACCCGATCAAACTCATTTTTCGTTTGATTTTATGTTCTTAAACTCTTTTCTGTTTGAATTTTGGTTTGGTTAGGTACACAATGGAACGGCCTCGTTTTACTGATCATTTAGAGGCAATTAAGTTCATATGCAAGGACTTCTGGTCTGAGTTGTTCAAGAAACAGATCGACAACTTGAAAACAAATCACAAAGTAAGTTTTTGTGTTAAATTTTATTTTTTTATTTGTGGGTTTTTGAATCTTAATATGGGTTTTTTGTGTTAAATGAGAAATTGGGTTTCTTTTTTCCTTTTTGTAAGGGTACATTTGTGTTGCAAGATAATAAGTTTCGATGGCTCTCGCGAATGTCGGGAGATCCATCGGTTGAGAATGGAACACAAGATCCTGAAAGCAAGGCTGCACAAGCAATGAGCATGTATTTGTATTTTCCTTGTGGGATTATAAGGGGTGCCCTTTCGAATTTGGGGATTCCTTGTGCTGTTTCTGCTGATATATCCAGTCTTCCGGCTTGTGAGTATAACTGGATCTTGAGTCCTTGTTGCTGTTCTATTAAATTTGCATTTTGTTAATTTGGGATGGAATATTAAAATTTGGTGCGCTCATTAAGAGATGATAAAAGTATTGATGTTAGGTGTGTAGACTGATGGTTTAGGGTTTTGGTTGAGGGGTAAATCTAAAGGTTATCAAGAAAATGGAACCTTAAGTTGTTGTTTTTTACTTTAGAAAGGTTATGAATTGCGAGTACCTTATTACCTTAAAGGAATTTTTAGCTATTAGGTGTTTTATTTATGAAGTGAGTTTGTTTTAAGAAATCTTGCTGTTGCTGAATTATCAAGATGTGGAATTTGTACTCCTTGTTGCATCCCAGTGGTTCTTTGGTTTTTTAAATTGTGTTACATGAACACCTTTATAGCAGAGTTGGTTATTGATTTATCCTTCTTAATGTGATCGACTGAATTTTTCTAACTCTTATTCTTATCGAAGAAGGTTAGCTAAACCATGCCTTACACATAGTCGTCCCATCTATGCACTTAATGTGATCAACTGAATTTTTCTAACTCCTCGTATTCTTATCAAAGAAGGTTAGCTACACCATGCCTTACACATAGTCGTCCATCCTTAAGCTTCTGTTTTTGCCATGCCATCTATGCACTTAACATTGCGAACATATTTGTTCCTATTTATTTCTTTGATTAGTCATGATTCATCACTATTTCTTTTCTTTGATCAGTCATGAGATTGATGAAATTCTTGACCTTTATTGTGTATTTACCTCAGGTCATTGTTCAGTCTGCTAAACAAGCATTGTATTTAAACTGTTTAGCCTTTCTTTAGCCTGGCAAGTTTTTGGTCACCTCTCCCTCTCTCCATGTAGTCTTCTTAGCATTTAGCTCAAGGTTTGTTTTTTTAATTTTATTTCATCTAATAGGCTTATGATTACTGTAGCTTTATTTACTTTCAAGTTCCTCCACTTTCTGTTTTTGAAAGTTCAAACAAAATTCTTAATAATATTTGGGCTATATGGCCACCTAGTGTTGATTTTCTCATGACCTTGCATGTAGACGCAGTCTCTTATTGCACTGCTCTGTTACTACGTGTCCATCTGAAAGTGCTTTATTTGTTAATCATGAAGCTGGTAGCTCTTAATCCTCTGGTCCATCTGCCATCTCTATTTTGTCTCCAGGTTCATATTTTGACAAAAATCCAGTGTTTTAATTGCTATCTCCTTGTGGTCACGAGAAAGTGAATTTGGTTCTCTTAACCAACTTCATATGAAAATATTCATCCAGTTTTCTAAAGCCCCATTGCTGACTCTTGTGTGTGTTAGTTATTTCTCTCTGTCGAAATACCATACAACAATAGATGGGTACATGTCCTGCTGGAGCCTTTTGTTCTGGATTTGGCTCTTGGAAGCAGCCTTTGAATATTTTCTCATTGTACTTTTTAGGCAGCCATATATTGCATAGATCTTTCTGCTTCCCCTGAATTTTTTTTTTGCATTTCATCTCAGTTTGGGAAATTGAATTTGCTGATGTCTAAAATGATGATTAATAGGATTTGAAGTCATCTTATCATGGTGTATTACCAACTTAAGTTTCATTGGTCTGCTCAAAGGCATTGATCAACACATTCTAAATTCGTTTCTAAATTCTGTATGTTTGTTTATTATTGTTTGTGTGGGTGCTGCGGCAACTGCTTGCCTTGCTACTTACCCACATTTCTTTGAAAGAGTAAAGGCAACTTAAAACCTCTTTAGCTGGCTAAACCAAACACACGAAGGCATCCTGAATTTTTTGCCCTCTCTGTGGCTGTTAAAGTCACTCCCTTCTTGGACTGGTACCTACTGGTCAAAATTTATTCATTAAATTCACCCTCTCTCCTTCCTTCATCCTCACGTTGTCACTATGCCAGCATCTTGGATGCCTTTTTAACCAGAACAGAAGTATAGTCTGGCTTCAATTTGTGACAGATGTAGCAAGTTAATATAGCACGTGTCTTTAATCAAGTATTGAATTGATTGCCTCTAGCATTGCTCATGTTTGCATAAATAAACATTTGATTTTGAATAACAGTATCTCACCATTTCCGTGGCTATTCACATGAACAGGTTCATTTGTGATCCGTATAAAGGTTTGATCGGCAGACAACAAATGTGCATCCAAATCTGGCTTTGAAGTGTGTGCTTTCCACCAAATTAGATATTTGGTTCCTCGTTTTTCCTCCTTGAAAATGTACTTGTCTGAGAATTTCTAAGCATCCTACAAAATATGTCCATAGTCAGCAGTGGAATATTTTCAGATGAATTCCTGTTACATGTATTCTTTTACGTGTAGAAGGTTATGTTGATATAATTGTTCCATTAAACACAGCTGGTTTTGCATTAACTAATGGCTTGATTGCTCCACTTAATACCTTTTTACTCACCAAGACAATTGTTAAGTTGGTATTCTCTTAGATGTTTCTCAATCTGGGTTCTTAACTTTAGCAATACGTACACTAGAAACTGGTCTTGTTTATGAGGTGAGGTGCTCCAAGGAACGGATGGATTCTGGGACAGTGATATTTTTGTTAATCATTGAGAATTTGTCTTTACAAATTGCAATGTGATAATCCAGACATACAAATAACTGATGATTTTTTATAAGATTTATGTGCAAGAGCTTACAAATATCGCTAATACTTTTTTGTTGAAAGACATTTATAGATATTTAAATATACAATAATCATCTTGAAATATGGTTAAATTACAGATATAACTAAAAAAATTAAATATTTGACAAAAACTCCCTTCGCATTTAAGAAAACATTACAGAAATATTCTCATACTCAAAATGCCCTTTAAGTACTATTTAAAAAGATAGTTAAAGTAAAAAATATAAAAAATAGAGGAAAAATATATAAAAAAATTGGGACATGATAAATTTTTAGTACATGGACAATATTAATGTCACTATTTAATTTCAGTCAATTTTGTTTTGAGTTTTGTTTTTTTTTTAAACATTAATTTAATTAATCTTTTCCTAAATAGCAATCAAGGATATTTTAGATATAATATTTTGATACCTTAACAAAGTAATTTACACCCCCCCCCCCCACCCACCCACACACACACACACACACACACACATATATATATAATACTTGTGTGTGATTATTATTTATTTTATTGCTTACTTTCAATTGAAAATTTTGCATCAGAGACCATCTTTAAAAAATTCAAGTTGCTGATGCATGAGATGACGATGTTGGATACATACGATTTAAATTTATCTTCTACTTAAGAGAGATATATGATAAAATGTAAATAACAACAGAGACATTTACTACATGACAAACAATCTTTTACGATAAAGGAGGAGGGGCCATTTTCCGAGCCAGCAGTATTCTTTTCGGCTTCTTGGAGTTTTGAAGTACTCCACCCTGTGGAGCTTTTGCTCATCTTTATGGTTGGAGTCCTTGTCCTGTGGTGTTCTTATTCAATCTGTTCTTATGCAGCATGAGCAGGCTAGCTGCTACTCTATGTTTTTTCCCTCCCAGTTGGTGCTATCGATGATAAGGTCTTTTGGAGTCTCAATCTTGGGTTTAAGAGGTATGCTCTCTTTTAGGATCAGGGTTCAAATTTCACCAGCTATATTTGTTGGGGCATGCCTTTTGGTGTAAAAAACCAGTTACTTATCTTATTTTTGTGTGGGAAACTTATGTGAGCATTGGTATAAGAGTTGAGGATTTAGTTAAGATACGTGTAAGTTGGTCCGAATATTTTAATTAAAAAAAAGAATTCTTTCGGCTTATATTATGAATCGAAATGATTAATTTGTTGTTACTTGCTTCTTGACAAAGCAGAAGAGGCTAGTGTTTTAGTTGCATCATGTGTTGATGCCGCAGGTGAAAAAGAAGCAACGAGGCTTGCAGGTGCAGAAAGGCTTTAGCAGTGGGAATGGCATATCCCATCCACCACCCCCAAGTAAAATTGGCCTTCTGTGTTTCACTATTTTTGTGTATTTCCTCAAACAAAATCAAGAGAAGCATATCCATACAAAGTTTGTCACAGAGCATATGAAGAGAAGACAAGCAGAACAATGGGATTTATTTTTGGGGCACAACGCAGAACACACAGTGACTTTCAATTGGCACTGTTAGCATTTAGACTCTCTGGTTCAACTTGTGATGACACAACACCTTCTTCCATCTTCTTCCAGCCATCAGCAGCCTTATTCTCCCCAGATTCCTTCGCAGTGTCATAGGAGGCGTGCAATCCAAATAGGAAATAGTAAATCAATAAAATACCAGTCCACACACCAAATCTCTCAAATGATGCCTTATCTATTGATCCCAAAAGAAAAATGTTAATAAAAATGGAAGCAGATGGCAACCATGGCACCAATGGGACTCCCCATAATTTAGGATCCCTTGCTTGTGGAACAAGAACCTTGAGTGCTAGAGTACCCAAGAACCAAATTGGTACGGTAATCACATACCCAACCCAACCATCTCCACCCAGTCCCCAAATGATACTGGTAGCAGTTGAAGAGCCAAGAATAGTCGCAATGCACAGAATGAACTTTATATGATTGACTGGTGTAGTGACGCCGCTGACATAGTAGCGACGCCCGAGAAGTGCCACGGCCACAAGTGTGAAGATAAATAATGTGGAGATGGAAAGAAGGTTGGACAAAATGTTAAGCTTTGTGAAAAAGGCAACGATGGCTGTTGCGCCGAGCATAATAACAGTGGCATTTACTGGTGTCCCCGTCTTTGCGTTGACATGAGCTAACCACGGGGGCATCATGTGAGTTCGTGCAATGTGTGTGAGATACCGAGCCTGACCGACAGCTGAAACGAGCAAAGCCGTGGTCATGCCTGCCAATGCACATAAAGCGACAATGTACTTTGCCCAGTGTAAACCAACATAGTCAAATGCAGAAGAAAATGCAGCCTCTCCATCGAGCTGCTTGTATGGCACCATTAGGCACAGTGTTGCTGCTAGCAAACAATATGCCACTGTAACTATTGTCATTGAGCCCAGAAGTCCAATAGGGATGTCTCGAGCAGGATTTTCAGTTTCTTCAGCCATTGTGGAAACAGCATCAAATCCAACATAAGCAAAGAAAAGCACAGCCGAACCAACAAAAATACCACGGACATCATATGGCATAAATGGTTTATAGTTTCCTCTATCTGCTTTAGTAAGGCCAGCAATAATGATGAAGACAATCACTGCAACGTGCATAATTGAAGTAATGTAATTAAAGCGCGATGAGCCTTTGGTGCTAAGCACTGCAAGAACGCAAATGAGAGAAGAAACAACAACAGCAATAGGATCAAGGTGGCCATAGTCATCAGGAAGGCTGTGGGCTATAATGCGGAAATCATCAGGTTGGTGGTTGCAGAGGGTGGCAAAGTAGGATGTCCATGACCGGGCCACAGCAGCACCACCAATAACATACTCCAGAAGGATGTTCCCAGCGGCAATGAAGGCCATGAAATCACCTAACTCTACCCTCAGGTAAGCAAATGAACCACCTGAAATGAATATAATAATTATATTAGCATGTGCCATTTTAAGATTTTGTTTCGATCTGATCAGACATCTCAACACATGAAGAATGATTTTGTTCTGATCTGATCACAGACATCTCAACACATGAAGATGCTTTCAATGAATTCTATCTTTGATAAAGAAAAGTGCGGATATTTTTAGAAAGGAATTTGAGGACACGCTGAAAGAGTTATAGAACAAGAGCTTTTGGATATTAATATCTTGACAACAGTTAATTTTCAGATAAAACTTCCACTAACTTACAAAACCCATTGAAAATTCACTCAATTCAGCTCAAATAAACCTTAGCTATATGTAAATTCTAAATTGGTTTCGACAGTTTATCCATCCATATATCAGGCCAATTTATATGGTTCTATTTAAAGAGCTTTTGGTTTGAAAAAATCAAGCTGAACAATAAGTTAGAGCATGCATACCTGCAACAGGAATTTCCACAGCAAATTCTGTGTAACAGAAAACAGAAAGCATGGCTGAAACACCCGAAACAACGTAAGACAATACTACAGCAGGGCCGGTGTTTTCACGTGCTTCCAGTCCCGTGAGCACGAAGATGCCGGCGCCAACCACTGCGCCGACACCAAACCACATAAGGTCCCACCAAGTAAGGTTCTTCTTCATATCATGCTCACTCCGGGACTTGATCTCGTTGAGCTCAGTGGAGTCCAGGGATCTAGTCAGGAGCCTGTCGCTAAACCGCACAGGAGTTTGCCTGATTGCGTGGACATAATTTGTCCAGCTTCGGAAAGACTCCTCGGGGAGAAAATCATCTTTTGTGCAAGAGCATCCTCGCTTCTTGATTCCTTCACCTCTGTCTGCTTGTACTCCTCCCATTCTAAAACTTTAAATTTAGGTAATTAAAAAGAGAAAAACATGAAGCAATTAAGAGTTTTACTGATGGGATTTTCTCAACAACCAAACACACAACTCTATGCTCTAAGTTTGCCTAAAAGTACTCTGAATGAATGATTGAATGAGAAACATAACTTTCTTTGAGAGGAAAAAGATACAAAAGATCGCAACAGAATCTTGAAAGAAAGAGAGCATGAGAATTTCTGCTTTTATATATAATAAAAAGGACCTCCAAATATTCTCCCGTGTTCAGCAAATGACACTAAAATGTATAATTAAGAAAGGTAGGACTGCAATTCCGAGGGTAGCAACTATTGAGGATTTGGGTTTGTAATAATCACGAGTTTAAGTTTTATATTTATATGATTATTAATTTTAAAACTTGTAGAATTAATTAAAATGTATGCAATTCAATCTGGATATTCACGTTAATTAAAAAGAGAAAAAGAAAAGAAAGGCAGGACTGCCGCTTCCAAGACACAAACAACAACTATGCAACAAATCCTTGCCCTAGCAATAACGATGGGGTAATATTTAAACACCACAAAACAATATGCTACTTGCATCATCAGGAAAGTGATTTCTTGTATTTTTGTACAAGTATTTGTACTAATCAAAAGGAATCCAGCTCATTGATTTATAAAGGTTCAGTAGAATGTTTATATAAATATTTTAGAAAAAAAAAACCCTGAAAGAAATGAGAGTTGGACCATAAATATTCTCCGGCATCGAGAACATTCAAGTTAAGCAGAACAAAGAAGAAGATTGAAACTAAGCTAAGCTTCCAGTTGTTAACCTTGCAGGTTTAGATTTTCGAACACTTCAAAATTTGCTATATCCAATCCCATTTAGTGCTGTATTCGCTGATGATCCACTTGCGAAGTCAAAATCTTCAAAAACTAAATACATCAAAATACTTAATTTTTATTTACCCAGGTTTAGATGAAGTATAGGTTTTCATTTGGCAAGTCGTCTTGTGCCCTTGCTGCTTGCACGGTTTTTCCATTATTATCTCATGCATTGAATAAGAGTAATTCGACACCATCATTCAGTAAATGTATTTAAATTTATTTATTTTCATGAAGCAATGCATTTTATACCTGGGAATTACTTTTGCAGTCATGGAAGTTACTCGTTTTGAAGGACATCATATTTTACTGCTTCTTTGGCCTAATTAACATGGACTAGCGAAAATTATATATTTGAAGATTTTGTGAGTTTTTATAGGGTTGTTTAGGATTTATAAGAAGATTACTTAAAAATTAGATACTCATTTTGACTTTGAATAATTACTTTAAGGCTGAGTTGTCGAAATTACAATTCATCCAAATATTTGATCTCTAATAGTAATCCACATGAACCACCAATTAGAAATCTCCTAAACTCTTATAGAAGAGAGGGGTTGCTATGTTTTTAAGTGCTGACTCTTTTTCTTTTATGTTTTTCAAGTGTTCTGTAACTTACGTAGTTTCTATATTATTTACTCCACTTAAATTAAAAGATTTTATTTATAAGAAAACCTGAAAACGCTATAAATAGTAAAACATCAATTTGCCTTTTGAATAATAGCACATATATTATTTCAGAAAAAATTTAGAATTTTTTCAATCAAGTCCCTACTTAATTTTTCTAGGTTTAGAATTAGAATTCCCTATATAAATCACATTATAGTCTTTAATTTTTAAAACTTACTTACAATTAATTAGTTACACTTGATTAATCATTTCATTTTAATTTATGACCAATAATTTTTATATATGTGACTCATTAGGTTTTCTAATAAGTTGACCCAAATATAAATCACAATTTTAAGTAAAATTAAATAGGATTAAATAAATTAAATAAATTAATTTATTATCAATTCAACAATTGAAAAATTTATATTTGAAGATTAAGTATAATATCAAGCAACTTGTCATGATCTCCCAAATATTAGGAAAGTCATAAGTAGTTTGACTTAACCATTTAGTGATCAATTTCTCAGTGTAATTATTATCCTTTCATAAAAAATATTCTGATTTAAATATTATAGTATGGAGTGTGTCTAATCTGTTAAATTATATTTGTTTTCAACACCAAATTTATTGATTCTTTACTCTAAATTCATAAATCAAATATTAGATTCATTAATAAAATATTTAATGAATATTAAAGATAAATAAATTTTTATTAATAAATTAAATATATTTACATAAACAAAATCAATATTACATCAATTGACTGATCGACTACTAGACATATATACTAACATGTTCTTTCCTGGGTAGATTGTTTGAAGCAAAATATATAGGGATATCTATTTGTGTTTGCTGAAATAACATTTTCACACAACTCATCGCTGGTGCATTGTAGATTTTAATGTTGTTGGCGTTCACTATGCTCCGAGGATGCATACAGGACGAACCTGCGTTCTTGACTGGTGTGATCAGTAGTTATAAATTCAAGGTCGGAGGCTAATTGATCTAAACAATGGAGCTTTGGCTTCTGCATGCAGAAACAGAAACTTCAACAATGAAGACATTCCAAAGAAGAAAAGCTAGTTGATGGTTGAAATATTCCATCCGAAGCAAATGTTTTTCTCAGATACAAGTGAAGGTTTCGAAGCATTCAAAGGCAACAAGGCATTCATAATCCAATTTACCATTAAAACCACCTGTAAGAAATTTAGGTTCATGCTGCAAATCACAAAGCTTGTTAGACATCCCATCAGAAAAAATGCAGCACACAACTTTTGAGTCTTCTTCCTTTTGAGCCCTAATGATTCTCGATATAGAAAATGGAGACGCACCACACCGTACCTCTACTCTGCGCCAAACTACCTAAACAGTACCATTCTTACAGAGTAATAACTATTCACATGGTCACAAACCATCTAGAACAATTCGATTCCATCTCCCGAACATCAAATTATGGAACAGAACGGATTTGGGTTATTTCAACATGCAAATAGCCTGGAGACTCTCCAAGTACAGAATCCGCCGCCGATGTCCCTCCTTCGGAGGCTTTGGCATTGGGGCATTACATTCGCGCACTCACTATCAACATCAAAATACAGTCTCTCTTTTAAACTGAACCAATGAATGACAGCATTACAAAGAACATTGAAAGGCAACAAAACCCCAGATGGCTCTCCATAATAATATTGCTATAAACTCCATGACACAGTCTCTGACGAATACATCAACATGGTAAGATTAACAAATAACCAAGTAGCATGGTGATTTTAAGGGATCAAATACAATACAAAGATTTGGCTTATTATTATCAAACTTAAGTACAGGATGAGAAATCCTCTTGAACTGCCTTGTCGTCGGATTACAAATAAAATATATATAGCCTGTATCAGAGCTACAATAATCCATCAAGTGCTCAAAGAAGTAATCCTCACAATGGCATGCTTTCAATGTTTGGTCACTTGGGTTTACCAAGAATGTTGTACAGCAAAGAAGTAGCCCATTACAAGACTGTTTTATCTTCATTCTAGGAACATTTAGATCGTCCAAGAACAGATATTTGATGGGCAAGATCCCTGTTTTCATGTCTGCATGTGCGAATTCTTTGATTTAGTCCTTATAAAGAATGCTTTGGTCAAATTAAGACTATTCTTTTCAACTTGATTCAATCAAACCCTATAACTTCATCCCAATTGCATATGAATTGATGTTTTTCTTCTGATTTAGAGTGGGGATCCGCATAGAATAAAAATAAAAACCACGATGCATTTTTTTTTTAAAAAAATCTCTTTTAGGATCTTAATAATAATAAAAAAACCCTTTTTAAGACATCTTGTTGTATCACATCCGTAAATGGAATTTTATATAAATAATTTTATGGATCCAATCTTATATTTTTCTTTCCATAACTAACACATATCCATTTGTTTCATTAAAGCTTGTCGAGGTGGAAAAAAATAATAATGTTGAAGTCATGAGCAAAATTTTTAAACTCAATTTAGTCTACAATCTCACTCCAGGTTATATTTATGGGTTGAGCAAATTAATTTGGGTTGATTTTAGTCAATTTATTTTATTTTTTTTTAAAGTTAAAACAATGTAGTTTTAAAGATTTTTTTTTAAAATAAAATCAGGTTTTAACTTATTCTATCAGATTGTGAATTAACCTATTTGGTTAATGAGTTCAAACTAAATCAATTTCAGATTTTGTTTTTGTAATTAATCCAATCAAAGTGTCATGCCGAATTTAATAATTGTGGTACGAGACTCTCTCATAAAACTCCCTTCAAATATGTGCGTGGGCGTAAGTTTAAAGTAAATAAACCTAAAGAAATTCAGTTATCTAGTCTATCAAATCAAGCGGAAAAAACAAAACCGCTTCCTGCATTCACTTTTTCTAATATTTTTCTCTTAAATCTCTACAAAACCCTAACCATATATCTTCGAAACTTGATAGAAACTTGATAACTATATGATGATGATGTTTCAAAATTTAATATACCCAAGAATAAGATTTTTAAGTGTTTTGATAATGAATAATCATATATTCACGTGAATAATCCATTCTCCAAAGTTTCAGAAATGAATGATTGGTAATGAAAGACCTAACACTTGTAAAACAATTAATTTTGATGGGGTTTAGAGACATTCAGATGATAAAATCATTAATTTTTAAGAAACAAATTGAAATAAATAAGAGAATGAACATTAAATTCCAATAACAAGAGTGTGAGTTATTATTTTGGTATAATAAGTGCTATGAGATTGGAAAGTAATAGGGTTAGGACAATAAAAAAAGTGAACTATTTATCTAAATGATTTATGAGGTATTTATAACATCTAAACTTTGTAGTTTTGTTGGAGTAGAGGTGTTGGAAAGTCATCTTCTCTTGATAACATTAATGAAGGATAAATATCTTTTACACAACATTAATGAGAATTATATATCCATTGCACAATATTAATGAGATGAAAACATGGTAAGCTCTTGAAAGATTTTTTATACACTTGAAGGTATAGTAAGATGAATATCTCCGACATTAATATTTTATATTAAAAATTATAAAAATAAACAAGCTAAACCTTATGATCCAACATGTTCTTATAATAATTTTTAGACGTTTAGCTCTTAGTGCTTGGCATGCAGCAAAACTTAAGATCAATAGGTTAAGAGGGTCACTAAATCCATCTGCAATCGAGCTTTTGGCACGCAGCTAGATGCAAAGATATTGGATTTGAAAAATCATCAAATCTATACTCGTATCCATTCCTAAGTTTATGTGACTCTCTCACTCGAGTTTCCTTAGCGCAAGGGTTTTGAACCCAACAACCAATTTGATGTAATATATAACCACACACACAATACATATCTAAACCAAAATAACACAATTCATGAGGTGACCCACCAACTAATGGGTCGACCCACCGGTGACTTTGATCCTTGGCCAGATGAGGCCTTTGTCCATGTCTATTTACTGTACACGGTTTTCCCTCACCTTGGCAGACAAAGAAAACAGCCATTCCATCCTGTCCTTTTCCATAAATTATAATTTATTCATTATATTTTTTTAATAATTTAATAATTAAACTTTTAGTTTCGAAAATCATAAGCTAGTACCTTATGAAATTCTTTTGGATTCTCTACATTATCCTCTTAAATATGTTTTCGAGATTCGAGAATTTAAATAGAAGTAAAAGATATTTAAAAAAACAATTTAATTACCCTGGAAAAACTAACATAAAAAATTAAGATACAAGGAAATCAATAATGAAGAGCATCGTCTCCCCCAAAACATATTGATCACAGCTCATTGACATCCTCTCAGAGCACATGGCCAGCAAACCCCCCCCCCCCGTTTGCTGTAAGATTCCGAGGAATTTTGAATGTAAGCAGTGAAGTCAATGGCGACCATGAAGCCCAATATATAATCAAAAGAAGAACGACTTCTCTTTAACATTCAAAGTCAATGTCTAGACTTTAAGATAAATTCAAAGGACATCCTTAACTTCAAACTATACTATAAACTTATTGCCTCTCCTGTCTTAACTTCAGGTAAGTCCATGCATTTAATCATTGAATTTAAAGATAATAAAATAAAAATTCATTATATCCAAATCTGATAATCCAAAAGATGTTGGTATTAATTGACGTTGTCATCGTAGAAATCCCCTAATTCCATCCCAAGTTAGGTATTAAGGCCAATTTAAAAATTCTACGAAACTATTGAGTAATTATAATGTAGAGAAAAGATATATAGGCATAAAGAGAAGAGACATATTCAGTTGCTTTAAAAAGTTATATATAAGAATTCTCTTTCTTATAATATAGTTTTTTTTTTAAATTCTCCCTCGTGTTTCTCCCTCATTTTTATATTTATACACCGTAAGTATCTCCAACTTACAGCTTTAGCATCATAAAATAATTTCCGATACTAGCATGCCAACTTTTATAAACGCATTAAAAAAGGAAAAAAATGGAATACCACGACTATACATTATACATCCTAGAAGACATAATAGTAAACTATACTAGCACCTACTTTTTATAAACACCCTCATCAACCATATAAAATATTTATCCTGTACAATGCCTCTATTAATTACGTCTTCTCTGCCATAAATTGTGGAGGAAGCATAAACAACCGACACGTACGGGATAAAGACTGGACCAAACTAGACGGGTTTATTCAAGAACAAAACAATATATATAGTATCCATGATAGAGTAACAATTCATTCCTTGTGTCCTATCTCTCTCAGTGTTGATCATGGCTAGCTGCCTTGTGTTCCTCCTCTTAGCCTTCTTTGCTTTTTCAGCAAATGCAGATGGTTGGATTTTATTTTCTTTCTTTCTATATATATATATATATATATATATGTATATATTTCAATATAAACCCACTTCTAATCCTCCAGAAATAAAAAATCTAACCATTTTAATCTGTATGTTTTTCCAGTTTTCTTTGATTGTGGAGCATCCGATACTTACACGGACGGAAATTCGATAGAATGGATGGGAGATGGCGACATGTTCCAGGACAGCCAGGCTGAAGTGGTGCAGTCTAGCAAGACAATGTCACCTGTAATGAGCACTCTTACGGTGTTCACAACTCGGAAAAAGAATTGTTACTCTTTCTCTGAGAACAAGGGCAATCCACTTCTTGTTCGTGCCAGCTTCTTCTATGGAAACTATGACAAAAAATCATCTCCTCCATCTTTCGATATGCATATTGATGGAAACGACTGGGTCACGGTCAAGACCTCACTTGATCAGCTTGTAAATTATGAAGTAGTCTATGTTTCCAAAGGCGATACAACCAGCATCTGTCTTGCCCAAACACAGCCTAACCAGTTTCCATTTATATCAGCACTTGAGGTTAGGAACTTGGATTCAAAAATGTATAACTATCTTGATCCGAACTATGCACTGTTTTTAAGGTCAAGGGTTGCTTATGGTGCTAAGGAAACAGTAAGGTAGTGATCATACACTGGCGATCCTTGTTATTATTTTCATTGTTTTTTTTCTTCTTACAATTTGTAGATAATTTTCAGGCTCCCGGATGATGCTTATGATCGCATTTGGGTTCCAGCAACAGTTGATAGCGGGATAACTTCGGTCGCAAGCGATGCAATAACCATTGATGTTGTTAATGCACCGGATAATCCTCCACAAGCAGTCTTGCAGAATGCTATTACAATCTCAAGCACGTCAGATTCTATCAGTATAAATCCTGGTTTTCCAGATCAAGAAGTTTCAATATACATGAACTTGTATTTCTCTGAAGTGACCCAGCTCGATACCACCCAAAACAGGTCCTTTAAGGCTTACATCGATAAAAAGCCCGTATCAGATCCCATTATCCCACCTTATGGAGAAGTGACAGAAACGTTTATTAACTTCACAGCTTCTTCAAACACCTCGTTTTCGTTGGCTGCCAACCCTGATTCTACACTTCCTCCACTTGTCAATGCCATGGAAGTCTTTTATATTAGCGACCGCCTAACAGATGGAACCAATAGCAAAGATGGTATGCATTATAGCTGATTTGTTAATTAGCATAAAATTGATATTGGAATTTCTGCATTATATACTGACAGATAACTTTCATGTTAAATTTGTCAGTGGAAGGCTTAAGTGAACTCCAAAAAGTATTCAGTGATGCATTACATGAATGGTCTGGTGATCCATGTCTTCCTTCTCCATACACATGGGAATGGATTAGTTGTAGCAATGATACCATACCTCGCATAACGGCATTGTAAATCATCTTTCCCTACTCTCATCAGGAAAATGCTCAATTTCTTCTTATTTATTTAGGAGTATAATTTTACTTGCTGGTTTAATAATTTATTTGTGTTCATAATGTTTTTGGGGTTTTCAGGGACCTTAGCAACTTTGATCTTTCAGGGGAACTTCCGGATTTTAGCTCCATGGATGCCCTTGTGACAATGTAAGTAAACTGTAAATGAGTTGAACCAATTTCAGGTATTTTCTTAATTGTTCTAACACATTGCTAGCATTTTTGTTTCCTATTCAACCCAGCAATTTGCAGAATAGCAGCATAAACGGACTTATTCCAGATTTCCTTGGCTCCTTACCTAACCTCAAAGAACTGTAAGATTCTCCCAAATAATCTCTTGTTGATTGTTACAAAATGCTCTTGTAAGGATTCTGGCATGCTTTCCTAAAGACTGGTATTGGGATGCAAAAAGAATACTCTGTCCCGGGATTCAGCGTGCCCCCGCCAAGCAAATTTGAAACAGGATTTACATTTTCGACAAAATAACACAACATTTTTCCTTTCTTGTTTCTTCAATCTAGGAACTTGGCAGATAATTACTTCAGTGGAACAATTCCTCCATCAATATCAACGAATAAGAAGCTGAAATTAGTGTAAGCGCCTATGAAAATACAGTTTAGTTTTATTAAAATTAATCTCTTATTTCTCGTCAATTTTTAAGAAATAGTTTCTACTTTGATGATTAAATCATATAATCTGGTGGAAAAATATTACAGGGTATCAGGCAATCCAAACTTGTGTGTCTCCGGCCAGTCCTGTCAGCCAACTAGTACTGATGGTACTACCAGTTCATCAATTCCTTCAGGTCGCAGAAAAAAGAGTAACAAGCTTCCAGTGATACTTGGAACCACAATTCCAATCTTCGTAATTTTCTGGGCTATTGTGGGATTTATTGTGCACCACAAGAGAAAAACAGCAGCCATAATCGCAATCACCACAGGTTAGCAAGCAGAATACAATTCATAATATGATATAACTTGAACAGTGTTTGAATTTAACTGTTGGTGTATACCAGATTGTTTAACACTGGTTTCTTCTTCTTCTTCTTCTTCTTCTTTTGGGTCGATAAGGACAAACTGGCGGTGCCAAAAGGCGTAGTGGTGCCAACAACATGAGATTTGAAGCGGTGATTAATGAGATCAATGTTAACATCCAAGACCAAACAACGACAGAGAATGACAATCAATCCGATCCACAGAAATGAAAATGCAACCTGGGGGCTGAGAAAAACAATTAACTTACCCTCCTCAAATCTTTGACCATATTAATTTACAACGATATTGTGTGTAAGCTTCACAGAGTCAACCCTCCTCGAATCTGTGACCCTATTAATTTACAACGATATTGTGTGTAAGCTTCCCAGAGTCAAAGATCATATGTTTGGAACCTAGTGGTATTATATGTGGGATAATGCTAACGAGTGTCCCCATAAACATTTATCATGTTTTGGAACAATAATTTCGCATTTATAATGCATGATTAGAAAATAAATATGTTTGTTTTTTTATGCAAGATAGAACTTTATTAATCAACTGATTTAGCCAACAATAGCATGGCTAAATAGAAAAACAAAAGTAACAAATGTCCCAGAAAATTTACGAACTAAACAAGAACAAAACAAACCAAACTAAATTCTTTGTTAAGTCAGTGTAGCAGACAAAACAAACAAAATGTAAAATCATGAAAGAGAACTGTAATCATGCGACCAAATCAGATTCTTAATAAACTGCCTTGCCAAATCATCCATTACATAGTTAATTTTTCTTATGAATATGTGTAAAATTCATAGGAGAAAGCATAAGGATGTCATTGAAATCACCATGTAATCGATCATCACGACACTACTTTCTCTCATCCGAGTAATTTAATTGTGTTGGTATGAATCAGATACTAAAATCCAATCCTTAGAAGTAATACATATCATTTAGTTGATTTCTATATATCTTATTAAAAACCAAATTATTGTGTTCATTCAAAATGGACTAAACTATTCCAAAAAAAAAAACAAAAACCACACCTTTATTTGCATAAATCCTAATATCATTCCATGCCACTATAAGTAAAAGTCATTCAAAAACTTCGAAAAGATCCATTTATGCTCTAACCAAGCTACCACCCGTGATCATAACTACGTACCATACCATTCCATAATAAAAGAACATATGCTTTGAAGTCTTAATCTATTTTTTATTGAAAGGGCAACTCAAATCATTCCTTTTTTTTTTAATAGTAAACGAGTGAATTATATATTAAACAGCCCCATTAAGTAGGTGGAACTGAAAAAAAGATAAATACAAGGGGAATATAAAAAAAAAGAGAAGACCAAAGCGACGAGGGACCTATTTAATTAGTCCAGTTTATAATACATTCAGAATTTCTAAAAAAATCTGAGCCTGTATAGCTGAAATTTCTAACTGAAGACTTCAACTAGAAGACCAAATAATAAAAGGTGAGATCAAAAATCACATCCCAATCCGGAGCCTTGGAAACAAATCAAATCATTCCCTTGTAATAAGCAAGTCTAAGATTAAACTCAACTTTGGGTGGAGCGGGAGAGGAACATGTACCAAACAAAAATGGTTTTTTTTCTAGAAAAAGAATTTTCTTAAGAAAAGCTGAGCAACTTTTCACCAAAAAAGCCTTTTGGATGTAGTCTCCAAATCTTCATGTCTACAACATTTTGAATTAAAGAAATCCCAGATAGCAGTTGCAAAAGTTCCCTATTTTTTTCTCTCAATCTCATAGTCTCCTCCTCCATGATAGGACCAATCCCAGGTAAAGCTATTCCATTTTCCCATCTTTGAGATTAAAACGTTTGTATTTGCACACACATAATAAAGACGTTTTAAAACACGTTTAATTGCTAATTAGAGCTTTATAAAGAGAGAGGATATTATTATCTTTAACGAACAGTTCCCCAGTTGTGAAGCATATTTCCATTAATTAATGCATTATTTGCTATGATTGCTTTGTTCTCAAAACATGTTTTGCACATATATAGTGATCTTGAGGGTTTCAATGCTTAGGATGAGAAATACCATGTGTGCTGCTTGTTTGAATAAGAAGTTATTGTACTATGGCTTGACCATGAAATAACTTCTTCAACAAGCTTATAATTAATAATTCGTTGACAGGAATCAAGTTCAAATAAAAGACATGAACACTCATACGGTTGATCATAGCTATGAGTAACTTTTATGCCTTGGACATGATATACTTTATGAGTGGTTAATTGATAGTTATGTCTATTATTGGAAGCTCTGATATGGTTTATTTATATATTTGTTATATTTTCATGACATGCTAATTACCTTTAATATATATATATATATATATATATATATATATATATATATATATATATATATATATATATATATGAAATCAATAATTTAAAAAAATAATTGAGTGATAGTTTAAGATAAGGAATTTGGGTGCAATATATTAAGAAGATATATAATGCATAGTTTGAATGTCGAACATGAAATGATAATGTCTGACACGTGTCCAGCTAATTCTACAACTCAAATTAATTAGAAGGGAGGATTGATTTTTATAATTAATACAATGAGCCTGTTGCTTTCCTTTCCTTTTCTTTTTTTCAGAACTACCGGCCGGCCGGTCCATAGCCCATGGTATAATAATTCAGGACGAAAAATTCCATTAAACCTATTCATTTATCAATTCAGAGTGATCAATCACCGCACATTGTTCAGAATTATAATAGATGTTTTAAAAAAAAAACATTATTTGAAAATATATTAAATTAATATTTTTATTTTATTTTTTAAGATTTATTTTTAATATTAGTACATCAAAATAATTCAAAAACATTTAAAAAATAATTTAAAATAAATAAATAAATTTAAAATTTGTTAAAATGTTGTTCAACCGCTTATAAATGATGAAAAACATCAAAACCGAGGTTTCACACAAGTGTAACCTCGTAAATAAATAGACATGAAATCATATAGATATTGGAACTTCTTCTTTATAAATAAATAAATAAAACTTTCATTTATAATAGTATGTTTGGGGGCATGATAGAATTTGTTTTTTAAAGCATTTTTATTTATAAATATATTAAAATTATATTTTTAAAAATTTTAAAAATTTATTTTTGATATTGACACATTAAAATAGTTTTAAAATATTAAAAAATAATAATTTAAAACTAAAACAATTTCAAGAGCACGATCAGAATGAAATGTAAAACCATACCTTAGAGTTGGAGGACCTTAGCATATATGCAAGTGGGCTGTGAAGTCAATGTAAATAATATTGCTAAACCAAACTGATCATTAAATAAAATCCACGTCTTTAAGCACGTATTCAATCCCAAGTTGGTATACATTATGCCCATTTTATAATGATAATCATATCCATTCAGAAATTAAAAGAAAATTAATCACCTTACCACTTTGTATATAAAGTCAGAATCCAGTTTTCATATTATAATTATTAAACTTGGTTCAAAAATTAACGGTCAGGTCTCTTAGATCACACGAATCGATCTAAATTAACACTAATAAATAAATAAAATATATATATATTTGAGATTTTAATATCTTATATAAAAAATATTAGAAATAATATATATGAATGTGTATTTTGTATAAAGTATAATATAGTTATTCCATATCAAAAAAGTTAAAAAAACAATTTATAGAAATATGAATTTTAAAAAAATATAGGATATAAAATGTAATATACTTATCTCATAAAAAAAATGAGGCTTGATGTATAATGTAGTTATTTTATATTGAAAAGCTAAAACATAATCCATGTATTTATATGTGTGTGAAAAGATGTAAAAAAAAAAAATTTCAGGTTTCATTCGGGTTATACCGGATCACGTGGGTTTTAGGTTAATCCGACTATCCTAGACTAATTACATCTTTATGTATTTTTTTATATATTTAAAACCCTGTCAAGATGCCGAGTTAACCAACCAACCCTGATTGGTTTCATAACCATGTTCCACATATAGCAACAAAGGGCTAAGCCTCTTTCCTTTTGTATTATCCTATCCCTCTCGGTGTTAATCATGACTAGCTGCCATGTCTTACTCTTCCTAGCTCTCTTCGTTTTTTCAGCAAATGCAGATGGTGAGATTTTTTGTTTCTTTTTTTTTTCCTCTTTCAGTATTTACCCACTTCATCTAATTTCTAACTATTTCAAACTTCAAAAACTCTAGTTAGCATTGATTGTGGAGCATCCGAGTCTTACACTGACGAAAATTCGATAACTTGGAGGGGAGATGATGATATCTTCCAAAACAGCTTCTCTGAAGTGGTGCAATCTAGCAACACAGTATCACATGTAATGAGCACTCTTAGGGTGTTCACCTCTCGGAAAAAGAATTGTTACTTTATCAGAGTCGACAAGGGTCCACTTCTTGTTCGTGCCAGCTTCTACTACGGAAATTACGACAGAGAACTATCCCCTCCATCTTTTGATCTGCTTATTGATGGCAACCACTGGACAAAAGTCATTACCTCACTCGATCAACTTGTATATTAATTATGAGGTAGTCTACGTTGTCGAAAGTGACGCGACTAGCACCTGCCTTGCCCAAACACAACCTAACCAGTTTCCATTTATATCCGCACTTGAGGTTAGGAGCTTGGATCCTAAAATGTATAGCTATGTTGATCCGAAATATGCACTGTTTGTAAGGTCCAGGTTTGCTTATGGTGCACGTGCAACTGTAAGGTACATAATGATTGATACTTTGGCCATCGTTGTTCTTGTGTTCTTTCCTTTCAGAGTCACATTTTATCACGTAGTTCTTACAATTTGTGGATATTTATCAGGTATCCGGATGATGTTTATGATCGCATTTGGGTTCCAGAAAGCGGTGGTACTGGGGTAATTTCAGTGGCAAGCGAAGCAATGTCCTATGAAGTTGATGTACCAGAAGAGCCTCCGGAAGCAGTATTGCAGAATGCTATTACAACCTCAAGCTTGTCTCAAAGTTTAACTTAAATCCCGGATTTTGCAGATAAAAAAGCTGCAATCTACATGAACTTGTATTTCTCAGAAGTCATCGATCTCGATACCACCCAGAAGAGATCGTTTAGGATTTACATCGATAACAATCCTAAATCAGAGCCCATTATCCCACCTTATGGAAAAGTGACAGAAATGTTAATTAACTATACAGCTGCTTCAAAAACCTCGTTTTCGTTGGTTTCCACCCTTGATTCTACACTCCCTCCACTTATCAATGCCATGGAAGTCTTTTCTGTTAGCGATCCTCTAGTAGTTGGAACCAACAGCAAAGATGGTTTGCATTAATCTTTTTGACCCATTAACATAGCTGGTTTATTTGGATACAATTAATATTGGATTTATTTCTGAATATGCTGACAGATAACTTTTCATGTCTTTCAGTGGGAGGTTTAGTTGAGCTCCAAACGCAATTTATGTTGAATATTAAACTCAATCTAGATGGTCAAGGAAGGCAACCACCAGCTGCCACCGACCAGCCGCCAGCCACCAGCTGCATGCCGCCTTCACACCACCGTCCACAGCCGCCTTCACACTTGAAGGTTGAATTATCTTGTTTTGAATTCGTGTATAAATAACAAGCTAAGCTTATGTTATTCTGTGTGGAGAGAGTAGAGAGAAACACTAGAGAGAAAGAGAGAGGGCGTGTATTGTATTAAGCTTCTGTGTGTTTGTAAGCTTCTTGTTCTTGTAATAAAACAGTGTGTTTTATCCCCTCCGAGTGTTTCAAAGCCACCACCAGTGGTTTCTCCCACCAACAATTGGTATCAGAGCCCCGTTCGTCAGAAAACAGAAGTGTTTTTGGGAGATATCCGAATTTTCAAAGTTGTCATAAACAAGTTTTGATCATTCCACCGTGTAGAGATCATCCATACGAACTCACTGCCGCAAAAATCACCTCAATCGGACACCGGGGTGAGCCACACGCGCCGGAATATTTTCTCCTTTTGTTCTGGATTTGGCTCTTGGAAGCAGCCTTTGAATATTTTCTCATTGTACTTTTTAGGCAGCCATATATTGCATAGATCTTTCTGCTTCCCCTGAATTTTTTTTTTGCATTTCATCTCAGTTTGGGAAATTGAATTTGCTGATGTCTAAAATGATGATTAATAGGATTTGAAGTCATCTTATCATGGTGTATTACCAACTTAAGTTTCATTGGTCTGCTCAAAGGCATTGATCAACACATTCTAAATTCGTTTCTAAATTCTGTATGTTTGTTTATTATTGTTTGTGTGGGTGCTGCGGCAACTGCTTGCCTTGCTACTTACCCACATTTCTTTGAAAGAGTAAAGGCAACTTAAAACCTCTTTAGCTGGCTAAACCAAACACACGAAGGCATCCTGAATTTTTTGCCCTCTCTGTGGCTGTTAAAGTCACTCCCTTCTTGGACTGGTACCTACTGGTCAAAATTTATTCATTAAATTCACCCTCTCTCCTTCCTTCATCCTCACGTTGTCACTATGCCAGCATCTTGGATGCCTTTTTAACCAGAACAGAAGTATAGTCTGGCTTCAATTTGTGACAGATGTAGCAAGTTAATATAGCACGTGTCTTTAATCAAGTATTGAATTGATTGCCTCTAGCATTGCTCATGTTTGCATAAATAAACATTTGATTTTGAATAACAGTATCTCACCATTTCCGTGGCTATTCACATGAACAGGTTCATTTGTGATCCGTATAAAGGTTTGATCGGCAGACAACAAATGTGCATCCAAATCTGGCTTTGAAGTGTGTGCTTTCCACCAAATTAGATATTTGGTTCCTCGTTTTTCCTCCTTGAAAATGTACTTGTCTGAGAATTTCTAAGCATCCTACAAAATATGTCCATAGTCAGCAGTGGAATATTTTCAGATGAATTCCTGTTACATGTATTCTTTTACGTGTAGAAGGTTATGTTGATATAATTGTTCCATTAAACACAGCTGGTTTTGCATTAACTAATGGCTTGATTGCTCCACTTAATACCTTTTTACTCACCAAGACAATTGTTAAGTTGGTATTCTCTTAGATGTTTCTCAATCTGGGTTCTTAACTTTAGCAATACGTACACTAGAAACTGGTCTTGTTTATGAGGTGAGGTGCTCCAAGGAACGGATGGATTCTGGGACAGTGATATTTTTGTTAATCATTGAGAATTTGTCTTTACAAATTGCAATGTGATAATCCAGACATACAAATAACTGATGATTTTTTATAAGATTTATGTGCAAGAGCTTACAAATATCGCTAATACTTTTTTGTTGAAAGACATTTATAGATATTTAAATATACAATAATCATCTTGAAATATGGTTAAATTACAGATATAACTAAAAAAATTAAATATTTGACAAAAACTCCCTTCGCATTTAAGAAAACATTACAGAAATATTCTCATACTCAAAATGCCCTTTAAGTACTATTTAAAAAGATAGTTAAAGTAAAAAATATAAAAAATAGAGGAAAAATATATAAAAAAATTGGGACATGATAAATTTTTAGTACATGGACAATATTAATGTCACTATTTAATTTCAGTCAATTTTGTTTTGAGTTTTGTTTTTTTTTTAAACATTAATTTAATTAATCTTTTCCTAAATAGCAATCAAGGATATTTTAGATATAATATTTTGATACCTTAACAAAGTAATTTACACCCCCCCCCCCACCCACCCACACACACACACACACACACACACATATATATAATACTTGTGTGTGATTATTATTTATTTTATTGCTTACTTTCAATTGAAAATTTTGCATCAGAGACCATCTTTAAAAAATTCAAGTTGCTGATGCATGAGATGACGATGTTGGATACATACGATTTAAATTTATCTTCTACTTAAGAGAGATATATGATAAAATGTAAATAACAACAGAGACATTTACTACATGACAAACAATCTTTTACGATAAAGGAGGAGGGGCCATTTTCCGAGCCAGCAGTATTCTTTTCGGCTTCTTGGAGTTTTGAAGTACTCCACCCTGTGGAGCTTTTGCTCATCTTTATGGTTGGAGTCCTTGTCCTGTGGTGTTCTTATTCAATCTGTTCTTATGCAGCATGAGCAGGCTAGCTGCTACTCTATGTTTTTTCCCTCCCAGTTGGTGCTATCGATGATAAGGTCTTTTGGAGTCTCAATCTTGGGTTTAAGAGGTATGCTCTCTTTTAGGATCAGGGTTCAAATTTCACCAGCTATATTTGTTGGGGCATGCCTTTTGGTGTAAAAAACCAGTTACTTATCTTATTTTTGTGTGGGAAACTTATGTGAGCATTGGTATAAGAGTTGAGGATTTAGTTAAGATACGTGTAAGTTGGTCCGAATATTTTAATTAAAAAAAAGAATTCTTTCGGCTTATATTATGAATCGAAATGATTAATTTGTTGTTACTTGCTTCTTGACAAAGCAGAAGAGGCTAGTGTTTTAGTTGCATCATGTGTTGATGCCGCAGGTGAAAAAGAAGCAACGAGGCTTGCAGGTGCAGAAAGGCTTTAGCAGTGGGAATGGCATATCCCATCCACCACCCCCAAGTAAAATTGGCCTTCTGTGTTTCACTATTTTTGTGTATTTCCTCAAACAAAATCAAGAGAAGCATATCCATACAAAGTTTGTCACAGAGCATATGAAGAGAAGACAAGCAGAACAATGGGATTTATTTTTGGGGCACAACGCAGAACACACAGTGACTTTCAATTGGCACTGTTAGCATTTAGACTCTCTGGTTCAACTTGTGATGACACAACACCTTCTTCCATCTTCTTCCAGCCATCAGCAGCCTTATTCTCCCCAGATTCCTTCGCAGTGTCATAGGAGGCGTGCAATCCAAATAGGAAATAGTAAATCAATAAAATACCAGTCCACACACCAAATCTCTCAAATGATGCCTTATCTATTGATCCCAAAAGAAAAATGTTAATAAAAATGGAAGCAGATGGCAACCATGGCACCAATGGGACTCCCCATAATTTAGGATCCCTTGCTTGTGGAACAAGAACCTTGAGTGCTAGAGTACCCAAGAACCAAATTGGTACGGTAATCACATACCCAACCCAACCATCTCCACCCAGTCCCCAAATGATACTGGTAGCAGTTGAAGAGCCAAGAATAGTCGCAATGCACAGAATGAACTTTATATGATTGACTGGTGTAGTGACGCCGCTGACATAGTAGCGACGCCCGAGAAGTGCCACGGCCACAAGTGTGAAGATAAATAATGTGGAGATGGAAAGAAGGTTGGACAAAATGTTAAGCTTTGTGAAAAAGGCAACGATGGCTGTTGCGCCGAGCATAATAACAGTGGCATTTACTGGTGTCCCCGTCTTTGCGTTGACATGAGCTAACCACGGGGGCATCATGTGAGTTCGTGCAATGTGTGTGAGATACCGAGCCTGACCGACAGCTGAAACGAGCAAAGCCGTGGTCATGCCTGCCAATGCACATAAAGCGACAATGTACTTTGCCCAGTGTAAACCAACATAGTCAAATGCAGAAGAAAATGCAGCCTCTCCATCGAGCTGCTTGTATGGCACCATTAGGCACAGTGTTGCTGCTAGCAAACAATATGCCACTGTAACTATTGTCATTGAGCCCAGAAGTCCAATAGGGATGTCTCGAGCAGGATTTTCAGTTTCTTCAGCCATTGTGGAAACAGCATCAAATCCAACATAAGCAAAGAAAAGCACAGCCGAACCAACAAAAATACCACGGACATCATATGGCATAAATGGTTTATAGTTTCCTCTATCTGCTTTAGTAAGGCCAGCAATAATGATGAAGACAATCACTGCAACGTGCATAATTGAAGTAATGTAATTAAAGCGCGATGAGCCTTTGGTGCTAAGCACTGCAAGAACGCAAATGAGAGAAGAAACAACAACAGCAATAGGATCAAGGTGGCCATAGTCATCAGGAAGGCTGTGGGCTATAATGCGGAAATCATCAGGTTGGTGGTTGCAGAGGGTGGCAAAGTAGGATGTCCATGACCGGGCCACAGCAGCACCACCAATAACATACTCCAGAAGGATGTTCCCAGCGGCAATGAAGGCCATGAAATCACCTAACTCTACCCTCAGGTAAGCAAATGAACCACCTGAAATGAATATAATAATTATATTAGCATGTGCCATTTTAAGATTTTGTTTCGATCTGATCAGACATCTCAACACATGAAGAATGATTTTGTTCTGATCTGATCACAGACATCTCAACACATGAAGATGCTTTCAATGAATTCTATCTTTGATAAAGAAAAGTGCGGATATTTTTAGAAAGGAATTTGAGGACACGCTGAAAGAGTTATAGAACAAGAGCTTTTGGATATTAATATCTTGACAACAGTTAATTTTCAGATAAAACTTCCACTAACTTACAAAACCCATTGAAAATTCACTCAATTCAGCTCAAATAAACCTTAGCTATATGTAAATTCTAAATTGGTTTCGACAGTTTATCCATCCATATATCAGGCCAATTTATATGGTTCTATTTAAAGAGCTTTTGGTTTGAAAAAATCAAGCTGAACAATAAGTTAGAGCATGCATACCTGCAACAGGAATTTCCACAGCAAATTCTGTGTAACAGAAAACAGAAAGCATGGCTGAAACACCCGAAACAACGTAAGACAATACTACAGCAGGGCCGGTGTTTTCACGTGCTTCCAGTCCCGTGAGCACGAAGATGCCGGCGCCAACCACTGCGCCGACACCAAACCACATAAGGTCCCACCAAGTAAGGTTCTTCTTCATATCATGCTCACTCCGGGACTTGATCTCGTTGAGCTCAGTGGAGTCCAGGGATCTAGTCAGGAGCCTGTCGCTAAACCGCACAGGAGTTTGCCTGATTGCGTGGACATAATTTGTCCAGCTTCGGAAAGACTCCTCGGGGAGAAAATCATCTTTTGTGCAAGAGCATCCTCGCTTCTTGATTCCTTCACCTCTGTCTGCTTGTACTCCTCCCATTCTAAAACTTTAAATTTAGGTAATTAAAAAGAGAAAAACATGAAGCAATTAAGAGTTTTACTGATGGGATTTTCTCAACAACCAAACACACAACTCTATGCTCTAAGTTTGCCTAAAAGTACTCTGAATGAATGATTGAATGAGAAACATAACTTTCTTTGAGAGGAAAAAGATACAAAAGATCGCAACAGAATCTTGAAAGAAAGAGAGCATGAGAATTTCTGCTTTTATATATAATAAAAAGGACCTCCAAATATTCTCCCGTGTTCAGCAAATGACACTAAAATGTATAATTAAGAAAGGTAGGACTGCAATTCCGAGGGTAGCAACTATTGAGGATTTGGGTTTGTAATAATCACGAGTTTAAGTTTTATATTTATATGATTATTAATTTTAAAACTTGTAGAATTAATTAAAATGTATGCAATTCAATCTGGATATTCACGTTAATTAAAAAGAGAAAAAGAAAAGAAAGGCAGGACTGCCGCTTCCAAGACACAAACAACAACTATGCAACAAATCCTTGCCCTAGCAATAACGATGGGGTAATATTTAAACACCACAAAACAATATGCTACTTGCATCATCAGGAAAGTGATTTCTTGTATTTTTGTACAAGTATTTGTACTAATCAAAAGGAATCCAGCTCATTGATTTATAAAGGTTCAGTAGAATGTTTATATAAATATTTTAGAAAAAAAAAACCCTGAAAGAAATGAGAGTTGGACCATAAATATTCTCCGGCATCGAGAACATTCAAGTTAAGCAGAACAAAGAAGAAGATTGAAACTAAGCTAAGCTTCCAGTTGTTAACCTTGCAGGTTTAGATTTTCGAACACTTCAAAATTTGCTATATCCAATCCCATTTAGTGCTGTATTCGCTGATGATCCACTTGCGAAGTCAAAATCTTCAAAAACTAAATACATCAAAATACTTAATTTTTATTTACCCAGGTTTAGATGAAGTATAGGTTTTCATTTGGCAAGTCGTCTTGTGCCCTTGCTGCTTGCACGGTTTTTCCATTATTATCTCATGCATTGAATAAGAGTAATTCGACACCATCATTCAGTAAATGTATTTAAATTTATTTATTTTCATGAAGCAATGCATTTTATACCTGGGAATTACTTTTGCAGTCATGGAAGTTACTCGTTTTGAAGGACATCATATTTTACTGCTTCTTTGGCCTAATTAACATGGACTAGCGAAAATTATATATTTGAAGATTTTGTGAGTTTTTATAGGGTTGTTTAGGATTTATAAGAAGATTACTTAAAAATTAGATACTCATTTTGACTTTGAATAATTACTTTAAGGCTGAGTTGTCGAAATTACAATTCATCCAAATATTTGATCTCTAATAGTAATCCACATGAACCACCAATTAGAAATCTCCTAAACTCTTATAGAAGAGAGGGGTTGCTATGTTTTTAAGTGCTGACTCTTTTTCTTTTATGTTTTTCAAGTGTTCTGTAACTTACGTAGTTTCTATATTATTTACTCCACTTAAATTAAAAGATTTTATTTATAAGAAAACCTGAAAACGCTATAAATAGTAAAACATCAATTTGCCTTTTGAATAATAGCACATATATTATTTCAGAAAAAATTTAGAATTTTTTCAATCAAGTCCCTACTTAATTTTTCTAGGTTTAGAATTAGAATTCCCTATATAAATCACATTATAGTCTTTAATTTTTAAAACTTACTTACAATTAATTAGTTACACTTGATTAATCATTTCATTTTAATTTATGACCAATAATTTTTATATATGTGACTCATTAGGTTTTCTAATAAGTTGACCCAAATATAAATCACAATTTTAAGTAAAATTAAATAGGATTAAATAAATTAAATAAATTAATTTATTATCAATTCAACAATTGAAAAATTTATATTTGAAGATTAAGTATAATATCAAGCAACTTGTCATGATCTCCCAAATATTAGGAAAGTCATAAGTAGTTTGACTTAACCATTTAGTGATCAATTTCTCAGTGTAATTATTATCCTTTCATAAAAAATATTCTGATTTAAATATTATAGTATGGAGTGTGTCTAATCTGTTAAATTATATTTGTTTTCAACACCAAATTTATTGATTCTTTACTCTAAATTCATAAATCAAATATTAGATTCATTAATAAAATATTTAATGAATATTAAAGATAAATAAATTTTTATTAATAAATTAAATATATTTACATAAACAAAATCAATATTACATCAATTGACTGATCGACTACTAGACATATATACTAACATGTTCTTTCCTGGGTAGATTGTTTGAAGCAAAATATATAGGGATATCTATTTGTGTTTGCTGAAATAACATTTTCACACAACTCATCGCTGGTGCATTGTAGATTTTAATGTTGTTGGCGTTCACTATGCTCCGAGGATGCATACAGGACGAACCTGCGTTCTTGACTGGTGTGATCAGTAGTTATAAATTCAAGGTCGGAGGCTAATTGATCTAAACAATGGAGCTTTGGCTTCTGCATGCAGAAACAGAAACTTCAACAATGAAGACATTCCAAAGAAGAAAAGCTAGTTGATGGTTGAAATATTCCATCCGAAGCAAATGTTTTTCTCAGATACAAGTGAAGGTTTCGAAGCATTCAAAGGCAACAAGGCATTCATAATCCAATTTACCATTAAAACCACCTGTAAGAAATTTAGGTTCATGCTGCAAATCACAAAGCTTGTTAGACATCCCATCAGAAAAAATGCAGCACACAACTTTTGAGTCTTCTTCCTTTTGAGCCCTAATGATTCTCGATATAGAAAATGGAGACGCACCACACCGTACCTCTACTCTGCGCCAAACTACCTAAACAGTACCATTCTTACAGAGTAATAACTATTCACATGGTCACAAACCATCTAGAACAATTCGATTCCATCTCCCGAACATCAAATTATGGAACAGAACGGATTTGGGTTATTTCAACATGCAAATAGCCTGGAGACTCTCCAAGTACAGAATCCGCCGCCGATGTCCCTCCTTCGGAGGCTTTGGCATTGGGGCATTACATTCGCGCACTCACTATCAACATCAAAATACAGTCTCTCTTTTAAACTGAACCAATGAATGACAGCATTACAAAGAACATTGAAAGGCAACAAAACCCCAGATGGCTCTCCATAATAATATTGCTATAAACTCCATGACACAGTCTCTGACGAATACATCAACATGGTAAGATTAACAAATAACCAAGTAGCATGGTGATTTTAAGGGATCAAATACAATACAAAGATTTGGCTTATTATTATCAAACTTAAGTACAGGATGAGAAATCCTCTTGAACTGCCTTGTCGTCGGATTACAAATAAAATATATATAGCCTGTATCAGAGCTACAATAATCCATCAAGTGCTCAAAGAAGTAATCCTCACAATGGCATGCTTTCAATGTTTGGTCACTTGGGTTTACCAAGAATGTTGTACAGCAAAGAAGTAGCCCATTACAAGACTGTTTTATCTTCATTCTAGGAACATTTAGATCGTCCAAGAACAGATATTTGATGGGCAAGATCCCTGTTTTCATGTCTGCATGTGCGAATTCTTTGATTTAGTCCTTATAAAGAATGCTTTGGTCAAATTAAGACTATTCTTTTCAACTTGATTCAATCAAACCCTATAACTTCATCCCAATTGCATATGAATTGATGTTTTTCTTCTGATTTAGAGTGGGGATCCGCATAGAATAAAAATAAAAACCACGATGCATTTTTTTTTTAAAAAAATCTCTTTTAGGATCTTAATAATAATAAAAAAACCCTTTTTAAGACATCTTGTTGTATCACATCCGTAAATGGAATTTTATATAAATAATTTTATGGATCCAATCTTATATTTTTCTTTCCATAACTAACACATATCCATTTGTTTCATTAAAGCTTGTCGAGGTGGAAAAAAATAATAATGTTGAAGTCATGAGCAAAATTTTTAAACTCAATTTAGTCTACAATCTCACTCCAGGTTATATTTATGGGTTGAGCAAATTAATTTGGGTTGATTTTAGTCAATTTATTTTATTTTTTTTTAAAGTTAAAACAATGTAGTTTTAAAGATTTTTTTTTAAAATAAAATCAGGTTTTAACTTATTCTATCAGATTGTGAATTAACCTATTTGGTTAATGAGTTCAAACTAAATCAATTTCAGATTTTGTTTTTGTAATTAATCCAATCAAAGTGTCATGCCGAATTTAATAATTGTGGTACGAGACTCTCTCATAAAACTCCCTTCAAATATGTGCGTGGGCGTAAGTTTAAAGTAAATAAACCTAAAGAAATTCAGTTATCTAGTCTATCAAATCAAGCGGAAAAAACAAAACCGCTTCCTGCATTCACTTTTTCTAATATTTTTCTCTTAAATCTCTACAAAACCCTAACCATATATCTTCGAAACTTGATAGAAACTTGATAACTATATGATGATGATGTTTCAAAATTTAATATACCCAAGAATAAGATTTTTAAGTGTTTTGATAATGAATAATCATATATTCACGTGAATAATCCATTCTCCAAAGTTTCAGAAATGAATGATTGGTAATGAAAGACCTAACACTTGTAAAACAATTAATTTTGATGGGGTTTAGAGACATTCAGATGATAAAATCATTAATTTTTAAGAAACAAATTGAAATAAATAAGAGAATGAACATTAAATTCCAATAACAAGAGTGTGAGTTATTATTTTGGTATAATAAGTGCTATGAGATTGGAAAGTAATAGGGTTAGGACAATAAAAAAAGTGAACTATTTATCTAAATGATTTATGAGGTATTTATAACATCTAAACTTTGTAGTTTTGTTGGAGTAGAGGTGTTGGAAAGTCATCTTCTCTTGATAACATTAATGAAGGATAAATATCTTTTACACAACATTAATGAGAATTATATATCCATTGCACAATATTAATGAGATGAAAACATGGTAAGCTCTTGAAAGATTTTTTATACACTTGAAGGTATAGTAAGATGAATATCTCCGACATTAATATTTTATATTAAAAATTATAAAAATAAACAAGCTAAACCTTATGATCCAACATGTTCTTATAATAATTTTTAGACGTTTAGCTCTTAGTGCTTGGCATGCAGCAAAACTTAAGATCAATAGGTTAAGAGGGTCACTAAATCCATCTGCAATCGAGCTTTTGGCACGCAGCTAGATGCAAAGATATTGGATTTGAAAAATCATCAAATCTATACTCGTATCCATTCCTAAGTTTATGTGACTCTCTCACTCGAGTTTCCTTAGCGCAAGGGTTTTGAACCCAACAACCAATTTGATGTAATATATAACCACACACACAATACATATCTAAACCAAAATAACACAATTCATGAGGTGACCCACCAACTAATGGGTCGACCCACCGGTGACTTTGATCCTTGGCCAGATGAGGCCTTTGTCCATGTCTATTTACTGTACACGGTTTTCCCTCACCTTGGCAGACAAAGAAAACAGCCATTCCATCCTGTCCTTTTCCATAAATTATAATTTATTCATTATATTTTTTTAATAATTTAATAATTAAACTTTTAGTTTCGAAAATCATAAGCTAGTACCTTATGAAATTCTTTTGGATTCTCTACATTATCCTCTTAAATATGTTTTCGAGATTCGAGAATTTAAATAGAAGTAAAAGATATTTAAAAAAACAATTTAATTACCCTGGAAAAACTAACATAAAAAATTAAGATACAAGGAAATCAATAATGAAGAGCATCGTCTCCCCCAAAACATATTGATCACAGCTCATTGACATCCTCTCAGAGCACATGGCCAGCAAACCCCCCCCCCCCGTTTGCTGTAAGATTCCGAGGAATTTTGAATGTAAGCAGTGAAGTCAATGGCGACCATGAAGCCCAATATATAATCAAAAGAAGAACGACTTCTCTTTAACATTCAAAGTCAATGTCTAGACTTTAAGATAAATTCAAAGGACATCCTTAACTTCAAACTATACTATAAACTTATTGCCTCTCCTGTCTTAACTTCAGGTAAGTCCATGCATTTAATCATTGAATTTAAAGATAATAAAATAAAAATTCATTATATCCAAATCTGATAATCCAAAAGATGTTGGTATTAATTAACGTTGTCATCGTAGAAATCCCCTAATTCCATCCCAAGTTAGGTATTAAGGCCAATTTAAAAATTCTACGAAACTATTGAGTAATTATAATGTAGAGAAAAGATATATAGGCATAAAGAGAAGAGACATATTCAGTTGCTTTAAAAAGTTATATATAAGAATTCTCTTTCTTATAATATAGTTTTTTTTTTAAATTCTCCCTCGTGTTTCTCCCTCATTTTTATATTTATACACCGTAAGTATCTCCAACTTACAGCTTTAGCATCATAAAATAATTTCCGATACTAGCATGCCAACTTTTATAAACGCATTAAAAAAGGAAAAAAATGGAATACCACGACTATACATTATACATCCTAGAAGACATAATAGTAAACTATACTAGCACCTACTTTTTATAAACACCCTCATCAACCATATAAAATATTTATCCTGTACAATGCCTCTATTAATTACGTCTTCTCTGCCATAAATTGTGGAGGAAGCATAAACAACCGACACGTACGGGATAAAGACTGGACCAAACTAGACGGGTTTATTCAAGAACAAAACAATATATATAGTATCCATGATAGAGTAACAATTCATTCCTTGTGTCCTATCTCTCTCAGTGTTGATCATGGCTAGCTGCCTTGTGTTCCTCCTCTTAGCCTTCTTTGCTTTTTCAGCAAATGCAGATGGTTGGATTTTATTTTCTTTCTTTCTATATATATATATATATATATATATGTATATATTTCAATATAAACCCACTTCTAATCCTCCAGAAATAAAAAATCTAACCATTTTAATCTGTATGTTTTTCCAGTTTTCTTTGATTGTGGAGCATCCGATACTTACACGGACGGAAATTCGATAGAATGGATGGGAGATGGCGACATGTTCCAGGACAGCCAGGCTGAAGTGGTGCAGTCTAGCAAGACAATGTCACCTGTAATGAGCACTCTTACGGTGTTCACAACTCGGAAAAAGAATTGTTACTCTTTCTCTGAGAACAAGGGCAATCCACTTCTTGTTCGTGCCAGCTTCTTCTATGGAAACTATGACAAAAAATCATCTCCTCCATCTTTCGATATGCATATTGATGGAAACGACTGGGTCACGGTCAAGACCTCACTTGATCAGCTTGTAAATTATGAAGTAGTCTATGTTTCCAAAGGCGATACAACCAGCATCTGTCTTGCCCAAACACAGCCTAACCAGTTTCCATTTATATCAGCACTTGAGGTTAGGAACTTGGATTCAAAAATGTATAACTATCTTGATCCGAACTATGCACTGTTTTTAAGGTCAAGGGTTGCTTATGGTGCTAAGGAAACAGTAAGGTAGTGATCATACACTGGCGATCCTTGTTATTATTTTCATTGTTTTTTTTCTTCTTACAATTTGTAGATAATTTTCAGGCTCCCGGATGATGCTTATGATCGCATTTGGGTTCCAGCAACAGTTGATAGCGGGATAACTTCGGTCGCAAGCGATGCAATAACCATTGATGTTGTTAATGCACCGGATAATCCTCCACAAGCAGTCTTGCAGAATGCTATTACAATCTCAAGCACGTCAGATTCTATCAGTATAAATCCTGGTTTTCCAGATCAAGAAGTTTCAATATACATGAACTTGTATTTCTCTGAAGTGACCCAGCTCGATACCACCCAAAACAGGTCCTTTAAGGCTTACATCGATAAAAAGCCCGTATCAGATCCCATTATCCCACCTTATGGAGAAGTGACAGAAACGTTTATTAACTTCACAGCTTCTTCAAACACCTCGTTTTCGTTGGCTGCCAACCCTGATTCTACACTTCCTCCACTTGTCAATGCCATGGAAGTCTTTTATATTAGCGACCGCCTAACAGATGGAACCAATAGCAAAGATGGTATGCATTATAGCTGATTTGTTAATTAGCATAAAATTGATATTGGAATTTCTGCATTATATACTGACAGATAACTTTCATGTTAAATTTGTCAGTGGAAGGCTTAAGTGAACTCCAAAAAGTATTCAGTGATGCATTACATGAATGGTCTGGTGATCCATGTCTTCCTTCTCCATACACATGGGAATGGATTAGTTGTAGCAATGATACCATACCTCGCATAACGGCATTGTAAATCATCTTTCCCTACTCTCATCAGGAAAATGCTCAATTTCTTCTTATTTATTTAGGAGTATAATTTTACTTGCTGGTTTAATAATTTATTTGTGTTCATAATGTTTTTGGGGTTTTCAGGGACCTTAGCAACTTTGATCTTTCAGGGGAACTTCCGGATTTTAGCTCCATGGATGCCCTTGTGACAATGTAAGTAAACTGTAAATGAGTTGAACCAATTTCAGGTATTTTCTTAATTGTTCTAACACATTGCTAGCATTTTTGTTTCCTATTCAACCCAGCAATTTGCAGAATAGCAGCATAAACGGACTTATTCCAGATTTCCTTGGCTCCTTACCTAACCTCAAAGAACTGTAAGATTCTCCCAAATAATCTCTTGTTGATTGTTACAAAATGCTCTTGTAAGGATTCTGGCATGCTTTCCTAAAGACTGGTATTGGGATGCAAAAAGAATACTCTGTCCCGGGATTCAGCGTGCCCCCGCCAAGCAAATTTGAAACAGGATTTACATTTTCGACAAAATAACACAACATTTTTCCTTTCTTGTTTCTTCAATCTAGGAACTTGGCAGATAATTACTTCAGTGGAACAATTCCTCCATCAATATCAACGAATAAGAAGCTGAAATTAGTGTAAGCGCCTATGAAAATACAGTTTAGTTTTATTAAAATTAATCTCTTATTTCTCGTCAATTTTTAAGAAATAGTTTCTACTTTGATGATTAAATCATATAATCTGGTGGAAAAATATTACAGGGTATCAGGCAATCCAAACTTGTGTGTCTCCGGCCAGTCCTGTCAGCCAACTAGTACTGATGGTACTACCAGTTCATCAATTCCTTCAGGTCGCAGAAAAAAGAGTAACAAGCTTCCAGTGATACTTGGAACCACAATTCCAATCTTCGTAATTTTCTGGGCTATTGTGGGATTTATTGTGCACCACAAGAGAAAAACAGCAGCCATAATCGCAATCACCACAGGTTAGCAAGCAGAATACAATTCATAATATGATATAACTTGAACAGTGTTTGAATTTAACTGTTGGTGTATACCAGATTGTTTAACACTGGTTTCTTCTTCTTCTTCTTCTTCTTCTTTTGGGTCGATAAGGACAAACTGGCGGTGCCAAAAGGCGTAGTGGTGCCAACAACATGAGATTTGAAGCGGTGATTAATGAGATCAATGTTAACATCCAAGACCAAACAACGACAGAGAATGACAATCAATCCGATCCACAGAAATGAAAATGCAACCTGGGGGCTGAGAAAAACAATTAACTTACCCTCCTCAAATCTTTGACCATATTAATTTACAACGATATTGTGTGTAAGCTTCACAGAGTCAACCCTCCTCGAATCTGTGACCCTATTAATTTACAACGATATTGTGTGTAAGCTTCCCAGAGTCAAAGATCATATGTTTGGAACCTAGTGGTATTATATGTGGGATAATGCTAACGAGTGTCCCCATAAACATTTATCATGTTTTGGAACAATAATTTCGCATTTATAATGCATGATTAGAAAATAAATATGTTTGTTTTTTTATGCAAGATAGAACTTTATTAATCAACTGATTTAGCCAACAATAGCATGGCTAAATAGAAAAACAAAAGTAACAAATGTCCCAGAAAATTTACGAACTAAACAAGAACAAAACAAACCAAACTAAATTCTTTGTTAAGTCAGTGTAGCAGACAAAACAAACAAAATGTAAAATCATGAAAGAGAACTGTAATCATGCGACCAAATCAGATTCTTAATAAACTGCCTTGCCAAATCATCCATTACATAGTTAATTTTTCTTATGAATATGTGTAAAATTCATAGGAGAAAGCATAAGGATGTCATTGAAATCACCATGTAATCGATCATCACGACACTACTTTCTCTCATCCGAGTAATTTAATTGTGTTGGTATGAATCAGATACTAAAATCCAATCCTTAGAAGTAATACATATCATTTAGTTGATTTCTATATATCTTATTAAAAACCAAATTATTGTGTTCATTCAAAATGGACTAAACTATTCCAAAAAAAAAAACAAAAACCACACCTTTATTTGCATAAATCCTAATATCATTCCATGCCACTATAAGTAAAAGTCATTCAAAAACTTCGAAAAGATCCATTTATGCTCTAACCAAGCTACCACCCGTGATCATAACTACGTACCATACCATTCCATAATAAAAGAACATATGCTTTGAAGTCTTAATCTATTTTTTATTGAAAGGGCAACTCAAATCATTCCTTTTTTTTTTAATAGTAAACGAGTGAATTATATATTAAACAGCCCCATTAAGTAGGTGGAACTGAAAAAAAGATAAATACAAGGGGAATATAAAAAAAAAGAGAAGACCAAAGCGACGAGGGACCTATTTAATTAGTCCAGTTTATAATACATTCAGAATTTCTAAAAAAATCTGAGCCTGTATAGCTGAAATTTCTAACTGAAGACTTCAACTAGAAGACCAAATAATAAAAGGTGAGATCAAAAATCACATCCCAATCCGGAGCCTTGGAAACAAATCAAATCATTCCCTTGTAATAAGCAAGTCTAAGATTAAACTCAACTTTGGGTGGAGCGGGAGAGGAACATGTACCAAACAAAAATGGTTTTTTTTCTAGAAAAAGAATTTTCTTAAGAAAAGCTGAGCAACTTTTCACCAAAAAAGCCTTTTGGATGTAGTCTCCAAATCTTCATGTCTACAACATTTTGAATTAAAGAAATCCCAGATAGCAGTTGCAAAAGTTCCCTATTTTTTTCTCTCAATCTCATAGTCTCCTCCTCCATGATAGGACCAATCCCAGGTAAAGCTATTCCATTTTCCCATCTTTGAGATTAAAACGTTTGTATTTGCACACACATAATAAAGACGTTTTAAAACACGTTTAATTGCTAATTAGAGCTTTATAAAGAGAGAGGATATTATTATCTTTAACGAACAGTTCCCCAGTTGTGAAGCATATTTCCATTAATTAATGCATTATTTGCTATGATTGCTTTGTTCTCAAAACATGTTTTGCACATATATAGTGATCTTGAGGGTTTCAATGCTTAGGATGAGAAATACCATGTGTGCTGCTTGTTTGAATAAGAAGTTATTGTACTATGGCTTGACCATGAAATAACTTCTTCAACAAGCTTATAATTAATAATTCGTTGACAGGAATCAAGTTCAAATAAAAGACATGAACACTCATACGGTTGATCATAGCTATGAGTAACTTTTATGCCTTGGACATGATATACTTTATGAGTGGTTAATTGATAGTTATGTCTATTATTGGAAGCTCTGATATGGTTTATTTATATATTTGTTATATTTTCATGACATGCTAATTACCTTTAATATATATATATATATATATATATATATATATATATATATATATATATATATATATATATATATATATGAAATCAATAATTTAAAAAAATAATTGAGTGATAGTTTAAGATAAGGAATTTGGGTGCAATATATTAAGAAGATATATAATGCATAGTTTGAATGTCGAACATGAAATGATAATGTCTGACACGTGTCCAGCTAATTCTACAACTCAAATTAATTAGAAGGGAGGATTGATTTTTATAATTAATACAATGAGCCTGTTGCTTTCCTTTCCTTTTCTTTTTTTCAGAACTACCGGCCGGCCGGTCCATAGCCCATGGTATAATAATTCAGGACGAAAAATTCCATTAAACCTATTCATTTATCAATTCAGAGTGATCAATCACCGCACATTGTTCAGAATTATAATAGATGTTTTAAAAAAAAAACATTATTTGAAAATATATTAAATTAATATTTTTATTTTATTTTTTAAGATTTATTTTTAATATTAGTACATCAAAATAATTCAAAAACATTTAAAAAATAATTTAAAATAAATAAATAAATTTAAAATTTGTTAAAATGTTGTTCAACCGCTTATAAATGATGAAAAACATCAAAACCGAGGTTTCACACAAGTGTAACCTCGTAAATAAATAGACATGAAATCATATAGATATTGGAACTTCTTCTTTATAAATAAATAAATAAAACTTTCATTTATAATAGTATGTTTGGGGGCATGATAGAATTTGTTTTTTAAAGCATTTTTATTTATAAATATATTAAAATTATATTTTTAAAAATTTTAAAAATTTATTTTTGATATTGACACATTAAAATAGTTTTAAAATATTAAAAAATAATAATTTAAAACTAAAACAATTTCAAGAGCACGATCAGAATGAAATGTAAAACCATACCTTAGAGTTGGAGGACCTTAGCATATATGCAAGTGGGCTGTGAAGTCAATGTAAATAATATTGCTAAACCAAACTGATCATTAAATAAAATCCACGTCTTTAAGCACGTATTCAATCCCAAGTTGGTATACATTATGCCCATTTTATAATGATAATCATATCCATTCAGAAATTAAAAGAAAATTAATCACCTTACCACTTTGTATATAAAGTCAGAATCCAGTTTTCATATTATAATTATTAAACTTGGTTCAAAAATTAACGGTCAGGTCTCTTAGATCACACGAATCGATCTAAATTAACACTAATAAATAAATAAAATATATATATATTTGAGATTTTAATATCTTATATAAAAAATATTAGAAATAATATATATGAATGTGTATTTTGTATAAAGTATAATATAGTTATTCCATATCAAAAAAGTTAAAAAAACAATTTATAGAAATATGAATTTTAAAAAAATATAGGATATAAAATGTAATATACTTATCTCATAAAAAAAATGAGGCTTGATGTATAATGTAGTTATTTTATATTGAAAAGCTAAAACATAATCCATGTATTTATATGTGTGTGAAAAGATGTAAAAAAAAAAAATTTCAGGTTTCATTCGGGTTATACCGGATCACGTGGGTTTTAGGTTAATCCGACTATCCTAGACTAATTACATCTTTATGTATTTTTTTATATATTTAAAACCCTGTCAAGATGCCGAGTTAACCAACCAACCCTGATTGGTTTCATAACCATGTTCCACATATAGCAACAAAGGGCTAAGCCTCTTTCCTTTTGTATTATCCTATCCCTCTCGGTGTTAATCATGACTAGCTGCCATGTCTTACTCTTCCTAGCTCTCTTCGTTTTTTCAGCAAATGCAGATGGTGAGATTTTTTGTTTCTTTTTTTTTTCCTCTTTCAGTATTTACCCACTTCATCTAATTTCTAACTATTTCAAACTTCAAAAACTCTAGTTAGCATTGATTGTGGAGCATCCGAGTCTTACACTGACGAAAATTCGATAACTTGGAGGGGAGATGATGATATCTTCCAAAACAGCTTCTCTGAAGTGGTGCAATCTAGCAACACAGTATCACATGTAATGAGCACTCTTAGGGTGTTCACCTCTCGGAAAAAGAATTGTTACTTTATCAGAGTCGACAAGGGTCCACTTCTTGTTCGTGCCAGCTTCTACTACGGAAATTACGACAGAGAACTATCCCCTCCATCTTTTGATCTGCTTATTGATGGCAACCACTGGACAAAAGTCATTACCTCACTCGATCAACTTGTATATTAATTATGAGGTAGTCTACGTTGTCGAAAGTGACGCGACTAGCACCTGCCTTGCCCAAACACAACCTAACCAGTTTCCATTTATATCCGCACTTGAGGTTAGGAGCTTGGATCCTAAAATGTATAGCTATGTTGATCCGAAATATGCACTGTTTGTAAGGTCCAGGTTTGCTTATGGTGCACGTGCAACTGTAAGGTACATAATGATTGATACTTTGGCCATCGTTGTTCTTGTGTTCTTTCCTTTCAGAGTCACATTTTATCACGTAGTTCTTACAATTTGTGGATATTTATCAGGTATCCGGATGATGTTTATGATCGCATTTGGGTTCCAGAAAGCGGTGGTACTGGGGTAATTTCAGTGGCAAGCGAAGCAATGTCCTATGAAGTTGATGTACCAGAAGAGCCTCCGGAAGCAGTATTGCAGAATGCTATTACAACCTCAAGCTTGTCTCAAAGTTTAACTTAAATCCCGGATTTTGCAGATAAAAAAGCTGCAATCTACATGAACTTGTATTTCTCAGAAGTCATCGATCTCGATACCACCCAGAAGAGATCGTTTAGGATTTACATCGATAACAATCCTAAATCAGAGCCCATTATCCCACCTTATGGAAAAGTGACAGAAATGTTAATTAACTATACAGCTGCTTCAAAAACCTCGTTTTCGTTGGTTTCCACCCTTGATTCTACACTCCCTCCACTTATCAATGCCATGGAAGTCTTTTCTGTTAGCGATCCTCTAGTAGTTGGAACCAACAGCAAAGATGGTTTGCATTAATCTTTTTGACCCATTAACATAGCTGGTTTATTTGGATACAATTAATATTGGATTTATTTCTGAATATGCTGACAGATAACTTTTCATGTCTTTCAGTGGGAGGTTTAGTTGAGCTCCAAACGCAATTTATGTTGAATATTAAACTCAATCTAGATGGTCAAGGAAGGCAACCACCAGCTGCCACCGACCAGCCGCCAGCCACCAGCTGCATGCCGCCTTCACACCACCGTCCACAGCCGCCTTCACACTTGAAGGTTGAATTATCTTGTTTTGAATTCGTGTATAAATAACAAGCTAAGCTTATGTTATTCTGTGTGGAGAGAGTAGAGAGAAACACTAGAGAGAAAGAGAGAGGGCGTGTATTGTATTAAGCTTCTGTGTGTTTGTAAGCTTCTTGTTCTTGTAATAAAACAGTGTGTTTTATCCCCTCCGAGTGTTTCAAAGCCACCACCAGTGGTTTCTCCCACCAACAATTGGTATCAGAGCCCCGTTCGTCAGAAAACAGAAGTGTTTTTGGGAGATATCCGAATTTTCAAAGTTGTCATAAACAAGTTTTGATCATTCCACCGTGTAGAGATCATCCATACGAACTCACTGCCGCAAAAATCACCTCAATCGGACACCGGGGTGAGCCACACGCGCCTCCTGAAAATCCGGTGACTGTAGCCCACGCGCGCCAGAGGAAGAAGACGAGTGACGTCCACGCGCGCCATATTGGAGCCGTTTAAGCCGCGCCGAGCCGAGCCGCAAGCCAAGTCTCCAGCCGCGCCGAAGCATATTCCCAAGAATATTCCCTTTTCAAGCCGAGCCGCTAAGCCGAGCCGCTATTAGCCTAAGCCGAGCCGATAGAATATTCCGCAGAATATTCCCGGTTCAACCCAGCGAACCGCCCGACGCCCAGATTTGGTGTTGTGACCGGTTCACCCATTTTCGGACCTGATTTCTACACAGTCAGACCGGTTCCCGACTATTTCGACCATTCCGGATCGATCTACAGTGTCGGTTTTGCCAAATTCAACTCCCAGAAGGAGATATAGTCATTAAAAGAGCAAAATGACTACAGAAAGTACACAAACACTCATCCCGAAGCTGACCAAAGACAACTATGATAGTTGGTGCATCAGATTAAAGGCATTTCTTGGTTCACAAGAGTGTTTGGAGATTGTACACTATGGTTATGATGAACCAGAGTCCAAAGAAGAAGAAGATGCTTTACAAGAGGCACAGAAGCAAGCCTTGAAAGTCAACAGAAAGAAAGACAACAAAGCAAAGACCATCATCTACCAAGGTCTTGATGAAGATACATTCGAGATCATAGCTTCCGCTGAAACATCACATGATATATGGGAGGCTCTCCAACAAAAATACAAAGGTGCTGACAGAATCAAGAAGATTCGTCTTCAATCTTTGCGAGGTGAATTTGAGTTATTGCAAATGAAGTCCTCGGAGTCTATTTCTGATTATCACACAAGAATTATGGTGATAGTCAATCAGATGAGGAGAAATGGAGAAGCCATCATCGATTCTCGAATTACTGAGAAAATTTTGAGATCCCTAGATCCAAAATTTGATTTTGTTGTTGTCGCTATTGAAGAGTCCAAGGAAGTGGACAAGTTGACATTTGATGAGCTTATGAGTTCTTTGCAAGCTCATGAGCAGAAGATTGTAAAGCGAAATGGAGATAAGGCCATCGAGCATGCCTTACAAGCAAAGCTGTCTCTCAAGGACAGATATGAGCAAGGGGAGACTTCAACAAGTGATATACCACTCAAACAGGAAGTCAACAATCCAGAGGAGGATTCCAGAGATTCCAAGGAAGAGGTTCTTGGAATACAAGTTTCAGGGGAAGAGGTGGTAGAAACACCACCAGAGGAGGTCGAGGTCAACAAGCATTCACTCCTAGAGGAAGAGGAGGCGGTTACAATAACCGTGACAAGAGGAATATCCAATGTTATAGTTGCAATCAATTTGGGCACTATAGCACTGAATGCAGAAGGAAAGCTCCGTTGGAGATACGTGAGCAAGCTAACTATGTAGAGAAGGATGACATAGAAGAAGCTGCATTTCTTGTCCAACAAGAACTTGGCGAGAAACAGGAAAATATATGGTATCTAGATACTGGAGCCAGCAATCACATGTGTGGCTACCGAGAGTTATTTAGTGATCTAGATGAGACCAAGCAAGGTCTAGTTACTTTTGGAGATACCTCAAAGGTTCCGTTCAAAGGTAAAGGCAGCATCCCAATCAAGTTGAAGAATGGCGATTCCAGCTACATCGCCAATGTCTATTATGTCCCAGCCATAAAGCAGAACCTGATCAGCTTAGGTCAACTTTTGGAGAGAGGATATACTTTTTACTCGAAGAATTGTCATCTGACAATTAGAGACAACAATTGGAGATTAATGGCCTATGTGAAAATGTCCAAGAATAGGATGTTTCCTTTGAACATCCAGTATGATGCAGCAAGGTGTTTGAGTGCCATCACCAACAGTGAAGAATGGCTTTGGCACCTGAGGCTTGGACATCTGAATTTCACGAGCTTGAAGATGCTAGCAAGCAAGCAGATGGTCAAAGGTTTGCCTCACATTGATCATCCAGATGAAGTCTGTGAGAGTTGTGTCCTCAGCAAACATCACAGATCCAGTTTTGCCAAAGAAGTCAACTGGAAAGCAAAGAGGCCATTGGAGTTAGTACACACAGATGTGTGTGGCCCAATAACGCCTATGTCGACTGGACAGAATAGGTACTTCCTCACTTTTATTGATGATTTTAGTAGAAAGACGTGGATATACTTTCTGAAGAGGAAGTCAGAAGTATTCAATTGTTTTAAAGATTTTAAAGCAATTGTGGAGAAGCAAAGTGGCTACATGATCAGAACAGTGAGATCTGATCAAGGTGGAGAATATACAGCAAATGACTTTGAAGCCTATTGTACACAACAAGGCATCAGACATCAGACAACACCAGCTTATACACCACAGCTGAATGGTGTAGCTGAAAGAAAGAATCGCACGATTCTTGACATGGCAAGAAGTCTGCTCAAAGCAAAGAAGTTGCCCAAGCAATACTGGGCTGAAGCTGTATCATGTGCAGTGTATCTACTGAATCGCTGCCCAACCAGAAGTTTGCAAGGAGTCATTCCAGAAGAAGCATGGAGTGGTCACAAACCAAGTGTTACTCATCTACGAGTCTTTGGTTGTGTGGCATATGCAAAGATCCCAGATGCAAGAAGGAGAAAACTCGATGATAAAAGCGAGAGATGCATCTTTGTGGGATATGGTGAAAGAAGGATGGGATACAAGCTGTATAATCCCATCACGAAGAAGGTGATTATGAGTAGAGATGTTATCTTTGAAGAAGATAAATCTTGGGAATGGACTGATAATAAAGAAGCAGTCAGATGGATCAACATTGATTTGATCCTTGAAGGTGAAGAAGTACCAACAGTACTTGTCGAAGAACCGATTGTACCAGCAGCTGAACCACAAAGTCCGGTACACAGATTCCCTGTATTCAACAGGAGGAACACACCAGGAGCATCATCATCAACACCACCATCAGCATCCTCATCAGAAGAACCAAGAAGGATGAGAAATCTTGAAGAGCTGTACGATGCCACTCAAGTAATGGAAGATACAAATTTGTTTTGTTTCTTTGCAGATAGTGACCCATTAAGCTTCAATGAAGCTGTCACAGAAGAGAAATGGATTAAAGCAATGGATGAAGAAATACATGCCATTGAGAAGAATGATACCTGGAAGCTGACTTATCTACCAGAAAACAAGAAAGCAATAGGTGTCAAATGGGTTTACAAGACAAAGAAAAATGCAAAAGGAGAAGTGCAAAGATACAAAGCCAGATTAGTGGCTAAAGGCTACAAACAGAGAGAAGGCATTGACTATGGAGAAGTATTTGCTCCAGTAGCCCGGTTAGAGACAATCAGACTGATGATCTCACTAGCTGCACAACATAGATGGAAGATCTATCAACTCGATGTGAAGTCAGCATTTCTGAATGGCTTCCTAGAAGAAGAGATCTATGTTGAACAACCACTTGGATACATTGAAGCTGAAAATAAAGGCAAAGTATACAAGTTGAAGAAAGCTCTCTACGGTTTGAAGCAAGCTCCGCGTGCTTGGAATACCAGAATTGACAGGTATTTTCAAGATAATGGATTTGAGAAATGTCCATATGAACACGCCATATATGTGAAGAAAGGAGCAAATGGCAGCATCTTATTTGCGTGCCTGTATGTTGATGATTTGATATTCACCGGCAACAACCCTACCATGTTTGACGACTTCAAACAAAACATGGTACATGAGTTTGAGATGACTGACATTGGTCTAATGTCACATTTTCTTGGCTTGGAAGTAACGCAGAAAGAAGAAGGGATTTTTGTATCCCAAAGCGGTTACGCCAAAGATATTCTTGAAAGGTTCAAGATGGAAAGCTGCAATCCGGTATCAACTCCAGTTGAGAATGGAGTGGAATTGAGGAAGAGTAAGGTTGGAAATGTTGATCCAACTTACTTCAAAAGCTTAGTAGGAAGCTTAAGGTACTTGACATGTACCAGACCGGATATACTCTACGGAGTCGGACTCGTCAGCAGATACATGGAGACGCCAGACCAGTCTCATTTGAATGCAGCCAAGAGAATTCTTCGCTACATCAAAGGCACAATGAATGAAGGTATGTTTTATACCTCAAGTAAAGACTTTAATCTTGTAGGCTACTCGGATAGTGATTGGGGTAGAGATTTGGATGAAAGGAAAAGCACAACAGGGTTTGTCTTTTTCATGGGAGACACATCTTTCACATGGTCATCCAAGAAGCAATCGATTGTAACATTATCAAGCTGTGAAGCTGAGTATGTTGCTGCCAACTCAGCCGTATGCCACTCAATATGGTTAAGGAATATGCTGAAGTTTTTGGGATTTCCTCAAGAAAATCCTACGGAGATTTATATTGACAATCGATCAGCAATCGCATTGGCAAAGAACCCAGTGTATCATGAGAGGAGCAAACACATTGATACACGTCATCACTTTATCCGGGAACATGTGAAGAATGAAGAAGTCCAACTGATATCTTGCAACACAAATGATCAAGTTGCTGACATCTTCACAAAGCCATTAAAAGGAGAAGTATTTATCCGATTAAAGTTCATGCTTGACATGACATCCCTCGATTGAGTTTAAAGGGGAGATTTGTTGAATATTAAACTCAATCTAGATGGTCAAGGAAGGCAACCACCAGCTGCCACCGACCAGCCGCCAGCCACCAGCTGCATGCCGCCTTCACACCACCGTCCACAGCCGCCTTCACACTTGAAGGTTGAATTATCTTGTTTTGAATTCGTGTATAAATAACAAGCTAAGCTTATGTTATTCTGTGTGGAGAGAGTAGAGAGAAACACTAGAGAGAAAGAGAGAGGGCGTGTATTGTATTAAGCTTCTGTGTGTTTGTAAGCTTCTTGTTCTTGTAATAAAACAGTGTGTTTTATCCCCTCCGAGTGTTTCAAAGCCACCACCAGTGGTTTCTCCCACCAACAATTTAGTGTATTACAAGGATGGTATGGTGATCCATGTCTCCCTTCTCCATATACATGGGACTGGATTAGCTGTAGCAATGACGTTATACCTCACGTAACAGCATTGTAAATCATCTACTTCCCTTCCATCATCAGAAAGAATTTCAAAGTATTCATTTTTTTTGTTCTTAATTTACTTGTTTATAATATTTTTGAGTCTTTCAGGGACCTTAGTAGCTTTGGTCTTTCAGGGCATCTTCCGGATTTTAGTTCCATGGATTCCCTTGTGACAATGTGGGTGATATATCAATCATTAAGTAAACTGCTTATGAGTTGAACCAATTTCTGATATCTTCGTGTTCTAACACAATGCTAGCATTTTGTTTCCAATTGAATTTCAGCGATTTGCACAATAATAGTTTAAGCGGACCTATTCCAGATTTCCTTGGAGCCTTTCCTTACCTCGAAGAACTGTAAGATTCTACCAGATGATCCCTTGTTAGCTTTTAAAAAATTAATGCTCTTGTAAGGATTCCTGGCATGGTTTCTGATAAGAGTGATTTGTAGGAAAAAATCGTGTGGTGCAAACATGAAACAAGATTTGCATTTTCGAAAAATAACACAATAATCTTTCCTTTCCTTTTTCTTCAATCTAGGAATTTGGCTGATAATTCCTTCAGTGGACCAATACCTCCATCAATATCAAGTAATAAGACGTTGAAATTAGTGTGAGTACTACCTATGCGAGAACAGTTTAATTTTATCGAAATCTCTCATTAATTAGTTCTCAAGGTGTAGTTTCTAATTTGATGATTAATTCAAATGTTCTGATGTATCCTGGAACATTTTCAGGGTATCAGGAAATCCAGGCTTGTGTGTCTCCGGCAAGTCCTGTACGCCAACAAGCACAGATGGCACAAAGAGTTCACCAACTCCCTCAAGCAGCCGCAAAAAGAGTAGCAAGCTTCCAATAATACTTGGAACCACACTTCCGAGCAGCATGATCTCCTCGGCTATAGTGGCATTTATATTGCACCACAGGAGAAAAAAAGCAGCCATAGCTGCAATCACCGCAGGTTAGCAATCAGAAAACTATTTAAATTACAACATGATAAACGACATCTCAATTTCAATATTCAAACTTCGTGTTTCACTTTTAACATTTTCTTTTTCGGTTCGTCAAGGACAAGCTGCTGGCTCGAGTATGCCTTCTCAGGGTCAGGGATCACCCGGCAATGTGATGATGGGTAAAATGGGTGAAGCTGCCGCGAATGAGGGTAATTAATCACTCAGATATATCCTCATGAACATGGAAGCAACAATGACTGATGAGAAAGACACCTAACTAATTTATTTCCTCAAATATCCTTTCGGCGTATTATTTCTCCATGCATGCAGATGTTGTATCCAAGCTCCCCGAAGTCAAAGATCATGTGTTAGGAAGCTGAGTGACATTATTTGAAAAATGTACCTGTTTGTACCTTAAAATATACCTTATTTTCTTTGCAAACGGATTTCAACTGGGTAGGAGGTCCAAATCTCCGATGCGATAAATTTGCAAGTTGCCCTCTATTTTGAGTTATTTAGGGGAAACATCAATTTAGTTCTTAACCTTTCAATTGAGTTTCAAAACAATAAATTAATCTTTTCAGTGATTGAATTGTCAAAAGAAATTGATGAAATGATCCGTAGAAAAAACTATTTAGCCGTACGATTCAAGGACCTTAGCAAGTGGGCAGTGAAGTCAATGTCAACATCGCAAAATGAAGGATGGATTCTGCTAGATCCACTCCCTTTATGATTATTGGATTCCATCCCAGTTGAGGTTTAACTTAGGCTTATTTGATAAATGATAATCATTCATTAAGCGGTATTAAGACTCGTAATCGACAGCAATTAAAAGAAAAAAACTGATTCTTACAAACTTTGTAAAGTAAAAACAAATGAGCTGAACTTAGAGAGAATTTTTTTCAAGGACTGTAACAATACATGAAATAGCTCCATTTTAGGATTGTTAAGAGACAATCATTATATTTGAGTTTATCAAGTTATATTATATGAAAAATATTACATTTTTATTTAACTACATGTTATTTTAATTAAATATATAAATAAATAGATATTAGATTTAACATAAACTATACAAAGATGTTTGAGTGATAAAAAAAAATTAATTATTCTATGTATAAATTAAAATTAAAATTTATATGTTCTCCAATAATATTATTTATCAATAAATCCTAACACAATATAAAATGAAATATGTGAAGGGTTTTGATAACCTTATATTATCTAACAGAAACAGGTCCTTAGCCAGCAATAGAGCTAGAATCGAAATGTATGGAAATTAAGAATTCTGTCTTCTATCTGAACAGCTGTTTCTAAAGCCATATTAAGGGTAATGTTGAGTAGTAGTGCTATATTATTGAAATATAATTAGCTTACAAACCAACATCTAAAGAATGATTACAAATAATAAAGGGAATAAACAATCCTTGGACAACATCTTTATGAAAATTAAAACATGATCATCCCAAAGATGCCTACAATGGCCGCAATCAACCCATAGTATGTAGAAGCAATGTTGCCTGCTGCTCCGGATGGGGAGGTGTCAGTTGGGCCGGGAAAAGGTGATGTTGCTGGAGATGACAGTTGAGGCAACACAGTTATGAAAAGCTTCTGGTTCCCAGACTCACAGTGCCCGGGCACACTACAAATGTACCATTTCTTCCCAGGAGTTGAGAGTGTAATCACATCATTTCCTGTAGTCAAGGGCACAATATCATCAGCTGCCTTGCACTCTTCGAATCCAGTTCCATTAACACTCAACACATTGTGTGCTCCTGGCGTATACTTGAAAACTGCACCAAGAAATCAAATTGTCAAGAAAAAAAGTTGAATGCAGTGGTAGTAAAATATGAATGCAGTTTGTTTAAAGAGAGTTGAGCTACCTAGTGTGTCTCCCACGTAAAATGCTTTTCCCTGAGCCCAGGTTTGATAATTAAAGCCTAGGGTCCAACCTGTCTTGTCACCAACCATATGTTCTGTTGCCAAGATTGAAGGAACGAAGACTGCAACAATGGCGATGATCATGAATATCCTACAAGACGCCATTGCAACTTTTTTTTTTCTAGTTAAGCAATCCTCTCCCTCCTTTCTTTTTTGATTGGCGTTGGTGGGATGTTTTGTGATGCGATTTGATTGTTGCAAAGTGTTCAAATATTGCAGCCTTTTAATTTATAGACTGGGAAAAAATAGTGGGGTCTAAGTTTTGTGGCGAGCCCATGGCCCGGCAAGGGCGGCAATTAAGGCAAGGACGGCAATGGCACGATGCAGTTCTTGAATTAGTAGGTTGGCAACAAGGACTCCCTTTTTTTTAATTGATGAATCCATCTTTCACGGTAAGTTACTTTGCTAGAGGCCATTCAGATTTTGTTTGCTACGCGAGACTTGTTCAACAAAAGAGACCGACATCATGCACTTCTTCCCTGCCAAATGTGGATACGAAGTTTATGATATTTTTGGCATTCTCGTAAACAAAAGAGGCCTATATGTGCTTTATTTGACGTTGGGCTTTAATGATCATTGCCATTGTTTAAAGAGTTGTCGGTATTGGCTTAATTCTTACAGGATGTTCAAGATAATTGCAATTGTTGTATTCTTTGTCCCTTCGGTTTTCAACTACGAGATATAAAAAGAGAATACTATTAATTTGCATGAAAATAGTGCACATCAAACTATTATTATTAAATTTTATTATAAGTATATATATATGAAAATAATAATTGTTATCTTTATATGAATAGATTAACATGAATAACAACAATATCCCTATATAGTATATTTATTGCTTGCAAAATAACTAAACCAAACTTTTTGGACTAGTACTATAACGTGAGAATTGTTTTCAAGCAAAAAAAATAGTTATATGTTTTTTAAAATCTGATTTCTTATACCCTTAAAATAGAATGTTAAAGACAAAGTTATCGGTGAATATCAATTTTATATTGATGATAATTAGTAGATTATATATGTAATGTTAGTAGCATATCACTTGAACTTCAAAAGCAATATCAAAATAGGAATGCCAATACTATAATTATATATTTTAAAGAGTTGTTTAATGCGGCTAGTATGATTGAAATATATAAACCTCTAATGAATTTCTCCACTACAAGATGATAGAAGGTTCCTCCATGAATAACCGTGTTTTACAATTGATTGACTATATTGATAAATTGATTAATTGAGTTTTGTCATGGATTAGAAGTTAAATGTTGACTTACTTGAAATGTATTAATGATTGAAAACTATTAATGTTTACTTCATATAGTATCTCTTGGTTATTGGATATAGAACGTGATTTTCATATTTGTATTAATATTTAGTGACTAAAGTAAAGTAGAAGATTATCTAAAAATAAAATGGATCTATGAGTTGACAATGATGTACTAATTATTGCATTAGCTATAAAAGCTTATCATTTAACTTTGTAAAATAGATTGATACTGGAACTTTATAATTTTTATTTTATTTTCTATAAGCATCGTAGTTGTTTTTTTATTTAGCTATGAATGGATTAAAACTAAATATTAGAGGAAAATGTTGTTCTTTTTTATAATAATATATAATGTTTATTATGAATTTGATATTTATACAAATAGTTTGTATATAGTTAATTTAGAAATGTTTATGTTCAATACTCGATGAAATTGATATTACACTAAAATTTAGAAATGACACTAAATGAGACAATTCCCTCATTTATAGTTACAAGATGGAGGGGAATTGATATTACACTAAAATTAAAGTAAAGGATGTATTACAAAGATGAAATTAATTTTATAGCTTTAATTTAATTTTGTATTACTTCTAGCTTCTTATTCTATATAAAGATCGTTCCATGTTTATAGTAAGTTATTTACAAAAAAAACTAAATCATATAAGTCATTTTATGTTTACAACTCATGTATAATAAATTAAAAAAATATATATCTTATTATATTAGTTTTTCCCCACTAAAAAAATTATCCTAGCTTCGTACCTAAATAATTGTCGTATTAAATGATGCCTTACTGTAATATGCTATGTCTTCTTGGAAGCACTAAAGGCATGTGATATATGGTTGCCATGGTTACATATGAATCATTTAAAGAAATGACTAATTGCTTTGGTGCATTTTCACATAAAGTTGATAATTTTTCTTTTACCTTTCATATTACTCTGTTAGTTTCTGCAGCAGGGAGGCGAAGCCAAGAAATTTTTCAAGGAGGCAAGAGTAGGAAAAAGAATTAGGGAGGTCAAAACTTAAATTTACTAGTTTTAACTTTAAAATTTTAAATTATTCAAGGGAAGCTAAGAAAAAAAAAATCAGGGGCTAGGGCCCTTGCTAGCCTCTCCTAGCTCTATCCCTGTTCTACTAGACAGTTTCCACTACCAGCTTGGTGCTTTCGTTACTAGGTAGCTTGAGGATCTTAATTTTATTTTATTTTTCTATCATTTCCTGTTATATCTCATTATTTTTTGGAAATCTTTGGAATTAGTAAAATTTATTGAAGTCCATTGTTGTAGAAATGTGGATTGCTGCATTTTATTAAAATAAAACAATTCATGTAAAAACTACATGCATTTTCTTTCATTAACACACGTTTATGAATATTGAATCTCATCTAAAATTAAAAAATCAGAGTTGAAAAAAAATATTAACACGTGCTCAAATGTAATTATTTATCTATATAAAGCTTAATTTACCCTCCAAGTGTTGCCTTTGGTGATTTTGCAGATAAAAAAGCTGCAATCTACATGAACTTGTATTTCTCAGAAAGTCACCGATCTTGATACCACCCACAATAGATAGTAGATGTTTTCCAGAGAACTTTGAAACTATTTACTTTTTAATTACACTGTTAATTACAAATAAAATTATTGACGGATTGAAAAGCTGTCGGTGTTATTTGATGGTTTTCTGAAAAATTCAGATTAGATTAAAAATTAAATTAAATATTACAGATGTAATCACCGACGATTGAAAAGTCGTCTGTGATATTTGGCGGTTTCTGAAATTTTTTGATTAAATTAAATATTACAGACGAAATCACCGATGAAATGATTAAAAATATTAATTTTTAATTATCTGTCGATAAAACCGTTGGTAAAACGTCCCAATAAAAAGCCTGGAATCTCTAATTTTACAACAGACTCGTCTCCTTCTTCTTCTTCTTCTTCTTCTTTCCCATATATAAAAATATCAATATCCATTTCTTTTTCTTCTCTTCTCTACTCAACTTCTTCTCTTCTCTACTCAACTTCTTCTCTTCTTCTCCATGCTCAAGTATGTCTTCTTCTCATTTCTTCTCAATTTTTTTTTAATTAGTATACTTTACAAATTTGTTTTTTTTTTCTCTTCTTAGCTTTACTTGCAACTATATTAAGGTAAGATTTTTCTTCTTCTTCTTCTTCTTTCGTGTTTTTTCACTATATTTGTTTTTTTTTGTTTTTAATTGCTTTTGTTCTTAATAATTGTGTGAATATTGTTGTAGGATTTTTTTTCATATGAGATCAATTTTTAGTTGATTTATTTATTTGTTGCAAATTTATTTGAGTTGATTTTCTTCTTTTTTTTCCAAGCATTTTGAGTATTATATAGTTTTTATTTATATTAATTAAATTATTTTATAGTTTTGTAAAATAAATTTTTTTAAAAAATATTTTTAAATAATTACCGGCGGAATTATATACGGTATTTTGTTGAGGGAAATACCGACGGACTGAAGCGGGTAATTTTTTTTGCGTGCTTTTTCCGTCAGTAAATCCATCGGTAATAATATTTTTTGATTACTAACAGACTTACCGACGGACAAAAAATTACCGATAAAAGATTTACCGACGGAACATTTTCGTCAGTAATTTCATTGATAAATTAATTACCAACGGAATGATAGTGCAAATACCGACGGAAAAATCCGTCGGTAAATATAAAGATTGTGGTAATGATTGTCTTATTTTAGGTGAGGAAAAAAGTGAGTGTTTAATTTTTATACTTTGATAGCTAGAGAAATGAAATAGTTTAAGAGTGATTTTCTCTTATATATATATATAGCTAGAGAAATGAAAATAATGGGGAAATTGTCTTTGAACTTCTTATAGATATTCGAACTTCTTCTTTATAAATAAAAAAAATAACCTTCCATTAGATTTTTTATTTTTTAAAAAAATGTTGAAGTACTGGTCTAAAACCATATCAGCTCTCCTAAAGCATTAACCTTGATATTACGCGTATGTTATGGCTACCTGACAAGTAAGGATGAGAATTCCTATAATTATAAATGTATATATATTGTCAACTCTTCGATTTCCTTGTTTTTATACATGGCTAGCACATTCCTGTTATAATAATATGTTTGGAGTATGGTAAAAATTGTTTAATAATATTTTTTAATTTTTTAAAATTTATTTTTGATATTGACACATTAAAATAGTTTTAAAATATTAAAAAATAATAATTTAAAACTAAAACAATTTCAATAGCACAATCAGAATGAAATGTAAAACCATACCTTAGAGTTGGAGGACCTTAGCATATATGCAAGTGGGCAGTGAAGTCAATGTCAATAATATTGCTAAACCAATTAAACTGATTAAATAAAATCCACGTCTTTAAGCACGTATTCAATCCCAAGTTGGTATACATTAAGCCCATTTTATAATGATAATTCAGAAATTAAAAGAAAATTAATCACCTTACCACTTTGTATATAAAGTCAGAATCTAGTGTCCAGTTATTAATTCTGGCCTAGAAGTTGATCTGATCAGGTGGCTGGGTTTTGGATCACACAGATTGACCCGAGTCTACACTAAAAAATAAAAAAATAAATTATATTTGAGGTTTTAATATTTTATAAGAAAAAGTATTGAAAATAATATATGTGAATGTATTTTTAGCATAAAATATAGTATAATTATCCCACATTAAAAAGTTAAAGAAATAATTTAGGTAAATATAGACTATACAAAAAAATATGGGATATAAAGTATAATATAGTTATCCTATAAAAAAAATATGAGATATAAAGTATAGTATAACTATCCTATATCAAAAAGTTGATATTTTTAAAATTTATTAAAAAGAAAAATTCAAGTTTCATCCGGGGTTATGTTGGATTACGCTGGATCACCTGGATTTTAGATTGACCCGACGAGTATCCAAACTATTACATATTCAGATTTTTTTTATTTCAAACTCATTCAAGATCCCGGTTCAAACCACCGACTAGATCGGTTTCATAATTATGTTCCATATATAGTAACAAAGGGCTAAGCCTCTTACCTTGTGTCCTATCCTATCCCTCTCGGTGTTCATCATGACTAGTTGCCATGTATTACTCTTCCTAGCTCTCTTTGTTTTTTCAGCAAATGCAGATGGTGAGATTTTCTTTTTCTTTTTTTTTCCACTTTCAGTATTTACTCAATTCATCTAATTTCTAACTATTTCAAACTTCAAAAACTCTAGTTAGCATTGATTGTGGAGCATCCGAGTCTTACACTGACGAAAATTCGATAACTTGGAGGGGAGATGATGACATCTTCCAAAGCAGCTTCTCTGAAGTGGTGCAATCTAGCAACACAGTATCACATGTAATGAGCACTCTTAGGGTGTTCACCTCTCGGAAAAAGAATTGTTACTTTATCAGCGTCGACAAGGGTCCACTTCTTGTTCGTGCCAGCTTCTACTATGGAAATTACGACAGAAAACTATCCCCTCCATCTTTTGATCTGCTTATTGATGGCAACCACTGGACCAAAGTCATTACCTCACTTGATAAACTTCTATATTATGAGGTAGTCTATGTTGTCGAAAGTGACGCGACTACCATCTGCCTTGCCCAAACACAACCTAACCAGTTTCCATTTATATCCGCACTTGAGGTTAGGAGCTTGGATCCTAAAATGTATAGCTATGTTGATCCGAAATATGCACTGTTTGTAAGGTCCAGGTTTGCTTATGGTGCAAGTGCAACTGTAAGGTACATAATGATCGATACTTTGGCCATCGTTGTTCTTGTGTTCTTTCCTTTCAGAGTCACATTTTATCACGTAGTTCTTACAATTTGTGGATATTTATCAGGTATCCGGATGATGTTTATGATCGCATTTGGGTTCCAGAAAGCGGTGGTACTGGGGTAATTTCAGTGGCAAGCGAAGCAATATCCTATGAAGTTAATGTACCGGAAGAGCCTCCGGAAGCAGTCTTGCAGAATGCTATTACAACCTCAAGCTTGTCTCAAAGTTTAACTTAAATCCCGGATTTTGCAGATAAAAAAACTGCAATCTACATGAACTTGTATTTCTCAGAAGTCACCGATCTCGATACCACCCAGAAGAGATCGTTTAGGATTTACATCGATAACAATCCTAAATCAGAGCCGATTATCCCACCTTATGGAAAAGTGACAGAAATGTTAATTAACTATACAGCTTCTTCAAACACCTCGTTTTCGTTGGTTTCCACCCTCGATTCTACACTTCCTCCACTTATCAATGCCATGGAAGTCTTTTCTGTTAGCGATCCTCTAGTAGTTGGAACCAACAGCAAAGATGGTATGCATTAATCTTTTTGACCCAATAACATAGCTGGTTTATTTGGATACAATTAATATTGGATTTATTTCTGAATATGCTGACATATAACTTTTCATGTCTTTCAGTGGGAGGTTTAGTGGAGCTCCAAACGCAATTTAGTGTATTACAAGGATGGTATGGTGATCCATGTCTCCCTTCTCCATATACATGGGACTGGATTAGCTGTAGCAATGACGTTATACCTCACGTAACAGCATTGTAAATCATCTACTTTCCTTCCATCATCAGAAAGAATTTCAAAGTATTCATTTTTTTTTCTTTACTTGTTTATAATATTTTTGAGTCTTTCAGGGACCTTAGTAGCTTTGGTCTTTCAGGGCAACTTCCGGATTTTAGTTCCATGGATTCCCTTGTGACAATGTGGGTGATATATCAATCATTAAGTAAACTGCTTATGAGTTGAACCATTTTCTGATATCTTCGTGTTCTAACACAATGCTAGCATTTTGTTTCCAATTGAATTTCAGCGATTTACACAATAATAGTTTTAGCGGACCTATTCCAGATTTCCTTGGAGCCTTTCCTTACCTCGAAGAACTGTAAGATTCTACCAGATGATCCCTTGTTAGCTGTTAAAAAATTAATGCTCTTGTAAGGATTCCTGGCATGGTTTCTGATAAGAGTGATTTGTAGGAAAAAGTCGTGTGGTGCAAACATGAAACAAGATTTGCATTTTCGAAAAATAACACAATAATCTTTCCTTTCCTTTTTCTTCAATCTAGGAATTTGGCTGATAATTCCTTCAGTGGACCAATACCTCCATCAATATCAAGTAATAAGACGTTGAAATTAGTGTGAGTACCTATGCAAGAACAGTTTAATTTTATCGAAATCTCTCATTAGTTCTCAAGGTGTAGTTTCTTAATTTGATGATTAATTCAAATGTTCTGATGTATCCTGGAACATTTTCAGGGTATCAGGAAATCCAGGCTTGTGTGTCTCCGGCAAGTCCTGTAAGCCAACAAGCACAGATGGCACTAAGAGTTCACCAACTCCCTCAAGCAGCAGCAAAAAGAGTAGCAAGCTTCCATTAATACTTGGAACCACAATTCCAAGCTTCATGATTTTCTGGGCTATAGTGGCATTTATATTGCACTACAGGAGAAAAAAAGCAGCCATAGCTGCAATCACCGCAGGTTAGCAATCAGAAAACTATTTAAATTACAACATGATAAACGACATCTCAATTTCAATTCAAATTTCGTGTTTCACTTTTAACATTTTCTTTTTCGGTTCGTCAAGGAAAAGCTGCTGGCTCGAATATGCCTTCTCAGGGTCAGGGATCACCCGGCAATGTGATGATGGGTAAAATGGGTGAAGCTGCCGCGAATGAGGGTAATTAATCACTCAGATCCACAGGAACATGGAAGCAACAATGACTGATGAGAAAAACACCTAACTAATTTATTTCCTCAAATATCCTTTCCGGCATATTATTTCTCCATGCATGCAGATGTTGTATCCAAGCTCCACGAAGTCAAAGATCATGTGTTAGGAAACTGAGTGACATTATTTGAAAAATGTACCTGTTTGTACCTTAAAATATACCTTATTTTCTTTGCAAACGGATTTCAACTGGGTAGGAGGTCCAAATCTCCGATGCGATAAATTTGCAAGTTGCCCTCTATTTTGAGTTATTTAGGAGAAACATCAATTTAGTTCTTAACCTTTCAATTGAGTCTCAAAACAATAAATTAATCTTTTCAGTGATTGAATTGTCAAAAGAAAATGATGAAATGATCCGTAGAAAAAACCATTTAGCCGTACGATTCAAGGACCTTAGCAAGTGGGCAGTGAAGTCAATGTCAACATCGCAAAATGAAGCATGGATTCTGCTAGATCCACTCCCTTTCAGATTATTGGATTCCATCCCATTTGAGGTATAACATAGGCTTATTTGATAAATGATAATCATCCATTAAGCGGTATTAAGACTCGTAATCGACCGCAATTAAAAGAGAAAAGTTGTAAAGTAAAAACAAATGAGCTGAAACTTGAAGAATTATATATTCAAGGGCTGTAACATGGATATATACATGAAATAGCTCCATTTTGGGGCTGTTAAGTCACAATTGTAATCATAAGAATTGAGTTTACCAAGTTATATTACATAAAAAATATTATATTTTGATTTAATTACATATGCTATCTTAATTAAATGTATAATAAATGTATATTAAATATAATATAAATTATATGAAGGTGTTTGAGTAATTATAAGAAAAAATTCATTATTTTATGTGAATTAGAAAAAAGTTCTATATATTTCTCCAATAATATTATGGATCGATAAATCCTTTACACTATAAAATGAGATTTGTGAAGGGTTATATTATCCAACAGAAACAGGTCCTTAGCCAGCAATAGAGCAAGAATCGAAATGTATGGAAATTAAGAATTTTGTCTTCTACCCCTCCGAAAATTCAAGTGTTTCTCTGGTTGGCAGTCCAGAATAAAGTTGTTACAAGAGCTGAACAGCTGGTTCTAAAGCCATATTAAGGGTAATGTTGAGTAGTAGTGCTATATTATTGAAATATAATTAGCTTACAAACCAACATCTAAAGAATGAATACAAATAGTAAAGGGAATAAACAATCCTTGGACAACATCTTTATGAAAATTAAAACATGATCATCCCAAAGATGCCTACAATGGCCGCAATCAACCCATAGTATGTAGAAGCAATGTTGCCTGCTGCTCCGGATGGGGAGGTGTCAGTTGGGCCGGGAAAAGGTGATGTTGCTGGAGATGACAGTTGAGGCAACACAGTTATGAAAAGTTTCTGGTTCCCAGATTCACAGTGTCCGGGCACACTACAAATGTACCATTTCTTCCCAGGAGTTGAGAGTGTAATCACATCATTTCCTGTAGTCAAGGGCACGATATCATCAGCTGCCTTGCACTCTTCGAATCCAGTTCCATTAACGCTCAACACATTGTGTGCTCCTGGCGTATACTTGAAAACTGCACCAAGAAATCAAATTGTCAAGAAAAAAAGTTGAATGCAGTGGTAGTAAAATATGAATGCAGTTTGTTTAAAGAGAGTTGAGCTATACCTAGTGTGTCTCCCACGTAAAATGCTTTTCCCTGAGCCCAGGTTTGATAATTAAAGCCTAGGGTCCAACCTTTCTTGTCACCAACCATATGTTCTGTTGCCAAGATTGAAGGAACAAAGACTGCAACAATGGCGATGATCATGAATATCCTACAAGACGCCATTACAACTTTTTTTCTAGTTAAGCAATCTCCTCCCTCCTTTCTTCTTTGATTGGCGTTGGTGGGATGTTTTTGCGATGCGATTTGATTGTTGCAAAGTGTTCAAATATTGCAGCCTTTTTATAGACTGGGGAAAAATAGTGGGGTCTAAGTTTTGTGACGAGCCCATGGCCCGGCATGGGCGGCAATGGCACGATGCAGTTCTTGAATTAGTAGGTTGGCAACAAGGACTCCCTTTTTTTTAATTGATGAATCCATCTTTCACGGTGAGTTACCTTGCTAGAGGCCATTCAGATGTTGTTTGCTACGCGAGACTTGTTCAACAAAAGAGACCGACATCATGCACTTCTTCCCTGCCAAATGTGGATACGAAGTTTATGATATTTTTGGCATTCTCGTAAACAAAAGAGGCCTATATGTGCTTTATTTGACGTTGGGCTTTAATGATCATTGACATTGTTTAAAGAGTTGTCGGTATTGGCTTCTTACAGGATGTTCAAGATAATTGCAATTGTTGTATTCTTTGTCCCTTCGGTTTTCAACTACGAGATATAGAAAGAGAATACTATTAATTTGCATGAAAATAGTGCACATCAAACTATTATTATTAAAAATTTTATCTAAATTTTATTATAAGCGTGTGTATATATATAATAATTGTTATCTTTATTCATATGAATAAATTGATAAATCAACATAAATAACAACGATACCCCTGTATATAATATTTGTTGCTAACAAATTAACTAAACCAAACTTTTTGGACTAGTACTATAACGTGGGAATTGTTTTTGAGCAAAAATGAAGGTTATATGTTTTTTAAATCGAATTCCTCCTATCCTTAAAAGAGGATGTTGAAGACAAAGTTATCGGTAAATATCAATTTCATATTAATGATGAGTAAATTATATATATGATATTAGTAGCATGTCACTTGAAATTCAAAAGTAGTATCAAAATATGAATGTCAATACTATAATTATACATTTTAAAGAGTTGTTTGATTTAGCTAGTAGAACTGAAATGTATAAACTTCTAATGAATTTTTCCACTACAAGATTATAGAAGATTTCTTTATGAACAACTGTGTTTTAAAATTGATTGGCTATATAGATAAATTGGTCAATTAAGTTTTGTTATGGATTATAAGTTAAATGTTGACTTACTTGAAATGTGTTAATGATTGAAAACTATTTGTCTACTTCATATAGTATCTCTTGATTATTGGATATAGAACATGGTTTTCATATTTATAATAATATGTAGTGACTAAAGTAAAGTAGAAGATTGTCTAAAGACAAAGTGAATCTATGAGTTGATAATAACACAATAGTTGTTGCATTAGCTATAAAAAATTATCATTTAACTTTGTAAAACATGTTAATACTGGAACTCTATAATTTTTATTTTATTCTAGTATTTTCTAGAAACATCTTAGTTGCTTTTTTATTTAGCTATGAATGGATTAAAACTTATTATTAGAGGAAAATGTTGTTTTTTTTATAATAATAATATTTATTATGGATTTAGTATTTATACAAATAATTTGTATATGGTTAATTTAGAAATGTTCATTTTCAATAGTGGATGAAATTGATAGTACACTAAAATTTAGAAATGACACTAAATGAGACAATTCTCTCATTTATAGTTACAGGATAGCAGGGAATTGATATTACACTAAAATTAAAGTAGAGGGTGTATTATAAAGATAAAATTAATTTTATAGTTTTGATTTAATTTCATATTATTTTTAGCCTCTTATCCTATATAAACATAGTAAGTTATTTATAAAAAAAACTAAATCATGCAAGTCTTTTATGTTTAGAATTCATGTACAATAAATTAAAAAAAATTATATTTTATTATATTAGTTTTGCCTCTTTAAAAAATTATCCTCGCTTCGCACTTGAATTGTCCTTATTAAATAATGCCTTACTATAATATGCTATGTCTTCTTGGAAATACTAAAGGCATGTGATTTATGGTTGCCATGGTTTCCACTACCACCTTGGTGCTTTCGTTACGAGGTAGCTTGGGGATTTTTATTTTATTTTATTTTTCTATCATTTCCTGTTATATCTCATTATTTTTTGGAGATCTTTGGAATTAGTAAAATTTATTGAAGTCCATTGTTATAGAAATGTGGATTGCTGCATTTTATTAAAATAAAACAATTCATTTAAAAACTACATGCATTTTCTTTCATTAACACACGTTTATGAATATTGAATCTCATTTAAAATTAAAAAATCAGAGTTGAAAAAAAATATTAACACATGCTCAAATGTAATTATTTATCTATATAAAGCTTAATTTACCCTCCAGTGTTGCCTTTGGTGATTATTCGCTCCTTGTATTTGAATCAATGTAATTATCAAAGTTAATTATTAACCTCAATTTGATTCATAATTAGTTTTAAAATTTGGGTTATTGATTGAGTGGATTAATTTAAGTTGACCGAAGTTCACTTGAGTCAATCTAAAATAATAACATCATTTAAAAAAAATTGAAATAATTCTTTTGAAAAAAATAATATTTTCTTTATAAAAAATCCAGGTTTTGATAGAGTCGACCAAGTTATCGGTACTCAACATCGTAATGACCTTAAAAAGGTAGATATTTGGCATCTTGTTTTTTGAAAGAAAAGATCCAGTCTTATGAAAGAAGTCGTCACTTAATATTATATATAGTCACTAGAAAACCTTAACTAGTTATCAGAGATTCTATGATATGAGACAGATTATGCTAAAAAAAAATATCAACATCCCTAAAACATTTTACCTGAGATAACTTGTATTATTGGTCTATATATAATATCCATGACTCCAACATTAGTAAATATTGAACTAAAGATAATACTTCAAATATTGATATTGGTAAGTATTTGCACACAAAAAAAATCTAATATTCATGGCTTTAATATTAATGACTATTGAGCTGAAAATAATACTCGCAATTCTAACATTGAATAGTATTACTCAGAAAATACTATTAATTATTTTTATTTTAGTATTAATAAGTATTGTACTAAAAATAATATTTTCAATCAAATAAAATAAAATTCTCACGAATACACATGTAATAAATACCTATTCTTGCGTTGCTCTTTCTTTTAAATGCAGTGTTAATCACGATAATTAATAGAAGAAGAAAAGAAAACCAGTATCATCATAGTTATATTAAACATGTCTAGTATTAGGTTAACTTGAAAGATTTGAGATCCCAAACTTGACTTGAGCAATGTTTTTTATTGAATTAAGTAAGATATTTACACGAAAAAATCCAATTAACTAGATTGGTAACAGGAAGGAGCCGAGGCTTCTCTCTACTTTGCGATCGGTTGTTTATGATGATCGTCTTGCTCGACAGATTTAAAGCCCAGGTCTCTTTTCAGTACCAGTATTAAATACCACCATTGACAGAAATTTTAATTTGATATTTAGATTTCGTTCGTAATATTTAATTTAAATTTTTAATTTAATTAAAAAATTTCAGAGACCGTCAAATATCTCCGACAACTTTTCAATATATCGGTAATTCCGTCTGTAATATTTAATTTAAAATTTTAATTTAATCAAAATTTTTCAGAAAACTGTCAAATAACACCGACAATTTTTCAATCTGTCGGTGATTTTGTATGTAAAGAACAGTAATTAACAGTGTAATTGAAAAGTGAACGGTTTCAGAGCTCTCTGGAAACTACCTACAGAATTTTCCGTTGGTGATTCCCTTTGTAATTGACATGATGAACAGTATTCACAGTTTACTAACGATTTTATCGACGGAATTTATTCCGTCGATAATTCCATTGGTAAAATTATTATGTCATTATTTTTTTTTTTTTGCTTTATTTTAATTATTTTGTTTTTCATTGTAATTCCGCCGGTATGTTTCAAGGGAATACTTTCGTCGGTAAAATTTATTGGCAATTTACCAACAAAAATATGAAATTAACTTAACCTCCAAATTAAGAATGGTCCCTTTCCGGGTTTGGTTAGAGTTTTATAAAAGGGAAGCAGACAGAAGGAATGGGCCATCGTCTCAAGCTGCTGCAAGTTGTCTACTGCCATGGAAGCATTTATCTCCTTTTCAACATGAAAGCATATAAACAAATAAAGTGATGTGTTCAGGCATCAATTTCTAAAGGGGACTTGAGAGGGTGGCCGGTGGTCTTATCGGAGGCATGAGATATTCTCAAATCTTGTGTGTTCCCGCCCACCGTCCGATAGCTATCATTTATTCCACATGAATAGTACTAGGCAATAATTATCAATATATTCTCGATAATTATTCCACATGAATAGTACTTGGGTGATGAGCAAATAAATAAATGCATAGTGTATTTTTTTGATATTGATTAATGAATATAACTGTGAATTAAAAACAATGTTTGCATATAATTAAATAAAATAAAAATTATATGTGTTAATAAAAACATGTTAAATTTTAAGGTATTTTTTAATGTGGTAGAAAAATAGAATAATGTTGCTAATATAAATCATCATTTTCTTTTAGTCTTTATATAATAATTTTTCAATTACAAGTGTGAAGAAAAAAGGAAAAATTACAAAAATAAATTACCAAAGAATGAAAATAAAAACAAAAGGTATTATATAGATAGATAAAGTAATAAAGTGATGAATATTTCAAATGTAAAGAATAAAAAATATTAATTTTATTTTCAAAACAATTATAAAGAAAAAATAAATAAATAATATTAAAAAAAATGAAGATAAGAACAAAAAAGTATTGATAAATAGGTCAAGTATTAAAAAAAAATATATCAAATATAAAAAAAAAAGAAAAAAAATTTAAGCAAGTTTTTTTAAATAAAAAAACCAAAAAAATATAGATTCGTATTGCAATTATGTCATTTCTAAATATAATATGAAAGAACATTTATTTTCTTTACCTTTTGTTTTCAAGCTTCAAGTTGCCTTTTTTCAGAACTTTCTTCGAGTGGAGGCTGCTGCAAAAGCTACCGAACCTTACCTGTTGATTTCTTGGGCTTTATATTCTAATCGCATTTGAGAAAGACAGGGCATTGCTTGCTTCCTTGAGTGTGTTCTTTCTGGATTTCTGGCTCTTTTTAATGCTCTCTTCATTTTGATTTTCTTTCGTTCTTCTCTACCAGAACCAGCCAAACTCCCTCCCCTATTTTCTTTATATAGACGTAGACAACTACTTTTGGATTCTTCATTTTCTTTTACTGGCTTAAAGCAACCCTTTTCTGCATCAAATATTATCGGTTTCTTGATCTTTTTGGCCTAATGGGGCGTGCTGGGATCTTAGCAAATTCCACAATGGTTTGTGCTCCATTGATGTCTCGATCTGTTGAGCAAATGGTGATTGACATGCAGAGTGCAGAGGCACAGGGTGCTGATGCTGTGGAGGTCAGGCTGGACTACATCAACAGCTTCCAGCCTAGCCAAGACCTGGAAACTATCATCAGAAACAAGCCATTGCCCGTCATCATTGTGTACAGGTTCTATTCTATTTGGAGCTTGAATACTATTTCTTTCTCTCTCTTTTTTGTAGTTTTTGAATTATCATTAATCTTCTTCTTTTTAACTGGTAGCCTTTTTCTAGTTAGGGAGTTAATTTATCGATGGTAATTTATTAGTTCTTCTTGTTTCAGGAATTTTGTATTTAATCATTCTATTTTTAAATTCATCTTTAACTTATTTTTTCCAGTCCATTTCATGTTATTTCTTTAACTATGGTGGATATGATATAATTAAATCTTTTTGGTTATTAAATTTGGCTTGACTCAATGGTTTATCCAACTCCTTGACATGGGTTGGGTGTCAAAAAAATCAATCCAAAACTAATCTAATTTAACTTATTTAACTTAACAGTTTCACACATAATTTGACCAAAACCAGATTTAATATTTTATTTAAAAAAAATTATTGTTTTGATTGATCGATGTCAATTTAAATTAATATGGTTGATCGTTTAAAACTTTGTATAACTTTGAGAATTTGTTAATCTATAAGTGTGGTAGTATATATTTTTAAGTGTTTTTTAAAATATATTAGTTTTTTAAAAATTATTAAATTAATATTTTTTAGTGTTTATCAATGATTTTAATACGATGATATTAAAAATAAAAAATATTATTTTAATAAATTTTTAAAAAATACATTAAAAAAAATCAATGAGTGACCTTTACGAACACTCACGGAGTTCTCACATTTAATTTGTGGGACCGATATGCTTGAGTTTGTGCCTGGTGGGTTTGTCACAACTAGACTCTTTCACTGTCTTTCCCCTTTGTCTTGTCTTTATGGAAAAAAAACATAGTTAAAATGTTATAACACAAAACAGAGAGAAGAAATTTGAGTTGTGTTGGCCCCAAGCTAAACTTTCGTATCAATACATTAGATTCATCACTGATAAAAATTGTCGAGGTCCAAGTGAAGGTTTCATGGACTAGATGTTCCTGTTAACAAAAAAATAAAATGAAAATACAACTGTTGCATATATAGAATAATATAAATCATATTTCGAGGCCTTACCTAATAGCTTAAGTTTTTGGGTTGAGATGGTTCTTTGACATGGTATCAGAGCCTTGATAACTAAGCGGTCACAAGTTCGAATCTCATCATCACTATTTATTTGATAAAAATTAAACACAAATTAATATGGGCTTGTGCAAGTTTTAAGCCTAAAAGGCTTTCATTTGAGGAGGTGTGTTAAAGAATAATATAAATCATATCTTGGGGTCTTACCTAATAGCTTAAGTTTTTGGGTTGAGATGGTTATTTGACATAGAGGAAGGATCATAATTTTTGCAGTGGATGATGAGGGGTGTGGTTGTAATCATATTTGCAAACTAGAATTCGAAGAAACAAATAAAGATGTAGAATTCTTTAATAACATAATTATGTTTTAGAACTTTCAGCATGTCAAGCACTTCAAACACTAACAAGACAGTGAACTTAGAAGGCTTAGATGTGTGCATGAATGATATGTGTGTGTGTTATTAGTTGCGGGCATTAAGCACAAAATCTTCAATCACTTTCATGTTAATTATAGCATAATTGTGCCAGGCCGAGGTGGGAAGGTGGTCAGTATGAAGGGGATGAGCACACAAGGCTTGAAGCACTTCGTTTAGCACATGAACTGGGAGCTGATTATATTGATGTTGAGCTCAAGGTAGTTTATGAAGTTCTTTTGAGGATTGAAGTAGGTAGAAAATCAGCAGAACGTGTGAAGTTTTATTAGAAAAGTTGAAATGTTTGAATTTAGTGATCATGTTGATTGTTTCATCCTGTAACTCGCACAGGGAGCAATGTGACAGATGTTGATGATCGATATAAACAATTAACATTTTGTGAAGTCCTAACTCAGTTAGACTTGTATGCTATTCTCTCTCAGGTTGCATCTGATCTGGTACGGGAAGTGAAAAACAAGCATCAGACTGGTGGCAAAGTCATTGTATCATCTTATTTGAGTGGCGCAACCCCTTCAAAAGAAGATCTCAGCCATCTTGTTGCGAGCATGCAAGCTACCAAAGCAGATATCATTAAAGTTGTTTCTAATGCAAATGATATCACAGAATTGGATAGGATTTTTCATTTGCTTTCACATAGTGAGGTATGATACATCATGGTAAAACTTTATGCCTTTAAGGTGTATAGAAATGGAAAAATGTTTAGACTGTATGAAATTAAAGAATCTAGATGCGGCATGCATCACTCAATACTTTTTGAATAAAAGGAAAACATGCTTCATTTGTATACATGCACAAATGGAGAAGGATAAGTTGTCACTGAAATGAAAGTTAATCCAGAAAATAAAATGAAGTTCCTTACTACAGAAGTAGATTGGAAATAGAAATGAAAGTGAAAATCTTCGAAACTTATGATTTTTTAGTTATATTCCAATTTCAACTGCAATTTGAAGATGTTTTCGTTGTCGAACAAGAACTATCAGATACAGTGTTGGTCATGACTTTAGTTTCAAGATAAGATTCTTTGTATCAGACTTTCTAGCGTGATACAATCAGGACTTACTGTAAAGTGCAGGTGCCAGCGGTTGCATACTCATTAGGGGAAAGAGGCCTCATAAGCCAGTTATTGTGTCCCAAATTCGGTGGTGCTTTAGTCTATGGAGCCATGGAAGGAAATTCAATTCCTGGTTTGCCTACTTTAGACAGCCTTAGAGAAGCCTACAAGGTTGAGAACATCAATTCAGATACTAAAGTTTTCGGTCTTGTTTCAAAACCAGTTAGCCACAGCAAAGGCCCTATACTGCACAATCCTGCCTTCAGGCATGCGAACTTTAATGGGATTTATGTGCCAATGTTTGTTGATGATCTCAAGGAGTTCTTTGAAGTCTACGCAAGCCCTGACTTTGCTGGTTATAGGTATGCCATGTGCAGTTTTATAGTCAATTTTGAAGTTATGTAAGCATCCATATTTTCTAATATAAAATTTCGCTTCATTTGTAATCACTTGCGAAAAAACTTATTTTTCTCTCAGTTTAATGTCCAATTTACATAAAATTGGAAGGGGTATGACAAGCATCGTGAAATGTCGTCTGCTTGTATGCTACATTCTGTTGTTTCGTATATGAAAGCTCTTAACAGGCCAGAGTATTTTCAGTTCTGGAAATCACATAATAATTGTTCTTTTGTCAATCGTCCTTCCTAATGCAATTTCTTCTTTTGATCATTTTTGAACCGTAGTGTTGGGTTTCCATACAAAGAAGCTGTCGTGCAGTTCTGTGACGAAGTCCATCCACTGGCTAAGGTGATTTTAGCTTCGATTTTACATCCTCGCAGAAACTTGATGTTCACTGACTGTCTTAGAAATATATCCTCTTGCTGATAGCAATGATCTATTGTAATTTTTCTTTGCTTGTCATTACAATTCTTGATTATAGACCTGATATATTGCAACGTATCCAACATTATGTCCCTGTCAGTCTATAGGTGCTGTTAATACCATCATAAGGAAGCCTAGTGATGGGAAGCTGATAGGTTATAACACAGACTGTGAGGGTTCAATAGCTTCAATTGAGGATGCTTTGAAAGGTACTGACATCATCTCCTCAACTCTGTATCTTTAGAATTCTGTACGTGTTTTGAAAGTGACTGTAAATACTTATTATAGATTATCAAGTAGAGTTAGTGATGTATAGACATTGTTCATGTGGATATTACAGATCAAAGATACATCAATGGCGCATCTTTAAATTCTCCATTGGCTGGGAAACAGTTTGTGGTTGTTGGTGCTGGAGGCGCAGGAAGAGCAATTGCAGTTGGTGCTAAAAGTAGAGGAGCCCGTGTGATTATTTTCGACATTGATCTTGGTAAAAACACTGTTTTCTCTCCTTTGCCTTAAAGCAGCATTCTGATTAGTTACTTGTGAACTAGAAAGATAAGAATTATAGAGCATCTAAAACCATCTTATCTCTTTCTCGTGTTTTCCAAAAAGACAGGGCAAAGTCTCTTGCTCAGGTTGTTTCTGGTGAAGCTCAACATTTTGATAGTCTAGCACATTTCCAGCCTGAGAAGGGAGCAATCCTTGCCAATGCAACACCAATAGGAATGCATCCAAGTACAGACCGAATCCCGGTGGCCGAGGTTCGCTCTACTGCATAAAAAGAAACAGAATTTCATTTCCGTTCTCATTATTAAAACCTTCATTGTTTGTTGAAGGCAACCTTGGGGAACTACCAGCTGGTATTCGATGCTGTTTATACACCAAGAAAAACCAGACTATTAGAAGATGCTGATGCTGCTGGAGCCATTACAGTGAGCGGAGTTGAGATGTTCCTCAAACAGGCCATTGGACAGTTCAGCCTCTTCACCGGCAGAGAAGGTATCTCATTTATTTCTTCCAGAGGCCTACTGTCTCCTCCATTGAGGCCGGATAATAGTTCCTAGCAATGGAAATTTACACCTGATAAACCATCCAACTACTCTGATGCAAACTTGGATTTAAACAGGATGTTCCTATATTCTAGTCAGACAAGTTTTAATCACGATCTTGGACTACTGAAATTGCAATAACTCTTCTATCAGCCAAATTCCTGCAATCCCAATTTGCTGAAGCTTTGATTGTCCACCATAGATATAAAGCCCGTCGCAAAGTCAGTCTTCCTTAAAGTTGCTTCAAAACAGACCTCATGAAATCTTGTTTAATGCATTAAGGTGAACATGGTTTCTGTAGTTTCATCCATGATTGAAATAATCTCATTTTTTTGTCTCTGCTTGCAGCGCCGAAAGACTTCATGCGGGAGATTGTTCTAGCCAAATTCTGATTTATTGCATCATGCAAAGTATGCTGTAATGTGTGATAAAAATAAACTGTTATCTAATTTCAAATATTAATTCATAAATCAAAGATGATGGATTGTTGAGACCAGTTTTATCATCAATATATCCAGTGTTAGTGATGACTACTGCTCTATAATAAAGCTATGATTTATGAATGTAGATTATTGAAGTAATTCTTCTCTTATTGTTGAACTACAAATATGGGATGTTGCGCAAACTAGATTTGAAAAACCTTTTTGTAAAACTTGGAATCAAATGATCTAGAAAATTAAATTTCATGAAACTTGCAACAGCTTATGAGCTCAGTTAGTGTGGGGTGCAAGGTGGTGTAGCTGCAGTGCAGCCAGAGAGGTTGGCTCTAGCCCTTCTTGAATCTTGAAGATCTGCAGGGTCTTAAATCATGCCAGCCATCGTTAGTGGTTTCGACTGGAATGGTTGCATAAGCTTCTGCAATATGCCCTAGTAAGCCCATGAAATCAATCAAGAACATAACCCTAAAGAATTGGATTGGTATTAAGCACATGAAAACGATCACTGGCAGGGAAACCAGTCTGCCTGAACAAATCAGAGTCGGAATTACACCTCTTAAATTGATAAATAATTGAAAACGTTTGTTAAATACACTCCCGTATATCTAGAACCAATTCTATGCTACGATTGAATTCAATAATAGTATTAAATTTGAATTCAACTATAAATAAATTAAATTTATTTTTTATTTTATTACTAAATTCAATTTATTTTATTTTTTATATTACTTTTATTACCTCTATCTTATTCTAATTCTTCTCCACTGCCATCACCACAAATAACTAAAATAAATAAATAAATCTAAGCTCTTATTTGGAAATGTGGTCCAAACAGAGATTTGTTAAAATTTAATTTTTTAAAATTAATTTTTTTATATTTTTAAATTGTATTGATGTGCTGATATCAAGAATTAAATTTTAAAAAATAAAAATATATATTTTGATGTATTGTCTAGAAAAAAACAATTGTTATCACACTCTCAAACACCTCTTAAATACCTTTATACAGGATTTTAAATTCTTAAGACTAGACAAGTTATCAAATTGAATGTAAATATTTTAAGGATATTAGTTTTAATATTAATTTTATTTTTTAATGTAAATTAAAAGGATTAATCTTCAATTTATTTTCATAGATTGAATTTTATTTAAAATTTAATTTTAAAATTTAAAATGATTCTAAAAATAAAATTTGAATTGAATGTGAATATTTTCATCGATCCTCTTCTCCTGGAAAAGAACAAGACTTGTCCTAAACATGTGAAACTGACCCCTGATCATTGTGGGTCCATATTTATTACAGGAGGTCCTGAATACGACCTAGTTATAACAGTTTAAAATAATGTTTGGTGAAATACGTACGGATTCTATCTTGGTACTTCCTGCAAATATTTATTTTTGTATTTTAAAAATATTTTAAAAAACATTAAATGTTTTTTTAAAATTAATATTTTTATAATATTTTTAAATTATTTTAATATCTTGATATCAAAAATAATTTTTTAAAAAAAATAATATTTTATTATATTTTTAAATAAAAAATATTTAAAAAAATAATCGTTATTATATTTCTAAACTCCAAAAAAAAATAGTAAAAATATGATTGTGATAGTGTAAAAAATATTTTAAAAAATAATTTTTAATTTTATTTAATTAAATTTATATATATCTCGTAGAAATATAAATTATTATCAATTATATAAACAGTGTAATTTTTTAAACTATATAAACTATGTAATTTTTTTCCTTCTTAATCCCTATTAATTTATTGTTTTTAATTTTTGTACGAAGTAGCATACAATACTGTATACATGTTGTCCATAGAGGAACAGTACCCACTGGCCACAACATGAGAGCTGTCCGAATATTTAAAAGGGTTAGCCTGCATGTGTTTTCAGAGATCACGTATTAAGTCAACTTTTTATTTTTATTCTAAATTTATAAATTTAATATTAAATTTATTAATTTAATATTATATAAATATTAAAGATAAATTAATTTTTTATTAATAATAAATATATTTATATTTATATAAATATAATAATACCATATATAATCAACTAAACTAACAGCTTTTTCTGTGTCTTTCTATTTTTACAATTTTTAAAAATCCGTTGCTCCAACAGGCTAACGGTCTAGTTTTTTTAACCAGAGAGTAAGAAAAAAAGAACAGACAGGCGAGACAGAAATGGTACTAGTCACACGCTACCTACCTCGCCCACCAAACACACTGTCGTTTTCTCTCTCGAAAAATAAATTAAAACAAAAAACAAGTCAATCAAGTTCAATACTACTTGGCCACCTTCTTCTCTGCCTGCTTAAACCTTAGACGACAGCAGCAGCTAAGCATCAAGCGGAAGATAGAGATATTCACGTGGCAGCGTCTCGGTAACGTTTCCTTTCTATCTTCTCTTTGTTTTTCTGTTTACTTCCCAGGGAACTGTTGGAAAGGAAAGGAAAGGAAAAGAAACGCTCATTTCTTGAGGTTTTTTTTTCTGGGTAGACATAAATTTTAGTCTTTTCTTCGGCTGATTGGAATGGAAAGAAGAAAGAATAGAAAATTTTGGTTTAATTTTATGGTTCTTGTTGCATAGAAGAAATTGTCGAAATGTTGAATTTAAGTGAATTTGATAGTTGTTGTACAGGGCATTGGTTATCATAGATTTTAGTTTTCTGGGCTATTTTGATTACTCAGTTTCTGATCATATCTACTCTGTTTCCCGTACTTTTATAGCACCAAATGGAGCATTTTTTATTTTTATTAACATTTTTTTTCTGAGATCGAAAAGGAGCTATTGTGTCAATGTATACTTGATTATTTCTTGTTTGCTTTAATGTTTATTTGATTGGCTAATGAGAAACTTAATGGAAAGAGAGACCCGAAGAGTTGGATCAAAGGAAGAATTTTTTCTAGTTTTTTTATAAATTTTATTGGGTTCAATTAGTTTTGGATATTGATCATTCATGTTTAACTATTTGAATGCTGAATTTTTTTTATTGATTGGTGGATTTTAGTTGACTTCTATGGATCTCCAAAGCGCTGACGGAGAGCGAAGAAATTCGACACTGATATGTGCACCGATAATGGCAGAATCAGTTGATCAAATGTTGGTTCAAATGAAAAGGGCGAAGGAGCTTGGGGCCGACGTTGCTGAAGTTCGGGTGGATTTCTTGAAGAATTTCAGTCCTAGAAATGATCTCGAAGCCTTGATTAAACAATGCCCTTTACCCACTCTTATCACTTACAGGTAGTAGATCATAAACCAACAATTTGTGCTATAAAAATGAGATTGTCTTAGTGATTGCTTTAAATAATCCAAGTTTCACACTTGTGTTAATTGCAAATTATAAGAACTTGTGTAGCCGCTTTTTTAACTTTTACAAAGAACAGAGTAGAACGTGTGTACTGACTCAGAAATGCTTTAATTTATTCTTTCATTTGTTCAAATCCCAAGTTAAGTAGCCTGGTTATTCATAAGGTTTGGTGAACTTTTTGTCAAACATTTTGAAAATTCAGCTTTGGCCTATTCTGTGTTCCATCTCCCCTTTGATACTGTGCTGTAGTATTCCTTTGCTATTGGATTCATACGAATTTTCCCCATGGATCATATATGTTTTAGACCGAAATGGGAAGGCGGTCAGTATGATGGTGATGAAAACAAGCGACAAAAGGCACTGCAAATAGCCATGGAATTGGGAGCAGATTTTATAGACATCGAACTTAAGGTTAGCCTTTCTACCTTCTGTATTCTATTATTTTTGTAGAGAAAGTCATTTGATGAGTACTTGATTTATATTTACCACAGCAGTTAGACAGGTTTTTTACTGAAACTTTTATTTTTGATGCTTGAAGGTAGCTCAAGAGTTTTATAATTTCATTCAAGGGAAGAAACCTGAAAAGGTCAAGATCATTGTTTCTTCACACAACTACGAATGCACTCCCTCCATAGAGGAAATAGGTGACCTTGTGGCCAGGATACAAGCTACTGGAGCTGATATAGTGAAGGTTGCAACAACTGCTTTAGACATTACAGATAATGCACGGATGTTTCACATAATTGTGAATTTACAAGTAAGTAGCTTGCAAGTCATGGAAGTGCATGCGTTTTGAATTGCAAGATTGTCTCATATGAAATATTCTCCTCTCTAAAATGTCATGTCAAATGTGAGTACGTGCTAATGTTGAATGACAATGATGAGCATCCGCGTGATATGCCCGACTAGTTATAATATCTTTATTTTGTAAACCTTTGTATTGTTTGTAATTGACGCTTCAGATGAATCATAGGTTCCAATGATAGGACTTGTTATGGGCGAGAGAGGTTTAATGTCAAGGGTGCTTGCTGCAAAATATGGAGCCTTTCTCACTTTTGGTTCAATTGAGGCAGGAGTGGTGTCTGCTCCAGGGCAACCAACTGTCAAAGATTTATTGGAACTTTACAATCTCAGACAGATTGAAGCTGATACCAAAGTACATGGTGTTATTGGGAATCCTATTGGTCATAGCAAAAGTCCTCACCTCTATAATGCAGCATTTAAGTCAGTTGGCTTTAATGGAATCTATCTGCCTCTGTTGGTTGATAGTGTTGCAAATTATATATCCACGTATTCATCTCCAGACTTTGCTGGATACAGGTAAAACTTTTCTCTGAAATATTTACGCATGTAACACAAATCATGCGTTGTATTTTATTTCCATATCCTCTTGTTCGGCTAAAATGGCTAAAATAAGTTTTACATCGTGTCCGTTTTCCTCTTACAGTGCTAGACTTCCATATGAAGTTTTGGGGCTATATACTGCCTCGTATTGACGAGAAGATTACACTTGCTTTTTTGAAATTCGAAAGCTTTGGATATGAATTCTAAGTTTAGAGCTTTTAGAAGTTAAAGAAGGAATCTTAACAAGTGATCTTCAAATTGAAGTTTTAGACATTTTCTTTAATTACCAGCTTCAGAAGAATGAATTGTGCGCAAAGTAAATTCCTGGGAATTTGTCAAATAATACAAGTGTCTGTCATGCTTGATATAGACGGTATCGTATATTATTCAAATCCTTGGATGGTTCCTGCACATTTATTCCTTGTAAAATACAGTTATACAATTCCTCACAAAGAAGATGGACTCAAGTGCTGCGATGAGGTCGATCCAATAGCGAAGGTATCTTGTCACTCTGAGGCATTCATAATTTAAAACTTGTTCACACCATCACCTTGAAGAAGAACTTCAATTTCAGAAAAAGACGCTTGTTTCATCTCTGCATCATAGTGCATGTTTTATTATAATTTTTATTTTTTGGCAGGAAATTGGAGCTATTAGTTGCATGATTAGGAGACCGGATGACGGGAAACTAAAGGGCTACAATGTTGACTATCTTGGAGCCATAGCAGCTATTGAGGAGGCATTAGGAGGTTTGTATTTATGTTACAAGGTGTGTTCTGTTTACACTTTCTTGGTCGATGTATTTTCCTTTAACCCTGAATTCTCCTTGCAGCATCCAATGGTGCCCCTGCATCTGTTTCACCGTTGGCAGGTAAACTCTTTGTTGTCATGGGAGCTGGTGGAGCTGGAAAGGCCCTTGCTTATGGTGCATATGAGAAAGGAGCAAGAGTTGTTGTTGCCAACCGCACATATGGTGAGAAGCTATAACTCTTGTATCATCTTCTTTGTTCTTGATCAGTATGTATTTTGTGATTTTACATGTAGAAAATACTGATCGAGATGATTGATAGTATCTATCTTGCAATATTAAAGAGAAACTCTTTTATCATACTTGGATGCGCACTTGAATCTGCAAGCATGTTTTCCAGCATCTGTTTGTTTATCTGGGTGGCTAATCTTCTGTTATTAAAGCATGCGCTATAATTTTGAAAAGCCAATAGAAATCACCTGTTGTTTTTAAGAGTTAGATCTGCTCTGACATAGGGAGGATTCAGATTTAAGATTTAAAAGAACAAAACATTATAGCGTTGGTTATTAATGGAAAGGTTTAAGATTTTTACGCATGGTTATGAAAGTGAACAAGATCGTCCATGGAAACCAGCTAAGGGAAACCCTGGACCTTGAGGATTTTGTTCTTATGAAATTGTTACTTAAGAATACTTGAAGGCAGAGCTAACAGCAAAAAAAGTGATCTTCCATATGGAATAGAGTTGCTTATGCCTTAAATTTACACATTGCTGAAGCCAGCTTCATAGATATGTGTATGAATCATTTCTACTGTTGATGGCATGATTTTTTCTCTCTTTAATCCATATTTGGGAATCATTGTTCAGAAGAACATTGAATTGCCTATTTGCTAATTCAAATATCACTTTTGTTTCTTGATTTCTTTGCCAGGCAAGGCCAAGGAGCTTGCCAGTAAAGTAGGAGGACAAGCGATTGCTCTAGCCAAACTAAAAGATTTTCATCCAGAAGAAGGAATGATCCTTGCAAATACCACATCTGTTGGAATGAAACCAAGAATAGAAGATACACCACTTGCTAAGGTTTACACCTAAGTTATCATATTGTATTGTGTTATGCTTAAGAGTAGATTAGTGAGCACACCTGAACCTGGATTATCCTATTTAACTCTGTCGTTGCAGGAAGCTTTAAAACACTATGCGCTGGTCTTCGACGCAATTTACACGCCGAAACTGACCACTCTCTTAAGAGAAGCACAGGAGGCTGGAAGCACCATTGTTTATGGGACAGAGATGTTCATCAACCAAGCATTTGTACAGTTTGAAAGGTTCACTGGTTTGCCTGGTAAGATCAAGCTGGCAAATAACTCAAATCCCATCCATTCTTTAGTGCTTCTCTTCTTCGAATTGTGTTTTTCTTATGCTTCGTTTTTCCTATTGCAGCACCAAAGCAACTCATTAGAGATGTGTTAGCAAGGAATACATAAGAGGGAGTTTTTTTTTTTTTTTGTTGATTTACGTCCAAGTTTTAACGACTGCTGAATCCATGTTTTGCAGCCAAGTCATGTCCAAATGTAGTGAAAGGTGCAAATCAGCTGTTTGATATTATTCTGTTGTGCCAATAAATTTCATTTTCAAAAGTGTTCTTCTTTTCTTCTTTTTTTTATTCCTAGCACATGAAATCTTTTTGTGGCTCAATATTTCAACAAGAAAAGGATTAAACAAATGTCATGATATGATATGATATTGCTGCTTTTTCTTAGAAAACCTGAAATAATCCATGCCTAATAGGTTTAAGATACCATGCGTTACCAGAAAAATATAATAGCGGTTGAATAATGATGATTATGGTGAAATATAATAATAGTTCTGAGAATCTACGGTGATAATTGTGACAAAATACATAATCTAATATATATGTGGGCAAAACCAAAAATTAACAATTAAAGATATATTTGCTATAATTCATTATGTTATTTTATATAAAAGTTTCACTTGTTCAACATATGTAATGATATTTTGCTGGAAGAAGTGTTACAAAAAGAGTTCTTCAATTTGTATTCACTCACTTAATCTTTTAAGTTTACAGTGCTCCTATATATATACACAGAGGAGGTGTTCTTGAAAGCTACGGATTCCTGCCACAGACAGGACTTATACAACTGTGGAATAAATCAATTACTAAACTTTCTCCTACAAACTCTCAACTAAATCAATGTACAGCTAATGCCAACACTCCCCCTTAAGTTCGTGCAAAGATGTCTTCGATGCCCAACTTGTCAAGAGAGCTCTGAAAGTTTTTGCTGGAGACGGCTTTTGTAAGGATATCCGCAAGCTGATTCTCTGATCTGACAAATGGAAAATTAATCACTCCTTCGTCAAGATTTTGTTTAATAAAATGTCTGTCTACCTCAATATGTTTCGTGCGGTCATGTTGAACTGGGTTATGAGATATTTCAATGGCAGCTTTATTATCACAGTACAGGTTCATTCTTGATTCGGGACCAAAACCAATTTCTGACAATAATCTTCTGAGCCAAAGCAGTTCACATAGTCCCTTTGCCATCCCTCGAAACTCGGCCTCTACGCTTGACAAGGCAACTACTTTTTGTTTCTTGCTCCTCCATGTGACCAAGTTGCCACCAATAAACGTGAAGTATCCAGACATAGATTTTCTATCAGATATGTTTCCTGCCCAGTCAGCATCTATGTACCCCTCAACCTCTAGATGACCGTTCTTGGAAAATAGAAGCCCTCTTCTAGGAGCTGATTTCAAGTAACGAAGTATTCTTACTACAGCATCCATATGTTCTTCACTTGGACAATGCATGAATTGGCTGACTATACTGACAGCATAGCAAATATCTGGACGAGTATGTGATAGATAAATCAATTTGCCCACCAGTCGTTGATACCTTTCCTTATTGGTTGGAACTTGCTCTGAAAAATCCCCAAGTTTCTGATTCTGAATTATTGGGGTGTCGGCTGGCTTGCAATCAAGCATCCCTACTTCGGTTAGTAGGTCTAGCACATACTTTCTCTGTGAAAGAAATATGCCTCGTTTTGACCTAGCCACTTCAATCCCTAAGAAATACTTCAGTCCTCCTAAACTCTTCATCTCAAACTCAGTAGCCAAATGTTTCTGCAACTTATATATTTCTTCTGTATCGTCTCCAGTAATGATCATGTCATCCACATAAATTATCAAGGCAGTTACCTTTTTCTGTCGTTGTTTTATGAACAAAGTGTGATCAGAATTGCTTTGTTGAAAACCATATTTTTTCATAGCCATACTAAACCTGCCAAACCAAGCACGTGGTGATTGTTTCAGCCCGTATAAAGCTTTTTGTAATCTGCAAACAATTCCAGCGGTAGGGGATGAGGTATACCCCGGTGGGATGTCCATATACACTTCCTCCTTAAGGTCTCCATGAAGGAAGGCATTCTTGACATCAAATTGGTGTAGTGGCCAATCTAAATTTACTGCCAAAGATAATAACACTCTGACAGTATTTAGTTTTGCTACTGGAGAGAACGTCTCCTGATAGTCCACTCCATACGTCTGTGTGTATCCCTTGGCTACTAATCTTGCTTTGTATCTCTCAATTGTTCCATCTGCTTTGTGCTTAATGGAGAAAATCCATCTACACCCAACTGTCTTCTTCCCCTCTGGCAGCGGAATAAGTTCCCATGTTCTGTTCTTTTCTAGTGCTTCCATCTCTTCCTCTACTGCTCGTGTCCATCTAGGATCAGTCAAGGCTTCCTGAATTTCATGAGGGATATGACAAGCAGACAGCTTATCGGTGAAGTCTTTGAGAGGTTTGGGCAGCCTTTGAGTAGTTACATGATTAGAGATAGGATACTGTGATTGTTTTCCTTTAGTGCTGGGTGAGTATCGAGCTGGGGGCTTACCCCTATTATGCCTGGCAGGTAACTGATAACCAACAGGAGTATCCAGAACAGGGTTAGGAGGTGGAGAGAGAGAGGTTACCTTATGGATATTCTCTGGTGAAGAATGATCATTGTCGGGTACAAGAAGTAGAGGGGTTTGTCTGCTGGGCGTGTGATGTTCAAGATTTCCTGCGGCATCTATTTCTGTTATAGCTACATCATCCACCGTATCATCCCTTTCTTCCACTAGTGTTGTTGTTACTGCAATATCTGCATGAAGATCAACAACACCCGCAACATCCCTTTCTGTCACTGCAGCATCCCTTTCTGTCACTGTTGGTGCTATAACTGGGCAGTCCCACCACTTCTGTTCTTCCTTCCATGTCTCCCCCTGAAGAGGAGAAGTGGATACTGATGATGAGTAATAATTCTCAGATTCTGAGAATGTAACGTCCATTGTGATGTAGGTACGTTTTGTGGTAGGATTGTAGCAACAATAGCCCTTCTTGTTTGTGTCATACCCCAGAAAAATGCACCGATCAGCACATGAATCTAGTTTGCTTCGTTGGTTTTTATGTAGATGGACAAATGCTATACATCCAAATACACGTGGGGAAAGCATGAGCACAGATGGTAATGGAGCATGATTGGACAGAACCTGTAATGGAGTCTTGAATTCTAACACCTTAGAAGGCATGCGATTCAGTAGGTGGACAGCGGTTACTACAGCTTTATCCCAGTAGTGGTGAGGTACGTGTGCCCCAATTAGTAATGCACGGGCAGTTTCCAAAATATGTCTGTTCTTCCGTTCGGCCACGCTATTTTGTTGTGGAGTTTGGCTGCAGGAGAATTCATGGAGGAGACCATGTTTGTGAAAATATTGCACAAAATCTTGGTTTACATATTCTCCTCCATTATCTGATCTCAGGATTCTGATTTTTGCTGAAAATTGGTTCTGGATCATAGCATGAAAGGCACAGAATACACCAAATACCTCATCCTTACGTTTCAGCAAATATAACCATGTCATTCGGGTACAATCATCTATAAAAGTCACAAACCACCGTATACCATGAACCGTGGTGATAGGGGATGGTCCCCAAATATCCGAATGAATCAACGCAAAAGGGGCATCACTTTTATTAAAACTAATAGGGAAGGGTACACGGTGGCTCTTTGCTAAAATGCAAGTCTCACATTTGAACTCTAAATAATTCAGACCAGAAAATAATTGTGGAAATAACTGCCTCATATAACTGAATGACGGGTGTCCCAACCGAGCATGCCATAACCAAATCTGTTTTTCTTTTGTGCTGGATGAATGTTTCATCGTATTGACTCTGCCAGAACTGAAATCATCCATGTAGTATAACCCCTCTCTCTTAGTACCACGCCCAATGATCTCCTTCGTAAGAATATCCTGAAAAAGGCAAAATGTTGGATACATTAGTGCTATACAATTTAATTCTTCAGTAGCTTGCCCCACAGACAGTAATTTATTTGTAAGAGACGGTACTAAAAGAGTATTAGGTAAAGATATTGATGATGATAAGTGCACTGTTCCAGCCCCTATAACTGGATACATGACCCCGTTAGCATTAGAAATACTCGTTCTTCTTGGTTCTGTATGATTGGCAAGATCATCTGGACTAAAGGTCATATGGTCTGTTGCACCGGAGTCCACTATCCAATCATCTTTTCTCTGTTCCTTAGAGACTATGAAAGCACTGTTGTTGTAATAGCAGTCGTTACCTTGATCACTGTGATTAATAGGAGTCTCTGCTTTTGATTCCACAAGAGGAGTAAGAGAAAGTTGGGGTCCTGCGTATGCTATTGATGCTCGTCCAGTTCCACCATTAGCTTCCTTTAGTTTCTTTGCCTTGAGTTCATTCCACCATTCTGGGTAGCCATGCAGCTTGAAACAAGTTTCACGTGTATGTTTTATGTTCCCACAATGAGAACAACCATGTCCTCCACCCTCTGTCTGTCCCTTAACCTTTAAAAAATTTGGTTTCCCTCCACCCGGTGCTGCATACCCTGTTTGTCCTTTGGTCATATGTAGTGGTGGACTAGTTTTCCCCCCTCTAATTGCCATTACTGAAGCAGTAGGACCACCATTGGTTGTGAGCATGACTGATTGTCTGGTGTCTTCTCTTCGGACATAGGCATAGGCTTGTTCAACGGTTGGAAAAGGTTGTAGTTGAAGTACATCACTCCTGATTTTATCAAGTCTATCATCTAGTCCATCAAGGAAAACATAAACCCGATCTTCTTGAAGTAGGGTGTTATATTTCTGTATATCACTTGCACACTCCATTGGATTTGGGCGGCGAAAGTCGATTTCCCTCCATAGGCCTTGAAGACCATTGTAGTATGACTCAATGGATTCTCCACTTTGTCTCATTCGAGTGACCCGTCTCTTCAAATCATATACCTGAGATTTGTCATTCCCGTCAAAATAGGTTGTAGCAATTGATTCCCATACCTGTTTTGCTGTTGGAAACCGAATAAAGTTGCTGAATAGAGAGGGGTCCATTAAGTTGATCAACCAACCCTTTACAATAGAGTTTTCTGTCCTCCATCTTCTGAATGTAGGATCGTTCGGATGTGGTTGTGGAAGATCACCATTTATATATCCTAGTTTGTCTTTTCCTGAGATATACATCTCGACGATTTGGGACCATAGAGCGTAGTTGGTTCCATTAAGTTTGATAGTAATCGGTGTAGCAGTATCATATGTCACTGCAGAGGTCGGGGTCTGGTTTTGTGTCAAAACCTGAGTCATTCTTGTGGTTAAATCTTCAAGGATAGCAGCGGTTCCTTATTGATTTTGTTCCACTAAGTCAGTAGGGGTTGCCATCGTCTTCTGTGTTGTTTGCTATTGTTACAATAGCAGCTTTCAAGAATTTAAAGGAAAAAGAAAATAGTTTTTATGTATCGCTCTGATACCATGTTACAAAAAGAGTTCTTCAATTTGTATTCACTCACTTAATCTTTTAAGTTTACAGTGCTCCTATATATATACACAGAGGAGGTGTTCTTGAAAGCTACGGATTCCTGCCACAGACAGGACTTATACAGCTGTGGAATAAATCAATTACTAAACTTTCTCCTACAAACTCTCAACTAAATCAATGTACAGCTAATGCCAACAAGAAGTACTGTTACCTTTAGGAAAAAGGCATTCTAAGTTGCAAGCTTACAAGTAATATCTTGTTCAACAAATTTCCGACATTTTTCAACTCTTGATCATTGGCTGTGGTCCGCTCCGTCTTCTGGACTAAAGAAAAACCAAAGAGAACATGACTTCCATGGCACAATCTGGGGCCAAGGGAGTTCACAATCTGTTGAATTTCCATGTTCATGAAGTCCAAACCCAGTGAGCACGATTAACAGGTTATTGGCTGGTGAAGCTTTAATGGCATGATGCTAGCTGTGGATGTAACAAGAAACAATTAACACGACAAGGTTTTAAAGATGGCGTATCAACTCCTTTAGTTTTTTTTTTCTTTTTAAAAAACTTGTATATTTATTTTTTGTTTTCATAAAAAAAATTTATCCCATCCGTGGAAAATTACAGTTCACATATCTAGTGTTCACACTATTTTTTTCTTTAACATGAAGCAATGTTATCTTAATAAGATGGTTTCACGAAACTACGAGCTTGTTTGGGAGTGCTTTTTAAAAGTATTTTCAAAAAAATTTAAAATTTTTTTTATTTGTTTTTGCTTTGAAATAATATGTTTTTGATGTTTTCAAATCATTTTAATGTGCTGATCTTAAAAATAATTTTTAAAAAATAAAAAAATATTATTAGTATATTTTTTTGAGTGAAAAACATTTTGAAAAGTAACCACAACCACACTTCCAAACACCCTCTACGTATCACTAAAAACAACTCCTAAATTATTTTTACTTTGACTATTGTCCTTCTCCCGTCCCGCACTTCACGGCCAATAGAGAGGGGCAAGCCTTTTAATTTTCATTCCTTCATGGAAATCAACTCGCAAGTTGGACTCTATCCTATGATTTTTAAAACCAAATACGGTACTAAATTAACAAAAAAAAAAAACAAAAGAATACATGGTTGACCGGGTCACTTAAAATAAAATATTATTTTAAGATTTTTTTTAAAAAAAAAGCGATTTTAATTATGCTTTGAATTTGTTTGGATTATTCATGAAAGAGTTGATTTTAATTTATTTATTTATTGAAGTTCTTAGTTTTAGTATATTTTATTTTATGTTGTGCTATTTTATAGTTTATATAATATTAAATGTGTAAGTTCTAAAACTTAGCACAGATAGGGTATCTTAAGGTACTATTGCTAGTCATGGGCCAAAAAATTCCAATAAATATTCCATTTATTTATTTTTTCTATAAATACCTATTATTGGAGCCTAGGATCTTCATATGCCATAGGAAACCAGATCCCTTAGACATGATGTCCTCGCTACAGAAACCATTCTCAAAGCTTCTCCAAGTCCTTTTTTTTCTCCTTCTAATGTGCATTCCTTCTTTCTTTGCCTTCCCTTCTAATTCCTCTGCAACTTCATTTGGTGCTGCCAAATATGAAGCTGCTGAAGGTAATGAAGAAGCGGAGGCTCTCCTAAAATGGAGAGCAAGTCTTGATGACAACCACAGCCAGTCTGTCCTGTCTTCTTGGGTTGGCAGCAGCCCTTGCAAGTGGCTTGGAATCACTTGTGACAATTCTGGAAGTGTCGCGAATTTCAGCCTTCCACATTTTGGTCTGAGAGGTACGCTTCATAGTTTCAACTTCTCATCCTTCCCCAATCTTCTCACTCTCAATCTCAGGAACAATTCACTCTATGGAACTATTCCATCCCACATTAGTAACCTGACCAAAATCACCAATTTAAACTTGTGTCATAATCATTTCAATGGTTCTTTGCCCCCCGAGATGAATAATCTCACGCATTTGATGGTTTTGCACTTGTTTTCAAACAATTTCACTGGCCATTTACCACGAGACTTGTGCCTTGGTGGGTTACTTGTAAATTTTACAGCCTCCTACAATCATTTTTCTGGTCCAGTCCCTAAAAGCTTGCGAAATTGTACTAGTCTATTTAGAGTTAGGCTTGACTGGAACCAATTGACAGGGAATATTTCTGAAGATTTTGGCCTCTACCCAAACTTGAACTATGTGGACCTAAGTCACAATAATTTGTATGGTGAGCTTACATGGAAATGGGGAGGTTTTAACAACTTGACGAGCCTAAAATTGTCAAACAATAATATCACCGGTGAGATACCATCGGAGATTGGAAAGGCTACTGGGCTACAAATGATTGATCTCTCGTCAAATCTCCTAAAGGGGACAATTCCAAAAGAATTGGGGAAGTTGAAGGCGTTGTACAACCTTACTCTTCATAACAACCATCTTTCTGGTGTCGTTCCCTTTGAAATCCAAATGCTATCTCAACTTCGTGCCCTTAATTTAGCTTCTAATAATCTTGGTGGATCAATCCCAAAACAATTGGGAGAGTGCTCAAATTTATTACAGTTGAACTTGAGTCATAATAAGTTCATAGGGAGCATCCCATCTGAGATAGGCTTCCTGCATTTTCTTGAAGATCTAGATCTCAGTGGGAATCTACTGGCAGGAGAGATACCATCAGAAATTGGGCAATTGAAACAGTTAGAAACGATGAACCTCTCTCACAACAAACTTTCCGGTTTGATTCCAACTGCTTTTGTAGATTTGGTGAGCTTGACAACTGTAGACATCTCCTACAATGAACTAGAGGGCCCTATCCCCAAAATCAAAGGCTTCATTGAAGCTCCATTGGAAGCTTTTATGAATAATAGTGGTCTCTGTGGAAATGCCAATGGTCTAAAGCCTTGTACACTTCTTACAAGCAGGAAAAAGAGCAACAAGATTGTCATTTTGATTCTTTTTCCTCTCCTAGGAAGTCTACTTCTACTACTTATCATGGTTGGGTGTTTATACTTTCACCACCAAACAAGTAGAGAAAGAATTTCTTGTTTAGGAGAGCGACAAAGTCCACTCAGTTTTGTAGTTTGGGGCCATGAGGAAGAGATCCTACATGAAACTATCATCCAGGCCACTAATAATTTCAACTTCAATAACTGCATTGGAAAAGGGGGATATGGAATTGTTTATCGAGCCATGTTGCCAACAGGTCAGGTGGTTGCCGTGAAGAAACTCCACCCATCAAGAGATGGCGAGCTTATGAATTTGAGAACTTTTAGAAATGAGATTCGCATGTTAATAGATATTCGACATCGGAATATTGTGAAGTTACATGGATTTTGTTCATTAATAGAGCACTCTTTTTTAGTTTACGAGTTCATAGAAAGGGGAAGTTTGAAGATGAATTTATCAAGCGAAGAACAGGTAATGGACTTGGATTGGAATAGAAGGCTTAATGTTGTTAAAGGAGTGGCCAGTGCATTATCCTATTTGCACCATGATTGCTCGCCTCCAATCATTCATCGAGACATTTCCAGCAGCAATGTTCTTTTAGATTCGGAATACGAGGCTCATGTTTCGGATTTTGGGACAGCTCGGCTCTTGATGCCTGACTCAACCAACTGGACCTCATTTGCTGGCACCTTGGGATACACGGCTCCAGGTACATACTTGATTTCATTCTTGACATATATATATGAATCAATTGCTAAAAGATGAAAACGGAGGGCTGCTTTTGGATGCTCTAAAGGTTATGTATAATAAATTGTCATATTAGCAGTACAATACAGCCAGTACCATGAAAAAATGACCAGAATTTTTGCAGAGCTAGCTTACACAATGAGAGTGAACGAGAAGTGCGATGTCTACAGCTTTGGAGTGGTCACAATGGAAGTAATAATGGGAATGCATCCGGGTGATCTCATCTCATTTCTTTATGCATCTGCATTTTCCTCCTCGTCGTGCTCACAAATCAACCAGCAAGCATTGTTGAAGGATGTGATAGACCAACGTATCCCACTTCCTGAAAATCGAGTTGCAGAAGGTGTGGTCTCCATTATCAAAATAGCATTTGCATGCTTGCTTGCCAATCCCCAATCTAGGCCAACCATGCGACAAGTAGCTTCGGAGCTCATAGCTCGATGGCCTCCGCTGCCAAAGTCATTCTCCGCAATAACATTGGAAGATCTGATGCCTCAAACAACTGTAACAGGCTGAGAATTTTCCAAAAGATTTTGTATAATTAGTATGTGATTCTTGCGACTTATGTTACTTTCAATTTTCGTAGCTTTGTTTGTAATAAATTATTTCTCAGCTTTGTATTTTGTTTCTTCAACGATTAATATGTTTTAGTACAGTATTATTATCAATCAAAGTGAAGAAAGGCTCTCTGCTATAATGAGGACACCTGGGTTTCAAGATTCTGTTTCATCCCTTGTAATAAAGGAAATCTTCAATTCAATATTGAGCTAAAATGAATAAACATGTATAATTTGTAAGCACAAGTGTACTCAATTAATTGCTTTATGAGCACTAGCATGAGAGGCTGCTAGAAGGAGATATACCAAGAATTGCTGCACATCCTATGCATCTGCACTTAAACTATGAATCCACACTGATCATGCTACAAAAACTTAAACTATTAACTACACAGAGTTCTCCACATTGAACTCCTGAAGAATCCTCCATGCAGCCTCGATGATTTATAATTCCTTTTAAGCCAAATTTGAAATGTTATAGGATTGATTTGTATCTTTTTTGGATCCTAAGGCCTATTATTTCTATGCTCGATGCATGAATGAGTTTCTGTTTTCAATAATATCTTTGTGTTTATGTTGTTAAAGAGAAATATAAAACAATTCTTGAAATCTTAAAACGATTCTTTGTGAAGCCCGCAGATTAATTCAATTCGTTAAATTCTTTGTTTCTCTACTTATACAATTAAAGATAGATATACTGAATTCTTTGTCTTTTTTCTCCATCCTTCTTCATTGTTGGGATTTTTATATTTTTTTTGAGTCTGTCATTCGATTTATTTTGAACCCATATTCGTAATATGTTTCAATTTGATTCGTAATATGGTCTCGTATGAACATCTTTAACATTTGCTATTTTATATGACTTTCTGAGAATCCACAGCGGAATCTGTGGCTAATGAAGGGGAGCATATATACTAACTACTGAATTTCCAAGTACTTCATGATGCATCTTACAACTTTGCTGGTGATCTCTTCAACTTTGCTAATTACGCACAAAAACAACTTACAACAGATCCACACATGATATCACAGGCCTCGGGAATTTTATACTGCCAAGAGAGTAGCCAATAATATATCTTATTAATTATTTTTTAGATTTATTTTAAAGAAAAAATAGATATAAATATAAGAGATAATTAATCCTAAGTGTAGATATACATGCATAGAACAATTTTCGATCCACTGTCTTAACATGTCATAAGACTATTATCCTTCTGACATTAATAGCTACATCCAATAGATCCTTGTAAAAACCAAGCCATCCCAACTATTAAGAACAACTAATTTTGAAACTTGAAAATAAAAAACTTGACGAGGAAGAAGTTGGTTTCCTCAAAATAATAGAAGCCAAAGATGAGAAGATTTTAACGAAATAACACAACCCGTAACCTTCTTCAATATCATTTAATTTATCTCGTCGATATTTTTTTTATGATCCCAAAATTGTTGTCATCATAATTTTAATATAATTTCATAATCTCATTCATTCTTTTTTTTCTCTATCTCTCTTTCATGCTCCTTAAATTGTCATCATTAGTTATAGTTTCCATCGGTAACATTTACTAATTAAACTATGATATTTTATTAAAACTTTTTGTAGGTGTGTTATTTTGCCAACAATATTTTCAAAAAATGCAAATTTGTTTTTCAAATAACATGGGTGGAATTGTTTTTTTTTTTTTTTGAAAGAAGCTGATATAATTAATTAGAACATAGGTGGAATTGTTTTTAGTTAAATAGCATTGTTTGGTATTTATCACAGCTCGCTCCCAAATGTGAAATTTAAAGAAGTCATGTTTAATAGAAGCAACACGTAATGAACTAACTCTAAATTTAAACCCTAACAAGGCCCTAACTTGACTAGTAAATTGGCTAGAAAGAAGAGAGAAATTCAACTTGAAAATTGAAACTTCGACAGGATGAATAATTTGAAGGGCGGGTCCCTTGCTTTGTTACCTTAAAAGTCATTAAGGTTGTTGGATTCAGAGAGCATATTCCCGCCATTTTTGTAACAGACATGGAATGGAATCAGTTAGTCAGTCCATGTAGGTGTCATTACTCGAGGACTGGTAGCCACTAATGATCCATTTGAATAAAATTTTGAAGGGGCGAGCAGGCCTCTGAGTCACCTTTTTTTTATACACTAAACTGCAGTTTAAGCGACAAATATAAAAAAAAAAACTATGCATTTCAAAAAAAAAAAATTAATTTTGAAACACAGACAAACATGTATTCAAATGGATAAGATTTGATATAGTAGTTGTTTTTTGAAATAATTATTTTTAGAAATGTATTAAAATAATATATATTTTTTATTTTTTAAAATTATTTTATTTGATATAGTTGTTTTACAATTTTTTTTCATTTTTTTAGCAGCAGCTGAGGTGCCAATAAAATTAGGGATTCGATGGTGAACAAGTCTGGGGTTCTAAGAAATGTTTTGGGCCTTCATCAAATCCCAAATTCTCTTTCGGATGACCCATTTACAAGCTTTGGGGCCATCCTCTGGACTCGTATCCATCTCTCTTATGTTTTGAATTTTGAAACAATGGAGACGAGGAGGATGTTTTATGTAGTCTTTGAATTTTGAAACAATGGAGACGAGGGTGATTTTCTATTTTTTTTTAATTTGATCCATTGGTGTTGGCTTTATTCAGTTGATAGTTTGTTTTAGATATCTTGGTATTGGATCTTGTAATATTGAGAGAGATTTAAACACCTTGGTTAATGTTTAATTTTGAAAAATAAAATAAAATTCAATTGATATAGAATAATTAAGTGTTAAAAGACAAAATTAAAACTAAAACAAGCATCGAGACTAGGATAAACAAGTGGGGTAAACAGGCTAATATTTGTGGGAGATGCTTATCATGTTTGGGTGATGCATGAGGCGTCTCCAGGAGATCAAACATCCATTTTTTTTGTGTTGTTGGAAGCAACGCAATGCGGCCTTCTTATTGGGTCAACGTGTGATTAGGGATGAACAAAAAAATCGAATAACCGATTAAACCGAGAAAACTGAAAAAAACCGAACCGAAAAAGAAAACTGAATTAACAGATTAAAAATCACAAAAAAGTTCCCGTTCGGTTTGGTTTCGGCTTCTTAAGTCTGAAACCGATTAAACCGAACCAACCGAACTGGTTCAACCAGGCCAGCACTTAAAATAAAAGAAAAACAAGTATAAATAGTATGTTTTTTCTAACCCTAAACCTAAATGCATTCTCAATCGCCCCCTTTCCCTGCTCTCTGTCTCTCATCTCTCAAATTTGTCTTCTTCTCTTCTATGCTCTTTGTCTCTCATCTCTCAAATCTATCTTCTTCTCCTCTATGCATTCTCAGCCCTGTATCAATTTGGGTCTCTCCCTCTTCTCTAAAGGACGGGTAATGGATTCTTCTGGGTTTCTTGAATTTTAATGATTCTTGTCCAATCTCTCTAAATATTCCACTTCTGATCCGAGCTACTTGCATGAACTTTCTCTTTATTTTACACGGAAAGATGCAACAAACGAGTTTGAAGATGTGGTTCAAAGCGATGATGCTAGAGAGATGATGGAAAAGTATGTCATTGGTGAGGTAGATTTAACAACAGTCCCAACGAAACGCCTCTACGTAGCACCAGGTTTGGGAGGAACAAACCCTAAAGACGAGAAGCCTGGGTTTCTGATTAAGATCTTACAGCTACTTGTGCCACTCCTGATCTTGGGCTTGGCTCTTGCCGTCCGAACCTACACGAAGAAAAAGTAAAGGCTATGATTTATTAGGATCTACCCTTTTGAGGGGTTAGATGGGGATTCAATCAATTTAATTCTAAAAACACTTTTTTGTTTTGTTCCTCCCTTGCGTTATGTTTGTGTCGAAGATGCTTTAGTTCAGTTTAAAAAATAAAAGTGCTAAAAACTGTGGTAAGTAAAAAGCCCAGGAAAAACTCAACTGGAATAATTTCGGTTTGAACCGGTTTGGAAGGGAAAAAACCAAATCGAACTGAAATTAATCAGTTTGAACTGGTTTTCGATTCGGTTCAAAAACTTTAAAAAAATTCAGTTTGATTGTTCATTTTGATCCAAAACAAGACCGAACCGAAAATATTCAACCCTACGTGTGATGGTGGCAGAATGATGGTTTGGCATGGGCAACCTTTTTTTCTTCTCATACCTTTTTTTCTCTCACATTTCCTTAAAAATCAAGCTAGCCCTGTCAAAATTAAAGGTCTCTTGTCATTTTGTTTTGTATCAAATTTGATCCTCGGTCTTTTGATTACTATTTATTTTGCTTTGAGTCCTTTTTTATTTGATTTTTTTTCTTCAATTTCTCCCCATAGTGTTTGGTTTTATTTGATTTTTATATCAAATTTGATCTTTATTCTTTTGAATGTTATATGATGTGTTTGAATAATTTTTTACTTTCATCCCTCGACATTTGATTTTATTTATTTTCATGTCAAATTTGGTCATCATTTTTTTAATTGATATTTATTTTATTTTGGATCATTTTTATTGATTTTTTTTCTTAATTTCATCTCTCAACACTTTGTTTGTCATGAATTATACTTCGTGAGTTTTCAAGTTTACCTTCTATGTGATAATCTTAACCTCATGACATGGGGTCATAGGTTTGGAATGTTAGGTCCGAGCTTACTTTTGTTTTTTTAGATCCTTTATTACAATTGATGTTTTTAAATTTCATCATTTAGTATGAGGTTAGTTATAAATTAAGCTTTATGATTATTATTTTCACTTTCCTTTCTAAGGGGTTATCTCGATCTCATGTCCTGAGTTGCGAGCTTGACGGTCTGACTGGTTAACTCGTATCGACCTGAGTCTTTTTGCATGGCTTTTTTAAAGTTTTACTCTTCAACATCATATTGGTTTGAGAATTGAAGTTTGTAGCTTTGTTCATTTTTCTATCTGCAAGGTTATCTCATGACTAGGTTGCAAATTTGGCTAACTAACTCAGGTAGACTTAAGCTGTTTTTTTTTTTAAAAAAAAATTTCTTTTTAATATCATCTTTCAACATTTTATTTGCTGAAAATTAAAATTTGATTTTTTTATGGGGTTATCTCATTCTCATTAATTTTTTGGTTTGTTATAAAATAAAATCATTAAGATTTTTTAAGAATATTAGATGGATATATTTCCATGTTACTATTAAGTGTTCATTTATTTCAATCAATCATAGTCATTTTTTTAGCTTGTTAATTTACAATTGTTTCCTTTTTTTAGTTATATTATTAAATTAATTAAGCTTAATGAACCCAATCGAGTCAATAACCTAAATCTTGATTATTTTTTTTTGCCTTTTTAAAAATGCTAGCATCACTTGAGCATCTTTTTTTATGTTAGGAAATTTTTTGTCCGGGCCACAATATAGCACAAGCTATCAATTTAGTTATCTCTTATATCAAAGGAATTGGGGCAAAACCCCAACTCTATCACTATTAATGTAAACAATGAAGGAGTTGTTTTTTTTTTTTTAATTCCATCTTTCAATTTTTTTTATTTTGATTGGATATTTTTTTTTCTTTTTCAATTTTATCATTCAATATTCATTGATTTTGAATTATTTTTTATGAAGTTATCACAATCTCTAACAAATATCCTAATATTTGGTTGATTTTTAGTTTTGTGAGCACCTATTTTTTTTAATCATATCATTAAATAAAAATAGTAAAAAAAAAATAAAGTTGTTAAACTCGGTGTAATCCATGATCCAGATCGTGGGTTTGGGTTAAGTCGCAAAGCTTAGATCGCTCCAATATATTGTCATCTCAGTATTAAAAAAGAAAAAAGAAAATGTCATCCCGATTGGGTCATATTAAAACAACTTTTATGCATGTTAATCTTAAACTGCTAGGTAAGGAGTTGAGTCGAGATGTTCAAGGTTGACCTGTTTGGCTAGACCTTTTTTTTCTTTAAAAAATTTCATCTTCCAATTTTTTTCCTCTTTTGATTGAATCCTTTTTGTCTTTAATTTTATCCTTCAACATTTAATTATTTTGAATTAGTTTTTATAATTTATTTTAGTTTGCTTTCTATAAATTTATTGCAGTCTCAAACAAATATCCTAGTATTTGATTAGTGTTTATTTTTACGAGTGTCAATTTTTATTATCATATAATTGAGTAAAAAATAGTTAAGAAACAAAGTTCTTAAACTCAATGGAGCCCATGATCTAGGTCACGGATTTGACACATGAAATCGTGAAGCTTGGGTTAATGTAATACATCGTCATTTTGGTATTAAAAAAAATATTATCTTGAATTTTATTTAAAGCAAAGTCATGTTTTTATTGATCATCTAAATTTTATTTCAACCCACCAAACCAACTAGACCTTGTCAAAACAACTCTCAAATGATTAATTTTAAAATCAAGCTAGATAAAAATCAAGTTCAAGATTTTAAGATTAATGTATTAAGTCGAGTTTAATAATAGTATCAAATATCTTCATGTGGTTTTAATATTTTTTTTTCAAACTCCAGTAGTGCAGTCATTAAACAAAACAAGTCAACTATCTAAATCAAAATGATTTTTTTAAAAAAATTAGGATTAAATCTATTTACAAAATGGGCCTTGCCCCAATTTCTTTAAAATCTAGGCCAAACCCATTCAAAATTGAATGAAATCAAAACATAGACCCAACTCAAGAATACCCTCTAACTAGGGTTTAGCCTCCTTGCCTTCCACAAATCTCCATGAAAACGCTTACTCCCCCTGAAAATCTAGACACTTCCATCCCCACTCAAAACACCCCTAATAAAAATGGTGCAAAAGTAATAAAAAAAAATTGCTAAGACTGCGAAATACAAGAGATAATTGGGGGCAACAAAAAATTTCACAAAAGCAGAGGGGCCTCTACCTCTAACTTCTCTCTCCCTCTCTTTCCTTCCTCTCTCCCTTCCCTCCCCTTCTCCCCCCAAAAATTTCACCCTCTTCCCGCTGTCTTTTCCCTCTCTATTTCTCAAAAAATTCAAAATACCCTCACGTATTAAGTGAGTTATTTTCTTCTATTTCTCCCCTGTATATTTTCCGCTTTCTTGCTCAACGTCTCTCTCCCTGTCCCCCCCCCCCCTTCTCTTACTCTTCCAAGAATCTATTTTTTGTTACCTTGCTAGGGTTTTGGCTCGGTTTTGAAAGCTGGTTTTCGGTTTTCTGGGCTTTTTTGCATGCATGCTACTGGGTTTTGGTTTGTAAGGTATGTACCCCTTGGATCATTTGTGTTTACAAGCTAAAGGTTGTTGTTTTGGTGTGATTTTGATGGTTTTCAGTGCTAAATATTTGTGGGTTTTGTGTTAAGTCTGTTTATCTAATCGTGGTTGTTCATGAAATGAGCGTTTTTCAGGGTTTTTAATGTATATTTAGGGTTTTGTTTTGGTTCAATAAGCTTGTTGGGTGCTTTTGAATTTCTTTGGCTAACGCTTTAACACTTTATTCTATGTTTATTGGATTTTCATTTCTAGTTGTGGGCAAGAGAGAGTTTTTAGATTTAGAAATCTAGCTTGAAGAGAGTTTATGTTTGGTGAATCTGAAATATGATTATGACATGTTCTTTCTTTCTTTTTTTCTGTGCGTTTTTAAGTTTTCTGTTTAGAAGGCCTTGAAATGGACTGTGCTGTATTTTTTTTTTTTGGGAATGGGCGAATGCTTTTGATTAATTTTGTTATATCTTGATGTGGGTTTCAGGTTTTGAATTCTATTGTTTAATCTCCTGGGGTCAGTTAGATTGCTGTTTTTATTTGTGGAGGGATTCTGGTGCTTTCTGTTTAAGTTTGATTGCTATTTTGAAGAGCATTTTGATGTTTTTTCAAATGTTAAGTGATTATTCTTTGTTGTCAGAGTACATGTAATTTGTTGTTACTGGACGTGGATCTGGTGGGAAATTTGGACTAAATATGTCTGGTCTGTATTAATGCAGCTCGAAGATTTTGGATGATGGCTGGAGGTTGGAAAGACAGGGCAAAAACTGTTGCCTAGTTTTTCTGCGTGTGACATTAGCAAGCGTGTCTGAGTTACTGGTCTTGGATTTCAACCAACCATGGAATGCAACAAAGATGAGGCCATCAGAGCAAAGGATATTGCAGATAGGAAAATGCAAAATGGTGATTTCGAAGGGGCAAGGAAGATTGCATTGAAAGCGAGGCAACTCTACCCCGAACTAGATAATATTTCCCAAATGTTGGCAGTCTGTGAGGTTCATTGCTCTGCACAAAACAAATTAAATGGGTCAGATATGGATTGGTATGGAATTCTCCAGATCGAGCGCTTTTCTGATGAGGCAGTCATCAAGAAGCAATACAGAAAGTTTGCGCTTACGCTTCATCCTGACAAGAACAAGTTTGCTGGTGCAGAGGCAGCTTTCAAGCTGATTGGTGAAGCTAATAGGGTGCTTACAGATCCAGCCAAGCGTTCTTTGTATGATATGAAGTGTAGAGGTTCATTGAGACCTGCTGCACCAAAGCCAACATCCCATAAGACAAATTGGAATTCCATTAGCAAGAAGCAGCACGACGCTAACAAGTTTTCTAGTGCTCCACAGCGGCCGACATTCTGGACGTGCTGTTCCTCTTGTAATATGAGGTACCAGTACTTCAAAGAGCTTCAGAATAAAACATTGCGCTGTCAAAATTGCCAGAACTCTTTCATTGCTGTCAATTTGTATATCCATGGCGTGCCATGTGGATCTCCCTGGAGTCAGTTCCCCAATCAGAATGGAGTTCCAAATCAAGGGCCTTCTAAAGTTGCTCCACAAAGTAACAGTGGAAACCCTTCTGATGCTAGTTTTCCAGACAGGTTTAGACCAGTTGACATTGGTGGGAGTTCTAAACTGAATGAGGTGAAATCAGGAAATAACATGAAAAATTGTGGTGGTTCTAAACCATCACAGAAAGCCAACGGGTATGTGAATGTGGGAGTACAAACAGGGAAAGGTGTTCCTACCAAACCCAAAGATCTGGGAAGTTCAAAAGTTGCAAGCAGGAAGAGAGGAAAACAGTCTCAAGTAGAATCTAGTGAGGGTTTTGAAACAGCAAGCAGTGATGAAGACGTGGTTGTTCAAGAAAATTACAGTACTATTTCTGGACAGAATTCAGGATCCTGTGGAGGTAATCAACCTAGGAGATCTTCAAGGCAAAAGCAGAATGTTTCTTACAAGGAAAAAATAATTGATGATGATGATTTTGTCTCCTCCTCACCAAAACGACCAAGGGTGAGTAGATCCTCTAGTGCCACTAAAGAGGAGATGATGCACAATAAAGAGCATCTTTCAGCTGCTGCTGCTGCTGCAGTGGATAGAAATAAGAAAGAGGCCAAGCAAAAGGCAAGTTCAACTCTGGAAGAAAGCTTGTCAAATAGGGAAAGGAGAACTGAAGTTTATGAGATGAAGGGGGAGGAACCATCCATGGTGGAGAAAGCAGACGCACAATCAGATAATAAAGATGGAATGCCCAAAGTTGATGACACCTCTAACGTGTTTTCTAATGAACCACTATTCTCAGAGACCCTAGAGATCCCTGATCCAGATTTCAGTAATTTTGAGAATGACAAGGAAGAAAGCTGTTTTGCTGTTAATCAAGTGTGGGCTATTTATGATACAACAGATGGCATGCCAAGATTTTATGCTCGGGTCAAGAAAGTTCTCTCACCTGGTTTCAAGCTGCAGATAACTTGGCTGGAAGCTAGCTCAGATGTTGCACATGAGAAAGACTGGTCTGACAAGGATTTGCCTGTTGCATGTGGTAAGTTTGAAAGGGGGGGCTCTCAAAGAACTGCAGATCGTGCTATGTTCTCTCATCAGGTGTGCTGTATAAATGGCAGTAGCAGAGGCAGTTATTTGATATATCCTAAAAAGGGGGAAATCTGGGCGCTCTTCAAGGGTTGGGAAATGAAATGGAGTTCCGAACCAGAAAAACATAGACCACCTTACATGTTTGAATTTGTGGAGGTCCTATCGGATTTTGATGAAAACTTCGGCATTGGGGTTGCTTATTTGCATAAAGTGAAAGGATTTGTCAGCATTTTTCAGCGAGCTGCTCATGATGGGGTTATCCAATTTTGCATTCCACCAACTGAGCTGTACAAGTTCTCACACCGAATCCCTTCATTTAGAATGTCTGGCAAGGAAGGAGAGGGTGTCCCTGCTGGGTCTTTTGAACTTGATCCTGCTTCTCTGCCTAGCAATCTTGATGACCTTGGTGATCCCATTGATACTAAGATGGAGAAGGAAAATGTGGATAGTCAATCAACTAATTCTTGGTCTCAATCTCCCAAAGGTGAACTGAAATCCACAAACAAGAAGATTTGCACGCCTAAGAAAAATAAGACAGGGCCAGAAAGAGTGAGCTCAATCTTTGGAAAATCTTCTATAGACGGAAATGTAGCTGTTGCAGGTCTATTTGCAAACAACAAGGACAGCAGGAAAGTCATAAACACTGGCAACCTTGCCCAGTCTGGAAGAATTGATATTTCATCTCCAGCTAAAGAGAGGATTGAAACCCCTAGGAAACAGGATAAGAGTGAACTTGCAGCTGATGCCTTGACACCTAGAAGATCTCCCAGGGATTTAAGCAAGAGAAATAGTCAAGTTAGTGCTAATCAGGATACCGAAGAGAATACTGCAGCTAACAATGATATAAGCAATGGGAAACCAAGTTTGTTGAGTAAACCTGATGATAAGATGTTTGTGAAGGATGGTGGTTCAATTGGTCTCATATTAAGCCCTATATCTCCAGGTCGTAAAGTTGTAGAACTAGAAGTACAGTGCTATAATTTTGAGAGGGAAAAGTCAGAGGATAAATTTCAGCTTGATCAAATATGGGCACTTTACAGCAATGAGGATGGGCTGCCCAGGAATTATGGTCAAATCAAGGTGATTGATTCTACCCCTAATTTCAGATTGCACGTGGCAATGCTTGAAGTGTGCTGGCCTCCAAAAGATGCAACGAGGCCTGTTTGTTGTGGGACATTTAAAGTTAAAAATGGTAAAAACAAGGTGCTCTCTGCTTCCAAATTTTCTCATCTGTTGAAAGCTCAATCCATTGGTAACAGCAGGTATGAAATTCACCCCAGAAAAGGTGAGATATGGGCACTGTGTAAGACCTGGAATAGCTCTGATGGAGAATCTGACATTGTTGAAGTTCTGGAAGATAATGAGTGCAGTGTGAAAGTTGTAGTTTTGATTCGTGCTAAACTACATGAATCTGCTAATAGAAATAAACATTTTTACTGGGCTCCTAGAATCCAAAGATCAATTACCAGGGTTCTGGATATACCACGCGGCGAGTTTAGTAGATTTTCACATCAGTGTTCTGCTTTCAAGCACACTGGAAAGAAAGATAGGTGCGAAAGAAGCTATTGGGAGATTGATCCTTCATCAATTATTACTAATCCTGTAGTTTTGGTAGATTGAATTGGCAAGTGGTGCGTGTTAGAGCATCCTTTTTAATCCTTAGTGTATAGGATTGCTACCCAATTACTTCCTGTGAGAAACATTAGGAAGTTAGTTGGAACTTGATGAACGATGCTCTCTTCAGTTTTATGTCTGGAACCAATCATCGTAACTGTTGTTTTTTGTTGTTTCCAGATTTGTTGTAGGCTTGTAGCCTCTTTGATGAATGCTAATGAAATAGTGTTGCATATTAGGTTATATACGTTTTGTTTCCTTTAAATTCTTGTTGTCTTTTGAAGCTTTGAAGAATATGATTAGAAATGCATGACAAGTGTTTCTTCTGCATAATTGCAAATCGAACTTGTTTGATGTTATAATCCTGAAGTCTATTTTCTCTATTTGATTCTGTTGCTTCGAACTGCAAAATGTTCCTGACTTGTATTTTCCTTTCCATGTGGGTTGGTGGCATCACACTGATTTGTCAGTGGAACTTTGATCTGGCTTTCCTTCAGATGAATTTATTATTTTGGTCCCTAGTTCTTTTGTGGCTCTATAGTTTAGTCACAAACTTCATCCACTGGAGCCTAATGAAGGCCTAACCGAGGAAAAAGGAAGCAAAGGGAATCTTAAGAGACAATTGGCTAAATCGGGTTAGTTCATTATGGTTCTGTCATGATCCTAACTATGCATTTAATGGGTTAGACCGGCCAGAGGGGGCCAATCCAATATGATGTTGCCGAACTCCTTTTGTTTTGTGATTTCTTCCATTGATATTTTGTTGTTCTGCGTTTAAGCTTAATCGAGTTTAAGCACAAGTCTGAAACGAAGGTGTCTTAAAATTTATTTTGGAGCCAGATTGGGGTTTGAATGAGGTGATCGAGTCATGATTGAACTCCTCGGTCAAATGGCACGCATTAAGCCAAATCCAACATGGTTGGATTTAGAACTCAAGTCATCCAATGCCCTACAACATGGTGCAACATTGAACAAATAAAAAGCAAAGGAATAGCATACCATATTACGATATTATTTTGTTTTCCATTCAAATTTTAATTTTTGCTTCCAAAACAAGCTAACAGATAATTAAATAAATATTATGAATAGCATACCATATTACGATATTATATATCTTTATCAGTGTCCATCACTTGACACATTGATCTAGTTTTTATTTAACCCATTGATAACATTTTTTATCATTTTTTATACATATAATCTTTCATTAGCTTTATTCAACCCATTGATCAAGCTTTTAATGTGTATTTTAGATTTTTATTATTAATTAAAAATCTAACATCATCTACATATTATTTTTTTCCATTAAATAAACTTTTAATTCGGTTTAAGTGTAATGTTGGCACCCAAACTAGTTCTATCTAAAGAAATTATGACTATTGACATGTGTGGGAGCTGGAATAATACAATGTTTGAGTTACAAAAACATTACGACAATTTTTTTAAAAAAATATATGCATGACAAAAATTAATAACATGGACAAAAACCTTCAAAGGAAAGCTGATTTTGTGTAAAAGAATTTTATTTTTATAAAAAGCATGAGAGAGAAAAAGAGAATAGTAATATGAATCATAATTAAAGAAGTTGATCTAATTTAATAATTTATCTATTCAAACTATGATATGGATTGAATTTTATTTCAAATCAATATAGAGGTAGTTCTGATCAAATTTAGATTGACTCGACCAGATTAATTTTATAATTTTTTAAAAAATTTTGTTTGAAAAACATTGTTTTAATTAAAAAAACTGAAATAATATCATAACATACAAACCAATATCCAAATCTTAAACCTAGTCAAGTCCACAATTTGAGCTGAAATAACCTAATGTGATTAAGTTTGCATCAACAAGGTGATATCACTAATATTATCCCAAAAATTTGACCTAGGAACCTTATGGCTAAATTAAGCACACAAAACAAAAAGAAGGGGGCATTCCGAGAATTGAACTCGGGACCTCTCGCACCCTAAGCGAGAATCATACCACTAGACCAAATGCCCATTCCTGTCAGCTTTTACAAATATTAATATAGATAATAATACACTTGATATTTAATGGACCGTCCATTCTCCTACTTAACCAATCGATACCCACTTACCCAGTGATGTAAGTTTTCTCTCGCTCTCTTTGTGGAGGAATTTTCTGGCCTTCCTGACTATCCAGGTTTCTCTCTCTCATTTTTCTTGATGGTTCATACACGTTTATATTCAACATTTGCTTTTTATGATGCTCCTTTCTCTTGAAACAACCCCTTTCTATTACTTTTGCTTTTGTTTTGCTCATTGATTTTTTGCACTCCAACTGTTAGATAAAATGCCTACTAAATAAGAAAATCTACAGTTCCCTTTTATCTCTCTCTTTCATTTCATTTCCCAACACCCCTTGGATAGTTCAACTAGTTGTTTCGTTGCTTATGTGTTTGATTCATGCTTTTCCGTTTAGTGTTGTTTTAGTTAAGCAATGGTTCATTTTGTTTTGGTTAACAGGTGAATATAGAGCTAGTGAATAGTTGAGTAAGTTTTGTTGGGTGTGAGTGGAACATGTTGAAGCAAGTTTTTGGAAAGGTTTTGAACAAGGGTTTTTTTGCAAATGGAGGAGATAAGTTAAGGCCTGGGTTGTATGTGCCTAATACTGGATTCCACAATGGACAGGTATGTTATTTGTTGTAAATCTTGTGTTTTTATAGATACCCATTCGGTTAATCTGATGGATTTGTGTAAATATTTGGTTATTTATCAATCACTATGGATTAATGTAATGATGAACTATCTGCATTTGAAGGGACTAGAAAAAGAAACACTAGTCTTTCAATTTGTTTTATTTCTATTGCCTATTGTTCCTTCTGTAATTTTCAAAATCAGAAGTTATAGTAGTGATCATCTTGGTGTTGGTGGAGTGAGTGGTTAACAGATTAAGGTTCTTAGCCAGTTGAAGGGTTGAATTCAAGTTTAAAACCTAATTCGAATCCCCTTCATGGCCATCCATTTGATTTATCATGGTAATTGCGGTGCATTTGGAGTGAGGAATTGCACAGTTTGATATTCCGTCAAGTGACCGACAAGGAATATGCGATGAGTTTATGTAAAGGATAAAGGTTTTTGTGAGAACTGTAATCATTGGAGAAACCAAGGGTGTTGGGTTTTAATTGCATCATTCTCATTCGCTTTGTTGTCGCTGCTTATTGCATGTTAGGATTGGAAAATGATGCAGCAGAGATGCCAAAGGTGTTATTCACTGAGTTCTGGTTTTCTCGTGGGAGAGTAGAGACAGTTGATTTGGTTGTTGAGTATAATTAGTAATACTCATAATATACTTCTACTACTGGTGGTGTGACCACAGGGCATGATCCAGAATAAGAAGTTTTTGGGACAAGTACTGTATTTGTATGTTCATATATCATTTTATTAAATTTGTGGATGAAAAGAAGTCAAAAGCTTTACACTGCGAATTATCTATTGCCAAGGATTGAATAGATCGAGTTTTCACATGGCGATTGAATAGGGGTAAGGTTTCATATGGATCTATTTCTTTTTCTCTCCCCCTTTCTATGTGCTAAAATTTTCAAGCAATATGTGTTTGGAAGTTCTTTGCGACTTGAAGAACAATAATACTTGCTTCCCACGTTGGTAGACCGGAAGGGAGACAATTGTTTAGATGTCTCATGTAGGAAAGAATTCACGATATTTGTACATTGTGTTCTTTCAGTTAGGAAAACCTTCCTAATATTGCTTCCTTGCAGGCTCATTGTGCACCCAGAAGCTTTTTTGGGGTGGAAGATTTCCTTGATGATGATAACAGCAGGCCATACACGTACCAGAAAGGGAAAAAGTCGAAGAACCCAAACAAGCATTTATCATTTAAACAGCGGACTGTAGCATACATGGAGCCATTTACACTTGATGTTTTTATTTCAAAGCGTTTCGTTTCAGCATCGCTCACTCATAGAGTGACCAGTAAGCAGGTAGCAGTTGCTGGTACCAACTCTAAAGACATTAAAGCTGTGCTCAAGTCCCGCTCAGACATTCCTGCATGTTTAGCCGTTGGGCAAATCTTAGCTGATAGAGCGAGAGAAGCTGATGTATATACTGCCTCTTATACTCCGAGGGAAAGGGACAAGTTTGAAGGAAAGATCAGAGCAGTGGTTCAGTCTCTCATTGATAATGGGATTGATGTTAAAATTTATCTTGACTGAACAAGTCACATCTGTTTTTGATATTTCTCGTATTGAATTGTTGGAAAATGGTGTTTGTAACTTTGTGAATATAAAGGATATGATCACCATAAGTTTTGGCACTGAGAATTGAAAGAAGTGAATGTGCTGCTCTTGACAAAGTGCTTATCTATGAAACTTAGAAGCAGGCAGTTGATCATACAACAAAAATGTCAATGATTCTGTCCATGGCAGGTCGATCCGGAAACCAGTATGTAAGGTGTTAATGCTGTTTTTAGTTTTTTTTTTTTAAAAAAAAAAAGAACATTGAAACGTGGTTTTAGAATGTTTTTTAAAGAAATTATAGTTTGGATTGATGCATTGACTATGGTTCGTGGAATGGATTCTTGGATTGGATCTTACTATGAGATTGCATTGCTAAGTTTAAAGCTATTGCTCCTAATTTTTTTTTTTAAATAATAATAATAATAATAAATTATCAAATTATTGAGTAATATATTCATAATGCTAAATAGTCTACCTTGACTTGTTTGTACTCCCAAATTAGATTAGTAAACGAAAAAAATTACTTAAATAGTTGAATAACACTCTATCCAAAACGGTGGAGTTTAAGCTTTGGACGCAAAATCTGTTGTCCAGGGTAGTGTTTGTAAGAAATTAAGTTTCTTTTTTTAAAAAATTAATTGTTTAATGTTTTTAAATTATTTTAATATACTAATATTAAAAATTAAATTTAAAAAATAAAAAAATATTATTTTAATATATTTTTAAGTAATTTTTTTTAAAAAAATAATCATTACTGTAGACCTTAAAAAAATAATTAAAAATAATAATATTATTTTATTTTTAAAAATTTATTTTTAATAAAAATAGAAAATACAAATAAATAATTTCAAATAAAAAAATATTTTTTTAATTTTTTTTTAAAACACAAAAATAATCTATTTCACTCTCATCTGTCATTAATATTAATAGCAACAACTTATTTTATAATTGAAATAAAAAAAGAAAACCACCCTGCAATTCTCTCTTAAATTATGGAACTACATTGATTTTACACATACCCGCTTTCTGCTTGTATATAAAACGCAGAGAAATTGGAAGAAATTAAGGTAAAGTTTCGAACTTTTAGTTATTGAATTATGTTTTTCTTATGATTGAACTCGGTTATTACGTTTAAGAGAGAAAAATAATAATGGGTTTTGTTGATTTTTGAGTTTTGTGTGTTTAATTCAATTTTTGTGCATATTTTTTATTGGTTTCAATTGATCGTTCTGTGTTTGGTGCGATTTGAGTTGAAAGATCAAGGAGGTTTGTGTTTTCATTGTGTGAATTGTTTGCTTGACTAGAATATGTTTTATCTGGATTAGGTTTTTTGCTGCTTGATTAGGAAAGTTAGGATTTTTTGTCTCTCTTTATCCGGGTTGATTTTTTTTATGGTAAGTGAGAATCCATGTGGTCGAAACTTGGCATAAGGTTTATGAAGATGTATCGGGAATTAGTGGCTATCGGTTTTAGGATAGTTTAAATGCATTGCGGTTTTCATGTTTTCTCTGGAAAAGAAAGGGTTGTGAATATCTATAGTCAAGAATCAGTGGTTTGGAGTGTTTTGTTTGGTGTCAAATTGTTACTTTGATTTGAGAATTAACGTAGTTTAATGGTAGTATTGTTGAATTTACAGTTTTGTTGCAAGCGCAAAATATTTGGTCTTTGAGCGTTTGAAGGTATAGCTAAGCATTCAAGAGGAGGATGCTATATGGCTGAAGAACCTAGGACTTGATGCATTGCTTGGTTACATTCGTCAATCGTTTATGAAGGTTTTTAAAACAGTTAATGAACTAAATCATGTGTATCATAATGGGTTCTCCTTAATTGGAAATAGTTAAATCATATACAGGGGTTGCTCTCCTTTTTTCTTTAGAAGGCTTGAATGGTGTGTCCTATATGATTACTGCAACCTGTATGCATATGCATGGTAAAGAACTGAAGGAGAATAATGGACAGGGAGGATGAGAAACATAATCATATGATTGTTTAGCTAGGTTTCCGTGGGTTTCTAAGTTACATGGGGCATGGCGCTTTACATTACACAGAATGAGAATGTGATGCAGCATTTACTATTAAACAACTTATGTAGATTCGTTTCGTTATACATGATCCTTCAACAGTTTAGATATGACATCAACAACTAATTGTTTGTTGTGCTTGATGCACTGTACAGATCTGAAATAACCTATGTAGGAATTGGATCACTAGTTATATTGTATGTGCACATTATACTCAACCATCTTGAATTTGATAAAATAGGGTCTTAATTGGGTATTCCTGGTTTAGGAAAACTGGAACCCTTGACCTCCTCATAACTATCTGGAATCTGCGACCCACTTGTGGATAACTCGTGTTAGAAGCCCAAAATTGCAGATCCTTAACTTCTTTTGTGATTTTTTTTTTAAAATTTCAGCTAATTGTATAGAAGTTTATGTTAAGAAAAAACTTAAGAAAGTAAATTATGTTCTAGCTTTGAAAATTTCTTTTTAATTCCTTTAATTTATGATACATTTTGATCTGAACTTGCTTCTGTCAATGAACTACTGATTTAATTTTAAGCTGTTATAAAGCATCTTTTCCTCTAATTCCCCAGTTCTACACTGACATTCTCTTCTTTCAGTGATTTCTCTCTATTTCTATTATATTGTTAGGGAGGGGATTTTTGCAATTGGACAGAGTTTGAATGTATTATGCAAATATAACGTGTTCTATCCTCTAATATGCATAATTTCATCCTCAATTACTCTCTAATGTTTATGACCATTTTTGTTCTTGGACATGTTTTTTTACCTCATGTATTATTGGGAATGATTAAACCATGAACTATTGGGAATGGCATCTGCGATACTCATTGTGGTGCTATGAGATGGAAGGAAAGCATTTCATGGTTAAAATTTCATCAAATTGCAACTTTCCTTCCACTTCTTATAATCATAGGTGTAAAGGCACCTTTGGATCTGTGTCCCACAATATTAGTTAGGGGCTTGTTTTAGAAGGGATTGGGCTTGATACCATAGAGTAGCTGTGAATAGTAATACGAGGTTACTATATCAAGAAAAAAAATAGAAGAAAATGAAGAAAAGTAAGATAGCTTTTACAGAAAGGAGAAAGAGTGGCTCAAGGCCACAACCCTCAACTAAACCAAAACCCTCATTATTCCATTATCATAAGTCTTTCAATTACATAAAATAGGCTCTCCTTTTATAGGCACCATTAAAGCCCTACTAGTTCTAAACTAAATAGGAAAAGAAAACCATAAATAATAGAAAACTCCTAATTAATAATCCAGTTCCTTGTAAACTGTAACTCCTAAATCGTGTGAAGATTCCTACATATGATGTATTCCTAAATAGCATCATGCTTCTTATTAATATTCTAGTTCCAAAAATAAACTATTACTCATTAGTATTAAGACAATACTGACATATTCCTAAAAAGCCTAGATTCACAATATAAAGAATTGAAAATTTAATTGAATTAATTTATTGATCTCGTTCTTCTTGGCTGCCTTACTTTGTCTGCAGGGTCGATATTGGGATTGGCAGGCGAGATTGCATGGCAGGTGATGGAACAAGAGTTTAACAATACAAAAGCTGAGAATCTGGCTGAAGTCTCCATGAAATCGCAGTCAATGGATAATAACAATCTGGAAACTGAGAATCCTACAGAAGCATTGTCTAAGTCACTGTCTGAAACGAACAACAATGAAGATGGAAATCATGCTGAAGCGTCAACTAAAGATCAATCATCCAGAAAAAGAACCCCCAAACCATTGAGGGCTAATTCTATAGCTATAAAAAAATCTTCAACTAGCAATTCTTTGAAGTCCAAGAAAGCTAAAAGCAGTCCAAAAATTCAAGGAAAAAACAGAAAGAAGAATCTCTTACAAAGCAACGAAGAAAGTAGAAAAAATGAGCATGGTGATGCTAAAAACCTAAATTCAAGTGAAAAGAACGTTTCTGACAAAGAGCGCATTGAGAAGGGCCAAGAGAATCAAAAGAACCAAGAAAGGTTAGTTGGGTCAAATAAGGGTCGAAAGAACCAAAAGAGGGAAGAAAAGCTTGGTGGCTCAGATAAAAGCTCAACGAGTGAAAAAAACAAAGGGAAACTTGATGGGAAAGAAAAGAATGAACAGGATGAGAAGAAGAAAGAAAAGCTTGGTGGTATGATCTTTATGTGCAGTGCAAAGACAAAGCCAGATTGCTTCCGCTATCGTGTCATGGGTGTCACAATGAATAAAAAGGAACTCATATTGGGTGTGAAACCTGGACTTAAGCTTTTCCTGTATGATTTTGATCTGAAACTTATGTATGGTATCTATGAAGCATCCTCTTCTGGTGGAGTAAAATTGGAGCCCAGGGCATTTGGTGGTTCCTTTCCAGTTCAGGTTTTGTTTTAATTATAAGGCCAACTTCTCTTTAGTCACATTTTTGTTTTCTTTTCAACATTGCAAGATCTGCTTGCTGATGTTTTATAATTCTAGGTGCGTTTTGATGTTCACAAGGACTGCTATCCAATCAATGAGAGTGTTTTCAAGAAGGCTATAAAGGACAACTATAATGAGAAGAACAAGTTTAAAACAGAACTTACTGTTCAGCAGGTAAAAATTGGTCGGTTAATCTGGTAGTTTGGTATGAATTATTTTTCTTCATGCATTGAAGTTTATTATATCTACTTTTCTCTCAGGTTCGGAAGCTCAGTGCACTATTCCCACCAGTTAGAGCGCCTGTCCACTCTCCACTAACTGTAACTGTTCAGGATAGAGAACTTTATGCGGGAGCAAGAGAGTTGCGGATCCATTCAGATAGGAAAGCATTTGCTAGAGCCAATTATGATGCTAGAAGTTATCCTGTGCTCTCTGATGTAAGGGATCGACGTGTTGAGTACAGGGAGGTGGGCTCTACACAAAGAGATGAGATTCCACGTGATTTATTTATGAGTGAAAAGGATTATCGAACTTATGGCCTTTCAGGAGAGAGAAGAACTTATGGCCTTTCAGGAGAGGGAATAAACTTGCCTCCCTCTCTTCATATGTCGTCTACTCTAGACCCATACTCGAGAGACCAGGAAAGAGAGCACCTTCTTAGACAGCCTTACCCTATATACAGAGACATGGTACCTTTGCAGAGAGAAGCTGTTGTGGCCGATCCTTTCTACTTGAATCAGGCATATAATCCTGGTGGTATACGTGAATTGCTGCCAGCTACTACTTCGATAACCGCAACTACATCTGGTTCTTCTCTCCCTGCTTTGGACCCATATACAAGGGATCCATATTATACTTACCATTATGGTGCTTCATCTGCAGATGCATATCTGCCACCTCCAAGGAGAGATGAAGTTTCTTCAGGTTCCTATTATGCTGATGGTCCTAGAGAGACTTGCCTATTTGAGGCTGATCACTTGCGTAGGAGGGCAACTGATCAAGTGGATAGATTATACTCAACAAATGCTGCTGATGCCTCATCAAATTATAACCAGCTACTCCAGTACCATGGAGCCAAGCCTGAAACCGCACCTCCATCAGTTTCATCTCGGTACTCCTTTGCCGGTCCATCCGTCCCTTATCGCTAACCTTGTGTGCAGATCCCTGCACCGCCAAGGGGAGATGAAGTTTCTTCAGGTTTCCTGTATGTTGATTCTGACCTGCCTCGTCGAGGCTGATTCCTTGCATATGAGAGAAATTCATCAAGTTGATAAATTATGCTCAACGTAAACAGTTGATGCATTGTAAGATTATAACCTGGCACTCTAGTACACCATGGAGCCAAGCCCTAAACTGCACCTCCATCAGTTTCATTTCGGTACTCCTTTGCTGACCCATCTGTCTTCTATTGCTAACGTAACGCGCAAATCTCATGCTTGCTGCATGGTTCTGGTTTTTTTTTTTCCGAGTACGTTAATTAGATTATATTGCTTTTAAGACTGTTACAAGTTTATGCACGTAACAGGCTCAGCATTTCTGCTCCCGTGTCCTTGTTGATACTGGAAATTAAAATTCCCGTTTCTTGACTGATTAAATTTCGTCATAGGCACTTTAAAAGTATCCTAATTCTTGCATCATACCAGTAATTGTTCGCCTGCTACATATCAAACTGGTGGTTGGAATTTGCTAAGATTGAATTGAGCCATGGCCTAGGAGAGCTGCTTGGCTAGTAAGTATACCATCGCTTTTCTTTATATCAATAAATGGCGGCCAGCCTGATGCGTGAAGGAATAAAAGTTGCACCATCACATTCTTACTTCATAACAATACAATAGCAAAAATATAATTCCCAGCATGTTTCTTCTTAATAATTGTGGATTTTGCAAGATGCAAAACTCCCTCGAAGCTCCAGATAATATTGATGTAAGAACAGCATGGGCTTGGCAAATGTGTAGGCCTATACGATGAATTGGTCCCATGTCCATAGTGTTGAATGCCTTGGGTCCGGAGGAGATTAAGGTTTTGATGGGTGCATATGGAAGTATAGTTATTAGACCCGGTTAGGCCTAGCAGGTTAACCCGGGACCTTTACCGGATTTGATTCATTCAAAACCCAGGGCTGCAATTGGCCCGAAGAAAACCCGGTTGAACCACTAAGACCCGATAGATAATTTTTTTTTCAAATGTATTTTTTCTCCAAAGCAGAGACCTCTCTTTTTTATATTTTTTAGTTGATTAATAAATCATTTCAAAGTTCATTATATAAATACTAAAATAATATTTTATTTTTTCAATGCAGTATTTAAAACCCTTTAGTATATATACTTTATATTCACAAGAAAAAAGTTTTTTTTTAATATGGGATAAAAAATCTTTTTGGTTTAAATATTTCAACTTAAAAGAATAAGATAATATTTTTTTAATGTGCGATAAAAAAAACCTTTTGAAATAATCTTTTAAACTTCATTATTTATAACATATATAACCTATATTGTGGATTGTTTTTTTATTATTTTCATATAAAATGTTAAAATCTTAATATAGTTTTTAAAATCTGAAACTCGTTCTCTTGGCCTGGTCAATCCCGGGCCAAGCTTGATATCTATGTATGCAGGTGCATTAACTCCTGCATGTCAAGGAAGGATCGTTTAGTTTGATCTGACGTCTGGGTGCTTGGAACCAACAGACTTTTGAACTTTCAACAAGTAGTTGTGATGGCGGTTTGGGAAGAGCGCCTTGAAGAATTCCATTTGAAACTCTTCTCCAATTAAAAATACCGACTCAAGTAAAGTTCAGAGAAAATCTTTGGTTCAACTCTTTCTTGATTGGAAATTACCACCTTTGATTATGTGATTAAATGGCAGCTTTTTCAACAAAAAGAAAAAAAACCTTGAAAACTAACAAAATTATATGGTTAAAAACCCCACTGCGAGTGTTTTTGCAGTGTGAAATTTCACAAGGAAGAATCTTGGACACTGCTGCTAATCTGATGAGGTAAGTGGTTTAATTCCCAAGTGATTTTTTCGAACAATTCCTTTTGTATCTCTGCAAATTAATCTCATGAAATTAGCAAAAGAAATCGAACTCAAAACTTTTCCCATTTAGCTAGCTGCTTGATCTTGAGTGGGTACATAATCTTTAGTTGATTAATTTAAGTTGAGGGTGAGAAAAATAATTAATGAGCTCCATGCCCACACATTAATTTGATTCGGTAATGATTTGTTTATTTTTGCGTTTCAAAAGTATTTTTAAAAAAATTGATTTGTTTTTGTTTCAAAATAATATTTTTTTGATGTTTTCAGATGATTTTGATGTGCTGATATAAAAAATAATTTATAAAAATAATAAAAAATATTATTTTAATGTATTTTCAAACAAAAAAACACTTTAACAAACAATTTTATCTATAAATTAGAATCATTAACGATGGATTGTTGATCAACAACAGCTTAATTAATTTGGTAAGTTGCCATCATTAACCGTGGTCGTTGTCTTGGGGGATTTTCTTAAAGAATTCGCAATATATATATATATATATATATATATATATATATATATATATATAAAAAAAAAAAAATAAAGATATACTACAAGTTCCAAGTGAAATTAAGCATTATTTGCCTTGCATCCCAAGGCTCAGCATGAATGAACATCACCGCGTCTTTTTACTAGTCAATAGATAGATGAAGGAGTATACAAGAGTCTATACTTGGGAAAATGATGGCCTAGCAAAGCAAAACTTTCAAAAGAAGTTGATATATAGGATTCATTTCTATATATATTGTTTTTTACGAGTTTATGGAAAAAAGATGAGATTTGAGTTTAATACATCATTTTCTTACCTACTCATCGATTTTCATCTACGAGCTCATTTTTTTATCAAGATTTTAAGCTTGATCATATCATACAAACATGCAAGTAATCAAAAGCATTTATTTAATTTTGAGACTCAAGACAAACGAATAGCGTGTTTATTGACTCTTATTAAGAGATTTATCTTAAAAAATCTATATATATATACAGACTTTCATCTCTCTAGATGAAAGATATGTTAGAGCTTATTTTTCTAGATTTTATCTTTATAAACAATATATATCTAAATATATACAAGTGTGATATAAAATTTAAATAAAATTTAATAAAAATTTAAAAAATATTTATTTTCCTATTATCTAAACAAATATTACACTAACTTAAATTTTAAAGTGGTTTTTTATTATATTACCTGAGCCATCAAATCCTCCGGGTCTAATTTTATCATCACAATCTTTTTACGTATAATTTTTCAGCCTCCTCGTAAAGTTTTTCTAGTACGTGGTGAAAAGTCCATTCAAGAAACACAGTTTTGATTTCCGTGTAATATTTTTCAAAACCCATTGGATTATTATTGGAATATTGACTCTCCTTGCCTTTTCTTCTTCCTTAATTTTTTTAATTTGCGTATGGCACTGGTTGTTCATATATTGGGAATTGTTTTTTTAATGTGTTTTATTTAAGGTGGACTCCATGCTTATCGATCTTTGCAAATCCATGTATATATTATATTATACATATCCACTTCCATGCACGAGAGGGTCAAAACCGTGAAACTTCACTGCAAAAAAGGCGTTCAAAAGAAGAAGAAGACGAAGAAAGTCTTCTTCGAATTCGACGAAGAAGTTTATTTTATCTTATCTACATGGTCCTAAGAGTTCTGCTCTCCCGCGTTTTGTAAGACTTATCGAGTTGACTCGTCCAGAGCCACCCACATGGGTAAGATCATGCAGGAAAAGATTAATTTTCTTCAACAGAATTAACATAGATTAATTGCAGGTATGCAGCTTCTGCACTGTTGGCTCAATCTTGTGGCGATATATGGTGTTGAGTGAATTAATCTCTATATATGCAGACTAGCTAGCTAGCTGTTGTGATATATGTGAAAGTGAAGATCTCCTCCATGAACCTCATATATTACAGTTATTCCAACCCTAGCTAGCTGCTAGTTACCTTATTGGATGAAGGGAAACTGGTCACAGCTTTCAAGACTTGTTGATGATATACATAGGATATTCCATGCATGTTTATACATGTTTTTTCCTTTGATCATGACGGCAAAATTAAAAAAATTACGAGAAAACTGACATAATTAAAATCATAATCCAACCTGTTTATAGATTAATATATTACAGATTTACTTCTCGTACTGAAAACATTTCTGATTATCTAATAATATCAAGCTTGATAAGGACATGTGAGTCCACATGCATGCATGAGAGAGGTCAAAATTGTGAAACTTCTTTGTAAAAAGCAAAAAGACTTGAAAAATCTGTCTCCATAGAATTCCACGAACAATATTTAGTTTGATTTTATCCAGGATTCGGTTCCATCGATGATCGCTTCACTTTGCAATAACAAATGGGTGGCTACTCATAGTATCATGCATCCTGGATTGTAATCCAAGGGGGCACTGTCAAGAAAATATATTTTTTAAATAAAAAATTCCATCGCCAATTCAGGACGGAGATATCTATGGTCTTTCTAAAATCCATATATAGTTTGATTTTATCCGGGATTCGGACCTTTCATTATTTCACAGAAATGGTCCCTCTATTGTATAAATTAAATTATAGATTTCATATGAATTCCTCGAGTTTTCCTATGTATGACATTTTGCCTTTTCCTATGCTTTTATCATCATATGATGTTTTTGTAGATTTCATATGTCATAACAAATTGCAATTACCAGGTGATGATACATTAATATATATATATATATATACACACACATGTTTTATTCAATATGTACGTACACACCTCTATAAATATTGTTATAATTATTTATTCTCGTGAGAGCTCATCTCTTTATATTTTATTTTTATAAACAATATATATTTAAAAACACAAATTTAACATAAGGTTTATTCAACATTAGAACTTAAAAAATATTTATCTTCTCGACGTCTAAATAAATACTATACTAATTTAAACTTTAAAGTATTTTTCTGACCCATCAAATCTTTCAGTCTAGTTTTATGATACAATCTTTCTACCGATGATTTTCATCCTCCTCATAAAGTTTTTCAAGAACGTGGTGAAAAGTCCATTCAAAAAACACAGTTTTGATTTCCGAGGTCTCTCATGACCATTATAATATTGTTCAAAACTCATAGGATTTAACCATCTAGTAGGTAGTCCAATAATAAAAACTTGAGATTAAGAGATTTGCTTCTCCTGTGATCTCAGGTTCAAGTCTTGTGGTTGGTAATATGATGACCACTAGAGGTTTACATGGTCGTTAATTTCAGTACTCGTGGGATTAGTCGAGGTGCGCATTAGCTGGCCCGGACATCAATGTTAATAATTAAAAAAAAACCATTGGATTATTATTGGAATATTGACTCTCCTTGCCTTTTCTTCTTTCTTAATTATTATTGGTGGGATATTTTTGGATTAACTGTTATATATTAAAACTAAATCACTCTCTAATTGAATCAGAACGGATAGATATCTCACAAGAATTTCTTCTTATAACCTCTTCTGAATTCAAACTAAGATGATTAATACCTTTAATATTGATCCATAATGAGAATAACATTAATAACGTAAGAAATTAATTAACCGGATGTATGCATATGCTTAGAGTATTTTAGTTTGAATTATTAGTTATTTGTTTTGATTAAATTAAGTATATTTGATGTTGATATATATATTTTTTGTGAGAAAGTATTCTAAATATCAATCATTTGAGACACCTCTCGTTAGCATTTAATTATTTTCGTTTGATTAAAAAAAAATAAAGATAGAGAATACATATTAACCCTAAGTTTTATAGCCAAAAAAAAATATCATGTATAATTTTTTTTAATTAATTTAATATCCTAATTATAATAATATTAATACCTCACTTAATCCAATTTACATGTATATATTTTTTTCCTATCGTGCAATTGACATGTATATTCATACTATTATCATTCTTATAATTATCATATTCAAAAATTTTATTGACTTCTACATTGACTCGATTACTTTATTACCTTCCTTGATTAAATATCACTTCCCATTAGAAAGGGTCACAAAATTTCCTGTGTATAGAAACAATGCTTAAAATGGCAAGCGTTTGAGGTGTAATTACTTGTAATAAAGACTTAATCTTTTGCTTTACTGTTTTTCTTGGAAAGACTCTCTGGTTTTCGAGTTTGTGTGCACCAAATATTCTGGTATTTGTCTATAAATACATACACTTGTTATAAGGGCCTCACAACAGAGGATTCAAGAGAGAGTTCTTAGCCCTTTTGAAGAGAAAGTTTTAAGGTTTTTTGTGCTGTAAGTATTTAGAGAGAGAGAGAGAGAGAGAATGGGACTTTGTTTTTCTGATGTACGAGGAGGGAAACAAGCAATAGGAGGGACATCCCAACAAAATCCCAACAGTAACAACAATGCTGCCCACAATGATGCTGTTGATTTCTTCTTCAAGTCCAATGGCCAACAGGCTCTTTTTACCCAAGTTGAGGTATACGTTACGTTTTGTGTTAATAAAAAAAACAATGTAAGGCTTGGCGTGTATGTTTATGTATTATTAATTTATTATATTTCATAGAATTGTGCTGTGAATGTCACTCAGCATTGATGAATTTTTTAATCTTTACTTGACTTTTAGTTTAGTTTTTTTTTCTTTATCTTTAAAGAAAGAAAAGCTAAAAAGTTTGAGTCTTTGTCTTTGCTAGTTTAATAATTAGAAGGAATTCATTGTTAATTATTTTCTTAGGGTTTGGTTCTGTTTAGATTCTTGTTTTTAATTATTTTTAACTGGACCTTTTCTTTTTGCGAATTTGATTTTTTTTCTAAAACATGTCATCTAGGTTGTAAATTTTGACATGGAATTTCTTTTTAGTAAAGGGTTTATGAAATTTTATGGTCTTGGTTTAAACATTAAAGAAACCCTAAGTCTCTGTATTAAAACAGAGGATGGTTGGAAAGTGAAGGAAGGGAGCTTTAAATTTAAATTAAATTGTGATTAAAAAACCAGAAATCAAATTGGGAGTGGAAAAAACTCTGAGGATATGCTTGGTGCACTGCTATTGCCTCTAATATTCAGTGGCATTAACTTGATACAGGCGCAGAACTCTTTTTGTCTGGTTTATTGATTCTCTGTGTAGTCTGGTTTGGAGAATTCTTGTAGAGAAACAGTGGTTTTGTTTTAAGGTGGATGTAACTTGGAGATTTTTTATAAATGAAGCCATGTGGGCCTTCCGAGCAATGTTGAGTATGTAACATGGTGTCCTCGAACAATGGTGGTAAAAGAATTGTCAACAGGTTGAAGAAGCTAGATGGAACACGTGCAGAAATTTGTTTGTGATTTGCTTTCTCAATTGATATGATAATGCATGTTTTTTTTAATGTTGAATAGTCTTGTATCACCTTTGCCCCACATGCTCTGACTTTACTCATCTCCTAGATGTTGCTTCCCCAAACAAAACACATGAAGATGAACACTTTGTAAATATGACAAAGCTTTTGGGAATGAGACAAAAATTAACTTTTAAATCTCTCTGTAAAACATGAATGTTGACAGTTCATTGTTAATAGAACATGCTTAAAAACTTTCTTTACCCTTTTTGTTCATGCCATAACCTGCAGATGCTTTTGATTTTAATTGATGTTGACTTTTCTTTGGCGCCTTCCCATGGTCAGCCCCTAGGCCCTTTATTGTGTTAGCTTCTTTCTTACTTTCTTTTTTTTCCCCTCGATTTAGCTTGACACGAGTAATAGGTTGGTCTTGAATCTCCAAACACCCATTCATGCTGTACCTTTTGTTAAATGGACAAGCATTTATATGCATGCTGCTACATTGTTAACATTTAAATAGATTTAGTACAACAATAGACAATAGTCACTGGATTGTAGTTTGAAGCAACGTGTTAGTGTTGCAGAAAAAGTGAATATTTGGTTCGCCTTCACGATGAATATGATTAAGGATGATAATTTCTAGTAATCTCATAAACAATGGATTCTATCTTCTTTTTTAAGACATGAATGCTGTGCACCCAATTAGACAAGATGCAGGAATTCTTTGCTTATAGCTGTTGGTGCTCCATGTGCAAGGATATTTATCTTTCAATATCTGTGTATATCTTTTATATTAGTTTATGAACTTATTTTTGTTACCTTAAGATGATTCATACTATTCAAATATGCTCTGCAGTTGTCTTTATCAGCATCAAACTTGCTTGATCGTGACATCACATCCAAGGTAATACGGTGAACTTAATATGCATGTTTCTTGTCCTTTTGATGTTGTGGTAACCTGCCAAATTGTTATGTTTTCATGGATCCACCTTCTTATCCTTTTCTCGGATCGTCAGAGCCTCTTTATTGTTTGCCTTGTAACTTTTCTATGCATGTCAAAGTTGGAAGATTTTTATCCAGATATCATATATTGATATCCCATGTCTCAACTAGCTGCGTGGCTTTTTTTTATATGTTCCCGCTTATTTGACCATGGTCCAAGGATTAGTGTCTGCTCTAGTTAGAAATTATTGGGCAGGGTGTTGAAGGCCTCTTGCTATGGTTGATGTCCGGGGTCGATTGAGAGAAAAAATAGAGGACTTCATTTTCAGTTTATTTGTTGAGAAATGTAAAATATGCATTTTTGTTAGATAGTTGGCAGTGCTTGTGTTCTGTGATCTTGACTAAAAAGATTTGTTGTAGAGTGACCCAATGGTAGTTTTGTTCGCAAAGAAAAGGGATGGGAAACTAGAGGAAGTCGGTAGAACAGAAGTCATGTTGAACAACTTAAATCCTACTTGGATTCAAAAGATTACAATTGCTTATCAATTTGAGATGGTTCAGCCACTTGTGTAAGTTCTGCTCAATCTCTCCAAATGCTGGTTTTCAAGTTGTATATCTCCTAACATTTTCAGTATTGTGTTAAATGTTATTTTGTTTGGAGTTTTCAACTCACATTCTGTCTGTGCCCTCTTTTAGCTTTCATGTCTATGATGTGGATACCAGCTATCACAATAAACCAGTGAAGGTATGGCAGTTTCTTCTTCCAATTTTTCTCTATTATTTTGATTCCATTTCTCATAATTAAATGCATTCAAAAGGTACACAGTTCTAGCATATCACCTGATTTAGCTCTGAGAATTCAATCCGCAATCTGTTTCGCAAAGTACTGTAAAATAAAGACTTGCTGAAAGCAGTTTGGAAACAGGCAATTCACGTGATTGATCATACTAGTTACATAACCAGATAACTTCTGCCAGGTTCATAACAGTGAGAAGCCACCCTCAGTTGAAAAAAAGGAATATGAAAATATCATGTTCAAGATATCAAGCACAAACATTTTGGATCATAACACCAACAAATTTAGTGAGAGAAAAATGAGATAAAAAGAATTAAAATGGAAGTAGCAGAACAAATTAGCCTCTCACAAAATAGTGAGACAAATTTTTCTGAAGGTGAAGTTTATATTTTAAAAACTGTTCTCTATTACCTTTCAGTCACTGAAGTTGAAGGATCAGGAATTTTTGGGAGAAGCCACCTGTGTTTTGTCTGAGGTAAGTTCCTTTTAATGTGATATTGCTTGTGGAGTTTAAGCAAAGTAGAATGCATGCATTGTGTCTATTGAATCAGCAACTCTTAACAAATTTTTAGCAATTCATACATTTTTAATGAATTTAACCAAGCAAACACATTAATAATCGCATAACTATGAATGATGCAACAAAACTTGAGTTTCTAATGATATTTTTTGAAAAATTGAGAGGACGTTGAGATATTTACCTCAAACCTTAAGAGGAACCTTAGATCTTAATTTTTAAAGCAATTATTTCAACTCTCAAACTTGCTCTGCGAGAAAAAATTTGAGAATAATAAAATTGCAGTGAAAAGAATGGGTCAGGGAGCCAACATGGAGCTAAGAGAAGGGCAGATAGTTTAAAATAGTGAAAGAAACTAGGGACTATAAAATCAGCTAAATAGGATTTTATTTGATATTGTTATCCTTAGAATATTTTCCTGTCACCATTGTAGAATGGCTCTATTAAGGATGTGATTCTGTGTAGCCACGTTATAACACGGCAAAACCGTAACAGGCAGCCGGTTTTACATTAAGTAAGAGCTGATATTTAAAAGCATGAGGGATCTATTATGAAACTAATTTGTTGCTTCGACAATTTTGCTTGTGAAGCTTTGCACTGCATGTTTTAGATGACCATTGATGCAGCTGGAACTAATCTGAATGTTGTTCTCACCATTGTGTAATCATTTTGGACGGGCTTACTGTTATTTTCGTAGGCTTTTTTTCATGAACTTGACACCACTGTTTACATTTATTTTTGCATTTGGCAGATAGTGACAAGACAGAATCGTACATTAACTATTCAACTCCAGAACAGAAATGGGCATGGAATCCTCCGAAAGTTAGGGACTCTCACTGCCCATGCAGAGGAAACAATTGCTTCAAGAACTACTGTCGAGTTAACACTACGGTGTTGTCACTTGGCTAACAAAGATTTATTTTCCCTGAGTGTAAGTAATGAGAAATGAGCCATTTGAGAAATGAGTGCTAATGTTTGTCATCTATATTAGATCTCAGTTTTTTGTCTTTTTTGTAATAGGACCCCTTCTTAAGAATATCTAGAATGGTAGAGGGTGGAGGTTCTGTGCCTATATGCAAGACTGAGGTGGTGAACAACAATCTGAATCCAATGTGGAGGCCTCTATGCCTAAGTATGCAGCAGTTTGGGAGCAAGGCAAGCGTCATGTCTTGAACTATTTTAGATGATAGATTAAAGTTTTTATTGAATGCTTGATATCATTGTTTATTCAGGTTGGCAAAAGTTGTTAGCTTAACCTGTTTCACTTTGATACAGGAAACCCCCCTTGTTATTGAGTGCTTTGATTTCAACAGCAGTGGAAATCATGTGCTAATTGGGTAATTGTTTTCCCTTTGGCTTTTATTATATTTACTTTTTTATCGTGTTAACAGAATTTAGTGGTTGGCACCAATATTAATACATTTTTATTTATTTATGTCCTTAGTAAGCTTCAGAAATCAGTGGCAGACCTGGAAACTCTTCACAGAGAAAAAAATGGTGCTAATTTCGTTATACCGTCCAGCCATGTTCGTGAGAAGGTGTCAATACTTTCTATGCATACAATCTAATGTACAATTTTATTGTCTTTGCTAATTGCTCCTTGCGTAATAGGTGCTGAAGGGTCAGCTGTTTGTGGATCGATTTTTGGAGAAGGAACAGTATAGTTTTCTGGATTATATTTCGAGTGGCTTTGAGCTAAATTTTATGGTTGCTGTTGACTTTACAGGTAAATAACCTTTGATTGTCTTGATATTGATAACTTTTTATTCCCTTCACCTCTTTCCTCTCTAGTTTGATATCCGTTTTATGCATTGGATAATCTTTTTTTCAGCTTCAAATGGAAATCCTCGAAATCCAGAGTCCTTGCACTACATAGATCCTTCAGGCCGGTTGAATTCTTACCAGCAGGTAAGGCTGTGGTATTTTGTTGCTCTTACGACGGGTGGTAGTTATTCTCTAGAGATTTTATAATTGAGATATATTAGAATTATAACACTACATTGTAATGTACACTTAGTTGGCCTACTGACATGTTTTTAAACTGTTCGATCGTTCAAGATGTTCCCACTCTTGGAATTCTTCTCGATAAGACCACTTCCCACTCTTCACCAATACATTCACCTGAAAGACTTCTATCTATAGGGGAATCAGGATTATTAAAACCAAACAGAACGACCGCAACTTATTGAATGGAAATAATATGAATAATGCAAGTAAGTGCATAGAGACTTCACCACCAAAAAAATATTATGTGGATTACAGAGTAGTTAAGAACATGGTCAAAAACTCTACTTTCATTATTTTGTTCTTGTATATTCAGTTTTTCAACGCAAAATGGAGCGGAAAACAAACTTTTAAGTGGGTGTAGAATGAGCTTTTATTCTTGTTTTTTGGACTTCCCTTTGCTATTTAGAAGAAAATATAATTCATCAATGAATTTGCTGCTAAGCTGATCGACAATTATCTGCAGGCTATAATGGAAGTAGGGCAGGTCATACAATTTTATGATTCTGATAGGCGTTTTCCTGCTTGGGGCTTTGGAGGAAAGACACCTGCTGGAACAGTATCTCATTGTTTCAACTTGAATGGCAGTGCAAGCTTTGAGGTAGGAAGATAATTGCAATGCTTGATTATTCTTACAGTTATTGAGTTGGATTGCATATTTAAGTTCGTTTCTCCAAAGCTAACACAAGATTTCCTTTTTCTTGTTTAATTTGTCAAAGTTTTAATGATATTCGGTAAATATTTGTTAACTCTTTGCTTTTCCATCCAATAGTTTTTTTATTTTTGCATGCTAATGTTCTTTTCCTTATCATTCCTAAGCTTAATTCTTATTAAATTTTACCAGCTCATTATCATTTAGACAGTCAGTGGTAGATAGAGTTGCTCATTGCCTGGAACCTTTTTATCAATGGTCCCCCCTCCTTTCGGGAAATAATTCCATATAGGTCCATGAATTGGTATATTTACTATAATCAGCAATTTCATGAGCCCTTTAAAGAACAGTTGAGTTCTTTATTTAACAGGTCGAGGGCGTTGACGGCATCATGGCTGCTTATGCAACTGCTCTACACAATGTTTCTCTTTCTGGACCCACTTTATTTGGCCCGGTGATCAACACAGCAGCACAAATTGCTGGTCAGTCTGTCTCAAACAACAATGGCAAGTATCTTGTCTTGCTCATTATAACGGTAAAGTGAACTACAACCTTGTTTCCCTTCTCTCTTGTTTGCCTTTATGTTTGTAATAAATAAGTTGTCACCTTTCCTAGGATGGAGTTATCACAGATATGCAAGAAACTAAAGATTCTTTGGTGAGGGCATCTGATCTTCCTCTATCAATTCTTATAGTTGGAGTAGGAGGTGCAGACTTTACACAAATGGAGGTGTGCTTTTCTTCAGTAATCTTTACATCAAGCTATAAATTTGCTTTATTTGTAGAACAATTTTGAACATTCGGCAGAGACCACTCATCTGCACCGATTAGAAATCTCAACATCGAAACGAAAATGCTCTAAATCTTGTTCCTTTGCAGATCCTTGATGCTGATAACGGAGAACGATTACAGAGTTCTACTGGTCGGGTGGCTACACGAGATATTGTACAATTTGTCCCAATGCGAGAAGTGAACAGTGAGTATAATTGATGCCACCTTTTTTTTATCCCTGAAAACTTATTTGAATGAACCAAAAGCTGGTCAAGCTTTGTCGTCTTTATGGGACAGACTGACAAATTAAAGTACGGTCTAAATTGTTGGAAATTAAAGCTGGGTGGCTGAATGCAATTCTTTTGCGGCCTTCGTTTATAAATACTATTGGATAGTGGTAGACAATATTTAGAAACCATAATTTGCAGTTCGTAGTGAGATGCTGTCTGTCTGGTGGATAAATATCATATAATTAACTGCACAAAATCGCTTTTGAAGTGTCAAAGAAAGGCCAGATGATGATGGCTCGTTGCTGCCTTCATCATACACATCTGTGGCCATATTGTTGAACTGCGCATGGAGGCACACACTCAAACTGACTAGCCACTCTTACACATACCTTATTTGTTGAGAGTCTGCTCGTAACATAGCTGACATCTTGTATATCCTGATGTCTGAGGGAATACTTTGCTTCTATCTCTTATAAGCTGAGTGCTCATGTTTGACCTAGTTGAGTCTTTCATTCATGCTTGAATGCAAGTGACCATTAGCAATTTCATCTCTTAGACTATAGGGTTCAAAAGGTGGTGCTACTAATTTACTTCTGTGTATTCTCTCTATTCTTGAAATCTCAACTAATATGTTCATTGTGCTTTGAGCAGGTGGACAGATTTCTGTCGTTCAAGCTCTTTTGGAAGAGCTGCCTGGACAGTTTTTGACCTATTTCAGGTCTAGAGATATCAAACCACATGCTCGTCATGTTTGCTAGAGAGCCTTCTTCTCTAGAATCATGTCAAAATTCCTCAAATATTGCACATATCGGGCGTAAACCGAAGGTTGTTCGTGTTAAGAAATATGTATTAGGAAATTAGGAAAAAAATCTCATTCTTTTTTTCAGATTTTAGCCCTTTTTAATTTTCTCCACATTATTTCTACACCATAATACAAGTTCCTAAATAAATGTTTTTATATTTGTTACTCTATTGTTTCCATTTTATTTTTATTTTTAAAAAAAAGAAATGCTTGTGATTTTTGGCATTAAAATGGAGAACTATGTGTATATAAATGGCTGGTCATTCACTCGAAATCGCATGTATTTTTATATATAGATGGCATATTAGTTTTCTTGTTTTTTTTCTTCCAAAATATATTTTTTTATAAATTAAAATGAGAAATGCAATAAATCATAAAATATGATGAATAGTTAATAAATTAGTAATTTCTTATAAAGTGTAGAACTAGTATTTAAAATAAAAAAAAAACTCTTTATAGAATTAAATAAAATTCTAACTTGATTAGAAAGGAATTCGAAAATAATAAAAAAAAATTATATATAAAAAAAAGTCTGGAAGAGGAACTTCCAGACTTAAATTGAGCATGATTCGGGCCTCCACCAGATAGATATGATTTTTTAAGAAAAAAATTAAACTTACTATTTAAATTTTATTTTAATTTAGTTATTGGATTAAAAAACATATCTATTTTAGAAAAAAAAACTCATTTGATTTATTCATGTTTTTTAAAATAAAATCATATTATAAGTGTCCTATGTCACAAAATGCTGGAGAGCTGGGGCAGATGATTTAGTTGTGGTTTGAGGTGGTGTTTGTTTTGGCAATTCGATAGTGTTTTTGATGATTCTTGATTTTTTTTTTTGTAGTTTTAAATTATTATTTTTATGTGTTTTTTAGATTGTTTTGATATAATAATATAAAAAATAAATTTTAAAATAAACAAATATTATTTTAATATATTTTAAAATAAAAAAACATTTTAAAAAATCACTTTTATATTTTGAAATTAGCTATCCCAAGTTCTTTTATTCGCAAAATGCCCCTTGCCATGGAGAATGAAAAGAGGTACGTACTTCAATCTTTGATACTTTCCATCTTTATATCCTTTAGGTATCATTTAATTATTGTTTTTATCCTTTATATATATATATATATATATATATATTATTTTAATACATTTTCAACTAAAAAATAATAATAAACACGTTATTAAACTGAATTATGGCTGGGTAAGGCGTTTAAACGGAAAAATATAAGATGGAGATGCAGGGGATCGAACCCTGTACCTCTCGCATGCAAAGCGAGCGCTCTACCATTTGTGCTACATCCCCATTTCGGGTATTGTAATCAGTTAATATAATCTATAATTCATAAATGCAAAACAGTTGAAGATGAAGAAGCCCTCGCCTTACATTTTTTCCTTGGCAACGACCTGAGTATCTTCAAGGGGGATATCCGGAAAAAGGATTTTCATTTGCTTTCCGGACGCTTTGCTTCGCTGCTCATCCTACCGGAATATCATCGGCCCAGTAATCAAGAATTTTCTGGCTTTAGATGTTTCTTAGTTAACTGCTTTCGTTATGGCAAACTCATGGTTGGATTCTGACATTAGGAGGCATGAAGAAAGGAAAGGACAACTTCCTCGGGAATTTCCAGAGATATTTGGTATTCCATAGAGGAAGCAGGGAATTTTCATATCTGTAGTCGTTTTTGTGGCTTAACATAGTTGACTTTTCCTTCTTTTTCCCATCGGGTGAAGTCGCTGCAGTGGAGCCAAATCATGTATGAATAAGAAAAGCAAAATTATATGATAAAGACCTCATTTGTTGTGGTGTTTGTGAGACAGAGGCCGGCATGGTAGCTAAAGAATCTTGGCAACAATAGAGAAACAATGGCAAGAAACACCATCAGAAGTAATTGAGTGCTGTACGAGCACAGCAGCCACTGTGAACACCAGAAAACTAATAATGAAAGTGAAAAATTAAAACAGAAATTTGAAGTTTCAACATCATTCCATGAAATTTAAAACAAAACATTATCAAAAAATTGAAGCAACACAGTATTACAGCAATGCTGGCAACAGAACCTGAAGCACACCTATTTCTGTTACGAGTTCAAGCGAAGAAGCAAGGAAACCAGTAACCAGTTGCAACAACCTCTAAGAGCAAGTTTGACTATAAAAACAATTAAATTATCAGTAGAAAAGGTTTGTTTTTTTTTTTCTAATTTTCTTTTATTTAAGTTGGGAAACTGGCATATGGGTAAGAGAGGATTCAAAGCCCATTGACATAGAATTGTGAATGGTCTAAATGATTTACAATAAGTATTACAGATAGGAGTCTCTACATATGAAATCCAGCAAGATGCAGTTTACAAGACAGGACAAAATTTGTTTAGAAAATTGTTGCGGGATTGAATTTCCAGGAAGCAACAGTGGCTGTAAACCCAGAAGCAACTAGATATCTGCAGCATCTATATTATCTTCTATAATTCCGATGCAAGATCCTACTGATTTTCCCATTGTCATGGCCTCTGCAAGTTTTTCTCTGGCTCCTTCATGACGACGCAACATTAGGATAGTGTTCAGGACAGACCATCTGACTTGGGAATCTGCTTTCTTTTGAGTGAAGCCTAAGCCCTTGATTAACATATCCAACTGTGCAATAAGCAAATGATAAGGTTCCACAGTTAAAGTCAATATTTGCATATTCCTGAGATTTCTGCATGACGAAACCTGTCATTACAGAACTCCAAAAACGATTAATCTGAGGGTTTGCTCAGACCTTATTTATATCAGCAAGTCCACCCTCGGCGTATCCGAATAAAAGGTACTCGGTCGCTACACCCGCAAGTGCTATACAGGAGAATCTGTTCAGAGTCTAGAAGAACATCCGAAGTCCACATGTAAGAATAATTATCACGTCCAAGGAGCTTAATCATTTCTACAGCAATATTCAATTTTGTATTTCACTCACAAACAGCAAAATCTGAACTTAAGAAGTCAACTACATACCGTAGCTGATACTTTTCCTGTATTAACCTGTATGCCATGGAAAGTGGAAGAATCAGCAGCAATACCAAGAATAAGTAATTTCAAAATAATGTTCCTTCTGAAACCTGATCAGCAAAAAAGCATGCAGTTTTGTAGCAAACAGCAATTCACAATGTGAGAATTCCAGTAGAAAAATTGTAAGTAAAGTTGATCTGTCAAAACTTTCATACTTCCATAAATTCATAGGTCCTAGATTGTTCAAGTAGCACTACTACTTTGTGTCCACACTTTCCAAAGGGTCCATAATTCTGCTACTTGATAGACTGGAGCTGGAATAGAACAGTTAAGTATGATTCAGAACCCTTGATTCCTTGCGAAATGCTTATCTAATTGCTGGAGAGCCAAGGCAACTTAAGAAATGCCATGAGCTGACAATAAACAAGAAAATAATAAAAGCGACCCATCCACCGCACTAATTAAGATGAATACAACACGATGGAAGCAGTATATGAGACTGTTGAAATGCAGGGTAGTGAAATATCACAGAACAAAATTCAAATCGCAAAAGCCAACCTACTTCTTCAAGAAAATCAAAATCCACAAAAGCAGTCCCTGCTTGAACATTGAAAGATCCATCCTTCTGTAAAGCTTCCAGGCTTGTAAGTGTATAACCTCTTGGAAGGATGCCCACCATGTAGGCAATCAGGAAATGGCCAGCTTCATGCTGCAGGCGGAAAAGGGGGGAAATTGGAAAGCAGTTATTTTGTGATATTAGAAACCACTTCCATTAACATGAATTCAGATGTCCATGGATACAGAAGACATGGAGCACTGATAAAAGAATACATACTATCAGTACTAGTACCCTCTGAGTTGGATCTGTGTGAAAATGTTACACGACTCGAAATAAGCAAGCAGCACAGACTTCAACATCATATATCTGTGTGGACTAATATGAGAGAGAGAGGTCTTACTTGAATAACCCGGTTGTGGTACTTCTGACTGAAGGTGTGCCCAATTGTATCAAGAACCAAGCTGCCAAGACCTCCATTAAAAGACACCTACAAAATCCACTGGATTAGACACTAAAATAACATAGAGGGTGCCAACTTATATTTGTTCAAGACAAGTAAATTTATAGCAGCAATAGACAGTAGACTAGGGGTCTCGGGGATTCTGGTTCAAGTTCTCACTACTTGCTCAGGAAGAACATTCAAAATTTTATACAAGAAAATAGCGAGGAAGTGATCTTTGACAGTACATAAAGGTGCAGGCAGCCAGGCACACCTTCTGCAATAGAGAAACATAACGAATTTGGAAACAACCTTATCTTTGAAAGCGAGTGGACAAGAAATTAAACCGACAAATAAATCACAATTACGACCAAATGCATGCAAGGAGGACCAAAACCATGATTATATTTATGCATGCATTGTTAAGGTGAAAATTCAGTATCCAAAGGCTGCCTGCAGTAACATAATAAATAAGGAGATAGGTTTTGAGACAAATTTAGATAAGCATGAGGAACTTACAGAGTCCAAAGTCCACAAAAACAACAACCCCAAGGAGAAAAGGAGGATCTGTTGTGGACTAAACCCAAATGCATTCCATGTAGCAAGCCCTCCAGCAACACCAGCAAGCTGCAGAGTTCTTTCTATAGCACCAAGAGTTCCATCCACAGGAGATAAAAGTGATCTTGTCTCTATTCCATTTAGCTTCAATTCATCCAAGGTGTAAAGCCTTTGTGGTATCTGCACAGTTCATTTACTCATTCAAGGAAGCAAACGGTTCTTTCAACACAGACAGAAAGACAAAAGCACCACCACAACTAGAAGTAAAAACAGAAGGGTGAGAAACTTTTTGGTGCCCCACCTGCCTTCCAGCACCAAAACATCTAAGCCCACCGGGCTTCCCTTGCAAATCCTTGACAAGAGAGAGTGCTGCTCTTTCATCTCCCTTACTTAGCTCCTTGTCCACTTGCTCCAAAACTTGCTGTCTTTGTACACCAACTGAAGAACCCACAATTTTTTTAGAGCATAATCTCAATCTTGGAGAAACTAAACCTGTGTAATACACTACTGTGCCCATTCAAGACAGTTTTTTTTATAAAAAAAAATGAATGACACAAAATAAAAACTTTTTTATACCTCAAAATGCAATGTTTTTAATTGTCAGCCACACAAACGGGATATAACTCCATCACCTAAAACGACATCGTTTGACACTTTTCGACTACTATACAACTCGACCGGTGCCTTTATTTTCTTAGAAATCAAACAGACTAGCTAGCAAAACCCATTAAAGAAATGAAATTTCCGAGACAGGTCCGGATAGAGAAATCAGGTTTTACGACGTCGTATGGCAGAGTTATCCTCTTCAATTTTAACAAAAAGATTGGATTTTAAGCTCTCAAGAGGCAATTTGAAGTCATCTCTCACCTCATGCAACAAGGCAAACCTGGTGGCCTCAGTGAATTTGGAGCTGCCAAAAAAGTACCTGTCTCTCTCTATTTGTAAAACATTTTTTTATTTCAAATGTTCTAGTTAAGATTTTGTCGGGAAATTTAATTATTCAAGGATCCGTTAATCATTTGGTGATAGCTTTGCCGGTTGTTTCATGTAATTCATACTTTAAGATCGAATCATTAATTTTTAGCGATCCATCGTATTAATTGTATGTTTACCCAAGATGGTTTTTTGGCCTGATTATCTTTCACAGGATCAGCTAAGAAAACATGAAAGCTCGATGGATGATGAAGCCAGGGAGTCTACCTGTGGAGAAGATCATTTTTTCTATGTCTGCAAGTAGGACAAAGTCGGTTTCCTTCTTTAGCACCTCTACCATTGTCAAACTTGTCCAGAAACTAAAACATGTTGAGAAAATACAGCCGCAATGCTGTAATATTTTCATCTGTTGCTAGTAATATCTTTGATACTCTGTGTTACTAGATACTCTGGAACAAGTTTTTATCTTGTGATGTCAAGGGGGATTTCATGGAACTGCTTTGAAATTTTAGAGGGAAAAGCATCTCAAACTTGAAAAACTTTCAAGACGGATATAGACAATACGAATGTAGATAAAAACAATTGAATACGCTCATAGAGAAGCTAGATTGACTTGGCTTTCGTTGAATATTTAAGCTTAAACAGCTTAATTGGCTAGCAATCCAAATCCAAGTTCAAGTTCAAGTAATTCTATTTTAATTATGATTTTAGAAATGCTCTGTATTCCCAACAAACTAACTCTGCACACCCTCATTCATATCATACTTGTAGCATGGGTTTCTTTCTTTCCTCCTGCCGTCTCTGAACATGTTTTCTTGCATAATATTACGAGGATTTGTGGCAGAGCACCTGGCTTTTGGAAGCTCAGAAGGCCTTCATTCTGAAGTTGCGAAGGTCAGGCTGGATTCTTTATTACTATTTTGCAATTATGCAACAGCTTGATGAGCAGAGAAATGGTTGGACCTCTCAGAGAGAGAAGCAAACTTTCACACTAAACACTGTCTTTATCTTGAATCGTCATCTCGAAGCTAGATCCCGATTTGTATAGGCTATGACACGGGAAGCTGGCTTCTGTAATGATGAAGGACTGAAGAAACTATGTTGTAAAACTATGAATTGCTTGCCCACAAGTCATAGGGCTTTCCAAACAATCATCGCAGCAGAAGAGGAGCATTTAAAACGAGAAAAGAGCAGTTCCATTAGATGTAGATTCCAAAAAGCCTCAGCTTTACCAAAAACATACAGCAGAGTAAAACCCCACGTAGCCAGGACATCAAAAAGAATATAATACAGACTGTGGAAACCCTAATAACACCCAAAAAAATACAGGCCATATCAAAGCCTAAAACTCCTGAGAAGCAGATCCAATGTCACCCTTTCCTTTGCCCATCTTCTTGGGAAGAAGTGTCTGGTGAATATTAGGCAAAACACCTCCATTAGCAATTGTAACTGACCCCAATAGCTTGCTTAATTCCTCGTCGTTCCTTACTGCAAGCTGAATGTGCCTTGGCACTATACGATTCTTCTTATTATCTCTCGCTGCATTCCCAGCTAACTCAAGCACCTAATCAAAATCGAACACCCGTTTCAAATAATTTATTAACAAATTCAAGTCTGATTTGAAAAAAAAATAATTAATTATGAACTAATAACACAAAACAATTGCAAGAGGGAAAAAACCAACATTTTCAAATAAATTAGATAAGAGATTTTGTTTTGACCCAAAATCAATAAACACAAGAAAATGACCCAACAACCCCATTGAAAAAACAGCTCAAAAGGCCAAAAGGTAAAGAAAACGGACCTCGGCAGCGAGATACTCGAGGACAGCGGCGAGATAGACAGGAGCACCAGCACCAACACGTTCAGCATATTTACCAGCCTTCAAGAACCTAGCAATCCTCCCTACTGGAAATTGCAACCCTGCTTTCTGTGATCTCGACACGGACTTAGATGCCTTTGGTTTACCTCTTCCTCCCTTAGTAGACGCGCCTCCTTCCTTCGAACTCATCTTCAAATCAAATGATTTTACCAAAATACAACGCTGTAAAACCCTAACCCTAGTTTTGGTCCTAGAGAGTGGAGAAGAAATGAGAGAGGTGATTTTGATTTTTGGAGTGGTGGTGGTGGTGGTGGTGTTTGCTTATATAAGGAGAGGAGGTATGATCTGATTGGTGGGTTCAGGTATACTGGGATCGATGACGTGGCTTATGTTTTCACTCTCGCGGCGCGAAATTGAATTTTTTGTTTTTGATTTCCGCTTTTTTTTAATGGCATTTGTGGGCTTTTGGGCTTTGCTTTGCTGGCCTGATATAAATTATGTGGAGCTTCATTATTTTGATAAAATTTCTAATGTTTTTTATGCAATATCATATTAAAAAAAAATAGAATTGAATAATTCAACTAATTCCAAATAATTAATATAATTATATTGATTAATTAATAAAACAATTATATTAATTCAAAATCAAAGCAGAGAAGGGCAGGATGTTAAGCAACTAAATGTTTAATTTCATTAGACAACTAAAAAAATACATAGAAAAACCCTAAGCAATGTATATGACAACCTATAGCACATCCTAATCAAAAGCCCTAAAACTCCTGAGAAGCAGATCCAATGTCACCGCCCTTCCCTTTGCCAGCCTTCTTAGGAAGCAGAGTCTGGTTAATGTTAGGCAGAACACCTCCATTTGCAATTGTAACCGACCCCAACAGCTTCCCCAACTCCTCATCATTCCTCACTGCAAGCTGGATGTGCCTCGGTATGATCCGGTTCTTCTTGTTATCTCTCGCAGCATTCCCAGCAAGCTCAAGAACCTGAAACCCCAGAACACAAATCAGAACCCGTGATTAAAAACAAGTTTAGAGACCCAGTTAGAGAAGTTAAAGGAAACGAACCTCGGCAGCGAGGTATTCAAGGACAGCGGAGAGGTAGACAGGAGATCCAGCACCAAGACGTTCAGCATACTTTCCGGTTTTCAAAAACCTTGCAATCCTTCCCACTGGGAACTGTAGCCCTGCCTTCTGGGACCTTGACACCGCCTTGGAGGCCTTTGGCTTTCCTCTCCCTCCCCTTGTAGAGGCTACTGCTGCTCCTTTTGAACTCATTTTCACGCAAAAATCAGAGAAATGTTTTTTTTCTTCACTGGGAGAGAAGTATTCGTGTGGCATGGGGTTGGTGACGGGGCTTTGTTCATATAGGAAGAGAAGGCGTGGTTTGATTGGTGGGTATGGATTTGCGAGGATTGATGACGTGGCTGGGGTGTTTTAAATTCGCGGCGGGAAATAGATTGCTTTTCCGCTTTTGTTTTAAAAGTTTGAAAAGCTTGAAATTTGTGTGTTAGTGGGCCCTGCAATCGAAGTTAGGGTAGCAGGGCAACTTCCTTTTGATAATTAACGGTTTAGTATTAAATTAAGGTATTTTAAATAATATTTATATGGGGAGTTACATGAAAACCCTCGACATAATCTTCATTAATAAATTTAAATTATAAGAGCACGTGCTCCAATAACAAACTTAAATATCGGTATTATAAAAATCAAATATTGCTCTTGTACTCGTATTTAAAGTCTTAAAATATTACAGTGCATATACTGTTGGGCTTTCACGCTCTATATGTATGGGCTAAAACAAGCCTTTTAGCAGATACTGTTGAGAAACACCATCTGAGGCCTTTGCCCATGAAAATCCCAAAGTGGTCACTCTTTGAAATCCCATTATCCAATCTTGTAAAGGGCTAATGCCATCGGATCAATCCCCACACAAAATCATTTTAAATAAGAATTCCAATGATTTCTCGGAGTCCACCTGATTGAGTTTTACATGATTTGATTAGGGTTAATCAAGTTTAAATTTGATTGGTTAACATTTAAAATAATTTAAAAAAACTTAATTTTAACCAAATTTCGATTCATATGTTAAGTAATCAACCTAATTGGTGAATTTTATTTATTTATTTATTTTATTAATATAGGTGTCTGAGTCAGCTTGCGCGCATCTCAACTAATTTTACAGATTTTAAAATTAATAATTATATAAGTTTTTAATAACTCTGAGATTTGTGGAATTTGATCTAATAATTTCTAGAACGCAAATCTAAAATTTCAAAATACAACTATCGGATTAATAATTCTATTTATTCATGGGATGATGCAAGACGTGATGTATTTGAAAGGATTTAGCTAATTAATATACACTGTAATTTTTCATAAGTTTCACCAGGAAAAAAAAAAAAAAAACTAGAGATCTATTACTTTCATATTATAATAATTAAGAAAAAAATCAAGTCAATGCGAAACACAATAATTACGGTCTTCTCGCTGTCGAGATAGAGGGAGGAGGGAGAGAAAGCCAAGAATACAGAACAAGACAAAAGAGATTAAAGCAGGATGGAGAGGCTGAGGTGTTGAGCTTTGGTCCATACATAAAAGACATATAAAGAGAACACTGTCTTGTCAAGAGTGTGTTCATTTTTACGACCCAAAAAAACATTTTTAATTTAATATTTCTGTATAATCTGAGAATAAATTTAAAGAACTAGCTAGGTTGCGGCTAGACTAGAGTGAGGAGGCGGAGGAGGGGAGAGGGCGATATTTTTGGAGTCCAAGTGCTCAGCCACAAGAAAACAAAGAGTGTTGCTGGTTGTTGACCCAACCCCTAATGCTTCCAAAACTCATTGTGGACTGTGGGCTTCATAATAATAGTGAAGTCCCCCATGATAGCGAGCTTCATCGATGGTGACTTCAGATTATTAACTTGCTAAATCAAGGCAGAGCTTGGAGGCGTGGCAAAGGCGTAGCCACCTTCATTTGGGACGTCAACATGACATAATATCAATTAGTGGAGTGTGCTTGTATTTCATTTCCTTTTATTTTCTATATTAAAATTACTAAAATATTTAAATTATATCGATTTTAATTCATTCCTTGTATCATTTTCCATGCAATTAATTAACAGAAAAATAAATAAAATTGCCCACCACGGAAATAATTATTTTTTTTTTTTACATGAGAGCAAAACTTTGTGCAAGCTGTATAAAGGTGTAACTTTCTCAAAGTACTCAACGGTGTACTTTTTCATTGCAAAGGGAGGACGCAAGCACCTTTTTATTTTATTTTTCTCTTCTGGAAATATTAATAATAATAATAAATAAATAAACAATTGATTGCTTTGTCAAAGATTAAATGAACGGTGGACACCCAGATTCTCTCCCTTTTGTAGTCCGCACCTTACAAATCATCTTTTCTTGATTGATCATGGAATCATGGAATTATGGAATCCCAAGATTAAACTTGCTATTATTAATATAACCCAATTGACTTGATTAATGTTTAATTTAAATTTTTATTTTTATTTTTTTTAATATAATATCGTTCTAGCTTTTAAAAAAATAATCTTAAATCAATATCTTTTTTAATTAATCTAGAAAATTCAGATTAGCTCTTAATAATTATGATGGCAATAGATCAGACGTGGTAAGAATAATTTAGAACATATCCATTGTGTGGGTCCCAAATCCCGTGTCAGCACCTGGTGTTAGAAGCCAGGAAGGGGCTGTTTTCATATGGATTGGTCACTTGGGGCATTGTAGATCTGGCCACTGGCGTGGGACCACGTGTAGATACCATTCCCTTTTATGACCTACACGTGTAACATGAATGAGATAGAAGTTTGCCCCTGGTTTGTTTGTTTAAGAAATTCAACTCCTTTTCTCCTGTCTCTCTCAGTAATCAATGAAGCCAGCTTTCACAAGTGTTAATTACTTTTCATTTATTATTTATGTTCGACTTTTTCTGAAAAGAAAGTAGTTCTTCCTATTTATCTAGAAATTATTAAATTAAATGATTTTTATGGAAAATAAAATAGAAGGTTAATTTTTATTTATAATTATTAAATCTGAATCAGCTTAGAAGGTTAATTTAGAAATTTGTGATTCAAAACTTGACCTGATTGATTCATTAAGCTAATTCATGACCCGATCAAATTCAGCTAGATTAATATTAATATTAATAAATTTTAAAAAATAAAATAATATTATTTTAATTAAAAACAACATCGAGTTTGATTAATATGGTGATCTGGATAAGATATGTTATCTTAGTATATTCATTTGTACCCAATATGAAATTTCTTTGTCGTACTTGGCAGTGTACAAGACAAAAACCAAGCTGGGACGAGATTTGAATCTGTGCTTGTCATGCTTCATGAATGCATTCACAAAAAAACAGCATAATCATACCTGTACGAGTGAGGATTTCTTGTCAAATTACGTGGAGTTTCATGTATCAAACATTATCTCATAGCAATAGAATAAAAAGAGAGATCTGGAAACGAGAAAAATTGACAAAAAGAAGAATGCATTCACAAAAAAACAGCATAATCATACCTGTACGAGTGAGGATTTCTTGTCAAATTACGTGGAGTTTCATGTATCAAACATTATCTCATAGCAATAGAATAAAAAGAGAGATCTGGAAACGAGAAAAATTGACAAAAAGAAGAATCATCATGACTCTTGAGAGAAAATGGCAGCCACAACCACAGTGGGGAAAGGAAAGCAGAGGACGATTTTCTTGCTAAAATATCTCCAAACAGGATTTCAAATCGAGAGAGACCGACGAGGCAAGAAGAGATGGTGTTTTTTCCTTTATATACTTGCAGACTGTGTTTGTGTTTGAATAAAATCTTCACTCAAGATCACCACTTTTTTCCCCTTGAATTTATGAACTTGAAAGACTAGTTGATTCTGATCTGCTCGTAAATAGCAAGAAAAAAAAAAAAAGTTATATCCGACCCTCTTAAGCTTTAGCTGGAAGCCTGGAAGTTTCTCCATTTGGCTGGGAAATAAAACTGCTTGTGACTTGAAGTTGCTGTGTAGATATTATCCTCCACTCTAGTATTTTAATGCAGGATTGAAAGTTGCTCCTCGTCGGAGGAAGGATTCAATGCACCCTTTTAAGAATTTTAACCTGTTTTCAATTAAATGTTTTTTTTAATTATTTTTTTAGTATTTTTTAATTATTTTGATATACTGATGTTAAAAATAAATTTTTAAAAATAAAAAAAATATTATTTTAATATTTTTCTAAATAAAAAATATTTTAAAAAATAATTACTAATACACTTTCAAACACCCTCAAAATCTCAACCCAATCAACAACCAGTAAAATGTATAGTATAAATGACCAGTAAAATGTATAGTATAAATGATGAGATGCATGGCAAAAAAATCTTTTATAGGCTTTGCCCAACATGTGATTGGGCCTCGGCCCAATCACTAGACGGAGCATCTAAGCTGTTTGGTCTTCGCATTTTTTTGAACAATGAAACTATTAATTTACCCTTAAAATAAATATAAAAATAAACCGAGTGAAATTACTTTTTCACTTTTCATCTTTTTTTTTTGTATAATGGAATTACTTAACTACCTTTGTAACTTTATTTTTTTTGCTTGCATGTAAGAGTGTTTTTGTCATTTAATTATGATTTTTTTTTGTAATTATCAAATAGAGTCGGAGGTAATTAGGTCTTTTAATGTATTTAAAATTTATTTTAAAAAAAGATGGCTAAAATATGCAACAATAGGGGGAAAGGGTTTGCACCATTCAGGCAGCACGTGCAAGATCCTTTGACGGTCAAACATTGCCTTCTATTGATGACAGAGAGCGTGTCAACGGTGAATCGATGATGTGGTTGTAATTGACTTTTTTTTCTTCTCCTTATTATCTCTCTTCTCCTTAGCAAAATACAAAAGTTTCATTTTATTTGTTTTTTATATAGTTTGGTCATTGTTTTTTGCTATGTATCTATTATCTTTTGTATTTTTTTTCTCTAATTTTGTCTCTCATCATCTGGTTTCATTTATTTTTGTATATTATATCTGTTCCCGTTCTTTTTATTTCTATTTATTTGTTACCATTTTCCTTGTTGAATTTTATTTTTAATCTCATCGCTCAACATTTAATTTTAACTTGTTTTGATGTCAAATTTAGTCCATTTTTTATTGCTATTTGTTTTGTTTTGGGTCAATTTTGATTGCTTTTTTTTCACCAATTTCATCTCTTAGTATTTTGTGATTGAGTATTTCATTATTTTTTAGGGTTTTTTTTCTATAGGATTAGTCATGAGCTCATGAATAGGGTTTGATAATTAAGATTTATTTTATTCACTCGTATGTTAATCAGGTCTTATATTTGTCATGTTAATTTAAAGGAGCTCGAATTGATTTTTTTTATGTTTTATCTTTGTTGTTTCTTTGTTATATGTATTTTTTTTATTTGTATTATTAAAATTATATAAATTTATTAAATTTAATCAAATCATTTATTGTTTTAATATTATTTTTTACAGTGAAAAATATCCAGACTAGCCCATGACATAGCATGTACCTACTATCTAGTAATCACTGCCGCCTGCCGCCTGCCGCTTCATTTATCATGATTGTCAAATATCACTCGTAGTTGTTTTTTTTTATAAATATCCGACCCTTTAAGCCTTACCTGGAAGTTTCTCCATTTGGCTGAGAAATAAAACTGCTTGTGGCTTGAAATTGCTGTGTAGATATTATCCTCCACTCTAGTATTTTAATGCAGGATTGAAAGTTGCTCCTCGTCGGAGGAAGGATTCAATGCACCGTTTGACAGTGAATTTTAATATGTTTTTCATTAAATTTTGATTTTTTTAATTATTTTTTTAATATTTTTGAATCATTTTGATATGCTGATGTCAAAAATAAATTTTAAAAAATAAAAATATATATTATTTTGATGTTTTGCAAAGTGAAAAATACTTTGAAAAACAATTACTAATACACTTTTAAACACTTTTAAAATCTCAACCTAATCAACAACCAGTAAAAGATATAGTGTAAATGATGAGATCCATGAAAAAATATCTTTTATGGCTTTGCCTAACATGTGGTCAGGCCTCGGCCAAATCACTAGACGAAGCAGCCAAGCTGTTTGGTCTCCGCATTTTTGTTGGACAATAAAACTATTAATTTACCCTTAAAATAAATATAAAAATAAAATAAGTCAAAGGATATTTTTTTTACTTTTTTATTTTTTTGCATAATAAAATTACTTAACTATCTCTCTAATTTTATTTTTTCCGACTTGCATCCAAGAGTGTTTTTGTCATTTAACTATGATTTTTTTTTGGTAACTATCATATGGAGTTGGGAGGTAGTTAGGTCTTCTAATTTATTTAAAATATGTTTTAAAATAAAAGATAGTTAAAACATGCAACGGCAAGAGAAAGGGGCTTGCACCCATTAGGCGGCACGTGCGAGCTCTTTTAACGATCAAACATTGCCTTCTACCAATGACAGGGTGCGTGTCAGCGGTGGATTGATAATGTGGCGCTAATAGATTTTTTTCTTCTCCTCCTCATTTTCTCTCTCTTCTCCTTAGTAAAATAAAAAAATTTCATTTTATTTGTTTTTTTATACAATTTAGTCATTGTTTTTTTGATTGCTGGTTATCTATTATCTTTTGTATATATTTTTAAAATTTTTTTGTCTCTTATCATTTGGTTTCATTTATTTTTTTATATTATATTTAGTTCTTGTTTTTTTAATTGCTATTTATTTATTACAATTTTTCTTGTTGAATTTTATTTTTAATTTCATCTCTTAACATTTAATTTTAATTTATTTTGATGTCAAATTTATTCTCTTTTTTTATTACTATTTTTTTTTTGTTTTGGGTCAATTCTGATTGTTTTTTTTTTCCCACCAATTTCATCTCTTGGTTTTTTGTGATTGAGTATTTCATTATTTTTTAGGGTTTTTTTTTCTATGGGATTAGTCTTGGGCTTATAACCAGGGTCACGAGTCTAAAATATTAACACAAGTTGACTTTTGTGTTTTTTAGGTTCTTTATTAAATTTTATTTTTTCCCATCTTATCTTTCAATGTTTAATTTATTGAAAATTGATTTTCAAGCTTGTTTTTTTTATGAGACTATCATAATATTATACTCACTGTGAGGAGGTTAACAGCTTAACCTGGTTTGAATCATATATGTTTTTTCTTAATCTTGCCCTCAACACTATATTGCTTGATAATTAAATTTTATTTTATTTAATTTATTTTTGATTAAGTTAGCTTGGTATCTTAATCAAGTCTTATATTTGTCATGTTAAGCTCAAATTGATTTTTTTATCTTTTATCTTTGTTGTTTGTTTTGTTATATGTATTTTTTTATTTATATTATTAAAATTATATAGATTTAATCAATCATTTATGGTTTTAATATTATTTTTTACTGAAAAATATCCAGACTAGCCCATGACATAGCATATACCTACTATCCAGTAATCGCTGCCGACCACCGCTTCATTTATCATGGTTGTCGAATATCACTCGTAGTTGTTTTTTTTTTTTAAATATCTCCTCGTACAAACATGGTTATTTTTTACTACATAACTCTGAACTTTATAAAGTGATAGGATAAAATTTACAATAAAATAAATATAAATACCTTTCAATATGTAATCCCTTAAAAGTGTTTTTTTTTTACGATTTGAATAATACATTTCTCTTCTCCAAAATAACAATATTTTTTTAATTAAAATTATACTTAATTATCCATAATTATTATAATTATTAAACAAATGATTAAATTAAAAAAAATCTTTCCATTTACAATATTCAAAAGACACGGAAAAATTATATTTGGTTACTCAAGTTCTAATATTTTTCATCTTTAGTTTCTTTTTACAATTTAATTCTAAACTTTATTTATTTTATATTTTATTTTTTAATATTAAAAGGAAAGATAAAAAGTAATTAATGTGTGCAAGTTCATACTTCCAGCCCTAAGCATGCTCGATCTTCTTATAAATAGCGCTTGTTAGTTTTTTTTATATTAATAATTTTTTATATAAATTTATTAATATAGTATTTAGGTAATTTATTTGATTATGCTATAGTTTTCAACTAATATTTTATATTTTATGGTAATACTAACAATTACCTTCTGAATAATACTAACATAGAATAATTAATTATTCTATGTTATAATATTGACCTTCTGGTTATTTAAACCGGGAATACAAGCTTCAGGCTTGGCTTGCCAAGTGTTCGAGACGGACCCTGTTTGTCCTCAAGTGCCTTGGCGCCGGCCGCATGCACTTAAGCTTTCGTAGAGTTCCTTTCTCAAATTTAGTAATTTTTTATTTATATATATATATATATAATTATTCGTTTTGTTTTAAGTTATATTTATTGCGTCATAATCACTAAAAACCCATTCCAGAAATCAGAATTAATTTTTACATCACTGGGTCCCACACAATAGTTATCTTTCGGCCGCTTACTTTTGTCGTCTCTCAAATCCCACTAAACACTCAGTGCGCACTCTACCACTCATGTTCACAATCCTGCTAAAATGCGCCAGAATTCTTATCCTCCACCCCTTACACATTTCTACTTCTCCCTGTGAGATTTACCATTTATTGCTACCATCATTTCTCTCTCTCCCTCCTCAAAATTTGTGAATTTTGCAAAGCTTAAAGGATATACCCATTTCATATTTTATGGCCTCTTATAAGCTTTGATAATGAATGCAAGTTATGGTGATTAGAGCTATAAAGATGGAATCTTTCGTGTTTGGTCACACTATGTGAAGTGAGTTTTCAATTGGGCTGGTCTTAAAAAGGATCTAAATTGATATACTAGATTTTGTTTTTTGGATATTGTCTTCAAGAAGAAGTATTAGTTTCATGGCTGGAAGTAATGAAGTCAATCTCAATGAAAGCAAGGTACTCTCTGTTTTTTTATCCCTCCCTTTGTCTTTTACATTTTGTACTCTTGTGGTGATCAAAGCTGGTGTCTTTTGATGGGTTTTTTGTGGTTTTTGTGTTTTGGTGGTTTGAAGTTGAAAATCAGCTGGATTCGGAGCGAAATCTAGATGTTTTTGGTGGGGTTTTGAGATTTTGATTCGGTTGGTGAAGGAAAATTGGTTTGGGTTTTATGTTTAAGCATCTTAGATTCTTTAGGTTATATATTGTTTGATATTTTTGGGTTTTATGTTCTTGTTTTTGTTGAAAGAAGGAAGCTTGTTGATTAGTATAAGGGTTTTGGGATGTTTTGTTTTGAAGTTTTATTGGATTCTGAGATCATATAACGGTAGTTTGTTGATAGGTTTCTGTTACACGTGGAATATCTGATTTCTGGTCTGGAAGTACTGTTTTGGTTATCTAAATTCTAAATGCTGAACTTGGCTTATTAATCTTGGATCAATTTAGTTCAGGGAACATGATTTGGTTTATGGATAAATCTGTTTCTTGTTAGTATGTTTTTCAGTCTCTACTTGCTTGTTTGTTGGTTTTTCTAGTACTTAGTTTGTGAAAAATTATCACCATTTCTGGTTTATGGCTTGCTATTTTACTATTCGGAATGAAAAAAGTGAAGATTTTGATCCTTTGTTTTCTGAATAGATGGTGGTACCCCTGAACACATGGGTCCTCATATCAAATTTCAAGCTGGCTTACAATCTTCTTCGTCGTCCTGATGGGACTTTCAACCGCCACTTGGCAGAGTTCCTTGACCGGAAAGTTCCTGCCAACGCAAATGCAGTTGATGGGGTTTTCTCATTTGATGTTATCATTGACCGTGGGACTAGTCTTCTTAGCCGGATCTATCGACAGGCTGATGCGCAAGTATCACAACCAAATATTGTTGACCTTGAGAAGCCTAACAACTTGGATGTTGTCCCTGTCATAATCTTCTTTCATGGTGGAAGCTTTGCTCACTCTTCTGCAAACAGTGCTATATATGATACACTCTGTCGCCGCCTGGTGGGCCTTTGCAAGGCTGTGGTAGTGTCTGTGAATTATAGGCGTGCACCTGAAAATCGATACCCATGTGCTTATGATGATGGATGGACTGCTCTGAAGTGGGTTAATTCAAGGGCATGGCTCCAGAGTAAGAAAGACTCTAAAGTTCATATATACTTGGCTGGGGATAGCTCTGGTGGTAACATTGTTCACCATGTTGCTTCAAGAGCAGTAGAATCAGGAATTGAAGTATTGGGCAACATGCTGCTGAACCCAATGTTTGGTGGGAAAGAGAGAACAGAATCGGAGAAGCGATTAGATGGCAAATATTTTGTAACTCTCCAGGACCGAGATTGGTACTGGAGAGCATTTCTTCCTGAAGGAGAAGATAGGGACCATCCAGCATGTAATCCATTTGGTCCAAAAGGTAAAAGCCTTGAGGGAATGAAATTCCCCAAGAGTCTTGTTGTGGTGGCTGGTTTAGATCTTGTTCAGGACTGGCAATTGGCATATGCTGAAGGTCTCAAGAAGGCTGGTCAAGATGTGAAACTTTTATATCTGGAGCAAGCAACAATAGGGTTCTACTTGTTACCCAATAACAATCACTTCCATACAGTGATGAATGAGATAAGTGAATTTGTGAGTCCTAACTGTTAATAGGGTTAACTATACCAACTGGAAGCCATACTTGACCGAAGCTTGACGATTCCTCTTTGGCTAATTACGTGTTGTTTGCTGTTTATATGATTGTGTAGTGTTAGTACTTTCTGTTTTATTGATCATACGTTGTTGCATTCTGCTACTCTTAAGGTCCGGTTCTTCAAGTTTCCGAAACATCTGGGTTCTGTTATTGGGTGCAGAAGGTGGTTCAGCATCTAGCTTGTTCGGAATATGTTCTGTTATATATCCATTTTCCTGAACTCGAGTGGTGTAGTTTTTGAAGCTTTAGTAGCAGTGGGGGGCTGTCTCACTCAGTTTCGCAGACCTACCACATTTAAGGTTACCCTTTCTGACTTCCAGCCCCAAAGGAGAGGAAGACAGAACTACTGAGTTTATATTTGGTGGCTGATCCATTGCGGTCTATGGGTCGAAACCTCACTAATGTTATATGGCTAATTTTAGAACATGGATTGGAAGAAAGTCCATGGTACTGTGATCCTGTATGTTTATAGATATGATTTAGTATATATAAAGGTGTTTGCTTATCTTTTCTTTCTCACTCGATTTTGCCTTTTCCTTTTTGTCATGTATTGTTCTCTTTGATTTCTTCTTCACATTCTACTGGCAACTGTAAATATGACTGTTATTGCGAATTTAGAAATTATCAATTATTCCTATTTAAGTAAACTTTAGATTCCTTATTTAAGAGTTTGTCATAGCATTGTTGATGAACCTTTATCTGAATCTGATAATGTCAAGCATGCAAGTATACACCTCCAAAATTGAGGCCTGGTAACTGTCAGAGGAGCGTATCTTTTCTTCCATATCGTATCTTGTTACGGAGTGACTATATTTTGGACCGAAGACCAGGTCTTATATTGTTATGCTGTGAGAATCACAAGGTTTTATGTTTAGGATTGAAAGCAGTTTCGGAATTGTGGGGCCCCTAAATAACTTCAGCTCTGTTAATGTCTTCTAATGTAAAGCTACCTTGATAATGTACGTATACAGATGACTCAAGCTTGCGGAAGACCTGCAGCTCCTGTTTTATTTCTTGAAGACACTTTGCAAGGCACAGTAACCCAAATGTGATTGTCTGGATGGACAGTATCTGGATAATGAGCATCATCAATCTCGATTGTTTTGCTGTGGTGTGTTGTTGAAACTGACCATGGTCGAGGCTGAAACCACTCTCAGATCACTGTGATGGCTAGTTGTGTAAATATAACGCAAAGATATGGGATCAAGTCTGTGAGTCATCCAAAACTCTGCAGGCTTGTCTGTTGTGTTTGTAGGTACGCTTCTGGAGTTCTAACCAAAAGCAAAGTGGGCAACATGTGAATAATGTGTAGTTTGAGCTGGAAAGTTTTTTTACAAGGGAGTGCTATTGCTACAGTTAATTGTACTTCCTACCTTGAATTATGAAGCTATACAAGATGCTAGAATGAACGAAGAGATAAAAACAAAGGTGCCTGAAGCACTGCACTGAAGGACAGTTTGTAACAATGACATTTACGAGTAGTAGCTGTCTCTGCTCTAGACCCAAAGTCAGGCTTTCACCAGGCAACAATAATGCAGCAGGATATGTCTTTGATACTAAATAAGATTTAACACTAACATAGCATATAAGTATAGATTGTTTTTGGATAATTGGGAAGCAAGTGGAAAGAGGCATCAAAGCGTGCTGCCTTTTAGTCCACTAATTCTGTTACCCTGGCCTCAAATCTATCCCTACAAAAGGATGCGGGGGTATTGCAACAAATGATTGGAAGCGAATTCCAAGTACTCCATTTTTGCTGTTGATAAAGATTGATTTGATCTTTTCTTGGCGTTTCTTGACGGCGTGTTGTCGATGCATAATTTGAGGGCTTGAATGGCAGAGAAAATACAAAAATTGGCTTGTTTTGAAAGATATAAGCCCATTTAGTGGTGGTTGGAATTTGGACATGTCTAAAGGGACCACATTAAAACCACTTACCACCAATAGAAGGAATATTAGTACTTGTTTGTGTAATGGTTAAATAACAGCTAGCTCTTGACAAAGACATGAAAGGCTTGTTTGATTTGACTTGGGAGACTCATAGTTAATCACATTGATAGCTTGTTCATTTCAATGGACACAAAGGAAAAACAAATTAGTTTATTGTGTGCAAATCTTGCTTGTTTTATATAAATGGTTAATGCTAGTTTAAGGTGTTTAGCTATCATTAAGCCGATTGTTTCAGCCCCCTTTAAGGGATATTTTTCTAGCAGAAAATCAAAGCCACTGCTTATTCAAGTGGGGTTCTCTTTAATCATGAGCTATGAGTAGGAAGTCTAGTAGGACATCTATGATTTGTGCTAGAAATCCGTTTAGATTGTGGTTTATTCCTCTTGATTAACTATTGATACAGGTCACTCAGCATTATCGGCCTCAGAAGGGAGCAAAAGACCCAAAACACAACAACTGAGAAGGCCCAATTTTTTTCTTTTCTGAAAGGCACTGATTTGTTGTTGCCATAATTTCTGAAAAAAAGGTTAGAAGTGTGGCTGGCAAAGCATAAAACACTGATTCAGACCCCCACCAGATCCAACAGATAATCACCAGCATATCAACATTTTGTTTTAAGAAGGAAGAAGGGGAGTTTCGCAAATCTGCATCTTCACTACCTGGTTCCCCAACATGCTTTGCTTAGCATAATGTTACAGATGAGCTGTATAACCAGCGTAGCATTGGCACCACAATAACTAATAACAGTCTGGAGTCTTGAGGGAAGTTTTGTTCAGGAACGAAGAACGTGACAATTCTAAGAATTGGAATAGAATTTCATGCCTCTATGATAGCAACATAAATTCCAAAGGACTGATGCTACGAAAAAGGGGCCAAAATATAACAGTAACAGTCTAACAGAGCAAATGACAGCTTAGCTGCATTCTCCTACCCATGGTTTTTGGAAAAGAACTATGTGAACAACCAGGGATCTTGTTTCCATTGAATACAGTCACTGGATTTCTCATAATAGAATATTATGCCAACATGAAATATGAACCAAAAAGAATGAGGTACATTGGAACTCCTGAGAAGCAGTCCAAGAATGATCTAAGGTTTTAATTAAGGCATATAAACTTTCCGGTTGGGAAAAAATCCAATTATCCAAGAGCCATACGAAACCGTTATGGCAAGAAGGAAATATACTCCAGTTATTCAAGACAACCCAACTACAGCAATCAAAAGAGTTCACTGAACCACTATAGTTATAGTAGAGCACAATAACGTCCCGAAACATGCCCTGCTTATTGTGCTAGAGTGTGGTTGAACATTTCCCACAAATTATGCATAGCATATAAACAAGATGCAGATAGTAGCTACTAGGCTGTTGAAAAAACCACCTGTTGTTGCAATGTCAGGTTTTCAGACATCATCTAAAACGAAAGTTAAGAGTACCAAGATGGCATAACTCTGCCCTAAGGTAGAGCTTGATTAAGCATGACTTAATTCTAGAACTAAAGCAACATGCCTAGAAAGGGAAAATTGATCATCAACGTACTCTAGCAACATATGCAAGAGAAACTGCTGCAGCGACAACTGTAGTTGCCGAAGACATTACACTCAAAAGGCCGTTCTTCTTCTTTGCCCTTGCCACAGAATCCCTCAGGTATTCTACTTGCTGCTTCATGTCCTCCACCATTGTCTCCTTGTTTCTAAAAGCAGTCTTGATAACTTCCAGCTCACTTGCATACGGTTCAATTTCACTGTCAAGCATCTTTTCAGTAACAGTCATCTCTTCTTTTCCATTGTTCGATTCACACAACAATGCAACAGTGCTCTTCAACATGGTTAGTGCTCTATCTGAAATAGTGCCAGCGGACTCCATTTTGTTCCTCAAGTCAATTATTTTCCCCTCTGCCTCTGTGAGATGCTTTTGTACCAAATCTTTTTCCTTCTCCAGCAAAGAAACTTGGGTTTCCATTTCCTTCTTCTGCTTGGCCAGATTCTCATGCTCGCTTTTCATCTTTGCACAATCCTTCACAGTTTCTTCAACTCTCTTCTCCATCTCCAAAACTTTAGACCTCAAATTCATGCCAATCCTTTTCTCCCCATCCAAACTCTTTTGAGCATTATCCCTCTCAAGCCTTACTTGCTCAAGAGCACCTTTGTAATGACTAATTTCAGAAGCTACTTGTTTGTACTTAACTTCCTGATCCTTGATGGATTCTTGCATCGAAAAAATATCATCCCTTAAATGACCCACCTCCTTATGCAGCTTCTCAATTTCACCCTCCTTAATAACTTTCACTTCCTCAATCTCATTCTTCTCTCTCAACAATTTCTGAACCAATCCTTTCTTATCCTCAATTTCAGCATTAGCCATGATCTTATATTTCTGGCCAGCATCATTTTCCTCCATTAACCGCATAATAGTTCTTTCCTTTTCCTTCTTCTCTTCCATCAAACCATCAATTTCCCTTGCCATTGCATTCTTTTTCTCCAGCGCCTCCCCCAAAGTCTCCTCCAATTTCATAACTTTTTTGCGCAAAATTCCCTCCTCCTTTCGCAAATTTGATACAATCTCATTAAGTTCCCCTGCTTCTCTCTCCAACTCAATAATCTTCAACTTATGCTCACTTTTTTCAACACCAATCTCATTCCTTTCCCTCACAATCCCCTCAATCTCTCGCTTCAAATACTCAATTTCTTCCACTCTCTCCATCAAATTATTCTCAGCCGAACCTCTCAACCTTTTAAGCTCCTCGATTTCTTTCTCTCTATCCTTCTTTTCCTTAACCAACAAAGCATATTCTTTCTTCAGTTTCTCAATCTCTTCCTCGCTCTCCCTCTCCCTCTTCTCTAATTCAATCACTCTATCTTTCAAACCATCAGCCTCCTTCATCCAATTATCAACATCACTCTTCAACAGATCCCTCTCGAGACAAACCCGACTCAATCTATCTCTCTCAGCCTCAACACTCATCGTTAGCTCCTTAACCTCACTCTTCAAGACCCCAATCTCATTTTCCTTCTCTTTCTTTTCTCTCACCAAACCATCTACAAAACCACCCATTTCAGCCATCTGTGTCTCAATAAAAACACAAAACAACCCCTTTTCTATCTCCAAACTCACTTTCCCATCACTGATTTTACCCAACTCAGTCTCCAACTTACTCTTTTCGTTACTAGACAGAGCCAACTCAGTCTCCAAAGCCTCCTTAGCTTTCACCAGAGACTCAACTTGTTCTCGGCGTTTTTTCGCTTCTTTGACAAGCAAATCATTGAGAGTCTTCAAAGATTGAAACTTTTCATTAGGGTTTTCCATGGAGGGTGGTGGTTGTTGATTCTGGGTGTTTAAGTTTCGATTTTGATCTTGTGGGTTCTCTTGCTTGGGGTCTTGGGTTTGATGGGTCGCTTTCTTTTTTGCCATTTTTTTGGTGGTGGTGAAACGATATGAAGATTTTAGGGTTAGGGTTTTGCTAGGTTTTTATGGTGGAGAAATGAGATAGAGTAGAAGTGATCAGGAGATAAGAGGCACATATAAAGAGATAGAAGAGAAGGGGTTTTCTTTAGAGAGAGAAATTGGGGGGGAGTTATAGGGTTGTTGAGAGTTCAAAAATTGGCTCCGAGTTTCAAGGATTTAGGGAATCTCATTTTCAATAGTTTTATTAAAAATATTTTTGAGGAAAAAAAGAAATTGATTTTTTCAAAAATATTTTCAATAGTTTTGTTTTTTTTTTTTGTGCTAGGTTTACATAGGCATGAGGATAAGCATGATTTTTTGTTATTTATTTATTTTTAACCATGGATTTTGTGATATCTCAATTACTATAATATTTACTGTGAAAATATGAATTTTGATTATGTTAATTTTAAAGACATGGTTAATATTGTAGAAATATTTTTTTACAGTGATATTAATTTTATAGGAATTTGTTTTTTAAATCTTGGTTTGGACCTTTGTAACCTCACCCCATTTGCAAATTTAATTACTTCTTTTTATCAATGTTCATAAATTTAATTGTTGAGATTTTTATAAATAAATTATCCGAAACATTAGTATAATCCGATCTTAACTGAAATGAATTTAGGATTTGAAAAACTTATTTTTCAATACCTTGAAAGTAGATTACAAATTTTTATTTATATAAAAATAGATTAAAACTTATGGAAAATAATTTTGTATGAATGCTCTGTTTAGACATGGCTGATTTATTGTTTAGGTCAATCCCTCTAATTTACAGCTCTAAAAATAAAGAATTTAGTATTAAAATTAATTTTTTCAAAATACCCATCTAATTTTTAAATACATTTGACCTTTCTAGTAAAATGCTGAGCACATTTGTATCATGAGAAGTGATTTTCAATCAAATTGCTAAAAATGCTAACTCTTCCAAGTGATGGAGGGTTGGAGTGCAGTGCTGCCATTAGCAACTTGTATCCTAACAGTAAGCCTTATATGCAGAGTTCCAACATGTTTCCAGATCCTCATACAAGGTAACCTGCATGTTTTTACTTTCTTCTTAACATTACAAGATGAATTATGCCTATATTAGCTATGAATTATGGAATTTTTTAGGCTAGGAATCGGTCGGTAGTTTCTTATTTTGGCTTGGCAACATCGATGATGTTAATCTGCTTAGATGCAACGATTGAACTTCTGACAAAATGTATGGGTATCTGGTAAGAAAGCAGGAGCAGAAGAGTGCTGCTGAAGTAGTAAAAATGCTGTTTCTCCTTAATCAAGGTTTGCATCCTGGGATTCTAGCAACGATTATTCCTCTATGAACTGTGATGCGCCAAAAACAATTATTCCTGTAAGCAAGAATTTCTACTCAAGATAGATATGGAGCATAAAATCTTACTGGATAGGAAATTTTATAAAAGCTTCTTGGATGTAAGTTTGATGTTATTTTCTGAATGCCAAGCAGATTGTTATCAACTGGAAATTTTTCTTCTTGTAGACTGCATTGCATTCATCAGACAATTGCTGTAGTCTTTGTTACTAGAAACTGAGTGCTGATCAGTCAGTTTGTCGAATGCAAGCCATTAACCAACCTGAGCAAACTTGGAAGTTCAATCTTGACTCTAGAGAAAATCTCTTTGTTTTATAAAATCGGAATAATATGAAGTCTAACGTTAAAAATAACACGTATGCTGTTCATATGATGGCTGAAACCAACCACTCTATATATAGAAAAAACCAAATCAAACTCTTCAACTTGGTTAAAAAAAATCCAAAAAAGTAAAATAATTAGAAAATTAAAAAAAACAACATCTCCAGAGTCTATTTTGAGGTCTTCTTGACCTCAGTTAGTACAAGAGGGCTGGTTTGAGCTCGTAGAATGTCCTGAAAAAATTTAAATCCCACCCAATGATCAAATAAAAAGTTACAACTGTTTTTGTAAGAAATCCCGTGTGACATGTCTGGATTTCTTCTTGAGCTTTATCTTACTTATCTAGTCACAGTGAAATTTAGACACACAACTTCTATACTACAAGGAGGTTGTTTGTAAACCTAATTCAATATGTAGCTTTTTATATGGATATGAAATTCAAAAATTTTCTAGCCCTCCTCTATCCTCTAATGTTTCCTGTTGAACTGAACAAACTCAAGGTAATATATGGCTAGCATGAGTTGAAATCTTTTGTGCACTCTTTCTGTGATAAACCAGGTGAAGCTAATCATATTCACTGGCTGGGAAACTTCTGAAATAGTAGATGTTATTCATGATATAAAGCACATGATGGGCGATGTGTTGTTCCGGTTAGTCTTGGAGATGGTTGCTTTTCGGCCGAGCAGAGCCAAATTCCCTTGCTGTTGCAGACTGCAAGTGTGCCATAGCCATTCCTCATGGCAATGATGGCTTCCTAGACTCCAATCCAATGCACTATATGGACTTGCTTGTGAGTTGCCTTATAGTCCTAGAAGGTGATTCTTAACCTTCAATCTTGTCCATTTTAGGGTCCTTTGGTACGAGATACATAATAGAAATTTACAGATGTAAATGGCAATGCAGCTTGAAGAAATGTTGTCTCCAAGGAGCGTAGCGTGATGTCAAATGACTTGAGATTTGCACAGTAGATCTCGAGTTCGAGTAAGGACATGCATCTCTTATAAGAGCTTGGGACAGCCGGGGTTTTACTCGCTCACCTAAACCCACAAAATACGCTTTCCGAGAACTGGAATTTCCTCATAATCCAAAAAAATATAATGTTAAGATTAGTTTTAGTTTTCTGAGGTGAGGTCTATGTATGCATTCCAATTAATGATTTCGATTCTCGTTCTTATGTTGGGCATAAAGAACTAGTAATCAAAATCATCTTTCCATTGCATTGATATATATATATATATTTCGTTGTACATCCTATGCTGATCTGAATGTTCAAATCCTTGATTTTGTTCCAGATACACAGCTAAAAACTTTGTAAAATTTGGAGGCGCTCGAGATACAGATCATCCTGAGATTAGGCAACCATCGGCACTTGATATTTGGACCAATTTACTCTTTGCTTGAGTATAAGCCTCTTGGTCAATGAGGGTGGTTTTGAAGCCCAGCCCCCTTAAAATGCCCATGGAGGCCAACATATCCAATCAATTTACAAACTGTTGCGTCAGCAAGTCTTAAAAGAAACCTTGAAATTGTAAGTTTCAGGAATAAATTATCAATAAATTCAAGAAAGAAATCAAAAGCAATGCGCCGTGTTCCTTATAATGCTAGAATATATTCTTTTTGGATTTTGCAGAAGGGCTTTCCACTGACAAGTAAAATCTGTTCACAGACAAAATTTCTTATGCAGGAAGACATTAGGCAATGCCAATGAGAGGGCAAGATTTTACCATTCCTTCAAATGAATATGCTGACTTAAAAATGTATCTTGTTCCTCTAGCTGTGAAGGCAGTTTAGAATCCGGAGTCCGAACTAGACAATCAAACTTGCTCCAGAACATTCAAAAGAGAGCTAGTTCTTTCCTTTCAATGCTCAACAATTTGCAGTGGGAAATTGTCTAACTCAGTCTTTTGATGAGTTAAAGAAGGAAATTTCAACAAAAAAATGAAACAATTTGCAGTCCGCAACTGACCATGCTGAATCTGTATTTGCCCGAACTCTACTTTCAAGGCTTTGGAAATCTTGTCAGGAAAATCATAGCTATCATCACTTTGTAAAACTCTATTCATATAGTAATCCATCCAAGGATACTTTTGTTCCACTCTCTTGAACTTCCCTAAATTTTAATTCCATGGTGTTGGGGGATTTGCGCTGGGAGAGTCACTTGTACCCGAACATGTGAAGGCTTATATACAAGCAAGGACACCACTTTAACCCAAAAGCTTAGACTAATAAGTTTAGCTCATCTTATACATAAGCATCCTAAACTTTTTATTCATAACCGATGTGTGATTCCCCACTCACATGTGAAACTCAACACGTTGAGAATGCAGTGCTGATAACTTTAAACATTCTATGAACTTGTGAGTAATGCTATTTCCAGTTATAGGATACCTTTCTAGGAGAAATCCTCGGTGATCTTAGCAGGAAATGTACATTGAAATCAGGCATTTAACTCAAAGCCTCGTAAGATCATAGCAGAATGAGATATGTCAAAAGCAAGGCAACAAGAAAAACTAGTATAATTCATAGAAAATGTCAATTCTGCAGCTTAAGATTGTGAAGGTATCAAGAGATTACAGGCAATCTGCTGCTACTGGAAGCTCTGAAGAACAGAAGAGTATATGTTGAAGGTAATGGAATAGTAATTCTGGATATATTTTTCGCTTTTTTTTTTTTTGTGTGGATCGTCATTGTGTTGTTACCTACAAGTTTCTATGCCATTCTCAGGCATGAAATTGAAACCTGACGTTCACTAATCCCAGAGTAATTAATAGTACTGTACAAGAAAATTGCGAAATCAGTTCCTCGTGATGGAATATGCTAGATCCAGATCTGATCATTTATTGAATCCATGCTTCAATTATGGCCTTAGAATTGGTTATCTTTGAAAGTCTGGTACACCCCCTGATAAGATGGAACCTGACTCTACACATTCTAACCTCAGGAAGCTTTTTTCTGCGGGAAAGCCTAAAATTGCTCGTGTCTGTGAAAGCACATGGTCCTGTCTCATTATAAAATTGCTTGTCTAACAGTTGTTCCGTTCCAAGTTGGCAAAGTGCCTATTCCTTAAAAAACTCTGGTATTTACCTTCCACTGAGGGAACGTTTGGGAACGCGGCTGCGGCGGCGTTACCAAAAAATTTAATTTTTTTTTTTTTACTAAAATTTAATATGGTTTGTACATTTTGGATCGTTTTGATGTGCTGATGTCAAAAATGATTTTTTAAAAATGAAAAAACATCATTGGCATGTATTTTGGCACGAAAAGTTATTTGAAAAGCACCCGCAACCACACTGCAAAACACGCTCTAAATATAAAATGTGGGAGTTATAGCTTCTAGTTCTACCTACATGCACTTGCTTGCTGTTGACAAAATTGGTATCATATAATATGACCAAGATTGAGAATATACTTGAAGAATACAATACAGGCATTCTGCATTCAATACAAAATAATATAGGGAATCAGATTTTAGAATCTGCCCATCTGGAAACGCAATCTACCAAATCTGCTTAGGTTTTTTAAATCATATATAACCACCTACTCCCTCTCCCATTTTTTGGAAAAACTAGCCTTCCAATCTATCCATCAATGAGGTTCCTTATTAGTCACTAATGGGAGTTTAGTCCATTGACACTCTTCCTTGTTGAGTGTGATAAGTGATAAGATTCAGATTCAAGTCCTACTCCTGCTATCTTCAAAACTTCAAGAAAGCCATATATATATACATGCCCTGTGAGAAACATATCAAACTGGAAGAGCAAAAAACTGAAGTGAAATGGTTTGTTAATAATGCTTTAAACAAGAGCCATGCAGATAAATATAGAACTCTGCCATTACAGCATGTATTTTGGCCTTTGCTTCAACATACCTGCAGACCAGGAGACATCCCACCTCATATGGAAAACAGTTGACCTTGATGAAAAAACACATCCATTCATTGAATGTAATGCATGGATTATGGAATGGTTGATTTAAATATACTGCAGGAGATAAACAAATCACCCCATCAAAGTGGAGTTTTCTTTGTTTTTGATATTTGACACCGAAGTACATTACCAACCACCTGTCCTCTTAAGAAATTCAGTATGATATCGCTAATGGTCGGTGGCTACAATTTTTATATGGCCAATGTGTGTGTTTGTCCTTGATGTAACGTGGCATCCAAGCTTATTCATCCAGATGGAAGCATGGCCATTGAATCAGTCGTGGTCAACGTTGTAGCAGACCAATATTGCAGGACTAAACCCTTCAGTTTGGAGTGGTTTGAGGTGCACCACCACATTGGTTATTGGAGGTTTTTCAAGAATGGTTGAGTGAGGATTTCATTAGTTTATTGGATGACTGTAATGACAACTTCACACCTACCTTAATAAAGGGAAAGTTCTAACCCCACCAAGAAATAAAAAAAAAATATATTGAAATTTCCAACTTTAATCTAACCATTAAAAATCAAGTTCTGTGATGTTTAGTTACAAAGCCAATGATTAGTAGTTGGAAACAACCAGAAATTTGGCACAAAGGATAAGATTCTTAGTGCAATTGATCATCTTCATTATCCATAAGCAAAGGTTCCACAATAATGTATAAATTACAACTCAGTTTTGTAAAGACAGGTCTTACCTACCTTTGAACTACAAGTCGTCCATCGGCTTTCGAAGTCCAATGGAAGAAGGTAATAAATTGAGGAGCATAGAGGCTCTCTTCTACTGTTAAAGAAAATGAAGTTCTTCTCTAGATGCTATCTTGATGTCTTTTTCCATCACTGATCTGCATTTTCTTTTGTTTCCTTTTTTTAAAGGTTGTGAAGGTGGATCCGAACTTGATTTCTAATCCTTATGGTTTGCCAAGGAAGGTTACCACTAGATTAGATGATCATTGCTGATGATATACCGTGTTTCAAGCTGGAAGAAGAAAAGTAATGAACAAAGTACTGGTTTATTCACACTCTTCATCATTGCTCAGTCATTGGATATAATACAAGCTTAAGCTAAACGATAATCAGAAAAGTTTAGAGCTCAAGTTCTCAACAGGAAATGCGGAAAGAAAAAGAAGAGCAATGAAGAAGAAAACAAAAGCTTCTCTACATATCCAAAATCCCATTTTGCTGTTTCTGGCTGTGATCTTCTGCAATGTTTTTCACCTCATTACATTGGCCAAGGAATTGACCCTCCTGCTGCCAAGATCTTTTGCTCAAGCTGCAATCGTACAAATTGAAATCAGCTGCTTGTGAAACACTGTTTATTCTAAACAAGTTATGATTTCTTTCCCATTTTCCCTCTTACCTTGAACAGAGTTTCAAGCTTAGTTTTCACGAGGGAATACTCATGCCTCACTTGCTGCAGACATTTTTGGCACCTACACGGAACCAAATTTCACCCCAGAAACATGAAACTGTGCATAGCTATATATATATATATATATATATATATATATATATATATATATATATATATATATTTTAAAGATTGAACCTCACAATTTGTAGGGTATAAAGCTAAAGCTAAAGCAAAGCAATCTGAAACATGAGTTGGAAATAAACTTACCCTTCTATGTTTCGCTCCTCGCAGAAGTTGCGGAAGCCAATGCAGACTTTCTGAACTCTTTGAGCCCCAATGCTGTTATTTCAAGACCTTTTTTTAGTGGGAGGATAACAGATGGAAGAGGCATAAGAGAAGAATAGGTTCATGGGGAAATATGACCAAGATTTTGCCTGGATAAGAATATATGCAACATACTCCTCTTGATTTGGTACAAAAATGTTATGCATAGTCATAGCAATCAGCCATTTTTTCAGGATTGATTAACCAGGAAAAAAAAATTAAGTAAAATTGGACAATGCATAGACAACTGCACTGATGCTAAATTGGACTGAGATTCTTTAGCAAGTCATTGGTGAAGCATGCGCTTCAAGCAAATGACAAGTTCTGTGTTACAAATTTGATTTTTAAGCAATGAAACCATAACCATATATAACAGTCAAGGTACGTCATGTGCTGCTTGTCATTGTTGGGGAAAAAAATCATCCATGAAGGGAATAAAGCCTTCCATGTGACCACCTTGGTCTTGACTGTAGATTGAGCTTCTAGTTAAACAAGGTGAATAAAAATGGCTTTTTATACCCAGAATCCACTTGTGATTGGAAATATAGAGGGAACTAGCAAATATATACCTGGAGCTGCTACCCTTCAACTGGTGAACATGGGCATCAATTTTCCTGTAATCTACACTTTGCTGCTCTCTATTCAAAACCACAAATATTTACATCAGGACAGTGGAATCTCCCAATATGTTTAACACCATAGAAAGAAGGGAAAGGAATGTTAGAGGAGATCTACAGAGTTAAGATTCTCACAAAGCTTTGGCCAGCTCATCGAGAAGCCTTTCAGAGTCTTCAAAGAAAAGAGTCACAACCTCAACTACAAAATCTGGGTTGCTCTCATCTTGAAGCTGTTGAAGTTGGTTAAACTGGTCATCCAAGAATCCCTTCAGACACACACAAAGAACTCATCATCAACCAGCCAGAGAAAGGCCAAACAAAGTAGAAGTAAAAACAAAACACAACACAACAAAAGCTTCTGCTTCCCTTCAAGGAATATCTATGTTAATGTTAATATATTGCAAGTTATGCACTAACCTCATTAAACAGTTGAGCGCTGTAGTCAACTAACTGCCTTTGCAACTGAACTACACTGTCCATTGTTAGGTTCTCTCAAGTTCTCTGCTAGCCAAGTTAGTTGGCAGATCTTATTATAGTGTATAGAAGTAGAAGAAGTTGATTAATTTCTTTGAAAAAGTTCAAAGGCAAGAAAAGGGTTTGATGACTTTTATGGTCTTTGTAGCTAAAGATTCTTTCTTGCTCTTAGAGTAGACTACTACTATGCTATAAACAGAATGTGAAGTCAAGTCACTCATCTTTATATTATTGGACTTCTACTTTCCCTCCCTCACCTCCCTTCTCTGGGTTTGTGTGTTTTTTGTTTTCTTTCCCCTCTCTCTCAACGAAGCATTATTAATTTATTTATTACAAAGCTCAAATCAAGCCTTAAAATATTTGACAGCATCGCAAGATCCACAACCTGATGCCATTGTACCTTTCACCTTTGCATCCTTTTCTTTCAGTAAATTTTGTATTCTCCCTTCTCCTTGTCTAATTTGAACAAGAGACAGAGATGTTGGCGACCAATGTTCTGTTCAATAAACATGATCGGCCCAGAGATCATAGTCATTACTGTCCATCAATCGAATATCAGTAAGTTGTTAGCTCCTAGTATCTTGAAGGTAGAGTTTCACAAACCTTAAAATTTATAACTAAATTATAGAGAGAGATTTAATTTAATAAACTCTAAATGTCAAATATTGAATGGCAATAGTGTACAAAACTGTTTTAAATAATAAGTAAAACCCACAAACTAACAAAACTCGAATTAAATAAATATCACAAATTTAATTAAAAAAAACAATCTGAAAATAACAAGGAGAATAAAGAAGATTTCAAAACATTAACACCAGGGCTTAATTTGAGCATGAAAACAACCCATATACTAGATCATTATCCTGAGCTGTGTTGAGAGTCAAATAATCTACTTTTTATTTAACATGAAAAAAATTATCCAAGCATGACTAATGTATTTTCTAATAAAAAATAATTATAAATTTAAAATATAATATATATTGGATAACAATTTTTTAAAATAATGATACTGTATTGAATGATATTATATTTTAAACATTGAGATAATAATATATTTGATAAACCTGAATTAACATGTTAAATCTACAATTTAGATCATGAGACTGTGATAACCCTATAAAAAAACAAATCAAAATAAATTACGAAGACCAATTCCTAAATAATTTAATGTTGAAAGATAAAATTGAAAAAATAAATAAAAAAGGATAAAAAAACTACCCGAGACAACCCAGGTAACTCGCCAAACCCGCAACTCAGGTCATGAGATCGAGACAATCCCATAGAAAGTAAATCAAAATAAATTACAAAATCTAATTTTCAATCAACCAAATATTGAACGATAAAAATAAAAAAAAAATCAATTAAGAAAATAAATCAAGTCAATTTAGACTAATCTGTTAAACTCATGACTTGAATAACAAGATGAAAATTAAAAAAAAATATTATTCTAATATTTTAATAAATAGTATTTTGTGGTGTGAGTACACTTACTTAGCTGTACCCTGTTAATTAATTAATTAATTAATTAATAAGACAAATGCACATTGTCTGATTTTTTTAATACAATAGATGGGATCTTGAGCGATTTACTATGCATGGCTAAAAAAACATTTTGATTCCTCTATTTTTATTTTCTCAGCATCTACTTCCTCTTCGTTTTTGTCTCCCCATGATCTGCAACGGCCGGGGCATGCCAATTTCAAAGTTTGGTGTGTCACTTGTGTGGTTGACACCCACCATACTTATCACTTGATTATCGGCTTAAATTAATTTTTTTATATATAAAAAGATATCTAAATATTGTTAAGTTGTTTTCTAATAAAAAAATAATTATGAATTCAAAATAATTATTAAAAAAATACTCAAAATAAATAAATAAATTCAATCTACTAAACTCATGATTCGGGTCATGAGATTATGATAACCTTATAGAAAGTAAATAAAAAAAATTATAAAGCTCGATTTCCTATTAATTTAATATTAAAAAGTAAAATAAAAAATAATTACAAAATTATAAAATCCCACTTCTCTAACGTATCTAATATTAAATATTAAAATAAGAAAAACTAAATTTATAAAACAGGTACCACTTTATTCATATTTCTCGTCTTCATCTTCTTGTTTTCTTCTTCTTCTTCTTCATCATGTTCTTGTGATTTTTAGGTATCATTATTGAATACGATTGTTATACCGTATGACCCTTCAATGTTCATTTCGGTTCTTGTAGTTTAAATAATATTTTGAATATGTTAAATACTTTAAATTGATCTATCAAATTTATTTAAATTGAAAAGAAAGTATTTTTTAAGTGTTAATTAAGATTTTCAACCCCTATTAATTGATCAAAGCACACAAATTTATCTATTTTACGCGAGAGAAAAACTCTATTTTTCACATAAACACTATTAAGTATTAATTTAAAAATATAACTTGATTAATAAAAGTTAAGGAAATAAAAAGCTACTCTTCCACTTTTTAGTCAAATAATTTTTTTATTAATCATAGAAAACTATCATTTAATAAAATTAATTAGTACAAATTGTATTTACATGGTTTTTTATTTATTTCAAAGTTATTAAAATTCAAAGCCAATATTATCTTTAGTTTGGAGGACTTAAGAAGACGTTCTCCCAAGAAAAAGAAAAGACTTGCGACCTCGAATTTAGAGATGACTATTCAACTAGAGACTCCATGCTAGATGTTGACAAGTCCTGCGAGTCTTGGCTGGATCAAAAGTTAATCTAGCGTAAAAACAATTATGTGGGCGCAATTAAATTTTATAGGAATGATAAAAAATTTTAAATGCGAATTGAAAGCTTCATCCTAGTATTTAATAAAATTAATCAATCTCTTAATAAATACTAAAAAAATATTAATGATAAACAAAAACTGAACCAAAATACTAAGTAATGAATACATATAAAAACAACATAATCTTGTGACGTGTCTTATGCTACTTAATATCTTTGTTTAATTATGTGTTAATATTAAAAAATAATAAAAAATAAATCAATACAAAATAATCTTGCGAGTCTTAAGAACTCGCTCTATGTCATATTCCTTTACATGGCCTAAGTCTCATATCTAATTGTGTTGGAGTTAGCTCAACATGGCCCGTTCGACAATGCGATCCCTAATGCTATCTATTTGCCTTACTCAAAACCAAATTCGGCTTCAATTGTTTTTCAAGTCGTCGTAGTTTTAACATTTGCCTAACCTGATCAAGCTCAAATGTGAAATAATAAACTATACAAGGATAAAATAAAAGAAAAAGTTTAGGGAGTAAAATTAAAAAAATAACATATTAGATCGATCATGGTTAACCTGAGATAATCCGTTAATTCATGACTTAGGTTATGAACACGACCACAATGAGCTAATTTGGTTTACCCATGAGTCCTTTTCTTTTCCCTTCCTTTCTTTTGTCCTTGGTTAAGCTTTTATTGGGCTCGAATGAAATAAAATTTAAACATGAATTGAAGAGTTGTCAACGAATTAGAGATCAAATTTAAAAATTAAAGAATTATCAAAGAATCATGGACAAAATAAAAAAATTATTTGACACGTGAAACACACCCTTCACCGTGGAGGGAAGCTCGTTGCTTGGGAGAGGCGCATGTGGCTTTCTCAGAGCTTTGATAACAGCTTTTTTTGGTGTTGTTAAAATCATTTTAACAAGAGCTTTTTCCTAGATGAAGCGTGGCGGCAACTGTCCTCCAACAAGGTTGTGACGACCCTTTCTTTTTTGTTTTCTTTTCTTCTTTCTCTTGCCCCCTCAGTTTTTGCACCTAATTTCTTCTCTTCATTCCTTTAGGGACGAAAAAAGGCACACATATTTTCTTAACATCAATTTAGGTTCATTGATCTCTTTTTTGTTTTTTTTATCAAGCATAGAAACTCTGTTTTTTCATAAATCAAACATGAACCATATAGCAAGGCATGGTATTATTGCCCCCTTAAGCTTCTCACAATAAATCAGTTAAAATAATTTATCAAACTCAAATGTGAAATTAATAACAAACTATCTAAGAATAAAATTAAAAAAAATGTTCAGTGAGTGCAATAAAAAAAGCACAAAATCAAAGAAAAAAAAACATTGTTGTGTGAAAATGCTATGCCTTTTCTTTCTTTCTTAATCTTAATCTATATCTTAATCGCCAAATTAAAATACTGTTGATAAGGATATCAATAGTGATCAATCTATTCGCAGTGTTAAGATCCAAAACCAAGGGGAGCTGCACCCCATACACATACACATACACTATATACATATACATACACTATATATATACACATACACATACACATACATACACTATATATATATATATATATATATATATATATATATATATATATAAAATGTTGAGCATGTGATAGGAACAGGTGAAAGCGATGCAAAATCTTGAATCTTGATGCATTTATGTCTTGAGATTTTTATTAAGAGGTAAAATTTGTCTCTTGTAAAATAAATGATGAAGAGTCACCATAAACAATAGTGATTCCAAATTCAATAACTCTCCCTTCAACGGTCAACAGATTCCTTCAAAGAAGATATCTACTCTTATCTTACCTGCTCCCCTCCTCTTTTCTTCCCATCCTCCAGTATTATCTCTCCACACTCCACTAATTATACTCTTTTTTTTTAAAAAAGTATATGTGTGTGTTTAATGAATACAAGCTATTCCTTTCATAAATATTATGCTTCTAGAACCATTGTTCTTGACATTAACAGCCCTAAATTTTCCCTTCCTTGTTCGAGAGCTTTTATTTTCCTATCACAATGGGTGTGTGTGCATTTTGCACTGAGAATTTTGAGGCATGCACATATATATTATTTTCTGTTTGGTCCCACAATATTAAAGACTGAATTATGTGTTAGAAGTTGATTGGGTGGATAGCTAGAACGTCTACATGTAATTTCAAACGATCCATAATTTGGTCATGAGATTGTGAAGATTCATGAAGCACTATCTCTAGCAACTTCAACCCAAATATTCAATCATATCTTAGTTGATTAGCTGATACGGTTGCTAGAGGGCTGGCAGTTGTTTTCAAGTGGCTACTCGTGAATTTTTTTTTCTTTTTAGTTTTGTCCGAGCCAATACTGTTATATTCACATTACATCTGCAAAGCATCATCTAATCTTTGAGAAAATCTTAAATAATAATCAATTTCTCAGCTTAATCTACAATCAAATTCAAAATTTTCAACTAACCACTCAAGAAACCGAAAGGTACAACTCAACTATTTAAATTATTTGATAAACTTTGTGTTAATTTTTAACTATAAAGTTTTTTTTATTATGATTCTGACACTTGTTGCGAATATATGTATGGAGTAAATAGATAAAGTCTCGAATCTCAATAATCAAGGAAGTATTTTTCAGTGAATTTTCAAGTTTATATTGGACAGATTATCCAGAATCAAACCCATTCACGTAATTTTGTTCTTACACTTGCAAAAAAAATTTATGATTTTTTTAAAAATATTTTTTGAGAAAATCTTTTGATTACATACAAAACAATATCATAAGAAGCAAAACCATTTACCAGCTTGACCGACAGCAAAACCTACTAACTATACATAATTACCCTAGACAATTTGCCTCTTCTTTTCATCAAATTCTATGCCCTATGGTCAGAAATGCTAGAAACCTATCTCCCACTAATGTACAAATCTCCAATTATAAGGAGAGACTAGTGGTAGGGCATTGCGTGAACTACATGTCTTTTGTCCTGACCCCTCCATTGAAAATGATTTTTTTCCTAGTATTTGGTGAATTAAAAACTAGGGCCATCTTGGCTTCATATCTAATTGATGACTGTGTGCTGTACATTCATTGTTCATTCATGAGACTTGTTCGATGGGTAACTATCACTAGCACACCAAACCATGTGACCAAAGCTTGAATGCTCCGTCACCTATGATCTAAAGTTTAGGTTGACGAGCTGAATTATCTACCCATTTAGGCTTATAATCTACACAAGATCTTGGGAGCAACATCTAGAGGATTCATTCCCTTGAATGCACTAGACTAGTCATCTCGGTTTGCTTTTGAGAAGAGAATAGTGTGCGAATCAAAACTTTATCCAAATCACGAATGCTGTTCAGCAATTTGCATGCTTCATTCTGTTGTCCATAAGCAAATATCCCTTTATCATTGTCACTACAAACCAAGTCTTATGGGACCCAAAGAGAATTGGCCACCACAAAGTTTGCCCCATTCAATTGTGTGTTCAATGAAGAGAATGCAAATTGCAAACCCATTAGAGGACAAGACTAGGGCACTGTGTCATCTCGGGGCTGCAGGCCTAAACGAGTTCTGCATCATTATCTCATTGCTATTTTTTCTCTAGGATAGTTTGGAGATTCAGTAAAGAAGCTGTGGTCAACTTGGTAATGGATATAGAAAAAATCTGAGTAACTATTTGGGGTGTAAATAGAAAGGACCACTTCTTTGGCTGCCTCTTTTCTTGATATGGTGACGTCCAAAGTGGGACCATTTTTTTTTTTTAGCTGGATTTCTTGCTAGTAATATAACTGCTAAGGCAGCCCACAAGCGTACAAATATGCAGGATGTCTGGGTATCCAAAGTAGAGACTTGAATGAATGTCACCATCTAAACCCCACTAGTGTTGCACATCAAAATTTGCAGTGTGGTTTTGGCTGTTTCCTCTCTCTCTCTATCTCTAGAACGCATGTACAAACATGTACTCACTTATCTGCCGACAAATAAGAACTGGAGTATAGGAAGAATACAAAAAACTTATCTGGAAAAGTATGGGCAAGCGGCAAGCACCAACACCACCGTGAGAAGTGAGAACTTGAGCTATGGTATGCAGTTGTGCGGAGCCACACCCTGCAGATCAGCACCACCGAAAGAGTGATGCAAAGTTTTTGAGGGGTTTAGAGACTGCCATGCAGAGTTCATGTGCCCTCTTTCGAATTCAAAATCTAAGAGTTCTTGCTACATGGCCATAAAATAGCATACCAACAAAAAATCCCAACATTCAAGTACACATACCCGAGACCAAGAACCTGAATTCGCACTGCATGAGAATAAAACGATCCACCAGATATCCCTGAATCTGTAATTGGACATGGATAACAGTTGTTGAAAGCATTATGCATCTTACAGAAAAGGCAAAAAAAGCATATTGATAACGAGATCATTTCAATTTATTTTTCTTTATTCTATTTTTTCTTTTTCTTTGAAGAACAAATAATGTTACACAGCACAGAAAGAACCTTTCCACACAAATCGTTGGTATTTGGACATCAATTTACAACATGTACATGAGAATTAGAAGGGCAGAAGCCTGGCATTTACAACGGCAGTAATATATCTGCCAAGATTATCTCACTACTCGTATCAATCTGTCAGTAGCATTCCATTGTTGAAAAGGCAATTATTGCCATATTTATCAATTAGCTTCTAACCACCCCCATTAGGCCGATTTTTTCAGAACAAATTGAACTGTAAGGAATGGCAGCTTGAACCAAGCAGAACTTGAAAACAGGAAAACCGACATCAACCTGTCAGCAAAATAAAAAGAAAACTTCATCAGGATGGGGTATGAGCTAATTATAGCACAGCCCGTGCTGACAGCAGAAACAACTTTATCATTGAAGTTAAGTGCAAACAGTTTGAGAATCCAATCAAAACTAAATACAATGTAGATTGTGAATAACGTCAAAATATAATTCAGGGGAAACAAGAAACTGAGAAGCATGAAATTGTACACACACAATTAAGCAACCGCTTCCTAATTTTAGTGTTCATGTTAATTTTTCATGATATAGAAGAAAAACTTTTACATGAGTTCCAGATTCATACCTTCTTCGGAGAAAGAAAAAACACCTCCAAGCATGTCGTCGTTGTCACCATCTTCCTCGGATTTATCTACATCACAAGGACTGCTGTTGTTGTCCACAAAAGTAAGAACTTCAGTTGATTCTTGACATTCTTTCAAGTCTGAAGCTTTACAGTAACCCTCTTGGAAAAAATGCTCAAAATCTTGGGAATCGTTTGCTGGTCCCTCATCTATAATGTTCATACTCAAATCAGAACGATTGGAACTTATGTTTGAAGCTTCACTGGTGACACCACTTTCTGATGACTGAACTTCTTTTGCAATCAATCTTTCAGCAGTAAGTGGACCATTTGTTAAAGATGTTACATTGCTATTGATAAAATTACTGTTCTCGGCAGAAGTAGCACCTATTTGAGTTTGTTTGAATGAAATCGAACCACTATCTTTGTTAGTAGAGCTTTCATATAGAATAGGTGATGCCAACAAAGAAATCCCTCCTTCACCAGCATTAGAATTAACAGCTTGCATCATCGGGGGATAAAATTTTGTTGATGATCCTGGTGAACATGTAAAAAGAGTAAAACAAGTCATTATTTCTAAAATTCATAAAACATTGACTTTGAAAAGTGTCATACCGCCATCTGAATTTGGAACAGAACCAGGTGAGACAATCTCAGAGTGGGAAATAACAGCATCTTCAGACTCTTTGACTCCACGAGATCCAGAAGATAAGGTCGAGTATCTTACGCCACCTTGAGCCCTGCACAAAACAAAAGGTTGAGTCACATCTGAGATGAACATGGTTGACAAGAAAATTTTGGACATGTTATTTAGATGGATATTCTACACTATTCAGCCATTTCCTACTACAAAATGGATGAAAATCTTAGACGAGTAAAACAAACTCTGAACAAAATGGATGAAAATATTTTGCTAAATCTCCCATACATTAAGAAGCATAAATCATTTGTTGCGTGTCTACCTGTTTTTCAATTCTTTATTTGAAAAAAAAATTAACATTCTAAAGTGTTCTTCATTTAATGCTTCCATTCTTCTGAAGATTGCAAAAAAAAAAAAAATGGCAACGAGCATTGCAGTGGATGTGAAAAATAGACAAAATTAAGAAGCACAAAATGGAATATCTGACAGGGATCCCAGCAGGAAATATGAGCTAAAGCAATAAGCCCTATAAGAGTGTCAGGAGTAAGAAAATTTTGCCTTCGCTCCATGAAATCAATATTCAGCAAAGAACAAGCCTTGCATCTTTTTTTGACTCTTGCACAATTAGCAAGCTCAATAAGATAGAATTTGCAAACAGCTTCGAACTTACCATTACTATAAAAGAAAAAGTTCTAGAAACAAGTGGGGTGTAAAGCACTCTTAAAATAAAACGAACAAAACACCTGAATATGGAAAAAATGAACAAAGGTAACCTCACTAACAATTATTACCCAGTTGCCATATCTACAATGCTGAAAAACTTGTGAATTACCGTTCACTCCATTCAGAGGTCCTGTGAAAATGGTCAAAAACAGGCAGTAGGTCCCTCCGCCTAATCTCAACCTCATGAACAGGAACCTTCTCCAGTTCAATCTCTTGACCAGTTTGATCTTCAATGATGTTCTCTTCATTAGGCCCCAGATGACTCATTGCATAGAAATACATCTGTGACAAAGGGAACAGAAAATAAGCAAAGTTGAAACATGATAAGCAGAAGCGCTGCATAATGATTTTCTGAAAAACACCTTAGATTTCTGCCAGAGTGGAATTCTCCAAGAGCTCATCTGCACCTCTGCATTGGAGAGATACAAATGAGATGGTTCATGGGACTTCACCAACTGTGAATGCCCAATACCATCATCTTCACCATCAGACATGTACATGACCGTCTCTTTAGTTTCTTGTCCCCTACGAGTGATTCCAGAAATGCATTCCTCTCTTTCTGGCCAATCTGCTCTTCGGCAAACATCCCACCATTGAACAGATTCAACATTAACTCGTAATTCCTCATCTTGCATCTGCACTGAAGATGCTGGCCCATTTCTTGAAGCAATGTCACTTGGCTCTCCCCCCACTGATGAAAAAAGTTTATATTGAACTACATGACCACAAGGAGTGTAAACCATTAGGTGATCCAAAGAGTTAACTTTTCTCAAGTGAGCAGGTTGCGAATCTTGGGGCACACAACTATGGAAAACAGCAGCTATGGCGCCAGATGGAATTGATGCCTTTCCTGATCCAGAAGATGCAGCATGGCTAACTGTGTTGAGCCATCCAGAGTTGTTATTTTTTATTCTGCTCACCACAGAAAGGGTAACAGGCGATGGCGGTGATGAAGAAAAAGAAAGCTGGTTTAACAGGAAAGATGGAGTGGACCACCATGGTAAGGATACAACAGGCAAAAGAGCTGGCCCATCAACATGGGAATTATGTATTTGAAGAACATTCTCACCGCCAAAAGGGGAAAGCACAAAAATATGGCAAGTTCCCCTGGACGAAACAATGGCAATCCACTGACTGTAATGACTAAAGCAAATGTCTTGTATAACCTGTATGATAAACGCAAAGGAATACATCTCCGTAAAAATAGAAGAAAAAAATAATGTTGGGGAGACGGAGGAAACAGAAACATACAGCTGGGGTAATGCCACGATGGAGCTTGTAAAGGTGCACATGAGAAGAGCTCCAATCAAAACTCTTAGCACCTGGTCCACTTTGAGAGCAGGATGGCATAATCCGAAAAATATTTATATTGTTCCCATGAATAGAGGCAGTGACCAGAAGTGTACCACTTGGATCAAAACATAGAGCAGAAATTGGACTAGTATGAGCTCTAAATTGTGATATCACAGCTCTGGAAACAAAATCTTTCACAACAACCTGCAATAGAACACTTGATTAAGAGAGAAAATATTTGAGTTACACTTGAATACTGACAGATGCTTTCCGTCACATGCCTCCAGTACTTAGTATGTCTAAAAATTACAAAGCCACACCTGTACAATAGAAATAAATGCAAAATAGAACTTAAGCCAATAATTTCATCGGAAGAATGAAACATATAAGCCAGGACATGAAAACTAGTTTTTAATTTCCAGTCACATGATAGCATAATATAATTGAAATTCCAGTTCTCAGCTTGTCAAAAACTAACCATTCCAGCAGTATCTGAATCTGTTGAATGTGTTGCACTGCGACCAACTTTCCAGCTTGAATTTGAAGATACGGGAGAACTAGAACCATCAGGCATAAGATCATGACAGTATCTAGACAGCGTCTTGTAGCCCATGTCTCCCAAATTTATTAAACCAGTAGCTAATTGCTTACTAGATTCCATGGCATACCGAGCTACCAGACTCCCACTGCCTGGTGAACTTGATGGACTGACACCCAGAGGAGGAGTAAGACTTTGTGGACTCAAGCGGCCTGTATTTAACACCAGCGGGTTGTCAGAAGCATAAGCCAACCACCTAGAACCCACAGCCATTGGACCGTATCCAATATTAACCCCACCCATTCCTTGACCTCCTAACTGAGGGACAGGATAAGTGAGAACACTGAATTTGTTCTCAAAAGTGAGAGCATCAAAGCAGTATATCTGCCAGCACAATGAGAAAAAAAGAAGACATTCAGAGAGTTTCAATCACTTAACTCCATTAATTAACCAAACCACAATAAATTTACATAATCTTCTATTAGGGGATGATAAAAGCTTCCACCAATGAATGTCTTCAATTAACTAGTAATGAAGATTATGAGATGATAAAAGCTCCCTCCAATAAATGTCTTCAAGTAACGAGTAATTGCAACCATCCCATATCATTACTCTCGGTTTTCAAACGAACTGGTGAAACTCCACAAAAACTAGCAGCATATACAAATACACTAGAAGTTACTGTGAAAAGCATCTTAGGTAAAACTAGTGCTTACTTGTGTTGCAAGACCCACAGCAACTACACGTGGACTGCATCTGACCATATACACAGTTGAACGGAATCTCAGAACATGAACGTAATTATGAGATCTCAGCGAGTAAAACCGAACAATAGTTGGAGAGATGGCAACATTTCCCGTGTGAGACTCATTAAAGCCATCTCTCCCACTGAGCACTAGGCCTGAGCTCTTTGATTCATCACATGCAACAACCAAGAGCAAAGGATGTGATGCTCTATACCCCTCTCCTTTGCAACCCTCAGACTTTGCAGGAAGGGGCTGCATCTGTAAAAATGTAACCGAATCATCATGTCTCGAGACAAGTTCAGTGACATTAGAGGCATCTTCAACATCAATGACTTGAAAGCCATTGGAGTACCCAACTAAGAGGATGTTCTTAAAAGAACCAGGTCCAAGCTCTAGTTTGTCAAATGAAGCCCAAAGCACCTGTTTCACCAAACCATGGAAACCAAGCCACTAAACATAAGCTTAACAATGGAAATGCAAAACACAGAAAACGTAACAAAAGGAAGTAAAACAAAATTGCAAGACAATAAACAGATTCTCATTGACATAGCAACTCTTTAAAATTGCTGGAACAATAGATTAGCATCATTACACGTCGAAAATACATTTAAAATATCACAACCTAGTGATATAGTCTTCTTTCTCTACCTCCCCACACAATTTTTAAACATCTACATTCTATAAGCAACCTGGTCATCAGAGCCCTCCCATTCAACCCCGTGTCGCTTAATTCCATGACAATTTACTGAGATCGCCAGCAAAGCTAACAAGCAAGCACCAGCAAATCCACTCGCCAATTGGTAAACAACGCGACCTATCGACTTTTCTAATAAAACCCGGCAATTACAGTAATGCCAAGCAAATTAAATCTATTGACCTCAAAAAATAATAAAAAATTCTTAAATTGCCCAAATAATTCATCAGTAAACCCTCAGGCTACTTCAAAAAAAAAAAAAAACAGTTAATTTTTTTTCAAATAAATAAATTATAGTGTCTGTTTGGTTAATAGCTGAAAACCTATGCTACAATCATTATTTATTCAACTTTTTTTTAGCAACGAACAAACACTAACATTAAAAAATAATCAAAAAAACATAAATCATCATAAAATACTAATTCACCTCGTTAAATAAAATAAACTAAAAATCCAAGAAAAAAAAACAAGGAAGGAACTGAACCTGGTCTTTGCGGTCCTGGTGGTCACCGGCGATAGAAGCAGCAACAGAAGCGCTGGCAGACCGGACACCGGAAGAAGCGGTTTTAATGCAAGAAGAAATGAACTTCAAAGAATTAGGAATAAACCGATTGTTTTTATTGTTATTATTGTTGCTGCTATTATTTTCTCCTTTGTTGCTATTATTCTTCATAATAATCAACAGATACAAAAAATTACTAACTCCGAAAGTCACCGGCTACAGGCGATCGATCATAGAAGGTGAAATTGAGTTTAATTATTTTCCGGTGACGAGAAATTGAGAGAGATAGGCTGTGTTTGGTGGATTTTTTTTTTTTTATGAATTTTGACTTTAGAGAGAGAAAGACAGATATAGCGAGAGGGAGAGGGAGAGGGACGGTTTTTTGAGTTCTTTGCTTTGGCTTCGCTTTTGCTATTTTCCTTTTCTTTTTTTTTACTTGTTCTTGATGGAGATGGAAATGTCCGCGCGTGCGTGAAAGCTCTGTTTGTGAGCGCGTGTGGTTGTTTTTTATATTTTTTTTGGAAGTGATAGTTAATTTGAAGTGGAAATAATGCTTTGGGAAATTTGAACGGTGTCCTCGGAGTTCAACGAAATTACAAAATAGAATATTTTTTCCTCACTTTTTTTGGCTTAAAAAATTGATAATCAATTTGGATATAAGTAATATGCTATTTTAACGTGAGGGGGTGTGAAAAATTATATTGGAATATTGAGAGATTAATATATCTAAAATTTTGAAAATTATTTATATTATCCATATAATCCAATTTTAAATAATAAATATATAGAATAATTAATTCGATAAGTCATTACATTTTCTTTCTTTCTTGTAAAGGATAAGCACATTTAATCCCCACAATTCCTTTCTTGTGGGACTTAAACTTCTTCCTCGACTATGTGTATGGTGCTTGGAAGATGAAGGATTTTGCAATTAATTTTGATTTTTTTTCCTTTATATTGACTGACATGGACAACTTATAACATAATGGTAATGGTATATCATAATTAATTTCACCTCAAATGATTTTATTAAGCTAATGGGAGCTAGAATTATGATACATGGTGCTGAAAAGGAAAAAAAAGATGTGCAAAATAGTTCATGAAGAAATCACAACCAATCATTGGTGGGATCCATTTAATTGGCTCATCAAATCAATACCCTATCTTTTTTTTTTGTTTTTTATTCCAATACTTTTATCCTTAATTAATCATATCCATTTTTTTAGGGATGATCATTTTTTGTTTGGTTTGATTTTTTTGGATAAAAACCGGTTCAAACCAGTTTGGCTCGGTTTTGGCCCAGTTTGGCTCGGTTTTTTCCAGTTTTTTGGGTTTGGGTTCGGTTTGGTTCGGTTTTTTGGTTTCAGAGTTATAAAACCGAAACCGAACCAGTCGATTTTTTCAAAATTTTAATCAGTTTTTTTTTCACGGTTCGATTTTTTCAATTTTTTTCTGTTTTTCTCGGTTTAATTGGTTTTTTTGTTTTTTTACCCACCCCTACATTCCCTTTTCATTTCTTTGTTTGAATGCATATAATAAAATCACTAAAATAATTAAGTAATGAAGAGTGGATATTAAAAATTGAAAACAAATATAAAAACTATAAATAATTTTGAATTGAATAGGACTTCATCTTATTATGTTAAATTTGCATTGAGAATGCAAAAACTAATTTTTTTAATCTTTCAAACTTCAATTTATTATCACACCTTATTTTTAATTACAAAAATTTTATGCAATTTAAAATTATGGCATCATGAGTTGATTGAAGGCATCAATAATTTGTAAGAACTACAACGGCTAAAAAGGAATAATAAAAAGTATGAGGGGGGGGTTTGAAAATATCAAAAGCGTAAGAAATAAGAGACGTGGGTAAAAGTAGATGGCATAGGAGAAGACATTTGATTACGTTACGACAACAGGACGAAAGAATATCTTCAAACAAAGATTCCGAATAACCAGAAAGTAAATTAATAAAATTTATTATTATTATTATTATTGTTGGTGTTATTATTACTATTATTATTTAAATAAATAAATAAATAAAACAGAGAGATTGTTTGTAATATGTAATTAGGGTGGTAGATTAGATTATGTTCACATGTAATTAGGATTTTGTTCACCGTGAATTTTGCAAGCAAACATGGATTAATTAAAAAAAATCAAGAAAAAGATTAATTAAAAAAAAGGAAAGGGAATAATGCTAGAGAGACATGTGAATGTCCACTTTCTCAAGCTACCCTCTTATCTGTAGGAGTATATTTTATTTATTCTTTGTAATATTACAGGTTAGATTAGGGTGTAATTCAATGATTGGTGGTGGTGTATGGTGTCATTGAACTGGGGAAGGGAAAATTGATATGGAATTTCATTAAAGGATTTAATTGCTTAAAATGGGAATGAAATGAGATTTTTTTATAAAAAAAATGAATCTGGGAAGGGGAAATTGATATGGGAATTCATTAAAGGGTTTAATTGGTTAAAATAGGTATGAAATGAGTTTCTTTTAAAAAAAGGTTGAATTTGGGAAGGGAAAATTGATATGGGATTTCATTAAAGGATTTGATTGCTAAAAATAAGTATGAAATGAGATTGTTTTAAAAAAATGAATTTGGGAAGGGGAAATTGATATGGAATTTCATCAAAGGATTTAATTGCTTAAAACAGGTATGAAATAAGATTTTAAAAAAACAAAAATGAATTTGGGAAGGAGAAATTGATATGGAATTTCATTAAAGGATTTAATTGGTTAAAATAGGTATGAAATGAGATTTTTTTTATTAAAAAAAATTGAATTTGGGAAGGGAAAACTGATATGGATTTCATTAAAGGATTTAATTGCTAAAAACAGGTATGGAATGAGATTTTTTAAAAAAATGAATATGGGAAGGGGAATCATTAAAGGATTTAATTGCTTAAAACATGTATGAAATGAGATTTTTTTTTTAAAAAAAAAGGTTGAATCTTGGAAGGGAAATTGATATGGAATTTCACGAAAGGACTTAATTGATTAAAATAGGTAGGAAAGGAGATTTTTTTTTTAAAAAAAAAAAAGTTGAATCTGGGAAGGGAAAATTGATATGGGATTTCACGAAAGGATTTAAATATTGCTAAAAATAGGTAGGAAAGGAGATTTTATATATATATATATATATATATATAAATAATCTGGGAAGGGGAAATTGATATGGAATTTCATTAAAGGACTTAATTGATTAAAATAGGTATGAAATGATATTTTTTTATTAAAAAAAAAGTTGAATATGGGAAGGGAAAATTGATATGGGATTTCATTAAAGGATTTAATTGATTAAAATAGGTATGAAATGATTTGTTTTTTTAAAAAAAGTTGAATTTGGGAAGGGAAAATTGATATGGGATTTCATTGCTAGAAATAGGTATGAAATGAGATTATTATTTTTTTTTTAAAAAAAAGGTTGAATTTTGGAAGGGAAAACTGATATGGAATTTCACGAAAGGATTTAACTGCTTAAAATAGGTAGGAAAGGAGATTCGGATTGGCTATGAATACATGCTAATCTTATCTTTACCTTGTTTTTTGTGATGCTTTAAAAGGGGAGGGAAAAAACGGGGTGGAAAATGGAAAAAAGAAAAGGAGAATTTTTTTTCCTATTCTGGAAAATAAAAAAGGCTTCAATAATCCATACTCAAAAAAAAAAAAAAAAAAAAACTTCATTGGAATTGCGTGTCACTTAAGGTAATTGACCATTAGTTTTTGTTTCCCCTTTAATTAAGTGATAAATGTTCCTCAAGATAAATCAGAAAAATATTATACCTCTCGAAATAAAAGTATCATATTATATATTTAATTAAATTTTATATTATTTCTTTAATATATATTTTTAGATAAAAATATTTTAAACTTAAAATTTGTACTTGTATTATATTGTGCTAAGACTTTTATTTCGCTATAAATTTTTCAATATGTAATCATGCTTGTTTAAAATGAAAGTTTCCTTCTTTAAATTCCAATTTAGGTGAATTCTATTTCAAAAACACATATCAAAGTTGATTAAAGATCTGTGTAATTTTTTTTTATTAATGTGAGTGTCAGGGTCAATTTGTGTGCACCTCAATTAATATATTATGCTAATGAATATCATGGTATAAAAAAAATAATGTTTGGCAACTAATTATGATGATGAGTGTTTATAACAACTAAATGGTATTTTATTAGATTTTATTGTTGTGGTTTTTAGATAAATAATGATTAAAGCATACTATACTAACAATATTTTATTAAATAAATTTCATTCAACAAAATTAATGGGACCATAGAGTTTATTAAAAGAAGTGAATAAGAAAACACATGCATTGGACCACTCGATAATTTTGAGGATAAATGCAGTGGAAGACATAAATCACAGTCCTAGTTTTTGAAAGAAAACATGTTCCCACGTAACTAACAAGATGCAGATAAGGTGATCTGGCTAGCATATTCTCGGTTTAAAAATGTGATATATTTTTTATTTAAAAATATATTAAAGTAATAATTTTTTATTTTTTAAAAAATTAATTTTTATATTAATATATGATCTAAAAATATAAAAAATAAATTAACTTGAAAAAATAAAAAATTTTAAATTTTTTTCAAAACTACTTTTCATAAAAACAACCAGAGTTAAAGTCTGTTTAAGAGTGTGGTTATGATTGCTTTTTAAAGTGTTTTTTACTTGGAAATATATTAAAATAATATTTTTTATTTTTTAAAAATTATTTTTAATATTAGCACATCAAAATGATCTTATAATATTAAAAAAATATTAATTTAAAATTAAAAAAAATTAAAATTTTTAAAAAATATTTTTAAAACACAAAAACAAACCCGGTTTAAATATTTATGGAAAGAAACTCAACAGCTTTTCTTTATATCCTATGAATGACCCCACGTGTCTACTCAGGCTCATTAGGCTGGCCAGGCCTAGCCATGTAATCTGGTTATGTACGTAGAGATTTAGAAAGTCATTAAATTCATTCAATGTTCTAGACGGCGGGTTCACCTCGTTCAATCGAAAATAAAAAATTATGTTATCTCAAGTTTTCTTTTCAAAAAAAATTAAACATTTCAGGTTTTAAATGAGTTAACTGATAAATAATACTAATTTAACTTGAACTAGTTTAATCACCTAGTTTAATTTGTTAAAAAAGTAAATGGTATTTTTATTTAGGATTTATTTGGAATTGTAGTAGTAAGTTTGTTTAGGATTGCAGTAGTAGTTACAATTCAAAGTGTTTTTCATTTAGAAATACTTCAAATTGATATTTTTTTTATTTTTTAAAATCAACACAATAAAACAATATAAAAACATAAAAAAAATAATTAAAATTAAAAAAAACACGGTTTCAACCACGTTCCCATATCAACAGTTAATAACAATGAGATTTAGGCTTAGTGTTATGTTTGCCCCATATTTTTCTACCATTTACCTACTTGTTATGATTTCTACTTGGTAATTTGAGTATCTAATCTAGTTCGTGCTCGAGTAACACCTCCCATTACATATATGCTGGTCTTGAGATCCTGAATTCCATGTCAGGCAGCTGGTGTGGACACGGATATTGATCTCACAACTTACATTTCTACAGTAAAAACCTGTTATTTATGTTTCAAACTCTTTGTATGACTCGGCATTGTCTTGCTCTTGCAAGAAGTAGAAGATGACAACCTAAGCATGAAGGCGTTTACCTTGATGTCAGGTTTGGCACATTCATGTAAGGTCGACATGAAAACTTGCCATCTCAAGTGTCTCAGCGTGTAGGTGCTGAAATGGAGTCTCCTGATCTGAAAAGAAGCTTCACAAAAGACAATGGTACATAGCAATATATAGCTGAAAATGATTTCTATAACTTTGTTTTATATGAAGTAAAATTATCTTCCATACAAGGTAAGGTCTCTAGTCCCAAAGGAAACAACCTTATATGTACATGGAAATGAAAAAAAACATAGTAAGTATGTTTAGAACTTCCGGAAACAATCTCATTTCATGGTGTTTTACATGGAATTTGAAATTCTACCGAAGGATTGACAGGTGCGTTCAAATTCCATGAAAACAAGATGGCAAATGATTTATCTCCGCTGCAGGATATTTTTAAACACCCTTTGAAACTGTAAAACCTATTATTACACCTAGGGTTGTTTTCTATGTTTGAAGTTTCACTCCTAATGTTCTTTCTTCTTAAATATGGTATTCAGTATTCACTGCTTTCAAGAACCCAAAGCAAGCTCTTTGTATCGTTTGAGATCGTTGAGATACCTAGTTGAGTTGTAGTCTTGAGCGTCGAAGATTTCTTCTGAGTAAGTTCTTAGGAGAGCACGACCTTTACCTTTTTTGGCACGCTCAGAGACATATTCATCACCTCTTAGTAGGATCACAACCTGCAAAAGAACATCTATCAATTTGCCATTCAATGTTTATTTCCAAAGTCCTCTTTGTAGATCAGAATCTCTACCAAAGAGAGCATTCAAGGGTAAAGTTTAAGAAACTTGCAGGAAATGACTATCCACTATGAACCTATCATGAGAGAAATGAATGGACCAGTAAATGGCAATTCTATCACATGATTCTCTCTAAAGTAATTTGCTATTCTTCCATCAATTACTGAGTGAAGATAAATCAAAAAGGAAGTTGGTTTTTTATGCAATTGTATTAAATGATTAACAACAGAGAGTACAGAATGAAAGGCATGCCAGGCACACCAGAAACATAAATGGCAAGTTCGCGTAACTATATCAATGAAAGACAGGCCGGTAGTGTTCTGTCTTGAATAAGAAGGAACACACTATAATTAGTTTTCCCGGACCAGAAACATAAACTTATAGCCATTTGCATTTAATGGCTTGATCACATACCCTTTTCAGTAAAACACAACACCATAAGCATTCAAACCAGTCTTTTCCTAGAATATGGGCTAGATTTGGATAGCAAAAGTTCTGTTGCTGTTCCTATGAAATGAAATACAGGAACCTTGTAACCACATCTTAATATACAAAAACCATGTCATTTCCTGATTGGCATTTTCTTTTCTGGGATTTGCCCATTTACAGTGTATCACTAAACAATATGGAGCCACTCCAAAAAAGATTCTGCAAATGGAACGGTGACCCTGTGGTTTCTGGTAATGTGACTGTATAGGACTACATGAAATAAAGTAGTACTAGTGTTATGCAATTCTACACTTGCCTGACTCATTCGAGGGCGTAGGACTGGAGACTGCTCAATGCACAAAGAGGCGGTCAAAACCACACGATCCATCTCTTCTAGATCATAGTTGTCACCAAGAGAAGGGTCAGCAAGCTCCTTAGTATCGTTGTTATCCAGCAAAGGCTTTGCCTACCAGAGAGAGTAAGATCAAAAAAGGTAGCTGGTGACTTTTCATATATTTATTTATTTATTTATATATATATATATATATATATGGCTTTTCTGATGACCAGATTGTGCAGAAGTAAAAAGTTACCCAAACCACAAGGCTTTGTTGTAAACGATCCACAGGTCGACGCCCTGTTATGAGCTCCAAAAGTAATACCCCAAATGCATAGATATCGGTTTTTTCATCAACTATGCCATGCATATAGTATTCGGGTGCAAAGTAGCTGCAAGCGAAAAACAAAAGTAAAATCAAGTCATGAGCACTTTTATCAACTCCTGACCAAAATATTTTACTCTTACACACCCGAATGTGCCTTCAAATTTGGATACATTATGGTGAGTCCACTGTGTTGGTAGCCACTTTGCTAGTCCGAAATCACAAATCTGGATCAAAATTAGATTGTGAATCAATAAACAAAAGATTCAAGTAACCAAACAGCTGTATAGATGTCATGATACCAGTTTACAGTAATAAACGACAGATAGTACGACAAGTAGAATTGAAATCCTTGCATACAAATGTCATAAAATTCCAATATCTGGAGCGAATATATTGTCTGTATTAGAACAAATTGAAAGACAATTGTAGCAAATCTGACACGGTGTAAAAAGAAACCAGAGCAGAAAGAGCAATAATAGTTTAATAAAACCTAGTTCAAAATTGATAATTGTAGGATAGCCCCCAAAAAAAATAGTTCTCGGATATGGAAATCTTTTCTCTATTTCTTTAAATAGCACTAGCAGGCAGTGAGGTATTTAATAAGGAATATATCAAAGGTTCAATCACCAACAACTAAATAAAAAGGAGAAGATTCATACAACTTAAGCAATAACTAAATCGCATGCAAGCACAGAGCTAGCAGGATAACTCAAATCATTATTTTCTTCAGCTATGAAATTGCCTGTCATTATATGGTCACAGTCAGGAGTCTCAAATACTCGTGTCCCAAGTACAAAATACTTAACAAGGAACATTGCTTCGAGGCGTGAACCTCATTCGTCGAAGAAAAGCTAATTAGTGATGCATTCTACTTACGCACTATTTAACAGCATAAGTGCCTTCTCACCCACATTTCCCATTTACAGCAGTTCTATCTAGGATTGCAAAATGAATGGCTTGATAATAGAATGTTTTCTGTGGTAGCTTTGAACGTTCATGTAACATTGAATGCAGCACCTTCGAACTTTCAAATCACTCTTGGTCATATTTTTTTAATGGATCATTACACACTAACTATTAGTGTTCTTGCATCTTAATACCCCTGCCGCAAGGTACGCCTTGTAGTCTTTCCTATTAAGGTCGTGAGTCTATGATTGGCCTTACTATATATGTTCCTCATAAATGCAAGACTTTGGTGATACTGATTATCCATAGAGTTCTCTAATATACTACAGAATTAGAGAAACATTTAGCAGTTCGTTTGTTAATGTAAAATATTTGTCTTGGTTGATGGTCTTGACACCTATTCTGAATAATGTGTGATGAGAAATTTCAGAATTGATGGCAAGTGAAGATCATTCCATCAATAAATGAACAGAGTCAACGACGGTGAATCTTGTGGCAAAGACTACTAACTCAAAGTTACGAGGATCTCCTCACTCTAAGAGACATGCCAACAATGATCCTAAGGGAAGAGAATCAACCTCTGCCCAAATAAAACTAAATAGCCTCACCAGACCATTAATCTGGCTCAAGCTTGGGCCATTACACCATCCTAATCAAGCAGAAGGCGTAGTTGTGTTGGGAGAAAAATCAACAGATACAACTGAATTCTTCTGCGTTAAATTCAATAATGAACCACAAAGCAAGACTGAATCATGCTCATAAAAGATATTCATACTTTCCTAATCAAACACATCTATACTCCCACTTCCATTATTGACGATCTCAAACTTCTCTATGTGGCTACACAAAACTGTTACAATAGCTCACCAAATCTAAGAGAATGCAGGCATTTTCACAAGTCCTTGCTAGTTTGATGATGTTAAACTATGACTTTGATATAGTGATTCATGCAGAACACAAGGACATGGAGCCTAATGCCATCATCAAAATTTTCATGAGCAGTCATGAATTCAATCACAACTGTGTATGGCAACATATGAAAGAGTAGTGTGATACTTGAAACTCCAAGGTTGTATGGCTGCCTTTCTACAATATCCCAAAAGTTATGCTTTGGGATTTTGAACACTTAAGCCTGAATTGAATTTGAAACTCAAATATTACCATTCCACTCCTCTTTAAAACTATGGAAAATCAATTATGCTGGCATTCTATTATTGTTGAGCACTCAGGCAATTAGTTTGGCAATTCCATTTCATAAGGAATTAAATTCAAACTTTTACCAATTGTACAGTGTTTCATTTTAGGTGAATTACATTATTTTGGTAACCACTTCATGCAAAAATGCTGAAGACCAGGACAGAGAGATTTACCCGAGCAAGGTTCATCATCAGACAAGCTGAAAACAATCAAACGTAAAAACATGGCATAGTAAGAATGTTTCCTGCATGAGCTATGTAGAAAGAAATACTGCTGATCACAAATTGCGAAGGTACTTTCATCGGTTGTTAGAAATAGACGTAGTTACAGATTTATTTTATGGCTATATATGGTGCAGGAAGGGCATAAGCTTCACGATTTTCACTCAAAGCATTTGGTCGTCAAAATGATTAGACATCCTTCTCTGAGTGTTAGAAAATGTTTTCCTGAAAACAAACAATAGAAAGGAACAAAAAAGAAAAAGATCCCAGCAATAACTGAAGTTGTTAGCCTCTGATGTTCTCAGGTATAGCTTGAGAGATACCTGAGGCTCAAAATTCTTTGTAAGAAGAATATTATCGGCCTTTATATCTCTGTGGATGATTCGCCTTCGGCAATTCTCATGAAGATACAGCAGTCCATCTGCTGCCCCAAGAGCAATTTTGTACCTTTTACTCCAATCAAGCTCGACTTGTGAACCTGGAAATGCAATTGATGAACACCTAAGTAACTTGAAGACCATAATGCAATTGCAATTTGCCTAGAAAACAATACAAATTAGCACCAAACCATGAAGAGCAGATCCTAAACTCCCTAATGGAGACAATTCAAAAACAAGGTGCATCCCCCCATCAATGCCACACCCAAGCAGCTTAGCAGTATTAGGATGGTCAACATGAGCTATAATGCCTAGCTCATTTAGAAAGCCAGCAGTCTTCTCATCAAGAGTTCCTTTTGTCAGCTGCTTTATGGCTACCAGCCTTCCATCAGGCAAACAACCTTTGTAAACCTCAGCAAAACCACCTTTTCCAATTAAATTCTCTGCAAGAAACCATAAATGTTCATCACAGAACCCAGTTATGTAAAAATATTTTTTGTTGAAAGCATCTACAAGTAAGCCAACATTTTGGATCATAAGTCTGGCCAACATTATGGACCATTAGGTCTCACTAAAGAGATAAAGTACAGACCGTGGTTAAAATTGTTTGTTGCCATTTTGAGCTCCGCAAAAGTGAAATGCTGCAAGGTCGACTTGAAGTTGTATAAATTTCTCAGAACTGTGTTCTCTCTTGTACTCCTGCTCTTACGTTTTGGTTCCTTGGGCACTGGAGGAGGTGAAGTCAAGTGTTTTAGCGAAAATCTTTTCCATGACTTGAAGAATCTACTCCAGTTCGAATGTGCCTTCGAACGAGGAACTTCTGATTCTGCAGTGCTGTTTCTAGTAAAATCTGAGTTGGATTCCAAGCCTGTTAAGCAAGCTTCTATAACTCCTCTAGGAGATGATCCATCTTGTCTCTCTCTTTCCATGTCTGAAGCTCTCAAGTCTACAAAATGGAAACCAAAGCATAAAAAATAAGGGAACAAATCTCATGGATGAACATACAGGCACATGCACAGGCTATAAGATGCATAAAAGATCATGAAAAAAGAAGTGAAAGTAAATACCAACGGAAGAAGCAGAGGAAGAAATCACTGGACTGTGTTTCTTAGGTTTCACTGAAACTTTTGCATGCAGATTTCTCTCTGATAGTAAGCAATACTCCTTCGAACCCTCCCTAAGTTAAAGAAATAAAACATTGCTATAAAGAAGAGCTTACTGCCATGTTTAACCTATAATCACCAGAATAGAAGAAAGGCAATGGACTCTAGCATTGAGAGTGTGTGAGTGTGTTTACGGTTGATTGAGTGAGTGAGAGAGAAAGAAGGAATTTCAGCCTAAAACAAGGCGAATCAGGGTAGATAGAGATACATTTCACAAAAAAGACCAATTTTTTTCATAACATGAAAGATAAAATGTCCAATACAATCATCTGTTCCACAGGATACAAAAGAAAACAACATGAATGGGATTCGCACAAGTAGCGGCCATATTGAAAGATTATGCTTTTGAATAAAAATGCCTTCAAAAATCTTACCAAGGACTTGTAAAGGGAAGAACAAACACCAGACATAATAACATTCACAAGTACAAGCTATATATGCAAAATGACATCAAAATCTTCAAATATTCTCTGAAGAAAATCATTAAAACCCATCAGCATCTTCAAATATCAACTGACAAAGTATAAGGCATAAACCAAAGTCACAAATCAGCAGATGCTAAAAAAACCAATCTGCTCCTCATGAAACACAATCTGAAAGAACCTCCAAGAAAGAACAAAGAGTTGAAACACATTCACACAAAGCCAAGTTGGAGACAAGAAAAATTAGCAATTATCCATGTATGGAAAAAAAATCCAAAACTTAAAAATAAAATAAGAAAACCCCAAGTTACATACATGTAAACAAAATCCAAAGAACCCATTGTGTAGAAAAAATCAATAAACAGAAACGACCATCATGACAAGACATAAGATTTATATAAAAAAGAAGAGGAAGATGAAAGAAAAACATACCCAAATGAGAGAGCATGGAGAGGAACACACCTGTACCAAGGAAGAGTACTACTATGAGCAGCTTTGTTATGTCCTCCAACAGCTGCCATGACCGGCCAACAAACACGCACCACTCTCTCTCTCTCTCACACACACAGACAGAGAGGAAAAAATGACAACGAGACCGAAAAGATACCAAAACAAAACAGTGGTTACTACAACATTAAATCCTTCCTGTTGTTTAGTACTTTTGATAGCTGACTAAAATTTATCCAGGCCCTGTAAAGAGGATCTGTAAAGAGCTATATATAGCAAAGCCTCATTACTCTCTATTTGTTCGTACTTCAAAAAAAAGTGAAAAGAAAAAAAGTCTTTCTCTTTCTTACAGGGGTCTCTCTGTCCCATAAGAGTCGCTGGTTTGGTCTACTGCATTGCTGACAAATGTTGGAAGCTCTTCAGCGACTTCTGCTCTCAGCCTTAAATCCCACAGGCACAGGCACAGGCACAGGCACAGGCAGGGAGAGGGACGTGGAGTGTTCGTTGGTTAGTAAAATTGCTAATATTCAAATGTTGGGTCCATTCCATTTGGCCTTCTTCTTTCATGTTTGGACCCACATTTTACTTTTTATTGGAGTAATAATATTGATTTTATTTAATTCGGTGCATTGAATTAATGGATTCTATACATTTAATGCTGAATTTCAGAGTTTTTAGAAGGTAAAAAAAAATCACAAGATTAGAATTATTCTTTTGTATTTTAATTGAATATTATTTTTTTATTTTCTTCATTGAAATTATAAAATATCATTTTCAATTATATAATTTTAAAAAATCGTTTCAGCTATTGAAGAAATTTGTTCTTTTTTATTATTATCTGATTTTGAATCACAAAATCATATATATATATAAGATTTGTCTTGATTGATAAGTAAATTAATCCAAAAAAAATTATTTATCATTGAATTAAAAAAAAAGAGGATTTCAAGTACATCAACAAGAGAGATTCAATTCTAATTTCCAAGTTAGAATCTAAGTAAACTATAACTTATTTTGTTAGATATCTAATATTTCACAATTTAATAGCTCAAAGTCTGTTTCAAATAAATCAATTTGGTTGTGAATTTCACAATTTTGATTTGTCTTTTATATTTGCTTGTGTATTTTCCTATATATTCTAAATTATTAATAAGATGAGCAAATCACATTAATAAAATCTCTTTTTTTAAAATTATATTATAGTGAAACCTCACTTATATTTTAAATTATATAGAATATTATACAAAAACATTGTATTTTTTTAATTAAAAAAACACTATAGACTTCAAGATTCTATAAATTGAGAAGTGCAATGATAAGCCAATTCGACAAAAAAAAAATTATTAGAAGGGAAATAATGACCACATTAAAAGTTTGTTTTTGTGTTTAAAAATATGTTTGGATATGTTTTAAAAATATAATTTGTTTAAAAAAATATTTAATTGATTTTATTTTATTTTATTTTATGATTCTAATTAATACGTTATTATCAAATCTAAAAAAAAGTTATTATAATATATTTTTAAATAAAAAATATTTTAAAAAATACATTTTAACACATACCAAACACGCATAAATTAAGATAAACAAGACCTAATGGTAGTTTTATATCTCTGAAAAGAGAAAATAAATGAAGAATGTTGTTTTGTCTAGTGGGAAACAGGAAGAGTACAACAAGAGAAAATTACACTAAAAAAACGGCAGAATCAAGGAATTTATTTATGGAGAATTGTTTAATTTCGTGCCTTGCCCGGTATTCAATAATCTGACTGTCGTTTCTTCTATAATTAATCATTTTCCTCCATTATATCCTCGACACATCTTGCCCTGGGAATTATATTATACTAGGAGATAAATATTGAAAAATAAAAAAAAATCAGCTTGTACTTCTGTACATCCATGGTCAAAGGAAGACTGTATAATCATTATTTTTTTAAAATAAAAAAAAAATTCATGAATGGAGTCTCTTTAGAACTCGGTTGAAACCACAGTTCTTTTAATTTTAAAAATAAATTACTAAAAATTATTTTTTATATATATTTTTATATTGTTTTGATGTGCTAATTTCAAATATAATTTTTTAAAAAATAAAAAAAATATTATTTTGATATATTTTTAAGTAAAATATATCACAGACATGTTATTTACCGCAACGGGAATTATCCAGCTGATTGTATAAGAATAAAACTTGCTGAATGTGCTAATCAAATAAAAAATTATATTTATTTTCATTAAAAAGCTCGTTAATACGTATAGACTTCTTCTCGAACTTAATCTTAAACGTGTTTACTGAGCATTACACATCATTAATTCTTTTATATAAAAGGAAGAAGACGATGATAAGAAGATCACTGCCCTGCACATGCATGAGACGCGCATAGATCACTAGAAATGCAAGTGATTTATCTTGCATGAATTCAGAGGCTTATCATGCAGTTGAAACAGGAACTCGAAGAACTCCATTAATGTAGATGTTAGGTATTTATGTTTAGTGAAATCAGAGTCAGGGATGGTCCATACCATGCCGGTCGATGCTCCTACATTTTTAAGCAGTAATCATGGCTGATGGAGTCACATATCAAGAAAGCCATGCACATTAACAAAGTCCACAACAATTCATGTTAGACAGGTGGTTCGTGTTGGACCGCGAGTAAAAATATTTTTAAATTTTTTTAATGATATATAACAAAGCAAAAAAAAATAAAATTAATCGCATTGAACTGCGAGTAAAAATATTTTTAAAAAGTTTTGATGATATTGATCGATAACAAAGCAAAAATAAATTAATTAATTAAATGAGATTATGATAACTTTCTAAAGTGAAAAATAAAAGCAATATGAAACATGATTGCTAGCAAAGCAAACCTTGAAGGACTATTTGGAAAAAAAATCAATTTAAAAAAGAAAAAAAAACTTACTCGAGTCAACATGTTAAATTCATAACCTGGTCATGAGATTAGGATAATCATATACAAGAGAAATTGAACAAAACAATAAAGGTTAACCTTCAAGCAAGCCAAATGATGAAAGAAAAAACTAGAAAGAAAATCAATTTAAAATAAAAAAAACATTGAGTCAACCCGGGTTAACTCGACTAAACCACGACTTAGAATATGAGATCAGGATAACTCTACATAAAAGAAAGAGAAAAGGATCATGAAGCTCAAAGTCCAATAACCTAATGTTGAATGATAAAAATTAAAAAAAAAAACCTAAAAAAAAAAGTTAAACAAGGTTAATCCTTGAAACTTGTAATCTGGGTTATGAAATTGAGATTACCCTATCAAAGTCAAACAAGAGAAAATCATGAAGCAAAACTCATAATCATCAAAGATTGGAAAACAATCAAAATAATAAGAATCAAATCTAATTTAAAAAATAAATGAAAGAAAATATTGAGGGAATAATTAAATTGAAAAATCAAAAAAATATAAAACAAAAAAATAATTTTAAAAATAAAAACCAAATTGAATAAAAAAAATTAAAATATTGAAATTTTATAACAAATTTAAAGCCGTTGATGACTTGTAACAAATTCAATAGTTGAGATTTTGATCAAATTCGACAGTTATATATATATAAAGTATTCTCAAATCAATTTAATCATTAAATTTTAAAACATCGGTGATAAAAATAAAAATAAAAGAAACCAAATCTCTTAAAACTATTGATGATAGTAGAATTAATCCATGAATAAATTATTCTATTTTCAAAAGTTTTTAATCAAAAATTGAAAACTAATTAGATTCTTCTACTAGTTAAACTCAATTTCGAGAACAAAAGGAATTAAAAACGAATCCAAAGGAAAGGAGGTGGATCAAAGTGACTTTTTTCACGTCAATTTTTTTTAGCGGGGACTTAGTTTTTTTTTTATATATATATACTTTGGCCTTTTTTATATATATAATTGTGTCTTCCTATAACAAATTATAAGTAATTTGTCATTAGATTGGCCATAAAAAATTATAAGTAATTCTTCTACTAGTAACAAATTATACTTTAAAATAACTAAGATTTTTTATGGTGTTTTACTGTTAAAATTAATATATTTTTGTAATCATTTTATATGAATTCCACTCACGCACCGACTTGGTTAAGACATTTTTTTTTTAATTAACGTAGGTGTTCGGGCCAGCTTGCGTGTACCTCGACTAATCCCGCGGGCCCTGAAGTTAACGACCATGTAAGTCTCCAGTGACCATCATATTATCAACTACATGGCTCGAACCTGAGACCACAAGGGAAGCAAAAGACAACAATATTTCATTCCAAAAAACAAATGACATTTTATTAATATTTTTTTTGAAAAAAAATGAGCTAGGTGTGCGAGTGCGCCAAACACATGCTTGACCCTTTTATGTCAATTTTTTTTACACTAAAAAAAATCTCACCAGATTCATTTACTTTTTAGTTCTGACATAGTTTTTAAATACTATTATAAATTTTTATTTCAACTTTAATAAGTTTATTATGGCACTTATTATGCACCTGGTATAAAAATAATAGTTCATGAATATTCATTTTTTTTTTTATTCTTGAACATCTTAAATAAAATTCTAACATGATTTTATCATATCTATAGTATTTTGTTTTAGTCACGCATAAAATATGAACATACTATTTTGATATTTTTTAAAAATAATTGCTTTGACAATAAAAAATATTTATTTTCTTAACCTAAACAATAATTCCAGTTACAAACTTTACTTTCGCTAAATAAACAAAAGATACATTGATAAAAAAATTTATCTTAATTGAAAAAAATTCAAGATGATTGTGTTTTTGGATTTAATAACAATTTCAAATAATTCACTGAGACTAAAATATTGTTTTTTGCATTTAAAAAAAAAATTAGTACATGCAGGCATACAAACTAGTTTACACTAAGTATCTATTTCTTTTGCATAGAATATTTTACAAGAAAATATTTTACAGATTTTCCACTATTTGTTTTTAGAAAATATTTTACAATAAAACTAATAAATGCAAAATATTTTAACCTTCAAACTTGATTTATTTTCTAAAAAATATCTCAAACCCATAAAATTTCATAAAATATTTTACAAAATACAATCTACTTACAATATCATCTATAACTATATCATACACCATCTCCAACTCATCACACCTACTAATACTTCACTTTTCATCTCACGAGCAGCTCCTCTTTCATTACCACAAATATTTCCATATCATTTTTTTATTATTATTATCATTATCATTTTCTACATCATCATTATTATTTTCTTCATTATTAACACGAACATCCTGCCACTAATTTCTCCACTACAATCATCATCATCTCACCATTACCGGTATTGAAAAATATTACACGAGCTACGTGTAAGATATTTTGTACCTGTGAAACATTTTATGCAAAACAAACCGCACTAAATAATTTATTAAATGATAGTTTGTGATTTGATCCATAATTCAAGGTGACTTGTCACATTTTACCCCATCTAAACCACATCGGGGTTGCTGCCATCTGCCTTGAGTTCAAGGGACTCGTGACTTGCGAGGAGTGCATTGGTTCCTGATGCAAACCTGGCTTCTAGCTGCTTTGCTGGGCATCTTAAAGATTTGGGCACATTTGTCGAGAGAAAACTTGCAACCGGCATATTCCAAAGGATCATTGTTACGAGTATCTTCCCTGTTAGGAGCATATCTTATTCCGGGAGTACATGTTAGTAGCTTCGTCTTGTGAAATCAGAGTCGGAGATGGCACGGCCCATTCGGACTGCTTTTACCTTGTTCATAAATGGGGAGACGTATGGGCTTAATGTAGACTGGCCACCAGTCATAGCATACAACACGACAACACATCTAGCTCATAAGGGATTGGAGAGAGAGAGAGCCGGAGAAGTTTACCAGAATGGGTAGATATGGGCCATATGGCACATGAAAGGAAAGGGAATCCAATGAATAATATTTATTATCAGGCTGCATCTGATCTCGCTTTTTAAAAAATAGTTATGTCCAGAGCAGGTGGCATGCACTGTTCATGGATTTCAAGTATGATTTCAGTGCCCGTAAAGGCAAATCGAAGATGCTGCAGCTTTTGCCATTCGGTTTTATAGCACCTTGCTTTGTTTTTATTGAAGCACAGACTCACAGTAGTTCAAAGCATCAGCTACTTAACTTCACAAGAAGGGCCTAAATATCCTTTAACTTACGTGAATTGTTTGATTACATGGCAGCAAATAAATTAATTAAGGCTGTCCCTCTTGAAAGATCAACATGACTGATTCAAATATTTCATTTCATGATTTTCAAAGGATTCCATGCCGATAACTGTGTTAAAAAACAAACGTTAAATTTAATATATATCCTATGAAGTCACATATATAGGATCTACGAATGCACGTAGTTGTTAAGGAATCAATATCAGCGTAGACAAATGAACTACTTCTCCTCTCCTGAAAGTTAAGACTCATTCCAACTCTTGCCGCCCATCCACTGATTGCCCGAAAAGGCCAATAATGAAGCTGAGACAATGATAAATATAATGTTATGATTATCAATTCCCATGAAAGTTGAGGGTGGAATCATGGTTTTCAAGTCTTGTGAAACCATAACTCAGAGATGTTCCTCTTTCAGTCCAAGTATTTTCTATTAGTCCTACTCTTAACCCTTTCGGATTCCTGTTTTCGAAGTGCTGATTGTCTTGAAATCTCACACAGAAACCTTGTTGAAGACTCTTGCCCATTAAATATCAATGTCATTCGTGATCAGCTAGTCAGTGCAGCTCATCCAAAACGTTCATTTATCGCTGTGCCTAAACAATGCCAGTTCGTTCATGACGGAATTCTTTTCATTCGGTCAGTATATCTTCGAACCAGCAGATACTTTGTTCCTCCTGCTGATACATTTCAGGCATGTTGGCAATCGTACAGGAAGGTGATTCACGAGGTTTCAGATGGTCTTGATATCCAGTCTGGTTGTGGTTATCAAGCTGAATGAATATCAAAGGGCTGCATGAATATTACATCTCTGGCTCAGTTTGAGAGCAAATTTCCCAAATCTAAGTTGCAAGAGATGAAGCTTTATTGTAAACAATCCCTGGATGATGACCTTGTTTGTGATTATTGTACCAAGAAATTGTTGAGTCTTGGGAATCAGTATCTTCATGGTCCTCGACCTGAGAATGCCTCAGATTGTCCAGGTTATTTGTTCATGTATACAGCTGCAGTTATTAATCAGTTTGGACCGACTGATCCCGGAACTGCAAAGTGCTTGTTCAGGCTGAAGTATTCAATGAAGTCCACAGCCTATAGGTTTCACAGTGCTGTAATTCCTGGCATTGTTGTGGGTTCCATGTTTGGAGTCGTGGGAGGCTTCATCGCAGTTTGGTTTCGCCGGACGCAACGCGGGAGAAGTGAGAAGGAAAAGGTTAGTCCTGAGGATGGCGAGGTTAGTTTGGATCTTGGGTTTGGATTGCATAGTAGAGGCACTAATTTGGTCAAATTCAGAATTGAGGAAATTAGAAAGGCAACAATGAATTTCTCTAGACATAATATTATTGGAAGGGGAGGTTATGGGAATGTTTACAAAGGGATGTTATCAGATGGGTCTGAAGTCGCCTTCAAGAGGTTCAAGAACTGTTCTGCTAGTGGTGCTGCAACTTTTGCACATGAAGTGGAAATCATAGCCAGTGTAAGGCATGTCAATCTTGTTTCTATAAGAGGCTACTGCACCACAACAGTTCCGCCAGAAGCTCCCCAAAGGATCATCGTGTGCGATTTGATGCGTAATGGAAGTCTCTACAACCATCTTTTCGAATCAGGAAAAACAAAACTTAGCTGGCCGATTCGTCAAAAGATCGCCCTTGGAACCGCAAGGGGGTTGGCTTATTTACACTATGGGGTGCATCCAGCAATATTCCATAGGGATATCAAAGCTAGTAATATACTTTTGGATGACAGTTTTGAGCCTAAAGTTGCAGATTTTGGCCTTGCAAGGTTCAATTCACAGGGAATGACACATTTTAGCACCAGGGTTGCCGGGACTCTCGGTTATGTTGCCCCAGAGTATGCCTTGTATGGGCAGTTAACCGAAAGAAGCGATGTCTTCGGCTTTGGTGTTGTGCTCCTTGAGCTTCTGAGTGGAAAAAAGGCTTATGAAATCAATGAAGGAAATGTTTCTCTGTTGACAGACTGGGCGTGGTCGCTAGCAAGGGAAGGGAGAGGATTGGATATTATTGAAGAAAACCTGCCTGAAATGGGATTACCAGAGGTGATGGAGCAGTATGTGCACATCGCTCTTACTTGTGCTCATCCATTGTTACATGCTAGGCCAACATTTGATCAGATTGTGAATATGTTGGAAACCAACATGCCTGTTCCCTCGTCTCTTGAAGCATACATTGCTGCTTCCAGTTTGGAAATTTGCAGTATCAGCTCAAGTTATAACTTTACTTCGTCCATCAGAGTGATGAGAACCAATTCAGACAATTTGTATGACAGGAAATTATTGCTTTTATCTCTTGTATGCCTTCCCCATTCCATCTATTCTTTTTCATGCTATAAAACTTCAGTATTAGTTCTTTCATTGTGTGAAGAATAGAGCTAATTTTAGTCATGTAGTGTAGTAGCATGGTTATTGAATACTGCTGGTTTTCCCTCAAATCCATAATTCAAGATCTGATCTGGGCTTAATTTTAATTTTAATAAGTTTTAATATTGACTCGGTTAAATTAAAAAAAAATAAAAAAATAAAAAAAATATTATTTTAAACAATAATAATATAACTTGAATTGCTAAAGTCTTGAAATTGGCATTAAAGGTGTTTATTTTGAATGTCAAAACGGTTAAAATTAAATTACGAAAGAAAGTGTTTGAGAATAAGATGTAAACTGCGTTTCTAAAAGTTTTAAATTTTTTTCTTTACTTAAAATATTTTTTTTTATGTTTTCAGATTATTTTGATGTGTTGATGTCAAAAATAATTTTTAAAAAATAAAAAAAAAACTTCATTTTGATGCATTTCTAAACGAAAAATATTTTGAACCGCTACTACAATCCCAAACAGACCTAAGCAATTGAACAAACTTTGTTAGTGGGAGAAAACTAAGGTAGTGTTTGGGAAATCATTCCAGACGTTGTTTGACAAAAACATGATTTTTTTTAAATATTTTTAATCGTTTTGATGTGCTGATGTTAAAAAAATAAAAAAAAATATTTTGATGTATTTTCAAATAAAAAATATTTCAAAACGCAACCGCTACCAAACATTACCTAAGACATTAATTTTTTTTTGCATCCCAAGTCATATACAATGTCTTGTGAGCCTCTCTACATTGCACTTGAATAGATAAGGTTAGCACAAATGGCTAAGCAAAGATAAATACACTAACATTCCATTAACAATCCTGTACTTAATTCTTATATAAATTTGTCACATGGTAGGCTCCAAGTTCATTTAAGAAATTCTTTCATTCCAGTCAGAGAAAAATCGAGAATACTGGTTTATGTTCCTAAGTCTATGAAAATAAGTAATGAGTTACCAAAAATAATAACATGATATATATATTCAATGAAATTATTATTAATATAAAATTACTTTTATTGAAACATAGTAATATCAAATATATTTTTTTAAAAAATATAATCATCGTCATCGTGGTGGTTATCTAATTAAGTCTCGACTCCTGAGTTCAAACTTGTAATCAGCAAGTCTCTCAACTCTTATTCTAACTTTTAGATATATGATAAAAGATTTGGGGATATTTATTTCATGAAAAATATTTTTTTATTTTACTATGTTTGTGTAACTTTCAAAAAGTTAATCAATGAAAATTAGTTTCTTGTCAAAGAAAAAATTTAAAACTTTCTAAAGGAAAGGGTTTTTATTTTCTAAACTCCGAAAAACTCTTTCTAGATCTTTTAAAAAAATTAAAATAAAGTAAAATGACTAAATAACTTTTAAAACCAATTTTTGATATATTGAGGTTTATGGTATTTTCATATTGGCTTTTTCCAGTAATAATTAGGTTGATTGAGAAATAATTTGATATTTTAATAAATATAAATATAATTTAAAAATAAAAAATGTTTAGCGTGGTATTAAATTCACTGGCGTGTCAGACATGTCGCCTCATTTATGTGGCTCGTGAGATCGTGTACAATGTCTGAAGACGACCTTTTTTTATGTTGTTAGAATCAGCCCCCTCCCTCCCTAGAAAGTAGGTGCGGCAAACTGATTTTTGGTTAAGCGTCAACGGTCCTTTTCTTTTTCTTTTCTCATTTTCTTTTTAGTGACTCCTCCTAATTTTTCGCGCATACCCTCCAAGTTTTCAAAGCAGCTTTTTTATTTGTTTTATTTCAGATTTGATCCATATTCTTTTGATTACTATTTATTTTATTTGAAATAATTTATAATATAAGATTGTTTTTTCATTTCAACTCCCTTCAACTTTTTCATCAGTCAAATTTGATCCATATTTTTTTATTATTTATTTTATTTGAAATAATTTATAAAACTATATTTTTTTCTTAATTTTATCATTCTTCAATTTTTCACGTGTTAGATTTGGTCCTTATTCTTTTGATAAAATTTTAAAAAAATTAAAATATTAATAAGTGATTTTCCAATTTATTTTCATAATATAGTAAAATACTATAAATTATTTTTCAACTCATTTTCTATGACACTATCAAAAATAAAAATAAAAAATCTAATTTTCAGGAATTTATTTTTCATAAAAGCAATTTTTTTTAAAAGCTAGTTTTTGGAAAACAAACAAGGTTTTTAGTGAATTTTACCATAATATTAATTTAATATTTTTTAAAATCAAAAATATTTTTAAAAATCATTTAAAAACTGGAACAAAAATTGTAACAAGCACCCTAAACGTGTTGATTTTTATTAAAATAGAAGGAATAAATTAAGATTGGACTTTTAAAAAAGCCCATAAGAATCCCACATCCTGGCTATCCGTTTACTCAGCCCAGAACCTAACCCATATAACCACTAGGGTTTTGAAGTCCCTATCTTTCTATCAGAAGAAGAGCTTCTTCTCACATCTCTGCAGCTGCCGCAAAAAACACGAAAGGGCTTACATTCTGCAGCCATGGTAACCTCTCTCCCAACATGTGAACACAAACATACGAACGTGAGTTAGCTGCTTACTTTTTTTTTGGTTCTATTTTTATGATGTCTTCAGATTATTCCAGAGAAGAACAGAAGAGAAATCTCCAAGTACCTCTTTCAAGGTATCACTTTTATTCCTGCCTTCGATGTTTCTCTGCCTGTTTTCCTCTTCAGATATCATTTTAAGTTACCTAGAGAGAACCCATCAAACATTTTTTTTGTTATTCTAAGGTTTTTAATAGAAAGCGTAAATCTTGAAATAAAAACATTGAATTGTGCAATGACTCTAAAGTAGGATGAGAACTTGATTAGGCGATTAAGCTATGATGTTAGTAAGGTGATAGTCTCTCTGTTCGAGTGCCGAATGCAACTGCTACAATTATACATTCTTTTGTCATGACAGATTCATAAAATAATGTCTACGCAAGGCCCATCCTTTACTCCTTTTTTTGGTGTGTTTATTATAGGGTACATCTTCTTTTCTCTAAATGAATTTTTTTTTTTGTTATGGCGTTGGATAGTTGAAACGGAATGCAACTAATATTCTCATCCCTAATGAATAATTTTCTCCACTGGGGATTGGTGTTAGTTAAGTTAATGGGTTTTTGCTAGAGCTTTTGGTAATGACTTCAAATCAATGAGATGGAATAATAAGTAAAACTGTTTTGATTTATTCTATGGAGGACTTGAAATTCACCTAAACCACTAGGTAACTGCTGATGTTTAGAAAAATTTACCAGAGATATTGTTGTGCTAGTTATGAGATAACTGCACCCTTGTTTCTTGCTATTTTGGTTTGGTTTCTAGTGGCTGGTTTTGTTTATTGCCTGTTCTAATGTATTTTCTTTTATTTGGATATTACCGGTTTGATTGAATAATGTGAGTTTTTTTCTAGTTAACCAAATGGGACAAAGGAAGATTAGTCTTATCATGTACCATATATCAGCATTCACTCATCTTGATTTTGTCTTGAATCTGTAGAGGGAGTTTGCTATGCAAAGAAGGACTTCAACCTTGCAAAGCACCCGGAGATTGACGTTCCTAATCTCCAGGTTATTAAGCTCATGCAGAGCTTCAAATCCAAGGAATATGTTCGTGAGACATTTGCTTGGATGTACTACTACTGGTATCTTACCAATGACGGGATTGAGTTTTTGAGGACGTACCTGAATCTTCCATCAGAAATTGTTCCTGCCACCTTGAAGAAACAAGCGAAGCCTGCTGGAGGTCGGCCATTTGGTGGCCCACCTGGTGACCGCCCACGGTAATTTAGATTTATGTTGACCATTTGGTGATTTGAGTGTTATCCTCATCTTTTCCTTCACTTTTTAGAAAACTTACAATTTGGGTTTGCTTGGGTTTCTAGAGGCCCACCTCGCTTTGAAGGAGACCGTCCAAGATTTGGTGACCGTGATGGTTATCGTGGGGGCCCTCGAGGGGGTGAAGGTGGTGAGAAGGGAGGAGCACCAGCAGATTACCAGCCTGCATTTCGGGTAATTTCACACCATCAGTTTCCCTAAATGTTTTAATTCCCATTAGGGACTAGCTACAACCAGTATTTCCATTCATTTTTTTTCTAATTATATTATGATCTTGCAGGGCACTGGTGGAAGGCCAGGCTTTGGTCGTGGAGGAGGAGGTTATGGTGCAGCACAAACCAGTTCCCCTGGCTTTACTTGAAGGTGGTTGCTTGTCCTCCCATACTTTTGTGTTTTTATTTAATGTTGTGGTGCAGAGTTAAGAAATTTTCTTGTGCCCTTGTTCAACTCTCTTAGCAATTTGCTTCTTTGAGAACAACATTGAGATGGCTATAAATTAATTTTGTTACTGTTTGAGAAATCAGATAGCTCCGCTCTATCCTTAACTCGATGTCTTATTTATTAAACTCACCTTGCTCTTATGCTGAGGTATGAATTACAAGTGTCATTTGTTAAGACTTGAGCATAGAGGCCTTGGTTAATAGTAAAATCTTGGGGGTTATGATTCGTACCGTACTAATGCAGAAAGCCTTCAATAACGTTCTTGAATAATGGTCGGTGTCTTTTAGGATTTGGTGAATTAATTTGGATGGATATTCCGACATGATTATTCCTAGAGATTGACCTAGTTGAACTCAGAATATAAATCCAATGTGGATGCCATAATACAAAATATTGCAAGTTCCGAAATTCTAAGGTCCAACAGAACAAAACAAACACCAAAAGAGGATTAAAGACTTGAAAGGAAAAACTTGATGTTCCCAATGTTAGTGATGGTTCTAGTTTCTTTATTTTTGAAAGCTCTTGAATTCCTTAAGAGCCTTGGCATGTTGCTGCAATAAACAGTCGATTTGCTTTATAAAAAGATGAAAGCAATGAACTTCATTGGTTGAAAGTGTTGTTTGTGCCCTTGTCGTTCAACTCGTGAGTATTCGCTAAGCTAAGGAGCCAGAATACAAGGGTTTAGGTGGGCTTTGCACGCCTAACCCAGGAGTAGATGATGAGCTGTCTACTATGAATTATGAATCCTGGTAATCTTCAGTGATTCAGGATTCAAGATTGTAGATCATAAAAGTTCATTTTTTAATTTTTTCTTACCTAGAAACACATAAAAAGCATCATTAAAGCCTTGAAAATCTCATTTCTAAGGCCAAAACATGCTTTAATTAGGATCAAAACTAGAAATCAAATCAAACCTTTTAGACTTTGATTTTTTTTTTGGCATGATTACAAATGGAAACCACCTTTATTGAATCTAAGCTCTCTCTCCCTCTCCTTTATCTTTCAAGTAGTTTTGTCTCTCATCTCTCAACTACCAGGATTGGAATTTAAAAAAATATATGTTTTATGAATGAAATATGATCTTTTTTTAATAAAGGGACCAATGGGTAGAATGACACCTTTAGAACAATAAAAAAATTAAAAGCAACCCACTTTTTTTATTTAGTTAATTTCGCTCCTTGTAGTTTCCATTTTATTAAAAAGTAGATTCTATAATTATAATATGTAATAGCAATCATTATATAACGTAGAAAAAATAATCTTAATCTTATTTATAATGCGCACGCGAGATCATGGAAAATAAAACAAACCCCAGCACATACAAAACATTTCAATGTAACATGTGAGGACTAAAAGAAAAAGTTTAAAGATTAAAGTACAAAATTAAAAAAAAAATTAAGCCATACATAAATAAAAAACCATCAACAATGACATGAAGGATAACAACAATCTAAATGTATAGTACTCTTGAAATATCTTCTATTTTTGCTTATTTGCATGTTTTTTTTTAATATTAGCAAAATAATACAACATAAAAAATTAATGAAATAACATGATTTCTAATTGTTAAGTTTGGGAAACAATAATTTCAAATTTGTCGCTATATGGAATTGTGACATTTCCAAAAAAAAAAAAATTATAAAATGAGCTACGTATAAAAGAGAAAATAATAAAAAAAATATTTTAGAGGCATATCAAAACTCGAATTACAACATCACCAGTGTCATCATAAAGATCTCAACGAGATAAATCTAATGACATTAATAAAGGTTAGCAACAGTGATTCGAGTGTGCTATATTTATCACCCAAATATGGCAGGTGACTCACTAGTTTTGGCAGGAAGTGTGGTCCACTCGGCACCGTTGGTGATTTTCTCCAGTGTTGTTGAATTTCTATTCTTAAGATCTTTCTGATGGTACTAGTATTGTTGTAATTAGAGTTTTAGTGTACCTTCAAAATCTTTTTCTCTCTTTCTCTTCTGTCCTCATTGTAATTTATGAAAAGAGAGGAGAGAAAAAAGATCTAAAAACACATCAAAGTTCCGATAAAAGACACCACCAATACCATAAAAAAAACCCCAAAGATGAATCCAATAACATAAATAAAGGTTATTAATGGTGACCCGAGTAAGCCACACTTGACACCAGGTAATTGAGCACGCACTATCTTTGGATGGCAAGTGTGGCACACCTAGACCATCATTGGTGATTATTTTTTTGATGTCATTAGATTAATCTTAGTCACATATTTTCAATGATAGTTGTGGTGTCATAATCTAAGTTTTGGTGTACCCACTATATTATTATTTTTTATTCTTCTCTCTCCTCTGTTTTCATATGCAATCCATCACATAATTTTTTTAAAATATAGTGATTTGGAGTAACAACAAATTTATAATGTCAAGTTGATATTCTATTTCATCAATTATTTTTTTAAAAAAATATGTTGTTTTTCAAATAATTTTTTTAAAAAACCTGATTTGAAATATCTAGCCGTTTATTGTTTCCTTTTCCTTTTCTCTTGGTCTTAATTTGTCCACGGGATGCTGTGATTCGACATCTCATGCTCGCAGACTCACCCCACTGTAAGTGCAAACAAGTGAATTGTCCTAAGCAGTTGTGTCAGCTCCCTTCTTATCCTACGCATCTAAGCTAGTCGTAAATGTGTTCCAAGACAAAACACCAGTTAGCCAACTCTTGAAAAATAAAATAAAAAGTCAAAACATGTTCTCAAAGTCAAATTTGAGTCTAGATAAGATTCCCCTTTCGCTTTCTTGAAAAAAATAAAGAAAATCCCTTGTCTAGATTCTTTTAGAAATCAATTCGTGATCCTTTGAGTTTTGGAAATTAGTTTTCTAGCCCTTCAATCTCGGTACACGCAAGACCTTGTGCTTTCAGCCACGTTAAACGGTGAAGAAATCAATTCATAATCCCTTCATCTCATTGGTGAAATAAAAAAACAATTTTTCCCATCTTCCAAAACCAAAGAAAATAAAATAAAATAATATTAAAGCCCTTTCTTACCTAGCAAGATTCATCGTGAGCATTGGTGTTAATGCGAGAATTCTTGAAAACAATGAAAAGAAAAACACCTAATAATAATGACCTAATACGCGATTTAGGACTTTATTATATGATATTTAAATAGATTATGAATAAAGAAAAAATAGAAAAATCTGGCGAACTCGATTAAAAACTCAAGTTAACTTGGTCAAAACATAATCATTAACTCGTTGATTATATTTTTTTAATTTTTATCAAAAAAATATCATTTTAGTTTTATAAAAGTTTTTTTTAGATTTACCTGAGTTTAACCACCCTTCTAAACCGTAACCTAGGCTCGATGCGAGCTGGCCTTAAAACTATGGAATAGATAAAGGAGCCACAAGTGACCAATGGGGCCAATTACTGAAAGTAATATAGGGTCTTGGGTCGCCAAAACTGAAGAAGAGGAGCTAAAACGTCCAATCTACTAAAATTGAGGGACTACAATCGTATTTTACGATATTTTAACACTTCCTTTGATTGTGATACCCCAACAACTCTCCACACAACAGATTCTATACAAGTTATCGGTGGATAGCTTGTCTGCAAAATAATTGCCTACTGTTTGCCTTTTTTTTCTTTTCGTAATCCTGTTTCCAAAAGATACTGCTGTTTTCTTTGCTTCTTTCTGAGTTCCCAGGAGACAGGACATGGAGAAAGAGTGCATGGAAGAAGGGCTGGCAAACACTAAAAGGCCCCTGCTTCTTGGTGAAAGGAACTTCATCAACAGCGACAAACCAAAGGGCGATTCTTCCTTCACTCCGGTTCTCTTCCTTAGCGCCATTGTTGCCTTATGCGGCAACTTCTGTTTCGGATTTGCTGTAAGTACCAATTCTAGTTTTTACGCACCAGCAAAGTAAGGATTTGAGTAGTTTCTTTCTTTCTACTCTAAAAAGAAAAGCCCTTTACTTTGGTAAAAAAAATCTGGGTAGATTGCAAGTGTTTTCTTTCTTTCAAGAAATAGGTATAATTTCATACACAAGGTATATAGAAAACTAATTTCACGTCACTTGAATTATTTCCTATAGGTCTGACAATGGTAATTTATTGTTTAATCTCTAATTAAGGTATGGATCGATCATTCTTAATCACCCGCATATTTTTTTTATTAATCACTTAAATTTTCAAAAGTATTTGAATATGAAACTCGAGAAAAGTTAATAGAAGTTGAATGAGAAAGCTTAATGACATGGCTAGGATGACTGTACTACGATGAAATAAAGGGCTAAATTGTAAAGTATAAGACTATAGGGGGTCGATTGAAACTCTGCAAACACAAAATGCAAATGGAAAGAAATATTTTCATCAAGCAAATGATGCTATGCTCTCTCTCTCTCTCTCTCTCTCTCTGACATAACAAAAGATGGGCAAAACGAGTTGTCGGCACGCCATATAAAAAGAAGGTTTAAATTAAAAAAGAAAATCAAATATAATATAATATGTACAGATTGCATAAAATGTTTTTTTTTATTTTATTTTATTCAATAAATTTTATATGTTTCTATTTCTATTAAATATTGATTTTAATAAACAAAATATTACAATATTAAATATCTCAATATATATTTTATTAATCTTAACCATGTTAGTCCGAGTTGTTCGAGTTTTTCCACTAATTACATATGTATTTTATTTTGGTTTTTTAATTGTTTTTATTTTATCATTTAATATTAGATTGATTGAAAAATAAACTGCATAATTGTTTTTTTTTTTCTATAATGTTATCATTATCTCAAATTAAATATTTATTTATAGATTGATATTTAATTTTGTAAGCATATAAATTTATCATATAATTAAATAAAAATAGTTTATAAAAAAGTTATTAAACTCAATAGAATCTATAATACGGGTCGTAGGGGATGGAGATTGATTCAATATGTTATTGTTTTCATGAATGTTTTTTAAAAAATTATCATCTTAAAGTTTTTTAAAAAGTGAAGTCATGTTTTTATTAGTCATTAAAATTATTTTTGGACATATGAAATCAATCAATTTAATCCTTAAATTAGATAAAAAAATTTAATTGGAAGATTTTAAAATTAACGTGTGTAGTCAAATTTAATAATATTATTCAAAAAAAATTACACTCTTAATTTATTTTTTTTATTTTAAAAAAATTGATACAAGGAATCTTAATAATTTTATTTCTAGAACTGACAAGGCACGGGGACCAAGCTCGTTGCAGCCAGAAAGGTTCCTCATTATATTCAATAATAATGAACATGCATCCGATAAGTTTTATATGGGATAGAAAGTTATTTTTTTTAAAAAAAAATATACTAAAATATTTTTTAAAATTATTTTTATATTTCTGACATTAAAATTTAAAAAAATATTAAAATATTAATTTAATATTTTTTTAGATAAATATACTTTTACTAAACATTAAAAAGTACAAGCTAACACGCCTTTTCTTGCAAGCTTAAAGAAATATTTGTCATTGTGTTTCGGGAAGAGTTTTTAAAAAGATTTGAAAATTTTTTTAAATTAATTTTTTATATATATATTAAGATTATTTTAATATGTTAATATTAAAAATAATTTTTTAAAAATAAAAAATATTATTTTAATACATTTTAAAATATATACTCTAAGAACACATTCCTCGAGTGAGTGTTACTGAGGGCAGTAACTTTCATTTTTAAAATATTCACGCTTTGAAATCTGTTTTTTGACGCTGTTACATTTTAAAGAGGGATTAAACTTCCAAAAAAATTACCAACTTTTCCTGGTGAGAAGACGAACTCAAAAAACAATTCAAGAAGTATTCTTTCGGAATTCACGATTGAGTCCCCGCTTTGTTTTCACGATGTAATAGTAGCCCTTAGATTTTGAATGTTTTTGTTAATTAAATAAATAAAACCCGCCTCTCTTTTTATATAAAGGAAAGTTCAATAACAGGGGCATGTTACAGTTAAAGAACCCATGATTTTAGTCTTTATATGTTGATTTGAGACTAACATGGGCACTCCTGTAATTTTTCGGATCAGATTTCTTGTCTATCATAAAGCGTAGTTATAAGATCCCGATCGGGTTGACTTAAACCAAGACCCAGGTTGAGACTAGGTGAGTCGATCCAAGTTGATTTAATCATTAATTTTTATTTTAGGTAAAAAAAGTGTAGGTTTTTTCATTAATGTATTCCAAATCAAGCCCGGAAACGATAGGCCGGTTACCAAGTTGACTTGTTATGCCAGACCTAGTCTATAGATTAAAATTAATATTAATTCTGAGGGGTATAACTCAACTGGTCAGGCGCTAGGTTTGCTCTCTAGAGGTCACTAGTTTGAGTCTCACAAACCTCAGGGCCACTGGAGGCTTACATGGCTGTTAACTTCAGGGCCCGTGGGATTAGTTGAGATGCGCATAAGCTGGCCTGGACACCCACGTTAATAAAAAAAATAAAATTGTTTCCAGGCCATTCCCTTTTCAATTGATTTACTTTCAATTCTCACAAATATCAAATTATATTAAAAAGCAATGCAATTGTCTTTAGTAATAAGATTCTAACAGTTAAAATTTATGGTTTTTGGCATGTTAAAAACCTTGAAAGGTGAAGATATCACTGTAATCTAACATTGGATTAAGAAATAGAAGAAGAGAACGAAATCATCCATTACATTGAGCCATTGACTTTTATTGAAACTGCTTGTCAGGCTGGTTACACATCAACTGCAGAATTTGAAATGATGGAAGATTTAGGCATGTCTATTGCTGCGGTTAGTTTTTTTTTTTATTTACTTTTATTTACAATTGGCATTCTATGGCAACCTCAAATGTATCTTTAATTATTTTTTCTTTTTTCTTTTTCATTTGGCTTGTTCTGTTTCCTTATATTTTGCAGTACTCGTTTTTTGGTTCAATAATGACGATAGGAGCTGCGATAGGTGCTATTTTAAGTGGGAAGATGGCGGATTTCGTTGGCCGAAAACGAGTACTTCTCTGAATACTAACCTTCTTAAGTATCTGTCTAGCAAGAATGTTGTTAAAGCTTCATGATTATTAGCTAATCCTCAACTCTTCCATTTAATTGCTGTTTATCATTTCAACCAGACAATGTGGTTATCCCAGATATTTTGCATCATGGGATGGCTTGGAATAGCATTTGCTAAGGTATTTCCCCCCTCCTTCCACCTCTTATTGTGTTTCATGTTGCTGTGCAAAGTGTTTCGATAGAAATAATGCTCGTCAACACGTCAAAACCTTCCAAAAACGCTTAAAAAAACATCAATTTGATGTCTTTCGAGCAAAAAAACACTTCAAGAAGCATAAGCTCCTGCAGAAACAAACACCCACTTACAATCTTAATTTTAGTCAAATGAGCTTTACTAACAGTTTTATTTATGCAGTTGCTTTATACTCTGTATCGTTACTGTGGATCACTAACAATATTTATTGAATCCTTGTTTGAAGAATGTTTGGGGGGTCAATATTGGAAGAGCATCAATTGGATTCGCAGTTGGACTTATTGCTTATGTGGTAATTGTACTTAAATTTGCATTACATATTTTCAAGTTGATTAACATTTCTATGTAACTCGTAATTAACTACATGAAGATTGTTCATTACAGGTACCTGTATATATTGCAGAAATAACACCTAAAAATATTAGAGGTCGATTTGTAGTGACTCTTCAGGTAAACGTGTTTGGTATTGTGATGCACGATGTTTTTTAAAAATGTTTTTCAATTAAGATCATGTTAAAAAAAATGTTTTTTCATATTTCTTTTTATTCTTGATGTTAGAACCATCCAAAAAACCTAAAAAAAACATCAATTATTTTTCTAGCGAGAAATAATTTGAGGCCATCAATGTCTTCTTTCATTTCCTTCTTTTTCAATGACTTTACTCTTCATGTTTGCAGTTGATGAACTGTTCTGGCCTCTTGGTAGTTTTTTTCCTTGGAAACTTTTTTTCATGGCGCACCGTGTCTCTATTAGGTAATGTTTCACAATTTGATTTAATTAATTATTTCATCATTGAAGGAGTTTTATTTCTAAAATGATTAAGCATTTTATCATTGTTAATTTACTTGTGCCTAAATCTTGTTGAATCCCAGCTATAATTCCATGTTTAATGCAAGTTGTCGGTTTAGTCTTCATACCAGAGTCTCCAAGATGGCTAGTGAGTTCCTTTTGTGATCACACACACATATTTTCCCATTTTGAGACAGTAAAGGTAATCTAAGTGTTTGCTGCTATAGGCATCAATTGGCAAGGAAATAGAGTTTGAAGATGCTTTGCGACGGCTTAGAGGAGTGGATGCCGGTTTTTCTCAAGAAGCTATTGAAATCAAAGTAATATTTCTTGTCTTAAAAATCTAGATTGTATTAAAGTATCTTTTGTTATTGTTTTTTTTTTGGTTTGATCGGCTTTTAGCCTCATGTTTTCTTCCTACCTCTGTTTTTCTCCTTCACTTTCTTATTACTCTTCAAGGAACTATATAAACTCTTCATATGATTCATCTAAACATAAAGTGATTTCCTGGAAATATTATCCTTCATGATTTTGAGGCTAGTTTTAGTAATTTGAGTGGGTTAACAATTGTTGTTAGCCATTGTAAGGGGAAGATAATGATGTACAATAGAGGGATGAAATTGAAAAAATTATTTTGTTTTAGGCAACAACTATAGCGTCGATATTCCCATACAGCATACAAAATTAATCAATTTAAATGACAAGGATCATTTTAAATGTTAAATGTCACATGATTGGTTAGTAAGAAATATTAGTCTCCCAACATTACTCTTTTCGTATTTCTCAAGGAGCTGACATGTGATTCCAATATCTGTTGTAGGATGCTACAGAGAATTTCCAACGCAGTGAAGCTGGATTTCAAGGCTTGTTTCAAAAGAAATATGCTTATCCAGTTATGGTAAGTTTAAGATAAGCTTGTGCTTTGTTCTTCTTCTTCTTTTCAATTGAGACCTGTTGGGATAATGGGATTAGAGAGATAGCATGAGTTGAGTTTTTCTATTTGGGAGTGCAGGATGTTCTTTTTTTGGCGCGTTTCACTTGAAATAACATTAAGTTGAAGTATTTTTTAGTGCTTTTTGATAGTTTTGATGTGATGATATAAAAAATAAAAAACAATATGAATTTTTTTTATTTTGATGAATTTTATAGTGAAAAACACTTTTAAAAAACACCATGTAAAGGTGTTTAGGAGTATGATAGAGAATGCTTTTTAAAGTGCTTTTCGCTTGGAAATGCATCAAAATAATGTTTTTTTTAAAATCTATTTTTAACATCAGCACATCAAAACGATCCAAAAACATTAATTTTTTTTTTTAAAATTTTTGACGAAAAGCAGGTTCAACCTCAATTCTAAACGAGCATTGCATCACAATACCAGACACTCTTACTTTCCTCGTAAAATAGGAGGAATTGATGTTAAATCAACCATTTCCTATTTAGAATTTTCTAATATAGCTAGTTAATCATTATATTGTAACAATATAAACGGCATTCTTGAGATAAGAAATTAAAACAACAATAATAAGATGCAGTCTCGATATTAAGCTGTGTATTTGCAGCTTTATTTTCTGCTCTCAATACAAGTTGAGTTACAAATTAATTCATTAATCGATCTGTCCTCATTCTTTCAATCAAATATCATCTCATTTCATTATGCTGACTGATAAACACAATTTCAACTAACTTAGATTGGAGTAGGGTTAATGTTACTTCAACAATTGGGAGGGAACAGTGTGTTTGCAGCTTATCTTAGCACAGTGTTTGCTAAAGCTAGTAAGTCTCTCTCTTAAAATATATGCACATCTGATCATTGATTATTAACTTACAAGGAACTAATGCAAAGAGAAATCCCAGAATAATAGTTTTTATTTGTCTGGCATAGATGTCTCAACTACCATTGGACCTACAGCAATAGCCTTCTTACAGGTATTCACACATGAACACCGTATTCCTCTTGCTTCTTTGCAATCACGAATGCAGAGTTCGTTTTTTTATATATATATCTTTTAATTAGTGCAAATATTGTTCGTAGATGCCAGCAGCTGTTTTAGGTGTGTTCTTGATGGATGCATTTGGAAGACGAGCTCTTCTTATGGTTAGAACTGCAACGATGGATTCATTTTGACTTGTGATACTGTACTCGAGCACCAACACTGTATTAAAATCTACTTGGCTCAGGTTTCTTCTGTTGCATCATGCCTGTGCCTGTCCATCATGGGGTTATCGTTCTACTTACAGGTTCAAATAAATTTAAATATATTTCTTTACATGCATGTGTTGTTTTTGAGTTGCATTCTGGAAATAATAATGGTTTCCTTTCCCTCCTTTTTTTTTTCCCGTTAAACAGGAACACCAGTATGCCAAGGAGTTCACTCCATTGATGGTGTTTCTTGGAGTACTGGTATTATTCTATCTATTAATTAACAATATCTCCAAAAACAAACTAAATAAATATCTCATATAAAAAATAAACAATCAATATAAATATATAGAGCTAAGAATGAATCACTAATTACATTGTTTAAATCTAAAAAGAACTTGTTAGCACTTAGTTTTTCGCCAAATTCCTTGAGAATTGCACTCCATAAAGTTAATGTGCTTATTGATAAATTCTGCAATCAGGGATTTTCTTATGCTTTCGCAATAGGCATGTCAGGAATACCATGGGTTATTATGTCAGAGGTATGTGTAATTCTCTTAAGCTTGTTCTTCTAGTTATTGTCTGATTGGTATTGTGGTAACTGTCAATTTTTAAAGTGTCTTTTGACATCGAAATAATATTTTTGTTTTATTTTTTGAAATTGATTCTTAACATTAACACATTAAAACGATTCGAAAACACAAAAAATTAAAACAAAGAAAAAATTTAAAAAAAATTCAAGTTTTTCCAAAAATATTTTTAAAATGCAAAAGCAAAAGGACTGGTATATTTATATTAAGACAAGGGAAGTGATTGGAAAATGATTTGCATCATTGCTCAAGGGTTCTTGTGAATAATATTGTAGATATTCCCAATAAACATCAAGGCCTCAGCTGGCAGCTTGGTGACTTTAGTCAATTGGTCCTGCTCATGGCTTGTGACATTTGCATTTAATTTTATGCTGGAATGGAGCTCAGCAGGTCGCTAATTCCCTCTCTCTTTCTAATTTCCATACGCACCTTCATTTATACTTAGGTACTATGTATATATATATATATATATATATAAAAAAAATTAATTAATGAATAAATTGTGATTATTATTGGCAGGAACATTTTTCTTCTTCGCTAGCATGTCTGCCATGGCATTTCTATTCACTTGGATAATGGTGCCAGAGACGAAAGGGCGTTCATTGGAAGAAATACAAGCAACATTATTAACTTATGTCTACTAAATTGTAATAAATAAGCTATGTGTACTGATAAATATATCAAATGACGCGGGGACTGTTTTTGTTTCTCTGGCATAATAATTCCAATTTTCATCCTATTTCTCCATGAATTTTAGAACTAAAACTAGTATAAATAAGTCTTTCAAGTTTATTTTTCTTAAGAAATTATTATTATTATTATTATTGACATTCTCATGGATGGATCGGCAAAATAATAGAAGTGGATAACTAAATTAATTAAGGTCCAAAGAGTTCAAAAATTATAAGTTTGTAATATAAAATTGAAGAATTTATATATATTATAAAACGATGCTTCATAAAATTTTATTTTTTAAAAAATTTAACAATTACACCTTACGAGATCTTATATGTTAAAAACATTATAAGATTTTCTCATTATCAAGGCTTTGAATTTTTTTAAATATAAATAACTACACAATCATTCAACCAATCATCCTCATAACTAACCATAAATTATTTATTTCATTAATTTTTCATAATTTTTTTTTAAGTTACATTAAAAATTCAATTACAACTAATTTAAAAAAAATTATAATTTAAGAAAAAACTTAGGTTTAAAATAAGTTATAGTTTGTTTTAAACCTAAGTTTTTATTATAATCTATGTTGAAAAATTAGAGAATGTTTGAGACAATGATATATGTTATTTTTTTAAATACTTTTTATTTGGAAATGTACTAGAATAATTTTTTTAAAAAAATTATTTTTAACATCGATATATATATTAAAAAATCTAAAAAAATAAAAACTAATAATTTAAAATAAAAAAAACTTAAAATTTTAAAAAATATAGACGAACCTTGATCAAACAAACCAATTTTAAAAAAGATAGTGCACCAATATATAGTATTAAACAAACCTTGATCAAACCCTGGGGCCCTACCTACCCACCACTCCAATTTTAAATTTCTGCAACTCGTAATATCATATGAGGATTGAGGAGCTCTTAGACGTAGTTGAACTCTGTATGGACATGGCTTAATTTAATATCCATTTAAAATAAAGCACCAGTAGACAGAGCGTGAAAATGACTTCTCAATTACCCCCTTCCCTAAACGCAATATTCTGTTCTTTATTTCCAACGTTTGAAGCTCAGCAGCCTGTCTTGTCTTGTCTACCCTTCTTTGTTGCCCAGAAACTAAAATAATGGAGCGGGACGGCGTAGAAGGGCTGGGATCAGCAACAAGCCCTCTACTTCTTGCTGAAAAGATCACCGGTGACAGCAACAAGCCAACCGGCGATCACTCCATCACTCCTCTTCTTGTCTTTAGCACCTTCGTTGCTCTCTGTGGTTCCTTCAGCTATGGATGTTCTGTAAGTATATGCATATATATAGTAGTGGCAAAGTCAGGATTTAGACGTGCTGTTTTGTTTATGATCAACTGATCAATATTAGCAAAGACTTAGAGCTAATTGAACTTTAAATTTAGCTTCTTTTTTAAAAATATTTATGTTCTTATTATGTTATCGTTTTTTTATTAAATTAAATAGTAGAAGAAAAATCCAAGCCAAGTGTCGATAATAACTACAAATTTATGTTAGTGTAGTCCAAAGCCAAATTAAGGGCCTCTCTTGTCAATTGAGATTTAGCAACATTTATAGTACTTTGGTGTAATTTAAACAGAAACTTTTGTGACTGATTAAGAAGTCTAAATTTTATATCAGCATGTTGCTTGTTTAAACTTTTGTGTATAAGCGTGTATTTGGTATTATTAGTAATTTTTATAATTGTTAAACTCTCTATTTAAATCAATGACTGAAATAACCTTACAGGAAAAAAAATCAAAACAAATTAAAAAGTTTAATTTCTAATCAACCAAGTATTAAAGGATGAGATTTAAAAAAATCAATTAAAAAAAACACAAAAAATGGTGAAGATAATTTTCCCAACTCATGACTTGCATCATGAGACCGAGATAATCACATAAAAAAAATAACTTGTTTAACCCGGATTAACTTTTCAAATCCATGATTTTGATTATAAAATTGAGATAACCCTGTAAAGAGTAAATCGAAATAAATTATAAAGTTTAATTTTCAATTGATCTTATCGAACGCAATATTGAACAATAAAATCTATAAAAAATAATAATAATTAAATAAATGACATAAAAAACGAGTCAAGTCAATTTGGATTAACCTGTTAAGCACTATTTTCGGGTCATAGGATCGAGATAACCTCATAAAAACCAAACCGAAATAAATCATGAAAACTAATTCTCAATTAAATACAATATTCAATGATGAAATTAGAAGAAAAAAAAGTCAATTAAAAAAAATTAGTCAATTAGATTAACCTATAAACCCGCAACCCAGGTCATTAGACATGGATAAACCAATAACAAAAAATTCAATGTTAAAGGACATGAGATCGAGATAATCTTAGAAATAAAATAAAATAAAATAAATGACATGATTTAACTAGGGTTAAAATACCAAAACTTGTGATTCTAATCATGAGACCATATCTCTATAGAAAACAAATTAAAATAGATTATGGAGTTCAATTCTCAACCGACTCAATATTAAATGATAATTTGAAAAAAAATTCAATTAAAAAAAGATAAAAAAACTCAAATCAATTCGTATTAACCTGTTAAACAATATTCTCGGGTTATGAGATCGGAATAACCTAATAAAAAGCAAATAAAAAAAATATTATGAAACCTAATTTTCAATTAATCTAATATTAAAGAAAAAAATTGAGAAAAAAAATCTTAAATAAAAAAGAAAAAAAACATAACCAACCAGGTTAACTTGTCAAACCTGCAATCTGTGCTATGAGAGAAAATAAATCTAGTATTAAATAATAAAATTCAAAAAAATTCAAAAAAAAAAAAAACAAAAGCAAATGTTTTTGTTTTTTTGAAGGATCATACTAAAACATGTGTTCATTACTATATTATTTTCCTTGTTAATAATAATAATAATACATTGACTATTATTACAATTTCTTGTCAGGTGGGTTATTCATCTCCTGCAGAATCTGGAATCATGGAAGATCTAGGCCTCTCTGTTGCTGCAGTTAGCACTAACTATTCCAATTCACCAGCTCTCTCTCTTTTTTGCTAGTGAAGAGTGCATTTAGCACTTTTGTTCATATATAGTAACATCATATCATTCTTTCCTTATTGAAATCATCTCAATCCCAATTGTGAGTGTTTCAGGATATAAGTAACACAAAGATGATAAAGATATAGAAATAATTTTTTTTTCAGATAATTTTAGAGTATATTTATATCTTTTTAAAATAAAAACCCTTTATCCCATCTTTTTGATGATGAACAAGAAAGTTACTTAAATGCTTGTAAACATTGATAAATATTTAGTATTGGTATTCTATGTGACCACTCATTACATTTACTGGAATATTTAAATTAATTACATTTTTTTTATTTGATTTGAATTAATTAATTAATTTATACTTTTTTTGTAACAAGATTTTCTTATTTCCTTGTATTACATTTGCAGCGTCCTACATTTTCTTGGCTTGATGGGTTCTGTTTTTTTCCTAAAACCTGCAGTACTCAGTTTTTGGTTCGATAGTGACCATAGGAGGAATGATAGGTGCAATCTTAAGTGGGAAGATGGCAGATCTCATCGGTCGAAGAGGAGTAATCTCCTTGACAACATCACCCTTTCAGTTTAAACGTTAAGAGTTTATATTATCATGCCCTAAATTATTTTCTAATTTGCTGTAATTTTTATGTCAAGCAGACAATGTGGATATGCCAAATAGTCTGCATGGCAGGCTGGCTAGCAATAGCATCTGCTAAGGTTTTTATTTCCTCTCCCCCCATCAAATTCTCTGTCTTTCTATCTTAATCACATAATACATGTCTAATGGAGCCAACAAGTGTTTGAATTCTTGTCTAAAGAATGCTTGGTGTGTGGACATTGGAAGATTCGTAGTTGGAGTCGCCATAGGGATTCTTACTTATGTGGTACTGCTTTCACAAGCTTCCATTTCATGTCTGATCACCATCTCTCTGTGAGGTATAATGCAGCCTGCGTTTTTTGTAACAGGTGCCTGTATATATTTCAGAAATAACACCTAAGAATCTTAGAGGAAGATTTACTTCGGCTACTCAGGTTAAATTAAATTAGTGGATGCAATGAAAAATCAAGGAGTTTTCTCCCCCCCTTTTTTAATGGAACCTTAATTTTTCATCTATATAGTTATTAGTATGCTGCGGCTTTGCAGTAACATTTTTCGCTGGAAGTATTGTAGGTTGGCGTGCCTTGTCTCTACTTGGTATGAAATTTTTATCATCTTTCTTTCTGAGATTAAGACAACATTAATTTGTTTATGATAGAGTATTAATTGAGTTAATGTGATCTTGTTTTCAGCTACTATTCCAAACATAGTGCAGATTGTTTGTTTGTTCTTCGTTCCAGAGTCTCCAAGATGGCTGGTGAGTCCAATTTATAATATTGTTGCTAATGTGGTAATGCATGGAGACGTGAATATATTGCGAGGTGAAAATGAAGACGACTAAGGTAGTTTTTTGTTACTGTCTTGGAGAAAAATGACGGGGACAACAAGGATATATCTCTGCGTACTTCATGTTTTGTTTGAAAGCGCAAAAATTCACTCTAAAATTGTTTCAAAAACATGTTTATTTTATAGCTTCGTCTCTTTCTCATCGACAAAACATGTTTTTGCCTCTTCTATCCTGGAACAATATCCAAACACGACCTAAATTCTCTAACAGGCAAAACTCGGTCGTGAAAAAGAGTTTGAAGCTACATTGCAACGTCTTAGGGGAACGAAATCAGATATTTCTGAAGAAGCAGCTGATATCAGAGTAACTTTCATCTTCATATCTTGAAACAAACTGGCTGCAAGTTTTCTCAATTTGAATCAAGTTTCCAGTTCTGATGATTTTTGAGGTCCATAACAAGAGATGACATTTTCTTCTTGTAGGATGCTATAGAAACTTTGAAACACACCTCAGATGAAGCTAGAACTCTAGAGTTGTTCCAGAAGAGATATGCTTATGCAATTATTGTAAGTTCGCCGAATCTTGAATAAGTTCTCTATTTTGTATATAAAAATCATCTCCCTCATTACATATTTCTTTGGATTGATTAACTGGATTAGGTTGGAGTAGGACTCATATTACTACAAACATTTGGAGGGAATAGTGCAGTGTCATATTATCTTGGTACCATATTTGCTAAAGCTAGTAAGTATCTAGCATATGAGAAAGATCTTTATAATTGAAGATATAAGCAAGCATGGCATGCCATGTATTAACCTACAATGTGAAGTAGGAAGGCTTAATAATGATTTCTGTTTGGTTTTCCGTAGATGTTTCAACCTCTGTTGGACCTATAGTTTTTGCTCTTCTACAGGTAGATACATGAGTTGATATTATTTTATTTTCCTGAAGGTGAATAAGGGAATTATTCTGTTTATATCTTACTGACAGTAGGTGATTTTCTGCAGATTCCAATATCTATTGTAACTATACTCTTGATGGATTTATTTGGAAGACGAACACTTCTTATGGTAAGAACTCACAAGGGCAATAATTTCTTTTTATTTTGATGTAGCTGATGATCAAGGCTGTAACCAAATCTACCAACAATGTTGCAGGCCTCTGCTACGGCATCATGCTTATGCTCGTTCCTTGTAGGGTTATCTTTCTGCTTCCAGGTAATTTAACCACAAGCATGGACAAGTAATTCTATTTCTTTTCACAGTGTAGCTAATGATCCTGTTGTCGTTATGAATGAGCAGGAACTCCACTATCTGAAAGAGTTCACCCCAATTTTGACAGTGGTTGGCATAATGGTAACTTAATCCAGCCAAAATATATTATCTTTGCTCCTTGACAAGAAAAATAAGTCTACCTTGTTGACAAGATTTTCTCATTTCTTCTGCACTTTCATCATCCCTAGCCTGGAAAACTACCAAAAACTCAGGATTTTTTCTATAGAATGAACAGAAGCTCACCACTTGAGTACCTGTATTGATTTGTTCTGATTTTATTTCGAGAAAATTCTCCTTGCAAGCTAGTTACACATCAATGTGCTCGTTGATTGATTTTATAACCAGGGTTTTGGCTGTGGTTTTGCCTTGGGCATGTCAGGAATACCTTGGGTTATAATGGCAGAGGTACTTACCTAATGTGATTATGCTTCAACTTTTCATCTATATGTACTTTTAACAGGAGAATTGATGTAAGAAAATAATTTAGAACTTGAACTTGAACATGAGTTTTCACTGCAGATATTTCCTGTAAATATTAAGGCATCAGCAGGAAGCCTTGTGGTTTTAACTAGCTGGGCTAGTTCTTGGGTTCTGACATACACATTTAATTTCATGTTGGAATGGAGTTCAGCTGGTGAATCATCCTCCCTCCCTCCCACATCAAAACACACAAATACTGAAGATTTTTTCATGCCTATTGTGACTTTGATAGTATTTTGCAGGAACATTTTTCATCTTCAGTGGAATGTGTGCTTTAACTATTTCATTCATATGGAGGTTGGTGCCAGAGACAAAGGGACGGACACTGGAAGAAATACAATCAACATTAATCAGCTCATAGTAGTAAAAGGGAAATTCTAAAGATGGTACAATGTTGAGCTGAGGACGTGAAATTTTTCCTTAATTATTTTTTAAAACAATTATATGTAATTGATTTATGAATATAAATAATGAAATCCTGAGCAAGTTGGGAAATTACTATAACCTCAAAGCAATTATTTCCAGTTCAAAAAGTAATGCACAAATCTAGAGTTCCAGTCCAGTATGGAATGAACACATCTAATCAACCTTTAGAACACAAACAAGCAGCCCAGCTATGATATCAATACTATCAGAACTTGAGCACGGCAAAAAACAATAATAATAATAATGGCAAGCAGCATATTCAAATATATTTGAAAGCAAGTCCACAAACTAGGAATCCTTGAAACTTCTAAGACACGATTGAACAACGAAACAACAAATATCCACTTGACAGGGTCAAACTTCTACTTCTTCTCTTCCTTCTCGGCTTCTGCAGCCCTCTTCAACCTGACACCAACATGGCGTGCACTCGTGCGCTCCACACGAAGCTTGTCATAAGCCCTGAATGACTTCATTTCCTCAGTGACCTTCACAAGCTCCACGCATGGCTTCTCCAGTACAATAGGCATAATCTGTCCTTGTACTTGGGTTGCAGTTGCCAGTTCCTCAGGAGCAGAATCACCAGCCTGCAAGGAATACATGTATAAAATGAAATTCCAAGTAGAAAACCAGACGATCATCATATAATTCAGCCATACCACAGAAAGTACCTTGAACTTGCGAGCACGTCTTGGGAAGACAACCAATTTGGCCTTGTATGTTTTCAGCCTCTGAACATTAGCTTGGAGACCCTCCAGAGATCGATTCCTGCGACGGTGATCAACTGCAATTCCAATTGTTGGAGCAAGTTTCTTCGGAATACCAGCAGCCTAGTGAAGAAAAAAGAAATGGTTTATTCACTATACAAAACTAACAAACATATCCACAGTTACCACGAAGAACCACAAATATCCAAACATTACATAGAAAGTGAAAACCATCCCCAAGACTCTTGCAAGACCTCAAGTAAATTTACATATCCATGCTCACAGAGAAATGTGCTATGAAAACTAGATACATATATACATATCCATCTCTATTAAATGTTGATACGAAACATTTCTAAGTTAAAATCTGAAACTGTGCAAAGTAAAACTACAACTCTATATCAGAGTAAATACAGATACCCTAACCTAAAACTCTAAGCAGATGCACGCAATTAATAGCAGGGGAAAAAATTTAAGCCCTTCGAAGATTAGAAGATAATGAAACATGAAAAAATAAACGAAGAATCAGGATAATAAAAAAAACAACTAACCTTGAGTTCTTCAAGAGAAAAACCCCTACCAGCTCTCACTTTCATATTATATTTCAAAGTCTGGCCATGTACAATGGGTCGAAGAGGTCCGGCCGTAGGTCGAGGAAAGATTTTGACTGCCTTCTTCTGACGAGCTGAAGATGGTTACAAATAACACAGGCATAAATATTCTTAATATAACTATTTCCAGGAAAGGACCCTAGAAACAACGGGCCACATGTGCAGTACATGTAAACAGACAGACAAAGATGGGTAAATTCGATTAAAAGATAAACAGAAGCCACTCACCTATGCGTCTGCGGGTCTTTCGGGCTGGTTGGTTAAACCATGTCTTGACATAGTTTTGCCAGTGCTTCTTGAAGTGTCCATTGGGCACAACATTGTTATGCTTAACCATGTCTTACCTGAACCAGTACAAGTCACAGAGTGAGAGACACGACATGTGAAACGAATCATGCTGACAACGTTAAGAAAGCAAGGCTTAAACTAACAAAAACTGAAGCACGCTATATCAAAACTAAATCACTTAGTCACTTAGATTAACCATTAACTGGCTTCCTATTGGACAAAACAAGCTACAAATCGAAGCAGCAGGATGGAGAGCACAGAGACAATGATAGAGAAAAAGGATAATAACTTGGAGTTGGGAGAAAACCCAAAACAGAAAATCACTTAATAACTCTTGTGCAAGCTAACCAGCAGGCAATATCAATCCACAAGCTAAAAAAAAAAAGAAGCAATGCTTAAAACTCGTCAGCAGATCCAACAATGTTCTTGGTAAAGCAAGCGAAGTACAAGAAAATGGTTACCCAAATTCTGGGTTACTTACAAAAAAGAAACTGAAGGCAAGGAGAGACTAGAGAGACACCTGTTAGAGAGAAAGGCGCGGCCGTTTATGAGAGGATGAGGAAGGGGAGGAGGAAGAGGAATTTTAGGGTGTAGGGTTTTTTAGGGTTAAGCTTTCGCCCTTCAAATGTGACAAAGCCCAATATAAGCCGGCCCAACACCACTAACCAGATCTCGTATTATTATGTAGATTTAAAATATATTTAGTATGCAGTGCATATTTTATAAAAAATATTTTTTATTTAAAGTAAAATTAAAATTATTTTTTTATTTTTAATATTAATTTTTTTATAAAATACTAAAAAAATCATTTAATATTTTTTCAAGCAGTCAAACGCTGTTAGAAATAGTATTTATCATTATATTTTAATTTGGATTGACTAAACAGGTAATTACTTAGTTAAAACAGTATTTTTTATTATATTATTTTTAAAAAAAATTCATTTAATTTAACTTTAAATCGTTTTTAAATATTGCGGCCCTAGGGCATTTTCCACGAAGAAAAATATTCATTTGGGCGTGGACGAGCATATGCTTCATGCTTGTCATTTGCTTCTTTTTTTTGTTATTATTATTTCTTTCTCAGTTACCTCAGGCGAGCGAGATGGTAAGTGATGCTACAATGATAAATATATAAAATTAAATATGTTTTTATAATAGTTTTAAAATAAATTTTTATATATTTAAAATAGAAGGTCTACTAGACATATTTTTAAATATAATATTTTTTATTTTTAAAATATCACTGTAAAACATTTTTAACTCTAAAATTATACAACTAAAACTTGAAATGACAAAAATAATTATTATTATAAATTTAAAACTTGACTTAGAAGTTGATCCGGGACAAAATCCAGGTCACGAGATGGAATGGTCAACCCAAGTTGATTCAAATCAACATAAAAATAAAAAGTAATTATTATTATAATTTTAAAACTCAATTCAAGGGCTGGCTGAAGCAAGGCTCGGGTCATTGGTCGGGAGGATCAACTCAAGTTAACCTAAATCAATGTAAGGATAAAAATTGTTATTGTTATATTTTAAACAATCAACTCGGGAGTTGACTAGGGCAAGCCTTAGATTACGGGTCAGGAGAGTCAAACCGATTGACCTATTTAAAAAAAAAAATCAAAGCAACCTTGTTTTGACAAAAAAAATTAAAAAAAAAAGTCAACGGGTTTTGACCCATTTGATCCTAGGTCGACCCAGGTTTTTGATTAGATCAGATTAAAACAATTCTTCCTTTATTTTTTCTTAAACTTGAAGTAGTCTAAGTCTTGAGTCGTCTGGGTTCCGAGTCAACTCGCCAAACTAGTCCGTGATTTATTATTAATTTCAATACTTAATATAAACTAAAATAAAAATATATATCTAATTATTTTTTAAAATATATAAGTTTTACAGTAATATATATTAAGGATAAAATAATTTTGTTTTCATATTTTATTTTATATATTTACTATAACCAAATATAATATAACAATTTTATCTTATCTTCACCATCTCCGTTATTTTCATCTCTCCAACCACACAATATTTAAAATACAAACCCATGTATAAATTGAGCTAAAGATTGACATGTGCTAGCGTGGCAGTATCATCAAATGGGAATAGGAATGGGGCGTCGTTTTATCTTTTTCACATAAAAAATATTTATGTTAAAAAAATATCTCATTTTTAATTAGAGACGATGAAGTCTAAAAAAAAAACTCTAACATTGAATTGAGACTCCCTTTAATGCGTTATGGGTTGAAGTTTAACCTTAAGTTAGTATATGTAAGAAAAACATAATGTACAATGAAAAGAAATAGAATAAAGATCTCAGAGAGTGTGATTGAATGAACTGGCATGTAGTTTTTAAATGGCTTGAACTTGAATGATTTACCTTATACCTATAAATATTTATAAATCTCGACCATGTCTACTTATCTTCGTAGAAAATGGTATGCACCAGTCCGAGGTATGTGACACTGCTTAAACTTCTTAGAACTCAAAAAATACATTGAGATATGTGCTTGTGTAGGTGTATTAACTATTATGTCGAGGCTTAAAAATACCATGGCCAACTTGTCGAGCTCAAAGATTGTCAAGCTAGGGTGTCTAGCTGTTCGAGGCAATCCTAAATAGCTAGAACTTCTAGCCTATCCCAACTAATCAATTTAATGTTAAAAGAATAAATTAAAAATAAAAATATTCAATTAAAAAAAAGTAAAAAAAACCTAAATAAACCCGAGTTAATATGTTAAACTCGTGATCATGCTTACACTCTCAATTGTATTTTATAACTTTTTCTCTAAAATTATTATCTATTTAATTACAGGACAACTAGGTGCATGACTCTTTCTATATAAAAAAATATTCTTTTAAGAAAGAAAAATAGGAGAGGCACGTGGAACTAAGAGTGTATTTGTTTTTGAGGTAACTTTTGTGGTTGTGGTTTAAAAAAAGTTAGTTTAAAAAAAATGTGGTTAGGCGTGGTTAGTTAGATTTAGATACGTGTTTGGTAAAAATTATGGTTGAGGTTTATATATAGTAAAAAACATAGTAAAAATTAAGTTGTGCTTTTAAAAAAATATTATAGTTAACTTGATAAATTCATTTATGATCTCAAATAACTCTAAAATTAATTAAAAAATCTAAAATTAACTTAATTTCTAAAAATTCTGGAGTTCATATCTATCCTTTTAGATCATGAGAACACCAATAAACATCTCAATAAAATTATTTTTATTGTCTAAAACAAATTTTTTTTTAATGATTGACATTAATATTAATAATATTTTTTTCTCTCTACTTACAAAATTTTTCGTATTTTTCCCAGCTATCCTCGTTTATTAGCTATAATAGCTAGCAAGGCTCAACAAAAAGTGTAGCATCGTTGCACTTCTCAAATTTTTTTTATGGCTGATGGAGAGAGAGAAGGCTGGTAGCACTCGTAAGTGGATAGAAGTACCCAACAATGACAGAAAGTGTAAAGGGCTTATAGGTCTGAAACTTTAATACATGGTTAAATCGATTAAAATTAGAAAATTCAGGGACCTAATGCACTTTTATCCCTTCATTAATCCTCAACAAGAAAAACAGAAGACAAGGCAGTCAACATCGAGCGGGTCCCTTGCCAGCAGTCTACCTGTCATCCTGTCTTGGTGTTCATCATCAAGTCCTCCTATACAGAAACTCTCTTTCCATGCTTGACCTTGAACAGTTGAACTCATCTTTGCTTCATGGTCCCTTAATTGTTTTGGCTCTATTATATCTTGGTCTTTCAAGAAATTCAAGATAAGAGTAGGATAAGCATGGAAGGAGAAATATCAAGCCCTTTACTTCTCAAAGAAAGGACTCAAATACATGGTGGTGGCAGTGGAGGGGAAGAGCAGAGAGGAGGTTCTTCAGCAACAACTATGGTGGTGTTAAGTACCCTCGTAGCTGTGTCAGGTTCATATGTTTTCGGATCAGCTGTAAGTTCTTTCACTATTACCCTTACTATCATTGTAAGTAAATGTGTGGTCCGTGAAAGATTTCCTATTTCGATACACGATGAATATGTTGGGATTAAATTTTGTCTCGTGCAGAATCTTGGGCCTAACTGCCCTTAATTGACACCAATTTTTATTTCTTGTAAATGATGAACTAGTTAGATTAAGTTTGCATGGTTTTAGAGGTAAATAATTCTCAAGGCTTAACCAATGGATGGATTCATCAGTCATAGATTTGCAAATAAAAGATCATGAGTCGTAGCCCTGATACTGATTTGCTGTTAATTAATGCTGCAAGGCAGAACGCAGTGGCATGACAATTGCATTATTCTGAGAAGCTATCTTCTTTTTTTCCCCTCCATTAAAATGCATTTATGAGCAAAAAAACATGAAGTTTGAAAGTAACTAGTAAGATACATTTGGAAAAGAATTGCCCTAATTTTTATTGATGAAAGATAAGGTAGCGGATTGCAATTACAACAGGTGCATTTAATCAGAGGATCTTCAAATCTCAACTTGGAATTTGAACGATATTGGTACTAACTTTTGATGAATATGTTTATATTTGCATGGTGAGGTGTGAAGATTTTCTATTCTAATGATTTCTTTTCTGGGGTGCATAGCAGTCTTTGGCAGTGTGATAATATGAACTTGTTAGGCCTATTGTGCACAATGATATCTCTCCTCCAAAAGAATTGCTATCTATTTCAGCTGATTTGTGGACTAAACTGCATAAATTTTATGTACAGATAGGATATTCATCACCTACTCAATCTGGAATCATGGAAGACCTGGGTCTCTCTGTAGCAGAGGTAAGCAATTATAATACAAGGTTAAGTAAAATCTTTTCAGTTGTTCAATAAGTACTGCATCATTCTGTCCTTTTGCATAAAATGCCTTGTATTGCTTCTTTTCTGTTTATAGGAGCATGGATCTCTGATATGCAGTCTTGTTTTAACACATAAATTGATTTTAGTCGATGGAAATAATCCTGATCTCATTGTTATCAACACTTTCCTAACAGAATGACCTTTAGTAATGGAGGGAATTGTAACATAATAATATAAAACCATTATGGAGCTCGCCTAATAACTTAAGTTTTTAGATTGAGATGGTTCTTTGACGGGAATAACAATATATCTTTCATGATTAGTAATGAAAGGCAATAGTTGCATGTATTGAACTTCATCATTCACCAAGAAACTTGATGTCATCAGCCAAATTGCATGTGTCTAAGAAGATTAAAAATTATATGCCATTAATTGAATCTCGTGTGTAATTTATTGTATTTTAATTTTCTTTTGAATTCCTCAAATGTTTACTTTCTTTCTCATTTTTTTATGCAGTACTCACTTTTTGGTTCAATATTGACCATTGGGGCAATGATAGGAGCAGTAATGAGTGGGAGAATAGCAGATTATATCGGTCGAAGAGGTGTAAGTAGTACCGTGGAATTATAACTGGCTGTACCACATTACTATTAAATTCTACATCAAGCCACTGTTTAACTCTTGATTTTTCCTTACTTTGGCTTTGACAAACCAGACAATGGGCTTTTCAGAAATAATCTGCATTATAGGGTGGATGCTAATAACATTCTCCAAGGTTCTCTTCTCATCTCCTTCTACGTCCTGCAGTTTCATTACTATGCTTATGCTCTGTACAGTTTCTAAGGAGAATATGAATGCCTCAATATCAGTTCTATGTTTATTTTATTCAATCAATATGTTGAACTTTTCAATGTGTGTTGAAAGGCTTCTTGGTGGCTTGATGTTGGAAGACTGCTTGTGGGATATGGGATGGGCCTTCTTTCTTATGTGGTAATTCTCTTTCAGCATTTGATTCACATTTGATTACTTGTTCATGGATCAGGACTAAGTCATTTGTGTTTTCATTAACAAAAAGATTCCCATATACATAGCTGAAATTACTCCTAAGAATCTTCGAGGAGGTTTTACGACAGTTCATCAGGTATGGCATTATGAAGTCCACTTAGTGTATACTGTTTGGCTCTAGACAAAGAATATCATTTTCTGACGCCCTACTTACCACTGATTCTGCAGTTGATGATATGCTGTGGGGTGTCAATTACATATCTCATTGGAGCTTTCATGTCCTGGCGAAGCTTAGCTCTAATTGGTAATATTTCTGTCTGCTTAATTTGGTGATCCTACAAAGTAATGTGAAGGTAGTTCCATGACTGCTGGCTTGTCTTTGGTTTCAATCCAGGAACTATTCCATGTATTGTTCAGATTGTTGGTCTATTCTTCATTCCAGAATCTCCTAGATGGTTGGTGAGCAATACTCCAAAATTGTAAACAACTTTGTATGGCCATGAAGGGATTGTAATTTTGTCATTGCTGCTCAAGAAACTTCTGAGTATTTTGTGGCCATGTAAATTGCTAAGATTTCTTGTTCTTGTTAGTGCATGTAAGAAAAGCTAGCATCTTTTTTACATGAGATATTTGAGAGTATATGGCAAATGACCGTTGCAGGCAAAGATTGGGCAAGGTAAAGAATGTGAAGTGGCTCTACAGTGCCTTAGAGGGCACAATGCTGATATTTCTGATGAAGCAGCTGAGATTAGAGTAAGCTTTTTACTTGGTATGTTCTACATAAAATTGAAGTTTTGCACTTCGCTTTACGATTGTGTTTTTTGTTATTTGCTTTGACATAAGAATAGAGATGGATTTTAATGGTTACAGGATTACACAGAAACCATTCTGCAGCTTTCGGAAGCTAGTATATTTGAATTATTCCAGTGGAAATATGCTCATTCACTCATCGTGAGCTTTCTGTGATACATCCTAACCACAAAATTTTCCCTTTTTGTCCCTGTGAATTTGGAGAAACATTCAATAGGAATAAAATTTAGGAGTAAATTAAATTTGTTTAGGTTGGAGTTGGCCTGATGGTACTGCAACAATTTGGAGGGGTCAATGGCATTGCATTTTATGCAAGTTCCATATTTATATCAGCAGGTAGATGAAGGATCTTTCATTAATTAATTATACAAAATTTATTCAAACAGGAGAAGTGATCATTTGAATCTCTGATTGTATGACAGGGTTCTCTGGCAGTATCGGGATGATTGCAATGGTTGTTGTTCAGGTTACAACTCTCAATGTTGTTAAGCATTGGACTCTGCTTAATTCTTTTTAAGAGATAAAGTGTGACAAATATTAGAATTTGTTTTCTGCAGATTCCAATGACAGCACTTGGAGTAGTTTTGATGGATATATCTGGACGACGTCCTCTTTTGATGGTATGAAGGCATAGAAATTGTTCGAAGTCTGTGATGTCATTTGAGTGTTAACCCATCCTGAAGTCTACCAATTTCTATAGGTCTCTGCAGCAGGAACATGCTTGGGTTGCTTTCTTGCAGCATTATCGTTTTTATTGCAGGTTCTTTTGGAATAAAATCATTTCTCTTGGAAATATTTTCCCCATTTTTATGTAAATTTGCTGAGAGCACATAGCTTGCTATTTGCAGTACCTTAATAAATCGGTGGCTGTCTCTCCATTTCTTGCACTTTTTGGTGTGCTGGTAATGCTAAATAACTATAAAGGCAAATTCTCCTTTGTTTTTGATGTACATGTTATGCTTACAGATCATTCAATCAGATTTATACAGGATCATTCTCACTAGGTATGGGAGGGATTCCATGGGTTATTATGTCTGAGGTAAGTGGACTACATGAGGCTCAACTATTCGTGGTGCTCGAAATTTTTTATTATCTTCGATAAACTTTTGAAATATGAATAAATGATGAATAGCTTGACCATAAGAATGATTTCAATTTCAGGTCTTTCCTATAAACACGAAGGGTTCAGCTGGAAGCCTAGTGACACTAGTTAGCTGGTTAGGTTCTTGGATTATATCCTATGCTTTCAACTTCTTGATGGATTGGAGTTCAGCAGGTAATGTTCTCTCTTGCTTTCTATTTCTCTGTTTTATGTAGACAAAATCTAAGCTACCGTGTAATATTCTTTGGCTTCAGGAACGTTCTTCATATTCTCATGCATATGTGGCCTGACCGTCCTGTTTGTGGCAAAGCTGGTACCAGAGACCAAGGGGCGAACACTAGAAGAAATACAAGCATCAATGAATCCATTATCAGCGAAGAGATAAATCCTATCATTTCAGCATAAGACACATTACAAAATAACATGGAAGTGGCTTGGTTCTGCATGTAAGACTAAACATGCTATCAAGAATTTTGATTCAAGTTCTTTTCTTTCTAAGAGGTGGAATGGAATAACCCGGTTGAAGTATAGTGATCATACATCTGTAATGCTTGTATGTCCGATATAGGTCTCATTCTTCTACCATTTCCAGGAGTCGATGGCTATTCATAGCTATCACTTTGATACCAAAGAAGTATTCGGCCTGATGCTTTATTTTTGTCCTAGTTGATCCTAATTCGACATTAAAAGTCCTTTGTAAGAGTGACTGATTATCGTAAGATCGAATAAGGGGTACTGAAGTTGTGATAGAAAATAAGCTCAATCTCTAAAATCACACTATCTATTTTGAATCATTGTCCGGGCTTATATGTAGAGAGCTGGGTTGATACTTCTTTTTCTTTTTCATTTTTTTTCGAAAGTTCAGGATATCTGAGATCCAATGTTCATGTCCAGACAAGTCATGCAAACAAGAATTGAATTGGTACATTTATGGAAAAAAAAAAGTTTATGTTTTGCATCTTATCATTGGATTGAAATCCGAGATATAACCAAGGAATATATCCACTCACAGCTTCAGCCAAGACTTCAAAGGTTTGTGACAGTAACTAATTGAAACCCTGTATGAGATCAAAGGACGGCATGCTTATATCTTGTTCAAGTTTCCATAAGACACATTACAAAATAACATGAGGAATGCTTTGTTGGATTGTGTCCAAATTCCAAACTCTGTACCAGCTTGGCAAGAAAGCAAAGGGGCGATTATTAACAGCAGCATGGATGGGTGTTTTGTCTGCCTAAGGTTGTCAGGTCATGCCAGCAAGAATTCCAATTTTTACGGAAATAATGAATGCTTTGAGACTTGCTGATGTGAACATGGTTAGAGTGCATGGAATGGGTGGTATGGGCAAGAACACGTTGGTGAAAGAGGTTGCGATAGAAGCCATGAAGAACAAATTATTTGACAAGATGGTTATTGCAACTGTAACCCAGAACCAGGACATCATGAAAGCTCAAGGGCAAATTGCAGACCAGCTTGGCCTAACATTCGACGAGGAAAGTGAATTGGGAATAGCAAGTCGACTGCGTGGTAAATTTTAGAAAATCAACCGCCGTCAAGCTCCCTCACTCGAGGAAAACTCGTCTTCAAGTTCTTGGTCAGAAATTGAGCTCTTGAACCAAATTAGTCCATTTCTTTTCATCCTCTAGACTAGCCTTTGATGCGAATTTTGGAAAATCATATTTTTCTTTGTCCTGTTTGATATTAATTTCAACCTTCTAAATAATTATAGCTACTAGTTCTAGTTTTTTACTGGTTAGTATAATCACAACATGTTAACTGACTTCATGTTGTCCCTTAGATTTCAACTATACTTCATGTCCTTGTTTTCAACATGTTTAGTGATTTAGGACTTGTTCCTCTAGTTTCTCAGGAGTCGTTGATCCTTGTTTGTCGAATCCTTTTGACACTACTAAATCTTCGATGCTTTTTTGCCTCAATTTGTTCTGATTTTTCAACAGGAAGAATTTCCAATTACTCGTGTAGTTTCTCAATGGCTTCTTCTCATGATACTGGAACATCCACTATTTTCTGTTCTTCCGATTCCAATTCCTTCAAAGATGACGATAATTGTTGTTCTTATGCTTCTTTAGAAGAAAACTTTATTGCTCGAGCAATTGATTATTAGAATTATAGGTTTATCAGCAAAAACACTATCATCTAGGATATTATATCCCAATCTTCAGCACCATGAGTTAAATCTCTAATGCTTCATTAATGCTTCGTAAACACCATCTTTTATATAATGATAATGCCTATATGGGCTTGTAAAAATAGATCTAGAATTTGATTCGCAGCAAGTTTTTAGGCAAGCTCTTATTCTCATATATTTTTTTAAAATAATATCTTTATCTTATCTTTTCCAACTCATTTTTTAATTGAATTCAACAAATTTATTATTATTTATTAGTATATATAATTCTTGATTAATTTTATTAAACTTACATAAATTTTCCTGTTCATAAATTATTATTTTTTTAATAAATTTTCCTGTTCATAAATTATTTTTTTTGGATGGTTAATAAACTGAAAATAATATTTGTATTTTTCTGCATTGCAACGTTTCACGAGGAATCAAACTAGTAGTTGTTTAATTTCTTTGTCAATTGCAAGGTCAATAATTAATGTTAATGGCCAAAAGTTTCGCTTGATGCAGCTGTAGATGGCACAAGTCTGCACATGAAATTTTTATTTCTTTATGCTTGCTCATGAATTTTTTTAATCGAAAGTATAATAAGAAAAGCCGCCTCTCATGACTACAAACAAACTACGACTATTGACATTTGAGTCGACACCGTCATCACCAAGTCTACCCTTTTAGCTTCTTTCCCATTCATCACTACCAACTCTTATTTACTGATAGCTACTTTCATTCTGTCCATCTTCCAGTGGCTGTCTGTGCTCTGCACTCTTATCTTCATGAATCATCTGTCAAACATCCCTGCTGCTTTGCCCTTGTAGTTTGAGGTATGTACTTCGCTTTCACTTGTCCCTTCATGTTGTAGAAGTTGCTGTTCTCTTATGGTTTTCTTTGTATCCGATCTTGATAGGAAAAGGGAAAATTTTTGCTTGCTTACTTTCATCTTGACTTTTGTATAACTTGAAATTATTCTCTCTTGCTCCTTTTCTTTGTATCCAGTCTTGAAGAAAGGGAGAAGAAACAAAGATCATTGCTTGTTGCATTTTTCTTGAATTTTTGGACTGTGTACATTGTTAGCCTTCGTTTGCTTGTGAGCTCCACAAGGAAAAAAGAAATAACAAAGAGGAGATTAAAAAAGAGAGAGAAATCCGAGAGAAAACAAGATGGCTGTGGATATCATTCTTTCTGTTGTATCACCTATTGTTGAGCTTGCAATTGGTTCCTTTAAAATACACATTTCTAATGCATTTTATTGCAAGAGCAACCTCCGACATCTGAAGGAGGAAGTTGATAAGTTGAAAAATGCGCGAGAAAGGTTGCAACACTTGGTTGACGAGGATAGAAGAAAAGGGAAGGTGATCCAAGACGATGTTGCGAAGTGGCTACTTGAGGTGGACGGGATCACTGAAAAGGTGGAAAGGGAACTTGCTCAAGATGAGGGCGGAGTAAAGAAGAAATGCTTCATGGGATTGTGTCCAAATTTTAAAACAAGGTACCAGTTTGGAAAGAAAGCAGAGGAGAAATTAGCAACAGTTAAAGCTAAACTAGAGGAACAACGCAGCTTTGGTTCGATTTCCTACCATGCTGCACCGTCAGGGGTGGAGGCCATGTCTGGAAAAGGCTATCAGGCCATGCAATCAAGAATACCAGTGTTTAATGAAATCATGAATGCCTTAAAAGCTGCTGATGTGAACATAGTTGGGGTGTATGGAATGGGTGGTGTGGGAAAGACCACACTGGTGAAAGAGGTCTCCAAACAAGCCATAGAGGATAAATTATTTGACAAGATGGTTATTGCCAGTGTAACTCGAAACCCAGACATCATGAAAATTCAAGGGCAAATTGCAGACCAGCTTGGCCTAACATTCAACGAGGAAAGTGAATGGGGAAGAGCAGGTCGATTGCGTGAGAGGTTGAAGCAAGAGAAGAAGATTCTTGTTGTCCTAGATGATCTATGGAAGAGGCTTGATTTAGAAGCAATTGGGATTTCATTTAAGGATGAACAAAATGAATGCAAAATGCTGCTGACATCGAGAGAATTTGATGTTTTATCAAGTGAAATGGAAGTTGAGAAAAACTTCTCAATTAGTGGTTTAAAGGAAGATGAAGCTTGGGAGTTGTTCAAGAAAACGGCAGGTGGTAATGTTGAAAGTCCAGATGTCCAATCCATAGCATTGAAGATCGCAACAAAGTGTGCAGGTTTGCCCCTGGCCATTGTAACTGTTGCAAAGGCTTTAAAGGATAAGAGGCTGTCCGAGTGGAAGGATGCATTGCGAGAGCTGAAAAGACCGTCCCCTAGGAATTTCACAGGAGTGCAGGCAGAAGTGTATAGCGCTATAGAACTAAGCTACAAGCATCTTGGAAGTGAAGAGCTGAAGGCGATTTTTCTTCTTTCCAGTCGAATGGGCTACAACGCCTCCATTCAAGACTTGTTGAAATACAGCATGGGCTCAGGTTTGTTTTCTGATGTTGCTACCATAGAAGAAGTCCGAGATAAAGTGAATTCTTTGCTTCATAAACTCAAAACCTCCAGTTTGTTGCTCGATGGTGATACTAGTAAGCAGTTTTCTATTCATGATGTTGTTCGTGATGTTGCCATATCAATTGCTTTTAGAGATCACAATGTGTTTTTGAGGAGTGATGAGGTTGAATTGAAATGGCAGTATAAGGATTCACTGGAGAGTCATGCAGAGATTTGGTTACATGGTAATAGCTTTGGGTTTCCTGAAGATTTGCAATATCCACTACTCAAAGTTTTGAATATGAATAGTGAAGATTCTTCTTTGGAAGTACCTGAAAACATATTTAGGGGCACGCAAAAACTCAAAGTCTTAGGCCTGACCAATCTATCTTTTCCAGCCCCGCATTCATCTCTTCATTTCCTAAAGAACCTCCGTTCATTGTGCCTTCATCAATCTTCACTTGGAGAGATAGCTATTATTGGGGAGCTAAAAAAATTAGAAATCCTTAGTTTTGTTAAATCTAATATTAAGCATCTGCCGAAAGAAATAGGGCAATTGACCAAGTTAAAGTTATTAGATTTAAGTGATTGTTCTGAACTTGAAGTGATTTCACCAAATGTTATTTCAAATTTATCACTTTTAGAAGAATTGTTTGTAGGCAACAGCTTTCATCATTGGGATATTGAAGGACACAATAATGCTAGTCTTATCGAGCTAGAACACTTGTCCCACTTGACTAATTTAGACGTACATATGCTAGATTCCCGTGTTATGTCCACAGACTTGTTTTCTACAAAATTAGAAAGATTTAGAATATTCATAGGAGATGTTTGGGATTGGGACGGGGCCTATGAAACCTTAAGAACATTGAAGTTGAAGCTCAATGAAAGCACTGATCATTTGAAGCATGGAGTTCTGATGCTGCTAAAGAGAACTGAAGATTTGTATTTACTTGAAATGAAGGGTATTAAGAATGTCATTTGTGAACTGGATAGTGAAGGTTTTCCACAGCTGAAGTACCTCCATCTGCACAATAGTCCAGACATTCAATATATCATTGATACAATGAAAGGGGTTCCTGCGAACATCCTTCCATTTCCCATGTTGGAGTCTTTGTTTCTATACAATTTGGTATCTTTAGAGAAGATTTATCATGGCACACTCAAGACACCATCTTTCGGCAAACTACAAAAGCTAGAAGTGAAACATTGTAATAAATTGAAGAACCTCTTCTCATTCTCCATTGCACGGGGTCTTTTGCTACTTCAAAGCATCAATATTACCTGCTGCCGGAACCTGGAAGAGATTGTTGTTGAAGAAAGTGAAGAATTTGACAACAAGAATGAAGAAATCAACTTGATGGAGTTCACTCAAGTACGCTCCTTGTCCTTAAAATATTTACCGAATCTCAGAAACTTCTGCTCGAAAGAGAAGGCATCATGTTTATATCAAACACAATCAAAGTCAAGAACAACTGGCATGGATTTTGGAGAAATCATTTTGGAGGATGAGCCACATGCTCCAATGCAACTTTTTGATGAAAAGGTACTTGCATGTATGTATATCTTACATAATTATCCCCCCCCCCCCCCCAAAAAAAAAAAAAAAAAAAAACTGATGCTCATTTTACTTTGTTTCTCGAATAATCATTTCATTTCCTTAAATTAAGGAATAGATTTCTTAATGAATTGAAAAATGTGCATGCAGTTTGTGTTTCCGAACTTGGAGGATTTGAAATTGCATTCTATCAACATCGAAAGGCTATGGGATGGCCAACTTCCAGCAATTACAGTTTCCATTCAAAATTTACAAAGACTGGTTGTGAAAAAATGTGGCAGTTTGAAATATATATTTTCCTCTTCTATGGTTAAAAGTCTTGTACAACTCAAGCATCTTGCAATACATGATTGCATGTCAGTGGAAGAGATAATAGTAACAGAAGAATTAGATGAAGAAGAAAGGACGAGTAAGATGGTATTCCTGAAACTAGAACACATTGAACTCTTGAGTCTTCCGAAACTGAAACACTTTTGTATTGGTTCTCATATTGAATGTCCATTGTTGAAAAGATTGGTGATAGACTGGTGTCATGACTTTCAGACATTCGTTTCCGAGTTTAGCAGCACAAACCTGACAACTAGAAATGGCGCCCGGGAAGTGAACCTGGAGGAGAACTTCTACAATGCCATGCAACCTCTCTTTGATGACAAGGTGACAATTGTTTTAGTGAATTTCACTATTATTCAACTCATCATATGGTGAACAACGCTAGAAGGCAATTTCTTTGTATTTTTTGTTTATCTTACAAGCTATGATCTTTTGTACCAGTTTTTATTTCTTGCTTTCCCCATTATGGTTCAATTTTCTTAAAAACATAATAGATACTATTATTTGTTATTTAGTTAGAAAATTCTTTCCTATATGATTTTGATTTACTTATGACAAAGTGGAATGTCTATTGCAGGTTGTATTCCCTTGCTTAGCTGAAATCCAAATCTCACACATAGATAAGATATGGCACAATCAACTTGCTGCCGGTTCTTTTTGTGAGCTGAGATCAATGAGTATTTCTGATTGTGATAAGCTGGTGAATATTTTTCCATCAATCTTGCTAACAAGATTCCAAAGACTAGAGATGCTAGAAATTAGTCATTGTCATTCCTTAGAAACTATATTTGAGCTTCAAGGACTCGGCGGTGAAGAAATCCAAGCATTTAATGTCTTCCAGTTACAAGACCTGGATTTGTATAATCTACCCAAATTGAAGCATATATGGAATAAGGATCCGCAAGGAAGACTCATTTTCCAGAATCTGCATTCTGTAAGGGTAGGGAAATGTAGTGCTCTGAAGAATCTCTTTCCAGTCTCCATTGCTAGAGACCTTCCACAACTTGAAAAGCTTGAGATAAAGGAGTGTGGGGTGGAGGAAATTGTTGCAAACGCAGAAGGTGATGAAACAGCCCCCTGTTTTGATTTTCCTCATCTAACCTCATTGACACTTGAAAAAATACCAGAATTTAGGAACTTTTATCCAGGGAAACATTCTTGGGAATGTCCTATCTTAAAAAGTTTAGAGGTGTCGGGCTGTGGCAATGTGAAGTTATTTGGATCAGAATCTCATACATCCCAAGAAATTCAAAGGGGAAGCCAACAGGACCAAATTCAGCAACCCCTCTTTTTTGTTGAAAAGGTATGGATCTATTCTGCACCATGCTTTTTTCCCTTTACTTTTTTCTTATCCAAAATGAAAGTGCAGTATGCATAAATAACAGCAGTTGGAATTTACTTATTATTTGGAGGAATGTCAACCGGCATTTCCTTTTTGTTCTAATCTGTCTCCAGGTGATCTCGACCTTGGAGGAATTGTCATTAAGTGGTGAAAACCCCACAACGTCAATTATTTGGCGCTGCCAACTTCCAGAGAAGTACTATTCTGCGGTGAAACTTCTAAGGCTGCACTATTTTCAGGAAGAATCGGATACTATTCCATTTGGTTTCATACAAATATTGTGCAATCTGGAAACACTCTATGTGACACGTAGTTCTTTCAAAAGGCTATTCTCATATGAAGGGCTTACTGATGTGAATCAGAGACAAAGGATGCTTGGACGATTAAGGAATTTCAAAATAATAAGTTCAGTTGGCGATATGAGGCATATGTGGAAGGATAATGACCAACTGGTTCAATTTCTTCAAAATCTTGGCACTCTAGAAGTAATTTCTTGTCACAGTTTGGTCAATCTAGCACCATCATCTGCTTCATTTGAAAATTTAACAATTTTAGATGTGCGGTGTTGCTTTGGATTATTGAACTTAATAACATCCTCAACTGCGAAAAGTCTAGTGCAGCTTGTAAAGTTGACCGTTCGTTCTTGCAAAAAGGTGATGGAAATAGTAGCAAAAGAGAGAGATGAAACAGAAGATGAGATCATTTTCAGCAAACTAGAATATTTGGAACTTGTCAAGTTAGAAAGCCTCACCAGCTTCTGCCCAGGAAATCACACCTTCAAATTCCCATCATTAAAGGAAATTGTTGTGAGACAATGCCCCAAGATGAGGATTTTCTCTCCCAGAGTTGTAAGCACGCCTAAGCTACAGGGAGTATGTTTTGCCAAGAATAAAGTGTGTTGGCAGGGAAATCTTAATAACACCATACAACAGCTGTACACAGAAATGGTATGTACTGATAACTCAAGCATTTTAGTAATCATCATTTTTTTTTGTACTAATTCATTATTATGGTTGAGCAGGTTGGATTTGGTAATATATGGGAGTTAAAGCTCTCTGATTTTCCCCAATTAAAAGAGAGATGGCACGACCAACTTCCCTTCAACTTTTGTAGAATTTTGGCAAACCTCACGGTGGATGACTGCGCATTTGTCTCCAATGCTATACCATCCAATCTACTACAGTTCATGAATAACTTGAGACATCTGTATGTGAGAAACTGTGATTCTCTTGAAGAAGTATTTGATTTGGAGGGGCTCAATGCTGAGGAAGGGCATGCTCAGCTGTTGCCCAATTTAAAGGAATTGCAGTTGATTGATCTGCCAAGGCTGAGGGATATATGCAGCAGGGATCCTCAAGGAATTTTGGACTTCAAAAACCTGAAATCGCTGAAAGTTCATAATTGTAGCAGTTTGAGAGATTTATTTACACCATCCACGGCATCTGGCCTTGTGCAACTCAACAAGATAGAAATAAGAAACTGTGCCATGATGGAAAAGATCATCACAGAAGAGAGAGTAGAGGAAGCAGCAACATATAGAATCATATTCCCTGTACTGAAAGTGATAGTTCTCGAGTCCTTACATAGCATGACCAGTATCTATTCAGGAACTGGTATTCTGGGAATTCCATCCTTAGAGGAGATTGGCATAGACAATTGTCCAAATTTGAAGACATTTATTTCCTCATTTTTGAGTGAGCATGTACCGATTTCAGTCAATAAGGGACAAGGATATAGACTATATGAGCGAGACCATGATATTTCCACTGCACCATCTCTCAATCATAAGGTCAGTTTCTTTATCTGAGGCTTTTTCACAACTTATTATTTCTTTTGCCTCCAATATGTGACCATGCAGTTACATAATTCTCAAACCATTCTACAATTACTCCCAATTTTTATACTTGTAGATGCTAACGTTGCAAATACTATTTTGTTCAGAGATGATCATAAATTTAAATTGGGAAGGGAAAAGAAAACCATTTTAAAATAAGACTTGTGGTAGGATCTGCCAATCAGTGTGGTTCTTGACAATAAATTGCAGGAATAAGTTTATTTTTTGTCTTTGACTTGGATCCCAGGTTGCATTTCCAAACATGAAAAAGTTGAGAGTGGAATGGAATGATGTGATGGAGGTTATACAGAATGGCCAATTCCGAGTTGAGTACTTCTACAAACTGGAAGGTCTTACACTCATGCGCTTCCCCTGTGACAATGTTGATTTTCCATCCCATTTTCTTCAAAGATTCATCAATTTAAAAAATCTTGTTGTAAGAGATGCCTCTTTCGAAGAAATAGTATTGTATGAAGGGAAAGATGATGAAGAAAATCATATCAGGGTTTTAGCACAATTAAAAAAACTGGAGCTGTCTAAACTGCCGAAACTCATGCATCTGTCAAAGGAAGGTTCTCAGACATGCAAGATTTTTCAGAATTTGGAAAGTTTGAGAGTATTGGAATGTGGCATGCTGAAAATTCTAATTCCATCAGCATTGTCTTTCCAGTGTTTAACGACCCTGGAAGTGTCAAACTGTCATGGATTGATAAATTTGATGACGTCTTCAACAGCCAAATATCTGGTGCAGCTCACGTCTCTGAGTGTAACTGAATGCAAAATGATTGAAGAAATTATAGTGAGCGAGGAGAATGAGGTAGCAAATGAGATCATTTTTCAGAAATTAGAGCATTTGAGACTTCGAAGCTTGCCAAGCCTCACAAGTTTCCACTCAGGGAAATGTGCGTTCACTTTTCCATCTTTGGAAGAAGTGTTCTTGATAGAATGCCCCAAGATGAAATTTTTTTCTGAAGGAATCATAAGCACACCAGAGCTGGAGACTGTCCTGTTAACAGAAGAGGACGATGAAGGGTACTGGGAGGAGGACCTTAATTCCACTGTACAAAAATTGTTTGTGGAGATGGTATGAATTGTTTCACCAAATCTTCTTACCTTTTCTATATTTTGATCTGTTCTTTCTCTTGCACGAAGCATAAAACTTTATGAAATTGCACAACAATTTTATCAATTACCCATCACACTTCCAGAATTTATTTTTCCTATTTTGTTGTCTCTCATACCAACTTTATGAAATCACCCTTCTTTATGCAGAATCTGAGTGTAGTCTAACTAATGATATCCCTCAATCACATAAAACTTCATCATTATGTATTAGTTTTTTGTTATCACATCATTACTTATTTAATTAACTCATTTTTGTTAACTTAACTGCAGGGTGATGGAGCAGCGCAATCCGAACTGCTAAGCATACCCAAACAGCCAACATTAGCCCGTGAGGCTAAAGCAGATGGAAATGCACCAAGTGCTGTCTCTGAGAGACGAGCTTCTGAGGATTTGCATTTAACTGGGACCTCAGAAGCCAGAAAAGATATCTCTCCCGTTTTTGAAACATTGCTGAGAAACAAACAAAATAGGATCAAAGGTGTTTTGCTAGAACCCAAGATTGCTCAATTAGCTTCAAGATACCAAGATTTTCATGCAGCTTCAAATGATAAGGTAGCTCTCTCTTCTATCTAGAAATACTTTCTAGAATATGATTTTGAATTAATTGCTAATGGCATCTGGAATGTAGGATTCTAGACAAGGTCAAAGTTCCTCAACTCCCATGGATTCTAAAGCTCAGATCTCTCTACAAGAGCAGACAGATTCCCAAGCAACTGATAATGTAATTTTCTCCCTCGGAATATAACTTCTTATACACTTTCTTGTACATTCATGTAAACTTTAAATTTCTTGCAGGGTGAGACCTCACTGGCCAATGCTATTCCTACTATTTCAGTTCAGCAGAGCTACAGAGTTCTTGTATCTCCTGCCACCTCTGTTGAACAAGTCTCTATGTTGACTTCTACATCCTTAACCAACAGAACTTCCTCTCAAGAGCTCACATTCAGCACCGCTTCAAGCTCTAATGCTCCTTCTGGATCTCTCAAGTCCTGTGGTGTGAGCTTTGAGATATACAGGTGTTCTATAGATTTGTTGAAGGAGCTCTTAATGAAATCCCCTGCAGAAGTAGCCACATCAGCTGACCGCCTATTGCTGCTGTCCGGTTTGAAGAATTTAAAGAACTGTCCGTTTCTGAATTATCAGCAACAAAAAATCATTCAACTATACGTTGAAAATTTTGACACTTTGGTCACAAGCCACCCATTTGATGAGCAAAAAATCGACTGGACTAGTTCTATCAAGTCCTCTATTGAAGATCACAAAAGGAGACTTGCCGAGCTGGATATTTCTGATGAAGATATTACCAGCAAGATTAGCAGGCTTAAAGCAGAAAAGGATGCCCTTAACAAGCGACTTCAGGAAATTCAGGAAGAAGAAGATCATATCCGAAGAAACAAGGAAAGTCTCCATGCCCAGAGAATCATTAGAAATGGAAGACTAGAAATACAGATTGGTGCTTTGTTGGAAGCTCAGAGGCATAAAAGAGAAACTGAGGGTAGGGCTAGCCATGTTAATGAGAATTGGGCTGAGTTCAGGAGCTTGTTTGCTTAAGCTTTGAGCTTTGCTTTTGGAAAAGAACTATTCCTGCTCTGCTTGTTACCATAAACCATTTGTAGAACAACAGTTTTGCATGTAACTATAATGGCTCTATTGGTAGCATCATTCTTGTTTAGAAATTTGCCTTCAAATGCAGAATGGCAAGAAGTAGGGCAAAAATTCAAGCCCCAATGGGCTCTAATGGATAAAAACGGTTTATAGAAAGTTCATGTAATGATTATTTTAAGATTTTGAGCTAGACTGATGAAAATTCAATTACAAATAAAAAATATGCTATATTCAAAAGTTCCAGTAGAATTTAATAAAATATTATCAGCTTCCAACTACCAACAAAGACTTGACAAAATAACCTTGCATGTTCTTACAATCAGGGAATTTCATGATTAAAAAAAAAAAACAATCAGGTAGTTTTTACATGGTTTAAAAAAATTAGATTTTTGAAGAATATTTTTAGTTGTGGTTTTAAAAATATATAAATAAAAAAATATTACTTTAGTTTATCAAGGAAGGGAATTTTAAGGACCATTGCACATGCATGTGTGCATGCTTTAGCCGAATACGTATACCCTTTTGAAATCAACTTTATCATTATGTTGGATCAGATTCTTAATGTTGTTATAATTAATTACTTGACCAGAATTAATGCTGATATATATTTCTCTATCAAAAAGAAAATAAATAAACCTGAAAATTCCATTCCAGAACGGCAAACCTCACCATGCTTACATATACATGAACACGCACAATATACGTCTTATTTTAACTAAATTCTCCCTACTTGCCTATAAATCAAGCACAGCCCAACCATATCATATGCAAAACAAACACCTATACTACAGCTAATTTCGCCTCCTTCTAAATCAATACCTGTCGCCTTTCAATGTCGATCTCATCATCCAAACTTGGCCAAAGGAGCCAAGTCACTGCAGCCAACCTAGCAAACTTGTTGCCAACAGGCACAGTCCTTGCAGCTGAATCCCTAATACCTTCATTCACAAACAACGGTGAATGTACACTTGCGAACGAATACCTTACCTTAGGTATCATTGTGTGTTGTTCACTAGGTTGTTTTCTTTCCTCCTTTACTGATAGCTTCACTGGCAAGGATGGCAAGATGTACTATGGCATAGCCACATGGAACAGTTTCCATATATTCAATGATATCGATAGTGATGATGGTGCAGGAAGGGAAGAAACGACCAAAGAGTTCTTGGCTGCCTGTAGAATCACTTTTATAGACTTCGTGCATGCTTTTACATCACTAACAGTTTTCTTGGTTTTTGCTCTTAGTAATTCTAACGTGCAGAATTGCTTCTTCCCTAAAGCAGGAGCTAATGAGAAAGCACTTATCATGAATTTGCCGTTAGGAGCTGGGTTCTTGGCAAGCTTTTTGTTCATGTTATTTCCTACCAAACGAAGAGGAATTGGCTACGCCGACACAGCACCTGTGAAAAAAGAAGGCATAATTAAAGAGTCTGCATAATTAAAGATCGCATAGCACTGCATAAGGGCCTGAAAAGTATGTTCTTCATATTGTGTACTACTCAATATCAGGATGATCATATGAGAAACTTGAATCAGTTCATGTACAAGAGAGGTGAATGGAAAAGTATGAAGTAGCCGCGATGTTCATTAACAAAATATATTTCTTCACCTAGCCTTCGGAGCTAAAAATTACTTCACCATTAACTCTTGAGTAGAACTGTAGTAAATGATGCTAGCTTGTAATGGAAATTAAATTCAAGATCTTCCTAGTTTTAAGTACTTAATTTCCTTAAACCATAACAGCATTCAAGTTTAATTGTGCGTGAAAATGGTGGTTGTAACTGTTAATTAGAGGTAAATGAGAATTTTGATTTAAAATACAGTTATGTATTTTTAAAAGAAAAAAAAGTTGTGACTATTAAGATAAAAAACAGTTTATCTTCAAATAAATGTCAAATTAATTATTAGAATATATTATCTGTATAAATTCCAAAAGAAATTTTATAATTATAACAACTCTACATTTTATTGTATATTTTTCTTCTCATCAAATATTTATATTCCTTTTAATATGTTCCTGAGAGATTTACCTTTACAAATCCGGTTCACTGTTCATTTTCATTTATGCTACAAGAGTAAGAGATTGAGTGAATTTTAAAAAAAAATATTGCAATCAAATTGTAAACATCATAAAAATAAATATTAAATTATTTTAAAATTGAAGAATTGATCATTGCCTCAATCTATATCTTGTAGTTTATATTTTGTCAATAAATATTAAATATTTTTAATATTAGTTATATATATGTTTTATATGTATTTTTAGGAATTATAAGAAAACAAAAATAACAATAACATAAGAGCAATATGTGTCAAATTAAATATTTATCTAGACTCCTATATATATATATATATATATATATATATATATATATATATATATATATATATATATATATATTCACTACCATTGTAGTTGAGCTAGTCCAAAGTATCAAACTCACAATTAGCAAAAATACTCATCTATATATCTTTTAAAAAAAGAAGAGAAATACGTAGTCTACCAAATAGACAGTATATGATCATTCATTTTTCAAGAAAATTATGTGCGCCTTTGCACTCAGTACTTTTGGACGTTGCAAATTAATCTATTTTCATATGCTAAATACACCAAGAAAGCCTTTTAATTAAAAAAAAAATTATCTTTTTGCTAATCAAAACATATAGTATAAAACGCTATCACTTGGAAGGAACTAGTGAAATAGTAGATAAATAGATAGAGGCCTGCGGTGTTTTGTTTTAAAGAAGTAAGAAATAATGACTAATTGAAAAAAAAAAATTGTCGATATTATGAAAAGACACTCTCCAGGTATATATTCTTAAAATATTTTAATGATTTTATTTGATAAAATATAAATATTAAATGAGAACAGAATAACCTTTCATAAAAAAAATCTGAAGCTCAATTACCAACAAATTAAATGCTGAAGGACAAATTAAAAAAAATCTATATTAAAAAAGAACAGAAAACCTAACTTGATTCAGCAAGTTAAATTCACGACCCGATTGTGAAGTTAGGATAATCTTTTTATATATATAAAAAAACCGAATAAAACAATGAAGGACAAAACTAAAAAACAAAAAAAAAATATGAGTCAGCTCGGGTAAAATCGACTAACTTGCAACCTAGAATATGAAATCAGGATAACTTTATAGAAAAAAATAAAAAAAATCATGAAGGTGAAAGCTTGATACCCAATGTTGAAGGATAAAAATAAAATAAAAGATAAATTTAAAAAATACATCATAAATAAAGAATGAATTCAAATCGAGTTAATATTTGAATCCATGACCCGGTCATGAGATTAGGTTACTCCATATATATAAAGCATACTAAAAACAAATTTCACAAAGCAAAAATCTCAATCATTCAAACTCAAAAAACAAAATTACATATAGAAATAAAGAATGAAGTTAAAATTTGATATAAAAAATAAGTTAAATAAAACAATAAGGGATGAAATTGAAAAATAAAATAAATCAAGAAAATGATAAAAAAAATAGTAATTAAAAGAATGAAGAAAAAATCTAATATAAAAATTAAATGAAATAAAATAATTAGGGATGAGATTGAAAATAAAATAAATCAAGAAAATAAAGAAAAAAACAATAAAAAATAGCAATAAAAATAATGAGGATCAAATTTGACAAATAAAAAAATTGAAGGAGGATGAAATTTAAAAAATTTATTTTTATAAATTATTTTAAATAAAACAAATAGTAATAAAAAGAACTTGGACCAAATTTAAATGAAAAATAAATTGGATGGATGGCTTGAAAATTTAAACGGTTAGACATGAAAATCGAGAAAAAGAGAGAAAATAAAAAAAAGAAAAAGGTTGTCAATTTCAAACTGGAGGTTCTTTGATCATATGCACAGTCCAGGTATGGAAGGGACAACACCGAGACAAATCGAATAACATCCCAAAAGCAACCGTTCAACCATACCACCTATCAACCTACACATAAATGGCGTTGCCTCAACCTACACACTAACATTTGCAATGCATATATCAACCATCTTTTCTATTTAAATCATGTTTATATTTATTCAATTATCGAAGAGCCCCTCTATTAATTTGATTATTGTAAAAAAAACATGATGAAAATATGTAAAAGCATGCAATTGGATGCCAGTTCAATTTTATTTTTTTTTTGCTTTTAAAAAGCAAATGAGTCATTAATTTTATTGTTTTACAAAACACGAAAGTACTAAAAATACCATAGAGCACAGGTTTAATAATTTCTTCTTTTAAAGACAATAAAGTTATTTTACTATGCAAAAAGATATAGAAAGACCTCCTTGCCCTTGTTTAATTTGAAAATGACTTTTGGGCCATAAGGAAAAGAAGATTCTATCCCATAGAAGGCTTGGTGATTTTTTTTTTTAAAAAAAGTCATTTTACTGTTTCAAGTCACAATAATTTGTGTTTTGGTATTCAATGGAAAACCAAGCCTTTATAATCTTTTTTTTTTAATTGATGAATTTGTGAAAAAAACTAAGACAAAAATTAGGTTTTGAAAACAAGAAAAAAATTTAATATTTAAGTTAATAAATGCATGAAAAGAAAATAACATATAGGAAAAGAAAAATAAAATGAAGTTTAAGGAGTGTGTATCTGCGTATAGTTTGACTCTGTGTGCATGTATGCTCTAACTTTGTATGGCTAGAATTTGTGTCCTGCTATATGTGATGAGTCTGGTTGGATGTCTTCGAACTTGTCGTATGGTCTAGCATGTTAGAGAATAATATAAATCATATCATAGGACCTCACCTAACAGCTTAAGCTATTGAGTTGAGATGGTTCTTTGACATGGTATCAGAGCTTTAATGGCCAAGCGGTCACGAGTTCGAATCTCACCATCCCCATTTATTTGATAAAAATTAAGCACAAGGTAATGTGGGTCTGTGCAAGTTTCAAGCCCAAAGGCTTTCATTTGAGGGGGTGTGTTAGAGAATAATATAAATCATATCATAGGACCTCACCTAACCGCTTAAGTTATTGGGTTGAGATGGTTCTTTGACATAGCACATATGGCTAACTCACATCTTTCCATAGCTAGACTTTCTCGTCTTCACCTATGAATGGGTGTGTTTGTATGCCCATCCTTGAGCTCACTTCATGGAGAAGAAAACTATTTGTGCTAAAAAAATTATCATGGAGGGTTACTCCATGCTTGTCTGGGTCGCTGTGCTTGCTCTGCTGTTGGTGCAGAAGTCGATGCCTAACATTGGTAGTGGTGCGAGGTTCTGTGATTGAAGAATAATTTGGTGATAGCACGAGAGTTGGTGATGGCAGTTGTCGTAGCACTGTGTGACTAGTTGTGCTCTTCATTGGTGTACATCATTATAATTACAAGAAACTTTAAAATATGTTGGGAATTTATTTAGCAAAATTTACTATGAATCTTCTCGTGAAATACTTCTCATTAATCTTCATGGAACGAAAGGGAAAAGCCGTCGCTACAACCAGTGCTCAAAATCAGGGTGGGCACAACGGGGATGGCGACGACGAGAGGAAGAGGAAGGAGGCAGATGAAGCGTATCGCAGACTCCAAATCCGAAAGGCTGAGAAAGCGATTGCGGAATGTCATCTTTATTTATCATCAATGATTTTTATTTTTATTTTTTAACATACATGATTCTAAATTTATTAAATTAAATGTATGCATAAGCTTTTGAAATTTATTAAAGAAAATAATGCAAGGAAAAAGAAGAGATCAAAAAAAAAAAAAAAAAATAGGAGAGAAAGGTGAAGGTGGAGTGAGAAAAGGAGGAGAGGGAGTGACCGGGCTGGCCATGAAAGAATTATTATTATTTTTTTTTTTTTCTGTATAATCTTGAGAATGTAGAACAAAGGCTGTGTTCCATCAAATCTGGAGCATATAATTAATGGAGTAGAAATCTCATTCCCCTCGAGAATCACGTGTTGTCTCTTAGCATCTTTTTTTCTTTTTTAAGATCGGTAGCGCATCATTCTCTTTTATTTTTCTTTTATTTATTTAAAAATACGATAATGATTATTTTTTAAAGTGTTTTTTTATTTAAAAATACATTAAAATATATAATATTTTTTTATTTTTTAAAAATAAATTTTTATATCAGTACATTAAAATGATTCAAAAAAATATAAAAATAAATAAATTAATTTTACTTTAAAACACAATATAAAAAGGAGACTAAATTTGTTACTTCATTCATGTGTTCATTTTCGGTTCGGTTTGTTTTTATTAAAAAAAATAACTAAACCGATTTTTTTAAAAAAAAATCAAAACAGGTTCAAACCGATCAGTTTCGGTTCGGTTTGGTTTTTTAGAACAAAAACTGGTTCAAACCGGTTTGACTTGGTTTTTTCGGTTCGGTTTCGGTTCGGTTTTTTCATACACCCCTACATATCAATTGACTAGAAACTATTCGTACGTAGCAATATCAATGGGAATCCTGACATACTTTAATTGTATATATATTTTAACAACTTTTTTTTTCGGGGGGTGGAAGGAATATATCTTAATAGTTAAAATATAAAAAGAAATCCATTATGTAGGTGGAACCACACCGAATATCATTTGGAAGACTAATCCTTTTCTTATCCCCTGAAATCAAACTCCTTGACTTGTCATTATCTTGGAATGGAAATCTATTGCGTTCCATTTGGAGAAGCAATTATTGTGATAAATTGGATATTAATGGAGGGTAAATTTTACCTTCGAACAAAAAAAAAAAAAAAAAAGGTTCGATTTTTACAAAATTCCCTTGTAATAAATTTACAATATGAATCAGACAAGAAGAGCTAGCCGATTTTCGAGTCCAAAACTACAAGACCCAACTAGACAAACATCCAGCCCAAACGAAAGAATCAACTGAACAAAATAACAATTAGAATTAGAAGAAAAAACTAATTGTATATACTAGTGTCTTGCTGTTTTATTTATTGCTGATTTACTGTTTGTCATTTTTTTTATTTAATTTCTTGGGAATTCAGCTTCGTACAATTTTATTATTCTGTATAAGTTTTTTTTAATATTAATTTTGTGATTATCTTCAAATTTTTTCTATGAGTTTATCCCGATTCATGACCTAGATCATGATTTTTGCATGCTTTTCTTTTATTCTAAGTTCTTTTAGTTGTTTTGTTTTTATTTTATTTTTCAAGGTATTATCTAATTCATTTATAATTTTTTTTATATAAATGAAGTTTATTTTTTAAAATAAAATTTTTTGTTTTTAAATTATATTATTGATGTGTTTGGCCTTGCCTAATTTTTTTTATGGTGTTGGTTTATTCATTCAGTTTCATTTTTATTTATCTTTTAAGTAATGAGTTTTTTAAGGTGTTGATTTATCTTTTATTTATTTAAATAAATAAGTTCGGTAAATACAATAAGATACATATCTTATTCTATGTTATTAAATATCTTAATTTTATTTGTATATGCTTTTTAATTTATATTTTAAATTTTTTTATATAAAAAAATATTAAAACAATTATTTTTTTTTGAAAAAAATTATAACACGCAATTTAAATGACTTGTGTAACTCTCTCTCTCTCTATGTTCATCGCTTTGATGCAGGACTAGGAACATTGTCCTGTATATTTATTTATCATCCTACCCGGCCAACAAGGCCAAATTGGCCCAGTCACACTTGAGGCTTCGGTAAGCCTTTGGCTCATTCTAACAAGTGTCATCCCTTTAACCACGTGGCTACTTTATCACTTTACACGTCGTCACTCCCTCTCAAGATAAGAAGTATGTGGCAAACCTTATAAAGTGTGCAAAAATGTACGCAATGTGCAGAGATTTGGTCACCATCGCAATTAATTGGTCATCACTTCCAAGGAAAGTTCGTATGGACTTGATATTTTCCTGCTTTGATCTTTTCTTTTTTGAGTCCATCAATTTATTTTGTATTCTGGTGCTGAATCCTTGATATTGAGTGAACTACATGAAATAATTCTTTTCGAACACTTGTAAATCGGGTGAACATCGATGAAGAATATACGTTTTTCAATCGTATAAAATATCGACATGATCGATGACATTGTATTGTTAGGATAACTGTGATTAATTACCAACAAAACAATTTTAGTGTCAAATTATGATGGATATATACTCCAATATCTCATGATGAAAAACACCATGCTTTATGAAGCCACAGAGAGATACAGCTTCTTCGAGGAGGTCTTCTTTTCTTCTCCTCCTTTTTATTTTCGGTAATTGTGGGTATTCGAGTCAGTTTACGCGCACTTCGACTAATCACCCGAGACCCTGAAGTTAACGATCATGTAAATCTCCAATGGTCTTAAAGTTTGTGACACTCAAACTGATGATCTCTAAAGAGCAAACTCAAAGCCTAATAATTTAAGTTACACTCCCTCGTGATTTTTTCTTCTTCTACAAGGTGATGAACAAATAAACTTATCATGCAACTTGCTATTGTATTTTGTATATATAGGGCAGCTCGAGGTGTGGCTTTAGTTTGCTAGGCCTCAGCTCTGTGTTTAGTTTCATCCTATGCACCAAAACGAAGCAAGCATTACCAAATTTACTCGTCCACAAGGTTTGGCCTTTGGATTGACCATACTCAAGTTAAGTACTTAACAATCACCACGAATTACTAACCTATTGACCTTTGATATTTGTTAGCGTACGCGTTCAAGCATCTTCTTCCTTGAAATATACAATATATATATATATATGCATACACAGACAAGAATAGTATTGTAGAGAAGGGAAAACCATACAATAAATGGGTGTCTGAAATGATCAAGAGCTACAGCTTCACGCATTGCAGAAAGCCAGTCACTCTCAATTCTCAAAGCATACGTGGGTAATGTAATCGTCATATGCTATATCTAGGAGTTGGAAATTTTAGATAAAGTTTCCCAGCTAAGCCAATCATCTGAGAGATTCTTTTTTTTTTTTTAATATATGGTCCAAGAATATCCTTCGTACATAACCTAATTATCAAACTAAAATCAACTCGATGACCCCACTTTTGGATATCCTAAATTATCGTCGTATTTTTTAGCCTTGAAAGGTGTTTTTTTTCCTTCTTCAAGCAGTGCACTTGCAGAAGAAATGGCCACAAGTAGGGTAGCCATGTTTTTGTATAAACAAAATATCTCAACTGATGTGTTTTGTTGGAAAAGACTATATATTTAAAATAAACAGACTTTGATACTACAATTATATGCATGTTACTGATGGTAATTATGTTGTTATTATATGTAATTATTTAGAAAAATTAAAACAAACAATTTAAATAAAAATAAAAAACAATTCTAAATAGAATTAAATTAAAATAAAAAAGAAAATTTGTATTATTAATATAAAAAATATTATTAAGTACAATTTGTTTATCTTGGTAACAAAAGCTGGAGAAGAAGGCAGAGGTTGATCTTTATCGGAACTAGAAGGGTAACGAGGTGGCGCGCAGGTACCGGTAAGAGTTGTCAACGGCTGCTTGATGACAATAAACTTATCTTTTAGTTTGGTCGTCTAAGTCCTAAGTTGAGTCGTCTCAACTTGAACTTGTTCTCGTATAATTGCCTTGATGACCAATAATTGTTGGTTCGATCCGGATTGTAGGGTTTCAAGGGTTGAGAGACTACGACTCGCCCATATATTCTTGTATGTAGTATTGGAGATACCATAAACTTGATTTGTATCGGGTCTATTGATAGATTTAGCTTGCAACTATAAATTTGAATTGAGTTTTAGATAGGTCAAATGATCGTCCATGTATCGCTTATGCAATCTAGTGTTATATTTTTTTCTAAAAAAAACAAGTCTTGAAATATAAAAAAATAATAACTAAAAAAATATTCAAATCATACTTACCATGAACTTCTCGGCTTGACACCCCTTTATGTTTGTCCTCCTTTCACATGTGGGTTTCAACAAAAAGCTCCATCGATTTTGGATCGCACCCAAGCATTGTAATCTACAAAAGGAAGCTACTATTAGTTTCATATAATACAATAATTTTTAAAAAATTATCATATAAAATAAAATATTACCCTCCACTTTGCATGTGAAACAAACGGAATGGATCCGCTGGTGTGCATGGTCATGGAACCATGAATCTTCTTGGTTTGATTCTCTAAGCTAGACTATGAACGCCTCAAGAAACGCACGCTTCGATGTCACATTCTAGAGATAATGTGTTTGGTATTGTGGTATCTGTTGTGGTTCTGGTTTGAAAAAAATTATTTTATAAAAAGTACTTTTAGTTGAGGTTGGTTTGGGAAAATATATATTTGGTTAAAACTGTGGTTGAAATTAAGGTTGAACAAAAAATAGTTTAATGTGTTTGGTTAAAAGAATGCTTTTCAAATTGAGGTTATAAAATAATTAATATATATATATTGATGGTTTTTAATTTAAATATTGTAGATTTAACTATTGTTATTACATCATGAAATAAATAATATTGATATCAAATATTTTTTTATTGTTTCATTAAACTATGTGTAATTTTATAACGTACGCAATCTATCCAACAAGGACTATATTTTTCATGGTTTCTTAAATGCGCAACAACATCAGGTAAAATATCATCAAGAACAAAATTGAGGTTGCGATCAAATTCTGCAAATGTTACATCATCAAGCGATCTCCTTCTAATTTTTTTGAATAAAATACAATTAAAAATAAAAATAAAAATTGAATTTTTTTAACTGGATGGGACCCGGCAAGAACAAAATTGGGATTGCGATCAAATCCTGCAAATGCTACATCATCAAGTGATCTCCTTCTAATTTTTTTGAATAAAACACAATTAAAAATAAAAATAAAAATTGAATTTTTTTAACTGGGTTGGACCCGACAAGAACAAAATTGGGATTGCGATTAAATCCTGCAAATGCTACGTCATCAAGCGATCTCCTTCTAATTTTTTGAATAAAACACAATTAAAAATAAAAATAAAAATTGAATTTTTTTTAATTGGGTCGGACCCGGCAAGAACAAAATTGGGATTGCGATCAAATTCTGTAAATGTTACGTCATCAAGTGATCTCCTTCTAATTTTTTGAATAAAATACAATTAAAAATAAAAATAAAAATTGAAATTTTTTAACTGGGTCAGACCCGGCAAGAACAAAATTGGGATTGCGATCAAATTCTGCAAATGCTACGTCATCAAGCGATCTCCTTCTAATTTTTTTGAATAAAACACAATTAAAAATAAAAATAAAAATTGAATTTTTTTTTAAATTGGGTCGGACCTGGCAATAACAAAATTGGGATTGCGATCAAATTCTGCAAATGCTACGTCATCAAACGATCTCCTTCCAATTTTTTGAATAAAATACAATTAAAAAATAAAAATTAATTTTTTTAACTGGGTCGGACCCGGTTCAATGCATTTAGCTTTGGACCGGACCCGAGTCAGCCGGAACAATGGAGAGTGACTCCACTGTTCACGTGAACAGTGGAGTTTTACTCTCCACTGTACACTTAATTAAGTGAACAGTGGAGAGTTTGCTATCCAATGTACAAAAACACAGCAGGAAGAAGCATGAAAAAATTGCTTCAGCTGAATCTACGGTCAAACCTCATTTTTAATGGGTCCCATGAGCCAAACCGCAACCACTACTTGTAACCAAACACTACATTATTGAGTTTGAAAAAAAAAACAGCAGCTGCCGCAGAGTCAAACGCCCTATAAGTACCCTAGATATCCTCCGTGACATATGGAGATTTGAAATCCCTTTATATAGCCATGTATTCCCAACATGAAAGACCTTTATCTTTTGTATATCTCTTTGCTTTTTTCTAGGCATCTTATCAAAAATCATGCAACATGATTCATAAAAAAAAAATCAAATAAGATAACGGAAAATAAAATTTTAATTTTTTATAAAAGAAAACATCACAATTTGAATTCAAGCTTATCTAATGGCATTGTGATTCTCTCATACTCTCTTAGCCACGACATTGTCAGCCTCCTTCTAATAAGATTTTTCCTTACATGTCAATTTAATAAAATAATTAGTTTATCCTTACATTGAAACAAATAAACTTTCATCGACGATCTCATTGTCGATGTTATAGTAAGAGTAACCTCAACATTTGTAAATCAGAATTTTAATTTGTTCATTCAAATTAATTATTCAAACTTTATCTATTGTTTTTATTTTTATTTTTTTATCATGCAAGAAAGAAAAACAAACTTATATGTTGTGGTCGGTTTTTCACTGAGCAATATACTTTCCAGTATAAACATCTTGCTTAGAAGGGACGCACGCTCTACGAGTCAAACTTGCACTCGACGAGCCTACATCGAGAGAGGGTGCTTGAGGTGCCTCGTCATGATCGACACCAAGCGGCACTGTCTGGTCATGCTCATCAAAAACACTACCAGAAGAACAACAACGCTCATGCCCATCTTTGTCTCTACTAACCTTCTCTTTCTCATCTAAACAAATTTGATAAAATAATAATAATATTATTATTATCACTATATTATATTTTAAAAAATTAGCAACATCTTCCCTATACAAGAGGAGTCTACCCAAAATTTTAAAACTTGTAAATATGCATCAATAACTCATGCCGTTGATTTTATTTATGATTAATATTTAATTTATGTATATATTTAGAAGAAGAAATTCTATTTGAAATTGGAAAGAACCTATTCCCAGTACCTGGAGAACCAAATATACCCTTACTATTCTAAAGAAACAAGAAATTAAGACCGGTGGGGGGGGGGGGGGGGTGACTGATGCCTTTAAAGCAATTTAAGTCATTCAAAATAGAAAGAATCATAATTTACCAAAAACCACTGAATGACAACTCAAATATGTCTAATTGTTCCCTTGATAGTTTTTTCCCCAATTAAACGAGTGATTTTGGAATTAGAATATTTGGAATAACACATGGTGAGTTTGTTTTTCCGCTTGTTATCTTAAAAGCCATTTATGGAATTATCAATAGAATTTTCGTTGATAAAAGTAACACATCATTAACTGACATGATTATTGATGGTAAGTTTACTATTTAATAATTTTTACAGGTCATTGGTATTTTTATCGATAACATTGAGATTTTTTTGAAAACATCCCCCCTCGAAATTAAAAAAAAAATAAAATTTCTGATGACATTTCATTCTATCGATAATTTTGTTAGTGATTTAAATATTTAGTGGCAAAGTACTATAATGTTTTACAACTCTCTGAAACTCTCTAATGAACTAAGTTAGACAGTAATTTCATTGAAAATATCAACACGTTAGACTTAATTACCAAAAGAATTAACAAGAGAATACTTACCTAATTTTTTTTATTCTTTGAATTCCTTCAGTAGTTCTTTTCTTATTCACCGACATAACTTTTTTCGTTAGTTATTACTAGCGAAAACAATGATGTGATTTCAGTAAATATCATCGTAATTTATCGATAATATTTTTTTTGTTGATATTATCATTAGTATTTGATAATTTTCTGGTTGTGAGAGAGATTCAGTCTCGTGTGATTTTTTTAAAATTATCTTCTATTTATCACCTGCCTTGCACATAATTGTCATGTTCATAGAACCCAAAAATATTTTTAGTATAATATCAAAATATGTGTATGGATAATTAAGTTAATTTAAACAGAAAAAAAATAAAATAATAGATTAGAAACTCAATAATATTAATTTTTATAAAAATAAAAATGATCCAATAAATAAAATATAATAATAAATTATAAGCTCCACATATTATATAAATAGATATAATTATGTCATTTTTCCTTAATATTATTGGATATAAAAGTAGATTGTGAAACACACGCCCAACCCAACTCATATTGTCGTCTATCCATACACTGCACATGTTTCATTGGTAGAATTTTTTGAGATTAGGATCTGAAAAAAGCCTACCAAAAACACATGTATGATGGAGTTTTTTTCCTACATAACTACAAAATGATTGAATTTTTGGCTTCTAATTACAAGAAACACATTATACATATTGAACTGCTTAATATATATATATATATATATATATATATTGCAAATATTACGTAATTATGAATGGCTTTGTATAACGTTTATATCAAAACATTTTATGCTTGTGGCACTAACATTTTGTTCTTTTTTTTTTTTTAATTCAATTTATCTATGATAGCATTAATTAGAGAAAATCCATATGCCAACACACTAAACTTCCAAGCATATCCACATGGAAATTATACGTGGAGGCAGTCCCTCTTCGATTGGAAATGGAAAGGCCTACCCTTTTGCCAGGCGGCTAACACAACTATAGCCATATATAATCACTTTCAAATTTGCCAATCTCAGCAAAAACAAGCAATAATACAGGAAGAAGTTAAGTGTGTGGAAGAAGAAGGCAAAATCTGGACGATTTCTTAGGCCATCTTACGTGGGACCAGTCACCATTTCCTCCATCACTGATCCAGCTAAAACCTTACTCCCTTTTGTCACGTTGGCTGTCTCTATAGATGCCACAGTCTCCCTCCCTCCCTCTTTCTATCTTTGCTGTGCGGATGTTATTAATACCACCATCCCCCCTCTCAACTCTCTATAACTTTCCACTTCCATTCCTTCTTTTTTCTCCCATCAACTTTTTTCCTCTCCTTTTGTCATCCATTAATTTACACAGTACTATATATTTTAGTGTTTCTTACAAAAAAAATTATATAATTATATATCATGATGAGCTTTTGCAAGAAAAGTGTTTACTCCTTCTTAGCTCTTACATACCATCCCATGAGTGTTAGTCTTGATGGAGAATATAATTCTAGTGTTGAAAAGCCTTCTTGCAAATGCCAAGGTGTTTGCAGTTCTCCCCCCGCAGGAGGAGCAGGGTTAATGACGGCAACAACATGTGATCCTATCCATAAAACACCAAACATTCTTGAATCAACAACTATCAAACCCTCTTCACCTTCAACCACGCCACCTCACTCACCATCACCACCATCATCTATAGCCTCCATCTTTAAAAAAGACCCGCGTGGGATTGGATTCCTTGATGATATTGGTGGTGGTATTGATGGTTTGATGTCTTGCACTGAGAGTCTAGGTTTTGAGAGCTCTGATGAAAGAAGGTTTGATGATGAGATTGAGTTATGTTCAAGGGAAAGATCAAAAATAACAAAGGTCAAATGTAGAAAACTTGGTGAGAAAAAAGAAGCCAAGAAATTTCCACCACCTCTTTCCTCTTTAAACCATAATGGTCAACCTAATTTTTTCCTCAAGTCAGTGAGAAAAGATGGCAGGCTTGAGTTGACAGAAGTTAGGATTGATAGGCATGAAATATTACGTGCTTCACGGCAAGATGGAAGGTTGCGATTACATTTTGTTGCAGATGAAGAATATGAAGTTGATGAAGAAGAACATGAGCGAGAACAAGAACAAGAACAAGAAGAATATCTGGAGGTAGAAAAGGAAGGTGAAAAAAAGGAGGAGGAGGAGGAGGAGGTTAAAGAAGACAATGAAGAAGAGAGTGTAGGGGAATGGGGATTGCAAGTGAATGGAGAAGGGTTAAGAACAAGGTGTCATGAGCTGGTGGTTCACCACCACGATTACCACCACCATAACCACCATAGCAATGTTTGGAGCCAACAATGTGTGCCAACAAGGTGAAGTTATCATGGTCACGTGAAAATGTTAAAACGAGACAAGAAGGGTCTCTAAATGATGTGTGCAATTAACTTTTCTGTGTCCTTCTGGGCTTGTAATTTTGTTCTGTTTCAATTTATCGGCCGGGTAGTAATTAGGCTATGCAGACAGAAATGGTTGATAATTAGTCTCAACCAAATTTGAAGGAGTGGATAATAAATTAAGGATATTGTGCTTGACAGCAATTGAAAAGAGCACTGTATGCATCACTTATTTTTCCAAATTTAGAAGTTTTAGTTATGGTTTGATATTTCACATACGTTTTCATCTCTTCAAGAAATAATTGGAAAATGTCAAATATCATGCAATCCTTCTCCGCATTTGGTACGAGATATAGATAGTTCACATTTGCAAAATTCTTAAAAAATAAAAATAAACCGAATCCAAAAAACAGAATATAATTTAATTTTTAAGCATGTTTATAAAAAAATTATCATCATTAAACTCTCCTCGTTAAATAAAAAAAATTATTAAAACGAAGAACGATGAATATTATTATTAAAAATCATCATTCATCAACTTTCTCATTCATTCATCATTTTATCTTACTTTCTTTTTTTTTCTCAAACTTAAAAGTTAAAATGTTTAGAAAATAGATTTTTAGATCAAAACTAAAACTGAAAAAATTAAATAAGCAAATTTGAAATTAGGGATTTCTCGTTCTTTTACATTTTGATCTTTTTTTGTTGAAATGTTTTTTTCCTTAACAAATCTTAATAAATTGATAATCAATTTAGACATGAAAAGTTGTGATTGCAAAAAAAAAAAAAAGGATAAAAATGGAAGAAATTAACTACGACTAACTGCTACAGTGTTTTAACTAGATATTTTAATATGTTTTATAATTAGTTTGGAAAATACACAGTAAGACCATCATTAATATTTGTGTGTCACTATGTGTAAATTAATTAACTTAAGTGCTAATTCCATTATTCTGCTCTTATCATTTCTAAAAATGGTTACTATGTTATTTTTTATTATATTGCCCGAAGATATCTTTACAAAAAAACCAAAAATAATTATATTAATTTCTAAGGATTAGTGGAATTCCCATTTCTAAGAAAATAAAACCTTTCTTTCTCTTACTTTAAGGGGTTTGAGAGTTTCTTGATGAACGTAGTATTTTTCTTCCTTTTTTTTTTATCATTTTCTTTCAATATATAATCCCATATTTAAGCTTTATGCCATTATAAGATCTAATGTTTCTGTTCTGTAATATATATCTATATATATAGTTAATTTGGTTTTAATTTCTTACTTTTATGGGTCTTTTCTTTAGATGTTATATTACCTTTTCTTCTACAAATTTTTTTATGGAGGTGTAGTCAACGAATCTTTAATAGATTGATGAAATTGATGAAATTTATTTGGTAGACGACGAGCCTGATTGGGAGTGTGGTTATGATTGTTTTTTAAAGTGTTTTTTGTGCCGAAATGCATTAAAATGATGTTTTTTTATTATTTTAAAAATTATTTTTGAGATCAACGCATCAAAACGATCCAAAATATACAAAAAAATTAATTTTTAGTAAAAAAAATTATATATTTTTGAGGAACGCAGTTTGCACCACGTTCCCAAACAAAGTTGACATCTCTTACCCAAAAAACAATAGAGCTATTGATCATCACCTACTACATTGTATTCATCTTTCATCAAAGAAATTTCCTATCAATTTTTTTTTTTAGTATTTTAAAAGCATATCATAAAATGAAAAAAAAAACCAAAAAACAATAATTTTATAACATCATTCTGACTAACACAAAAGTGGAGGGGCCACACTAATAAAATGTTAGGTAAGGGGACAAAAAATGTGTTAATGCCGGCACCAAATTCTTGTTACAATAGACAAGATGACTCAAAACCCTAATTTTTCTCCATGGAAAATGGATGTGCTTGCATTAATGATGTTGGTGATCTATGATTAGTTTGATGTCAATCTCAAAGCTGTGTTAAGAGGCATCAGATTCTTGGTTGAGCTGGAGCACGCGGTTAGCTGGATTGACTTCATTAAAAATACAGATCGTCAATGGAGTGGAGGCCAAATTAATGTTGTGATGAACACGATCATATAAAGCTAGTTGAGATCATATGATCACAAGTCAAAACCATAAGAGAAATAATAATAATAATAAAAAAAGCAATGGAAAGGGTCTCCACCAATGACATAAGCCTGAGAAAAATATACCACTTCAGCAGAGAACTGTTCTCCAAGATACTACACGCGCAGCCATTTGTGGCGGCGAGTGGATGCAACATTCGTGCAGGAGGGAGGAGCAGGGTTGCAAGAAGAAGTTTCCGGTTGGTCTTGCTTGTGTTCGTTTGGGCTTTATATGGCCCTAGTACAGTTAGGCATTTTGGTATCCAAGCCTTCATGGACTGAAAATCCAACTTGATTAAATTAGAGCCCGTTTGCCAAACAAAAAAAAATTCAAGCACTCTTTCCATTTCAACTGCCGCCAGGTTGACCTGAAAAAAAAATTAAGGTATTAAAGTTTAATTTGAATTAAGTTTTAAGTTGAATTATATAAAATATTAATCCTGCGAGACACGTTCGGGATGCAGCTTGGGAGGTTGGCAGGGGCCCGAGCCCTGCAAAAAGAATATTGGTAATGCTCTCCCTCGAACAATTTAAAATTCGAGAGCCGAAATTTCTAAAATTTAAGTCTCACAACAGAAGATGCAAATTGAAATTAAACTCTGGACGGCCAGAACATTATACAAGTTGAGATTAAATATATTGGGTTGGAAAATTTACCAAAAAGGGTCAATTTCGAGTATTTAATAATTTAAAAATACTCCCTAAAACAAGTAGACAAAACTTACACAGAAATATAAATAAAATCTCTAAAAGTTAGTAAAATTAAAAGTAAAAACACAAATAAAAAAAAAGTAATATTAAATGATAAAATCTGCGTCCAAAACAACCCCCAAAATTTTATAAAATATAATTATAGTTTATTGTTAAGAAAAATTAAAAGAATAAAAATCAAAATTACATAAATAAAAACAATCTTTTTTCTTGTTGCAATGTTCAAACGGGGTGAAGAACTTTACTTTTTTCCTTTAATTTTTATTTTCATATTTGATTACTATTAAAAGTAACATAAACAAAACATAAAAGACCCTATATAATCTAACCAAATAAAAAAAACAAAGGATGTAGAAATGATATAAAAAACCACATAGCTTAATATCCAATAAACTAAATATCGAAAGATAAAATCTAAAACAAAAAACATCAGCGAAAAAGAATTTAAAAAATAAAAAGCAACTCCTAACGAACGTCCTTAAGCTGAGCTGATTTTTCAATTTGAAATCCATGAAATTTCAAAATAGAGTTAATCAAGAAGCTAAAATCTAAATCAATCCAATGTTGGAGGATATAATTGAGTGTAAAAAAACACAAAACTAAAAAATTTAGCAAAGTAAGAAAAAAAATCAAAAGAATAAAAATAAAATCAGATAGGAAAAAAAATGATTGAGTGTGAAATCATAAAAAAAAAATTATACTATAAAAATTATCTCAGATGGTATAAATAGAAATTAAAAGAACGATGACTAAATAAGACACATTTAAAAAATCAAATGAGGATGAAATTAAGAAAATTTCAATTTTCATGAGTTATTCCAAATAAAAGAAATATCAACCAAAAGATCAATGACTAAATAAAAAACAAAGAAAAGTAAAAAAAATTAAATAAGGATGAAATTGAAATAAATTTCAAAATTCTTAAGTTATTTGAAATAGAACATATATGAATCAAAAGATTGTGGACAAAATAAAAAACAAAGAGAAGCTAGGGAGCTGATTTGAAAAATTACGGGCCAAGGAGCAAGAATCGAGGGAGGGAGACGGAAAAAAGATGAAAAAAGAGAAACGGCCACTGAAATCAAATTGAAACTTCATTTTCTATATATGCCACTTCTACATAGAGGAGACACCAAGAGAAATCTAATGATGTTCTAGAATGATATTTTTAACTGTAGAAATAAGCTACACGCGCCATCCAAATACCGCAGAGCAGCTAATGCATGCCCAATCCATGCTAGTGTTTTTTTAAATCCTTTAATTTATTAGAAGACAAAAATAGTCCTCGTTTAATTCAATAACAAATAAAGTACAGTAACAAAAATACTCTCAAAACAGCACAAGAGGTATAGAAATTTAAAACCTAGGAGCAATTTAAAAAGATGACCGTACCCTCAGTCTCTAGACAAGAGGTTTTTTCAGGGATAAAATGATAAATTTATTGTTACATCGACGATGAAATGTGTACTGGGAAACAATGAAGTCACCGAGTTTTTTTTCAACGACACAAATGGGGTTTGGTGGGATGTGATTAAGAGAGTGACAGGCGCGGGCTACTTCCATCAAAAGGCGGTAATGACTCCACGTCATCAAGAAGGAGTTTAGTAGTTCTAGCCTCTAGGGGCCATAAACTTGCCACAAGCCATAGTTTGGTAACATATATTACACTTTAGTCCTTATATTTTCACTTGGATAAGTTCGGTCCCTAACCTTTCAGGCAGGGGCGGAGCAAGAAAAAAAAGTAGCGCAAACAACATAAATTTTCTAATGTTAAACTAAGAGTTACAATATCTCAAATCACGTGTGAATCTTGAACTTCGCCATTAATCTCAAAATACCACATAAAATCTTAAGTAAAATCAAAACCCTTTTAATGGATAGAAATCATACAAAATTCTAAAATTTAATGTTGAGATGATTATGATTGCAAGTTTTAGAAGCAGCAATCAGGCCTTAAAAATAATAATAATATATATATGGTTTTTCTCTACAAAGTTAATTCATTTGACTTATCTAGAATATTTTTTTTTTCTCAACAATACTCTCTATAATCACTCTCATCTACAAGAAAGAGGCATTTTCTTGCTGGGGTCGGGCCCTGCTACCCCCTGTTTTCAGGGCCAGCTTGTCTCTTCATGCATCATGTGTAATTTGAATAAAGCTGTCCTTTTTTCCTTAGTGGAGTGGAGGTGATGGTTATTGGTGACACTTGACAGAACAGTCGAATTGACTCCTTGTTACGACTTCCGACGAATGGTAGCTGGCGGTGGATGGTCGTGCCACCGTGCTCTTTTTGGGCTGGGCAGTATATTTCAGTCCCTTAAGTTGTGAGTAATTTTTTCAAGGAAAAAACAAAACTTCCAATGAGATAGTGGGAGCAATCAAGGAGATATAATTAGCAAGTTATGTCCGTCGGTTTTCAACCTGTAATTATATTTAATCTAATTTTTAATATTTTATAAATTATAAATATATTCATTCAATTTTTTTTTTGGACATGATTGAGTTGAATATATTGGATAGAACTAATTTTTTTATAATTTATGAACGACGATAACATTATTAATTGTGTTTTTTTTCAGTATTAATTTTCTCCAACAATGCATCTCATGGTTCCTTAATATCAAAATGAATCATGTGTTAGCTTTCAAATTTACTCACAAATTTACAATTTTTCATTTTATATGCACTAAGAACTTTATGGAAGAATATGCACTAAGAACTTTTTTTGTTTCGAAGGCATTTTTTGCATTTAGATGAATTTATGTGCTTTTTTTTGTGATAAAGCTATAAAAACATGGATCATTTTTTTTTTAATTAACGTGGGTGTCTGGACCAGCTTGTGTGCACCTCGACTAATCTCACGGGTCCTGAAATTAACGACCATATAAGTCTCCAGTGACTATCATATTAACAACCACAGGGAGAGCAAACTTTTTAATCTCAAATTCTTGCTACTGGATTACCTACTAGATAGTTTGGATCATCTTTTTATGTATTGTTTAATTATTTGGAAATTGTGCAATCGTTTTATAAAATGGTTGAATGATGCATTTCTAGAACCATTAATGAATTTTTCCTTACATGGTCCTCATCACTTGTAAAAGGGAAATTTCATATCAACGCAATCAACATTCTATTTAGCCTGTGGCATATTACGGGAGATTTAGTAGGTGATCAAGAACAAGTGGGTTTTTTAAGCAAAATATTTCAGATTATAATACGTTGTTTGAGTTCATTATTCATCGTCTAGTTTTGTGGTTGAATACAATATATTGAAAAAGACTTTCTATACAATAGTTTAAATTTATTTAGAGGCCTGGAGGGCATTTTTTGGAGGTTCTTCGAATAAAACTATGTTCATAGACTAGAAGACTTTTTATATATATATATTTTTATCCTCGTAATCCCTTCCTCCTCCTTTTATTTATTGTACATTGTAGTATTAATTTGTTTTTGCTAGATAGCCTCCAATTTTGAATCTAGCTTCTTTCAATAATAATAATAATAATAATAATAATCGATTATTATTTAAAAAGAAGTGTATGTCCATTAATTACTAGTATTAAATGACATGTAGAAGGTGGAGATTTTCTATAGGCCAGCGAAGAAAACAAGGGGGGAAAAAAAGAAATTTGTTGGCATCGTGTACTTCAACTTGTGTTGTGTGTATTGTAATTATTCATTGTATTTTTTAAAATTATTTTTACTTAAAAATATGTTAAATTTATTTATTTATAATATTTTTTTAATTTTTAATATTCAAATAATAAAATTATAAAAAACACTAAAAAAATATTATTTTAGTATTTTTATAAATAAAATATACTTTTTAAAAGCGGAAAAAAAAACCTGAACTTCCAAACACTCGCTCACCAGTGTGTGTATATATACATACGTCGCATAGTATATGGCAATAAGGAAACACAGGGTTCCTTGGTACCACAGAAACAAAAAAATCTGTGTTTCTTTGTTCTTGTGTGTACTTCCGTTCTGGTTATGCAACATGATTTTTGAGCTTATAATAGCTGGTTTTGCCGTTCTTCTGCTTACAGTCTTCATCTTAACCAATAAAGGGCATGGCTCCCTTCCTCCTGGTCCAGTGCCTTTACCAATCATTGGTCATCTCCATCTTCTTCAACCCCTAATTCACCGTTCTTTTCGTGATTTATGTTCTTGTTATGGTCCCATAATCTATCTCCGCCTTGGTTCTGTCCCTTGTGTTGTGGCTTCCACACCAGAACTCGCTAGAGAACTCCTCAAGACAAACGACCTCACCTTCTCTTCCCGCAAGCATTCTTTAGCCATTGATCACCTTACCTATAGCTCTTCTTTTGCCTTTGCACCCTATGGACCTTATTGGAGATTCATCAAAAAGTTGAGCACGTTCGAGTTCTTGGGTAACCGGGCACTTAACCAATTTCTCCCTGTCCGAAGAAAGGAACTGCGCCAATTCATTGGGGTTCTACACGACAAGTCTGAAGTTTGTGAGAGTGTTAATGTCACTGAAGAGTTGCTAAATTTATCAAGCAACATAATCTCACAAATTATATTGAGTCTGAGATGTTCAGGGACTGATAACGAGGCTGAAGGTGTTAGAACTTTGGTGCGTGAGGTGACACAAATCTTTGGAGAGTTTAATGTCTCCGATTTCATTTGGTTTTGCAGGAACTTGGACTTTCGGGGGTATAGAAAGAAATTTGAGGATGTCCATAGAAGGTATGATGCATTGTTGGAGAATATTATCACAAACCGCGAGATAGAAAGAAAGAAAAGTGGAGGAGAATACAAGGTTAAAGATCTTTTGGACATGATGCTTGATGCATTGGAAGACAAAAGTTCTGAGGTAGAGCTAACTAGAGAGCATATTAAAGCCTTGGTTTTGGTAAGGAAAACCCTATTAAAGCAGTAACTTGAATTATTATTATTATTATTTGTTTTGTTTTGTTTTGCTTCTGATTTATGTTGCATTTTTCAAAAGGATTTCATAACAGCTGCAACGGACACAACGGCAGCTGCAACTGAATGGGCACTAGCAGAGCTCATAAACAATCCGAAGGTACTCGAGAAGGCACGGCAGGAGATTGATACAGTCGTCGGAAACAAGAGGCTAGTAGAAGAATCAGACTCTCCAAATCTTCCTTATATCCAGGCCATCATCAAGGAAACTTTTAGGCTTCACCCACCAATTCCAATGATTACAAGAAAATCAATTCAAGAAAGCAAGATCAATGGATACACAATCCCCAAAAACACAATGTTATTTGTGAACATTTGGTCTATTGGAAGAGACTCCAGGTACTGGAAAAACCCATTAGAATTTGAACCTGAACGGTTTCTAAAATCTGAAGGGGACATGGTTCAATCCACTGCCTCGATGGACATTAAAGGGCAACATTATGAGCTGTTGCCTTTTGGTACTGGCAGAAGAAGCTGCCCTGGCATTGCTTTGGCTTTGCAGGAACTACCTGTAAGTTTGGCAGCCATGATCCAATGTTTCGAGTGGAAAGTGGCTGACCCACATGGAGTGAAAATCAAGGGCAATGCTCTTGTTGATATGACCGAAAGGCCTGGCTTAACAGCTCCAAGGCTCCATGACCTTGTGTGCGCACCGGTACCACGTCCAGCACTCGATAGCTTCCAACCATAAGTGTTGTGGGATATGCCAGATCGATCTATTTGTTAACATAAATTCTTTACTTGATTTGAAGCGCCTCCAGTGACATCCACCCTACCAGCCTTTCTAATCTGGTTGCAATAATCCACAAACCACCAGGACAGCTTGTGGAGACCTTAATTAATCCCACAAACGAGCCCAAAATTCTACTCTTATTTCCTTTTACTATGGCACGTCGTCTATTTGTATCACTATCTTCTTTCTTCATGAAGCCTTGCTTCCTTGTGTTTCAAGTACTCCATCGGTTATGTATGAATAATTGCATGTATTCCTTCCATGATTATTGCTCGTAACAATTATCGTCTTTTTCTCTTATAATTTCAATGTTTATATTTTAGCTTATACATCTTGAAGTATTTGATTGTACGTATATACTGCTATTGTAAGTAAATCAATGAATAAAAATTGAAATTGAAATGAACGTTTATATAAATAATCAAGGAGTTGAGATATCTAAATATTGTTGATCTTATCTTTAAAGTAAAAACTCCCAAAAGCATTAGACTACGTACAAAGAAGGAAGCTCAAGTGAAAAATAAAAATATTATTAGCATCCTAATAAAAATATCTTCTTAAATTATTTTGGTTTGTCATGAAACTTAAACCGATCAAATATATTAGCATTCCAATATTAAAAAAAGATATTATTTTAATTTTTTTTACAAAAAAATTCGAAACATATTTTGTATTAGTTATTTTGGTTGATTTTGAATTCCTCAAATCGACGTCTAAGATAAATTAAGATAACTTTCATGCAGTTTAATTTTAAAATCAAGCTAAATAAAGAATAGTATTTGAAAATTTCAAGATTAACTTGAGTTTAATAACAATATCAAATAATTCAATATAATTTAAATATTTTTTTAAAAAATAAATTATCCAACAACATAAGATATGTATATGAGCTATAAACTAGTAATTATTAACTAATAGATATGTGGCCCTAGCCAACACAGGTAGGTTCGTTCACCAATTAAACATTTTTAAATGTAAAGATTAATTTTGTATTAATTAAAAGGCTGACTTGATGAAGTCAAGTAATTAATAGTTCATCTCATATACCATGTTGTTGTTGTTCATTGGCATAACGTCTGAGCTGTGGAGGACGTAAAGATTACTTCGAAACTGCTAGTGGGCAACAGAGATTGACTGTCTCTATTAAATAATCACATCAGCCAACAGATATTTGGAATCCAACTATGAGCAACATTGATGGCATCAGAAGAAAACAGGAATTCGAGGTTTTCCATTTTTTGTTTTTTTTTTATTAAAAAAAAATCACATTATCTCTAACTGTGGGATATGCCAGATCGATCTATTTCTTAATATAAATTCTGTACCTGATTTGGCGTGCCTCGATCCTGATATCCACCCTACCAGCCTTTATAATCTGATTGCAATAATGAATAATATGGTTGCAATAATAAATAATATAACTTATATCTTAGGATTTTAAAGTTATTGATTTGAAATGATTCTTTGACATGGTATCAAAGCCACAATGATTAAGCAGTCACGAGATCCTGACATCCACCCTACCAGCCTTTCTAATCTGGTTGCAATAATGAATAATATGGTTGCACTAATGAATAATATAACTTATATCTTAGGATTTTAAAGTTATTAGTTTGAAATGATTCTTTGACATGGTATCAAAGCCATGATGATTAAGCGGTCACGAGATCCTGACATCCACCCTACCAGCCTTTCTAATCTGGTTGCAATAATGAATAATATGGTTGCAATAATGAATAATATAACTTATATCTTAGGATTTTAAAGTTATTGGTTTGAAATGATTCTTTGACATGGTATCAAAGCCATGATGATTAAGCGGTCACGAGTTCGAATATCACCATCCCTATTTATTTGATAAAAATTAAGTACAAGGGCTTTCACTTTAGGAGGTGTGTTAGAGAATAATACAAATCATATCCTGAGACCTCACCTAAAAGCTTAAGCTATTAGGTTGAGATGATTCTTTGACAGATACTACGATTACGACTAGCTACTTTTTTTTAATTAATATAGGTGTTTTAACCTGTTTGTGTGCATATCAATTAATTTTATTGATCTTAAATAGCGATAAAAAATTAAACTAGGTTTGAGACAAGCTTGAACGAAATCTAAATCTATCAAATTTTAAAAGAGTTGAAGTTAAACTTATGCTTTGAGTTCATCATAAATACAAACCGAGCAAGTCAATTATATGGAATGAGTGAGGGAGGTGAGTTTTTTTTAAAAAATAAATTATTCTTTATTATTTTCTTTGCTTGATTATGAATTTATCTCCATAAATTAATTATTTTGGTTTTGATTTGTTATGAAACTCATACCAACCAAATATGTAAGTATACCAATATTAAAAAGATATATCTTGATTTTTTTTTTAAATTCAAACTATGTTTTTTATTAGTTATTTTAATTGATTTCGGATTTCTCAAATCGATTAGGATAAGTCGAGACAACTTCTATATAATTTAATATTAAAATCAAGCTAAATAATAATTAGGGTTTAAAAATTTTATGGTTAATATGGTGACTCAAGTTTAATAATAATATCAAATAATTTAATATTTTTTTAATATTTTTTTTAAGAAAAAGTTATCCAACAACATACTATGAAACTATAAACCAGTAATTGACTAATACATATGAGGCCCTAGCCTACACAGGTAGGTTCGTTTCACTAATTAAACATTTTTAAATGTAAAGTTAATTTTGTATTAAAAGGCTTAATTGAAGAAGTCAAGTAATAATTAATTCATCACATATACATGTTCGTTGTTACTTTTATTTTGTATTAAAAGGCTTAATTAACGTGTACTATTTTCGTGTTTAATTTTCTTGAGTGCTATGTCAAGATTTAATTCTCTTGAATCTATCGTCAAGGCTTAGTAGTGATTGATCATGTACAAGGACCCAAAGTTTATGAATCCTGCGTCAAAATTCATGTCGATAAGATTTTGCTTTCAAACCCAATTCTCTTAAGTCTTTCATCAGAATTCAAAGTTTTTGGATCATAGATATCTAAATATTGTTATTTGTGTTATAAATATTGTTATTTTTATTGTAATTAATAGTATTAATATAAAAATTATTATTAATTGTATTATAAAAATTATTATTTTCATTATAATTAATATTATTTATAAAATAATTAATAAATTTTTTTAAAAAATTATTATCAATTTTGAAAAAAACCTTAGATTAGATTTGTATGGTAAAATTAAAAATTGTTGTTATTATTATCATTAATAATTTTTTAAAAAAATACTATTATTACTATTGAAGAAAAACTAAATTTTTTTTAAAGATTAAAAAATATAAAAATTTGAACAAACAATTAATTCTTTTTTATTCACCAAGTTGCCATCTCTTGCCTTTTAAATTGTAGTTTAATCTTCAATAGAGCTTAATTATAAAGCGATAGAAGACTTTTATTTTTTTATATATATTTTTAATAAGAAAGAGCAAATTGATATATAATAATAAACTTATAATAATTGACAATCCAACAAAATTAATTTCTTCAGGCAAGCTCGAGCTTGTTGAATTGAGCTTCCTTGCAAGAACATCTGAGGAGCTTCTTCTATGACTTGCAGTAGGCAATAGGCAATATACAATATTGGATACGCATATCGGATTGACTATTATGATTGATTTTTAAAATGATTTTTTATTTGAAAATATATTAAAAAAATTATTTTAAACATAACATATCAAAACGATTCAAAAATATAAAAAAAAATTGAGAAAAAAATTTAATATTTTAAAAAATATGGTCTCAAATGCATTCCCAAACGCTTTTTAAAGTACGTGTTTGGTATTATTGTGCAAAATGCTTTTTAAAGTATTTTTTATTTAAAAATATATCAAAATAATTTTTATTTTATTTTTGATATCAACAAATCAAAATTATCGAATAACACATTGAAACCAGACCATGTTTCCCAAAATTTTGATTTTTTTTTAAAATTAATTTTTTATATTTTTAAATGGTTTTGATGTATTAATGTTAAAAATAATTTTTTTATAGCAAATATATTTTTAAAAATCACTTTAAAACATAAGTTATTACATTTTCAAATGGACTTTAATTAGTACCCTTTTGTTACAATGGTACAATATTGTAGGAAAAACATGAAAATCATGTGTACAGAGTGATTGCATCGTAATATCAAACCTAGGTTTTGAGTCTTTGTTTTTGTATTATAATTTTTTTTAATGTGTTTTTTTAATTTCTTTTCTTGTTAAAAAAAATATTAAATTAATATTTTTAATTATTTTTAAATGATTTTAATGTGAGGTATAAAAAATAAACTAAAATATGATTCTTATTTTAACACATTTTAAATTAAAAAATATTTTAAAAAAACAGTAGATAACCGTCAATTCATGAGAAATTCATGAGGCTATGACAAACGTCCTCGTAGCATGGCATCTGAGAATGCAGAACTGTGGTCCCAAGTTGTGCGGGCGATTTCCTCCCATGGACGTTACTTTTGCTAGAGATTAATGCCTACGAGCGATAAATACTCAACTTCTGCCTCAAGGACGATGGCCTTTACTGTTCATGAAGACCCTCTTGTATTGTCAAATACCTTTAAACCACATATAGCCCTCGCTTAATTTTCTTTTTTTTAACGTTATCCTTTGTAATCAAGCCTCTCCAGCAAGAAATTCTTTTTTGTACGTTAAAATAACTTATCAATCTAGCATGCAAAAATGGACAACAGTGTCTATCTGTTGTTTTAATTGTGCTCATCAAAGAACAACAAGTGTTTATCTCCAGTTAGGTTTTTCATGTATTTGACGAACTGTTTGATAAGTAAGGATCGCACCAAGTTACAGCCTGTAAACACAACCAGATTACTGCAACTTCATTAGCCTCTCAAATCTTATTTAACACCAACAAATGTAGCAATCAGAATGATTAAAGAAAAGCAATGGAGTGTTAGTAATATAAGACTTAAATACTAATGCTCCACTTCAACATTTTCTCCCTTTCCCACAGGATCTCTCTTTTTCTCTGACAACAAGTTCACTCATTTCCAAGTCTTGTAAATTTCCTTTTCACTTTATAGGGATCTGGGGTCTCTTTTATCCCCTCAAAAAACTCAAAAACAGACATTTCTTCTACGCACATTCATTCGCTGAAGTTGCATTTTTTAGTAAGGATAAAGAGTAGAATCGTTGTCGAGTTTTGTAGTTGGACTACCTGATCTCCAAATTGTGCGTGACCCACATCTTGAAATTCTGTGTTTTTCATGTTCTGCAAATAAAAGTTTGGTTTTTGATATCTGGGTTTTGGTTGTTTAGTTCATTTCTTTGAAGCAAAAAATAAAGTTTGGTATTTTGGGTTTTGTTTCTTTGTTTTTTGATTGTAGAAAGAGGGAACTGCAGAGATGGCTTATACATCAGAGCATTATGGGTTTAGTAATGGTGCTTTACGGGTGGTTTTGGCGCTGGTGGCTATGTTCTTTGTTGTCTACATTGTTGGACCTGGATTGTTTTCGAAGGGGAGTTCAAATGATGCGCAAGCTTCATGCTTTTGTGATTGCAATTGCTTTGAAGTGGACTTATCATTGACATTAGGTGAGTAAAAGCTTCTTACCGACCTTTCTAAACATGGGTGTTAGTTAGTTTGCATTTTTGAATCTGTTTTGATACCATAAAAATGTGCTTCTTTTAGTAGATTTTTTACTTCTGTATAAAAAAATGCACTATTTTTGTTTTGAGAGTTTAGTTTCAGTTTTATGGTCTCTTGCGATGCGTTCATAAATGGCAATTGATTAATCAGTAATCTGTGTATGTGATTAACATCGCTTTATGTTATGATGGATAATTTCTTCAATGAGATTTATTCTGATAAAAAAGAAAAAGTCTTCAATGTAGGCTGGTACATTTGATTAGTCCTTCAAGGGATATGTCCTGCCAATTTATGCTAGGAAATAAGGAAAAAGCATAAATCTTTGGTTGATTAAGTGAGTTTGGCTTGTGAGGTTGAAGGTTGAAAGGGTTATATTGAAAACCCCAATTTTAGATTTAGTAAATGTCTTGAGGTTTTGTGAGTTCAGGGTAGTACCAGGAATACAAGGTCTCATTTGATGTTATACTATCCTTCTGTGAGAAATTTATGAGGCTATCCTTTCATGCACATTTTTCATCATCTATTTTTTAGTTTTATGGTAGTGATTGCACCAAAGTATTAGCTTTTGTCAAGCTCATGCCCAAAGAACAACTTCAAGTACGTTCATGGTAGATTTCCTGTCAACCCCATGAAACACGACATCAATTTGCATCATACACCAATGAAATGCTGTTAGTTAAGTGAAGAACTGTCTCCATGGCAGATAGCATGGACATTTGTATGAATCTCTGCTTTAACAAGCTGAAAAGTTGAAGGAATTCACCTTGGTTGCAAAACGTTTCTAAGTTCAAAAGTGTTCAACTGTGTTATCAAACCATTTGATGTTAATTAGAGTGTTGGAATATTGGCTATCTTCTGCTTTGGGTTAAAAGGGCTTTTTTTTTGGTTCAACTCGATGAATATCAAAGCAGAACACCAACTGCAATAGTATTTTTCAAGTCACATAAACATCATTAAACAATAGCACCATTTGAGTGCTGATTATATGTTGAAGGTGATGCTAGGATACCCCTTTTTTTCTGATTGGATGCTAGAGTGCCCTTTTATTATGCATCTAAATTCATTCCTTTATGAAATGAAAATGTTCAAATACACTTTAGGGAAGCACTAGACTTCTACATAGAGAATCTGAAATCAGTGCCACTTTTTTTAAACATTCTACATGCTAGAAATCAGGTACACCGGCGGATTTTCGTTAGGGATCATTTTGATCTTGATTGTCTGTTTCTGTGTATTCTGAAGTTACTTCGAAAACCTTTAGCTGCTTTCCTTCCTGTTAAAAACATTGATGTTTCCAATAACTTCGTTTTAACATCTCTTGTTCTGCAGAATTTATCAACAACTCATATCCAGGTCAGTCGTACTTTCTTGCTTTCTTTGCTGTTTAAACTGTGATTTCCTTTCCTTTCCTTGGAGATTGAATGAAATGGCCCCCACATTTAACCCTTTATACACGTGATTTTTGTTACTCAAATCATGTTATTCAACATCCTCATGTTGAAACTTTGAAATCGGACAAAATATTTGCTTCCTCTTTTCTATGTCGAGTTTTGAACTAACAAAATTCTAATTGAAGGGAAAGTTCAGTAAATGAGATTTTCATACTGGAACATTTGCTCACTTCACCAGATGAACGCCTTTCTCCATATCTTAATTGCATATACAATTAATGGAAGATTTATACACTACTAAAGATGATTTACACGTATTCTTTGTCAAGCTAGTTTTATACCAAGTTATCAGAAGTCTTAATATTGTATTTGCAGAATGTGGCAAGCACGATCCAGAAATAAGTGAAGAAATGAATAAGGGTGTAGCTGATTTAATATCAGAGGAGATTGATTTACAAAAAAGAGTAGCTAATGAAACATTGGAGCAGACAAGGAATTTGGTAACAACTGCTAGGAGAATTTCTTTACAATATCAAACCGAAGCACAAAAATGCAGTGCGCACACAGAAACTTGCGAAGCAGGAAGGGAGAGAGCCGAAGCTGGACTGGTGGAGGAGCGTAAACTTACAGCATTGTGGGAGCAACGAGCTCTAGAACTGGGGTGGGGAGAAAATATAACTTATGCAGACAATAACACTATTCATAGCCTAAAAAAGACAAATCCGATCGGAGAGGTGCGCCATTAAGATCAGCCAAGAAAATAATTTTGACACATAAGTTGACTCAAATATACCCCCTGCCATCAAATCAAAAAAGAAAATCATTAGGTTTTAGAATGTTGAGTAGCTTGTTTAACCCTTTTTTACAGGGGTCTCTTGCGTGTATAAATATTCTTTTTGCACTTTTTAGCTACTCTATTCAATATGAAGGAGTCATCATTAGGATGCCTTATATGCAAAGGAAATTAGAACACTGGAATGATTATACATAAATGATTCTTCATTTCACCACTCTGATACAAGCATTTCTTTGTAATTTTATGTACTGCAAAACAAAATGATTTTTCTTTGAGCTGTTGTCCAGCAAGGAGATAGATTGGTTTTCGTTTGGAAGCGTTGACATAATCCCTTCATAGACCCTAATTGTATGCATCCCATGAAAATACCTTCTTCCAATTTTTACATCTTTCAGAGAAATTTCTACAGGTTTATCTTCCTGCAGCCCATTTTATCGCCACATATTGTGAATCATTGCTTGCAGTACCTGAACCTGCCGTACTTCACTTTATCCTGCCCAAAAATTAAAACAATGTTACTTTTCTTTGCGAGAGGAGCAGTGAAGCCAAATCATTAGAATATGACGATTCAGACACCACAACATTGCATCTAGAGTTCAATACAATTGCTCCAACCAGCTGTATTAAATTACAAATCTCACTTGAATTTTACTTATCACAGTTGCTGTATTATAAAATTTTGGGTAGCCGTGTATAGTTCCAAATTGCTTTGTTTGCTGATACAGTTACAAATGATTTGTTACAAAAATGCCGGGAAGGAAAACCACCCATCAGAAAGTGGGAACAGGGTAAGGGAACTCCTGCCTCTCAATGTTTCTTTCTGGAAAAAAATGGAAATGGTGGGACAAATTTTTTTTTTCTCGAGGACCCATTTATCTGAACAATTGTCAAATCTGGTGCTGAATGCTGTGCACACATGCGAAGTTAACCAACCATTAAGTCTTTGGTTAAGAACATAAACCCACTTGGAGAAATTATTAAGCTACTATGTTAATTCAAGTATATACTGTCCAAGACTGCGAATCCAGCTGCAACTCCTCCTTCATTTGATGAAGATACCTTTGTCCGCATCAAGTATCCACACTGCTCATTTATGATAACTTTCTCCTTGTTCCTGCACATACCAAAAACTTCAAGCATAAATGTGAAAGAAATGATGTTTGGTGGTGTATTGGTCAATTCAAATTCTCCTCCTCTTTTTTTTTTAAAAAAAGAATATACAAATATTTTAATAGAAAAAAAACCATATAGTGACATATTTTGATGCACGGGTTACATACCTCAAGTAAGCACCATATACTCCAAGTTCTGATATGGCATGATCTTTGTGGCAAATGCCCTCACGCACCAAAAATGTGGGCGAAACCATAGGAAAAATTCTTTGCATTAGGATGTAAGCAGCATCCTCTTCGCTTCCTTCTTTCTGCAATCTTAGAAGGTTTGTCCTCACATCATCACCGTAGATATTGTTTCCTGAAAGGAAATGATCTCATTGTCTGTAAAACACCAAACCCAACAGCAACAAGAAGAATATCAAAGTGAATTCAGAAATAAGAGACCTCCGCCTTCTCTTTGGGGCTTCATCACAAAGAGATCAGGCCTCTCAATGGCTTTTTTGATGATATCTGAATCATCCAGACTCCATAATCCAGCAAAGCATTTCCGCAATTTGGCAATGTCCTCTTTGTTCTCTAGAAATCTACGAAAATACAAAATCAATGTTTAAGGGATCACCAATTGAGAGCAGTGAATGCTGCTTCTCTTCTAAAATTTAAGGGACCAATGAGCTACTCATACTCTCCAACCAGAATCCATCTACCCAGAAACATTTGCAAGGTTAGAGTATACCTTTCAAATTCTAACCAATTGGCACTTGAAAACGTGTTATAATGTTTCTTGAGGCAAACCTAGATGGCTAGATCAACAGGCCTCCAAGCAAAGGCATATGCCACTAATATATACAGATTTGGCAGTTGTTGTGGTCAAAAAAGAAGAAAATCATTCACCTTATGAGCCACAAGGTTAGATTCCAACTTCACTTAACAAATAACATGCGTTAGACAATTACAAATTCTTTTTTTCAGCCTCTGGTAAACATCCTTAGAGGACATTTGCCAAAAAAGAAATTACATAAACCAAAAATGATTTGGAAAAAGGTGGAAGAGTTCATCTTGCAAAAATTTACTACCTTTCAAGCATATTGGGTTTTGCAAGTTCTTGTTGAATCTTTTTGGTTCCAGCTAAATGATAAGATATGGATGGGCACTTGACAGCTGATGACTGCTCCATAAGTACCCTAGCTCTCCATTCCTAGAAAACAATGAGCATCAAACACCCGTATAATATCAATCATATTCCAGGTAACAACATTCTTTATTCATAGAAGTAACATTTGAAGGTAAAAATCAGTATCTTTTGGAGCATACTTGAATCAAGATAGCAAGCAGCAGCAGCAGAATAAAAAAAAATGAATAAATTCTTACAGCTTCTGAAGGATAATCAGTAGGTGCATAACCAGCTCTAAAATAAACAACTGAAATTTCTTTTCCACCTCTGCAAATGCATGTTTAGCATATTAAAGTTAGAAATACTAACATAGAAAACTTCTAGAAAGGTGATATTAGATTTCCATGGCATGAAGGAAGTTACATACACAAGAAGAGTTCCATCTGGTAGAATTTCCCCATCCTTGTCTATTTCTGCCAATGTTTTCCGAATAGTTGTGACATTATGTGTGTTATAAAGCTAAGGAACAAATCACTTTTGAACTCCATGGAAAGCTTTTTGGCTAAAATTTAATTATCTGGAAAGTGATTTCTGAAATGTTGTGCTTCACCAATAAATAAATTTTGGAATTGATGAACATTTCATCACTTTTCAAACTTTTGATATTCATTAAAAAAAAACTTGTCTGTATTTACTCTATCCATAACTATATCTCGATTTTCTTTGTGATAAGAAAACATATTTCAGTAACAATACGGGAACTCCACACATGAGAGACAATATTGCAAGTGAAAAGGATATCTTTCCTTCAATGCTGCACAAAGCCAATGTTGATCATACATGTTGTGTTCTTCAGGCTGAACAACCACCAGAACCAAAGCCCTGTGCAACATATTGACAAATTACTAACCAAGACAGTCTAGAAGCAGAAAGAAACGAAGAGCCATTAATTCAGATCCAACCTAGGGTTATTATACTCAGTCCAAGCTTTAGCCAACGCCTCTGCAAACTTATCAACAGAAGTGTTTCCAGGTATTCTACTGGAATCTAATCCAATATGTTCTCCATAGTACTTAAGCAAGCTCCTGCAATAATAAACAGAAAGGTTACGTTTCTTGGTTGCTTGCCTTTTGTGAACTTATGAATGGTTGCAATCCAAAGTTCTGTGCGTCATAGCACACCTTAATGTTAGAAGACTTCAGCATACAGATGTGATAGGCTGGAAAACAATAATGATGTTCAATGTCACTTAATGAAGGTGAGTGGGTTGACAGTGTGGGGAAACTGACTGAAATGTCCCAGGCAAAATATATGGAACAAAATTCAAAGCTACGTCAAATGGATGCTACAAAACCTGTGACTATTAGGCTATTCTAAACCCTATACCCTGCCTCTGGTTTACATGAGCTATATTTGATTTCACAACTGAAAACTCTGCCGAGCTGCTTCCTCTGTAAACTCTGCAGCACCAAACTCAATGAAACATGGAAATTTACCCATAACAAGCCTAATCTACTTCACTGCTTACTTTTAGATGTTATCTGCCAAACCATGACCACATTCATAACTAGACATTAAATCCAGTATCACCATGATAAGAAAAAAAATTAAAACAAAAAAGTATCTATAATGTCCTTAAACTCAACTCCAAGCCAAAACTCAAGTAAAAGCTACTATAGCTAAGAATAAAGTACAAAAATTCAGAGATAATATAAGTTCCTTAACCTGTGAAGGTCACTGACAAGACAACTGAGGCCAGGAAATGAAGATGAAATTGTATTTAGCTCTATTTGGAGGAGTAATTTAGTTTGTTCATCAAGCATATAATCTGATCGATGTAAACCCAAGCGTATCTCCTGCATAAGTGTTCAAAAGAAATCAGCATCTACTAACCATATGAAAATCAGTTGTTTCCCTAAATCCAATTTAAACAAACCAAAGCTAACAAACATGATACATATAAATGCCTAACTGAAATAAACTTACTTCACTCTTGTTAATTTCTAGCATCTTGGAATGCATATCTATAAGTCTCGATGTAAAGGCATCCACTTTCTTCGTTCTGCGGTTTCAGAAAAAAAATATCAGTTCACATGGATTACCAATATATTGAGTAAATTTCAAACAAACAAAAATGACACCCTGAATTAAAAGAGATGAAGCTGAGCAATGCACGGGAACCACAACAAATAGTAACAAAATATTCTGAAAATGATTTAGAAAGTTCAGCAAAACAAAATGTGGTAAGACGAACATGTTGCAGACCAAAACTCCAAAGGTTCCAGCTATAAGTTCGCAAAAGGGGCCAATAACCGTATTTGATATTTTGATTGACGCACTGAAGAGACATGTATCAGGCCATGATCTTAGAAATGATAGCCTAGTGGAATAATTGCTACTTGCTTTGGAAACAAAAGAAAGCGAATTATTTAGGTATGCGTAACTCAAAGTACCTGGATAAAGCATCCTGTAGAAATTTCCCATCCAAACTCACACGATCAATGAGCTCATTGAAGATAGGTGCTACTTCACATGCTAGCTTCCAATGACTTTCTGGGAATGTCATAGGCAACAGGGAAAATGGCGCATGTACCATGCCCACTCCTGGTACTTTTCCTGATCTCTACAAATCCAATAATACCATTATTCCTATCTTACCTTACACATGCCACTATACTATTAGCTTGATGCCAACACTAAACAAAACTTGGGTGAACCAAAAGTAAACTTTTGGCTTTCACTATTATCATGAACACTAATGGAGAGAACATACCAGACGATTATCCAAATGATTATCAACTAATCAAGCTATCGCTACCAATATATATTTAGGACACTCTCACTTCATGGTGAATCAAAACAATAATCCAAAGAGCTCAATCATTCATAACCATGACTCTGAATTATGTTAAATTTCATTGACAGAAAGACATATATCCACAGACCTGAACGCTTCTATCACCAACAACAAGGCCATGAAGAGAACTCCAAACAAGAGCATCATAGACCATCTTTTGAACCAACTCTTCATCAATACCATGAATATCAATCGTGGGTTTTTGAGCAATTCCCTCTTGAGTCTCCATTTCCCTTGCTTTGTCAAAACACTTCAAAGGTACAATCTTTGAGCCTAAACAGGTGGTGTTATGTGAACAATAAAAAAAAGATCCAAACTTTTTTGTGGGTTTTTGGAGATTATTCAAGCTGATATTATTGGTGTGACTAAAAGTAGAATCTGATACTGTTCCTGGGTTTGCTTTTGCTGTGCAGGGGAAAAGAGAGGAATGAGTGATGTTAAGAGTAGTGGTGGAAAGAGACGGTGAAAGAGGGGATGAATAAGAGATGCCCATGTTGGCTTTCTTTTTTGGCAAAGAGAAAGAAGAATTGGATTAGGACTCTTGTTTTATTACATTTTGATTACTTTAATGAATTCTTGATGTTTATGTCCTGGAATTAGTCTCCTATTTCGTACCTCTACTCTTGACATTTTCTTAATGTGATCCCTCTACTCTTTTTTCATCTCATCCCTCTACTATAAACTTTTTCTTAATATCACCCTTCCAATAAGATTTTGTCCAAATTTTCAGTGACAAGTATATTAGATTTTGTCCAAAAAAAGGAGAGGGATCACATTAAGAAAATATTGAGAGTATAATTATGAAATAAACAACTAATCCCCCCATGACATAGGGGGTGTTTAAGAGTGTTGTGCCTGCTTTTAAAATGTTTTTTATTCAAAAATATATTAAATTAATATTTTTTTATTTTTTAAAATTTATTTTAAGATAAAACAATCTAATTAAAAATATATCTAAATAAAAATTAAATTTTAGTAAATCTCTGTGCTACATTCTCAAACAGGGCATAAACATCCAAAAATGCAATAAGACAAGAGTGAAGGGGTAATATTAAGAAAATATATATCAAGAGTAGAAAGACAATAATTTATTAGTTAGATTGGAAGGTTGTACTTGTAAGGAGTTTATGCTATGTATATTACTTTTATTTTATTCCCAGAAATATACTTATTGGTTGTATCTGGCAAGGTTTTGGTTCTTGATTCAACCCTAAGGACCCCTCAAAGGAAAAACATCATCGCTGATGCCCCCCTCCATTTCTTTTTATAGTTTTTCTTTCTTTGATTTTATATTTAGGATATTTTTTGCCAGACTTTTCAAATCAAGATTAAATTTTGATTGATCTAATTAAAAAATAAAAAAGAAAAGGCGTTAGTGTTTTATTGTGTCCTCTAAAAGCTTTTATTGTAATAAAAGTTTTTTTTTTCTAATTGTTTTTTATTTTGATTTTTTAAATTAATTTTTAATATTAAATTAATAAAAGCGTTTATAACTTATTTTATATATGCATACAGAAGATTCGTGGTGTTGGGGGATATTCCATCACTCAGTTGATGCTCATTTAACACAATAAAATTAAATTTTATTGATTTAAAAGAATTAGAACTCTAAAGATCAAATTTAAATTTTAAAAAAATACTTAGTTTTTTTTTTTTACTGATATCATAGATTAATTTGCACAGTAAAGAAAAGAGTTTATGGTTTTTTTTTTGTCACTCAACCTTGTTTTTTTGTTTTTTTTTTAAATTTGATGAATTCATATCGATTTTATTTGAATTTTTACTTTGTAGTTTGTTTTGGTTGCGTGGTCCTGGCAATGTTGAGGAAATAGTGATTTTACTGGTTGAACAACATCTTCTTCCGGGTCAATTGAAGGCAGTTTTTCAGTTGATGTGCTCCTTTTCATTTTCTTCCTCGTGTCTATCTCTTCTACCCTCTCATGTGTGCATAACATTTTTCTTGATCTTGGCTGGCTGGTTTTGCTCGAGGCACAAGTGAATAAGGCAATGGTGCTTCCTCTTGTTGCATGGAGCTCCTTGCCATCTTGCTCATGATCATTGCTAGAGTAGCAAGATGAGGCAAAAGTGTCCGAGTTCTTCAAACTATAATTGGCTTGTTTTACATCTTCACAAACTGGTGCCACCCCTTGACCACTTTCATGCATGGATAGCCCTAGCCATAGCTCCATTCTGTGGTTTGGCTAAGTTTTGAGCCATAGGATGGCCTAATTTCACAGTCTTGAAGGCATGTTCTGAGACAATATTCGGGACAAAGTTGTAGAGCCTGTTGCAAATATCAAGAGAATGGAATCGGTGCTCTTTTTTATCCATTTCAAAGTTGATGGATGTGAATGGAATGGAGGAGGAGGGGGATTTTGTTGAATGATGAGTTGATCGATATGGGCTGTGCTTTTCTTACAAGTAGAGGTTAGCAGGAAGCAGGAAGACATTACTCGAAGGGAATTATGACCCTAAACGAAAGAGGTCTGCTAATTCTACTTCTGCTTAAAGCAAAAGGTGGCTGGAAGAATATCAGAAGGCAAGTCGAGTGTTCATTGCAACTGTTGCTACGAATAGAAACTAGGGTTGGCAAAATTTTGCTGTGTTTCCCAGATAGGTTGTAAACGGATTGTGATTGAATTTCGAGTATCAATCTATATTTAAATCCTCAATGGTTCAAATCGTATTCAAAGATTTATCATTCAATTGTTTTTATTTATTTCGATAAAGAATATTATTCTAGGTTGTCACTTCTTTTAAGACTTTAAAACAAGTAATCCCAGTTCATATCCTCATACTTCGATTCAAATATTCCTAAGCCTAAACTTATATATTCCTATTAGTATTAGTAAATTAAAACTATTCTGGGCAGACTGACTCCTACTCATCGATCCTAGTTGTGCATTGATTGGTGATATTTGTTTTCTTCTTCAAAGACCATGGAGATGCTCTTCTAATCTTGCCTTCCGCAAGAGTAAATTCTGCTGACTCTACCTTGCAAAAGTTGGAGTTGCAGATACTGTTGAATACTACTTGGAATTCTCCCCCGCCTGCTGGTCTCTGGCTCTCTGCATAATCTTCTTCTTGGTACTGATATGGCTGGTGCAGCCTTCGTTCCCTCGTCCTTGGTTTTATACATTTCTCACACTCGTGGGACTAGGCAAAAATTATCATTAATTGGCCATAGCCATAAAATCGTGGCACACAAGGCAAATAAATCCACTCATCGAGTCAATAATTAAGTTGAATTCACAGAAAATATAGGATTCAACTTCATCACCTTCTTCTTGTTACTTCAAAACTCTATCAAGAAAAAAAGAAGAAGATAAATAAGTGTTTTAAAAATATTAGTTATTTCCTTTTCTGTTATTTTTAGAAATTGAATTTTATTTGAAATTCAATTCTTGATTCTAAAAAATAATTCTAAATATGATATTTCATTAAAGCTTCTAAATTAAATTCAAAATTTCAGAGGATTTTAACCAGGTAAATCCATTCTTCTAAGATTGTTTGAAAAAGAAAATTAGTCTCAATTCATAAAATAAATTGATCAAAGGATACTCCTCATCATGAAATTAAAAAAAAATATTATGCTAAGAATTAATAAATTCCTCCAACAACTCATAAATGTTACTTGCTAGTCTTTTAGCCTTCAACATTTATCAATTCCTGTCTCTTATCTCCATGATGCAGTAATGCTTCCTAGGGCTTTTGAATTCTGAAGGGGAGGGTGATTAGTTATGGAAAATGGCAAGATGCTAGTCAATTTATTATTTCGTAGAAATTCAATACACAAATTGAACTCGTAAAAAAAAATGCATGCCATGATACTCAAAATCTATTACAGTTGTCTTCAGTTTACAAAATTGAAGAAGAAAGATTATTCATCGGCAGAACTTGGTCTTTGATCGCTCATCACAAAAAGCTAGCTTCGCTCATCACAAAAAGCCAGCTTATGCTTTAATTCGTCCACAAAGCCGCCAGTAAGCTCCAGGGTGAAAAAGGGATTTCTCAAATACCCAGATTTCGCGGACAAGGATCTGGAAATTATACTAGACATCAATCATAATTCGGAGGAGATGGGGAAAATGCTAAATGATAGACTCAAGCACAAAATTTTGATAGAATGTTGTGCTCAAACCATCACATTATGTTTGCAATTCCTTGAACATTTTATGGTTTTGAAAAAATCAAACAGAACATGAGTGTTTCTTCAAGTGAAATGTCACATGGCAAGCAGGAGATGCCCGCTAACTACTACCAAAATAAATGATGGAGCTAGGGTAAGCTTCGATGTTCAACTGGGGCCTGACATCCCTTGGTCAACCATCCAAATTGTAGAATCCATATCCTACATGAGTTCTATCAAATGGCAGAAAAACTATTTTTTGCACACAAAGAATTGAATGATAAACATTTTTCAAATAAGATTTCAAGCAGGTTTTAATTGCAATGTTATAGACGAAAAGAAAAGTTCCAAGTATAGGATAGAACTAATAAAATAGGCTGGACAAAACCAAAAGGATAATTATGCAATTAAGCCTACCTCCTTATTTTTATCTCCAGCAACTCTGGCTCCTTTAGAATCATATGCCTCGAACTTCTGCAAGGGATAGGCAATATGTAAGTCTTCCAAATTGTCAATGCAAAATGTTTAATGAGAAAAGGCAGACAGGCATGAGGATAGTAGTTTGAAACATGACAATCAGGCCATAATTTCCATGTAACAACAAAATCCTCCATTTTGCAACTAATTTTAATATACATCACGGTGTCGTGGAAACAATGACAATACTCATATAGCAACCAACTAAACATGTAAATTAGTAAACTCTGTTGCATTTACTTTGTCTTCTATAATGTTGTTGGTCACAACACTGTAAAAGATCTAAAATTACAGTCACCGATCATGAATGGTTCTGCTATTGCACGAAATAGCCTCACAAGGATCAATATTGCTGCGTATTTGAAGAAGCTGAACCATGAGGAATTTTCCTTGGTTAACATCCAAGTCATGCGCATATTTAGGCAATAAAACAAACATGTAGAAAATGACAAAACATAACAGAAAAAGATTCCTTCCTGTACAGTAATTCTACCTGCTTTGTCTTGATCTCAAGTGTTAGCTGTATGAAAACTTTATTGAGATCGCTCTTATCAACACCAATCTGTAAATATGGAAGGAAAGAAAGGCAAGTGTAGTCAGTACAAAGGAAAAGGACGAGTCCCAAATTTGAATGACCTCAGCTCAGGGACAAGTATACATGCAGAGTGCCATCTTTTTCTATGTTAAAGTAAACTGCAAACTATTTGGTAGTTGTTGTCTTCATTGAAGACCAGTGTGATGTGGATTAATATTGTAAAGAAAAAAAGTTAATACTTGCCAGTCGAGCTCGCAAAGTTCGTATCAGAACAGCTGGTTCAATCATCTCCCAATAAAGCTTGCTCATATTCCATGCAGACTGTCTTTGTTTAATTTCATTTTTGAGTTCCTGTCAGTAACATAACTGATAATAATGACTCAAGAGACAATCTGTATGTTAAGCCAAGTTTGATTAAAGTGCAAAGGCAGAAAGCAGCATAACTGAACAGAAAATAAAGAGTTGAATCTGAAAAAAGCAGGAGTGTGACAGAAGGAAAAGGGACAGTGCATACGGAGTACATTTTCTCTGTAACTGCTTTTCTGAGTGCTGTTTTGTCACCATTTGCCAGTAGAGTGTTTATCTGGAAACCCCCAAAAAGAAGACACAAGGAAAACAAGCATGTGATCTGAATCCAGTAGTGTAGTTACAAAACAAAGTAACCAGAGAGAGACTTTAATGGTTAGGTCGGAATTGGAAATACAAAGATCAGGATACCTCTTTGTATAATTTGATGGCTTCTACGTAAAACTTATGTTTTGAGTATCCAGTTTTTCTTAACTTAACAATAGCATAGGCATTTTTGAGCTGCACAAATGAGAATAAAAAAAGTTAATTCAGGTGACAATAAGCCCACATCGGGATATGATTTACATGAAAACCAATTCTAGAATGCTTGAAGAGAAAATAAGTCTGAATAAATCCAATCAGTAAGTTGATTTGTGGGAGAAATAAATGCTACAAATTTAATGACAAACAAGATAGCCACCTCTAAAATGATGTCGTTTTTTGTTCTTCTCCAGCCGCTTTTTGTGAACCATCTGATACAAGAGAAGAAGAAAAAAGGTGCTGATGGCTGGGAACTTGAGCTAACTGTTCAACAGATGACGTAGGAACTATGAAATCTAATTACATTCTTAAGAGAGTGCGGGAGAAAAGCAAACCACTAACTGGTGAAGTTAGCTAGAAGTTTCAACTAATTTCAGACGAATACCATTCCAGTATAAGGAGACAACATAAAGAAGAAAGCTGACTGCCATACAATCAAAATAAAATGTAAAGAACTTCTTAGAAGAATTCCTATATGGCCTGAATGAGCTGAGAATTCTAATCTTTGTGCACCCCACCTCATCCTCTACGAAGGTGTTTGAGAATATGGTAACGGTAACGGTAACGGTTATGGTTCAAAGTGCCTTTCAATAGAAAATGCATCAAAATAATGTTTTTTTAGTTTTTTAAAATTATTTTTTATATCAGCACATCAAAACGATCTGAAAACATAAAAAAAATAATTTTAAGCAAAAAAAAAAAATCAAATTTTAGGAAATGCTGTTTCAATCGTGTTCCTAAACACTGCCACGTAGCCTCAACAGTCAAATCCTCAAATGCATCTAATACATTGATTATTTATCAACAAAAACAAAAATTTTATACTGTGACTTTATGTGACTATCTAGCATTGTCACCAAGTCATTTACCGAGTTTAATTTGGTTCAAACAATAATTAGTTCAACATGGAAGAAATTTTCAGTGGTTTGACATTTTGGAAGAGAGGGCATGTCTGCCAACTAAACCATTCTTCAGCCACATCTAGAGGGGAGTTTCATTCTAACATCCAACTAACCTCCGCCAGAATGAGATTGTATCACGAGGAGCATACGGTTCATATATGAATCCAGGACTTGAAATGGACACTTTAAGAGATCCCTGCATATATTATTAAATAAGCAAGTCATCAAGTTATTGTCTTACTCCATAATAGGACATCCAAGAAAGTTGTAACAGGAGCAAGTTCAGACACAAGTTCTTATATAAGAATAAAATATTGACGCAAAATTTCTAATCTGTTAAAGTGATTAGCCAGAAAAAGCACTGAATGAACCAAATGACAGTCCTGGACATGCATAAGTTCAATGGAGAAGATGGGATATACGCCACCCAAACTAAACTACCAAACTACAATGCATGTTCTACCTCCATCAGGGAACACAAATCTATGCTTGTTTTATGGTTTTACATTATATAAAGGCTCACAAAACTGTAAGATTTTGTTGATCTGGCATACTGAAGCATCATTTCTGGTTCTAATTTTTTCTGCTGCAAACAGATTATATAGAGAATATGGACGAGATATGGTACAAGTAAGTTGAACAATGAAATGCAGTTTCACAACTAAAGTACCGTATTTAAATCTAATAAGTTTATTCATACAAGTTTACAGCTAGACCAGTAAGCCTTTTGAACAATTAACTGAGCTCAGAATGAGACTTTTATTTAAGTAATCATCAAGACTTAAAGTGTAAGAAAGCCAAGGGAGATACACATATCTCTGCTCTGAAGCTAATGACTAGTCTACTAAATACTATTTATTGTACTCAAATCCTTGCATATTGCAGGGATCTTCTCCCTGAACTATTTCACTCTTTACTTTTCTTTTTGTTTGACTTGATTGCTTATAAAAGTTCTACATCATGAACATTGAAACCATTTCCGAAATCAAATTGAAAGGAAGAGTAATAAATGACATTTTAAATGGTAAACATGGCACACCATCTGTCGTGCTTGTGGGGGGGCATTCACTTTTGTTGTTGCCGACCTCTTGTCATTTAAGAAGATTGATAACTCCATGGCCTGAAAGAAATAGAACACATCAAATTAATAAGAACAGTATCCTCTCTCAAACAATTAGACATTTGAAGCGTCGACACTGCAAAAACTCCAATCATAAATAAAAAATTACACCTGTTTTCACCTAGATTTTATGTTCCATAAATTTACCATTGTAGAACGTAGAGTCATTGTACTTCTATGAGTCCAAGGAAGAGCATTGCGGCCATTATATAAGCAAGAAGAAAATCTTGGGGAATTAAGTTTAATACCTAGCGCAAAACAACATGTAATCAACGAAATTCTTCATTAAATTTAAGATAAATTAAACTACTAATAATGAATGCCAAAAAAAAAACAATTTACCATTTGAAATATCAGTGGAGCTACTGGAGTAGCTTCTTGAGCTCCCAAGTCTGAGTAGACAAAGAGCAACATTTTTCATAAAACTACCTTCAAACACAATTTAACTCCAATTCCCATGAAATTATAAGAAGAAAAGATCGTTTTGTTCTAGACGATGTAAGTAATGCAATGGAAATAAAACTGAAAACGTGATTAACTTATCAAATTCTTCTGCAAATAATATAAAAAAGAAAGAAAAAACCCAACAAAGCCTTTTTTTTTTTTACTTTTGTTATACTTATACAACATAACACCATATCCAGATTCAACAGTTTCTTCGCAATTCCCAGTCTGTCTCTTAAACCAATTAAACCGAGTATAAAACAAGAAATCTATCCTCATGAACTACAGCCAAACAGCTATAGCTCTGTATATTGTGAAAAATGGAACCTTTGCATTCGAAATTGAAACTTTTCCTTTTCCTGCATTTTCTCAGCAACCAAACATAGCCTCAACCAAAAACCTCTCACATACCCTTACAAGACATATATCCAAATGGGTTTTCTTTCCAAGTCAAAAAGACGAAAACTTTCCACTCAAAACTCAAACTTACCTTTTCATTTTCTTTTTCTCGCATTTTCTACGAAACCAAAAGGAGCAATAAGAAATGAAGAATAGTACTCACAGATAAGAAGAAGATTCTCGAATCCCAATGGTTTGATTAAGTGCACGAATTGCTTGTAATCTTCTAAATAGGGCCATCTTTACTGATCATGTGTAGCCTCTTCAAAAATGCACTGATCTGATTACAGAGGTTTTTGTTCCAGCAGCTGAAGGGTTTAAGGATGAAAAATATATGCTACTGAAAGTCTGCGTGCCTTATATTTATGGGCTTGACCTTGTTTATTGGGCTGGTCACTAGGTTAAGCAATGTGCTGTGCTTTCGATAAATTTCATGATTTGGGCTATCACTGAAAAAAGATTTGGTTTTTAGTCATGAGGTTAATTTTAGTTCAACAAGTTCTTTTTAAAAAATATTAACTTAGGTTTAAGCCGAGGTTGATTGGATAAATAAAATTATTGTAAATTCAGTTAAGAATTTATTTATTTTTGTATTTTAAAATTAAATTAATTATTTTTATTTCAAATTAATATTTTTACAGTGTTTTCAAATCATTTTTATGTGCTAATATCAAAAATAATTTTTAAAAAATAAAAAAAATTATTTTGATGCATTTTCAAGCGAAAAATACTTTAAAAAATAACTATTATCACATTCTCAAACATCTTCTAAATCAATCAGGTTAACTAAGTTAATGTCATGTTCAATTCAACTAGAAACTCGATCTAGATCAACCTTCAAGTCACAAGTGTCTGAAGTTAACCTCTCAAGTTTGGTTTAATAAGTATATAAATGGTTTAACTAGATAGATACCATAGATGTTTCATGTTAAAATGTTGTTCTCTCTTTTGGAAAATGCTTTAGGATGCAGCTGATATTCAAGCCTGGAATATTTATGCTATCCGCTACATAAATTTCGGAAGAAATTGCTCTCTCTCACTCTCTGATCGTGTAACATTCCTGGTGGTGCTCTGACAAAAATGATGACAAAGGTAGCTCATTTTAGATTTCCCAGCAAAGGTAAAAAGTTTTCATGTTGGTTCATAGTTACTGCAGTGATTAAAATAAAAATCTTGGGAGAGAATCACTCAGTTAATGTTATGCCTTTAGATGTGATGGAGATTTGGTTTTACAAGAACTTGATTGCTATTAACTAAGCTACATGGTCTTGATAACAATAAACCTTTTTTTATGTGTTTTTTCTTTCAATTCGCATTATTTTTATTGAAAGTTGAATGAATTATGTGTTTTTTTTATTGAAAGTTAAATGAATACCATCTCTTTTTATTATTTTTTTAATTTTTAGCTCATCTTATTTTAAATGAATTTTAAATGGTAGTTAAATTTTTTTTTTAATTTCAAATCACCTTTGTTCCTCCACCAAATCCATGATCAAATGCCTCATCAATTAAAATCATAATTATCAAACCCTAATGAGTATAATTCAATTGATCAGGTCTTGAGTTTGCTCTTTAGAAATCACTAGTTCAAGTGCCACAAGCTTCAAGGCCACTAGAGGCTTATATAGTCGTTAACTTCTAGGTATCGGAGAATTAGTTGAAATGCGCGTAACTAACCCGAACACCCATAATTACTAAAAAAAAAAAAAAAAAACCGTACAAATATCAACATGAAATCTAGTATTGTCAAGTTTGTCACACCAAGAGCGATAGTACTCAAACGCAGCATAATGCACAAGAAAAACGGAAGAAAAGAAATCCATTTTTGAGGGAGAGCCATTTCAGTTTCAGCTCTGTTTACAGATTAACAAAGGTTTGCTTGCTCTCTTTTTTTTGCATAAAGAGACTCCCTCATTTAGTGTTTAAATTTATCCACTACATGTAGCTAAGCCAATTTGGCAATGGAAAGTAGTCAACCAGAGAGAGAGAGCTAGCATTTTCTATAACGATGTTTTTATCTATTGTTGGGCTAAACCCATAGGCCATAGATTAGCCATTGTGTTAATCGATGTTCGTTAACAGCGATTTAGTTCTTCAATGTTCATCAAATATATATGGGCACAAATCAACAGAGAGACTATTTTAAGCATGGGTTTTCAGCATTTTTGTCATGGAATCATCAGGAAACCTTTCCGTATTTTCGAATTTGATGCTATATTACTCAAGGGAAGAGCATTTTCTTCTAAAATTTTTGTAACAGAGAACATAAAGAATACAAGCTTGTGTGATCATTTGAATAATTACACAGCCTAACTCTAAGAAAGAAGGAAAATGAAATTTGCTGCTGCTTTCTATCACTTCAATATATGACAGAATAATAAAAAGATGAAAAATTGTGCGCTAAACCTTCACGCAGAAGAACTCTCATCAGCTGCACCTGTGGGTGTACTAGGTACAAATGGAACAAATCCCCGCCCGCCGAACATTGGTCTCATGAATCTGTCATCAAACTTTCTCCAAAAGTAGTGAACAGTTGTGGTGGGGTGTCTTATTAGCAACCTTAAGCTACTTGCCCTTCGAGCTGGTTGATTGTTGTTGCTGTTACTTGGATCACCACTTTCAAGTAACAGTACCCTCAAGTCTTCCAGGCTTACGTTATCAGTGAAATCTGAAACCATTGGTTTTCTATGTCTTAACAGCACTGCTTCAATTAGAGGTTTCGTTACCGAACCGCAGACCTGTTTAGAAAACAGAAACGTTGTACTTCTGTGTTAAGACTATAACAAGTTCAGCAAATATAATCTCGCAATTCTTAACATGCAATGGAACTCAAGTAATAAGAGCAAATAATGTTTTCCTGTTATATCAGTAAAACACAGAACTTACAATTGTGCTGAAAAGAACAACGATTATGGTACTGGTAATCATTAGTGCAGATTCTGGGGACTTCCTCATATAACTTGCAAACTGTAATTGCAGAGTGCACAAAGTGAGAAATCCAGAAACCAAACATCATAATTTAAGCAACATGTTAATAATTTATGACGTACTTGGTTATAAGATAAAGCAATTGTAACTGCACCTCTCATTAACCCTGCCCACCACATAATAAACTGAGATTTCAAACAGTTAGCACAGTTTGGAGTACGATGACTGCACGATAATAGCAATTGGCTAGATCATGCATGCAATAATCACCTGTTGTTTGAAATGAATTTTCGAGCTCTCGCTTTTCTGAACACAATTTAAGATATTTGCTATGGGAAAAACAAATGCTGCCCTTCCAACTAACACTAATGCAAACAATGTTGAGCTGACGGCAGCTGAAGTTCCTGCACTGAATCATTGATGTGAAACAAGTTAGAGGTGACAAATGGTGTTCGAATGAAACCCTCCAGCGATAATGAATAATTTAAGAGTAACAATCTAGATGCTGGAGCACATATATTCCAACACGCATCAACAAGCTTAAGTTAACTACTGTGTCCTTTTTCTAGGTTAATCAACCAAGTTGTGCAAATGCTAAATTTCCATAGACTCTCAGGCCTAAACTGTAAAGATCATGGGTAGGATTTACCTTGCCTTGCTTTCTCTCCATTTGTCAATGTCTAAGGCATCCATACCCACATATAGAAATATGAAAGTTTCTGCAATGAATGACATTGTTGCAAATGCATGCCTGAAATTATCAGCCACCGTGAAGATTATAACTTTTTCCACTGAAACTCATGATACAACTGTTAAACGAACCAAAGTTTCTGCAAGTTTAAGTGGAAAGAAAAAAGGTTTCTACTCTTACTTGGTTGTTATCCGTGAGCTTTCTGTAACATTGTGCCATGTGTAGTGCGACATTACAATGCCACAGAAGAAAACTGTCAGAATCCCACTCAGATTTAGAAGCTGCAAGAAGAAAAATAAATTGACATTCAACCAATGATCCCATTCCAGTGGGGAATCAACTTATCCAAGTGGTACAAGCTCTTTGTTCTGTTCTGTTTTTTCTCTGCAGTTTACATCTTGATGAAATTAGCTCATCACAGTCCTCTAAAAGATGAAATTTTCGAATTTTTGAGGTGAATGGTATTTTAGGATGGTTCGACAAGAAGATGATAACCCTAGCCCATCCAATGAGAAGATATAAACTCAATCCAAACTCAATCTAAGTAACAGCAGACGAGTGGTAAGGCTACTCAGGTGAGAGGAATGAAAATGAAAATTTAGAGGCATGTATTAATCTACTAAATGATGAGTGATGAATAGGAAGAGAGGGAGCATGGCTATCATTCAGATGTATAGGGCATAAAACATTTTTCCCTCACTGACTTCACATCTCTTTCTTTTTCCAGGAAACATTTGAAGTTTATAGTGAGTACCTCAGCTAGAAGGTATGACAAATAAGCCATAAGAATCATAAGTGCAAATTCACGATCAGTAGAATGCCTGTTGATAAGACAACAATCAAGTCAGGTTGGAATACACAAAGTCCAACATGAATAAAAGTCAGCTTAATGGCCTCTCCAAAATTGTGATCACGTATGAAACTAGAAGACTGGACTAAGCCATTTCCCTCCTTTGATTTTAGACAAACCTTCTTTACTTTTTTATCTAATATTGGAAACCATCATTTTCCCTAAGAAGTTTAACAGTTTTGATTTACCTAAACTTCTTGACTTAAAACATGACCATATGCTGTGCATAGAAACTTAGATGTGACGAAGGATTTGGAGAACAGAAATATAGACATATGAAAGAGGCCATTGCAATATTAGATGAAACAGAGAACTGAAAGACATTTCTCACCTTCCAAAGTAAAGTGTTTTTATGATAAAAGCACTTAAAAGACCCACCTGAAAAATTGCATTATTTCCATTTAGATCCAAACCACAAACATCATCCCTCAATTTATCAAGCAAAAAATAAGCAAGAGCCAAGAAGCTGCTACCGCTAGGCGCAATCAAAATTTGGCAGTGAAAAGACTATGATAGTTAGACTTACTGCTATACCAAGAGCAGTACTTGTGAAGAGGAGGTAAAGGAAGGTCCCTATCAATTTTAAGACTGTTAAGCCATCAATGTTGTGGAAATCCAGCGTTTGAACTGAATTGAAAAGCACAATAGAGGTAGCATCATTCACTACACCCTCCCCAAACACTATACTGTAAAGAAAGGGTGTCTCATCTTGACTGAGAACCTTGCAAGAAAAGAAAAGGCATTAACAACATAAGGGAATTATCAAGAACAACCTTGTTTTCATCCCAACGTTTAACTTTATTTAGTGTACCTGCAATGTGCAAACTGAGTCAGTTGCTGACATTATGGCACCGATAGCTGCAGATGCAGGAAGCGGTAATTAAGATTCGCTAGTATCAACTATGATTAGTGAATTAAATTAAATTAAACAGTTGCTATAAATCACCTAGGTGATCTTTGAGACTCAGGGATTCCACACCAATTTTCCTAAAAATCCAAAAAACACCTACAAGAATCATACAAACAAAATAAGTTGGAATCTTTCTGTTTTGACAGGATATAAGATAAAAAACTTGATTGTGCTGTTGCTTCTTTTTATCAATATATAAATCGACAACATCAATTATCAGACTTGCAAAATGACAAATGTTTGAAATGGATCTTACCTAGTGATATGATGCAGAACGAAATTACTGTGCCAAATATTCCAAACAACAAGATTGTTGAAAAATTCTTGAAAAACCGCTTTTTCTTAACCTGGAATCTGGAACAAATTCTCAAATTTTAAGAAACAATAACTAGAAGGAGAGAAGAAAGAAACATGTGACTCAGGATTTTCTCAGAGACAATATATCAAACACAAACCAAATCCTTCCTCGCAACATCAAACCAATTTCGATAAACCATCCAGAATTCACATCAAAGCAGAGAAAGAAGTCATACCCTGCATTGAAAATGATTGGAGGAAGCAAATAAAGGAAGAACAAATCCTCGCTAAACTTCAATAAATGCGAACTCGCCCCTTTCCTAACCAACAAAACCACACCACCAGCACACAACCCCTGCAAAAAAAAATCTACCCCATGTTACACAATCAATCAAGAACACAAAAGGGAGAAAACCCCATTATTTTTCAACCAAGAAACAATCAAGAATCAAATTGAGATACCAAAAGAAGTGCAGTGATGGACTCATTAGCCCAGCGGTGCTCTTCAAGAAGGTGACCAATAATGATACAAGCACAAAGGAGAGCAAAGAAGACACAAAGTGCTATTATGGTGCTAGTATTAAGGAATGAAGAATCTAATTCCAAAGGTAAATGTTCATGAGAGGACATGTTTTCAGGGCTAAGGCCAAACATAGCAGCATTCGAGATTTTTGTGGCCATTTCGCAGGTTAAATGGTTTGAAGAAATTTTTAAGGAAAATGACTCTGTTAGCATAGTTTTGTTCTTCAAGATGGGAAATGGAGGGAAGAATGGTAGCTGGAGTGAGGTTTTATCTCTCTGTAGTTGAGATTACTTTGAGTTTTCTGTATCCTGAAAGGTGTCACTAAATTAGCTAGCCACGTCAAATATCAAGCATCTTTGACTGTTGTTATATATATAAGTGTAGTGGTAAGTTACAATAATACCCTTTGCGTTACTGTCATGTTGGATTCTCATTGGCGACAGTTTGTTGGCTGTATTGAACGATTGCCTGGCAGTAGTTGATAACTTGATATGGCCGTTGGTTGGCGCTGATGACTTTTTTTTTTTATTATTGTGTATTTTTGACATCATCATTAATAATGATCTTTCGTGTTGAATTGCCATTTTATGAAAAACTAAATTAATTAAATAAAAAGGAATTATTTTCTTAATTTTCATAGCACCATTGATTAGATCGTTTAAGAATAAATAATTTAATCTTAATATTAATTAATGTATCTAAAAGAGTTAGGATGTTAACTCACTTTTTTTCACTGTTTATACAAGCGAGGAAAGAGCTGAATTTTTTATTTTTCATTTTGTTTGTTTCATTTTCATTTTTTTAATTTTTTTAAATTTTATCCTTTAATATTTTTTTATTTTAAACTTATCTTCATAAATTATTTTAATTTATTTTCTATAAAGTTATCACAGTTTCAAATAAATATCCCGACATTTTGTTTGTGCTTTTGATTTTATATGTATTTATTTTTGTTATTGTATAATTAAGTAAAAGAATTCTTTTAAAAGAAAAAACAAAAAAAGCTCTTAAACTCATGAAGTACATCACCCGGATCATGAATTTTACGAGTGAAGCTGTGAAGCCTGATTAATCTAATATGTCACCATCTCAATATAAAAAAAAATCATTTTATTTTTTTTAAGTTAAACCATGTTTTTTACCAGTTTTTTGAGTTATATCTAGACCCGTCAAATTGACTAGATCACATATCATAATAATTTTTACATAATTTAATTTTAAACTTAAATTAAATAAGGAGTCAGATTAGAAAATTTTAAGCTTGATCCGTTGAGTTATGTTTAATAATAATGTTAAATGCTTTCTACGATCTTATTATTATTTTAAAAAAAGAAGATAACAAGGATAGAGAAGACATGTTTCAATGAATTTTTATTTTAAAAATATAAAAATTTACTTTAAAATTATCTGTTATATTTATTTTATATTTTCATCTTTATTTTCAGCTAAATATATAAGTTTTAGACACTTGAAATCCAACAAATCAAGAGCAAAACAAAACAAATTTCAGGAGAGGAACAGATAAAGGTTGCTTCCGGTCTTAATCTTCAAACTTCGAATATACATTAGCGTAGTGATTGGAAATTTGAAATATAGGCTCTGTTTGTTTTTTAAAAAGTAAATTTTAGAAAATAATTTTTTAAATTTTTCTGTGTTTGTTTGTCATTAGAAAAGTTGGTCAATGAAAAACACTTTCCAGTCAAAGGAAAATTTGGCTTGGTTTCCAGAAAAGTGTTTTCCTGTAAAATTTAGACGGAAAACATTTTCTGGAAGTTGTGAAAAATTTAGAAATGTCATATTATTTGCTGATTATATCAAATTTGGTCCTCAAACTTTTGATTGCTATAAATATTTATTTTGAATATTTATTTTTCAATTTCATCTTTTAAAAATTAATTTCTATATTAACTTCAGTCCTCTTTTTTATAATTGTTATTTGTTTTTTCCTTATCATTTTTTTATTGAAATTTTTTATCTATCAAATTTGGTCCTCGTTCTTTTGATTGTTACTTATTTTATTTGAAATAATTTATGAAATATTAATTATTATTATTTTAATTTCTTCATCTTTTATTTTTTTTTATTTTTTAGATTTGATCTCTATTATTTTGATTATTATTTATTTTATTTGAGATAATTTATGAAATTATATTTTTTTTTTCAATTTCATTCTCATTCAACTTTTTAATTTGTAAGATTTGTTCCTCATTATTTTAATAAACTTGAGAAAAATAAAACATTAATAAGTTATTTTCCAGCTTATTTTCCATGACATAACCAAACACTGGAAAGTGTTTTCCAACTTATTTTCCATTACACTACCAAACATCAGAAAATAATTCACTTTCTCGGAATTCACTTTTCTGGAATTCACTTTTCAAAAGAAAACTATTTTCCAACAAACAAACGGGACGTAGAGAAAAGAAGAAAAGCCATAAAATCAAACTTCCTAGTGATTGGAAATTTGAAATACAGAGAAAGGAAGAAAAGCCATAAAATTCACACAGTTTGTTTTTGTGTTTTAAAAGTATTTTTAAAAAAATTTAATTTTTTTAAATTAATTTTTTTATGGTGTTTTAGATTATTTTGATGTACTGATGTCAAAAATAATTTTTTAAAAATAAATAAAAATATTATTTTGATACATTTCTGAATAAAAAGCACTTTAAAAAACAATCACAACCATACTTTCAAATACTATATATTTCCGAACACTAGAGGAGGAATGAAATTAATGACCTTACCTTTTTTTTTTTAGATTTGAAGAAACCCCACCCCCAAGAAAGCGCACTTTGTAGGCCTAGATGAGTGAGTAAAACCCCAGTTGTCTCAGGCTCTTACAAGAGATTTACGTCCTGACTCGAACTCGAGACCTGCCCTTTACCATCACGCTACTCCCCTTGAAGACTTAATGACCTTACCATTTGCTTTCAAGACACATCCTTATCAAGAAAACATTATACTTTCAAGTCACGTTGTTATTAGTGCTATACATAGCAGCATACATGTGAACATGCATATTTGACTAAAACTCTTCACTTGAATGATGTAGAAGCTCATTACGTAAAGCAATTGCTATCCATTAGAATTACTTGGTTAGATATATGATAGTTTGATGCAAAAGTTTAGCTAACTCAACTAGAATATCAGGTTATGCCATGCAATGTTACTTCACCTACCCATGATTCAGTACAAAATCCTGATTATAGATCGGATAGTTTAACTCGAATTAATCTAGATTAATTAATAAAAATTAAAATTAAAATTAAAATAATATCGTTTTAAAATCTAATTTAATTTATTTTAATCGAGTCGTGAATTAATCAAATTAAATTGAACCAATTCTATGTTGATTTTTTCTATAACATAATTGAGATTCAACCTGCCCAGCCAAACTAGATATGCAGGATAATTCTTGGTTTTAATTGTCTTTGTTTCTTGAATTAGCTTTTGCGTGCTAAGATTTTTTTAAATCGTTTTTAAAATGTTAAATGGATAATTCATATTTGGACAAATACATTTACTGATGAGAATTTTATTTTTAAAGTTTTTTGTTATATTTAAATATGAAATAATAACATAGAGATCGACCTCATAAAGTAACATTTCAAGCAAAAAATCTTTTCTTTTGCTAGCCATTTTTTTTTAAAGAAAATGTAATTTATCACTATCTATATTCACAGGAGTAACATTAAGTCAAAATAGGATTATATATTATGTATTTATAATAAACAAACCTTTTAAGAAAAACTAATCACCAAATGAGTATTAATAATTTCTTCTAATACTTCTTTACCATACCGCATGAACAACACCCCGTAACTTCAACTTATTAATTATTTTTGTAGTTCTGTTTATTTTTGTGTTTCAAAAATATTTTTGAAAATATTTGAAATTTTTTTATTTTTTTTTGCTTCAAATTAATATTTTTTTTTACTGTTTTTAGATCACTTTAATACGCTGATATCAAAAATAATTTTTTAAAAATTAAAAAAATATTATTTTAATATATTTTATTAGTGAAAATCACCTTAAAAAATAACATTTCAGCACCTACCTATTAGGCAAAAACTCCAACAGTTGGAATGGTGTTTACAGGGTAGGGCTGCTTCCAAATTCTCCATCTTTACCTATTCAACTGTTCTGAAAGCTAGTAAATGATGTTACTCTTAAAGACATTGGTTTAACGATCGAGAACATTTTTTTTTTTTTTTAGTTTAATGTGGGTATTCGGACCAGCTTGTGCGTACCTCGACTAATCCCACGGGCTTTGAAGTTAATGACCATGTAATCCTCCAGTGACCATCATATGAGCAACCACAGGACTTGAACATAAGATCACAGAGAGAACAAACCTCTTGGTCCAACTTCTTACTGTATTTATTTACTCTGGGACAGCTTGGTCCCATGTTTATTTACGATGCCAGGCCACGTTTCCTGAGTGAAATAATCTCATCACCATGGTTGCCAGCTTTTAGGCAGCGAGTAGTTGTGCTCTATAATTAATGAGCGAAGTTCATAATTATAAATCCTGTATAGTTTTTTTTATATATATATAAATTAAAATAATATCTTTTTTATTTTTTTAATCCTAACTTGAGCTGACCTATTAACATATAAGTTAATTTATTCAACATGCTACTAGAATAATTTTAAATAAAATCAACTCATAACTTAAGTCTTGTTTTGAAAACAGTAGCGGAACTACACAGAGTCAAGCCTTAATCTTTTTTTTAAAAAAATATTTTTTTATATTAAAATATTAATATAATAGCTTTAAAGGGTTAATTTTCTTTCTTAGCTACTAATAATTGATCCAAGCTTTTTTTCTTTTTTTATTATTGTCCCTGTCTCTCTCATTTCTACAAAATTTCTCTTTCAAGCTCCAAGCTATTGATTAGTTAAGCAAGTAATTTCTTTTGCTTTATGCTTTAGAGAAATTTTTTTCATCTTTTCTATTTTTTTCATTATCTAATTTTAGTTTTATTTCTTTATAATTAGTTATTGAAAATGTTAGGGTTTATAATAATTTATGGGTTTGTTGAATTAATATGTGTATGAGTAATATTATATGCTAATGGATATAAATTGAAATGAGTTTTGATGAATTGATAAATATTTTGCTATTAATTTCATATAAAAAATGATGGTGATGAATTTACTAGTGATTAAAAATAAAATACGTGACAACTTAAAAAATTAGAGATATAATGGATAAATTAAAAAGAAAATATTTAATATTTATGTTTAATTCACTTGTACAAAACAATAAGTCAACAAGAACAACATCAATTTATAACAATCCTTTTAAGCTATGATTTTAGATGCTATGTACCATATGTTAGCATAGATTGTTGCCAAGAACTTTCCTAGTCCTTGAAAGATTTAGAAATAGATAAATAAAAGTTTGTTGTATATATTGAGAAATATATTTTTAATGAGATTAAAAATAAAATCATTATAAAGCAATTTTAAAATATAAAATCTCGAAGAGAACAATTATAATATAATTTTTTTAAAAAAATATTTTTAAATTAATTTTGCTTGACTTGAATTGGTAAATATATTTCAAATTAATTTTTTTATATAACACATATTTATATAAAATATAATATAAAATATTTATTAATAATTTATCTTTTTATTTAAAAAATCATAACTCCACCACTGCTCGGAAGGTGGAGAGATTGGAGCTGTCAAATTTAATAGATTATTGATTGCCATTTTTTTTTTAGGTTCTTTGCATTTATGATGCCAACTACTGCACATAAGTCTCCATCTAAGAATTTACTAGACTGTTTTTCCTGACCATTTCGGACATGGATTCATCAACTGCATGCGGAATTGCTACAATGCCATTACCTTGAACATCAGCTTTAGATAATAAGATCTAATGATCATTGGATTTTAATTTGAATTTACTAGATTTTTTTACTAATCTATTCCAATGCCAGTGTAAATTGTGTGGCTGCCATGTACTGTGAGGGCCAACCTGCATATATAAGAGGTGATGAGGGGGAGGCAGCGACTGGTGAACATATCTTATTTGGGCTTAAATCCCAATTTCAGAATAATCTGTGAGGCCAACATCAGAGAAAACTGCATCAATGTGACTAACAAATCTCCCGGATTTTTTTTTAAAAAAAATCATGAAATGTTGGTTAATTTATACCTATAAGAAAATTCTTTGTTTCAAGCATAGTTACAAGACTAGTTACAGGACTTGGCCTGGAAGGTTAAATCTGCTAACCTAGAACATGGTCCAAGTCGAATCAGTAAAAAAAAATCTTGTTATTCTTTTAAAAAACAGTTTGGATTGACCCGAATCAACTCACCCAACTTATCAACTTAAGATCTGAGTCTTCAGCTGAGGAAACTCCAGGTGAGGTCTTATAACTACCATGCGAGATAAATGTCTAGACATCATGACAATCAATAGATCATGTGGAAGCATTTCAGGAGTACAATGAAATTGAATGAGTCAAAATATTCAAAATCAAAGTGAAAATAACTCACCCAGCATCCGCTTACAGCTAATGGATTGTCGAAAATGAAGTAAAAATTGTGTTCCACTCAAAATTTTATTATAACCACATGGTTAAGAATTTTCCTAATACGAACGCAAAGGAAAAAACATCCCTCAAATCAAATCTTCCTCTCTATAAGCCGTATGCTGTCGGTGAAAGTAAGCTGCTGATAGCTGACCTTTACATCAGAACAAATAATGGATTGCATGAAAGTGAATCTCTGTGCTCGTGGCTTGTTTAGAATGCCTCCTCAATCCACTATGCAACAGGTTCTACTGCATCAACACAGTGTAGCGATAAGAAGAATGCCAGGACAGCTGAAAGATAGGAAAAACATAAAAAGAGTAGCTTATTTAGACTCTTAGGGTTCAATTTGTATCAGGATTAAGATAATAAAACATGAGTTCTGAGCCCTGAAGATGCCAAGACATGACCATCACATAACTTGGAAGGATGAACTAACTAGTATGCGGTTTAGATCTTAGCATGACAGAGTATCAGCTGGAATTGTCATGTTACAGGAGTTTAGATTATAAACCCAAGAAAAAGAAGCCTGTAAGTCAGAGAAGCTGATATATCATTGATCTTAGGTCTCTCTACACGTCTATCGTGCAATACTTTCAAGAATGTTGTTCATAATAAGCCATCTGACTTGTTTTCCAAAGCACTCGATTTATGAACCTGGAAAATCAGACGCCGAGCAGATTCCTACAGAACTGTCAGTGAAATAACAGCAGACCGAAGCTTTACACCATCTTCGTCCCATTTCGACTGTGGGGCAGTTGCTCCTGCGATAATTGCCTGCATTAAAATTACAATAATAACAGCTAGTGAATTGTAAAATCTAACAAATCACGATGACGGAGAATGTTCAGCGAGGCCAAAGATTAATACAAGATCAGTTATGGTTTCCATGTTGGGGCACATGAGCAAGCTATATATATTGGCTTTATCCAAAGAATTCTGACAGAGTAATGAGTTAATTCCACTAAAGACATGGGCACTGCAATCAATATTCTAATTGTAAGGTCAATGTATTAACCTTTCCACTGTTAACCACAGCTACTAGTGCCGCATGCTGGTCATCTCTGCCAAATTCATAGAAGTAATAAGTCCTGAAATTAACAAACAGTGGAACACATATGTCAGAAAAGTATTGTAATTATAACATCCATGATCTGGTTCAAATAAAATATCATTTCCCTGCTGACATCCTGGTTGCTTTAGATTTAGTGTAGGGGTGATGGTATTTGTGTTTATTATCCAAGTCAATGGAGAAGGAAAAATATATGCTTCTATAGCTGATAAATGCAAGGAATGAGGGTATTCGATAGGTACCATTACAACCATTACTTCCTATTTTCTAAACAGCTAATTTTTATAAACAATACAGCAGTTTATTCAGTGTTATATATATATATATAGAACACTGAATAAACTAATATATCCCTGAAGGTGCCTGTTCTACTTCAATAGCATTACTTACGAATTGAAGAGCCCCAGAATCAAGCAAAGATAGATAAATTTACCGGTAACCTTCCTCTTCTTTTATTTTTAGTGTACGGGCAGAGAATAAAGTTGTCCCACCTGCCATTGCAGATAAATTGAGCTACCAGAACAAGATAGTTGAGAAGAATGCTAATCTACTTGTTTTTTCAAATGACAAATGATCAGCAAGAAAAGTGGAAACCATTTAATTTTTTTTTTTTAAACCACAAGAGTTGAATATATACAAAGTATTCTTGGTTCTAAGAATCAAAACTTCAAGAATAACACAACTGAATGCAAAGACAGACCTGGAACAAAGAGTTTTGCAGCCTCCTTCAATGATCCCAAATCAGTAATATCTTTAGCCTGTCCATGTTAGCAAAGTACATGTTTGTCGGAGAATTACTCTTTGAGATCTTAAAATTGGAACAATCTAAAATGAGGGAGCAGGGGGGGTGGCATTATTCATCCATTTTACTTTTCTTTCGTAATTGGAAATAAGTACAAGACTTGAAGGTTGTGAATTATAACAGCAAAAGGTTAATGGAATTCACAATGAAGGAGTGATATCTGCCATCCCACCATAATGGCAACAGGAAAACTCATACAGAGGTTAAGTTACAAGATAATAACCCTAGATAACCTGAAAATCATTGTAGTCTTGGATGAGATATCCTACCATGCTTTAAATCAGGGAAAATGCTGGCATTGTGCCCTGACAATAAGATGCTTAGTTGGGGGTATTAAATTATAGCAGACTTTTAATCTCGCAGATGTTTGCTATGAAATTAACTAATTTGACGAAGTAAACATGTCAAGAGTTACAATCAACTGCCTTAGTTCCAAATTTAACCATGAAAATGAACAAGGACGTTTAATGAGTCTTGCAGAGTAATACAGAAACAAACCAATACTAGAATAAAGGTGAAAGTTTGACAATTTTCATCACACAAACCTCTAAGAAGGTGATCTTCAGTTGATTGGAAGGGCGAACGACAACATTTAGAACTTCAGATCTATGTTGACAAAAAGAAAATGCAACAAAAAACTTGCGTGAACACTATGACCATTACTATAAAGTTTTATGCATTACTCCAATGGAAAGCTGAATAAATATAAACATCAAAGAGAATGAACTTGCTGTAAAATAATATACCCATCAGAAGATGCAAAACGGGCTGCAAAGGTCTTTGGCTTTGCCTTATCTCCATATAAAGACAGCCCAGCACTGTAATCCTAATAACAAGATACAATAACCAAGTTGATGAAAAAATAATTCTGACATTGTGAACACATTTGACATTCAATACTCTACATTCCCTCAATCAAGATATCTAACTCTAAGAAAAACTGAATTGATTTTGAAAGTTTTAGTTTCAAAGCTTACTGTATCTATCACCAATGGCCAATTTGGAGCATCCCTTATCCTTTAAAACCCACTAAACTAGAATTATATATGCCAATTCATTGCATATTGATAAGAATAAATTGTGCAAAATGTTAGCAATAGTAGCCAAAACACCATACCCATGACTACCAACATTGATAAAAAGAACTCAAGAGATTTAAACTTCAACTCAAAACAGTTAAAAACATAAGAATGTATGGGTGAATAGTGAAGCCATAACAAAAATTAAGATAAATATACCTCTGGTTCCATGATGTCCTCAAATTGAGGAGGGACCCTGATGGCAAAACCATCACCATAGAACTGAAACCAGGATTTTGTATTGGCAAGGATAGAAAGAACAGATTTTAAAGGTGGAGAAGGTTCAGCTAAGGCTTGTGCAAGAGGGTGTTGAGTGGCTAAGGAAATGAGACAAAGTGAAGTAGTTTTGAAGATGAACTGTCTCTTAGAGATGGTGCTGGGGAGGCTAGTGGCATGAGGGGTTGGTTTTGGGCTATAGGGGTTTGGATTTTGTCGAGGGTTTAGAGGAGGGTGGTGGTGGTGAGGAGAGAGGGAGAGGAGAATGGCCATGAGATGGTGAGTTTGGATTTCATGGAGGTTAAAAAAAATGGAGGGAAGATAATGTGGGGTAGTGGTGGGGCTTTTATCTCTTGGATTCTCTTAACAATGGAAGGGTGTTTTGGAGATTTGGAGTAAATTTTACCAAATTATGTTATCATTCATCGTAATTGTAAGTAGTTTGATTCTCTTTCTCATTGGATTATCTCTATGATTATCTGATAATGCCACAGAAATTATATTTATCAATCCTGGATGGACCAAAGTGACCCCATAGTCTTTGCATGGCTGAATGAGAGGGGGTTATCCATTTCAAATAACAGCCAGCCAATCCAAAACAAAAGAAATCCAAACCACTGAAATTCCTTTACCAAAGAGAGACCAGAAAATGATGTAGAAAACATAATATCTCCCTCTCTGTGTCCGCCATTTCTGTTCTGTTGATCTCTCACTCTCTTTCCCATGGAAACCTTACTTTCTTCGCACTCTCTTTCTCCTCTCCTCAACTCAAAACCATCCTCTTCGAAATCCCATTTGCTACCTTCTCTTCAAACAAGATCAAACTCACTCTCTTTCACCCACAAGAGCATCACTTCTAGCCTCAAAAGGCACACTTCTCAATCTTTGTCGGTGCCCAATAGCTGGTTCAGTTATGCTCAACAAGGCCTAGCAGCATTAGCTCTCGCTTTGGCACTCAACTTTAGTCCGCTGTTGTACATTGGAAATGCTCAAGCATCTGAATTTGACGTGCTCAATGAAGGGCCACCAAAAGAGTCTTATATATTTGATGATGCTGGTGTGCTTAGTAGAGTGACTAAATCTGATCTGAAGCAGCTGTTATCTGATTTGGAATCAAGGAAGAACTTCAAGATCAATTTCATTACTGTTAGAAAGCTTACTGTAAGTCTTTTGGTATCATTTCTTTGTTGATTTGAATGTGTACCTAGTCTAGCAAACTATGATTATTTCCACTTTTGAAGCAAGCTTTTGATTGTTCGGAGAAATGGAACAGCAAGTAAACTGACTTGCAGACATTTGTCTTTTAGTGTTACAATCTGGGTTACATTATTGCCAAATTAATAGATGACAAGTTTAAAGGCATGTGTGTTTTCCTTTAACTCTTTCAAGGATGCATATAACTGAATAAATATTATGTTTGTTGCAGAGCAAAGCAGATGCTTTTGAATATGCCGACCAAGTTCTGGAGAAATGGTATCCCACTGTTGAAGAGGGCAGCAACAAGGGAATTGTTGTGCTTGTAACCAGCCAAAAGGAAGGGGCAATTACGGGGGGGCCTGCATTTATCCAAGCAGTTGGAGAAACTGTTCTTGATTCCACTGTCTCGGAGAACCTTCCTGGTAACTATGCACTTACTGTACAATTTTCAAGTTGGTGATTAGTTTCCCCAGATTTCCTTATTTCATTGTGTTTCATGGTAGTTAGGGTGGTCTTTTTGTTCAATCTAAACAGCTTTAACAGGTCTGGTTGAAACGATATTTCATTTGAAATGGTGAGGGACGGTGGAGGGATCCTAATGAAGCTCTAACCAAAAGTTTAAGGGATCCCAAAATACAGACTGAGCTTAAGCATGATGGAGATTCTATCCTTTGTTTAGATCTCATGCACAACATTGAAATTCTTTAAGCACTTAAATTTCATTACAAAGTGATGCTTCACAATTGACTGATTTTTGAAATGAAAAATGGGAAATTCAAATCACCATTTGTCCTAAAAAGGGTTCAAGACTGCTTTAATTTTCAATACCATGGTACTCTAGAGAAGTGTAAACATCCATTCTATGCTGGTTTACACTGCTGGTGAGAAGTTATCTCTTTGAAATATCCAAGAAAGTGAAACTACCTACAATCTTATGAAACTTATGTTGGTTTTCTGTTGATTCAGAAGGAGATGGGCCTAATTCTATTATCAAACACTAGCTGCGCACAAGCTATGAGGTTTAGGAATCTTGAGGTCCAACTAAGTTCTGAAATGCTAACATAGTATACCATTGGATCTCAGCACAGGTGTTAAAGAGTACTGAGTTCATCCTTTGTTCCCTATTCACACATCAATTCAGACTCAACTGTTATTATAGTAGTTCTGTTTTGTTGAAATGAGATTATTTTATACAGAACATAAATTCATTGTATTTGCACATGATGCAATTGTCACACAAGCTCAGATGTCATTAGTCTTAGAGATGAGGATGCTCAAGTTACGTGTGCTTGCTCATGTTGCAACTCTCTAACAAGCTCAAACGTCATCAATTTTAGAGCTAAGATTATAACCAGAAGATTTCTTGTCCATTTTTCATTTAACATCATGATCATAAGAACTGCATTAGTTGAGATAGAACAGTGATGCTGATGACCATGTGGTTTTCAATTGCAGTCTTGGCGACGGAAGAAAAGTACAATGAAGCGATTTATAGCAGTGCCAAGAGGTTAGTGGCTGCTATCGATGGGCTTCCAGATCCAGGCGGTCCGACGACTAAAGAAAACAAACGAGAATCCAACTTCAAAAGCAAGGAAGAGACAGAAGAGAAGAGGGGACAATTCACTCTAGTGGTTGGAGGTCTATTGGTGATTGCTTTTGTTGTTCCCATGGCGCAATACTATGCTTATGTTTCAAAGAAATAGGTCATCACCCTGTGTTAGGCTTGTTTCTCAAATTCTTTCCTCTAGGTTTCGACAAAACCTGGTGGCACATAGTTGTACAAATGTCTGTAATGTTCTTGACGAGAAACTTGCAACCAGAGGATAAGTACAGATTTTTGGTTTATGTTCATGAAATGTGTATAGAACCATGGTTTCATCTTATGCTCACAGTATCATATCATTTTCCTGGTGCTAATTCTACGATGAACTCTGAGAAAATAGGGTTTTGGTGTTGCAATCTGCAACATCAAGCTTTTATAGCTAAGAATCAGATCATGGAGCACCAGTCAGAACTTATTAATAATATTAGTGCTTGCATTTAATCTTCAGCTGTAAACAAATGAAATACGAATGAATAGAATAATTACAGCACAGCTAGCAAATTAGCTCCTCAGAACTTGAGATTGAGAAGGAAAGGCATTCTATCAGAGAATGGCGGATCCGAAAATTTTCCGGTGAGTATTTGTGATGAAATATACTGATTTGCTGCCTCTGAATAATGAATTCCATCCCAATTCACATACTCAGTACTATCACTGCATGCTTTGGCTGTGACACTGGTCCCATTCAAAACTTTTGTTTGCCCACAAGAAATCCTGCTGTCATAGTTTAGTGGTGGTCCTCCATATCCACAGCATGCCATTATGGGTTGCTCAAACCCTGAAAAATCATATTCACTCAGAATCTAATGTCTTTTCTTTCCTTAGACTTTTCCATCTCTTTTGATAAGAAAAAGATGAAAACTAAAAAACTTAAAAATTCTCAAAATAAAGGAACTGAGGATTACTAACCGTATCGGGAATAATTAGCAATGAGGTTGGATTTTATTGTGTAGATATCAACATATGTGATATTTGAATCAGCATATTGGCCTTGCAGCTTTTTAGTGAGAGCATGAAGCTGAAGATTTAAAAGCTTAGCTGCTTGATTATGCCCACTTACACATCCTAGCTCATCAAGCTTTGATGGATCAGTTCCGAACTTTGCAACGTTCTGAGTCAAGCAACCAAGAGGACCCGTGTTGTGGATCCAAAAATTCCTACCTCCTTGGTCATATAGTTTCTAGAGCATGAAAATAATCAATCAGTGTTGCAGATTTCATGTTCCTTTCAATACAGGTTAGTGTCAAAAAAATTTAAAGAGAAGGAAATGACAGAACTAGGATCTAACCTTGATCCCGGTTTCGAATTCGACCAAAATGTTTGGGATTGAAGCAACAATTTGATCAAGTGTTTTTGAGTAAAATGCACCGGCAAGATCATTCTGGCCTATATCAAACATGTATAGACCCTTCTGAAAATAGTCTTCTGCTGGTACGTATCTATCAAATCTCTTACCTGTGACAAGGTTTGAAACATGAAAAAACTATCAATGATTCTTACACTTCTTGCCATACTTCAGGCATTAACATTTGCGTAAGAACTTTATCAAACTGAATCCACATCACCGTCAATCAAGTTTTTCTCAGAAATGGTGGCTTACAGTATGAGAGTGAGCCATGTACATACCTTTGGCCACCAATTCGAGAACTCGAGCTTTGAATCGTAGAAACTGATTCACTTGAACTCCGAAGGAAAATGGGCTCACAGATGTTGCAGTTGCTGGAAGTATAGTTGATCCTGCAGCTGCAAAGTTGCATCCTTTCCGAAAATTCGGTACCCCAACTGAGTCCAAATATGCATTTAGGAAGGGCAGCTCCATTGCATCCACTGGAAAACACACCCACATGAATGAAAGAAACAAATTGCAATACTTCCTACTTGAAAACAGAGGAAACAGAGTGTGAATATTGAGGAAAAAAAAAAAAAACTGAAAAACAAAATATTTCAGATTCTTGTACTTCTAACTGCATTGCTATTATCAATCAATTCTTGTACTTAACATTACTTACCTCCTAAATATTCCTAAAAAATAAAGGCATTTAACACAAAAGGAACAATTATACAATATATCAACAAGAAAATGGGATTTATTCCATCCTAAGTAACAGAAGAAACAGGGGAACACAGAGCAAGAAAACAGAGAAAACAGAGGGAAAGGCTTGTCTTCCTCAAAACGGAGAAAACAGGGGAATAACATAGTATAGAAACAGAGCTGACATGATACAAACTAGAAGGCATGAAAAATTTCAATGATAGTGGGAGATTTACTGAGGAAATCAATAATGAGACGGCCATCACAGTATCTCCCAGATGGTATTTGAAAGTGAATTTCCCCATAAGGTGGTCGAATGCTTTCAATGCCAGCCCCAACAAGGTTTCCAGTGTCAGAATTTGAATCCCCAAAGTTGAAAACAGCAGGAAACTTGAAGTGCACAGATTGTGCCAGTGGCAAGAAGATGGAGATTAACGCGAGAACATAGAGGAAAAGGTTTTTGGTTTCCATTGACAGGCTAGGGCTATAGAGGATGAGGATTTGTCTTCACTGATGAAAGAAAAAGACCAGGAGCTTTCACTTTTAAATAATAGTTACCAACCATGAAGAAATAAAAATGGTGGTGGGGCATTGTGTGCAATTCAAGAATCCTTGAACTTATTTGAAATGGACACGAGGAAAGAAAAAATTAATCATTTTGTTTGGTTATGTGATTGTTTGATACTATTTGAGATCTGAAATTAATTTTTGGATATATCTTTTTTAATTTTTTAGAGTTAAATTGGTAATATCTTATTTAATTTAACCAGTCAATTAGATCACAAGTTGATTTGTAAAAACAAATTCAACCTGATTCAGACTTTCAATTAATAGATTACTAAGTTAACATGGTGGGTGAGCGAGTTTGATAACTATGATAATGCTTGAATATATATAGCAGTATAGAGACATAGCATGACTAGATTAGCTATTGAATGTATAAACAAAATCATATTGCATGCATAAAAATGGCAATCTTTGGCATGGTTAGAGAATAGAAAGTTTACTTAGAAAATCAACAATGAGACGGCCATCACAGAACCTTCCTGTGGGAGTTTTGAAGTAAATTTGTCCATTAGGAGGATCAAGGAGGAAGCCTAGACCAGCAGCAAGGTCACCTGTGTCAGAGTTTGAATCACCAAAATTGAACACAGATGGGTAATTGAAATCAATTGAATTTGCAACAGATGATAGGATGGATAAAAGGGTGAAAACTTGGAGAGCAATTGTTCTGCTAGCCATGATCAGTAGTTAACTTCCCAATCCTAGAGGCTAAGAAGCTGTGTAATAATTAGAGAGGTTTGGTGCTTTTATGGGCATAGGGAATGCTTGCTTTGAGTTATGGAAAGGCAAGACAAGTGCCTCGTTGCCCCGAAAGCAAAGTTTTTTTTTTCCTTTGGTTGTGTAGCATACTTTGAAGTGTTGTTTCCTTTCCTCACTGTTTTACTCCAAAATGTTCTTGGGTGCACGCATAAGGCCACGACTAGTACCGTTAGAGACATAACTCAAGAAAAAAAGATTGGAGAGAGAGATTAGTGTCGGGTGGTATGGGAGAAGGAGGAGTGTGATAGGGTTTTTTTGGTTTAATTTGGGAGAAAAAAGAGTTGATTAAGGTAGTATTTATACTTCATCAAAACTCATAAAAACAAAATTATGAGTTTGCATGATTTTGTTGAATTTACCAAAGTCGAGTCTAATTTTACTATTTTTCAAGTTTTTTATTTGATTTTACATGCTAAATACAAATTAACTTGTAAAATTATACGATTATACAAGTCAACTTATGATTTTGATAACCTTAACACAAATTTATTTGATATTTTTCTGACTTTGTCTCCAATCATATCTTTCCATCTTTCCTTTTTCTTTTAGGAATTGATAACCACTTATCTAATAAAAACTCTGAATAACACCATAGTTGTTAGAAGAGTCATGCTAGGTTCCATGGATATAAATAGCATGATTGATGTTATATTTGATTAAAGGATTGATTCGGAAAATGGCTAGGTTATCGGGTTAATCTTTAAGTCACCGAGTCAACTATATTTTATTAAAATAGCAGTATCTTGTTATTTTTTTTTTTTGGTGTTGACCTGTCAAGTTATACCAAGTATAGCCAAGTCAATTAAATTGTTAAAAACTTGATTAAGTTATATAAATTTAACCGAATAAACTCAGTAAGTTTTGAATTTATTAAGTCGAACTAAAAATTTAATTTAAATTAGGTTGAATTTCAGGGTTTCGTGTAAACTCGGTAGGCTAGTTCAAACTTCAAATACAACAACTATGAATAGTATCATTTCATCCTGAATGAAGTGGGTCCCACCATATTGGCAATGGGCAATTATTTTTGTCACGCTAGTGGCACAAAATTAGTACCACAAATCATTTCTCACGCGAAATAGTGAACAGGAAAATATGAGACTAGAGTCTGGGAACTCATGCCTCACCATATGCAGCTAAATAAGAAAACCCAAGTTCGAATTTAGGTTTGAGATTTGAAAAAGATTGCTGTTTTTGTCTTTTTAACTAAAGTAATAACAGTAATGAAGAGCTAAATTATGAATTTTCATCAACAAACCATTACCACTCAGAGCAAAATACTTGCAGCGGTGACCAAAAAACTACAGAACAGGCTCAAAGAGGGTGGCAAATCCATCATACAATTTGGATGGATCAGAACCTGTACCTATTTCATATCTTTACAGTGCGCGGTTTCTTTGATACCTTCCTTTTCTATGTCCAAAAGCATGCAAAATCAGAGCCAAAATTCATATGTTCATTACAGTATTTAGCAGAATCAGAAACTATCCTGTAAAAAATTCCCGTGCTAGTGTGGCATTCCCTAAATATTGCATTAGCCAGCGCCTTGAGTTAGCCACACGGTTTCAACTCACCATCTTGAAGGGGTAGAATGACCCAACCCATGAAAATAACAACCTGATCATTCCTGAAATCTTAAGCAGAACACCAGCATTATCGTCAGTCTCCTTGTGCATTGCATCAAACCTTTCTGCATCTGCTAGTCTTGCCTTAAGAGCCTGGTTCTCACTCTTAAGCTGCAAAGTAATATTACTGCACTTAGAGGGTGTATGATGACTACTTGGACTTGAACCAAATTCCTTCAACATAATAATGGTCAATTCTGAGTACTCCAAAGTGCAGTCATGAACTGCTTTCAGGGACAAAAATGGTAAAGTTGCTTGATGTCGAAGTGAGAAATAAATCACATGATACACGAATTAAACAACTTTTCTTTCTTCATTTTCACCTTGATTTAGAAAATGTTGTTTAGGCAGCCAGAAAGCAGAGGAAAAAGTGCTGACTAGTCATTGTCTTCTACTGCCTGCTGTAATGAGGAAATTGTTTGCAAAGTAACATCTTGATAGCCTGATTCCAGCTCTTCTACTGAAGTAAGGTCAAAGATTAATCCCTCCAGTATGAATACCTCCTCAAGTAACTTCACATCTTCATCATCCAGCCTCTCCCTTAACAACAAATGGAAACTATCGTAGAACCAAAATTTAAAATCGTTCATGTTAAAGTGTCACGGCCTAATTCTCAGATTATTTAGAATTTTGTCATGTCGCAATTTACTTCTCACCTTATTTAGAATTCGGTCACATGACTCATCTTTAGTTGGGGTGATTTCTCCATGTTTTTCGGCATGTTTATCTTCTCTGCAGCCGACTATAGATGATGCCTTTATATGCTTTGCCCTGCCAACAATGTAAAATCCAAAATGAAATCAAGAGATGGAAGCACCTCAAAAGGATGCAGGGACCTAGCACTGCCATAAACAGATCATTCAGTAATTATTGCATATATAGTTTCCAATGTGGTTATCATTTAAACTAATTAAAGGCATCGTTGTTCTTTCAGACAACAAGAATTTTCTAATCTAGGTGCTCATAACTTTTTTTCTTCTATACACCTCTTCTGATTTCATCATTTTCCATATGGTGGACTTTGGACTTTCATACCTTGTACCAAATCGAAGTGTAGACATTGTTTCCGATGTATTTGAAGGGCTTGGTGAGAAACAACACAGAAATGCAGTCCTGGAGTTCCCAGCCTATACGATGAGACTCAGAAGTCAATACAAATATGAGATACTTTATTGTAAGATGGATTCAGCGTCGAGAAACTAACAAGAGCATCTTGTAGAATCCGGGTAATTAAGTTTTGAATCACCAAAAGGAATATGGCTTGATTTGGTAGCTGGACCACTTGCCAGAGAATTTATTACATTTCCTAGAGCTGGTATGGATTTGTTGATAGTCTTGGCTTCTTCAAGAACTTTTCCTTCGGCTCCAGTTTTCTCTACCTTTTCTGACCCCGCCAAGTCCACAGGAATTACTTTCCCAGTTTTCACCCTGCCAACAGTAATGAAATCTTAAAAGACTTTCACTTTAAGCATTGATCATACATATGAAAAATGGTAATACCTCTTATCTGTAGTCGACTCTAGCTGAATAGTCAATATAAAAATACAATGACTTCAACTTCTGGCCATGTTCATTTCTGTCTACGTTAAGTGTCCCAAAAGAATCAGAAGAATTGTTGCCACTATATTCACCAAGAAAAGAGAGGCAAATGGAGTGCAGTTATTGGATTCTTTTATAAGTGAAGCATAAGCAAGAAATGGATAAATTCAAATATAGGCAAAAGAAAAGGAAAAGGATGAGTCTCTCCAACTGCTCTATTAACTATCCCACCCTGAGATTTCAAGCTGTTGATCAGAAGCTGTACTATTTACTGGAGTATGAAGATAGAGTAATCAAGCAACTGTGTCTTACAGATAGGCTTAGCAAAGCTTCTTCCGGGTCTGATATCCAGGAAAGGAAACTTAAAATGAAGTTGCAAGTAAGTATACACACAAATTTCTTGCCACGCAAGTAAAGAAAAGGCAAAAGTGAAATTTACTTAAAAACATAAACAACAGAGCGAGGACAAGGAAATTAATCTTACCTCTGTAACTCCTGATAGCAATATTTCTTGCACTTTGCTCTCCTTGATCTGTATGTTGCCCTTTGTTAAACCAAGAAGGACAGTAAATTTCAGCAGTCAAGATGCATACATTAATCTTGGAAACCTGTGCAGAAATTAAATTTTCTATTGTATGATAGGGAATGAGCAACCCAAGATATGTAAAAGCGAATCATAATTCTGAGCAAGACTTTCTCCATGTAGATCTATACCTAGGGGAGTCATAAAAACACGCAGAATCTATTCAGTGTGAGTGTTTATCATACCGATGCAAACAACTGTCTCATGTAACAGGGTATTGTGAGTGTTTATCATCCCTAATTTGAAATGTTAAACGTTCCTATTCATGAGGTTTCTGATCCATGTAGGCATGACTTCCAGATTAAATTTACCAGAGCTTCACAGTACCTCCATGCTATGTCTTCGCAGCTCCAGTCTGTTAATAAAATGCACGAAAAACTCCATAAGTTCACGGCAGAATAATAAATACATCAGAAATCTAGCACAATGATTATGACAAACAATGTAATCTTATCGGAAACCCTGCCCTACCAATACGTATAGAATTACATCTGCCTCTTTTTCATCAATCATAAAAATCTTATATGTTTCAAGTAACTTCGAATGGACAATAGCAATCAACTAGCCACTTAAATTGATTTTAAAAAATGGAGATGGTCAAAGTCTTCTACACCAATATTTTCCAGCACATTGAAATGATGTTTGAAGCACCAAGCCTAGATCATTGCCATCAGCATGCTCATGAGCATAATCACCTCTCATTACAGCTCAACTCAAATCAATTGAATACACAAAAACCACGTTAATGCATAGAAAATCCTATACACAAAACCAAATTTCTGGCAATCTGTTTGGTTTCCGGGAAAACAACGGGAAATTGAAGAAAATCTGAAATGATTCGATCTTTTTGAGAAATGAAACTCGCGTTTCCGTCTCTACCTAAAATCTCGATTTATGTTTTCGTGTGAATAATGACTTGAAAGTTTTTAAGATTAAAAAAAGGAAATTTTCCTGCGGTTTCTAGGGAACCCAAGGGAGAGGAGATTAAATAAGAAAAATACAGAGATTGGAATGATAGGCTTGCGTGAAATCATCCAACTTTCAAAGTTCATGGATAGCAGCAAGTCCTTGTAGAGCTTATCTTGATGTGATCCTATAGGGGCACAGAGCACTCTCTCCTCTTTGCATATATATGTCTATGTGCGTGTGTCAGTCTATAGGCATACAGATGTTACCTTTTTCCCAGAGAAACTCTAGTAATTGCATTTATGAAGATTATAAACAGAACTCCCCACCCCCTCCTTCTGCATGTGTGTAAACCATGTCTAAGAAACACAGGTGTTGCCTATATTTGTCAGAGTCTGTACTTTCTTTTCCAGACATATATATTCTCCAGCAAGTCATTTTGAGGTAACTTGTTTAATACAAGTTTCTCATACCTGAATCATGGAATGTGGTTAACGTTAGTGTATTCATACATATCTGATCTTGTTGTGGTGGTTGCTGTTGCATCCCCTTGCCATATGAGCTGACAGCTTGATTAATGGTTTGGCACAGACATTACATTTATCGGGTATTTTTCTTACTCTGGCCTCCCTTCAATGTTTGGTATCACAAAGTGCCACTATTTTTGCCTCAGATGTTTTCTTTCCTCCTTTGTAATGGGCGACAAAAGTAATTTTCTTTTGTCTTATTGAATTTCGGGCTTTGCCCAGAACTGAGTGCAGGTTGGTTCTGGTGTAGGCCTGGTTGGAATTTGTCTTTCTCAGGTAAAAGCTTCCCAGGTAAGTAGTTTCAATCTCATCTCACGTCAACTATTTTAGAGAAGTGCGCTTCTATTATTGGTGTCATTCAATAAATTACATTCTATCCTAACGATTCCACCATAGATGTAGATTTGGAAGAACATGTTTGGAAGATTATGATTACTAATCGCTTCCATAAAGAAACGTTAAAAATATGAAATGCACTTATTGTAGTTAGTTTATGCTCATCGTCACGTCTCATGGTCCTAACAACGCAATCAATGCGCCACATCCTTAGGTGTATAATACTCAACTCATTCTGAACACTGAGAAAATTGGTTTCTTGTAGATAGATTCTTGTCGTCCCTTCTTCTGGTTAATTATGATTGTAGTGGACTTAAATATTATGCATCAATGGTGGCAGGTGCCTGAATCCTGGTGTTGCTGATTCTTGTCTGTTCTGGGCAATTCAATCGCAATATGTGCATTTGATCCAGGTTATATTAAGTGATGGTGGCCTGCCAACTTTAGCTAACATGAAACTTAATCTGGAGTTAAACCAGTTGAGTGCTGAAACTGATGTGCCAGAACGATTTGGTGAAGATCCGAATAAGGTACGTTCCAGGTGAAGTTGTATTTCCGTCACCATCTTTCTTTCTAGTCATTGCTATTTTAATTGTTTTATTTGTAGTTTTTCCTGTCAACGTAAAAAGTATTGAATTCTGTAGTCATAAAACAATGAAATAGCTGCTGGAATTCAACACCAGTGTCTAAAACAGAAGTGGCCAGATTCCAAAGAATCTCATTCTTTCTTTTCTTTTTTTAATTAATCTAGGTACGTATTTTAATTAATTTTATAAATTTTAAAATTAATAATTATATAAATCTTTAATCACCCTGAAAAAACTTATACCCGTGATGATTAGAAAAGCAAACTAAGTAATCTCTGTTCTTACTTCTACTTTGTTGATAGTTTCTTACATGAGCAACCAGCAGGTAGCCACTGTCTCTATGACAGCTCTGTATTTCTAACCTTGATTAGGATACACTTTTCAATTTATAATTAAATTTTTTTTTTATCAAAAACCACGCTGGAAAAACTGATATATTCATTCTTTTCTAAAATAGTTTATTTGATTTGTAGCTAATCACGAGTAAAATAGCTAGTTTTGACCTATGGTTGTAGATCCCATCAATTTTTTTTTGATGATTAAGTGTCCAAAGTCAGAATTAGATAATGAAAGAAAACCATTTATTCGCTGGAAAACATAATTGTGATGGGACAACATAATTGTAATCATCTATTTTTTTTTAAGAGAACCATTTATTCGCTGGAAAACAATTTTTTTAAAAGGTTAATTATTTTTTAATGTTTAATAATATCATAAAAAATAAATTAAAAAATATTTTTTATATTTGTTTATGTTATGAAAAATAAATCAAAAAATAAATTGTTAATATTTTTTTCAAGTTTATTACAATAATAAGGAACAAATCTTACAAATTAAAAGGTTGAATGAGAATAAAATTAAAAAAATATATCTAATTTCATAAATTACCTCAAATAAAATAAATAAAAATCAAAATAGTTGAGATAAAATCTAATAGATAAAAATGTTGAAAGATAATGAAATTTTAAAAAAATTATAATTTCGTAAATTATTTCAAATAAAATAAATAACAATCAAAAGAATGAGAACCAAATCTAATAGAAAAAAATTTTCAATTAATGATAAGAGAAAAACAATAACAATCATAAAAATAAGAATAAAAATTGATATAAAAATCAAATTAAATCTAATCCTAAGGGCTGAAATTAAAAAAAATCAAAATAAAATATATAACAATCGAAAGTTTGAGAATCAAATTTGATATAATCGGTAAATAATATGATATTTTAAAATTTTTCACAACTTTTAAAAAGTATTTTTCACTCAAAATAAAAAAAAAATACTTTCCTGAAAATCAACATTAATTTAAAAATATTTTTCATTAACCAACTTTTCTAATAACAAACAAATAAAAAAAACTAATTTAAAAAAAACTACCTATAAACAAACAAGATTTTTTAGAGTTAAAACGGTGAGCTGATGCCATAGTTTCGAGAACCACGAGGCAAATAATACTTGGTTCGAAATCCTGTCTAATATCACATTTATTTCGAGCAAAATCTGACGAGGTGTGTTGATCTCCTTTTCTTGTTATTCGGGTTTGCCTCTTTTTTTGAAATACTGTCAGGGATAACCATTAGAAATCAGCCTTTATATATATATATATATATATATATATATATAAGAGCATTGTGACCCATGTCCTTATGTGGATTTTGCATAATTTTTATTTTTTATTTTAATGATTGTAAACACCTCAATTCGAGTGGCGTTTAAAGGAGTGGGTTTAGTAATTTAATATTAATATATTAAAATGATTTAAAAATCTAAAAAGATTTAATTTTAAATAAAAAATATTATTTTTTTTAAAAAAAACTAGCAGCCCAAACAAACACAGCCTTATAAACTAACTATTTGTGATTGAAAAAGAATATTTCAAGACCAGACCATACTATGCCTTCATGTGAATCGAAGTCACTAGAAATTATCTGCAAAATTCTCATCTTGCATATCAATGCAGGTTTGTTTTTATATTTTAAAGGTATTTTTAAAAATTTTAAATTTATTTTATTTTAAATTAATATTTTTAGATATTTTAATGTATTAATATAAAAAATTATTTTAAAAAAAATTTAAAAATTTTATTTTAATATATTTCCAAATAAAAAATAAATTTTAAAAACCAACTAAAGCAAACTTAATTCGAGTGGCTATCGTTACCCTCCAACAAAACTACCTTTTCCCTATTCTGAACGGAGGTAGCTCCAGCTCCCATTCATTTTTAACCCTCACATCCTGACGATGGACATGACGTTCAATCATTTTTTTTCCTTGTTTTGCAGACTTCGTGGCTCACATTCTCACTTACTTTCCACATTTATTCTGGCTACTCAGTGTACTCTTTAATTATAACCTGTAGGTATTATTGAGCTTGAAGGAGAGAAAGAGAAGATGTCTCTAGAGAGCAGTAGCAGGGATAAGAGATGGGGTCTCCAAGGAATGACAGCCCTTGTCACCGGTGGAACCAAAGGGCTCGGGTAATTAGAGCTCCTTCATCTCCTTTCTACCTTCACCTTGCCTGATGTTTATTTTAGTTCCACTGTCTTAATTTCATACAGAAGCCTAAACCTGTTAATTTTATTGGAAGATGATACACTGTTCATAAATCTTTACATTGTTTCTCTACATTAAGGTAACCAAATTTCTTACGTTTGCAAATAAGTTCGGAAATAGACTAAAACTTTAACTCTCTCTATCTTTACTCTTTTTTTTCTTCATTTTTTTCCTTTTTGAGATCTAGATTTAATGATATTCTGGTCCCTTATTTTATAAAATGCTTGTCGATCCGTTAGTATCTCCCTCCAATTTCCTTATAAATGTTTGTTAGAGTTAAAATTGGTAGCTTAAGAATTATATTTGCCTCTTGCTGATTGGTTAAGATTTTGGACAAGTTGATTGTTTACCGTTGGCTACGAAGAGACCAACACTATCCGAAATTCAAATAATAGTTTAGAGCTCGAAAAACCTTTGTTTTTTTTCTTTCGATGCACACTGCATCAAGAATTAAAGTCGTTAATGCCGAAGACTGTTTGCTGATGCATTTTGATCAGTTATGCTATCGTGGAAGAGTTAGCAGCGCTAGGGGCAATTGTTCATACATGTGCGAGGAACCAAGACCAGATCAATGAACGCGTTAGGGAATGGAAGGAGAAGGGTTTCAAAGTTACTGGTTCAGTCTGTGATGTATCCTCTAATGCTGAAAGAGAGAAGCTGATGAAGGAGGTTTCCTCTCTGTTTGATGGGAAGCTTAATATCCTTGTAAGTGAAATTTCACTCTGTCTTTCTTATTGCTTAACACATTCACAGTACTTGAAGTAAGAGGATAGCTCTACTGTGCCTTTGGTGTAAGACATTAGGCATTGTCTTTGGATGGGAAAAGACTCAAAGAGTACAACGACTGATAATTGCGATCCTAAAAAAGTTTCTGTTGTTATTGTTGTTCTTACCCATTCTAGAACCTCACATAAACCAAAAAAAAAAACAAAATACTAGAAGAAAATAAAAATATATATATTAGTGAGAAGAATATAACAAAACACTTATGAAATTGTCGAAGACTGGTTGAGGAAGATCAACATATACAAAATTTGAAAATTTAACAGTGTATCTTTGACTGATGAAAGTTCTATTGGCAAAAAAATTCAATGTAAGGAAGAAAATTCAAAATTTGATGTTTAAGGACTCAATTGAAATTTTTCAAGGTTTAATTGAATTTATTGAGGGTTTAATTGTAAGAAAAATTGATTTTTAAAGTCAATTTAGGCTTTGATTGGAAGAAATTAAAGTCTAAAGGTCGAATTAAAATTTTTAAGAGTTAATTTAATTAAATCAGGGGCTTAATTGCATAAATATTAAAGTTTGATGGGCAATTAAGGACTTGATTGAAGCAATCTAAAATTAAGGATTAAACTGAAAAAGACGTGTAAATGTTTGTGAGAGGCAAATTTTTTTCAAAGGAAAGCCAATAGAAAGTAGTTGTTCAAGGTATACGTTGTTGATCCAAAAATAGGTTCTTTATGGCCTGTTTTTGTTTTTTTATTTTTTATTTTTTATATTTATGTTTACAAACATAAAAAAAGAGGTTTGGAATGCTTAACAAATGATATTGCATTCATCTCTTTGTTATTGTGATTTTTATTTAATGAGATTTTTTTATGTTTTTTATACATTAAATTAAGTTGTTTTTTAAGTTTTTTTATATATACAATATTGATTTTGTTTTTGTTTAACTTAAGTTATGCATATTAAAGCAATGGTGTTTACCCTAGATTTGTTAGGCTTGTTCATGCACAAGATGGGTTTAAAAAATCAAATTTGAATCCATGTTGCATGAACATATAAGTTGTTTTAAGTTGATAGTTTTTTTATATTTGGTACCTCATACTTGATTTTGATGTTTTAATGTTTTTTTATATAGTTTTTTGGTTCAAACATATTTCTGTATGATATTTTGACTTGTTGGGATAAAAAAAGAAGAAACATGTTTTAGAAGTAAAAAATATCAATTTCTGGGTTTGGTAGAGGCTACCTTGGCTAGGAATTTTTCTGGTTTTTTAAGCAATGTTCTTCGTGTTATTGAGAAAAACATTATCTTAGTTCCTATATTTGAACCAATTTTGGTCCATTTCTTTACACATAACCCTTTCTTATGCATGATTAATACTTTGACATGTTTTTTTTTAAATGTTGTTTGGATTTTATAACAAGTTTGTAAAATTTCAAAGCAATATTTTGAGATGTTTTCCTGATATTAAATTAAAAAAATATTTCTTTTAATATACGTGATTATAAACTTATACATAAGACATATTAATGATATTAAATATAAAGAGAATTTATGTTTTTAATGTTGGTATTAGAACGATTAGGTTTTTAATTTGATAAGATAAGGACCTTCTTACCAAGAAGAATTTTTCTTAAGCTTTAGACAAACCAACGGTTAGAAAACATAATATTTTTTTAGTTTATATTAGAGAAATAAATAATGCAGCTTACTTAAGGTAATGCGTACTAGAGGTGTTATTACATTTTCTTTACACAATCAGTCCTTTTACTCAGACTCTAGGACCAGTTAGGGTTTCTAGTGATCAAAATATTAAGTGACGAGTTGTATTTCTTTTTTTTTATTATTGAGAAAGGACAAGGATCCACCCACATCATTCTCGATGATACCGATCCAGAAAAATAATCTTTGCGACGCCACACACGTGCAATTATTATTATTATTATCATCATAACTTGATTAAGAAGCCTTATTTGTTGTACCATAAATGCATATTTGTACCATAAATGCATATAACTTGATTTTGCACAAATAAGTAGTGTTCTATAAATTTTAATCAATAGCCTTTTAAACTCTTCCAAATCTCCAGGTAAACAATGCTGGGACAAACATATATAAAGCGACCTTAGATTACACAGCTGAGGATTTCACATCTCTCATGAACACAAACCTTCAATCTGCTTTCCATTTGTCCCAACTTGCACATCCCCTTTTGAAAGCTTCAGGGGCTGGAAAGATTGTCTTCATGTCTTCCATTATTAGTGTGGTATCTATGAACCCTCAGTATCCTTTGTATTCAGCTTCTAAAGGTACTTAACTACTTCTCTAGACCTGTTTTCTCATTTTAATTTCCCTTCTGTTTCTATTGCAAAAGCTTGTTCTCTTAGGACCTGTCATGACATGTATACTGCAGGTGCAATGAACCAACTTACAAGGAATTTGGCGTGCGAATGGGCTAAGGACAATATAAGGGTTAACGCAGTTGCACCCTGGTTCATCCGAACTCCACTCACAGCACATGTACAACATTCTACAAACTCACGAGTTCTCTAATTAACGTCCTTTCTACATGTTTTTCCCATTCAATTCTCATTGCACAAGTCCAACAAACACAGGTGGATTGTTCTGAACTAACGCGAGACGCTCAGTTCTGCAATATGATTATCTTATCGAACATTGTTATTGCTTCAGTTCTGCAATAATCAGTCTTAGGAACTAGGTGAATTAGATTAATTAACGTCAGCAACACATTTGTTATTATCAAGCTAGTTTTTCTGTGATCATGAGTTATCTAATGCTTTTCCTTAACCATTCAGAGTCTGGATGATGAGAGCATTGTGAAGGAGGTTTTCAATCGAACCCCCATGAGACGCGTTGGGGAACCAGGAGAGGTCTCTTCTGTTGTCGCATTTCTATGCTTGCCTGCACCAGGTTTCTTAACAGGACAAGTCATATGCATTGATGGAGGGATGTCAGTGAATGGCTTTTCCATGGGTTGAAAATTAGCTGCTCTGAGGCGTGAATTCATCTACTTGTTGGATTGAATAAGGCAGTCTATTGCCCTTTGATGATGTTGTGAACTGTCCTGTCAAATCTTATCTTTTGATGATGTTGTGAACTGTCCTGTCAAATAAGAGGATTGTCTCAGACTCTAAGCCTTGAAGCTAATTTAATATTATTTATTTGGGTGTTTTCCATGGTCATTAAACTATTTTTTAATTAATATTTACTTATTTTCAAAGAATATGAGAAGCAACCACAGCAACTAAGGGTGTTTAATTACTTGGTTGTTTCTGTGTTTAAAGCAATCACAACAATTTATTTGTTTGGTAATGCTCAAAGAGTAGATTTTTATTAGTGGGGCCTATTGTTAATTGTGGCACGGTCGCAGGTCTGCAGGAAGCACTGGTGGGGCCTACTGTTAATTGTTTGCAAGAAGCAGCAATTTGATGCTTCTTGAGCTGGAACACTCATGAACAGTGGAGGTTCCGGTCTTACTGGTCCGGTTCAACGCTAAAAATGCATTGAACCGGGTCCGATCTAATAAAATAAAAAATATATTTTTTATTTTTAATTGTGTTTTATTAGAAAAACTAGTGTTAAATATTATTTAATGACACTATATAAATTAGATGGAGATCGCTTGATGACGTAATATTTGCAGAATTAGATCGCAATTCCAATGTTATTCTTGATTATATTTTACCTATGTTGTTGCGCTCTTAAAAACTTTAATGGAACAATAAAAAATATTTTATGTAAAGTATTATTTATTTCATGATATAATAGTAATAGTTAAATCTACAATATTTAAATTAAAAACCATCAATATTAATATATATATTTTTAAAATTATTTTATAACCTCAATTTCAAAAGCATTCTTAACCAAACACATTAAACTACTTTTTCTTCAACCTCAATTTCAACCACAGTTTTAACCAAACACCTATTTTTTCAAACCAATCTCAACTAAAAGTATTTTTAAAAAAACAACTTTTTTCAAACCACAACCACAACAGCTACCGCAATACCAAATACACTCATATGCGGTGGTGTATACAACTTTAGGGAGTGTGTGGTGCGAATCCTATTTTTAAAAAATTTAAATTATTTTTTATTAAAAATTATTTTTTTATATATTTTTAAATTGTTTAATATATGATATCAAAAGTAATTTTTTAAAAATAAAAAATTTTATTTTAATATATATTTTAAATTATTATTCTTATTACAATTTCAAACAGGTATTTATACAAGGTTACTGAATCAAATTTTACAACATTTATAAGTATTTACTTATTTTTATCTTTTTGAGCTCATTTAAATAATTTTAAAACTCAAGTTCGTCTTTCTTTTTTCACTTAAAGTTACAGTATTTTAGATTACCTTCTTTGAATGTTGTTTCCCCTGATCGTTATTATCCTTCTTAGACTATTAACTTTGTGAGGTAAAAAATATTTTCAAAATTCTTATTCCAAAAATATATCATCCAAAGTTAGAATTTCTTCATTTGCATTTAAAAGTTTACTTCGCATTAAACCATAGCACTTAATTTACTCCAAACATAAAGCCAAGAATTTAAATAATTAATTATAAAGAGTTGGCTTGGTGGTTAACGAGGAATATTTCTTTCCTCGACTTCACGAACTCAAACCTTGGGCCAATATCCAAAGAAATTATTAAGTTTTTCTAAATTTACTATATCAATGTGGAGGTTATATTATTAAAATCATCTGGAATAGGAGTTAATTTTGATTTACATGCAAGCTGTTCTAATAATATATTTATTGTCGAAAATAATTTGAATTCTTCAAATTATCTACTCTACTTTAGCATCACAATCACAATCTTAAAGATCATGCTAGGATTTTAGATAATCACATTCTTAAAAATTATATATACTAGAATTAAATATTATCTCTCTCTCTCTCTAAATTTCTGATATAGTTTTAAATTCAAATTCCATATAAATATCATATAGTAATATAAAATTATTCTAGAAATCTCACTCAATCAATTAAGTTTTTGTGTTGAGATGAATTTTTAATTTATTTAATCAATATAATATTATCCATTAGCTCATTCATTTCTTAATTTTGACCTCCAAATGCAAAATAAAAAATCATAATTTTGAGATATTTAATACTTTATCTATTTTCTTATCTTGAATCTTAATGTAACCTGATAAATAAAAAATTCAATTGCTTAATTTATAGTTTTTAAAAGTCAACTTTTTTAGTTAAAATATATTTTTTAATTTTATCATTTCATATTAAAATTGATTTAATATTAAATTTGATAGATTATCTTGATAAATTTAAGCTGAAATTATTAAGATTTCAAAAGAACATCTTGATATTTCTACACAACTTTATAATGTTTTTTTTTTACCCTTTATAATTTTTTTTTATTTTGTATTTTTCCTTAAATTTATTTAAAGTGTGGGTTCAAAAAAAAAAATCTAACTAGGTACATGCCTCATTAATCTTCATTAATAAATCATAAAGAGAGCTCAGAGACAACTCGGAAGTTCTACTAAAAGATCAAAAAGGTTGAAATCCTCTAGCTGATGATGTGAAATCGGTAATCATAAAGAAATGAGGATGATCCTTGATCGGCTATCCATGTTTGAATGATTAAACTTGAGTTAACTTAAATAAATTAAATTAAATCACACCAAATCATGCAGCCGACAAACGCTGAGCATAATTAATTATTCGCCACCCTGATGAACGATCTACATTTCTATATTTTTTTTTCTCATGCATCTTAATTATAACTCAACATGACTGGCCACCACGACAACCACCATTACTCCACCTGTTTTTGTTTTCGAAATGTTATTTCCAGCTTTTCTCCAGACATCCTGAGCTGGCTAGTTTTTGAGTTCGGAACAAGATTCTTTTTTCAGACATTATAAAACTTAGCCAGGTCGGTCGAATCTTTAATTTGGTTTAGGAAAAATAAGGAAGATTTGAAATCTTCATTGGAGTTAAAACTATATATTAGATTAAGACTTGTGATGCGTGATAAGTCATGTTTAATATCAATCAGATCTGGCATTTGTTTAGTTTAAAGGAAATTGATATTAAAATTTGATGGAATTAAGGACTAAGATTCAAATCTTAATTTTTAATGTAAGAACAAGGTGCGAGCACTGTCAACACATCTTTTTAGTTTCAAGAAATCTTTGCTCGTGGACAAAAAAATTAACCAGCACATACATTTATTCAGATAAATCTAGAATTATATTTATGCTCATATAAATGTTAAAAATCCTATCAAGAAAACTTGAAAACTAGCTTTATAGTTTTTCAAATTTATATGGAGTTTAGAATACATATTTTAGAGATTTTTTTTACTGTATTTCCTCACAAGTTTTTCAATTTCTTTCAAATTAAAAAAAAAATACATGAACAATACAATTTTCTTTCTTATATACAGGAAATTTTTAGCAATATGAAAAATTAATTTTTTTGTGTTTTCATATTTTGTTAATGTTATAAATTTATACTTTTTATTATAAATATTTTTTAACAAAAAATAATATATTTTTATGATAGATATTAATTTGAATAAACAAAATTAATATTTCACAATTAGATTATTATAATTAAAAATATTAAAATGATTATTATAAATTATAGTTTTGATTTTTTTTTTATAAAAAACAGTTATAATCATGATGTATTTCTAAGTGTAAGAATTCAACTTCATTATAAACAAATGAATACATTTTTCAATTTTACTTTGAAAAAAAAAAATAGTTTTCTTAGTGAACAGACCCTAAAATTTCTTACCACTTCTTATTTTATTCTAGCAAGTTTTAGTATTTATAGCTTACATGCATTGAACTTGAAGATTAGATCAGAGAAGATATCCAAACCAGAAAGCAATAGCATGGAGAAGAGATGGTCTCTCCAAGGAATGACGGCTCTTGTCACTGGTGGAACCAAAGGGATTGGGTAATCATCTCTAATTTTCCTTCTCCTCTTGAACACCTTGCTTCCTTTAGTTCTAGCTCACAGTCATCGCTAGCTTATATATTCCTGATTCTGGGCTCCATTATATAGACATTTATCAGCTTACCATTGGAATCAGTCATAACAGCAACACTTGTTTGCTAATGCATTATGAACAGTTATGCTGTTGTGGATGAGTTGGCAGCGCTAGGGGCAATCGTGCATACATGTGCGAGGAACCAAGACCAGCTCAATGAACGCATCCGTGAATGGAATGAGAAGGGTTTTAAAGTTACTGGTTCAGTCTGTGATGTATCCTCTGATGCTGAAAGAGAGAAGCTGATGGAGGAGGTTTCCTCTCGCTTTGATGGTAAACTTAATATCCTTGTAAGTAAAATTTCACTCTGTGTCTTTCTTCTTGGTTAACACATTCACAGTACTTGAAGAAGGGCTAGTGATATTATGAGGGAAGTTCTACAGGGCCTTTGGTATAAAACAATAGGCATTTTTTATGGGAAAAGAGAACTGCGATTGATAACTGTTCCAATGATCCTAAGAAAGTTTCAAGGAAAGTGAAAATGAAAACAGTTATTAATATAACTTAATTAAGAAGCCTTAATTGTTGTAGCATAAATGCATATAACTTGATTGTGCACAAATAAGTAGTGTTCTATAAATTTTAATCAATAGCCTTTTAAACTCTTCCAAATCTCCAGGTAAACAATGCTGGGACAAACATATATAAAGCGACCTTAGATTACACAGCTGAGGATTTCACATCTCTCATGAACACAAACCTTCAATCTGCTTTCCATTTGTCCCAACTTGCACATCCCCTTTTGAAAGCTTCAGGGGCTGGAAAGATTGTCTTCATGTCTTCCATTGGTAGTGTGGTATCTGTAAACCCTCAGTATCCTTTGTATTCAGCTTCTAAAGGTACTTAACTAGCTACTTCTCTAGACCTGTTTTCTCATTTTAATTTTCCTTCTGTTTCTATTGCAAAAGCTTGTTCTCTTAGGACCTGTCATGACATGTATACTGCAGGTGCAATGAACCAACTTACAAGGAATTTGGCGTGCGAATGGGCTAAGGACAATATAAGGGTTAACGGAGTTGCGCCCTGGTTCGTCCGAACTCCACTCACAGCACATGTACAGCATCCTACAAACTCACGAGTTCTCTAATTAACGTTTGATCTCCTTTCTACATGTTTTTCCCATTCAATTCTCATTGCACAAGTCCAACAAACACAGGTGGATTGTTCTGAACTAACGCGAGACGCTCAGTTCTGCAATATGATTATCTTATCGAACATTTTTATTGCTTCAGTTCTGCAATAATCAGTCTTAGGAACTAGGTGAATTAGATTAATTAACGTCAGCAACACATTTGTTATTATCAAGCTAGTGTTTCTGTGATCATGAGTTATCTAATGCTTTTCCTTAACCATTCAGAGTCTGGATGATGAGAGCATTGCGAAGGAGGTTTTCAGTCGAACCCCCATGAGACGCGTTGGGGAACCAGGGGAGGTCTCTTCTGTTGTCGCATTTCTATGCTTGCCTGCACCAGGTTTCTTAACAGGACAAATCATATGCGTAGATGGAGGGATGTCAGTGAATGGCTTTTCCATGGGTTGAAAATCAGCTGCTCTGAGGCGTGAATTCATCTACTCTTGTAGGATTGAATAAGGCAGTCTTCTTGCCCTTTGATGATGTTTTTAACTATCCTGCCAAATAAGAGGATTGTCTCAGGCTATCAGCCTCTCAATGACTTGGAGCTAATTTAATATTATTTATTTGGGTGTTTTCAATGATCAATAAACTATCATTTCAATTAATAATTGTTTATTTTCAAAGAATATGGGAAGGATGGATCCAACTTTAAATTAGTGGGCTCATTTCACTCCAGTACTGCAATTTAAATTTTACAGCATTTATATGAGATTAGTTATTTTGATTTTTTTTTCAAATAAAAACTTGGATATATTGGTTATTTTGATATATTTTTTATATATTTTTTTAAAATATAAATTAAAAAGTTCATTTAACATTCAATAATCATCGATGCAAATAAAATTTTTTTGTTATGAATAATTAAAAAAAATTAAAAAAATTAAGAGATGAATTTAAATCTTACAAGATAAGATATTTACTCTTTTGTTTTCATGAATTTATTTATTAAAATCAATAAAAAATAACATAAATAAATAAACATATAAAACTAGATGTATATAAAAAAAATACATAGCCAAACATATTAAAAATGTTATTTCAAAATAACTAAGTTAGGATATTAATTTTGTGAGGCAAGAAATCTTTCAAACAAATTTTCTAAGATAATCTCATCCAAAGTTAGAATTTCTTCATAACTCCCTAAAATTTAACCTTTTTTAGACTTCCCATGCTATTATCATTATAATTATTTTTTCTTCATTTACGTACATTTAGAAGCTGCTTCGCACTAAACCATGACACTTAGTTTACTCTAAACATAAAGCCAAAATTATTAATTGTTTTTTAATACACCAGATCGACGAAGAATATATGCTTTTAAAATCATCTCGAGATATTTAATATTGATTAACGTGTAAAATGGTTCAAGCATATTCTAACAGTCAAGAAAATTTAAATCCTTCAAATTATTATCTACTCTGCTTTGGCATCAATCCCGTCCATAGAAAAATGCAAATGAAGAATTATGGTGTCGAGATATTTAATATTTCATCAAATTTCTTATCTTGAATCTTAATGCAACCCGGAGAAATCGATTTTCAATTGCTTTATTTATATTTTTCGGTAAATAAGCAATAATAATTAAGTTATAGAAATTATTTATTTATTTTCAGTTTTTTCCCGATGCTTCTTCTGATTTTTTTTCTTTAAGGTGCTGAAAGCTTGTTGATGGGCAATCCAAGTGATAAACTTAAATTTAATATGTTTAAAAAATCTTCTAAAATACCAAAAAAAATCTTTATAGAATTAGGTTGTTACGCTCAAGTCCAACTTTTATCAAGGTGTATAGGTTCAGATATAGTAGCACGAAGCCATCTAGGCACACACCTAATGCTAGAAGTGCTGCCTAGCACTCTTGGTGTTTGGCGTGCACCTCGGTATCTATATGGGCTTGGGTTATTATGCCCGAGCCTAATGTACTTGTGCTATTTTAGACAACTTTTCTAGATTTATATTTTTTATTTTTAATAGACTCAAGCATTTTATCTGGATCTAATATTTCCTTGGCAATTTTTCCAATATTTCATGTAATACATATTATTTTGAGGAAAACATAACTCAAAATATCATATAAAAATAATGTGACTGTTCAATCTTTTCTCTTTACAAAAGGTCAAGAATCATAAATCATAAATATCATATAACTCAAAATATTATATAAAAATAATGTGACTGTTCAACCTTTTCTCTAGGTCAAAAATCATAAATCATAAATATCTTATACTATTAAAATATGGTTTTTGATAATATAAAATCTCTTTTCTGCATTTTTTTTTCTTTTCATTTATGGATATTGCACAGGTTCAACAATACAAGTTGAATATATTTAAAAGGGAAGTTAATGATTCTGACATGCTGTGAGCCGATCTCTTCGGTTGTTGCATCTCAATGCCTACCTGCACCCTCCTTCGTAACTGGTGTTGATGGAGGGATGGTCCGTCAATGGCTTCTCCATGGGCTATAAATTGGCACAAATTACAATTTCTTTATTAGCACCACAGCAGATTGGATAAGAGGATTTTTTTTCTTTTTTTCTTTAAATTAATTTTTTTGAAATATTTTTGAATCATTTTAATATATTAATATCAAAATAAAATTTTAAAAATAATAATAAAATATTATTTTAATATATTTCTAAACAAAAAATACTTTAAAAAGCAACCGCATCACACTATCAAACACTATTTCTACCCTTTGCAATCTCCCACATTGTCCATAATTGCATGTATCTCATTCTTTTGCTGCCCATTTCCTTCCTGGTTGTAAGAAAGATTAACCCGTGTGCAGTGTGCTTATCCTCTTGTAATTGTCTTGCTTAATCTAAATGTCCATGGTCAATAGGCCTTTTACTTCAATATATTAATATTGGGCCTTTGGGCCTAGCCCAAATTTAACAACTAAGAAGTTAAATTCAAGAGCACAAAGGTTGGAATCCTCTGCACAATGATGATGATGTGAAGTCGGTGCTTAAAAATATATGAGAATTTGTTTTCTTTCAATGAAATAAAACTAGCATCAAGCTCTTAAAATCTTTGTAAATCTAGTCGAGGATGCTGAGAGTCAAGCAGGGACCAGCATAAGGTGTTCAACGTCCAAGCCAGGTCCGCTTAGCAATATTCAGAGCTCGAGCCGGGACTTGGTCCATGATCCAGACGGGTTCAAGTATGGGACAGCCTAGGTTTAAATGAGATCGGGTCCATGACGTTTAGCGTACCCCAATAAGTGGTTAAGAAAATTGGTTTTTTACACCCTTCTTTTTTTTTTTTTTTTAAGGTTGATATCCGGATGAGTTTACATGTACCTTGACTAATCTTTCGAGACCCTGAAATTAACGATCAGGTAAGTCTCCAATAATCCTGAAGTTTGTAGCATTCAAAATAGTGATTTTTAAATAACAAATTCAAAACCTGATCAATTAACCTACACCACTCAGATTTTTTTAGACTTTTAGTTTGTCTTCTAGAGTTAAGTCGAGTTCAAGACGACAGGAGATGGTGCAGAGGAGATGGTGTAGATTATGCTCAGGCCAGACTTGGAATGTATAAGAGTGACCTGGCCTCGGGGGTTAGGTTCGAGACAATAGAAAGTTTGGTCGGAACATGAATATTAGGGGATCGGTTCCCGAACACCAAGAGAGGTGCATGGGGATCAGGCTTGGACTCGAGGATATAGCAAGGCTTCAATCTAGGGTCCATGGAGATCAGGCCTAGATTTGGTCTCAACATTTGATAAGTTTTTGTTTCCTTTTAAATCTAAAAAAACTTTTCTGTTCCTTCTTTTCCTTTCCATCATCAATGCGGCGAATATAATTTTTCTTGGATGACGGAAAGTGTCTAGAATCAACATGGCAGAGAGACGGATTTTGACAGAGTAAGGATCTTATGATAAAACATATCCAGAAATTTAAAATTGTGTAAAAAACAAAAAAATCATTGCTCGGCAAAGGTGCCAGCTTTCTCTTCTCTAATGAAAAAAAACCATCCACTACTTGTAAATAGGGACATGATTATTCTAAATCTTTGAATTATAGTATCCTGACTCGAAAAAAAATGTTGATTCTGCTTCAACTAGTATTTAATTTCTTAATTGAGACAGAAACAAAAAAAATCCGGAAACAATATCATAATGTAATACTTTTAATTTTTATATTTTCTCTTCATTTTTATTTAACACCAAATGAAGTCTCTCTAAATGTACTTGCTTTTTTCATATGAATGAGATTAATAATTTATTAATAATCAGTTAAGAAAACAGAGTACAAGCCAAAGGAGGGAGTGGCTAGAACAAACCATAATGGTTAAACTTGGTTTAATTTAATAGATTAACTCAAGAAATCTTCTGATTCAAAATTTAATTTAAATTGAATTGGTTTTGATTTTGATTCAATCAAATTTGGTTAACCTGATTAAGTTAATTTATGATTTAATTGATTTAATTAGATGCTTTAATTTTTTTAAAAAAAATAACAAAAAATTAAAATAATGTGGTTTTAAATAAAAATTATAGATTAAAATTGATTTGGCAGCTCAGTAACCAAGGTTCCTTTTCAAAGTAAGACATGGTCGGTTGTGATAAGTATGGAACAAACATGACTTCCCAACAAAACTAAAGGATAAAAAGAGGCCAACAACCTTTCCCAAAAACAAAAGCTAAACCCCAAAATCCACAGCAGCAGCAACAGCACTAATGGAGATAGCTAGGAATGAGTGAGCAAGGAACTAGAGCCAAACATGGAAAAGACCAGCAAAGAACATAGCCATAGCCAGACACATTGAAAAGAAATTAGCCTGCACAAACAGTTGAGAAAATAAAATAAGTCCCTGGAGTAACAGAAACCAGCAAGGAGGCCCCTCCCTAACAAAAACCTTGCAGCTTACCTTTCACTTCTTTTCTCAACTTGTCAAAAAATATTATCTTAATTAAAAAATTGAAGTTGTCAGGTGAAATTTTAAGATATAATTTATATAATTATCTAACACACCTCCTCAAGTAAAGACCTTTTGAACGTGATGACCATCTGAGTTTGAAATTTACATAGCACAGGTTCATATTATTATGTTTAATTTTTATTAAATAGATGAACTCGTGATCACTTGATCAACAAAACTCTGATATCATGTCAAAGAATTATCTCACCCAAAAACTTAAACTATTAAATGAAATCTCATGACATGATTTATAACTTTCTAAGCATTCTTGAGTCTAATATTACCAACAACAATATTACAATAACAACGATCACTATAAATATTACCATTTGCGCTAATCTTCGTATAGTTCTTATTGAAAAGCATTTCAGATCACAATTTATAATTACTTGTTTTCACATGTCTATCTTATTATAGATTTCATGTTCATCTTTTACAGATTTTATGACTTTTGATGTTACAAAGCAGTCGAAAGTTACCAAGAGAGTATTGTTCATTCAATGAGATTATTCACACCCTTTTTCCCCTTCAAGTGATGAAGCTGGAGATATTTGTCAAAGGGGCAAATATTTTCTTTCATAAGTATGAAATTTATGAGGGAAGGATGGTGCATTTTATTTGGAAATATAATGCAACAACAATGTTCATTCTATGTTCCATGTTTTGTTAGTGATTTACACTTTTGCATTATTCAAATTGATATACAAAGAGTCACTGTCTAGATTATCTCTTGAATCACATACTGTATTTTTCTTTATTCAGGGTTTGAGATTCAACATGCTGATCACTTTAAAGTTTAAAGATTTCGCAGAAAATTAATTTAACCAAGAAATAGTGTACTTTTATATGGAACAAATGATTAAAATTGGAAGCCTTCAACAACATTTTACCCTACTGGAAAACTAGCAAGTAAAACAGATAGGATGAGAGAGAGAGAGTCAGTCAGTCAGTCTAGTGTTAGAATCTTCCAAAATAATACTCAGAGCTTGTGTCAAGAATTAAAAATATGATTTCTGCACCTACCTATGGAGTCTTGACCCTTCAATAGTCCTTGAAAATGGAAATCATATCTCAGAACAACGGTGAAGATCTTATCTTTAAAAATGGAATATTGTACAGTCCTCCACTTGTAAAGTTACACAGTAAGAAACATCCTCTTTAGTTCAATTTAATTCATTCAGTTACAGTAAATTGTTTCAATCATCCAAGTCTTGCAGCTATAAATAAAAACACCAAAAAAATAGCTAGCTTTGCTGTAACATTTTAGCCTCAAAAGTGAGATTTCTCCACTAATAATTGCAAGAGGCTACACGTAAAATGGCCTGCTTTGGCAGCCTCACCACAAGCACTAATTTTACTGTACTCTGCTTGTGGATGTGGCTTGTCTCCATGTTAAAATCGGATCCTGAAGCTTCTTATACTATATATATGTAGCACTGCAAGGTTTGCAGTTGATCAAAAAGCCACTGGGTGATTAAGCTCAATTATTGACCAAGATCTAATTAATACTTGAAACTTAAAATATGTTCACCAACCAAAAATAATAGAAAAACAGAAATATTAGAGACATTATTATGAACCAAAAGACTATTGTTTTGGCCCTGGTCCCGTGGAGACATTATTATTATCTTTTTATTGAGTGAAATTCGAAACATGCCAATTCATGGTCTATGTGTTAAGATTTACCGAACAATACTTAATTATCAGTTGCCCCTTTTATCAATTCATTGTCATAAACTTTATTCTCTTTGAATCTGTTTTCTCTTAAAAGACACTCAACCCTACCACCATATCAACTTTTTGCCTAGGGATTCGACCGTGAACATCGTACAATTTGATGAGGCTATAATTATGATCTCCAATGCACAAATGATTTTGATTTGATGCCACAAACATAAGATCATCAATACCCTATTCTAGTCCTACGCAAGGTGGTCAAGTGGATTATTATAAGGGTACATGAATCTTTCAATGTGCATGATGTGTTAAAAGAAATTCAGAGACGCAGAGAAAGGTTGGTTCTTCTAAAGCTGTTCAATCATGGCAGCCTTCTCTCGTATTTCACTTTTATGAAGGTTTTGATACATCACCTTTAAGCTTTTCTGAGTTCAAAATATTTGATACTGAGAGTTTTCTTCCTTCTGACTTTCTGAAAGATAATGGACATGCATTATTTATCTAGCCAAGTGAATTATTTTTGCTGTAGTTCTAATCCCACGTCTCTTTTTTAAAGCTACTGGTGGTAGAGCTATATAATGTAATCCTTTTTTTTTAAATAATAATAATTTGATCATCTTAATTCAGAGCCAAAACCTGATAGAGGGAGACATAAGGTCCCGCGGATTGACAGACTTGAAAGGTGTAATTGGCAAAAGTTTCAGCCATGGCCAATTCAAGAATCCACAGTATTAGAAATTGCAGCAGAAATAATGCTTATAATATATAGAGGTTGGCACAGTAGATCTTTAAAAAAGAAATAGAGAATAAAGGAGAATACTAGCACAACACTAGAACAAAAAAAATATGCATGGGCAAGACATTAAAGAAGGTTTGAATTGACCAAGCATTTATGTATGGCTCATACACAAGATGCTCTAAGATAACTACAAAAAGAAAGGGTAAAAAAAAGTTACAAAACAAAGGAACAGAAACATCCAAATTAGACCAACTAGAGAAAGCTACACTAAGGATAAAATAGCAAAGACATTAGTTGCAATAAGCCTTTCAGAGACTGCCAAAAAATGCAGAAATTGCCCGCATATGGTATGTCGAGGCAAAAAGAGGGCCAATCACAAAGGAAAATTAATAGTAAACTTTCTAACAATTCAGCATAGACTCTTCTTGAATCCTACCTAGCATCTGATACACAGCTGTAGCAATCTCATCCACAGAACTCAGCTTACAATCATCTTCTACCTGCAATAATAGTCAAATTAGTTGTTTTGTTTTTCCCTTGACTAAAAGGATATATATTAACTTAATTTATTGATAAACTTGCTCTAATATAATTACCTTGACACTTAGAGAATAAAGCACAATTTGATCAACTGTTGAGACATTTAGGTGAAGAACAGTGAGCCGCATACTATGCAGAGCAGAAACAACCTTCAAGAGCTGTTTCGGCCGCCTTTTCGATCTTATTTTGAGGTTCGCATGACTCTCCACCATGGTCACTTCTATGTCAGCTATAGCAGATTGAGACTTCATCAGTTTTTCATCCTTGCCAGCCGAGCTTTCGCAATGAATTGAGCTTGTTGTGTACTGTGGAAATATAAAGAATTTAGAGAAAGGCAGTGAAGAAACATGTTGCTGATCATCACCATTTGGTTTTTCTTTCATTTCTTTACAGGCACCAAGAACTTGTAACTTTTGTTCAAGCTCCTTGACAAAATTAATGGCGCCTCCAATAATTGAAGCTTGATCACCCTACAAAAATTTACTGCTTAATTAAGAGAAAGAAACTTTGCAGGTCATAGAAGAAGTTATCAAGAAATGAAATTGAGCGAGTAAATGAGGAAGATAGGGAATGAGAGGGATACCCTTTGAACGTAGGACTCAGGCATTAAAGATCTCAGAACTGAAAGATACTCATTCATTTGCTTTCTTCGGTTTCTCTCTACAGCAATGTGAGTCATTCTCTGATTCTCAATCTCTTCTTTGTTCTTCTTACACCTTGACCTCCTTCTCTTAACACGAGTAGCAGGCATTGCTGATGATTCACCCAAGTGGTGATGATGATCACTAGTTGGAGTAGTACTCATTAATCCATTTGCTGCATTAATGCTAGCTTCTGATAAGGATGGAATGTTGCTACAAGTTAATTGCAAATCACTGAACGGAGGCACCATGGAATCAGGTGGCGGCAAAGGGTTCCAATCCCCATGAAGAAATGTTTCTGTTTGGTTCTCGAGAAAATACGAAGAGCAGCTTTTGTCTTGATCTTCTTCATTTTGGTCTAGGCCAAAGTCATAGCTCCAATTCCCACCTGGAAAATTGTAGAGTTCTTTGCTGCTGTGGCCAAACCAGTCTTGTTGAAAGACTGCAGCCTCTAATGCCATCTCTTTCGCACTCTTTCTTTCTTTTCAGAAACGCAGTGTATTTCTTCCTTCTTCCCTTTTCCCTCTTAAATGCAACACAAAGAGAGAAGAGTTGCAGCACAGAAACCACCCAAAAAGAAGAAAGGCTTTCTGCTTTTTGGGTCTTGTATGGATGGAGAAACTGAGCTTTTAAAGGCCTTGTTATGAAACAAATTATCTACAGCACATTGCACGTGAAAATGGTATTGGTTTTTTGTTGAAAAAAGAGAGGAGAGTATACAAAGAAATTGGATTTTCCTTAGAAGATGACAGGCGTTTATATATGTGCGTTATTTATCTTCTTATTTCCTTCTTAACAAGTACTCTCTCGGTATTTAAATAATTACTCAATAAAAAACTCATTTTGATTTATTTCTAATTAATTGTATGTTAAGTTAAAAAAATGCAATCAACTTGTTGAGAATAAACATAAAACTTATAATTTTAAAAAATATTATTCTAACTTCTTAAAATTATAATTTACATCCATGATCATAAACGTAGGTGAATAAGAAAAAAATAAAATTTTAAGAATTTATCATATAAAAATCTATTACCAACCAATTATATAAATATATCCTAGAAGATATATATATTTATGAACAAATGGAATAGAGTTAGGCTCAAAAAAGAATCTGATCATTTTACGCTAATTGCTTGACAACAAAAAATCATGACTTTTGATTTAATCATTAAATTTAGCTTAATTTTTTCTAGAAGATTTTCAAGATCCAATTCTACAGTGAGGTTAGCACCCTTGTGTCAGGCCTCCTCCAAAAGACCTCAAATTAGACTACAAAGATTTTGTTTGAGCCAATTTTATTATTTTTTTTAGATTTTTTTGAATTTTATGTTAGTTTTAAATTTCTTGTTATTTTTCCTTTTTGTTTAGGGTTTTTTTTCCTTGTTAAGATATTTTTTAGACTATTTATTCTTATAATTTTTTAATTTTACAATTAATTAAAGAATTCAAAATTGAGTATATTATTGAAGTTAAAAGCAAGTTATAATTCACACAATCACATCAAAATTAAGGAATTCAAAATAATTTTATTTCTTGTAACTTAGTTTGAAATTTGAATCCTAATAAACTAGAAAGAATTACATTAATTGTTAAGTCTTCTTTCTTCCATGAATTGTGAATAAGATTTGATCAATGATTTTATCCTGTTGGATATGCTAAATAACTACAGCCAATGAAACTTGAAACTTGAATTCTTGGCCACATATTGCCTACTCTCTGGTTGACGGCAAGCAAGTTCTTATATATATATATATATATATAAACACTAATTGTGGCATTTACGACACAATTGTCAATTCTATATAAAAAAAAAAACAAAAAAAAAACTCTTTTATTAATTGAATGAAAATGATATTAACAGAAGTATCTGATTTAGGGCAGAAACTGACATAAGCGTTATTCATGTAGCCTACAATAGCCAATTTCTTATTTTGTCTTCTATTTTATTTTTTTTATTTATGCAGCTGAAAATGATTGACTTGACTTGGGCTTGGTATTTTAAGGGCTACATATCTCGAAAACATTGAGAAAAAAAAGGGAGAAAAAATAAGAAATTAAATTTTAAATGCTAACTAAATTAAAAATGGCAGTTTACTAATTTTGTTTAATTTTTTTTTTACTGCCAAAAAAAAACTAGAAAAATTGTGCCTTGGCCACACAATATTAAATTCTTGTAATATATCTATAACCATGTTGTTTCATCTCTTGAGCAAAAAATAAATAAAAATAAAAATAAAAATTGCACTCTCTTATGAATGTTGTGAAGTCCCATCTCCCCCAGGTTTTAAGACACTGCTAGCTAAACACCATATGCAGCAACAAAGGGTCACCTTCCTCTAGTTTCGTTCATTTGTTTGAATTAATTAAGTCCCTGAATTTTATGTCGACCATTTTACTTTATACTGCTGAGAGTACGTGCCTGCATCTTGATATGATATACGGAGAGCGAGTGACACGCGCCACCATGAACCACCACAATTTGCGAACTGAAACAGGAAGGTTCGTCATTTGGTAATAATAGGGCCGGATGTACGAGCTCATTGAGATATGTGAAGATAAAAAAGGCTGACAAAGCAGAGATTCTTACAGTGAGGAAAGCAAAGAAAGCTGAAAGTTACATTGCTTTGATTTGTCTGATAGATTTGTACGTGAGGAATCCATGTGACGAAACAAACAAGCCATTCATATTGTACTTTACATTATTATTTGGTGTATAGCACTGTTAGTATTTTATTTTATTATGTATCGATTGCTTACCCAAGAGTACTGTAAATGGCAGCTTCTGTTTCTACAGTTCCAAAAGAATGTGACTCCCTATGCAAGTGCTTCAGTGATTTGGTAAGACATCACCGTTAAAAAAATGTTTTCTTTATTGTAAAATAACAGCAGTAAAAAAATATTTAGAAAATTAGTATTATTTAGAGAGTTATAATTGGTATATATGACACGAGGCTCGCGTGTTGCATATGGTATTTGTGATTTTTTTAATAGGCTAATCTTGAAGCAATTTATTATTCCATCAACTTTTTATCTAAAAAAACATCAATTTACACAATTCAAATAATCAGTTTTCCAACATCAAAACACAATTTATATAAGAAGCATATAATATATTCAATCATAAATAACAAATTTAAACTAACGATTAACATAACATAACATAACAGTTTGGGGGAGGTGATGCCTTGATAAATTGATTTTTTAAGGTTCTAAAATAGATTTTTTACACCCAAAAACCTTAGCCTATATTTTCTAGCCACCATTGTGGTGGCCAGATTATGGATAGGTAAATAACATGTCGTCTACCTTAATTATTTTCAAAAATATAAGGTGGGCCCCTTTTCAAAAAAAATTAATCTAGCCGAGACATGCAGGCCTACACAGGACCACGCTCCGAAGCTTTTTTTAATGCCTAGACGAGCTGGGCAATCGAGGCTCGTGCACTTAATCTGATTTTTTTTTTTATTTTTTCCTTTAAAATATCAATTTTTTTATGGTTAATTGTGCTTTTGATATAATTTATATTTACAAGAAAATTAAAACATATGTGATTTTTTTAAAAAAATATATGGGTTTGTTTGTTTAGTTTTTTTTTTTTGTGATTACATTATATCTTTTCATTTTCTCCTTTTTACATATGTTTTAAATATAATATTTTAAAAATTTGTAACTAGATTCTCACTTTATTATTATTAATTGGATGATAACCTTTTTATTGGTTTGGATTTTCAAATTTAAGTTTTTCTTAATTTTTATTTTTATATATATAGTTTCATTTTTCAAGCAATGACCTTATTAGTCAATGTACAAATTCTTGACAAGTACATAGGATTCAACATATTTAGTTGAGTAGAATCTATTAAAAAAAATTCCAAGGAAAAAATCTACAAAAAACAAGAATACAAGGGAAAACATGTCATTATCCCATTTTTATTAGTTAAATGCATAGATAATTGACACATGCATGATCTCTTAACTAAAAATATTAGATAAAAGGATATAAATTTTAATACATATAGTTTTTAATATATAGAATCCAAAACAAATAATAAGAAAAAAAATCAGTAGGCCATACAAAAATATAATATCACAAGTTTTAAAAGATTAGGTTTAATTATAAAGGTAAAAAGTTTAATTGTTCCGAAGCTTAGCGCAAGAATTAACCTATTTAATATGCATAGTTTTATTAAATGAACCAGTGTGAAGAAAATTTGACAAAAAAATACTGGCTAATATAAATAAAATTATTCAATTAAGAAATGTCTCAAACTTCAAGAAAAATTTAATAAATTCTTTTTGAATACTATTCTCAAAATTAAACCTATATATATATATATATATATATATATATATATATATATATATATATATATATATATATATAAAGCAGTAACCCTTTTGAGACGAAAATTGAGCATGCAATATTTTACAGGCTCACTTGAGTTTTTTCTTTATTTTTATTTAAAAAAAAAAAAAAAAACAATGTGCAAGAGAGACGATAACGATTTAAGTTCAGAACTAGGTACAGACAGTAAGTACAAATCAATACGTATTGACATCATTCTCTTTAATTTCTTCCTTTTGTTTTCGTTCAAATTCCAAAAACCCATTGGAATCTCATCGATCCATGCATTAACTAATCAATCCTTTAAGTAATTTTGAACAGCAATAAACTATATATATATATATATATATATATATATATATATATATATATAAGCTTCTTCCAAGTATCTCGTACCCAATAATCTTATCCCATTAATTAATCAATAATCTAAGTTGCTTTCTGAGGTTCTTTAGCCACAACATTATTGACATCTTTTCAGTGGTCCTAGTTCTACAGCAAGTAAAGTACACAGTAATTTTATACCTCCTAGTCGGCATGTAGGTTTAATTATGCACTTGGCACTTAGCTATGGGAACTAAAATTTGAATCAGTAAACTAGGTTCAATTATAGAAGATTGAGATCAAGAGGTTTGTTTTTCATGTGATTTTAGGTTCGAGCCTTGTGGTTGCTAATATGATGGCTATTAGAGGTTTACATGGTCGTTAACTTCAGGGCCCGTGAGATTAGTCGAGATGCGCACAAACTGACTCATACACCACGTTAATAAATAAAAAATTGAATCCTGTAATTTTAAATCCATCAGTCACTAATAATAGTAAAGTATGTAGACATTCCATCATAAAGAAGAAGAAAAAAAGTTGTAGGACATAATAAAACAAATGCTGCACTGCTAATTTTTTTGCTTTTGTGTGAGCAATCAATTATCAAGCAATATGATTTGATACACAGAACTGTGATGCAAATATTAAAATTCATTAAACATCTTGATAAATGAGTGGGTCATTAGATTATAATTAAGGCTAATTAGTCGGCTTGAACAGTTTGTTGGCTGTTACTGGTTTTTCTCCATATACTTTGGCTGATGTTGTATCTTACATTCATAAAATCATTTGATTGTCTTTATTTATTTCTTGAGTATTAAACTAAGTGAAAGAAAAAAGAAAAAAAAGCAGGACAAAAGATTAGAGTATTTATGAATCTTATAAGAATGTTCGGACAGGTAGACCAGACAGGAAAAAAAATAAACATTTTGTCTAAAAAAATAAACTGTCTCACTCTACTTGATATATAATCAAAACCCAAAATCTTTTATATATTAAGTGGTTCATGCATCGGCAATCCAACAAATTTAGGGCAATTGACTGATTGTCTTTATATGAGAAATGTCATCGTTGCCTATTGCTGCCAATATCTATACTCAATCCGTACCATCTGCTTTCACACTATTTATAGGTTTTGTGTGTTTTTTCTTTCTTTCTTCCTAATTGTATTTGAGAAGAATAGTGGAACTTGAATGGGAGAGTTCACTCACTTCCATTTAATCATATTGGAATACAATTTGTCACCGTTGATGGTTTGGTTTTTGGCACTGGTAGACATTTTTATCTTTTTTCTTCTCTCTTTTACCTCCATAAAAATTACAGTTTGACCATTTTGATTGTTGATATTTCAACTTTAGTTCTTATTCTTTTGATTTCTAATTTTTGGTATTGGCTCTTTTTGTAGAAGTTTTATTTATTTTCAATTTCAACCTTTAATCTCAATTTACCAAATATTATATTCTCCAATGTGGTCCTTATTATTTGAATTTCAAATTTTTCTCTCTGGTCTTTTTTTAAAAGTTTTAGTAGTTTTTAATTTCATTATTCAATTCAAATTGTTGTTATTATATTTTTCAATTTTGCCCTCATGTTTTGATTTCTAATTTTTTTCTTCGTTGATTTGTAAAACTTTTTTTTATATAGTTATACCATTTTATTACAATATTGTTTTTTATTTAGCCAAATACAAAGTTGCCCCTGAACTGATTTGATAATTACAAAAAAACATTGTGAAAAAAAAACACCATTTGCCCTTAGGCTTAAAGTTTTTTATTTTAAGGGTATTTCGTTATTTCATGGTATATTTTAATTGTTTATTATTTTTTATATCTAATAAAATACTGAATTTCCCCTCAACTTAAATTCCAATAATGAAAACACCATTATGAAAAACAAAAATACCCCTTCACACTAGTGTTTTTTTTTCTTCCAATGTATTTTGGTCGTTTCACTATGCAATTAATATGGAAAAAAAAATATTTATCCCCAATCAAATTAGAAAATAACAAATGGGCAATGTGAAAAGACTCCAATTCCCTTGGACGCCCGTGTTAAGTTTTTTAGATTGAAGGAAAAAGGAGTCTTTACACTATTCTAGAGAACAGTGTAAATGTATTTGCAGCTACAGTGGTTTCTAAAGGCCAATTAACTCTTTTTAATAGTAGATCACGAATATTTTCAATGATCAAATTAAAAAAGAAGAAGAAGAATAAGTTAATAGCTATTGTGAAAACACTATAGGCATAGATTCATTGTATTGTGGATTGGAACAATGCAATAATATCTTTCCCTCCAAGACCAAAAACAAATGAACTTCCTTCGAGGGTAAAATGATCTTTTTCACGGGATCTGTTTGTCATTATAAAATTAATTAGGGTTTTAATGGTCTTTCCACTTATTTTTAACACAATAAAAACTATAGATTTACCCTCAAAAGAAAAAAAGGGTACAAGGGGCTTTGACATCATTTTCTTTTTTAAAAAAACAATAAAATAAAATTAGTGCCTTTAAAGAAAAAAAATTTAAAAATAATTTCTATAAGCTTTTTCATTTTTTTCATGTGTTTTTTTTATGTTGTAATCAAGTTGGTTAAAGACAATTTAGTACTTTAATAAATATAAAATATTAAAGAAAAATGGCTACTACATGCTACAGTAAAGGTATAAGGCAAGATTGAAAGTTAAGAGAGCACTCAAGAACAAATAGGTGTTCAAGTTGAGAATTGAAGAAAATTGCTCATAGTAATGGTATAAGGCAAAATTGGTTATGAAAGATTTCAATTATAAGAAGGGAAATGATTTTGAAAAAATCTTTTCACCCGTGGTCAAAGATGTCTTTAATCCGAGTTGTGCTCGATTTAGCCACTAGTTTGAATCTTGAAGTTGAATAACTTGATGACTAAAATGGGGAGATCTATATGGAGAAGCTTCATCCTTTGATGGTAGAGTATGGTTATGATAGAACCACTTACGATCATTATGTGTTTATAAAAAGGTTTTATGATGGCAACTTCATTATTCTCTAGCTATATATGGATGATATGTTGATTGTTGGCCAGAATACTGAGAAGATGAAAAGTTTGAAAGAAATTTAGGTAAGTCTTTTGCAATTAAAGACCCAAGACCTACAAAACAGATTATTGACATAAATATTCCTTGTGACGGTATGAATAGGAAACTTTGGCTATCTTAGGAAAAGTATGCTAAAACAATACTTGCGAGCTTCAATATGACCATGTCAACCTATTTGTTCTCTACTTGTAAGCCACTTTAAGCTAAGTTCTAAATAATTTTTTTCAAGTGATGAAGAAAGAAATGAGATGAAGGAGGATTCTCATACATTCATAGTTGGTAGCTTGATATATATCTTGGTTTGCAGAAGGCCAAATATAGCTCTTGTTGTTGGCATGGTTAAATAGTTCCTCTCAAATCTTGGTGAAGAACAATGATCAATAGTAAAATGGATTCTCAAGTATCTCAAATGTACTTCTAGTTTTAGTTTATGTTTTGATAATGATAAACATGTGCTAAATTGATACACAAATACAAATATGGATGTTGATGTTAATTCTAGAAATTCCACATTAAGATATTTAATGACCTTTGTAGGGGAAAAGTTTCATGGCAATCAAGGTCGCAAAAATATGTTGCGTTATCCACTACAAAGATTATTGGTCTTATTAAAGAGGGTAAATATATAGTAGTTATAGATGAAGAAGTTCTTATATGAAGTTGACCTAATGCAAGAGAACTTCGTATTTCATTGAAATAGTCAGAGTGTAATCCATCTTAGTAAGCATCCTACTTTTCATTCATGACCAAAGAAAATTGAGGTTAGATACCAATGAATTTGAGATGCTATAAAGATGAAATCTTTTACTATTAAGAAGGTCTATATTGATGATTATGTGTCAAATATGATGGCCAAGCCTTTACTAAGATAAAATTTTGAGTTCTATAGAAGGAAATTGATGTTAATGAAGCCTTCTAAAAGAATTCAAATAAGGAGAATTATTGGGTTTGGTCCCTTCTTTTTTGGGCTATAACCCAAAAACTAAGAAAAAATAGGTAAAGGTTTAAATCCTTTTAGGTCATATAAATGGTTAGGTATAAAAACCTAACTTTGGCTTATTTTTTTATGAACCAACATATGCAAAAGAAAATGAGAGAGGGAAAGCTTTTGACCAAAAAGTGAGAGAGTGTGGAGAAAAAGTGTGTTCTTCATCTTTATGCCTCAATTGGATGATGACTTGTTACCCAATTAAGATGAGATTATGATATGTTATTTGCAACGATGAGCTCTTCAATTTAGACAATGTTGATCATTGAAAAGCTTCCACCTTTGGGTATTTCATAAAGATCTAATTGATGAGATCTAGCTCTTTTTATTTGTTATTGTTGATGAAATTCATCCTTGTGATGATGAATTTAGTGATTTGATATATATAGTTATTTTATATATATATATATATATATATATATATATATATATATATATATATATATATATATATATATGCTCTAGCTGATCTAGGAAAGAACTTTGTGATCATATTATTTCAATTAGTGGAAGAGTTTGTGTTGATTACAGTCCTGTGGCTTTTCCCTACACGGGGTTTTCCACATAAAAATTTCTTGTGTTGTATGTTTATTTAATTTTCACATTTAATTGTGTTGATTGGTTGACCCTATTTTTAATTGCACAAAGAGAAAAAGAAATTGAGACTTTGGATTGTAGATTTGGTTATATTGGTTATATTGGTGTCTTTTTCCAATATGTTATTGTCTCAAGATAGAAGAAACGAGGATATTGAAGACAAAGATAACATGTCTTCATGTATTTTCTGTTTTGAAAGTATAAAAATTCACTCCAAAACTATCTCAAATACAAATTAATTTCATATCTTCATTTTTATCTCTTCATCCAAATAATTTTATGTTCATATCGTCTTCCTCTCTTTTATTTCAAAACAGTAACCAAACGTTAGTTGAAGGAGCATGGTTATATAATACCTCATGTTAAAAAGCAAAGGAAATGCATTTTTATTTAGAATATCCAACCATCCTATACAAATTTTTGTACATGTAATATTCAAAATTCTTAAACTATCAATCAAGACATTTATTTTATTTTATTCTAGAAAACATTCCAAACCATGAATAGATGCATGGTTCTACAATATCTCTTTGTTAAAAAGTATAGAATATGTTTTCTATGCAATGTTGAAAAAGCTCAAACTATCTCAAGACAATTTTCTATCTCATCCTAGAAAACTTTTTGAAACTATGAAAATGCATGGTTTGATAATACTTAAGTTTGAAATATCTAGTTTAACAAATGTAACATGATATCGTATGTTAAACATCTGATTATATCATGACTCTGTTGAATCAGATGTTTCAAACATTCAGCCATTTATTACAGATTTTTGTATAAATTATTCAAAAGTTTCAAGCATCTATCAAGACATTTTTCTATCTCATCCTAGAAAACATTTCACAACTAGTGCGAGTGAAGAATCCGAAAGCACTTGAGAAAGTGCCAACAAATGTCATAGACAACTAATGCAGCTGGAGTTAGCAGGTGTAAAATTTTGATTTTTTTTCCCTTATGATTTAAAATTGGTCTGTCAGAGGTGTTAGCTAATTGGCATGCATAATCCATTGGATCCTATAAATGGGAAGAAAAATAATTGAAATAGCTAGATTCTAGACCCTCCAATGTCCTGATACGCGTTGTCATAAGTTACGACAGAACTTTCTGCCTAATCGTCCATTCTTTATTAGAAAACTCATTAAACTTTGGAACACACAATCCCATATTTTATGCCTCCATCCTCCCTTCCCTGCCATCATATAGCCAATATTTTACACCGCCACCCTACAAAATCAAACTTGGACATCAACTAATTTGGTAATAGAATTATAACTTTGACAATTTTCATTCTGCTTGTGTAACCTAATTTTTCTGATTTCTCGAAATCCAAGCTCTAAAAAATGAAAGACTCCATGTGTGTCTACACACACACACACACACACACACACACACACACACACTCAACTCCTCATTAATTGCCTGTCAACCAAACACACACGTAATGAATAAAAGAAAACAAAAATCAAATATTCGACCACCACCAAGAATTAAAATAAGGGAAAAAAAAATGAAGTGTCTAAAAGGGATTGGATGACCGGTCCGAGGATCCTAAAAATTGAGCAGGTAAAGTCCTTTGCTTTCTAATATTATTAAAGTGACCATAATTGAGACTAGCTAGGCCGATTACATCAGGCGTTAGGGCTTAGGCCAATCAATCTTTAGACTACTTCCAAGATTGATCCTCACAACAACAACAAAAAAAAAACGCAAGATGCAACGTGCTAGCTAAGCCACTAATTAATGGAAACGGTCTTCCAAATCCAAGTCAAAACCTTCTCCAAATAAGTAATTATACGTACCAAGTCAACATTAAATTAATTGCATCAACTAACTCACATCTCTTTTTAGTGAGGTTTAAAGTTCAGATGCAATGGATGCCGCCTTCCTCAGGGAGTTGGTACTGTTCATAGAAAGCAAAGGGGCTTACCATCTGGACATATGTAGGTTTGAACTTTGAAGAGTTGAGAAGGATTTGGTTTGACCAAATGGCGATCGATAGGGATACTGGCAACTTTGGCAGTATCCATTCGAGTTGTGAATGAAACCAAATTGTTTTCAAGGATTTAGATTTTGTTGTTGTTGATTGAGGGTGAATTGTGTTACTGAGATCTCAGCTGGCCTATTTTAGGTTTTGTCCCTTTTCTGAAATCTTGAAATCTAAGGAAATGACCCCTATGTATCACAGCTCACCCTCTACTTAATTAGGCCATACGTAAGTATGTTTAGACACACTAACTTACCTAACAATTAACATTTCATTCAATTTTTTATGTATTTTCTATAGGGTCTATACTAATTAATCTATATTATCTTCGACAAACACGCATTATACAGAGCAATTAAGTCAAGAAATGACCTTAAAAATTTCATAATATAGTTTTTTCTTCAGCTGTTGTCCAAAGCAGTTTAGAAAAGAGCAAGTGTTCAAGATACACATGTCTAATCTGTTCCAGAATATAAGGATTCCTGCTCATAGCTATGGAAGACTCCAATTTAAAAGTCCCAAGGTAATGTTCTTGGTGGTATATATATATATATATATATATATATATATATATTCCCATATCATAAATTATTGATCCAAGTAGTCCACAACTATATATGTATAACTTGTGATCAGATGCTTTGTATCTTGATTAAATATATGTCTCTTCTAATTTTATATATAATATCAAGATAGATTATGTCAAGCCAGTATAGTTCTACAATTTTTTTTATAGGCCAATTACCGTTATATATGTGAATAAATGTAGGAAGAAAAACAAATAATTCTATTAGACACAATAAAAAATTGAAAAAAAATTGAATATTATGGTATTATGAAAACTTCTTTCAGGAATAAGAAATTCGGTAATATGGAGAAATATTACTGAAAGAGATTATTAAACATTCAAAGGAGGAAGTCGGCTATTATTTTATCTAAAACCTAGGTATAAAAATAATTCTAATATTATCAATCTCAAAAATATAAACTACGGACGTATATAGTGACATTGACAGTTCATAGTATGTCATCAAGAACACTTTAAAAGAATTAAAATCTTGGATTTTCAATTCTTGACTCCGTTGGACAGATCATGGATGAAATTCAAGACTAAATATTTACTGTTTAATCCAAGATCCATCGTACTCTCAGTGAACAAAAAATACATTCATGTTGTGAATAATCCTGTCAAGTATTCTACCTGAAAATACTTGTAAAAAAAAATCTCTTATAATTGTAATTATAGAAAACCAAATTCATATAGATCAGTTTGTAAAACCATGTTTATGAAGTTTAATTGAATTTTAATGAAGAACATGTTTTCAATGAAAATCTTTATTTGTTCTCTCTTACTCTCTATTACTTATTTATTTATTTATTTGTTGTTTATTTTTTCTTTTTGGTTAGAATTATTAGTAAGGAGACTCATAAATTCTTGCATATATAATATGTCAACCCAGGTAGCTAAGTGATCGCTACTTATCCATAAAAACCAAAAAGTTGCTGCTTTAATGTCTTTCCCCTATCATGCATCCATGCAACAGTTCGAGCATGGTATCGTTAAATTTCAAAGGCATTAATGTACACAGAGGGATCATTTCACATTCGTGGTAGTATACTTTAGGCCATGCAGGGAGACGTTCTTTGAATTATTTCAACAAGATGGCCAATAAACATGAAGCAGAAACAGCAAAACCACTCTAGAAAGAGTAGAAGTTGGGTGTGTGCGTGTGTTTAACGAGTTATAGATGAAGCTGAAAAGACAACGTATATGACCAATGATGCAGAGTGAGAAAAAAGATATAAAAATTGCAGAATCGGCACATGCATGTTGGATAAAATCAACGATAGCCACCATCTTAATTAATTCGAGAGCATTTTAATTTCTGATTTCTGATTATTTTTTCCCACAAATTAATCTAGCCAACAATCGTGGATTGTGGACTATCCACGACATCTAGCCAACAAACACTGAATTTCCACCAAATTAATCAAGCCAACAAACACTGAATCTCCACCAAATTAACATGGTGGGATTCACAATATATAGCAGTATGTGGACGAGATAAACCCAATTTCCATATTTAACTAAATAAACATAAAATGGGAAGGCTTCTCCTTTTCAGGCCAGGAAGCTCGTTTTCCAATTCTATTAAAGTCATCAAGACCCATGATCAAGGGCAGAGAACCTAACTTCAATTGTACCTTTAAAAATGCTTTTTTCCCTCTTGGAATGTCAAATTTTTCTACTAGAAAAAGAGCCCAAATTCAAAAAAAGTACTAATGAAAATGCCATTTTTTCACTGTTTAAGACAAGGCTGCACACGGAATATGAAAAGGTTGATTATAGAAAAACTCTCTCATGAGTGTGTCTTTTTATTCGGTAGCATTTGTTTTTAAAAATATATTAAAAAAAGTATTAATTTTAATATATTTACTAACTAAATATATTTTCAAAAAACATGACAATATCAATCATATAAGAATTAATCTAAGGAACATATTTCATTTGAAGACTGTCCTCCTAACAATGATTATGATCTACTCACTCATCCATGCTTTGTTGAGAAAAATGAGAGATATGACATTGGTATGACATTGGCTTTACACCCATTTCATGTAGAAAAACAAAGGATTAATTTAGAAGATAAAAATTAAAAAATTAAAAAAATTGTGACAAAGACTCCTCCCTTTTAAGTCATTTCATCAGTGAAAGCACAAATTTTTGTGGGGTCTCATAATCTATACTATATATTCCCTCAATCTCTTTGTCTTTCTCCAGATTTTAGCGGTTCATGTGAGTTTTTTGGCATTGGCTTCTTCTCATTGGGCAGGAAAAGAAATCCAGAAACATTTGTATTTAGTTCCATTAATTGAACCAGCCCTCGAAACGTCTCTGTAGACCATATATATATATTATTGCTCGAAGCATATAAAATAATTTACAAGAAACTTAATCATAAACTAATTCCGAAAGACGCACTTTTTCCAGATCAATATCCTAACAACCTGGCAAAATCATTGTCGTCTAAAACCCTAATCAAATCTATCTACTTCTCGCAATCCTCACCTACCAACCCCCACATACGATATACCTTTGATTCATTATTATTTGAATCTCGTAGCAAAAAGTCGATTCCCATCTAATCAATTTCTTCTCAAGGTTAATTCTAGCGTTGTGCATGCAATGGTGGCATAGCCTACCCTATTGTGTAAGGCATAATAATTATCTTTGGATTGTCAATGAGTCCAAGGCTGGCTCTTGTTACCTTGCAGCAAGGGAATGTGACCAGCAAATAGTACATGGTCGGTACCATAAAAGATGTCAGAGGACAAAAAATAATTGGAGAATAAAATGATATTAGTTTGGATTTTTTTACAAATATTGGAATTACTTTAACTTGGATTATTTGAAATCCACTTTCACTTTCAACCGTTGAAATGATACATTAAAGGCTATTCACACATATCGAAGTCTTGGTGTGTAGTTTCTTAAAGACTCTCACTCGACCATGGATTATACCACTGGTCGAGGCTGCCGAGCGGATCTGGGATTGATTTTGATTCTTTCTCATTAAAAAAATAAATATAGAAAAAGATAAAGATCAATGTCTCTTGAATAATCTCTGACAAGGGCTTCAAGGCGAGGTGGCACGGGTGTTGTTGGAGGCTCCCTTTTATTTTCTTCCTTTTCTTTATTATCATCTCGGTATTAATGCCATCTTTTGTCGATTATCTTTTATGTTAATTTTGGTTTTTATACTTTTTTTATTTTAATTGAATTTTTTTTTATTTTATCTTTAAATATTGAATTATTAAAAAATTAAACTTCATAATTTTTTTCAAGTTAATCCAGATTAACTTGAGTTGTTTTTTTTTATTTTTTTTTTTCAATTTCACTCATCAACATTATGTTAGTTTGTGAATTGAGCTTTATGATTGTTTTCAGTTTTATTTCTATGAAATTATTTTTTTCTCATGACCTCATTCACGGGCCTAACAAGTTTAATCGGCCAGTAGCCCTTTTTGGTCCTTTTATAGAATTGAATTTATTTTTCTCATTTCATTTGTTGATATTGGGTAGATTAAGATTTGGACTTCATAACTTATTTTGATTTACTAATGAAATTATCACTATCTCATCATCTAAGTCACATATTTTATAGGTTAATAAGAGTTGATTTAGATCGATCCAATATATCATTAGATCAATATCTAAAAAGATATCATTCAACATGCATCAGATTTTAAGTTTACAATTATTATTTTTTAGTACTAGAAAACACATAAACACCTTTATACTTTTTTACATTTAAAAATAATTGAATTTGCAGTGTTACACGGTTAAACTAGCTAGCTAAATGTCATATGCATAATTTTTAAACCCGGCCCGGTGGTTGACCCGGTATAATTATCGGGTCACGGATCAAATGGGTTGACCCGAGTTAACCCGAGTCAACCCAAAAAAAAAGAACTTGCAAACGTCTATGACGCAATCTCTAAGCAAACTGAGTGGAAGCATCGCGTGTTCCCATTATTCCAAGAAATAATAAAATTTCCATTCAATTATACAAGTCGTTGAACGACACCACCCACTTGCAGATACTCGACACCCTTGATTGTTTACCTCAAATTAAAAGAGAGTTAAAATCTTCCCCTCTGCACCTCCATCACATGGGCAGATTGTCTACCAAACTATGAAGACTCTCCGTGCAATTAGCCTCCCAATTACTCTACTAATTGACTGGTAGCGTAGGTGGTTGTTTGATTCCACAACAGATCAAACAAAGTATGCATGAACGTGGGTGACAAAATGAGATAGAAAAGTCTCTGTATGATTGCCGACTACTATGAAGAAGCATAAGAGGTATCTGGGTACAAGTAACATCAGCTTCATTTATTGCAGATTTGAAACAGTGATCCAGAGTCTTCTGCTCCTCTGTTTTTCTTCACAAATAGCTTTGAAGATTTCTTTAATTAGGTTTTTTCAATTGTCATTTATGTCTTCATTGTCAATTGTTTTGGCCTTTTAATTGTAAAAGATCAAAACGATGTCGTTTCAATTATATATATTAAAAAAAAAAGGTCGGGTCTCGACCGGGTTTTGCCTGGCCAAATTCTAGGCTGGTTTTTACTTATATTTGGCCCAGTTCCAAGCCTGAGTTGATTTACCGGGTCAGGCTGAGTTTAAAAACTATGATCATATGAATAGTACATTTCGACTATCAAATGAGTAAAGATGCGTGAAAACATAACTTGGAGAGCTAATTAAAGCTATAAAAAGTCATATTAATAAGAAGACTGCTGTTGGATTTTTATTGGTCCGTTATTTTTAAAATAATAGCCAATAATAATCATTATAATTTTTTTTATAATAATAATAATAATGGTCATTATAATTTATAATTATGTAATTATTGTAAATCACCAAATTATATCATACCTTCAAATAAAAGTATATTTTGAATAGTAAATAATTCATAAAATTCTGATGAAAAAATAATACATATTGCTTATACAATGGTAAAAACCAATCTAAAGAAAACAGTCCAAAAATAAGCAGGAAAAAAATAATTAAAACTACAAAAACAACATCTTTCATGTTTAATTTGAGGGTCTTAATTTCCGGGTCTCAACTGATTATAGCAATTTGACTCTATAGATGTAGTACTAGACATATAAAACCTTTGTATCAAATTTAATTCCAATTCAGTAGTTGAATTTAAAGTTATGAATGTTTTTTTCATGTTTGGTGTATATATATAAGCTTCCTCTTAGACTTTACCATGTTTATTTAGTTTATAAATACATCCACAAAACGTTGCACATCAACTTCCCTTTGTTTCCCGCACCCTTCTGAGCTCCTTTTTCCTGTGTCTTTAGTCTATTTTGAATGACAATTTCACTCTTGAAATTGACATCTTTCATTTTTTTTTTGCTTCGAAGATCCTCTATCTTATGTAAGCCTCTATGGATTTATGAAAATCATGTTAGCCAACGATTCATGAGTTCTATTGTTTTCACTGAAAAAGATTCGAACAAATTAATTACATGCCCACGCAGCACAACTTTAGCTCTCCCTTTTGTCTTTGAGCCAACCATTCAGGGATATTTACATGATTTTGTGTTGCATGGATATGTATATATACACACACACACAATGACTCCTGTTATGACTAATGAGAGAATTAGAATCTTTGCTTAGAAGGTAATCTCATATGATTAACTTTTTTAATTTATCTTTACTGCTATATAAAAGTTAATTTCCCACAAATATAAAGCCGAAAGAATTATCTTTCTTTTTTTTCGAATATCACATGATCTCAAATCAGCCATCAAATCTATTCGTGTGGTGTTTGTCCCCTCAGGTGGGTTGAGCAGAGCTCTCTCTGTTCCCTAACATATGCATGCAAATTGCAATTCATGCAAAAATGCCTGTGAAGGTCTTGTTTACCCTGTTAACGTTTACTGGTATGAGACAATGTTTTGTGATGCGACATAAAGAAACTTGTCATCATGCACTTGGAAGGGCACCTAATCATTCTTATCAGCCATACACGTGTCAACAATCACGACCTTTGATAGGGTTTTAGTACTCATCAATCAATGTACAATTCCCTCTCTTGCTTGGCATTGCCAATCTATGAAACAATTACCAGCAACCTGTGTACCAAACAACGGCGCAAGCCAAAAACCACTTTCTCAAAATAGAGTGGTTTCGATTTTTGGTTATTTTTTTTGCAAAAAATAACATGCATGCTATTACTTTTTAGGCTATTGTTTGTGAAGGTGATAGACGCTGACGGATGTGGGACAATGAACGAAGTATAGTTTCTTTCAAGGGAAATAGTATTAGGTCATAGCTCTTGCCCTCATTTTCATCCCTTCCTTCTCCTCCTTCTAATGAGGATGGTTAGCTAGGGTTTGGTGCTGACTGCTGAACCTTTGCATTAGAGCCAGTGGGACCCATGCATGGAATTTACCACGTCACTTGTGACCTATCATGATCACCTGGAGAATGGGTTTGATATGGTGATAATTCATAAGAGTAGTAGGCTCCATCTCTCAATAGAAATCTATGGGTGCCAGCTCGTTGGTCGGTTGCTTGAGCCATGAGTACCCTTCAATAACAATGCATATTAACCTCAAAACTTGTAGTTGTTTTAGAAATTTCAACTTGAGGAGTTGCATATTCGATTCACATGTTCAGTTTACTATTTAAAATCTGAATCTGTTTTTTCTCTTTGGACGTATATTACAAAAACATTTATAATTCAAAACAAATACTCTTGGAAAATTGATTGGATTCAAGTACGTACATTAATGGAGAACAGATCTGGTTTAATTGCATTCCATTCGGCTTAGTTCGTCAAGAAAGAATCCAGTTCTAATATTCAGTACTGTTGATAACTTATTTTTCAAATTACTTTATGTTTGGTTCATCATCAAATTTAATTTGAACACCCTTAATAGTAATTCCGTGATTGAAATGTTTGTAACTTTATGAGTTTTTCCCTATCATGTTGACACTACCAATTAGTTAATGTCACCATATTGAACTAAATTATTGGAATGTCATATGATGACTCTTACTCAAGATTTTCAGATCACATTCGAAACGTTGTGATAATTCTATGTACTTACGTTGACAACATAGAGAATATGAAGAAATCATTCTCTGTGTAAACTAGTCGGAGTGCTTTTTTTTATTCTTGATCTTTCCTGGCGGCTGACAGCTGGTTTTCATCATGAATTTCATATGAAATTGCTATCTGCCCGCATTAAATTCATAACAAGTTATTTAGATTCACTATATATATATATATAACTTCTTAAAAAATTGATATATAAACAAAATTTTCATGCTTAATTTTTAAATAAATTGATGCATCAATCTACAAATAATCAGATTTGAATTTCATGTGAAAATTCGAATAATTGTTCATAAAAAAAATAGCTATTATATGTGTTTGTAAGAGAGTTTTGTATAAAAAATTGGTTTAATAGACTTGAGTTGATTCATGATATGCTCCATTTATGAAGCTATTAATATTAGTTAAAGCTTACCATAAGACTGTCTAGAGCTTGCCTAGGGCTAAAAACTTCCTTCCAAAATTCATAATTAACAAGGTGTTTTAGAAGGAAAGAACTAATCAATTGAAAAGTTTCCCCTACAGCTCCCTCTTAATGTTACAAAATAATAAGAGATTCTACCTAGACATGGGCCTTAGGCACATGGAATCAGTTCAGAAGTTGGAATTCTTTGCCCTCAATATTATGAGATAGATTACTAATAGCAGTTGTTCTTGAGGTGAAAAAGTGAAAATGAATTAAAGGGCCATGCACAAATAAGTTTCACTAATCACTAATTATAGATCATGATTACGATTGCAATGATAGCTACATTGAACCTAAACAAACTTCCAAACAACGTTTATATATATATAGGCAGAGAGAGAGAGAGAGAGAGAGAGACCTAGAGAGAATTTGCATGTCTCCCTCCTCATCCAGCCTGTTAACTTACGGACCCCCAATTTGAAATCGGCATTACAAAGAGAAAATAATTCTCTTACAATCATAATTTCTTTCTACAAAGCACTTGTGCATGTTCTTGGCACATCATACAATGACAAACTTTTGATCATTTTTTTTTAATTTTAGATGGAGACTAGCACCTATATATGTATGCAGATTTCCAATTACATATAATGGCTAGGAAAGAACTCCTAAAAGATAAGAATTGATCACTTTTTTATTTAAGCGAAGAAGCTCTAGCAGTAATCTTTTGTATTATTGTAGTCAAATGCAAAAAAGGTGCTACTATAGTATTGGGCCACCTCGCACCTTTTTACTGTAAGCATATGCAGTCTTCGCTTTTTGTAAGGAAACTCTATTACAAACAGAGAATTTAGTGATGAAGAACAAAAGCCCTAGATCCTGATCAGGTTATTAGGTTGCGTTTTATCTTTCTGTATCGACTGTTTCTCCATCTAGTCCACAAGGTACAGGTGTTTTGGATGGTAACAAACCAGACCCACAATTCGTAAGCCACCCATCAATGGCTCAGGCCTGTTTACAGAGGTCAGAACAATCCCAAAACCTTTCAAACTTTGCAAGACTTTGGGGATCTCAGTGGTGTGAATAGAAAAACTCGATAAGGATTGATGGATCAAAGTCAGCCCAATATAGCCTTTGGGCCATAATAAAATGAAACCTCCTACCCTCTACTCGGTTATTTTGAAGAAATCCACAGGATCACTTCAAGCTTGGTTATGCTTCATGATCAGTATATTACTACTGATGATACTGATATTCAATATTGTTTAGAAGTTGAGGGTCTATATAATTTATAAGCTATCAGTATTACTTATTCTCTCAAGACTCAAGAGGTATTATTTCTGGACAAAATCAACAAGGCGCGGGATATATTTTTTGAGGAATCAGCTATGTAATGGATTTGGACCAATATCATCGATCGGTGATGTTATCTATGAAAATGTGAACTATGAGCTCCCAAGCCTCTCGGGGTTAAGAGTGATATCAATATCCAACATTAATTAGGAGCTAATGGACTAATCAGCTTATAGATTCATTGTCAAAGAGCCCGAATGTGAGATAATACTTCTCAAAAGCTAATCATATTAACGAATTTAAACCAACATCATCGATCAATATCAGCACATATAAGATCTCATTTTAAAGTATTGAAGGTTATGGTGATTTTTTATATGATGAGAAATGATGTGATTACTAATTTAATCTTTTGACTAATTAGGTATGTGTTTGTATATATAGTCTCCATAAAATATTCACAAAACATTCGCTTAAAGCATACACAGTCGAGCTTGAAACTTACAAAAGGATTATGCTTCTATATTGCCATTGTACGATACCTCATCTGATAAGCAACCACCAGCTTTACTTGTGGTAGACTTATGTAAGAATTAAAGTAAATCTATTTAGAAGATTAATCCGTCTCGGAAAAGGATTAGAAGAATTGTGGCAGACCTTATTGGAAGAAATTTTTATACAATTAGAGATGTAAAGAGAATAAAATTCAAAATGTATTGGTTTGGTAAAAAACTCTTGAGGGACCGTACATGGTCCCAAAAAAATTCCCAAGGGACTAGTGAGCTTCTTATTGGCCAAAAATGAGCCCAGACGCATTGTCTAAGCCCATGGGAGCTAGGCGTTGTGCCCAAGCACGTGTTGTCTAGGCCTGTGGTTTTTTGCGTCTCCGATGGTTTTTTAGCCCAATTATCATAATGTATTCATTGATTTTTCTTCGTATGAGAAGATGGGTGAAAACACTTGAGTAATTTACTAGAGAACTCGTGTGTAAGGGTGTGCATTATAATGGAAATAGTGCTTCTATCAAATGAGAATACCTGGAGAGAATCATACTTAGAAGAATTTCTAAGTACGAAGGGGGGAACCATAGAGGAACCCAAATTTAGAAATATTTTCTAGAAGGTTGAGGGGAACCCATGAAAATATCCATACTTAGAATATTTTTTCTAAGAGGATAAGGAGAACCTATTGGAGGAACCCATACTTAGAAAAAATTATAAGAGGTAAAGGGAAACCTTTGGAAGGTCATTTCCATCAATAGCATGAGGCTTGGAAGTATTACTTATTCTCTCAAGACTCAAGAGGTATTATTTCTGGACAAAATCAACAAGGCGCGGGATATATTTTTTGAGGAATCAGCTATGTAATGGATTTGGACCAATATCATCGATCGGTGATGTTATCTATGAAAATGTGAACTATGAGCTCCCAAGCCTCTCGGGGTTAAGAGTGATATCAATATCCAACATTAATTAGGAGCTAATGGACTAATCAGCTTATAGATTCATTGTCAAAGAGCCCGAATGTGAGATAATACTTCTCAAAAGCTAATCATATTAACGAATTTAAACCAACATCATCGATCAATATCAGCACATATAAGATCTCATTTTAAAGTATTGAAGGTTATGGTGATTTTTTATATGATGAGAAATGATGTGATTACTAATTTAATCTTTTGACTAATTAGGTATGTGTTTGTATATATAGTCTCCATAAAATATTCACAAAACATTCGCTTAAAGCATACACAGTCGAGCTTGAAACTTACAAAAGGATTATGCTTCTATATTGCCATTGTACGATACCTCATCTGATAAGCAACCACCAGCTTTACTTGTGGTAGACTTATGTAAGAATTAAAGTAAATCTATTTAGAAGATTAATCCGTCTCGGAAAAGGATTAGAAGAATTGTGGCAGACCTTATTGGAAGAAATTTTTATACAATTAGAGATGTAAAGAGAATAAAATTCAAAATGTATTGGTTTGGTAAAAAACTCTTGAGGGACCGTACATGGTCCCAAAAAAATTCCCAAGGGACTAGTGAGCTTCTTATTGGCCAAAAATGAGCCCAGACGCATTGTCTAAGCCCATGGGAGCTAGGCGTTGTGCCCAAGCACGTGTTGTCTAGGCCTGTGGTTTTTTGCGTCTCCGATGGTTTTTTAGCCCAATTATCATAATGTATTCATTGATTTTTCTTCGTATGAGAAGATGGGTGAAAACACTTGAGTAATTTACTAGAGAACTCGTGTGTAAGGGTGTGCATTATAATGGAAATAGTGCTTCTATCAAATGAGAATACCTGGAGAGAATCATACTTAGAAGAATTTCTAAGTACGAAGGGGGGAACCATAGAGGAACCCAAATTTAGAAATATTTTCTAGAAGGTTGAGGGGAACCCATGAAAATATCCATACTTAGAATATTTTTTCTAAGAGGATAAGGAGAACCTATTGGAGGAACCCATACTTAGAAAAAATTATAAGAGGTAAAGGGAAACCTTTGGAAGGTCATTTCCATCAATAGCATGAGGCTTGGAAGCCCTGTACTGATCTTAGATCGTACTAGAAAATAAGAGGCTTGTGGCCTCCTGATCAATGGTGTGATGCTTGGGAGCTTTTTTTTAGAGAGTGGAAGGCCTATGGCCTTCATGGTAACGGTATGGGGCACCCCCCTCCTAAATAATAGTTGTATTGGAGTCTGGGAAGCTTGTGACCTCTCTAGCGATGTGTGGGGCATGAGAGCGCCCCATTAAACATCATACTTGAGGTAGACTGCATTGCTGATTTTGTCTTAAATTGCTAAGGGTTTGTTTTATTTTGTTTTTGATGGTCTGTTTATAATATTCCTGACTCTGATGCTAGTGAATATTTAACTACGAATACTTTCAACTCTAGTGTTGGTAAATATTACGTAACCAAAAAAAGTATGGTATTCATAACTCTAGCGCCAATGAATAAATCAGTAAAATATGAATTAAAAGCAAAATAAATTTTTTTAAGGGAAAAAAAAGAAAGAAAAGAAAGATATGTATTGCTTACTAGATTCACATTTCACAATATAAAACTCATATGTACTTGGACTCAGAGTGTAGCTGAGCTCAAGGGTGATGGATCTGGAAGCTTGCCAGACCCATATATAATTGAGATTAGTACGTAGCTAAACCCAATGATATTGGGTTTGGCAACTCGCTAGACCCACATGTACTTGAGCTCATCATGTAGCTGAACCCAACATCATTGGACTCAGCACGTAGCTGAACCCAAAGATATTGGGTCAGGCAGCTCGTCAGACCTATATGTAATTGGGCTCAACACGTAGTTGAAAAACAATATTAAGTTTGGCAACTCGTTAGACTCACTTGTACTTGAGTTAACACATAATTGAACATATTAAATTTCGAAATAAGTCAAACTCATGTTATCTAGACTTAATATTCTATCTAATTTAGATGTGTTGGGTTATTCCTCTACCTTTAGCTTTTTTAAATATGGATTTTAGAATGTGTATATATATATATTAGAGAGAGAGAGACAGCTCTCAATTGATTTTTGTAATTTTCTTGTTTTAGCTATTTTAGTGAAATATCTAATTTTACATTCTTATCCAACTTCCATCTATATTAGGTTTTTTAAAATATATAATTTTTAAAAGATAGTATCTAAAATATAAGCATATAAACATAAATCTATCATTGGAATAATTTTAAAATAATTTTTTATTATTTTAAAACATAAATAGAAATGCAAGATATCATTCCAGATTCTTGTTCACCTGATAACTAATCTGCTTTTTTTTCCCTCTCATTTGGGCTGAACTCTAGACATGTGTTTTCGGGGCAGATGGAGAGACAGGAAAGCATACTGAGCTGGGTCAAGCTAAATCAAAACTCTAATTTTGGACTAAGAAGCCTGTTTGCAACATATATATATATATATATATATATATATATATATATATATATATATATATATATATATATATATATATATTTTGACCATTTTATTTTAATTATTATTATTATTTTATTTACTGAAAAGGATAAAAAAAATGATAAAAAAAATAATAATGATGAAAAAACAAGTAAAAATGAAATAAATGAAGAATGAATTAAAATTTGGGTTAAGGGCAACATGATTGGAAGTTTAAAGATTTAATTAAATTTTTGACTTGTTTAATTAATCAAGTCAAGGGTTTAATTGGAGAATTGATAAATTTTGAAACTTAATTAAGCTTAAAATTAATGTAATTCATTCAATCAAGGGTTTAATTGGAGAATTGGTAAGTTTTGAGACTTAATTAAGCTTGAAATTAATTTAATTAATCCAATCAAGGGTTTAATTGGAGAATTGACAAGTTTTTGGACTTAATTGAGCTTGGAATTAATTTAATTAATGAAATCAGGGGCTTAATTGAAGAAATATCAAAGTTTGGGGTTAATTGGGGGTGAAATTGCAACAGATTAGAGTCCAGGGACCAGCTTGAAAATGGCGCGGAAATATAGGGGGGCAATTACAGTTTAAACCAGGGGCTTAATTACAGAGGTTTCGAAACTTCACGGGTCAAAACACAAATGGCCACCTCATATCCCAAAACGGCGTCGTTTGAAAGAACGTTGTTCATCTTCTTCTTCTTTAACCAGAGACCGTTTCCAGCAGTAATGAGCCGCTCACCTCAGTTATGGATGCCTTAATGTTTTCGTCCCTCTGCATGTCGTCCGTTACCACCGATCGGACTCTATAAAACAGAGGAACAACGAAGAAAACGGGGCGGAAAAAAACCCAGGAGACAGAGGACGAAGGAGCAGAAAAACCAGAGGAGAAAACACGAAAAAAAACCATTAGAGAAAGAGGAAAGCCCAGGAAATAAACACACAGAGAGAACAAGAGAATAACCCAGAAGGACGAGCCCGAATAGCAGGACTATTATTCCCCTGTTTCTTCTCAAAGAAACAGAGGAACGCATAAGAACCAGAGAAGACAGTGACGAAAGAGAAAGAACAAACACGGGGAAGAAGGATTAGGGAGCACATAACAGAGGAAGCCAGAAGAGAAAGCAAATAAAAAACAGAAAGGAAGAGAAGAGAGTCTTCCAAAGCCAGTGTTATTCCCAGTCCTTCGCCTCCAGCAACACCTGCAGATCAGGTAGGTTTTTCGTTCCCTCCTCTTTCATTTTTCATTACAAAGTCACTGTGCAGCTTGAATTTAATTACTCCTTCACTGTGCACACACGCGTTGCGTGTGCCTCCTGACTGGGTCGGGCTGTGCTGGCTGGGTCCAGCCCAGCCCCAAAAAAAATAAAAAAATAAACAAATAATAGAAAAGTAGAAAATAGAAAAGTAGAAAAGATAAAAAAAAAATAAAAAAATAAAAAAAATATGCATGCATGAATAAAAATAACATAAATTTATTGGTTTATTCACTGACGCCAGAGTTAGGAATAAAAATACCGGTTTAAATTTATATTATTTTTATTCATTATATTTTATTTTATTTAGCTAGAAAAATAAAAAAATATGTGCATGTGTAAAAATAAATTTATTTTATGTGTTTATTCACTGACACCAGAGTCAGGAAAAAAAATATTGATCCAAATTTATTTTATAGCTACGTAATATTTACCAACGCCAGAATTTGAATTATTCGTAGTTGAATATTCACCGGCGTCAGAGTCAGAAATATTGCAAGTAAACCATCAGAGCATAAACCAATAAATATTTAGCAATTTAAGACAAAAATCAGCAATGCAGTCTGCCTCAGACGGAACATTTAAGGGGTGATAATATCTTCCCTTTTACGTAACAAATCTTGTACCATAGAATCTCTGTTGACCAGTTACGGTTCCTAGTGACCATAATACTAGGTGACGACTCCTTAAACAAGATATTTTCCCCTAAAAGAACCAGATGTCAGATATCTTTTCTTTTTTCACAATCAAGAATTAATTTTTAAGGCCGCCGCGATGTCCAGGTGTGACATATATATATATATATACATATATCTTTTCCTATAGTTATTAAACGGCATCTAGGACAAGAACCGAGCATTGAGTAATACATATTTACCTTAATTTTCTTTTTAAAACAAAAAGGGTAAAAACAACTTTATCTTTAAAAAATATTTTTTAAAAAATCAATGAAATGGAGAGAATTTTCTATCAATTAGCCAATAAATGTTCATCATTCATTGCATTTTGATAACTCTATAGTTTCACGTCATCATCAAATTTATGAGCAGTTATGTATGATAAATATGCATACCTATTTTTCTTACACCCTTTCTGCAATAAGCAAGCCCAACAAGAGATTCAATGCCATGCATATGCTTTATATTTCCCACCTTCAAAATTTAAATCTGAGATTTATTTCTTTGTTTGTTTATCTAAAAAAAAAAGGATCATCCCTGGAAGTACACCAACAAATTAAGGGCATGTTTGTTTTAATAAATTAAGAGCATGTTTATTTTTATGTTTAAAAAACTTTAAATATTTTTTATTTGTTTTAAATTAATATTTTTTGTGTTTTCAGATATTTTGATATGTTGCTATCAAAAACTAGTTTTTTAAAAATAAAAAAATATTTTATTTTATTATATTTTAAAAAATAAATAACATTGTGTCTAACCACTTTGTGCTCCTTTTTCTTTGATGGAAGATGTCCTAACAACTGCACTGATTAATAAGCTTTCAATCAATTTATTGCAGCTGCGCATTAATTATTGTGTTAGGTAATGTAGTGAATTATATTTATTAAAAATATCTCTTAATTAAAAAAATATTTTTAAGAAAAATCTTATTTTTATATTAAAATCATAAAAAAACACTTAAAAAACCATCAATTTAATATTTTTTTAAATAAATAATAATAATAAATACTTTAAAAAATAATAAATTACCATGGTATCAAACATGCATAAAAAAAAAAGCATCACAAAATTATAATTATTGCAAAAGTACATATAGAAAAACATCACGCTGCAACCAAGATTTAAATGTGCCTAACTAGCTAGCTAGCTCTCTAACATTGATTTTGTTGATTTGTCACCGTGAACTCAGTTTGAACACAGTGCTAGGGAGGGTGGATTCCTTTTTGCAAGGCAGAGGTTTGATTCAAACTCATCATGGAACGTTCTATTTATTATCTAGAAAAAAAGGGGGGAAAGAAAAGGAAAAGAAAACGAGGAGGGTATGGTTTTCAAGTCTATGTAAATGCAATTGTTTTCACATGTGATTCAAATTTGATATCGAAATTCATGTTATATTTTAGACCACAAATACCCTGATAGAATAGCGTGCCTGAGGGAAACTATAGATTGAATTTCGAATTCGGAAGAAGACTTGTATGATTTAAACTAAGATAATGTGATGTTTTTTACCGTTGGTTTATCTAGAGTTATCATTCTCAATAAGAAGATTCTTATCTTATCATGTTAAAACATAATTAACTATTCTAATGCAAAAACTTAAAAAATAAATGAATAATCTTGTATTATTTAATATAATAAATACATCTTACATATAATTTTATAATCTTATATATTAAAAGAATCAAACTAACTTTTTTTGATGTTTTTGAAAAGTTAGTCAAGTTCTAACGGATAATTATAAATTAGCTACAATACTAAATTTTTATAAATGATCAAATCAACATGTCTTTTATTTTTGGAGGTGGACCTCAACTTGTTTTACAAGATGAATTTTTTTAAAATAATAATAATAAACAAAAAAGAATAATTAGGATAATGAATGGTAACCACAAAAATTAATTTAGGAGAAAAATATATAATAAAGGTAACCACATAATTAGAACTCAACATGCATGACTTCCACTACGATAACTAGTCTTGTTTGTTGGTGACATTGAAAATCAAAAGTCAATTATCCTGTTCTCTTTGAGTTCTTGAAAAGAATTGATTCACTATAACATGCATGATGCAATATTAGTGTTGAATTTTCACTTTTGAATTTAGTGGTCACCTCTAATATTATTTAATATGTATTTTTAAAAAGTGATTTTTAATTAAAAATATATATTATTTTTTAAAAAAATATTGTTGATATTAGTACATCTAAATTATTTATAAATACTTAGAAAAATTAAATTGATATTTTTTATAAAATAATTTGAAAAAACACAATTTCAAACCGTAATGATTCAATCCATTACACAGTAGCTGAATTGTCAAATTATTAAATACCTTTACAAAAGCTTAATTTAAATATGCGTAATTAACTACCTCTCTCTCTCTCTCTCTCTCTCTCTCTCTCTCTCTCTCTCTCTCTCTCTCTCTCTCTCTCTCTCTCTCTCTCTCAAAGAAGAAGCCAATTTTTAGAACATGTTTGGAAACGCGTTTTCAAAATATTTATTATTTTTTTATTAAAATTTAATATGGTTTATATGATTTATCATTTTGTTGATGTTAAAAATAATTTTTAAAAAATAAAAAAATATTATTAACATACATTTTGATATAAAAAATTATTTAAAAAATAATTAATATCACACACTGTAAGCACCTTTAAATCTAGATTGCAGCTAGAGTTGACGAGTCAATGATAGTGAAAAAAACAACCCACTTGTTGTCGTTGCCTTTCCACGTGAATTTCTGTCTTGCTGATGGCTTGAAACTACGAGAAACGTCGGAGGGAGAGAGAAAGAATAACGAGTAGTTTAGGCACGAATGTTTATTCTTCAAGGAAGGCATTTTACAGTATGGTGGCATCGTGAATGAGCTATCAATCTCTATAGGATAGTGTTTGAAAGTAATTCCTTTTTAAAATATGTTTTGCTGGTAAATATATTAAAATAATATATTTGTAATTTTTTATAAATTATTTTTATCATCAGCAAATTAAAATATATAAAAATATTAATTTGAAATTGAGAAAAAAATAAATATATATATTTTTAAAACATAAATACACTTTATTTACACGTTATGAAGCCAGATGCCAGAATCTCCATCAACATTTCTAATTCAAGACTGCCTCAGTTTTATATGTGCAGTGCAGATTATTTCGTGTACTTTTCTCTTTGCCTCAAAATTCAATGGAAGAAAGGATAACCATTAAAAAAAAGATAAAGATAGAGTACGTAGGTCTACTTTAAGAGCTTTCAAGGAAGTAGGCATCATTATATTAAATTAAAGATTTTATTAGAATTCAACTAGTTGGTTTCAAGTTTATTTTCTAAAATTTATCAAATTAAATCACAATTATTAAAAATTTATATAATTGTTAATTTTAAAATTCATGAAATTAATCAAGATGTTTGTAAATTAATCTAGATACCCACATAAAAAAAAACATTTCTCAGTTTTGTGATTGAAGAGGAGCACATCTTGTGTTTTGTCGAGCATAATTGCAAACATTTCAACCATATATGATCGTTCCAAATTAAAGATTCCTGCATTGCTTGTGGAGTATTTGTTATAATAGCTTGAATATTAGGTAAAGACAAAGAAAATTATATTCCACATTGAAAAAGAAAGAGATTTTATTGTATTCTATTCCAAATTGTTCCTAGAATAACTTTATAGCTAAAATGAAGAAGAACAAGTTGAGGATTAATTAAAAGAAATCCGTGCAACCTTATCTATGAAACTGAACATTTATCCTTGAAATTGAGAAAATATCTACATGAATGACTAATTAAGAATATGTTTGACATTGAAGTGGCTGGAAAGCGCAGCCATTGGAGTACTAAAGTATAGAGTTTTTTTTTTTTTTTTTTTGGCAAAGCATGCTGATCCCTAACTAGAGATTATGGAGGAATTGAAGATGTGAATTTAGAATGATGGGATAGTTTTTGTCTCTTGTTTTGTTCTGGGTCCTAGACCCTTCCTCATAGCCACTGCAACCCAAAGAAAAGCATGCACACAGTAATCTTTTCCAGGAAAGAAGAAGAAGAAGCTTGCTTGTAGGTGGCTGAAATTGTCAAATGGACAGTAAACAATCCAAATCATAAAGACGATAATCACCCAAGTGGCCCAACAATGGCGGCCTTGGCTATGAAGCTCCCATTAATGTTTGAATTCAATATGAGATACAGATTTAAGTCTTTATGCCTACATATTCCTTGTGACCACTCTAATTAAGGAGCCTCCAGACCTCTTGACTATGATATCTTGTCGTTCAAGAATCACATTCTTGATCTACAAGATAGAAAAAAGATTATCCAATATTATTTCAAATTGTTTCACTCGGTTTAGGATCCGTAATTATATCGTTGAGTCAACTCGCAACATGGTATAGAATTTCGGCCAAGTAATGTTTGTTGAACTACATGTCATCTAGTTGACTCTTTTATTTAAAGACTTCGCCTAATTAATTAAATAGTTTAAAGACTTCGTATTACAAGGATTTTCACTGAAATTGCAGATGACACGATGCATACTGTAATCTTGAAATTCAAATGTTGGCTACGTATATAATCCGGAAAAAATAAAATAGAAATGTTTGTATGAATATCGCAACAGATTTTTAATATATCGTATAGCGTAGATATATTCAAAAAAAAAATCTTTAATTCAATAAACTTCCATGAAAAATAGCTTACAATGTTGTATAAATACAAAACAAAATATTTTAATTAGTAAAATTTTAATTAAATTAAAATTTTTAATTTAAATAGAAAAATAAATTTAAATACAACAAGAAAAATAAAAAAATTCTTGAGTTTTTTTTTTTAAGTTTTATTGACCTTCAAAAACTATAAAGTTTAAACCCAAGATAAGGTATTAAGATTCCTAAACTAAACAAATTCTTATAAATGTTAACAATTAAATTAAATTAATTTTTTTTCATAAAACCTTAGAGTTTTCTCTCTATTTATTTATAGTTATGGGTTGTAACCATAGCCTTGTGGTTAGAGAAAACTTCGATATATTCAAAAAAAATTAATTCAATAAACTTCCATAAAAAAATAGTGAACAAGGTTGTTTAAATACAAGAAAAACATCTTAATTAGTAAAATTATAATTAAATTAAATTTCTAATTTAAATAAAAAAATAAATTCAAATATAACAAGAAAAATAAAGAAAATCTTGAATAATAACTTATGTGTCTTATTTTAAAGCTTTACCGACCTTTAGTTCAATGTAATAAAGTTGTTAAAGTCACATATTTTTTCTAAATATACGTACATACACATGTTTATTTGACTGGTGCTTCACGGTAGGTTAATTTTTTTTTAAATAAGAAATTTGTATACACAGACTTCTTCAACATGTTTTAATTTTAAGTGAAAATAAAAATGTTTATCCATACATGTAATCAAATAAATCATGTTTATATATAAATAAATAAAAGACTCATAAACAATAACTAAAAAAATAAAAAAAATAAAAAATAGATGTAGATTAAAATATTTAATCTGGTAAGCCGGGAGATCTATCCAGTTGTGTTTGCTAAATTTATTTATTAAAATAATTTATTTTATTCAAGCATATAATAATAGAAATAGAGAAATAAATTAAATTTATTAAATAAAATAAAAGGAGAAAAAACATTATGCAAGATTGTACATATTAGAATTATTATCTGAAAATAATTTTTTTATTTTAAAAACTAAAATTCATCTATACAAAAAATTAAAAAACAATTATAGATGAATCAGAAAAAATTTAAAAAAATTACATGTATAACAAAAAAATTATCATTTAAAAAATATTTTCTAAATAAAATAAAAAAGAGAAGGGTATCAATCAAAATATAAATAAAAAAAATTGAGAAAAAAACTATATAAAAAAATAAAAAATCGGAGGGGCTTTTAACATGCTAACAAAAATTTTATTGTGGCATGTCTGGTTACTCCACGAGAATTATCAAGAAAAAAAGAAAAAGTTGCATGACTCATGAGTACATCCATAAATTAATTAATAAAACTCAAATAAATAATGATTTTTGAAGTGCAATCATATTCATTTCATATATGTCTATTGTTTTTTTTCAAAGGGTGTTAAGGCAAATTAATAACTAGCAAATAAAGAGTAATCAAAAGAAAATTTGGGCATTAGACACGACGTATTTTTTTAATACATAGTAGATGGTTACAAAAAAAAAAAAAAAGAATACTCCATGCACAATACTTTATCAAATTTCACTCAGACCAGAAAAATACAATTATTAATTATTTAATTTAATCGAGTTAATATTTAAATTAATTTAAAATAAAACTGAATAATCAAGTTAATATCTTAAAAAAAATTTAAAAATAATTCTATTATATTTTAAATTAATAAATTATCATGTCATGTATTATATCGGGTTGGAAGGTGTTTTGTTTAGTTCAAAAAGTGTTTTTAAATTTTGTTTACTTTAAATTAATTTGTTTTTATGATTTTAAATAATTTTTTAATATTAAAATAAAATTTTAAAAATAAAAACTATTATTTTAATATATTTTTAAATAAAAAAACTTTAAAAAATAATTTAACATAATCATCTCAGATACTACCTCTTCGAGTAACACTCATCCAATAATTTCTTTGGAACCTTCTAAGCTAGTCCACGTGGGCTCACTCTGACCCAAGCACTTACCTCACCGCCACCACAGATCAAACAAATCAATGGACCCCACTTTCTTTACAGTCTTCGCTCTTCTGTTCCAACTTCCACCCCATCCCTATTTTACAAGGCCCCCATCATCTTCATTACTACACCTCACCTCGTGCCTTCCCCGGCGCACTTTAGCAACCACAACACCCCTGAAAAAAAAACACCACCTAAACTGAACTCAACTGAACTACATCGCTCCTGTCCGAAAATCACAATTTTGTCTTTTTTTTAAAAGGTTGTTCGATTTCTGCCATCATGGATTCTTACACGTTCATACACAGGATCCTTCCTCTCTTGATTCTCTTCTTCCTTGCAACTCCTTGCGGTGTCGTTTCGCAAAACAACAGCTCGAACGACAGGGGAATGTACAACAACTACGCGCAGGTGACACCGTCGATGGCGATTATCATTGTCGTTTTGGTAGCTGCTCTCTTCTCCATGGGCTTCTTCTCAATCTACATCCGCCACTGCAACGAAGCCAGCGCAAACGGGAGTATCAGGGCATTGGGTGTAGTCGGACTCTCTCGACGGGCCGCCGCATCGCGTGGGCTTGATCCTGGCGTTATCGAGACGTTTCCGACTTTAATCTACTCGGTTGTGAAAGGCTTGAAGATTGGTAACGGCGCGTTAGAATGCGCCGTTTGTTTAAACGAATTCGAAGACGATGAAACGCTGCGTTTGATTCCGAATTGTGACCACGTCTTTCATCCTGATTGCATTGATACTTGGCTGGAGTCTCACACTACCTGTCCTGTTTGTAGAGCTGATTTGACCAAACCCGCCGACCCGGTATCCCAACTCAGTGAATTGCACAGCCCCGAGTTGGACCTCGAGGCCCAAAACGGCGCCCTTGGGATCGAGCCAGAAAACGGGAATGCTAATGTGGAAGTGCAAGTGGTTGGACCTGAGCCTGACGACGTGAGTGTGAATGTGAATAAAACTTTGAATAGGAACCGGACACGTGGGTCAAGATCGGGTAGGCCACCGAGGTTTCCTCGGTCACATTCGACCGGGCATTCTTTGGTTCAACCGGGAGAGAACACCGATCGCTTTACTTTGAGATTGCCGGTTGAGGTTAGGAAACAGGTGATGAACCGGAAGTTAAACCGGTCTACGAGTATGGTGGTGCTGCCTAGACAAGGAAGTTCAAGGAAGGGTTATAGGACCGGAGTTGGTGAAGGGAGTTCAAGAAAGGTGTTAAATTATAAGAGACTTGAGAAATTGGACCTAGAACCGAGGTCAGACCGGTGGGTTTTTGGTAGGAACCCGTCATTCTTAGCAAGAGCGTCGTCGTTTCTATCGAGAGCCTCATCGTCGGTTAGGTCACCAAAAGTGGTGGCTGCTAGTGAAAACCAAGGGGGTTCGTCTAGACTCGGTGGATCAGACGGAGGTGAATCTAGCAGACCACCGGTTTAGAAGGGTGATCTTGCTTGTCCAAAGCTTTAGGATGCTCCTATTAATTTTCTTTTTCTTTTTTTGACTTTGTCAACATTTGTAAGATGTGTATTTTTTATTTATTTTTTGTGATTAATGTAATTTAATATAAGATCATCAACATGGAATAGGTCAGGTCAATTTGAGAAAAAGGACTTTCATTTTTTTTCCCCAATTGTGGAGCATTTGTCAAAGAATCAAAAGTGATATTGCTTGCTAGTTCTGACCATTATTAAGCTGAGCGAGGGAAGTCCAATTTTGTTGGTCTATCATTCAAGAAAATGAATGAATGTTCCTGGAAATGTTTTGCCGGTGGAGGGTAAGGTTCATCGGCAGTGATGCCACAACATATTCATGGAGAGTCGAGTGAAGATTGTGTATAATGGGTTAGGAGTATCAAAATCAGTAACTCTTTTAGCAAATTATTTTTTTTTAATTAATGTGGATGTTCAGATATCTTTTGTATACCTAGACTAATTTTACAGGCCTGAAACTAACGATCATATAAGTTTCCAGTGATCCTGAAAAGACTCGAACTCATGATTATTAAGGAGCAAATTAAAAGCTTGACCAATTGAGTTACCCCTCAGAATTTTTCTTTTGCAATTTTACGACCACACGTGAATACAATCCTAGCTTCCATGTGCAATTCATTCACGTTAAGAATTAAATTTTAAATAAAATTTAATCACTAAAAATAATATATCTTATTTATTACATAAAGAAGATAAATTATATCTATATATCTATATTTTTTAGAGATTTTAAAGAACATAATTAAATATAAATTTATTTATTAATTGAATGTGATAAATTAAACTCAATTAAATACTATGATTAAATTGAATTTTCAACTTTCAACTTTCAAATAAAGAATTGATTCTAAACGGTCTAATTGTTCTCATGAAGTGGGGATATGCTCACGGGAGATTGATGAATGGATTGGTCACAGAATTAATCGCACCAGAACTTGCAAGTTCCTCGTTGGACACTGTTTCTTTCTGCTTTTATTAAGGAGATTTTGGATTTTGAGAGGAAAGACTCATATCCTCTTAGGTTCTTACAATTTTCCTTCCCTTTTTAGCATCTTTGGTGGCCTGCATTAAGAGCTTAAATTAGAAACTTCCTGCTCCTTTTACTTGACCGAACTAAAATACTTTTTGGGCAATGAAACGACAAAGGATTCTGCGCTACTCACTATGCATGGCCCTCGTTCAATATTACTGTCAATTGGCCAAGTGCTGAGCATCTCCCTCTGTTATCACGAACGACTAAAGTTATCATCAAAGCCATCGAGAGCTTCAGCCTGCAGCTACTTGGTCAGAGATTGTTGGATCCTAGCCAAGTTTCTACTTGTTAAAATCATGTTTTTTAAAATTTAATTTTTTTATTAAAAGTTATTTTTTGATAATTTTATATTGTTTTGATCTACTATCTCAAAATAATTTTTAAAAAATAAAAAAAATATTATTTTAATATATTTTTTTAAAAAAATATTTTAAATCACAACCGCTACTACAATCCCAAACAAATTTCGTATGATGTATCTAATGTTCTAATCATGGAGATTATAAACAATTGTCATTCATAACTGAGGGTGATCGGTTGTGCTGCCTCATATTTGTGTGCAACCAATGTAATTCGTTCTTAATTAGTTTTTTTTATTGTATTTAAGTGTCTATTAAAATGTTTTTTATTTAAAAAAATATTATATTTATATTTTTTTTAATATTTTTAATAAAATATTTTACACTAATATAAAAAATATATTTTACATCACAATATCAAATACACTTTTACCACTTAAAAATATGATAATCAAACTCTTTTCTTTTTTTTTCCGTTTCAAATAACCAGCGGCTTATCTTTAATTTCAAATTTTCAATCATCGTGTCAAAACTTTAAAAAGTATTACGAGAGTGCAGTAATTTATTTATTTTTTGGTGTGTTTTCAAAATACAATCACTTCAAAAAAAATATTAAATTAATTTATTTTTTAGTATTTTTTATTATATTGATAGGTTGGTGTTAAAAATAAAAAATTCTAAAAATATCATTTAAATTTATTTTCAAATAAAAAAAATACTTTTGAAAAGTATTTTTATACCACAATTATGCACAACTTAACCCTTGAAGCACTTCTTGTGAATTTCACTTTAGATGTGAGTGATTTGTGTCTCTTCTAACAAGTAATTATCTCATAAACTCATCTTGCCAATTCCCAAATATTCTTGAGCTGATCATACTTAAGCAATGTTTTTACCCAACGAAAAGGAACAGTCACAGTCCTTAGAAACACAAAAGGGTCATGGCCATTGCTAATTGACTCCTGCAAATCACATAGAAACAAGACATTGCTTAGGAAAACCTCATATCAATTGTTTATTTTTCTTGTGACATTCTTACATATTATAAGATTGTATGTTTGTTTTTGTTCTGTAGAATGCAATGCCGCTTATGGAACCATTACACTTAGGGGCGGAATTAGAGGAGGCAAGTAGAGGTTCGGGTCCTGTAAAAGATTTTAGATTTTTTTATTATTTAGTGTTTAAATATAGGACGGTATAATAATATTTTTTATTTTAAATAGATAAGTTTTCTAATAATAAATTATATCTAGAGTTTTGTCTCCTTTTAAATAATATATAATCTCAGCTCCGCCTCTTATTACACTCTATTATAGTTATTAAACTAATCCTTAAATTATAAATTAAATGGGTTAACAATTATTTTTTTAATTAAAATAATATTATTTTAAAAAAATAATTTAAAAAATCAAACTATACATATAAGATAATACATATATATAAAAGGTGTATATATCAATTATTTTTTAATTATATTAGATATGTTTAATTTTTAAAAAGATTAGTATGATTCATCATCTGTAATACAGAATTCCTACAAAAATGATGTTACAATACATGATATTGTCACTAATAAGATTATTGATGCTAATAAATATTCAAACTATACATATGAAGACAAAATTGTAAGGTATAAAAAGAGGATTGTAGTGGGAGCTACAGGATCATTAAGAGAACACATATATAATCATGTTTGCATATTATAGTCCCTATCAAATCATTAAAAGGATTGGAGTTGTGGCTTATAGATGGTAGTTCAATGCATCCTATTTTTCATGTTTCTTTATTAAAGAAAAAGGTTGGAGATGCAGTTGTTGTCTGATCTACATTATTAGTGGTGGATGAAGTAGATCTTAATTAGACAGAAAGTTTACGAAGAAGGTTAATATTCTTAACCAACTTTTTTCTAACTTGTGACTTTGATCTGGGGATTAGAATAAGTTCTTGAGGTTAAAGTGCAACTTCATCTGTATACATGTAGATTTCATAGAATTAGAATGATTCTGTGCCTGTTGACAATTGACTTCCACTCTCCAAAAGAAAAATGCAATGCAGTATTTAATTTCCTTCTCTTTTTTATGCTGCAAAATGACCACAGATGAAATGTTCATGCAACAAGTTCCCTTGAATGATACCCGCAGATTGGGCACAAAAAACTGGCAAGTTTTGTATTCGAGTTTTTATCAGGAGAATATTGTTAGTTTCTGCTTTCAAGGCCTCCTGATACAGTTTTGGCTGTCCTGAAAAATGTTAATTGATGTAAATTAAGGGTGCTTTTCCATCTCAACAGGAACCGCTGCAAGCACGTTGTCTTACATATTGGAGAGCGTGAAGGTTTTACTTGATTTGTATGGATAAAAGAGAGGAAGTAGTTTCTGAAGTTACTTTTTTCGCATGGACCTACCCATATTAGGTGAAGCAAATCTGGATGTGATGATTAGTTCATTGATAACCGGAAGACATTCTATCTTGATAGATGGAAGGGTCAATTGCTCAAATTAAACACAGTACAATTTTGGATTGTGTCGGGGACAATGACTTGAGAGGTAAAATCTATGCACAAGTTGAATCTGTTTTGCATTTTCCATAAGCGACAATGATGGACTATCTGTAACATTGAACTTTACTGCTAGCTTTTATGAATAAGTTGAAGCTCATTAACATTATCATACAATGGTAATGTGCAACTGTATATGTATTTGCCATGTTTCTAGGCAGCTTCCGACCCTTCGAGTCTTTCTCTTCAAGATCATGCCCCTTTTGCTTCCATTTAATACACTCACATGGGAGTTGTATTGGTGGTGCCACCCCCAATTTTGTTCTATCTGAAACCTCCTTTTTGGAGGCTGCATTTACAATTTTCACTTGTAATTTCTCACGCTTAATTTGGACCCCCCTCTTTCTTTCACAAGCTATTGTTTCCCATGTCAACTTTCTTTTTGTAACCTATATACCTAGCTAGAGAGAGCAGTTATTCTCCATTACCCGATTTGTAATGCACCATATTGTCACGCAAATACGACACATTACCCGAAGATTCATTGCTTTGAATTTGAACCAAAAACATAAATGATGTTAACACACTGCCAAATGACACGTTGCTTCTTTTCCTTGTTCTTTTCTATCACTAGTTTGATCCAGAAAGTTGGATCCAGAGGGGCCTTCACTGAGATTATGGTTTAACTAAGTGCATAATGTCTACTTTCGAAGACTCCCTTATTCACTATAATCTGTATGATATATTGCCTTGTCTGGTCCACGAGGAACTGCAAGAGTAGTAGTAAAGGGAGATGAGCAAACCAGGGCTAAAAGACTAGGCTCTGAGACCGGGAAAGAAGCTGAAGGTGAAAAGCAAGGCGACCAAAGGCCTTGGGGAGAAGTAGAGGTATAGAGTTAAGAAAGCAGGCTAAGAAGCCGAAGGCTAATAAAAAGAAGAGTCGACTCTCCCTTGGGACTGCAACTGGCTTCGTCTCGTACTCGTGTATTAGCTACAGCACCCGCATAAGCGGAAACTAGTCCTATCACTAACCTCCTTAATTCTCATTGCCTGGTCAGCATGAAATCAAACGATCTGAGTGGATCAACTGCTTCAGCAGCTGGGGTCATCACTGTAGAGCATCCTATTCCCCCACTAATCTATTCAAACTCCAGTGATGGAATGGCAACCAAGAGGAGGCCCCATAAGCTTCGAAGTTTTCCAGGGCCTTTCAGTTACTTCCTTCCAGGGCGGACTGACCTGGGGCCGCATCGTTGGCTCACTGAAACCCATATACCAGTCTGCTTCACTGCTGTCTGATATCCCCATCTCTCTTTCTTACCTACCCTCTCAACTTCCCGTTGGGATATCACAGAGCAAATCCTATACTCTAGCTTTCATTTCCCGCTAGCTGACTTGCCTGCGCTTGGAGATTCGAGCACAACAAAGAGATGATTTACGGAATTTCTTCACATCTGTCCGGTTTCAACCCAAGCGTGAAAAGTCAGTGCTTTCTTAGATTTCGATAGAGACAAAGATCTTTAAGCTGAAAACTGGAGTTTAGGGTGCCTATAATATGAGGTCTGAAACCATATTTGGTTTGAATCTCACGTGCCTATTGGTGACTTTAAATGCCAAACAAAACATCAATTTCCAAATTCAAAGCTTTGATTTTTGATACAAGTGGTAGGAGTTCCTTTTATTAGTCTTTATTACAGTAAAATCTACATAGGCCTTGGACTTGACTGATTCATAAATCTAGAGGAACCAGTGGAAGATACAGAAGAGAGGTTCTTGACCAGAGGGACGAGTGACTGAACAACATCTGTCATTAAAGGCCGATAATCTGCTTCTGGTTGCACGCACACTGCTGCAATAGCAGCTACCTGTGAGAAAACAACAGCGTTCACCAATTTAGTTGGAAGTTTTAGCTTTAGGGATACGTCAAGATGCTGAAAGGATTAGAACTAGGAGGCAACCTGAATCAAATCCTTCATTAAATACTGGCCTTGCAATGCTGGATCAACCATTTCCATTACCTTATCTCTGTTAGTTAGCCGTGGAAGAGCCTGCGAATTCATATAATAACAGGAACTCAGGAATTTGTAGCTAACAAACTTGGAAAGTCCTCACTACTTATCTATCATAGCTAGCTAGTGCATTTTTTACAGTGGATAAATGGTTGGTGAACTAACCCAGGAGACAAGAACATGTTCACCGGAGGGCCGCTTGGTATCAATCGGTATACGACCAGTTAAGATCTGTAAAAGAACAACTCCGTAGCTGTATACATCTGATTTTGTGGTAAGCTTGCCAGTTGAAGCATACCTAAACATGACAGAAAATAATCAAGCATTAACACAAGGAGCTTCAGAACCAACTAATTACTTTCAAGTGCAATTTTTAACTTGTTGGTTGATGAAATCATTTGATGCTATCCCAAGATATGTGGTATCAATAAACTTGGCAGTGAAACTAATTAAAAACCTAATGTAAAATTGTCTTTTGAGCATGACCTTTTGCTTTCCATAACAGTCAGAAGATGAAGAAAATGACATGCTGCCTTATGGGAAATTTCATTGCCCATGTGCAATCTTATATGACAATTGACATTGCATTGGTATTGTTTTTTCATTAAAAATGAGATGCGGGACAGATGATGGATCACTCACTCTGGTGCTAGATAACCAGTGGTCCCCAGAACACGCGTCGAATTCTGACCGTTGATCCTGTCCGAACCCATCTTAGCCAATCCGAAATCAGAAACCTTAGCCCTAAAATCTTGGTCTAGTAAAATGTTACTACACTTGAGGTCACGATGGATAACCGCCGGGATAGTATGCTCATGAAGGAACTCCAGGGCCCTAGCACAACCAAGGGCTATCCTCAATCGTGTCCCCCATTCCAAAGGTCGATATTGCTTGTGATGGAGATGGTGTTGAAGACTACCATTATGCATAAATTCAAATATTAAGAGCCTATGGTTTTGGTCAGCACAATAACCAAGTAGTTCCACCAGGTATGGTGAGTGCAACCTGCTTAGCAAATCTACCTGCAATATGGAGATAGAAAATGGCACAATGTATCACACCCCATGTGCAAGGCTTGGTAGCATTCAATACATATGAGTAGGTACCTTGATAGATAGAAATATTTATGCATGTATTTCAAGTTCTACAAGCAACTTTTCTCTTAAATTCTTATTGACTTTGCAACCCCATTTGAGCATTTGAAGTTTTGACTTTAAGCCTCTTAGGTCATTAAACTTTAATGGCAAATATAGAGATTGGGGAAACAGGAAGATAACAGACCAAGAAGAGAGGCCAGATGGGGCCAACAGTTAATAAATGAAGTCACTTGCCTCTACCCTGAATGCCCGCTCTCCTTGCTTCCCTTCTCTATGGAGCATCTTAATTGCAGCCACAGTCCCATCACTTAGGGTACCTCTATACACCACTCCATACCCTCCATTCCCTATCACATTTGATGCGCTGAATTTGTTTGTGGCAATCTCAAGCTCTTTGTATGTGAAAACTTGGACTCCTTTGTGTTTACTTGGAGGCTTATGACCCAAATTGCTTCCATATAGACATCCACCGTTAACATCTGCCATGTTTCCAAACATACACAGCACAAGAGAAAATATGCATGAACCAGGTAATTCACATTTTAAGATGACTAGAGATAAATAAAATGGTCTTGAAGATTAGATGTTGAAAATTTACATTCCAAACACAATGAAAATCAAAATGAATAAAAATCATAGTAAGAACTTTGACATGGAGCAATTACCTGGGCTTGAAGTGAAGCTTATGTTGGTATGAGCAACGAACTTGCTAGTGTTGCAACTGCTCAAGTCTCTGCAACTGCCTCTATTCTTAGAAGATTTGAGTCTTCTTAGCATTGCTATAATAAGAAAGATTGTGAGAACTAGAACAACAGAAATAGCTGATATGATGATTATAAGGATAGAGGTGGAAGAGAGGATGCCATGATGGTGATCATGGAGTTGAGAATGCAAGCTATGATGCTTATTGGTATGGTTTCCATGTGACTTTGCAGGTTCACCAGTGGTGCTAGGTTCCATGAGCACAAAGAGCAAGAAAGAAAAATGAGAGAGAGAGAGAGAGAGAGAGAGAGATGGGAATGATAATGTGTGGTGCAAGAATGCATAAGAGAGGGTTAAGTTTCCCTTCCTAGGAGGTCACGTTGCCTAGGCTGACAGAGAATTCCACTATCTATCCCTCTCTTGCTCGTGAGTACTGAAGTCTGAAGGTCTTTTGTGTACTTCATTCGTCCCTTCTTTTGTATTTTCTAAGGAGAAGTCATTGTCAATATTGTAGCAGAAAAAGATTGGAACCTTTTGCACCATTTTCACTTCTATACTCATTAGCTCAATCAATACATATGTTTGACTTCTATCCCTAGTTGGAGCTGATAATGCCGATTTCTTAAGCAATGGCATAAACCAAATTTTGTCATAACCTTAGGCATGCAATTTCCACAAGGCTAAGTTACCACATAGGTCAAAAATTCTTTATTATGGTTGAGGCTGTCTTGCAGGATTATTCCAAGAATTGTGATCATAGACTCATCTGTTGCATTGAATTCAGGGAAACCAGAAGTACCCCGTGATCAAACAGCCATAGCCTATATGTAAAATATTTTTAATTTACAGGAAGATTGCCGGTCAGTGAAGCTAAAATAAAGTCCTTTATCCGATCCTTCTCAAGAGTCAATTTGCCCTGCCAAATATTTTGATTTTTAATGATACTGGAACACAGCTCATTTTCTACTACTATAGTGGATGAGACCATTGGACTGTTCTTCACCTTAGTTAAATTGGTGTCATAAATTTTCCTTGTACCTAAAATTTTGCTCCACCTCCCCCACTTGAGCATTGAGAAAGACAGCAAGACCTGCCCTCCCAACCCCAGCTATAGCAGGATATCACTATCTGTATGGGCTGGGCCTTTGTCCCTTTTTCTTCCTTGTCTCCGAAACAGGGACCCTCCAATCTCTGAGATAGAGATAATTAAGAGCTGTGAATGCTCATCTGTAAGTCACACAGGTCATGAGGCAATCACAATTTGGTACAGAACTGCAAGCCTTTGGTTTAGGAAAAGAAATAAATTCAAGTTGGGACCAGGTCCGAAGTGCTAAACTACAATGCCATCTCATGTTACCTCTATCAGAAAAGTCATTCAAATTTCAGATCCAGTATGATATTCTCACCTACCTAAACCACCAAGTTGCCATCTTCTTACGTCAAGGGCTCTGGCATTGATCAATGTCAATGGTGTCGTCAACTGATAGCTAAAGATACCAGTTTACGTTTGCAAAATGGAACCTTTGGTTGGCAAACTTACCATCAATATATACAGAATTTCCATGCAAAATATTAGCATTAACCATCCTACCTCTTCCAATTGAATAGCCGTATAAATTTCCACATGTTTGCCATTCCATTAAACAAAACTGTTATACAATGTGACATGAAAGTAAATATCAGTACATTAACTTGTAAGCAAAACCAACCGGATTCCCATTTTTGTAGGAAAGCTAGACATGTCCTACGACAATGCTTTATGCCTAGCCAAAACAGGCAACTCAATAGCCTGGCAATGCTTCTATTGGCGGGTGCATAGTTACAGTTATCCACTTCAGTTACAAGATTTTACAGTTTCATCAGTCGTCTGGGAAACCAAGAAACGTGTTCATAAGCTTGGCAAGCGGTGTGGCATCACCTGATGGGTACGGAAGGAGGGACTCCACATTCATATCAGATATTGTCTGATGAAGCGTTTGAGGATGAGCACAATATAAATGCTTCCTCTCTGCTAGTTCTTCTGCAAGTTCACTTTGATGATTGTCCATCAAATCTTCATTTACCACTACAATTAGAGGTTTACCAAGCTGCAGAGTTTCAAATACGCTCCCAGACCCTGCCCAACAGATAGAACCAGTTAATGACCACTCCAGCATCCAAATTAAGTGCTTATCACTGTGGTAGCACATAGATACCCGACTTTTTTTTTATCTCAAAGATTTTACCTTGAGATAGATTTCACTAAATTATGAAGACATCATTGCATATCAAGACATCCTATAGCTTTGACCAGCTAAAAATTGTCCCCTTCCATCCCCTCCCAACTCTTCCTTTCTTTCATGTAAAAAGTACAGATTCTCTAGACCTTTCCAAGTAAAAACTGAAAAAGCCGCAGTGCAACATCACAATCACCAGATTAATAGTTAATCTGAAAAGTTCCAGTTGACATTCAGCAACCAAATTAGTAAAATTTATCTTTAATTTAGAGAAGTTAAGCATTCTCCTAAATACTCACAGGCACGTGATAGGCTACATTTATCAAATAACAGAGAGCCTGAATTATTTCGTGAACCACATTATATCGGCAACTCTCTCAATGATCTGCATCATTACAGATAAGAATAAAGCAGTAAAATGACTTTGACCAGTTTACCACTTTTGTGGACACAAAAGGGCAGGAATAGAAATCCTTATGGGCTATAAAACAAGTACAAGGAGCACAAGGTATCTACCTTATTTTGAATAATGAAACTTTCTGTGTTGATGATTCTCCTTTATAGAAATTGTATAGGGGCACAAGATAACCTTGCTTCTAATGATGAAATCTGTAATTTTCCTCCAGATAGGTACTGAAAATGATGTTTCCCCATGTTTACTAATTCACATTATTTCAACTATTGTCTAATACTTTCAAGTCCTAGCCTATGGTGCTGTATACTAGAACAGAACCTGGCTTAACCCCACCAGCATTTCGCAGCCAGGTAATCCTCAATTGCTAAAAAAAGGTACATTTTACCAACATTTTCTGTCATGCTAAAATATAATAGTTTGTGTTAGCTTAGGTGTGAATAATATAGTAGTAATAAAGTGGAATATAACCCTGACATCCACCGAATATCAGAGATAAATAATAGCTTACCTGCATGGCTGATGACAAGAGATGCTGATCTCAGATGGTCTGCAATGCTTGGAGAAAAAGTGAAGTAATCAACAGCCAGAGATCCATGTCCTCCATCACACTGCATTTAAAAGGAACTTATAAGAAATGTGAAGAAAGCATGAATTTGAAGAGTAATATGTCCAAGGAAAGAATCAAATGGAAAAGGAAAGACCCAATAGTCCCCAAAAACCCAACCTACTAAGAATCTTAAAAACCCAAATTATAAGCCTTCACTAAAGGAAGATTTAGTTGGGCTTGCGATAACGGGTAATTCTGAGTAGTTATGTGTGAGTCTGCCACAACTAAATGAGAATTTGTCCTAGACAGATTACGTGGAGGGCCAAGCATATACATTTATAGAGCAGTGAAACAGCTCAAGGCCCAAGAGGAGGTTTGATCGTGCCATACCAGAATAACAACTCAAAAAAGTCATAACTTTTGATCCGACCATTGAATCGCGTTCAAATTTTTACAGGAATTTCCGGAAACTGTTTTACTTAGAGTAGCCAAAAAATCAGTACTCTGACCATCGGATCTTTAGATTTTGAAAATCTCGCCCTGAGACCCCGGTTTTGGCAGTTTTTGTGATTTTCCTTGTTATTTTCGGATTTCATGCTTCTTTCCTTTGTAATTTTGGATTTTTATTTTGTTTCCTAGTTGAGGTTGGGTTTCTGGTCTATTTAAGACTTTGTAAACCTCCTAAAGAGGGGGGACTTGAGAATTGTTATTATAGAGAAAATAAAACCTGCGAACTTGGGGTTCACATCTATATTCCCTTTCGCTCATTAAAATTCTTGTGTTCTTTCTTTGTTTATTGTTGTCTTTAGCTTTTGTCTGCATCAGTTATCTCAAGAAGAGAAGAGCTGATATAAGAGTTAGGTTAGAGCCAATTATCCAACATATTTATGACAAGACATCTCTATAAAACTCCTTTCCTCACCCTCAGGAATAAAAAAAAACTCAACATCTGATCAAACCAAGAAGGACAAATGCAAGAGTGAAAAGGGAATGAACTATAAGAGAGAATACCTTAGTAGGAGTGTAGGATCCTCGACCCATTTGAATAACAAGGTCGGTATACCCTTTTCTTAATAACTCTTGTTTGACTTCCTTAGTATCCACTGTTCTCACTAGAGCATCAAACAATGTAGTTCCTACAGTTACAAATACCACTTTCTTCTCTTGCTTCACACTATCCCCGGAATCTCCCATTTTACCTTGTCTGGTGATTTTTCACTATCCAACCAACTACAAAACCCAAATAAAAATCAAAGGAACACATTACAAAACAAGTACGAGTGTCTTCATTCAACTTCTCGGTTCCTTATACTTGCACATTCCCACATTCACATTCTACATGTTGAGAAAATTATAATTATAATCTCACATCTTATTTCGTTCTTAGATAAAAAAAAAGGATCAGATCAAATCATAAAATTAGCAAGACTGTACAAACTATAGATATAAGTAGCATTTTAATCACCAACCCATCATTAACAGCGGGGCCGATTCTCGTAAAAATAACCACAACGTTAACTTCAAAGTTCAAATTCATACTAAACGCAAAAATCACATCTAGTTAATCAAGGTGGAGGAATTACAAGTTACAACTCAAACTACTTCTTCCTTAAAAATTGAAAATTTATGTTTTTTTCATGTTAAAGTTCCTACTTGACAGATTAATATGTTTTCATATTGCAACAAATTAAATTTCACCAAATGGGAATTTAGAAACAACATTATATATCTAGTAAAACCCACAACTTGAAACCATGAGAAATAATATAATTCTATATCCATATCTCATTCCACATTGAATTCAATTACTAATTAGACACTAAAATTCGCTTCAAAGGAACAAAAGGAAGATCGAAATGAATGCAGATGATGATAACAGCAACTGGGTTTTCTGTATTTTGCTCATTTTGATAGTAAAGTTTAATCTTTACATCTCTTGATAAGTCAAAAATGCAATCCTAATGACAGTGAAAACAAGGGGAAAAAAAGGGTTTTTGAGTTTGGGTTACCTTGTTTTGATGGAAGATGAATTAGCCTCAGCCTTTGTATTCTTGTTTCTGTTTTTCCAATTCAATTAGGCAGCTCCTTCGACAGAGAGAGAGAGGGACAGAGACAGTTAAAACTTAAAAGGGGGGAAGAGGTGACTCTGTTTTGTCATTGGTTACAGGTTATTTGAAAGTAGGGAAACCTTATATTTGGTCCTTAAACTAAACATTTATTCATTTGGGTCTCTCACCTATTGGAATTTCTTGGTTGAGTACCATGTTTTAAATCCATTAATAAATTGCATTTAGGATGCATATTTTATACGATAAAACATCACTAGGTTAAGTACAGTTTAACATTTTTTTCCTAAAAACATCTGCTATAATTTTAAAATGGTGGACAGTGGACCAAATTGGAAAATTATAATAATTGAAGATCTGATTAAGAACATGTTTTAATTTTCTACCTACCCTAATTTGGACGCAGAATGACACACACAGACACAAGTAGGAAATAGTTTATCCTTGACAACAGAGTTAGGTAATACATTGTGAGGGTGTTAGCTTCGCTGGGAGGTGCTGTCATGGCTGGTCATGGAGAAAAGGCAGCTGACAATATAGTTGCTGATTCAATTAATGAAGTTGATTACCATGCAGATGGAAATGAATATATAGATAGTGATGATAATGGTTTTGATGAATTTGAGGTTGATAGGCCAGATGTTAATGTAGTTGATAATGATAAGGACTGTTAAGAGAATGAAGGGAATGAGGCTGATGAGGAGAAATATGATAATGAGGAGAACGAAGAGAATGATGGTGGTGATTATTATGCTCAGGATGAGGAAGACATTGAGGTGGAAAGATTCATTGATGAATCCTCTGAGGATGTGGAAATATTTTGATGTGCAAGTTAAATTGTCCATGATGAATCTAACAAAACCAGTGGTCATAACAAGCCTAGAATCCCAAGACAGAATGTTAAGGAAGCATTGAATGAAGCGGATGATGATGATGATGATGGGTATGATATTGGAAAAGTAAGAAATTAGAATCTCCATTAAGAAATTAGAATCTCCATATGAATTTGGAGATGAAAAATTGAAGAGTTTAATACTGAGAAGGACATGTCCAATCCATACTTTAAGCATGGTCTCAGTTTTGCCAACAGAGATTATTTAGGGAAGTATTAAGAAGGTTTTTAGGAGTTTAGATGCTTGAAGGATGACAAGGATAGAGTTACTGCTAAATATAAAGAGAGGTGTGGCTGGAGGATTCATGCTGCAAAGTTTGGTAGGAGACATTCCAGGTTAGAACATATAGGAGAAAACATAATTGTGGCTGGCATTTCAAGAACAGAAATGTGGAGGGGAATGGTCAGACCAGAACCATGTAAAGCCTTTTAGAGATGATAAGTACTGGAAGTTAGAGGCCTTTATAAGGGATATCAGCAGGGATTTTTAAGTAGGGCTTTCATGTCTACTGCGTATAGGGCAAGAAGGGTGGCTCTAGAAGAATTGTTGGAGATCACAAGAAACAATATGGCAGGTTGTGGGACAATGCACACTCAGAGTTAGAGACTAACCGTGGGAGTTATGTTAAGAATGAGGCTATCCCACCAGCACCAGGCTTGAATCCTGTTTTTGAGAGTGTTCATTGGCTTTGCAGGACAAATGCAAGGTTTTCTTGCTTGTACGTAGATCTCTAGCATAGATGGAGCTTTTCTGAAAGGACGTTATGGTGGTCAAATACTCAGTGTAGTCGCAAGGGATGCTGATGACAATTTCTACTCACTTGCAATGGCAGTTGTGCTACAGGAGTCAATTCCAAGGCAACTTGGCTGTGGTTTTTACAGCATCTTTTCACTGCTAATGGACCTGCAGAGATAATTGGATGAAGTCTTATATTCTCATATTTGTTATGTTTTTTTAATATATGTTTTTCTATATTTTAACCGTACATTTGATTAAGAACATGATAGTTTTATCAACATGAGGAGGTAAATTGTGTTATTATACCAAAATTTTTTCATCACTGTGCTAATTTAAAAAAAAATAAAAACAGTGAACATGGTTTAACAGGGATACCGTGTTGGGCATCTTCGAGCCAACTTCAGAGATACAGGGCACAGAGGGGAGCATCGGGACAGAATTTCAGCAAGACATGACAGAGTTTCAACAATCCAGATATATGCATGCAACATATGGTTTGCAAAGGATCGAATTTCAACAAAGACAAATATACGCAATTTGCACACGGAATGTAGAAGACAGAAACTGAAAGGAAGCTCCTGTAGAGCTCCCTGCTCCATAAAATTTTGCCAAAACAGAGCTCTTACCATATTAGGATGCACCTCGACAAAATAATTAATGATGCATTAAAGGATACACGGAGAAGCATTCATGGTAACACGGTTTGGAGATGACAGATGGCATGGATAACCTCATCCCTTACATCACCACCTTCCACCCTTTTATAAACTAGAAAAATAATTAGTAAATACCAAAGAAATATTCCGTAGGCATGAAGATTCAATCAGCATTTAAAATGCTAATAGAATAAACGATAGAATACCATCATTGAAAACTTCTCTCGACCAGATTTTCTATTTCGTCAGCACAGCATTTTCATCAATGTTACTATTTTATTTTTAAAAAAATGGGAAAATTCTGCATTTTCAAAGCTAAAGGATCTTCAGGTCTGTGTCCACAGCAAACACAACCGACCCAAGTTCAATGGGCAGCTTCCTACAGATCATAAAAGGAGAAAGAAATACACAACACTGGAATGTGACGAATTAAGTAAATTCCATCCAAAACACTCTAAAATACAAATTATACATTAATACAATAAAATTATTATCATTAAACATGTAAAACACTTAAATCAACATGCAAGCTACAAATTCTACAAACAAATTTTAATAAATTAACTTCAAATTTAAACGGGTGTTACAACAAAAATAGATGCGGTTCTTTATCTAGTGGACTAAAGCTTAACAAGAAATCCGGGAAAGGAGGTTTATGTCATCACTGACAAGTTGGGTGGCTGGATTTTAGATGGGGCTATTAAAAATTTGAAGAAATGGGGTTTGAAATGAAATCATCAAAGAAGAAGAAGAAGAAGAAGAAGAAGAAGAAATTGGAGGGAAGGGCTTTCAGGTTTTAATTCTTTTGAAATTATTGATGAAAATTTTATCAACAAGTTAAAAATACCAAAGAAAAAGAAGAAGAAGAAGAAGAAATTGGAGGGGAGGGCTTTAGGTTTTAATTTCTTTTGAAATCATCAACGAAAATTTCATTAACAAGTTGACACGTTAAAAATATTGACAGAATTGCTAAAAACATTTCTATTATTTTTTATTATTTCATTGTTGTTTACATCAGAAATTACATACGGAAGATTTTCATCACCATTTCCGTTACTGTTTTCTAATTTTACAGTAGTGTTCCCCCTCTCTTCTTCCTTTCTACACAACCTGGATTCTTACACATTCAAACACTGGATCCCTCCTCTCTTTGATTCTCTTAAAAATCCATAAGGTGTCGTTTCTAAGAACTACAATACGAGTGGCCGGGGACGGTACTATGACGACGAGAGGGGGTGACACCGTTGAGGGCGATTGTCATTGTTGCTTTGTTAGCTCTGCACTCCTTCATGGTGTTCTTTTTAATAAACTAGTTAATGCTTTTTAAAAAGCACACCATGAACAATATTAGAGCTAACAAGGTGACCATGGCAATCGCCATGGAAACAACACCATAAGGAATTGTAAGAGAGAAGAGAATCAACAGAGGAAGGATCCTGTTTTTGGAAACGCATCGTGTGGGCTTCATCCTGCCATTATTTCCCGACGTTAATCTACTCGGTTGTGAAAGGCTTGAAGATCGGTAAAGACGCGTTAGAATGCGTCGTTCGTTTAAACGAATTCGAAGATGATGAAACGCTGCGTTTGATTGCACCATAAATTTTATCTTGCTTGTCCTGCTCAGTGTTTTTAAACCCGGTTTAATGATGAATTCGGCTCAAGATTTGGGTTATGAGTTTTAATTGGGTTATTGGATCAATTTTTTTTTATTAAAATAATATTGTTTTGGTAAAAAAAAATTAATTAACAAGTTGCAACCGAGTTTTTGACCGAGTCTTGCTGGGTCAACCCACCGAGTTTGCCAGGTTTTTTACTTCTCTTATTTTTTCACAAACCCGCCTGGTTCCAGCACCAAGTCGGCCCGGTCCCAATTTCACATGTTGGGTCGAGTCAAGTTTTAAAACTATAGTCTTGCTTGTACAGCTCATTTAGCCAAACTTGCTGGCTCGGTATCCCAACTCGGGAGTTGCTCGACCCCGAGTTCGACCTTGAGGCCTTAAATGGTCTTGTTGGTGTTATCCGGTTAAATTTTTATAATTATTGTGATAATTTAAAAAAAAAAATCAAATATATATTTATATTATCTAAATAAAAATCCATGGGAGATCGGAATTTCTTTGTATATATGCGTGTGATTGCGAGTTTCTAACAAAAAAGCAAAACTCATTTGCATCAAATTAATATCATATGGAGGTTTCTTTCACCAATGGCGTGTTTGGATTTAATGTTATCTTTAATTAGGACCCTTCTTGCCTTCTTCTCTCCACTGAGCTTTCCCAGTCAACCAAGATTTATTGCCTTCCAAGTCAAATAAAAGAAAATAATACTAATCACATTAAATATTAATTATCTTCTCTATCAGCAGGCGCCGGCATTGATTTTTTTTGTCCAAATCATATAAAAAAATTTATTAAATGCCTTCAATAAAAAAAAATATCATCAAAATTAGCAATTATATTGAATTTAATATGATTCAAGTAATTTAAAAATAATATATATAAAAATAACAATAAAAAATATTATTAAGTATTAAAATATGAACAGTACGTACGTAGATCTTCCGCCAACTAATGTTGTTTACCCAGATCCCATCAAAACCAAAGCAGAAAGTCTCCATAAGAAAACTTGGAACAAAACCAGTTCAAAGATGGGTTCCTCCTCAAGTAGACATGGAAGAAACCACCCCCAGAACAACCATCTCCACCACCGTCAAAACCAACCAGACCCTTCCCTGCCTTCCTCCACAACCACCCCAATTCAACAACTTCCCTCTTTCTCCACCAACAATACTAATAACCTTCCCTCGCAAAGCAGTAATTCGATACCATCTAGTAATAATTTTTATACAAATACTATACAGCCATCATCATCATCACCGCCACCACAAGGGCCACAAAGTTATTATTTTGCAGCAAATGCACCATATACTACTCCTCCTATGATTCCCACAAGTTCTGCTTACGGTTCTTTTAGTTACCATCACCATCCTCCTCCTCCCCAGCCTCCTCTTCCTTTCAGCAATAATGGGTGGGCCCCGTATAATTATCATCAACCTGGTTTCATGGGCCCACAAATACCACCACCACAGGTGAAGCCTCATAATTTAGGACTTGTGCAGCAGCCACGTTATGTTGACCATAATCACGCAAAGACAATCAAGAATGTTGTGAATGTGAACAAGGCTAGTATTAAAGTTGTTGCTGATGAGAATAATTTGGATTGTCACTTGGTTTCCTTCACTTTTGATGCTGTTGTTGATGGCAGGTACTATTCAAATTACTTTCTTAATGATGCTAGTGTTTGTGATTTTAGTATCTGGGTAGGATTAAAATTTTGTTTTTTTATGTGGGGGGGGGGGGGTGTTGTTGTTTGTGATTTGAAGTGTGAATTTGAATAATTTATGATTGGTAATTGAGAATTATTGTAGTCTAGAGGGAATTGGTGCTGGAAAGATTTAGAATTTCTGTTGTTTGGTGTTGTGACATTCAAAAATTCTACTGTTGAATTTTGTGGTAAATTGAGTTGAAACTATTCTGTAAGAGCCTCAGAATATAAAATCCTTCCTTGACTTTATGTTGAAAGCATGGATGAGTGAATCAGTATGTGTACAGATTAATTGCTCTGTATCATGATCAGAACCTCCATTGGGAAGATAGGTGATTCAATTTTGGGAGGGATTCACAATTGAAAAGCTGAATAATTTGAAAAGATTATAGGATAACGATATCAATTAGAGTAAATTATTTTATCTAAGTTTACCATCATTGAAATATGAATTACATTAGGAGAATTATCGTGGTTTATAAAGTTGCAGGCTATTATTGGTTTCCTGGTTGAAACAAAACATCAGTCCTCTTTAGTTATCATTTTCATATTAAAGGGATAAGGATTTTCTTTTTGGTTGGTTTTAGATTGGTGGATGGAATTTAGTTTATTTTAATGTGTTGGTAGTAGTTCCTTCCTTCCAATCGGCTGTGGTAAGTTAGAGGCGATTTTGCAATGATCCTTTGACAGTTGTGATAGAGCTTGTATTCATCATATGATAAAAGTGGCATGCTAGTCATGTTAATATACTTTTGGCAATGATCCTTTGGCAATTGTGATAGAGCTTGTATTCATCATATGATAAAAGTGGCATGCTAGTCATGTTAATATACTTTTGGAAATGGTTGGATGGATGATTGTGAGCCTGCTAGCTTTTTTGTGATGGGGGTGGAAATTGGTATTGAGGTTGCTACTGTGGAATGGTGTTGGCTGGACTGGCATCTGTAGTAGATTATGAAATAACTTCCAGTAAAGCGTTTGTTTTCATTTAGGGCACTGTAAGTGATGCTTGATGTTAAGTTTTTCATCACATCCAACTTGAAGCAATGACTTTAATCTGAAAAAGTGGATCACCATTCTCAGCGCTCAAATACAGATCTGTGCCTTCAAGTACTATTCTAGTTGATGATTTGGAGGTGTTGAAAGTAAGAGCAGTTGCCTTGGTTCAAGTACGATTTGATTTTTGGGTATTTAACCGTTCATTGTTTAGGTTTTTTAGTTGGAACCATGTTGAAGTGACAGCTTGATTTGCGAAAATGGAACTTAACTTTGAGGGTGCTCAAATACATTTATGCACCCCTTTCAGCTACAAATCTAGTAGGGGATTGGAGGAGTTGAAGTAAGAGCACTTTCCTTGGTGGTGTGGATGGCTCGTGGTTCTTTCCTGTAAAAATTGTGTTTCAAGCTAGTTAATTTTTATTTTAAAATTTTGATTAACTCATAGCAATTTGCTTATTAAGATCTTGTTAGTTTTCAATGTTCAGAAAATATAAACTTCTATTATTGATGTTTAGCTCATTTTTTATTATTTAGTTAGCTAGCTTGATCTAAAGCTCTTTTATTATCCCTCCAAGTTCTTTTGACAGTGACTGCTATTATACCAATACAAGTGACTGCTACAAAAGAAATTTTCATTTGAAATTCTTGGTTTAAGGCCATTAATAATGAAGATCTAATTTATGATTTTCAAGTTGCCTTTTACAATATGGTGCAAGCTTTGGAATGCACTCATTTTTATGCTTACCTGTGGAGTTCAAGAAAAAACTTGCTTTGGATGGTTATGGTAATAGTTTGACGGATGTTTGAGCTTTGATGAGAAAATTTTACAATATGTGACATTTCTTTTTCTTTTCAATGGCAGCATCACCATATTTTATTTTGGAAAGGAAGGACACAATTGTACATTTATGCCAGCATTCCCTGAAATCTATATGCCAAGGAAAATCCCCTTTGAGAAAGGAGCGGGTAAAAAATTCTCTCAACCATCAGGAACTGGCATTGACCTTGGATTTTTTGAGTTGGATCAGCTATCGAAGCCCTCACCCGAGGAAGATATTTTCCCGCTTGTTATCTTTGCTGAAGCATGCTCACCCTCTCTCTCTACTTCTACGAGCCAAGAGCCCGACAAGCCTCTGCCTACCATGTCTACTCATGCACAAATAACTGAAGCTGTCTTGGAGAAAAAAAACGAAGGCCATTTTCAAGTAAAAGTAATCAAGCAAATCTTATGGATTGATGGGATTCGTTATGAGTTGCGAGAGATCTATGGCATTGCCAATTCTGACAGTGCAGGCTTTGATGGGATTGATTCAGGAACAGAATGTGTTATTTGCATGAGTGAGCCACAGGATACAGCCGTTTTACCTTGTCGACATATGGTGAGTATGCTGGACTTTACCTATTTATTTGCCAATTCTGACACTTTCTTACCATGCACCACCCTTCTTGCATCTGCTACTGCATCAAATAAACAACAAATTTCTTCATTGGCAGTGCTTGTGCAGCGGATGTGCGAAGGAGTTGAGGTCTCGATCAGATACGTGTCCTATATGCCGCCAACCCATCCAGGAACTTATGGAGATCAAGGTTAACAAATGTGGGAGTTCTTCTTAACCATTTCAGTTCATGCAAGATTTCCAGAGTGGCTATTTCCTATCTTTGTTCTCTATTTATTTGTCTAAATGAAATCTTACCCTCGTCTTTTTTCTCACTTTCTTGCATAGCAATATTCCTTTTGACCTGTACTCTTCCCTGTTTCTTTATAGCTCATCCTGAGTAAATAACCACTACACCATTGAATGAGGATTGCTGAAAATGGTTATGAAGAATTGAAGCACTGATTTTGCACACTAGAGCTGTCTTAGGGTTTGTGAGATGGCAATTTTCTTTATACAATGAAAGGTTGATATACTTTTTTTCTTTTTCTGTGTAAATTTGATACATTTTTAATAAAGAAAGGAGCATCGTCAAAAAAAAAATTATGTTTTCTTATAGAGATTGTAATGTATTTACTCTCACAAGAAGGATAAATTCTTTTTTGCTAATTACTGTATACTCTCTTCCACACATCCACAATGCTTTCAAGTGTTCTGGTAATTTTCTCCTCGGGGCCAGATGAGGAAGTCACTTGCTTGTGCCTCTCTGTTCTTATACACATCCTGGTGTCAGCAAAAAAAAAAAAAACTTAATTTTTGACAATTATTTCTCATTAAAACGATAACTCTCTTTTTTTTTCATGGTATTGCTCAAGTTAATTATATTCCCTAATGAGTGACTAATAAGGTATAATTATCTTACCTAATAAGTAATTAATAAGGTATAGATAGTATCAAAGTCAAATTGAAACATGAATTTGAGATATATAATTATATCATAGAATATTTATAACTGTTAAATATAATATAATATAATATATAGTTTTATCATTACGTGTGTGTATGTACATGCATTTTTTATATTAATAATAAATAGTAATGCTTGATAATATCATAATAAACATTATAATATCTAAATTTCTTAACTCGGATACTAATTCATCGTATGAGGCCTTAATTCTCTCTGACTACAACCGGTTTTGTCGGGCCTGGGTAATGTTTTGGGCTTTTCTTCTATTACATTGGACTGTGTTCCACTATCTCATTTTTGTTGGGTGTTAATCCATGCAGTGAAGCCCATAAAATGTAATAAATTTAAAATATTACTTTCACAAGCAGAAGCTGTGTGTATGTCATAAATTTAGCACTGTTTATTTGTTTTTTTTGCCTTATAAAAAAAATTTAATTTTTTTTTGCTTTAAATTAATATATTTTTGGTATTTCTCGATTATTTTGATGCGCTGATATTAAAAATAATTTTTTAAAAATAAAAAAAATATTATTTTGATGTTTTTCCGAGTGAAAAACACTTTAAAAAACAATCATAATCACTCTCAAACACACGTAAAGTCTTACTAGAAGAAATCAATTTGATGGTTAGAGTTAAAAATTATAAAACCACTTGAAATATTAGAGGAGAGTAAGAGAATATTTTATTCATCACTCTTCAAGTAGCTATTTTGGGGAAAATATTTATTTAATTACTGACATACGAGCTACTTAATTCTCATATTCATCTTCAAACGAAATAGTTTTTCAGTTAGATCTTAAAGGAATGAGCTGAAAAATGTTACAAATGTAAGTTCATATTTATATATTGGATTTGCATCTTTTTATAATATAATTTTAATAGCCTTAGTATCAACAAATGAAAAATTTTGTTTGGAACAAGATTTGAAATTTAATAGTATTAAATTCAATAGCCTTCTACATGTTATTTATTTATTTGCTACAAGTTATTTATTTTCTTTTAACCATTGTAATATCAAACTGTATATTGAATAATACTTTGGACGTGTCGAATAAGTTTAACTAATATCCTGTAATTAGGTATAAAAATCACATAGAACATTAATTTTTTTAAAAATTATTCACTACTCTTAAAATCCAACCAAATTTTAATTTTTGCGCATTATTTATAATATGATTCAAGTTAATTTATCATCCTACTTTATTAAAAGATTTGGAAACTTTAATGGAGCTTTATTATGAAGGTTTTTTTTTTCAATTTAACACCCCTTTGTTTCCATCTACCTTTTTTTTTCAGTTCATTTTTTTGTTTAATTTTTTCTTTATATTTTTTTAAATAATAATCAGAGTTCAAGTCGATTAGATTACGTCAGAATAACTCCCACATGGTTTAGTTTTAAATCTAGACTAGACAATGAATTAAGTTAAAGATTTTTTTTGTTAATTTTTTTTATTTTTTTTCAATTTCATTCTTATATATTTTATTTTATTGGTCAGTCGAATTGTTTTTGGATTACCAATATTAAACTAACTTCTATATATTTTAATTTTAATCTCGAGTTAACTAGAGAATTAAATAGAGAAGTTCAACAGAATTAAATAAATTTTTATAATTTAAATATTTTTTATTATATTACAAAAATTTTGATTTGTGCAACCCATCATGTAGACTAACTGGTCTCCTACTAAAAGTTCAAAGGCACCAACTTTCCAATTCTACAACGTACATAAACATCAACGCCTAACATCAAATCATAAAATTCAAATTCCTTTAGATATTTATATAGATGCATGCTAAAGGATTTTCTCACATGAGATGGTGGAGACTAATTGTGATATATATATATATATATTTTGTATGGTTATAAACTTTACAATTAGCAACCAAACTATATATAATTTCTAAGATTATTACTAAATATAATGGTATAGTTACAGTACTGAGATTACAAGGTGGTTCAACTCTCATCTCAAAATTGTCCAAATTAATCGCTAGTTTATATGAAAGAATTAGCATGCTTTTCTTTTACAATTTTCATTCTGTAAGGAGAGAGAACCTTGCACTTTTCTTGCTATAAGCTTTTTAAAAAGAAATTGAAGAAGAAAAAATCTTCGTCCAAAAGTATTAGTTAATGTCCAAGATTATTATTTGAAGATAACAGTCTGAAAAGAGCCGTTATCAGGGCTGAACTCTCTCCTCCTCCTGCCTCTCAGACACACACAGAGAGAGAGAGAGAGAGAGAGAGAGAGAGAGAGAGAGAGATTGGAATATTTGCATTACAAGTTATCATATGAGGTGAAAGTACTTTGAGATGTCTAAAGCATGGAGAACATCATGGTTTGTATGACAAAAGGAGGGGGACAAAAGTGGAGCCTTCGATGTTGAATAGTGTCTAAAGATGAAGGGAGAATCAATGACCATACGCTTTTTCCATGGAGCTTGAATCTGCATTGGACCATCAACTTTCATGTCAGCTGCAGTATTTTGAATGCCATGTCTAAGTGTCTCTTGTCGCAAGTAAATAATTTCATGTAAATGTCTGGTGTACCTTGGCTTGCTTCATCCCTGCCTCATTCGCATGGATTCTTCAGAGGACAAAGCCACCACACCCATGAAGGAAAAGTGATGAAAAACAATATCTTTCTCTGTACTAGAACAGAATCTGTCTTGGTATTCTTTTCTTTCTTGCCATCGCCTTCTTTCTTTCTTTTTTTCAAGTGTGTGTACACTCGTTTGAAAAGAGAGGACTCTAGTCATTACTTGATCGAACTTTTAATGATTTCTTTCTTCTTTTGGAATTTTCATTTCTAAAATATTGCTATTATTTTCTTCTTTTTGGAACAATTGATCAAAATTGATGTGCCCTGCGTCTAACAGATGTTTGTTCTCACTGTGTTTAATACGTGTTTTGTGTTGTGCAAGTGCTTTTTAAAAGGTTTTTTTGGTTAAAAATAAATCAAAATTATCTATTTTATTATTTTTTTTAATAAAAACATCAAAATTATTGAAAAATACTAAAAAAAACATTAATTTGATATTTTTTCAAATAAATTAAACTCTTAAAATTAATATCCACTTAAAAAACATAAATTACCACACTCTTATTTAATTTAAAAGCAAACAAAATGTATAGTATCATGCATGGTGTTATATATATGAGTTCAATTAGCTTCAAAGTTAGGGTATACTTTCTTAGTTTCTTGCACTACTATAGATTAGTGTTGGAAAATTTGTTAATTATGGCGTGGTTAATGAGTATAATTAATATCAGATTATAAGTGAACTTCACTCAATTTTTGAGTTAAGACCCGTTGGAAAATGTTCTCTAACATCAATTTTTTAATGTAAAAAATTAATATATGTAAAATCGAGTAAATGAGAAATTAATTTAAAAATACTTTTGATTAGCAAAATTTTCAAACTAAAAATTAAGTTGTAATCTCATATTAAAATATTATAAATTTTTTAAGTAGTTTATATAGTGATGTTTTGAAAATTGAAAATTAAATTTGTAAGATATTCAGTTTCTTAAATAAAAAAAGACCTGAGTAATGTGGGTTTTGAATTAAAAATATAAGTGTGCACTCGACTTGAACTTGGATTAATTAGTCCGCCTATGTTCATTAATCTATTCAAATTCGTTGATTCTATCCGTTTTAATACATTATCCTAACAATTTTGGTCTTTATTTTAAACATTTAAACGCTTTTTTGAATTATTTCTTAAAACTTTTAAATATTAGAGTAATTTTTGAGACACGAGAAAGATATACTCTTCTCTCTTGACCTATTGTCTTCTTGTTCTACCTTTTAGGTTCTTTTGTGGTCGAGAAAATCGTGTGAGTTTTCTTGTTTGTAGGCTTAAATTGGAAGTGCATTCGTTTGAGATATTGTTAATTTTGGTGTTGTTTGTAATTTCATTTTAAATAACGTTTCATGAAAAAAAAAATATTTATTTATTTAAAATTATTTTTTAATATTTTTGGATCGTTTTGATGTCTTGATATAAAAAACTAATTTTAAAAAATAAAAATTATATTATTCTAATAAATTTACAATTTTAAAAAATAATCACTATTATAATATAAAATACCCTTAAAATCTTGGAAGGCTACTTGCGCCGAGATTATTTGCACTAATTTACAGGTAATTTAGCCTTACGAATGAATAGTAGTCTTTGACAACAATGTTATTATTTTCTTGTTTTTCATCCAAAGATATGCAAATAAATACTTTATATATACACTTATTTTAACTGATATATTTATATATTGTTCTCTTGATTGTATTGATTACACTAAACATTTTTTTCCACCAACTAGAAATCATGGGATGAGCATAATGATTTCTGAGCATGTCTGTCTGATTTGCAAGTTGCTTGTACCTTTTGATCTACAACTCCAAACAGAGACCTGATGCATGCTTCTTCTGTCCAAGGTTTACTCGCAGCTTTTTTATGAGGAAAATAAAGAAGTAGAAATGAACAAAGGAGAAGCATTTACGTGATAATAATACCACTAACAAAAGGACAAATAAAAGGAACACAAGATTAAAGGTAGGGTTTGGCAGCAGTGTAGAGGGTGAACCTTCATCGACAGGTTAGGTTTGCCATATCCCACCAAACCCAGCCATGCCTGCTCCTCAAGGAGGCCCATTTTGGCAACGGGTTCAGCAAGTTGTGAGCCTTATCAGGTCTATAAGATTCTAACTTAACCATGGCTGTCATCGGCCACACTGCCCTGCGTAGTTTGTCCAGCAACAAGGGTTCGAATCTGGCCTTCATGCAGGGGACCCCAGACTGATCCCGTCAAGTCTATAGAAAAAGCCAGTCAGTGTCGCTGATGGAATACTGTGCCTCTATAATTGTTTTCTGCTGGAGAAAGGCCCTACTGAAGATTGTCAAATCTTCTTCACAGAACAACTGTACTGAATCGTGTGAATATGTCACTGTACATACTTAGATCCCCCACTTTAACATTTCTCATCAATTTTTTAATAATACTAGATAGATTGATAACACCTACAGTGTCATGGACGGTGGAAATAATGGAGCTAGCCCTGTTTAAGTGCTCTTTCCTATTTTAGCTAATAAGTTCATGCAATTGTATGACTTTAGCTTAAACTAAGTTTTATGATTTGTATTGCTATAGTTTTTATAATTGTGATTTGAAAAACTAGATTTATAAAAAGTTATAAATTATTGTAAATCCTGGAATAAATTAAAAATAATTAAAATTATGGTATAATAAGATAAAATAAAAAAAGGAAAAGAAAACGAGTTAAAAACATAAAAGAGGGTTTTATGACCGAAAATATAAACTTTTCCAGTAGCAAAACCGGTTTTGCTGTTTTGAGAAACGACTAGACCAATTTAGTGAATCGGTCGGTTCGTTTCTAAAAACGATCAGATCGTTTTGGCTATTGTCTTCTTAAAACTACCATGGTTCAACTAAGAAATAAATATAACATTTTCATTTTTTCTTCCTTTCTCTCACCTTGAAGGATTAGAAAATGATTGTTATGAGTAAAAAGATAGGATTTTAGGAGAGAAAAACACTTGCACCCTAAAAGTCAAAGTGAGAAAAGATTTAATTAGAGAAAGAAAATGAAGGAAAAAGGGAAAAAAAGAGAAACTTTGGAAAAGTCTTGAGAGGTCGACCTTTGGCGACGGGATAAGACGTTTAAAATCCATTTGTATCAATTAGAACAATAATGTAGTGATCAAAGCAAAATTGATCAAAGAATGGAATTAGGGTTCACTTATAAATTTAGGAAAATGATAAATTTCTTGGAAATTGAGTTTCTAAGACCCTTGTAGGTTGTTGTATGGGTGAAATAATGATGAAATAAAAAAAAAATGAATAGATAAGGAACCTTAAGGGCTGACCATTTAGGAGCGAAAATGGAAAATTTTCGGTTGATGATAATATCCATTAATTGTGTAATAAGTGTGTGTATGAATACGTGAATAATAATTTTTTATTGAGTTGAATTAATGAGATAGTGAAAAAATTGAAAAAAAAATGGTTGAACTTAAAATGATAAAATCACAAAATTATTAGAGATTGTAAATTGTATTGAAATTTTGATAACTAAGCATGTTGATAATAGTTTTGATGAATGGTTCTATTTTGATAAGATAAACATGAATTTTTTTTTATGTTTTAGGAGTTGAACGCCTTTAAGAAAATTGTTGAACTTTAAATGAGTTTTTGTGGTATTCATGCTTGTAATGACTTAAAATGATGAATGACTCTATTCATGTTTCTTGATTTAACTCAATTACGAAGCTTAGTTTCCAACAAATCAAATATTAGAACATGAAATAAAAAAAATCAATATGAAAAAATACAATTAAAATAATAAGGATTAAATTGACAGAAATAAATATTAAAATGCACTCACAATTATTTATTATTGTAATCCACGGTAAATACACTTACAATCCACAATTGAAACTTGGGCCTCATAGTTTTTTTTTTTTTTCAAAAATAAGATGTATCTTCAATGATTTAAAGATTGGTGTGATCTAGCCCCATTAGTTTTAAATCATGAACAACTAGTTGCAATAGCTCAAAGGAATCAAATACATGATACAAGGAAGAAGGTAGGAAGAAGAAATGAGTAATAATGGCATCAGATGTGATCAAGAATTTAATAGTTGTGATGTTCTTCTTGCCACATGCCCAACTGGGTTGACAGCATTGAGCACAAGGCAGTATACGATGAACTGTGAGTCAGGTCCGAGCTCTATAGCTGCATAATCTATTGCATAATGTGCTAGAAATTCAGAATTAAGAATTCCCTGTGAACTGCCAGTCTCTTCACCATCTTCTCACCTAAACATCAAGTGATGCTCACGTGTGCTGATAGTGGACATTAGCGGCAGTGTAACTCCATTTGTTTAATTATTGGCTTAACCTCTGCAAGGTGATTTTGCATTGATTACTAACATAACACTCTCACTTTTTGTCTGCAATTAGTTTAAAAACCCTACAAGGTACGTGAGATTGCTTTGATTTCTTCTAGGCGATAGATATTTAACCAGTATCATGCCTCTAGTAATTGGCTCTTCTGCAAGTCCAAGGTTTCAAAAACTATTAAAGAAGTTCAAACTTCAAACATGGCCATTTCACATGTAATGAAAAGGGTTTGATCAGTCAAAGATTGGGCTAGAAAAGCCGATTTGTAACCTAACACTATCACAGCCTATAAAGCAAAAACAAATATATATATATATATATATACACAAGGTTGGATATTTTTGGGGATGTGTCTTGTGGCATGAGGATCACTTTTTGTCACCATCCAGACATCTTTTACAGGCAAAGGAAAGCATAAAAGAAGAACAACGAAGGACAGCATTTTCTTCAAGAGGTTGGGCTTTTAAGGTGGACAGACAATAATTTCGGTTGATAAAGAAGGGTCCAAAGCGAGAGAAAATCATTGCTCAAACACTTTTTTAATCCTGTATATTTTTTACTCTGGAGTTTTTATGCATCTGGGCACAACTTGGAATAATTATTTCCAAGATGCCCAGTTCCTGTTCCTGATGCCTCCATGAAATATCCCTCTGTGAGTGACAATTTGGCTTCATATTTTATCAGTTTTGTTCCTTAGTGGCACTTTCGCTTTTTGCCACCAAGGGTAATATTGTTTTTAGGAATGCATTATTATCAAGCTAGAATGGCCACCATCCCTCTGAAAATGATGTTTTGACCACCACCAAGCCGTGCCAAAATCCCCTCCTCCGCACTTGAGGGTCTAGCTGCTGTGGTCAACCGTGTGACTTGTTCCGCCCCCGTCCCGGGTTCGACCCTCTATGTGCACGCCTGTCACCCCCGCGGTGCCTTACCTGCTCCTGGGCTTGCAGGATGTCCAGTGGGCCGTGGGGAATAGTCGTGGTGCGCGTAAGCTGGCCCGGACACCCCACGTAAATCAAAAAAAAAAAAAAAAAAAAAAAAAAAAAAATCCCCTCCTCCACATTTTTTATATGCTTAGATCTTGAGCTGTCTCGTCATCGCCGGTAAATTTATTATTACAGAATTTGAGAAATAATGAATTTGGACTTGTAAATGTATGTTAAAAAATGAATCGGAGGTTTTGAACATGTTCTGGGTAGCATGGTTATCGAAACATGTCTGGCCTGCTGAGTGCATCATGTGATTCGCTGATTCAGAATTTGTCCTTTTTAACTCATTTTAAAAGTTCATCCTATTGAACTCCGGTGGTTTGATTTACCTCATAAAATATTCATGAGGCCGGATCTAAGTTAACTCCAATAATTTTTATTTTTTTTCAAACTTGTTTTAATTTTTTTAGATTTTTTTTTTGTCTGAAACAACATTATTTTATGATAGATTTAGGTTAACTTGCCGATCCATAAATTAATCCAACTAAATAATGAGTCGACTTAACTAATTTATAATTTGCTTAACTAGCTCTTGAGTTGATCCACTCGTAATTTAAATATTGGGTCGAGTAAGATCCAAGTCAGGTTTGATAAATATATTGTATATTGGAAGCACATAAAGAATTTACTATATAAAACTTGCAATTGATAATTGTTTTTAAAAAACTTATATATTTTTATTTTCATCATTCAAGATTTATATTGTTAGTATACCCTATTTTTCTTTCTTTTTTTTTTATCTATTTGGTATAGGATTTTTGTGAATTTGCAAAATAATCTGGGTTATCTTGAATTTTTTATATGTTGTTTTTTTATTGCAATTGCTTTAGCAATTTTTTTAAAAAAAATTAATGATTTCATCATTCAACATTATATCAATTAAGAATTAATTTTCAAAAAAGTATGGTTAGTTGGAATTAGATACGTGTTTGGTAAAATTATAGTTGAGGTTTATGTATAGCAAAAAACATGACTAAAATGTTTGGTATTGTGTTTGGAAGTGTGGTTGTGGTTGCTTTTCAAAATGCTTTTTACTTGGAAATGCATCAAAATATATTTTTTTTATTTTTTTAAAATTATTTTTGATATCAGCGCATCAAAATAATCAGAAAACACAAAAAAATATTAATTTGAAGTAAAGAAAAAAAAATTTAATTTTTTTTAAAAGCGTTTTTAAAACGCAAAAACAAATAAAATAATAAAATTCAGTTAAAAAAAAATATAAAAACTGATTCTCAAAAACTGTAATCCATAATATAAAACATAATTTAATTTATTATCAAATATTTTAATGTATTTATTACATTAATTTGAAGTAAAGAAAAAAAATTTTAATTTTTTTTAAAAGCGTTTTTAAAATGCAAAAACAAATAAAATAATAAAATTCAGTAAAAAAAAAATATAAAAAAACACGAAAAGAGTTGCAAACCAAACGCAATACCAAATCTGCTGTGTTTCAAAATTTGTGTAACTTGATTTTATTTAATAAATTGTCCTTGACTTTTCTTTTTCTCATCTTGGTAAACGAGTGAGCTCTCTTTTCAATTTACAGAGATCTCTTATGGGTGTTTGGAGTGTAGTTGTGGTTATTTTTTAAAGTATTTTTTACTCAGAAAAATATATCAATAATATTTTTTTATTTTTTAAAAATTATTTTTAAGATCAGCACATCAAAATGATTTGAAAACATCAAAAACATATTACTTCAAAGTAAAAAAAAAAAATTCAAAATTTTTTAAAAACACTTTTAAAAAACACTCCATTCTAATTACAGATCGATAATGCAATTTTTAATCATTGTAGTAATGGCCCATGAGATTTCTCGTTCAACTTCATGTCGGTTTTCCTCACAATTCCCCATGTATGGTGTTTTTGCTTAATTAATTGGTTAAATTAAGCAGCAACTGAGGCCACTCCAAGAGACTTCACAGATGGGCCATGAATATTCTTGCCAGACTTATCTCCCATGGCACTCTACCCTAGAAGGTTCGAATCTTGCTATAATCAAGAGAGGAAGAATATCTAAACATCATAGCTAGCTTACTCTGAATCTTTCCAGTCTGCCCAAGAGTGAGTTTTGTGGATTAATTTACATTAATTAAAATGATGCTGTTTTTTTCTTTTAAATCAAGCTTAAACAGATTTTAACCTTGTTGCACGAGCGTAACAAGTATATATTTGATATTATAATGCATCCTGTTTTAAAAAATATATATTTTTAAAATATATTAAATTATTTTTTTAATATCATAACATAAAAAACAATCCAAAAACACATAAAAAGTATCAATTTGATACTTTAAAAGTTAAAAACATTTTTAAAAATATCTAAAATCAGAAGGAAAAACACTTCAAAACACACCATAAGTTAAAAAATAAATTCCAATTAAAATCTTAAAAATTTATTGTTCACACAGTAATTCATGCAAGTGATTCTGCGCAGTCAAGTGTAGGTCTGTCATAACTAGACGAATAAAATTATATAAATGACCTAGCAAATACATTTGTAGGTCAATGAGAAATGTCTAGGCGCAAAAAAAAAAAAGTTTAGTCGTATCAAATCAGAATAAAATGTTATTTTTGATCTGATCGTTGAATCACACTTAATTTTTTATTGGAGTTTTTAGAAGTTGTTTTCCTTAAAATAACTAAAGAATTGTTATTACAACTATCTGATTTTTAGATTTTATTACAGAACAAAGGACCGATTTAATGAACAAGTCTACTTGTTAGTCTTAAATTTAAATAAACATTGCAGTTGTAAATTGTAAAATCAATTAAAATTTTGTCGTGATTCTTAATTGCTGCATCCAAAAATATATCATTTCACTTTTTTTTTTTTAGTTTAATGTGGGTGTCCGGACCAGCTTGCGCGCACCTCGACTAATCCCACGGGCCCTGAAGTTAACGACCATGTAAGCCTCCAGTGGCCATCATATGAGCAATCACAGGGTTCGAATCTGAGACTATAGAGAAAACTTTTTATTTGTATTTTACATGCTTCTCGCCTAATTTATTGTTTTTTTACCCTACAGGAATTTAAGTGTGGACTGTATAATCCATGTGACCTTACTGGTATTAAACCCATGTCGCTCAATAATCCCACAGGCATAACCCCACCGACCTTCATTATCTTCTAATCTCTTTCGATCTAGTGAGTTAATTAACTGTAAGATTGTCATCGTTATGTGATTATGTTGGTTTCTGGCAAAGATAAACAAATAAACAATGGCATTGGAATCATATGCTTAAACAATTTATTATATATTGATATTTAATGTATATAACACAATATTCAAAATTTAATGATATAATATAAATATTTAAATTATTTACTCCATAAATATAATAAAAAAATAGACATTGCAAAGACACAGTATGGATATAGATTATCATCCTCATAACAAGAGACAATAATTTTTTAGAGACAATAATTTTTTCATTTTAATTTCGATTAGTATAGTTTAACTAGTCAGACCATGAATTTGCTTAACAAAAATCATTAGTTCGAATACCACAAATTTCAGGGTCACTGGAGACTTACATTGTCGTTAATTTTAGGATCCGTAAGATTAATCGAGGTACACACAAACTGACTCGGAGATCTACGTCAATTAAAAAAAATTCAATTTTACTAATAATGGGTTTTTCTAAGAATTTTTCATGCACAAAACTTGGGTGTTTTGTTGATTGAGTTTCATGAAAGTCATTTATAATTTTTTCAATTTTTTTCACAGTTTGAATAATAAATATTTATTACCTTTAAGAAAACCTTTAACAAACTTCTTTTTATAAATACCTTTAATAAACTTCAATACCAAGAAATTACTTTAATAAATAATACTTAATTAAGTAAAATAATTATCCAAATCAATTAATATTCTAGTTATCTAAGCTGTAAAACACTCAGGAGAATATGAAGCTGAGATATATATAAAGCTAGCAGTCCAGCTGTGGCAGAAGCTAGCTACAAGCTCCTTTATCATGATACCTTGCCCATTGTACAACCGCTTCTTGTCTGATGAAAAACAAGAGAAATAGAGCTTAAAAACGAGTAGCACTAGCTTTGCTACAGAGTATAGCCCTAAAAATATTTGATTTATAGAAGATAGACAGCTAAAAGGATAGGTTTTAAATGCACACCAACAACCGCCTTTAACCCTTTCTTTCTTTCTTTCTTATACCTTGCAGCGCTAGCACTAGCACATTCTTTCTTGTAATTCCTCTCCTCTCAAGTAAAACACAAAACCCCATTTGTTTGTTCTCTTTCTTCTCTCTCTGTCAACTCAAACTCTCTTTAACTCCAGTTTGAGCTTGCTTGTTTTTTCAATTCTGCGTTGTCAAGTATGAATAAACAGGAGGTTATGAAGATGCAGGTATATCTCTCTATCCATTTCCTTGCTCTAAAATCTTGTTAGTTTGGACCTTTCTTTCAGTTTTTTGTTTAGTTTTTGATTCTTTTTGTGACCTTGTTGTTGTTTTTTTGTGGTTGCCTTTCATAGCAGACTCATATTTTGAAAGTGAACATAGAGTGTCACTGTGATGGATGCAAGAAGAAAATAAAGAAACTGCTTCAAAAAATTGAGGGTATGCTCTTTACACTGTGACCTCTCTCTCTCTCAAGAAAGATTTAATTTTTATGTCTATATTCTCCTGGGAGTGTTAATTAATTACTAATCTGACTAGCTATATCTCTTGTCCTGATTTATGGAAGACTTGGATTTAATGAGATGGATGGTCAAGAAGGTTGGAAGTTAGTTGTTCAATTGCAGAAGAGATTGATATTTTTTAGAAAAAGAAAATGACTTCTTCAAAAAAATCATAGCAGATGCAGAGTTGACATGTCCAATGCTTCGGAGATTTTTTTGGGATTTTGATTGGGAAGGACAGTTGAAAGAGAGATGGATGGTTGCTTGTAGGTTGTGTCTAGCCTTTTGCTTAGATGGTCAAATTTTGGTGGGAGATGATACTTTCAAGAAAGCAGAAGCATTGTTTAGATTATTGGGTTCTTGATTGATGGGACTTTGCCTTAGAAGAAGTGTCATTTTCTAATCTTACTTTAGTTGTTTGTCTCATAGTGCGAGACAGTTTTCATTGAATTTTACTTATGTGGTAGCAATATTTTCTTGCACAGGGGTGTATACTACCACAGTAAATGCAGAGCAAGGGAAGGTAACTGTGACAGGAAATGTAGATCCGGCCAAACTCGTTAAAAAGCTCGAGAAGTCGGGGAAACATGCAGAGTTATGGGGAGGTCAAAAGGGCTCAAACAACTTCCAAAACCTTAATAATCAATTCAAGAACATGCAAATGGGCGGTGGCTGTGGCGGTGGCGGTGGCAAAGATAACAAGTCTGGGAAGGGTGGAAAAGGTCAACAAGGACAACAAGTACAGATGATGCAACAACAGCTGAAAGGGTCTAAGGATCCAAAGATGCCTCAAAATAAAGACCAGAAGTCAGTTAAGTTCAATCTGAATGAGGATGATTTTGATGCAAGTGATGATGAATTTGATGACGAGTTCGATGATGAATTTGATGATGAGTTCGATGATGAATTTGATGAGGACGAGGAAGAGTTTGGTCATGGTCATGGCCATGGCTTGCCTAACAAGATGATGCCTATGATGGGTAATGGCCATGGACCTAATGGTATGCCAATCAACAAGATGATGCCTATGATGGGTAATGGCCATGGACCTAATGGTATGCCAATCAACAAGATGATGCCTATGATGGGTAATGGCCATGGACCTCATGGTATGCCAATCAACAAGATGATGCCGATGATGGGTAATGGCCATGGACCTAATGGTATGCCAAACAAGATGATGCCGATGATGGGTAATGGTCATGGACCTCATGGTATGCCAAACAATATGATGGCCATGATGGGCAATGGCCATGGGCCTCATGGTATGCCAAACAAAATGATGCCCATGATGGGCAATGGCCATGGGCCTCATGGTATGATGAGTGGACCTGGGTTTATTGATAAAAAGGGTGGCGGGGGTGGGGGAGGTGGCGGGGGTGGAAAGGGCAAGAAAGGTGGTGGCGGTGGTGATGATGTTTTTGAGATACCTGTGGTAATGAAGGGCAAGGGAGACAACAAAGATGGCAAGGATGGTAAAGGAGGAAAGAAAGGTGGAGGTGGTGATGACAAGAACGGTAAAAGCAAGGGGGAGAACAAGAAACAAGATGGTAAAGACAAAAAAGATAGTAAAAGAGGTGGTGGGTTCCTGGGCTTCGGTAAGAAGAGTAAAAAAGAAGACGATAGTAGTACTCATAAGACTGCTACCAATAATGGCAGTGCAGGTGTACATGGAAACAATAATGGCAATGGGCCCAAGAAAGGTGCAGGCAAAAATGGTGGGGTCCATGATATTAACAAGATGAAACAAGGGTTCCCTGAAATTGATGGAGCAGGTAATGGTGGTCACAAGAATATGGTCCATGTGGGTCAGATGGGTCCAATGGGCCCCATGGGTCCTATGGGCCCGATGAATACAATGGGCCCGATGGGCAATTATGCTAGGATGGGTAATGTGCCAACAGTGCAAGGACTGCCGGCACCAGGGGCAATGAACGGTGGCTATTATCAAGGGATGGTGGGGCAGGGGCAGGGGCAGGGGCAAGGGCAGGGGAATCCTTATAATCAGCAATACATGGCAATGATGATGAATCAACAAAGGCAGCAGCAAGGGAATGAAATGTTTCAACCGATGATGTATGCGCGCCCTCAGCCGGCCGTTAACTACATGCCGCCCCCCATGCCGCCTTCTATGGCGACCGATCAGTACACGCACTTCTTCAGCGATGAGAACACCGAAAGTTGCAGAATAATGTGAATGTGAAGTTGCTGAGAGTAGTTAGCTAAATCATGTCCTTGTTTTGTTTTGATGGGTTAGCTGTTCTTCTTGTTGTGATGGGTGCTAAGGTTTCAAAACATCAAATATGCCTATGTGACTTAAAGATAGGGGCCAATTCTTTATTTCACTCACTCCTTGTGATATATTATCCTTCAAACTACTTTGATTTTTACACCAGTTATCTCAACTCGATCAATGGGCCTAATTTATGTAAAGTTTTGAAGAATTTGAGTTCAAGTAGAGGGAAAATAGATACAGTGGATGATTTAATGTTCGTCATTTATAACGTCTAGCAAACTTTTCTTAAAGGGTGAATCTATGACCTCTAGTAATAGGCTCTGAAAAGGGTTCTAACAGCTCATAGGCTCTGAAAAGGGTTCTAACAGCTCATAGGCTCTACCAATTGTCTTAATATACCATGATTCTGGACACTCCTTTTTCAACTTGGGCTGTTACAAATTATTTTTTAAAATGAAAAAAAATCTCTGTTCTTACTGAAATCTATTCTTTTGACAATAGCAGCAGCATGATCACATGGCTTTAATTTCAAATATGAATTGAGAGAGGGGCCGAGTTAGGAAGTTGCAGGATTAAGCTGCTGGGCCATACAAGATTTAATCATTATAAAAAAGAAAAAAACTTAGGCAAGCAATCGGCCATCGAAAAATAAATTGGATGAGATCCCAAGTATTCAAAAGCTTGGTTTTATCCTTTTTCACTTTAATGATTAAAAAAGAAAAAGAAATTATATAATTCAACATTGCAATTATTTTCACAAAATAAAGATGTTTCCATGGGGATTCGTTTCTCGAGACTGACTGGTTGCCATGCTTGTTTCCAACAGGCTTCTGCTTCTTTATACTGATTGATTGCCATGTCTGCGCCTTTATACCTTACCTCATCGCCACAAAAATCTTTTATTTTTTGTTGGCAACCCTTCACGCCTCATCCACATTCAACACTCCACCGTTCTTAAATTTCACTTGGCATCATTCAGACGAGTTTTTAATTCGACAGTAGTTTGATTTTGTGAATTTAACTTGAAAAAAACAATTAAATTAGTAGTTTTTTAATTAATTTTCAAATAGAAAACAATTTTAAAAAATACGTAATATTGGACACTATTTTTCATAATGGCCCTCTTTCCTTCTTACCTTTTGCTTTAGTTAGTGACTTGATTGTGAATATGGTCCTTGTACTTCATGATTTTGTGGGGACCTCTGATTTACTTTTATTTGAGATAGCTCTGAGGTAGTTTTTGGTTATTTTTCTAAAATAAAAAAAATGAAAATAATAGAAATAAAAATATATTTAGTTAAAAATACAGAGAAAAAAAATAAAAATAAAATTATTTTTAAGATAACTTTGAAGTAAATTTAAGTTCTTCATAATTAAGAGGTATAGAAAGAACATGTCTTCAGAGACAACATATATTATTTTTTATTTTTAAATTATTATTATAAAAAAATTTTAATTTTAAAATTATCTAATTAAAATATATAAAAATAAAAATAATAAATATTATAATTTTAGATTAAATGCATGTTTTGGTTGGGCCAAAATCGAAGAGGATTCAGCTGAGCTTCGCCTAGTTTAGTTAAAGATGAAAGGGTTAGACCAGGCTAACGGGGAAAGGGTCTGGTTTGGCTACAAAGAAGGTTAGTATATGAAATTAGAGGGTTAGGTTGGGACAAAGAGAAGAGGGTTAGGTCGGAGATGGAAGGGTTAGGTAGGGAGATAAGATGGTTTGATTGGGACAAGGAGAAGAAGGTTTGGTTAGGCCATTTTGAATATATATATATATATATATATATAATTTCAAGCACCATCACTGTATAATGCTTTAATGCACAACATCATTCATATCTTAAAGTAATAGCAATAAGGGAAACAACAAGACATGCTCATCATTTTTTATCATAATGTTTTTTTCTCTTTTTTTTTTTTATCATCATCATGTTAAATGTTCATGATATGAACAATTTATACCATATAACATAGAGGTGAGTAAAAAAATAAAAAAACCGAAAAAACCGGGAAAAAAATAACCGAAAAAACCGAACTGTAAAAAAAAACCGATTAAACTGATTAAAATTTTGAAAAAACCGACCGGTTCGGTTTTATAAGCAAAAAACAAAAAAAAACCGAACCGAGCCCAAACAAAAAAAAACCGAGCAAAACTGGAAAAAAAACAAGCCAAATCGAAAAAACCAAGTCAAAACCAGAAAAAACCAAGCCAAAACCGAGCCAAACTGAGCCAAAAATAGAAAAAATCGAGCCAAACCGGTTTGAACCAGTTTTGATTTTTTTAAAAAAAATTCAGTTTGGTTATTTTTTTGATAAAAATTAAATCGAACCGAAAATGATCACTCATGATATAACACCAATGCATCATTACCTTTATAAGAAGCCCGATTTCCTCGAATACAAAAATCCAAGCCCATGTTTAGGCCCAACATAAGAAATCCAAACTATGTTTAGGCCCAACATATGCACCGACTACAAGACATTGCATGTCAGCTGAGCTCTTTCCATTGCCAAGTGTTCTTCGCGATCACCAACTCAGCTCTGTTCATATTTTCATCTCGTAGAAACACTATGCTGAAACTATCATGTGAATTTGTTATCTCTGAACGTCATTCAATGCACATCCAACGCAAAAAAGCTCCAAAATCCGTATGTTCACAAATTTGATCACACACAGAGGCTATATAAAAAATAGATAGGTGTTCGGCGCTAGCTATGCAGTGAAGCAACTTGTTTTTTTCATCGCATAATGTCAAGCACTCCCTCAACAGCATAGAGAACTTCCGAAGCAGTTACTGGTTTCAGTAAATTAGAAATTTGTACCGTAGAAAGCATGGAGTTACTAGGAATATGAGGAAAAGACATGGTGACATTATCGGTATGACAGAATTAATTCTTAATGAATCTTTGTACCTCATTCTGAGTTTCAACAGAATCATCAGTCCAGGCTTCATCGACAATGAACTCTGGATTCCTGAACCAAGAACATCTCCTCTTGTATCAGAATATTGTTGTAATCTTCAATGAGTTCTCGTTCAAGACGCGCGACTAGGAAAATAAAAGTGCCTGAAAGATAAGTAATTCTGAATTCCTTCTATCAAGCAAGAGTTCTTCTTTTTCGAAAGTATTCCCAGAAAATCTTTGTTGAAGATTTGAGCTGCATTGGCCATATTAGAGAGAGCATCCACAAGAGAAGAATTGGATTCACCCCTAGAATTTCTCACAACAGCCTCAAAATCAGCATGTAATGTCCAAGCAGCCTGAAAGAAGATGGCCGAGGACCCACAGGAGGTACAAAGCCATTTAAACGGAGAAGATCAGGATTGTGATCCGATTGGGTTGTAATTTAAAGAAATCGTCTGTATGTTGTAATTTTGTGGTACTCATCTTGAATATCTTTTATTATGCATATGTATTTATATCTTGAATTAGGTGGTGACTATATATATATATATATATATATATATATATATATATATATATATAAAGTAGTTGTTTTATTGAAGGAATAAAAAAAAACAAAGAAAGTGGGAGTTTGAGCTTATGTTCAAGTTATGGAAATCCCAGAAGATGGAACAAATATTGAGATTGTTGATTGAGAAAACATCATTTAAAAAAAACCAAAACTAAGCAAACCTGGTGAATTTTTTAAATCTAATCTAATTTTTAAAAATTGTAACTTATAAAATCTTTGACTCGAATCCAATAAAAAAAACATATTTCTTGACTAATTCAATAAAAAATAATGATGATAAAATTTATAGAAAAAACCCAAAGATTATATAATTTAGAAAAAAAATTAAAAAATGACACCAAATAAAATAAACAACAATTAAAAAATGAGGATAAAATTTTAAAGAAAAAAAATCATAGAGGGTGAAATTGAAAAACACTTGTAAAGACCAAACAAACCCGGAAAAATATCCTAAACTTGGTTAAATTTTAAAAACCCGCAACTCGTGAAACTCTGCATTCGAGTCCAATTAAGAAGTTTATTATGAGCCAATTTAAAAATATAAATTTTTAAAACTTGTTAAAGCGAAAAAATTAGCTGTCAAAAGAATAAGAATTAAATTTGATGGTAAAAAAAAATAAAAGGTGAAATTATAAAATAAAATCATTTATGAACTAAAATTAAAACTTGTCAAGGCTAAAAAATTGACAATCGAAAGAAGAGAGATTAAATTTGATAGGAAAAAAAAAGCAAAGGAAGGTGAAATCGTAAAACAAAATTAATTGAAAAAATAATTCAAAAAAAAAAATAGCAATCAAAAGAATGAGGACTAAATTCAATAAATTATTCAAGATAATAAAATCATAATAAAAAATGGACTAAATCTGAAAAACCAACAAATTAAAGGGTTGTTATTGATTTTTTAAGGCGTTGGCATGAAAATTTAGGTGGAAAGAGAGAGAAGAAAGGGAAAAAGAAATGACTGCCTGCCCCAAACCACTGATAATCATGGTACAAACATTGTCTCATCTAGTTTAGGATTTCGAGACATTTCAAACGCCACTTTAGAAAATTGAGTTTTATAATCAGACAGCCTCCCACACGCTGCCCGAACAATACTAGGTCATTGACATGTTATCACATGCGATACACTAACAAGTTTTTTTAATTATATTTAATAAATGTAATTTATAACAATATCCCCAGGCACCCTTGAATATTATAATAAAAAATATAAAATGTCAAAAAAAATCCTTCAACGAGAGTTCAACTGGTTTTGTCTATAAAAACATCAAAGTAATTATACTATTTAAAAAATTTAAAAATACAAAAATTAAATGTCTAAAGTAGTTAATTTTAAATTATTTTATTCTAGAATTAAATTATTATTTTTATTCTGCAAAATAAAATGAATTTACCCTTCTAACTCCATATAATTTAAAAAAATAATTGTGTAATAGTAAAAAATTAATTTTACTCGGTGGTCGCTTGTTCAAATAACCCGTATAAATTTAGCGGTCGCCTTTTTACAGGGGTAAAGTTGTAATTACAGTATATTTTTGTGTTAATCCAATCAGTCACTTGTTCAAATAACCCGTATAACAGACCCGGGCAACCGTTCTTCAGTTGCCTTTTTCTTCTCCGATGTAGCAAAATCAAAGGTAAGGATATGTTAATAATTTTATCTTTGTTTTTTTTTCCTGTACTAAACACTCAGTTTGGTCCTGCAAAGCTTAAATTAATGAACTTTTGTTTAATTAATAATGTCTTGTTTGGCTTTTTTGGTGGGTAATTTTGTTGTTCCAATATGAGCATCCATTTTTGTTGAAAAAGAACTTAATTCTTAGTTATTTGAAGACCCATTATCTTGTACAATAGTAAAATCCCATTTCTTTTATGCAATGAATTGATGAGTGTATTTGGTTATTGCTTGGCTAGTATTTCTTTTAGATGTTAAGAGGTAGCTGCTCCATCTGATCCATTCAGGTCCCATTGGCGTTTGTGGGCAATGGACAACCCAGATGGGGCAGTCTCGACAGACACAGCTGCCCCTAGCGTCAGCTTTGTTTTCATGCCAAAAAGTTTGGTTTCCAATGAAAGTTTTGATCTTGGAGGTTGTAATGGTTGAAGTCTTGGGTTGCAGCATTGTAGTTGTGTCTGAGTTTGAGAGTATTCCAGTTACTTAAGGTCAAACTGTTGAAAGATTAAATGAACAAAGGCCACTTTTTTGTTGTATGAAATGGATTAGTAATTTTGCGTTGTATGATTGTTTGGTGCTGATTGGGAATTGTAACATTCATTTGAAAGGAACTTCCTTTGGCCTTTTATTTCATTTTTTGCATGGTAATAAATTTATGTACTAGTTACTAAATTGGTGAATTGATTGTGTATTAGCTAGTATATATGTTTAGCCAAAATTGTGGTTATAGTGAAAATCTGGAACTTGGATGTTGTAGGGTAAGAAAATGGCCAGCCAAATGCTTCCGATTAATGATCGAATGAGAATTAATTGGACGTCAATGATGGAGCGGTATTTCATCGATCTTATGTTAGATCAGTTGCATAGGGGAAATAGAATGGGTCATACCTTCAACAAACAAGCTTGGACGGATATGCTGACCATGTTCAATTCAAGATTCGGGACTAAATATGACCGAGACACCTTGAAAAGTCATTATTCAAATTTGTGGAAGCAATACAATGATGTGAAGAATCTTCTTGAACAGAGTGGATTTTCTTGGGATGATAATCGAAAAATGGTTGTAGCTAGTGATGATGCATGGGCAACCATTATCAAGGTCTGGCAAGTCATTTTTCATGGGTTATTGTTTTTTCTTCCTCTGGCTTTGTGGGAAAGTAAACTGATGAAGTATGTGTGCAGGCGAACTCTGATGCACAGTACTACTGGAGGAAGTTTTTGGTGAACTTCAATGATTTGTGCTTGATATTTGCATACACAGCAGCAGATGGAAGATACAGCCGTTCAAGTCATGATATAGACTTGGATGATGATATTCAAGGCCTGAACTTTGGTATGTTTTTGTTTAAAATGTATGTGCAGTGAGGTTGTGTTTCTATTGGCATCTGAACTTGAGTAATGTCTATGATTCTTTATGCAAGGCTTTTGTTTTACAAGCCCCACCTTTTTGGTCGTTTATAGTTGCATGATAATGTTTCTGCTGTTATTTATAGTACTTGAGGCAAATGGCCATTTATCATCTCCAACACATTAACCTTCGTTTCACTTGAAGTCAACCATAGGCTTCTACTTCTTAGCATAATTAGCATGCTCAAATGCCTGAAGCTAAGCTAAATACCTTCAAGTGCCATGGCTTTTATCAGCCTTGTTTACAGTTTTCTTAACATTTTTGTAATAAGAATGTAATAGTTTATATTTAATGACAAGATTCTAGTTCTTTTTTCAGAAATTGTGTATCATTGTCTAAATTAAATAAGAACTATTTTGGGTTTGATCACTTTTATTTTAGCTAGTAGTATTTACATCTCACAGCAAGTTTTCATTTTTTATGAAGAAATGTCTCACGGACCAATTTCTTTCTCAAATGTAGATGCTGGAATGGGTGGCTTTCCCTCAGAAAGCACTAATTGTGTGAAGGCAAAGTGGACATCAGCCATGGACCGATTTTTTCTTGAGCTTATGTTGGTCGAAGTCAAAAAAGGAAGCAAAAACAACAATACATTCAGCAAAGAAGCATGGAAAGACATGCTTACTTTGTTCAATGCAAAATTTTGTTCTCAATATGGAAAAAATGTTCTGAAGCGCCGCTATAAGAAACTTTTCAAGTACTATTGTGAGATGAGAAGTCTACTTGAGAGAAAGGTATTTCAGGGTATATATTGTTAAATACTTTTTGAGATTTTACTTCATACTGGTACATTTGTACTCACTATTGTAGATGTAGGCACACCCTGATATGCATTCATATAGAAAGAAGACCTTACTAAACTATCAAGATTTGAGCTTGGTTTATGGAAATGAACTCATCAGTGGACATCAAGGTTGCATGCACCAAGATGAAAACTTTGAAGATGTGACCTTACAAGTTAAAACTGGTAAGTTTAATGAATTTTTTTAAAAAGCCAGGTTTAGTTATGAAGTTTGTGGAACTGATTTGCGAGATGTTTGGTGTTTTGCTTTCTAAATTAATTTCCATGCTTTATTGAAGCCAATATATATTTTGCAAATGAATTATTTCACATACAAACCGGTTTTATCATTTATGCAGACAGAAATAAGGGTCACCATCACTCTGTTCGAAGTGACGTGGGACCATGTTGGAAATCATCAATGGATCGCTACTTTATTGATTTGTTGCAAAACCAGGCGCTTATAGGGAATAAAATCGGTCATGAATTGACAACTGAAGCATGGGTTGAATTAACCAGGTTGTTCAAAGCAAAATTCGGGTCACAATATGATGATTGCATCCTGAAAAATCAGTTCAACCATTTGAGGACAAGGTATAATGACATAAAATTTCTTCTCGAGCAGAGTGGCTTTTCTTGGGATGAAACTCGAGACATGGTAACTGCTGAAGATTGTGTTTGGGATTCTTATACCAAGGTGAATTTCCATCTTTTCATTTATCTGAAATGTCTTCAGCATTATTTTGTAACTTACAAGTAATATATGCAGGTGTATCCTCATGTTCAATCATACAGAAATAAATCTGTTGCAAGCTACTACAAGCTATGTGTTATATACGGGGAAGAAAGTTCCAATGGAAGATACAGTGACATGGCTCAACAGGCGGATATTGACAGCAAACCTCCAGTGTTGATGGTTGGTATGTTTTTTATTCAGCCATGAAAATTAGGATAAAAATAATTTTGCATGGAATTCAAAGCATATTATCTCAAACCATGAGATTGACAGGTAAAAATTGAGTGAAAGTGCCTCTTATATCAAGTCTGTCTGAATGAGGACAATGTTGTATGATGCAAGTTGTTACTTGTGCTGGTATGTCCAGTATAATTGCTGCATAATTGCATTTATTATCTCTAAAATATTCCCCTTTCCCTAAAGCTTTCAACCTTTTCTTTTCCCCCTGTTCCAATAATGTTCATGTACTTTGAAAGGTCAATTTGAATGTTATTTCATGATGGGGGCATTTGCTTTCTTTACACGGAAGAAGTAAAAGAAGGAAAGGCTAATGTTGGAGAATATATCCTATTTATAAGGGAAAATAGATTAATCATCAATGCCCCTATAATATTAACTACTTTAGTTAGAACATTGTGTTATAGAATATTTACTTTTAATGGTATTGTCATTATCAATGAAGTAAGTAATGCATGCCATTGATTCTGTTTTAGAAGGTAATCTATCTAAAAAAAATTGTAAGCTTTGTACCTTAAAAAAATAAAATGTGTTAGATTTAGCTATATATATTCCTAAAATGTTGTAAGAGTGACATTGTTTGGTATGAGTTACTGTTTTTCTTACCTTGCGTTTTACACCATAATTCTTTCTTCTGTGAGAATGATACTATCTGTTTCATTGCTTCAAAACTCACAATTCCAAACCTTACCTTAATTTTGCTTCCTTCAGAATGGACATGAATCATTCTAGAGAATTGGAACTCTTTTTTTTTTTTTTTTTATCATCAGAATTGGAATTTATTTAAAATATATTCTATTAAGAGACCTAGAAAGTTGTAATAAAGTGGTATCAATATGAGATCATCAATCTCAATTGTTATGATTACAAGGTTTTTTTTTCTTTGCAGGAGAAGAGGACCAATGCCTTGCAAATGGCGATTGTTCAAAGCCAGATTGGACACCTTCAATGGACCGCTATTTTATCGATCTTATGTTAGACCAAGTTCATAGAGGGAATAAGAGCAGTTACACTTTGGATGATCAAGCTTGGATTGATATGGCTGTTATGCTCAATGAAAGATTTGGATCACAACATGAAAAAGATATCCTGAGGCAGCGCCATGAAAGTTTGGGAAAGCTTTTTAATGGCATGAAGAATCTTCTTGGCCAGAAAGGGTTTTCTTGGAATGAAACGCAGCAGTTAGTCAAAGCATATGATGATGTTTGGGAGGCTTATTCGAAGGTGCTTTGTTTGTTTTTGATTTTATAACTCCCGCTTACAGTTCACAAATGGCTAACATATGGTACAATGTAGGAACATCCTAATGCCAGATCATACAGATCCACTCCGAAGCCAGATTACAATGACTTGTACTTGATTTATGGAAATTCAATTTCAGATGAAGGCCATAACCAATCAGGTCAAGGTACTGGCTGTATTGGTGATTGTGAGTTTTATTTTTCCAAAGGTTTTTGGTACTTTGTCTTTTCTTTTCTTTTCTTTTTCCATTTTTGCTCACTGATAGACTTGTAAAGATGCTCTATTATAATTGTCGAATGTGTGTGAAACATCTTGCTATCATGCATAAACAATCCTACTAATTAATTATTTACATGGCTAAAATCTTTTATTGCTTTTGTTCTGAAATTTCTTAAAGGAGCCAAAAATTGCAATCGCGGCTTCTGGAATGCTGATTGGACACCACCAATGGACCAATTATTTATAAATCTAATGCTAGAGCATGTTCGTCAAGGAAGTATGGTTGATCAAAGATTTAATAAGCAAGCCTGGAGTGATATGGTTTCAAAGTTTAGTGCTGCATTTGGATCTCAGCATGACCAATATGTCTTAGAAAGGCGTTTTATGAATTTAAGGAAGCTATTTGGTGATATGAAAAATTTACTTGATCAGAGTGGATTTGCTTGGGATGACCGAAGACACATGATAATTGCTGGTGACAGTCTTTGGAATGCTTATCTGAAGGTACTTTTTCTGAATTTAATAATGCCCACACGAATAATGTGGTGATAAATTAAAAATTTCACCTTGTAAGTGCAGGATTACCCTGATGCACATCCATACCGCAATAGGGCTCTTCCTAATTACGATGATTTGTTCTTGATATATGGAGACAAAAACAATCATGAGAGTAACCACCATCACTCAGTGGTTGGCAATGGCCATGTCCTCGGATCAAATGTTGGTATGTACATATATCTCTCTCCTCCCCACTCCTTTTCTTTTCAATTTTTTATGATGAACAAGACATACAAGTACTGAGTGATGGTGGTTAAATTGAATCTGAAGATAATGGGCCCAGGCCAAGTGAAATCTGAAGTATTGTGTATTAATTGCAACTGTGAAGATAACGCTGTTGGTAATACAAAAGATACCCTAAATGAACTATTTATTTTTTCCTTTGGATTGACAGATGACGAAGATGGGCTATCCCCTATTGATTCTAATCATCCATGGATAAATTGGACAAAACCGATGGAAATATATTTTATAAAACTCATGTCAGAGCAGGTGCTTGAAGGGAACAAAAACCATGAGACATTCAATGAGCAAGCTTGGGCCTGGATAGTTGCAGCATTCAATGAAAAATTTAGACTTCTATGTGAGAGAGAAGCTGTCGAAAGCTGGTATCTAAGCTTGATGAAAGAGTATAGCAACATTACAAATATTCTCAATCAGAACGGTTTTGCTTGGGATGAAACAGAGCAGATGGTGATAGCTGACGATGATGACTGGTCTGCTTATATCAAGGTATGTTCCCTTGTCAAACATAAAATTGTCGTCCTGGCTTCCAGCCTTAATTTCCCTAGCATGGTATGGCTGGCCTTTTATGTCATTTAACCATTAGAAATTAGAGAGTAGTGCTAGATAATTGTACTTTTGCTTGCAAAATAACAATAATAGTGGTAGTTGTAAATAAATAAATAAAATCTATACAGGTACTTTTCTGGATGAAGAGATTGCAACTGTTATTTCAGTCCTAACAATTCCTCCCCCGAAATTTTATTAGCTTCTCATTTTATGAAAATTTTCTGCAGGAACACCCAGGTGCAATGAAATACAAAGGCAGGGTCCTGGGTAGTTATAACGATCTTTGTGTAATATATGGTAATAGCGTGGCAGCAGGGAGATCAAGTTACTTGGGTGTAAACACGGTGATTGACAACAATGCCTTTGATATGGGGATTGATGGTGTTTTTGGAGATGCACCATACCCTACTGGAAAACTTGAAATATCTGATCAAAGGCATAAACGGAAGTCTCTGTCTTCCTCCACAACGATGGCTTCGAGGAAAGTTCACAGACCTAAGCGAGGAGAGGCTAAAGAACCAGTTGGTCTGAAACCAATGGGAGTTATGGAGGAGCACAACGAAGAACGGATCTCAATCGAAGAAATTGTCAATGCACTTCAAGTTATACCAGACATGGACGACGAGAACTTCTTGGAAGCTTGTAAACTTCTAGAAAACGAGGAAAAAGCCAAGGTATTTGTGGCAATGGACGTAAAACAGAGAAGGAAATGGCTATTTAGAAAGCTTTACAGATAGCATTATCATATATCTGACTTAGCTACTGTGATTATCATTGTACAGTTCAAAGTTTGGTCTGTGTAAAATAGTAGGTCCAGTGCTAATGTAAAGCAGTTCTTTGAAGTGATCTGCTGTTCGATCTCCATACGGCAAGGGATTACGAAATCTACTGATTTCTTCTATGTTTCAAGCCCCGCATTGGACCCCATATTTTTCAAGCAATTTCCTTTTTCTTTCCTTTTGCCACTTACACTGAAACCTGATCTCCCCTCATTCCTTCCAGTGTTCTTGTTTAGAGATACAGTGTTTCTTTGCCTAAAATGTGGGGAGTTTATCATCAACATGAAGGATTTCAACTTGAGATTTGCCAACAGCATTTTGGGTAGGTTTTGGAAGTATAATCGATTATCTATTGAGTAAACATAAATCCTCAGAAAAGTGGTTGGAAATTTACCCTGTTGGTCTGATGTTCTTGTGTCGGTGGTCAAAATAACAGGTGGAGCCAACTATCCCTAAAAAATTTGTCTGGTAAAAACTACTATCTTTTGATGTTCTTGCTCAGCATTCATGACAACTCTACATCTTTCGGTCATAGTTAATAAATCCAAGTCTAACTTAACGGGTTTATTCGATGATGATTTGTCAATTTAAAACTTAATTTAAGTAGTGAGTTTTTTTTTTTTAATTGATAGGTTAAAAAAAATTGATAGGATTAAACTTAGTTGATCTGATGAATTAATTTATGATCTAATAAAATAAAAAAAATTATAAATCATTATAAATAAAAAAATAACAAGTAAAATAATAAAAATAAAATCTAATAGATAAATTTTTTTTGTGTTTGAATATATAATGTTTTTCTACTCCAGTATTTAAAGGAGGAGTTAAAATATAAATTTTTATTATAAAAGAGAAATAAAATATGCTTTCAATGCCTTTTTTTTTTTGTACTTCAATTACCGAAGGTCACTTTATAAAAGAAATTCATAAAGAAAGTTCCTTTATCCTTCTTTTGTAAATACAAACACTTAATTCTATTCTGTTTCATTAATTCTATTTTCCAGTCATGTAAACGCGTTAAGACTTAAGATTATTGTCATAATTAAGCATAAAAACAATAAAAATCATCATTCACATCCAAACAAGATCTGAAAACCAAAAAGAAAATCCTCAATCAAATGAAAGATCATAAATTTAACTCAGTCAAAGCAACAACCTCCCCCCCACTCTCTCACTCACTCACTAACTCAATGAAAAGAGGCAAACAAATCAGCTTCAAAGGCCTAAACTTTGTATGAAATGGCATGGCCTTCTCCTCCCTCCCTCCTCTCCTAAACACCATTGTAGCAATCTCCATAACCCTCATCTCCACTCTCATCTTCTCAAAATCCCAACTTTACCCCACCCCGTCTCCTCAAATCCCCCATAGATCCCTCCTCTCTCAAAATCAAGATCAAAACTTTACTCTCTCTTGCACCTCTTTGCCCGCTTCAAATGGCTTTATTGACTACCTTTCCCTTCACTTTTGCCTCTTCAAAGAGAAGTTTTTGCTTTCAATTCCTTGCCTTTCATTATTTGTACTTCTTCATTTTTATGTTCTTATTGAAACAGCACAATCCCATTTCTCTATAGTGACAACAAAGCTAACCCATCATTTAAATCTCTCTCCAAGTATGGGAGGTGTGACCCTTTTGGCTTTAGGTAATGGGGCACCTGATGTTTTTGCATCACTTGCTGCTGTTAGGTCAGGGCAATATAGAACTGGGTTTGGTGCTATATTGTCTGCTGGGACTTTTGTTTCTGCCCTTGTTGTTGGTTTTGTTGCTATTTATTCTGCACCATTTAATGTGGATCCTGCTTCTTTTATAAGGGATGTTGGGTTTTATTTGTTAGGTGCTTTGATTTTGTTTTATGTTTATTTGAGTGGGGAGATATTCTTTTGGCAGGCTGTTGGGTTTGTTGGGTTTTATTTGTTTTTCGTTGGGTTTGTGTTTTGGATGGATTTGGGAAGTGGTAGTATTGCTGCTGCTGGCGGTGCCGGTGGTGATGATAGAAGGGATGCAAGAGAAATGGATTGCGAAAGAGGTGGTGAAGTGGTTGTGGGGAGTTTGGCGGGTGAGAAGGAGCATTCGGGATGTTTTGAGAGGGCTTATGGAAAGGTAATGCCTTGTGATTTGGCTTGTGTTTTCCCTTCCTTCTTCTTCTTCTTCTTATCTGTTGGATTATCCAGTTTTTCGATAAATGGAATGTTGTTTGTGTTGTTTTGAAGTTAATGCTATGAGAGATGAATGAATTTAGTTTTGTTACATTTGGTTAAATGTCAAGTATCATGTGATTTGACAATGAAAACTGAAGCATATTCACTTGGATACTGTTCTGAAATCTTAACATGATTGAAGTTCTCATTTATTGGGCTAAAAATTAATTTTGTAACATGGGTGAAACTGTATTAGGAATGTGGACGTGGTTAAAAAAATTATCTTCTCAATTTCTCTTTTCAATGTTTTGGTATTCAAACAGATAGATACAAATATATTTTTTTCTAATTCATAATAAATTCTTGGAGTTTCTGTTTCTGTCAACATTGGTGAATTCGTATCTCATGAAGTTTACTCTGTTAGCCACTTATGAAGGGAATTTGTAACGTTTCTTTCACTTCTGAGAAACCTCATTCTGTTCGGTTAGTGTTAAAATATAATACCAATGGCCCTCTAGGCATGCTCAATCAAATTGAATAAGTCATTCTATGAAGTTTGAAACGTCCTGGGCTTGCAACCAAATGGTGCAAGTTTGAGTGTAAGTTTAATCACTTGATCCAAGAAATGTTTAACGATGGGAATCTTTAATTTTCCATGCATGGAACCATAATTCGGATATAGCCCATATACATTGTGATCATTTTTCATTCGACATATAAATAAGGGTTGAATTGAGGATTTTAAATGGCTGATGTTATTTTCAGATTGGTGTAAAAGTGTTGATATTTCAGGGGTTTCCTTCTTTGAGTTTTCTAATCTCATCTTAGTCTAGGGCTTCCTCTCTTGTGGTGTGGCTTTACTCTAGATAACAGATTTAGCATAAGATTATGCCTTGAGACTGATATAAAGTGACTAATACAGGGGGCAAACACTAACAAAACCATTTGTATAAATTGTGACTGTATTGAATGCTGATTTTTAACTTTGGGCTTTACCTTTTGACCCAGAAGAATATGTTATCGTTATGCTGCCCAAGTAAGAATACTTCGAGTTGCTTTTCTGGTATTTTGGGAGGCTCTTTGGCTTCATAAGCAATCCAGTTCATCTCTTATTGTCGTGAATTCTCATGCATATGTTTCTTGCTTCACAATGAGTTTCCTAAAGTAACTAAGTCTTTTGACATAAGAAATACCCAGCCAAAAGATTGCAAATTCTCCTATTATTTTCTTAATTGATGTTTACCTAATTATATTTATATTTAGATCATTTTATATATGATAAGTATTAGAGGCCTTCTTTTCTGATTTATGTTTCTGTCATTTGTACAGATCTCAAAGTTATGGGAGTTTCCTGTCTCTTTTCTTCTGAAGCTCACAATTCCTCAAAGTGCACCTTTGGAATGGAACAGGTTCTACATGTCTGCCAACATTGCTCTTTGCCCAGTAGCTCTTTTGTATGCTTGCAACTCATTCATGCCGTTAGATCATCCCATTGTATTCCTCTTTCCGAACACTCATTTCCCTCTCTGGTTCATAGTACTTTTGGCAAGCTCTTCACTCGCAGTTCTGCACTTTATACTTGAAAAGGAACCTCCAAAGAACGAGCAAATATCAGTGGTGCTTGTGGCATTTGTAATGAGTGTCTTTTGGATATCTGCTGTTGCTGGTGAACTTCTCAACTGCCTGGAAGCACTTGGGATACTTCTTGAAGTGCCCCCATCTCTCCTTGGGCTTACAGTACTTGCTTGGGGAAACTCTGTGGGTGATCTAGTTGCTGATGTTGCAGTTGCCAAAGCTGGCCAGCCAGCTATGGCCATGGCTGGATGCTTTGCTGGACCAATGTTTAACATGCTTGTTGGGCTTGGATCAGCTTTGGTGATACTAACAGCTGATGTTTATCCAAAAGCTTATAAACTCCATTTCCACGTTGGTATTGTGATTGCATTTGTGTTTTTGCTTTTCGGACTGATGGGATCTCTGTTAGTCATCACTTGGTCCAGATTTCGGGTGCCTAGGTTTTGGGGTTTCTGCCTTGTTGGGCTTTATGTCTTTTTTATGGCAGTTAGCTTAGTCATAGCTATGTTCTCAGGGTGATTGGTTTGATTCACAAAGTTGAAAATATGTTGCAAATTTGTCATCCATAAAGGGGAGGGGACATATACAAGCCTTGATGCAGGATGGTAAAGAGTGCCAAGATTATGGAATTTTTTATCTGTAATCTGAAAATAGCTATAGTTTGTATCGAGAGAATTGAGTGTGTTCATTTCTTTCCCCACAAATTTTCCATAACTTCTGAATTTTATTATAAACACCATTTCCATGCATATACAAATATATTTGTAATAGGAAATGTCTGAGAAACATGGTAATTTATTGTCTTGAATTTGATCAATACTTCAGTCTTGTCAATTTGTATCATGATTCTCTTCTATATGCTGATCTTCGCCCCATGCTTATGTTTCCTTGTCTTAACTCCCTTTTTTAAACTTTGCTAGATACTAGTTGCCGAGTACTGATTTCTGATCCTTGTTATTTTCTTTTGGCTAATGAATGTCTTCCTTATCAGCTAATATGTGATGGTGCTCGTAAGATAAGTAAAATTCTATTCTAGCCAAAACATGTTTGCAGAGAGTTGAGTTGTCTTGGACAAGCCAGTAACAGAGCTTATGAATGTCTCATAAATATGAAATATGCACTCGAAAACCAGTGAAATCTGACAGCAGAAACGGTGGTGATGGTCTTCCTTGTGCTAAATGCTAGTTTGATTCTCAGGTTTCCAGTATTCTAAGATTGATTAATGCTTTAACATGGAGGCCTTGACTCTGCTAAGCCAATGGATTGCTTCCTTCTAACTGTGACATCCTAGACTTGCCAACACATGCTTCCTATGGAATATTTGTGGTACTGGGTTAACTTGACCATTCACGTCTTTGTCGGAGAAGGAAAAATCCAAAATGCTTCCAACCATCTTTTGAGTTTGAACAACTATTTGGATCTTTTACACATTTTTGCTTCATGCTTGCTTGATCAAATCTGTATGAAGTAAGGTTGAATAAGGAACAAGTGCCATAGAGTTTCGGCATGAGCAAGGACATATTGAAAACCAGAAGATTGTTAAGAGGCACTCCAGATTTAGCCATTACTAGATAGGGCGGTGTTACGCCGCTGCTCACCCAGATATTTTTCTATCATAAAGAAAAAAAAAAGGTTATCGATTTGGTTGAGTTTAATAAATAAGCTAGTTTAAATAATATAAATAAAATAAATAAACTACCACAAAATATTGAGAACAAAAAAATACATTAAGCTCGTCGAAAGCAAATTGGGTAATATTATGAAGCTCAAATATCAAACAATTTAACGTTGAAAGCATAACTAAAAAAAATTAATTATTAAAAAAATCAATTAAAAAAAGATCTGAATGAACTCGGGTTAGCTTGCTATCTCTATAATCTTAGACACATGATTGAGATAACCTCTTAGAAAGGATAGTGAAAAAAAAAAATAAAACCAATTCCTAATAAATCAAATGTTGAAGGAAGAAATTGAAAAATTTTTTTTTTATAAAAGATCAAAGTCAACTTGTGTTAACTTTTAAAACTCGTTATTTTAGTCATGAGTCCAAGACCAACTCTATAGAAGGAAAACCCTAAAAAATAACTCATCAAGATTCTAAACCAATAAAGTGTTGAAGGGTGAAATTGAAAATAAAAAACAATGCAATAAAAAAAATGATAAAAAAATAGTGATGAAAAAAATTAGGATTAAATTTGATATTAAAACAATTTGAAATCATAAGGCGATGGATGAAATTGAATTCAATTAAGAAAAGAAAAGAAAAAATAGAAACTAAAAGAATAATTACCAGATTTGATATAAAAATTAAATGAAACAAATAATGATAGAAGAAATTGAAGAGAAAAAGCAATTAAAAAATATAAAATAAAGAAAATAACAACGAAAAAGAATGAAGAGCAAAGTAGATAAAAAACAAATAAAATGACACTTTTTATATTTTTACAGTGAGAAGAAGAAGAAAAAACCTAGCAGAGTCCAATCACCACTTCGCTGTGTACACATATTGTACCAACAAAAAATGCATGGGAAGCCGCTTCAAACACCATTCTAAAAAGTTGTTTGTGAACGTAGAAACATACTATAAGCGCCAATAATTTTTTTAAATAATATTTAGGTTAATTAAATGATTAAATTATCACCCACTAATTTGTTAACAGCTAAAAAAAGTAGTTTGATAAGACAAAAAAACCACTCAATTTCAAGTTTAAAAAAATATGCTTTTAATGGTAATAAAATAATTTTATTATGCATCTAAAATAAAAAATAAAACACTCTCTAGATTTCAATTAGATTATTATTTTTTTATTTTAAGAGTATTTTATGTTTTATATTGTGCTATGAAAATGCAAAAAAACTAAAATAAAATTAGTTATTAGAAAATAATAGTATTGTCCTCAATAGCTAGACTAATAGTTTTTTAAGAAGGGTAAAAATATAATTATACTATTATCATTCATAATACAATGTATTTAGATGTATAATGAATTCACTCCTCCTAGTCATTTTTTTCTTTAATATTACAAAAAAAAGAAGAAGAAAAAACACCTTAAATAGTGAACCCCAACGAACTATTCGGGTCTCTCACGTTCGCCGTACCCCTGGCGCCACCACCACCCGTGGCAGCATGCAAACCGCAAACCGCAAACAAAACAGCAGCCAGGTTAAGGGAAAAGTCAAAGCAGAAAGCAAGCTCTGTCGGGGAAATAAATTTATTAACAGTAATACAGGTAGGTCTTAATTAAACTAGACAAAACTAAACCAGGTACAGATTGATTGACCTTAAAGAAGGTAAGGTAATTTCCCTAAAAGGGCAAGTTCCTCGAAAAAAGGCAAAAGAGAGAGAAGCCATCTGCCGGAAAGTTAACTCGGCTACAAAACCGGGTTTTAAATTACACGGGTTAACCCAGGTCAATCAATTTGTGGTTTATATGCCTGGAAATCGAACAAGTGCAGCAGAAAAATTTACTTGTTATGAAGAGCAAATGGAGAAGAAAGACAATGACTCCCTCTTTGTGGCTGTAGTAGCTAAGATTTTCCCGAGAAAATCGATCTTTTCCTTGATCGCTAGCTAGAAGGGATTGGAAAGAAGAAAGGAGGAACAGGAGAAGAAGAGGAAAGCGTCGGGATTTGTGTTCCTAAAACAAAACGAGATCGTTTTGTTAATTAAAAAAAACACATGACAAGTCTCACTCGGGTTGCTACGGGTCACCCGGGTTCCGGGTTGACCCGCCGGGCCGGGTTTATTACTATGGCCATAAGAGGTTAAACTTCTGACAATATATAAATAAGAGAGTCAGAAAGGAACGCAAGACAAAGCAAAAGCAGCTGCTGTTTCCAATCTGAGGTTTGTTCTTAAGAAACATCACTCATTTTAAATACAAAAACGTCATCACTGATGACTAAAACTCTGCTGATTCATCATCAAACCCTTAACTAAAAAGAAAAAAAATCTGTTTACGGACACAGATTTTACATAAAGTAGATCCCATATTTCTTTTCTTGCTAAAAGTTCTGCTTTTCTTCAGGTTATTGATCTTGCAAGCAAGAGAACAAGCTCTGCAGAAAGAAAAGGTAGCACCACAATCTTTCTTCTTTCATAGACACACACATGCATGTCACTTGCTATGTGTTGTTTTGCTTTATCGATCTTGTGTTTTACCATCCCAAAAGACTTCTGGGTTTTCCTTTTTCATGTGTTCTTACAAAGGCTTTGTTTTGTTTGGTTAGAAATCAACGCAAGTATGAATTCTTGGTTTTTGGAGTTTGTGTGTGTATCAGTATGGTATCTTTTTTCCTTTTTATTAATTGAGTTGGTTTTTTAGCTCAAATTAGTATGTGATGTGATGCTGCTTGTGGTTCTAGAAATGAATTACAATTCTTTTGTTTGATTTTCTTTATGAAGAATACTTGGAATTTGCTTTACCTTTTGGCCTGTACCGAAAATTACCAGAAGAAGATCAAGATCATCACTAGTTTGCTTTGGGCTCATGGTTGATTGCCTAAAGGCATGTTGTAATACTGGAAGAGCCGTGTCAAATAAATCAAACTATATTTCATTAAAAAAAAAAATTAACAAAAAGCAAGTCGGTTGAATCTCTGTCAATATCATGGTGATTATGGATTTACTATTGGTAATGGTTTCTGGGTTTTTTCTTTTCTTTCTAGATATTATACTAACCCTCAGCAATTTTAGCATCTATGTATTTTGTCTGGATCCTGCTGTGTGCATGTATCTTGGCGATTTACTTCTAGGATAGGAAGCAGATCGAAGATGTACTGGGAAAGTTCTGGGAAATTAATTCTATTCTGTTTCTGTTTGGGAGCTGAACAGTGTCATCTAGTAATGAATTTCTTTCTATAATTGCACTATGTTGTTGTCGGGATATGGGTGGGTCTTCTACCTTCCCAAATGCATCTGTCTCCAATTAGTTTCATCATCAAAGTGGCAATCATAAATTTTTGAGACTTCACCTTTTGAATTTAACTGCGGAACCATCACAGCTATGCGATTCTCTGCTTTTCCTAGCATTAAGAGGATGTATTCCTATCAAAACTTGGCTAGCGGAAGCCCTTTGTTACCATGCTTGAATGTGAATTAAGTGTAATTGATGTCATTGATTGATACTGGGATATACCCTCATTAATTGAAGTGGTAATATCCATAAAAGCTCATCCATGATAAAATGCAAGGATGATGCTGTTATTCTGCATCTTGGATATTATTGGGGAGAATTGTTTATTTGTTTATGTTTTTGAAATCAGACAAACTTGGTTTGCGGCATTTTTTTAATAATTCAAACACCTGATTGGATAGTGTTAATTGGATTTGCATCGCCTTGTAGTTGCATCTTGTTCTGCACGTCAGAGATTTGCTATTCATAGCAAAGCCAATTTCTTTCATGAAATTTCCTTTCAGCATGCAATCATATGATATGTATATCTATATAGTGCAAATTAAATGCTGAATTTAGTTTTTCATGTTTCCTCTTGTATCTTGCTAAACACAGAGTCATTAAGTTGCTTATTATTGTGTTTAGTTGGATCAAAATGGATCAGCAAGGGTATGGGACAAATCCATATCAGCCAAACCAAATGCCTGCTGCCTCAAATCCTGGATCAGTTCCTGGTCAGCCTGCAGGAGCTCAGCTTGAACAGCATCAACTTGCCTATCAGCAGATCCACCAGCAACAGCAACAGCAACTCCAGCAACAACGCCAGTCTTTTTGGACAAATCAGTATAAAGAAATAGACAAAGTTACTGATTTCAAAAATCACAGTCTTCCCTTGGCAAGGATCAAGAAGATCATGAAGGCTGATGAGGATGTCAAGATGATATCAGCTGAGGCACCAGTTATATTCGCCAGGGCTTGTGAAATGTTTATTTTAGAGTTGACCTTGCAGTCTTGGAATCACACGGAGGAGAACAAGAGGAGGACACTACAGAAGAATGATATTGCTGCAGCTATCACTAGGACTGATATCTTTGATTTCCTGGTTGACATTGTACCTAGGGAGGATATGAAAGATGAAGTGCTTGCATCAATCCCAAGAGGAACAATGCCTGTTGGAGGGCCTGTTGATGCACTCCCTTACTGCTATATGCCACATCCACATGCACCTCAGGTCGGGACTCCTGGGATGATAATGGGCAAGCCTGTGACAGACCCAGCCATGTATGCCCAGCAATCTCATCCCTATATGGCACAGCATATGTGGCCACAGGGACCAGAGCAGCAGCAGTCACCCTCAGATCAGTAGTAACTGGAGCATGGAAGTTCAGAAGTGTAAGCTCACTTTAACTTATCTACCGCTGGATTGTGTTTGATGACCGAGACCAGGGTGATCAGATGAGTATGTTGTACAGGAATGCTTTCATGTAACTGATAGTGCCAATATTTCTTGCCTTTCTACCAGATTTTAGTACGCATATCATACTACTTTTCTAGTAAAAACCATATATGGAGATGACAGTCGATGTTGAAAATTTCAGTAATGGTGTTATGTAATGACCAGACTTTGTTGTTGTTTTTTTCCCTTTCCTATATGTACGTGATAATTGATGAGCCATGAACATCATCCTTCTGTTATGGTATGTGAACTATGGTTGCTCAGTGTGGATTTTTCTATCTTTTCGTTTAGACCACCCCCCCTCCCCTCCAAATTCTTTCAATGTCTGCGTGTCCATATTTACTCGGTTTCCTAGCTCCATAATTGTTTTCATTGATTGTAACATTTTTTGAACGTCTAGCACAAAGGAATATCCCTCATGAAAAGGTGTTGTCGAGAATGAAGCTGAAAAGATGCAGGGCTTTTTGTAAATAACATGCAAGAAAGATTATGGCTGATCTTGATTGAGCTTCTTTTTTTTCTCTCTCGGACGTTGTCCTCTCATTTTTATGTTTGAATCCTTGTTCAGCATTGAACAGATTAATTGTTTTTGGTTCGGTTCTCTCTTTATAAATTCTTTCGTGTACCTTCTTCGCAGAATGATTAAAATGTGAAAGGTACAGCAATACCGGGGCAATAAATATGCCCCCTGAAATCTCCAAGCTCTACTGCTACCAGGGTGGATTGTTTCACTAAAAAATTAACCAGTATTCTGTTCCCCTTTAAGAGCTGATCTTATGTTGGTGAACAGCATATTCCCATTCTCGAAAGCATGTACTCAGCTGATACACATCTGCTAAGTGCTGCTTCCAAAGATTTGTGCTACGGAAGTTTATGATTCAAGGACCAATACGTGTTAAACTTGAGTTGTTTGACCTCACGAAATCAGATAAAGAAGAAAAAAGACTTGTTGAAAAAGAGAGAAACATCTAAATTTTTTTCATATAATGGTAATAATATTCCCTGTATCGGTGGAGAGGTCCTTCCGGAACTTGATGAACCTTGCATTTCTAACTAATGTACAGGGATTATGTTATCAACTACTTTATATGCTCTTCATGACAATCACCTCTAGAATCCCATCAAAGCCAAATTTGCCTGAAAAGTGACTAGGATCAACTGGACCAGGCAGTTGAAATGAAATAGAAAACTGCCCTGGTGAGCAGAGGTTTCTGGATAGCATCTCAAACTTTTGGGAGAACCTGTACACCGTTTTCTCACCTGTTGTTGTGATGCCCTTTATCAGCACCTTACCATCATTTTCGATTTTGCAGCTGAATTCATCTGCAGAAAGAAGGATAGTTTAAATAGACACTGAGCAAAGGGTAAAGGAAAAGAAAAGGTATCAAGATTTGTTAATATAGTGGAAACATGAGGTGATGCAACCTAAAATTAATAGGGTTCAATCACCCCTACCTGTTTGGCATTTTCAAGCAAACAAACAAGCAACCATCACAGAAATTTTAACAAGAGTGGCCAGCGTAAATTAAAGATGTTCCCTTCAATTATTATGAATCTTGGTGGCAATAAGTTTAAGTTACACAGTTAATGTTGTCTTCCCATGTGAAAGCTGAGATGTTTTCTATGGAATTGGAAATATGATCAGATCAATTGAATGTCATCACTGCATGGTACGCACATGGCAAGCTACAACATCATTTGATTTTTCCATTTCACAGACAATTTTGAGCATAACAAGCTGATAAGATATAAAAGGAAAATTATGAGATTCATGAGAACTTTATGCTTACAATATATCTACTAGAAGTAAACTACAGCATCATGGAAAGAAAAAGGAAATTCAGTAAGAAGCAAGCATTTAATCATACTAATGATACTTACTGTCGTCTTGTCTCACTCCAGGAAGAGACACCCGGAAAAGGTATGCATCTTCACACTCACCAATATCAACAAGCCCGACAGTCTGTTGCACCTGGCCCATTGCAGCAGTACCAGTCAATGCAAGTCCACCTTTACATGCAGCCACCAAACTGTTCCACTCTTCCTTTTTCGCTCCTGATGGAAGAAAAACCATCCGTGGACTTTCTTCAGCAGATTTTCCAGAATCTCTGGCTAGTAGAGATGTTGTACAGCTGTGAGAAGGAGGCAAACCTCTAAATGGCACACAGCTAAGAGGTTGCACATCATAGACATGCAGATCCCTGGCTTGCAGGATGCCATCTGCATGTTTTGCTCTCTTATGAAAATGATGAGTACTTGTAGGAGGCCATTCTACACCAGGTCCAGCCTCATGCACTATCACATCATATAGAGCACTGCCATCCAAATATGAGTGAAATCTTGCTGCATCTCTATCCAGCAGAAGATTCTCGAGCCCAGTTAATCTTATAAACCTCTCAATGTCCTTCGAGCCAATATGGGAGGTATTTGGGTTGTTGATGAATATCACATTTGACACAATTTGGTATCTATTATCCATTAGTGAATGAGGATGTAGGTGGGTTGGAAACATATCGGGAAACTGCGGGTAACTGGCAGTTCCAGAAGCAGGTAGGTTGCCTAGAAAGAATTGGTGCAACAAGGATAATTTCAGAGCAAGATGCTTCTCTGCCTTTCGAAGTGCATAGTGGTATATATGCTCTATTTCTTCAGTTTTGATGTAGCCTCCAGTTAGTTGTTCTAATAAGTAAGTTGATAGACCCTCAGCTGCTCTTTGAAACAGTGATTTTTTAGGTCCTTCTTTCAGATCAGGCCCAAAAAAGTTTCCAATGATGAAATAAAGGAGGAAAAGTTGGTCATTGTTGGCTATGACACTTGAATCAACAAAGGATTCTGATCCCGCAGTCGAAAGAGAATTTGCAGCCTGAGATGAAGTATCCATATGTTTGCAATATAATAAATCAGAATCTGCATTAAAAATTCAAAGCACTTAGGAAAAAATCAAATAATGATTCTCATAAATTTGACAAAAATTCATTTAATGTACTCATAAAAAAATTATGCTGACAGGCCAGTGCCTAAAATATACATGACGTTATCTTCATTAATCATATTATTTTCATTTTATGATGACAGGCCAGTGCCTAAAAAATACTTGTTTTGGGGGTTAATGTTTATTTGAAACTACATTAATCATATTATTTTCATATGATTCACGGAACACATGCTCCTGGCATCATTTTACACATCATTCCATATTTGTTGAAGTTTTTGCCACGAACAAATATCTAAATTACTAAAACAACTTATGAGCTCAAGTTTATATCATAAGATGGATGGCAGATTGGTAGGCTATGATACAACTATGTGTTGTAAAAATGACTTAGTTCAGCGCAAATACATCGAGTACACTGTATAGTATCAAAGATAGCCAAACTCCTCTAATCAATGACATGAACTACCATATATTCACAAACTTCTACAATTGACGAGAAACCATAAACGTGTGCATGCAAACATCTACCCATTCATTTGCAAAATATTGGAGCATCAACTGTTCACTAGCAAAAATAGTTTTTTAAATGGTAACATATCATTGATATTCATAGTAACTCATAGATACAATCTGGATCAATCTATTCTAACATCAATGGAGATTTAGCAACATAACTGCCTATGTTTTACTCCTTATATAACATGATTAAAAGGGAGTCTAACTATCCTTTGGAATTCCGCACTTTTAGTTACAGGATAAAATTCCATTAGGCAAGGTATGACATAAGCTATAAAACTTTTAAATTGAAAGGTTCCTTGAATCTATGGCTTAACTGACATAAATATATCAGAAGAACTCCCATAGCAAATAAATTTAGGGGAATGGCTGAGGAAACTTTATCTTTTGACTCTAAAAATAACCACCTCAAGGTCACCGGCCATTTCAGCAGCCAGAATTTTTCATCATGACTAGCCTGGTCTCAGATAACAAAGGGATGGAGAAAGGTTGCTAGGCAGAGCAAAGCGCTATGAAGGGTGAAAAGTCAACTTGCTAACTTGATAGAGCTGAATTCTTCAATGGGTTTTTCTGTCGACAGATGCCCTTATCCTTCACTTGTTGTCAGGATACGATAACAAATAGCACAAGTATTCACTCTCTCTCCTCGGTCTATATCCTAAGGGGAAAACGGTCAACTTAATCTGCTAGCCCTAAAATATATAGCTAAACAAATAATAGCATATATGTTTTCTGATTATGACAAGGAGCAATCAAAAGCAGTTAACAACAATGCATGCTGAGAAAAGATAACTCAATTAAATGTAGCAGAGTTTGATGATTTGAATTGTGGCTGGAGTTTTGTTCATGGAATACATGCCATCGTGAACTTTCATAATGGGTTACTAGCATTGCAGGATAAACTTCTTACTTAACGTGCCTCTCCTAGCCCATTCCGTTACAAGATGTAACAAAAAAGATCCGTCACTAGGGTCCACTACTTAATGTAACAGCTGATGTGAGTAGTACGACTGAAGATGAAAATGATAAAAAGGTTAGTTATAAGTAGAAGTACAAGCAAATCAATTGACCCCTCAACTACAAACAAATCAATTGGCCCCTCAACTACAAGCCTGAGCTTTTAGGTTTAGTGCTTTCTAATGATCTGTTAGAGAAACTATGACTGGGTGATCAGATGTTTCAGGCCTCAAACCCCCAATGTTACAATAAATTTCAACACAAAGTGGCAGCACATCTATGTTAGGTTCACATATTCAAACCAAATGACTTCTGCATAGAAGTGTGTTTAAGGATATAAAAACATGTCCTTAGGCCCTCAACTATAAGCCTGAGTTTTGAGGTCTGATGCTTCTCTGATAACAACTTCTGGACTCATGTTCTTTTCTACTGGAATTTGAAATCAAACTCTCATGATTTATAGAGCACGTGTCTAACCACAATGTCTGTGGAATGCAAGATGTCATCATCATACTAGATAGATCAACAACTCTAAAATAACCACATTGATTTAGAGCATGACCATGGAGAACCCTAGCATTCTTAGGTCCCATGCTGTACCACAACCTGGATCATGCTAGCCAATTGCAGTTCATGAAGACTCTGGACCCAAAAAAAATGGCAATCCCAGTATACTTTCACTTATTTCAAAATGTTTCTAGTAATTAGACAAAGAATCATTTACAAGTTGGAAGACATCAAGACGGAAATGCAACATCTAGCCAAAATAAAGAAAGTTAGTAGCTAGTTTTTGCTTATAAATTTTAGCACACATTTGCTAGTACATACAAGGAAGGTTAAATACTCACACCAGTCACATTTCTTGACTGGCCACAAACCAAACTTTATCATGTTCCATTCACCCGATCATGAGCAAGAGAAACCTTGCATTTCACATAATTCACCTCACTAAATTAGAATTAGAAAAAAGAAAGTGACATGCATGTACAAAATCTTTCCAGTGAATGGGGAAAGTGTTGTCATTAACAATTCCTTGGAACACAAAATTTCAGTAAAGCAAGAAAAACTTTTTAAGCTATATATCTTTGCTATTTGTAATGGCTCAAACTAGATATGTATCTTCAGTTAATCACTGAAGTAGGAATATAACAAACATCACTCCATGCTGAAACATACATGTCCAAGGCTGTGACAGAGTATCTGCATTGCTTTAAACCATGGGAAGAGTATCAAAATGGAATCTGATCTGTCCTTGGGCATCTGAACACTGACATGATAGATTCGAAAGAGAAAAAATGTGGCACAATCACATAAAAATAATGAAAAAAAGAAAACTCTATATGCAGAAGTTTTTACACGACCCCACACACAAAGGTCCTGAGGAAGAAATATGGAAACAGATATAGGAGGGATGCTAAATCCACCTAAAAAATGGCACCTTTTGTTTTTATTGATCTCACAAGCTCTGTGAATTACGAACTACTCTTAAAAATGTACCAGAACCTCTTCCAGTTGTAAAGATGGTTAATGAGAATCAAATAAATACAAACACAGAATATGCATGAAGCAAATCAATTTGCCAATTCCCCGAACCGGAATTGTTCCTTTCGCCTTCCACACAATGGACTGATTTAATCAGTCATTAACACTAGCCAAGAATGAGCACAATTGAGATGGTTCATAATACTAAGAAGGCAAGGGCCCTCTATTTTCCTTGGTAGCTCAAGGAACAAAAAACTAAGGGTAATAAACAGTAATATACAGCAAGGAGCAGGCAAGTAGATAATAACAATAAAACAAAGCATGATGTAACCACAACTGAACAATGACATCATTGGACGGGCTAAGACCAACATTAAATCAAGCGATGATATAAAAAGGAAAACACAAAGAGGCTGATTACGATAATATTTGGGCAACTCGGGAGTCAGGATCTTTCCCGCGAATTGGTGCCTGACTTGATGATCTACTGAAAACTTCTAGCCACCAAGTCCAGCTGGGATCTAAGGAATACAAAAGCTTTCTCCTCGTTAGTGAACGACAAATTGAAAAACTGGCCACAACGATAAGATAAAAATCAAAAGATTATTCAACTTAACATGAAATTCATTCAAATTATGAACTATTATGCGGATGAGAGCAAGACTAATCAAATTTGGCAACCAATCAAGTATACCAGCTTTGAATCACGGAAGAAATAAATAAAGGCGTCCACTTTGAAGGAAGTTTTAGCCACACCTCATAAAAAATTCCAATTTTTGAAAAACTAGAATTCCTTTTTGTGTATAGTTCTACCAAAACAAGGTTACTTATCCAAAAAAAAACTCAGCAAATTTAAGGCAAAAGAAGTTACAGTCTTCATATCATTGACTCTCGTGACTGCAAAACTGGATTTAGGTGAGGAAAAAATGAAAGAAAATCAGCAATTTAAAGAACAAGATTTTGCTAGGAACACAAAACCAAAAAAAAAAAAAAACTTCAATAATTAATATAACAAAGGTTCATTTACTGTATCATATATAAACTGATATCAAATCATGAAGAGAGAGAGAGAGAGAGAGAGAGAGAGAGAGAATCAACATCTATGAAATTATACATGCAACCAAAGATTCATGCAATACAACACTTGTCACCTTAACCATAAAAAAAGTAAAAAATAAATTGGGTTACTCATCAAAATCCTTGCTTTTGATACAAGCAAAAAAAATACAAACCCCAGGTTCAGATTCTAAAGAAAAATTAACACATGGAATTACAACTAACATAAAATTAAAAACAAAGAACGAAATAATAGGTGTTCAAGACACATGCATACATAATGTATGCAGAGAAAGAGCAGTAAGAGGAACTAACCAGTAAGAAAGAGAGGTTGAGACTTGAGAGAGTAAAGGCAATGAAGCGAAATAATGGGTTGTTGTTTGTTTTGGGTTTTGCATAGTAAAACTTGAGAAAGTTTATGTCTTTTAGTAGTTTTGGCAGCTAGGAAGAGAAGCCATGCCATTTCTCCATACAAGGTACCTGCAGCACAACACAACACTGTTTTGGCCTGGAGCGTTAACCAAAACATGACTTGAAAATCTAGAAAATAGAAAATATTTTAAAAGTTTGAAAAGGTAAGAAAATTAATAACTCGGAACACCCCAAAAAATTGATATAACCATATTTCCATTTTCGAGGCTTTATAGACATAAGCTTTTCTTTTTTAGACTTTATAAGTTAGTTTTATTTTTTTTAGGTTTTTAAAATTTAACTTTTCTCCTTTTTTTTAATGTTTAATGTTTTCTATATTTATTATGGTGTTTCAATGTTTATTTTTTTTAATTTATGAAAATTATTTTTTTAGGTTTTGAATATTAAATTTTTATTTGGTTGTTTGATGGGTATTTTCATTCGAAAAGAGGCGAAAGGTCATATATTTTATAAAATATCCATTTAAAAGAATATGTAAGGATGGAAATCTCTTAAATAGACATGAAAAAATATACTAAAATATGAATCAATTATATCTTTATTACATTAAATTAAATTACAAAATAACTAAATGTGAAAGCAAAAATGTTAAAGACCATTTCACTATTCATTCTCTCATAATTTACTATGCATTTGATAAACGATTGTTTTGGTTTTTATTCTCCATCAAACTTTTTTTTTATTTTATCCTTTTAATTTTTATTTCAATGAATAATTTGAATTCTTTGCATTTACTTGAGAGAGGAAGGTTTTGATAAAATTTTAAAACTTGATTATGAATTAATTTAATAAGATATGATTTATTTTGTAGCAATAAAACAGAACTAAAAAAATGAAAATCAAATTGAGAAATAAAAAATAATGGATGGCCTATCTCAAACTCATGGAAAAGTTATAATTAGTCCCCATTTTTTCTATTGACTTTTTTCTTGTCCTTTTAGTTTTTAGAATTTTTGTGTTTGTTAAAAATTTTATTTTGTTCATTTTTCAATTTATTGGTTTGAGAGAGAAGGTCATTGAAAAACAACAAATAAGAAAGAAAGTTGACGGCTCACCTAAATATAGCAACAAAATAAGTTGTCTCGGTGTCAATAAGTTTTATTGTATAAGAGAAGTTTATTTAATTTTTTTTACGCTGATCTTTCTGCAAAAAAAATAGATCAGAGTTAACAAAGATTTTATTTCACAACTTGATTTTGTATTTTTAGATCAATTTAAAGGTATTTTAAGTTGAAAGATTGATTTAATGAGATTATAAAGGTATTTGTTAGGTGTTTTTAGATCAAATATATTGAAAATAGTTTTTTTTTAATCTAAAACACCCTATCTCTTTAGTGGTTGAAAAAAAAAAAGATGTTAATGAAATACAAAAAATAAGAAGCCAAACATACAGGTCTAGTGGCCTTACAACCCCCACACTTGGCTTTTTTATTTTATGGGTCAAGTGTGCTACGCTACATAGACTCAGCCACCCAACCTATATTTTTTTTAACTCATTATAGGTTTTTTTTTTATTAAATTTAATTAAAAATAAATAACTTAAAAATTTATTAAGAATGTCATTTTATTAAATGCTATTTAATTTATATTTAGTTTTTGAATAAGATTATAACTTCTTACTTTTTTTGTTACAACTTTTTATGATTTATTTTTTTATATATAATTTTTTATAATTTTCTTTGTTATCTTTTATGTGCAAGGTTTTTCTTATTATTGCATGATTACATAAAAATGATCTCCAAAAAGTTTTGGTGTATTATTCTTATATATTTTTAAATATATTTGCAACATGATCATCAAAATATTTTTATTATTATTAAAATATGATTTTATGGTTTTGCTATTTTTTTGTTTCAAAAAATAAACATTCTTAATAAACAAATCGTTATATTAAAAAGAAAAACAATTGCATTAATAGGATGAAGAGGTTTTAATTAAATATGTGCCTTTCATTCTTATTTCAAATAATTTAGAGTCTTTTCGATATTTATTTTAATGACCTAATTTGAGTTTTATTAAATAAAGTACATCTCTAAAAAAATTTATTTACATTTATTTGCATTTATCTTAATTATTTTAATAATGATATGGAATCAAATATCTTAATTATTTGTATTTATTTACCAGTTTCTTGATTTATCTTTAATTTGTGTCAGCATCTTTTTAAAGTTTATTTGAGCATAAATTTTTTTATTTTACCAACTAGAAAACATGTAGACAATGCTCATATTTTATTTTATTTTTTTGTTAAAAAATAAATTTTTAATCCAACTCTTTGTCAAACAGTAATTTACTTCCCTTGATCTAAATTTTGAGTTTCATATGCCATGGATACTATATATATTATATGGTTGATTCTTGACGTGGCTAATCGATCTGATCATCTTTCGTTTTGTTGGCAATGGCAGAAGATTTTTTTGTCAATTGAACGACCACAACGTGAAAAGGTGGCAACAATGGTGAAAATGTGAAAAACAAAACCCCATAACTTCCCATTTAATGGCTGTGATGAATTCAGGATTGTGTGGTTTCCCTACTTTTCATTATAAGAGCATCTAAAATCCCATCATCGCCAAAATTGCTCGTAAGCTGGCGAGGATCAACTGGACCAGGCAGTTGAAATGAGATGGAAAACTGGCCTGGTGGGCAAAGATTTCTGGATAGCATTTCAAACTTCTGCGAGAACTTGTACACAGTTCTCTCGCCTGTTATCGTCACTCCCTTTATCAGTACTTTGCCGTCAGCTTCGATTTTGTAGCTGAATTCATCTGCAGTCAGAGAACAATAGTTTAAGAACAAGGTAGAATGGAATTCAGTGAGAACAAGCGCTCAATTTTCTATAAAAGATACTCACTTGGATCTTTTCTCACTCCCGGAAGAGACACCCGGAAATAGTAGGCATCGTCACATTCACCAATGTCGACCAGCCCAACAACTTGTCCTACCTGCCCCATAGCAGCAGTACCAGTCAATGCAACGCCGTTTTTAGTGGCAGCTATCAGATCACTCAACTGTTCTTTATCTGCGCTTGAGGGAAGAAAAAACAATGCAGGACCATCCTCTGCCAATCTTCTATTTGTGGCCTGCCGAGAAGTTGAACTGCCACTACCTTGAACATGGTGATGCCTAGACCGCGGGATTCTATCTGCAGGTTTTGCTCTCTTACGAGAGAAACGAGTACTGGTAGGAGGCAGTTCTATTCCATGTCCAGCCTCATGGACTATCACATCATATAGAGTACCATCTGCATATGAGCGGATTGATGTTGCTGCATCTCTATCTAGAAAAAGGTTCTCAAGACCAGTTAGTCTCTTGAGCCTTTCAATGTCCTTCAAATCAATATGAAACGTATCCGGGTTGTTGATGAATATGATACTTGATACAAATTTATCCCCATTTTCCATTACTGAATGAGGATGCAGATGAGCCGGAAACATATCAGTAAATTGTGGGTATCTGTTAGTTCCCGGAGTAAGGAGACCGCCAAGAAAAAATTGTTGCAATGGCAGCAGTTTGACAGCAAGATGTTTTTCTGCCTTCCGAAGGACATGGTAATATATCCTCTCCATTTCTACAGTTCCCATGCAGGAACCAGTAAGTTGATCAAATGTGTACATGGGCAAGCCCTCAGCAGCTCTTCGAAAAAGTGATTTTTGGGGTCCCTCCCCTTTCAGATCAGGTCCAAAATAGTTACCTATGATGAAGTACAGAAGGAAGAGCCGGTCATTGTTGGCAATCACGTTTGAATCGAGGAAGGATTCTGTTCTTTCAGCAGAAAGAGATCTATTCGCAGCCTGGGAGGGAGTAATCTCCATAGTGCCTGCGATACGATGAATCAGAATCTGCAAGAAAAAGTCACCATTAATAGTTAGGAACTTAACATATAAAGATTCTGATATGTCGGGAAAAAAAATACTGAAATGTATGCATAAAAATGTAATTGTTCGACACAGTTCAGTGTGTAAAAAACACACGACACTAAAGATTATTTCAAGATCCTTGCTTTTGCATATGTTTGATCAAAAACCCTAAATCCAGATTCTAAATCACCACTATATAATACATTGATTGAAAATGCATAAAAAAACCCAGTAGCCCACATTCTAAAACACATGACAAAAACAGTAGTTGATAAAAACACAGACATTGTACATTGTATGTACAAAAACAACATTGAAATTAGTGGAGCTAATTACCAGTGTGAGTGAGAGAGAGAGGTTGAGAGATTAAAGGGAGTGGTGAAGTGTCATAAGTTGCAAGTTCATGTCTGTTTTATAGTAGTAGAGTAAAAATATTTTATTTTATTTTATTTTATATTATTTATTCTAATTTCAAAAGAATTAAGTACAAAACAGCAATCATTTCCTTACCCAACTGCTATTATATTTTTTTAACCTGATTTTCTTACAGTACTGTTACCTGTTAATTTGACATTAATCATTGTTGGGGAAGAAAATCTAAACAATTCTTCCTTGTTTGGTAACAAAATCTGAGCATCATGGCTCTTTAAGTGGAAATTAATCCAAGTTTTGGTAAGAAAATCTAAGTATGATGGCTTATTTGCATTGCTATTCCACTATGGATGATAACTTGGGGGCATAAATAAACACAAAATTAATATTTATGGTTATAGAAAGAAATGTTAATAATTTCTTTAAGGAAAATATATACATGAGCTTTATATTTTTTATAAATATTTTTTTTTAAAAAAAAAACATGTTTTGTGCACATATATGACAAGAGACAAGCATGTTCTGATTACTTACTAATGTGATATATATATATATATATATATATATATATATATATATATATATATATATTCAAATTCTATTTCTGTATAGTATTTTATTTTATCTTTTCATTTTCTCAAATTAATTTAATCTTTCTATAAAATTTTTATTAATACTGCAACACATGCATTAAAAATACTAGTTTTACTAAGATTGTGTTTGAGATTATTTTTTAAAGTGTTTTTTATTTGAAAATATATTAAAATAATATTTTTTAAATTATTTTTGATATTAATACATCAAAACGATAAAAAAAACATAAAAAAAATAATTTGAAGCTAAAAAAAATTTAATTTTTTTTAAATTTAGCATATAAGTGCAATCCCAACACATTGCCTAAATATATCACAATGATATGAAATTGCATCATTAAAATAGTTTTAATTTTTTTTTTTATTTCAATTGATATATAAGTTGGTTTACAGGTATTCCTTGATCATCAAATAAAATACAATAAGAGTAACTTTGAAATATATATATATATATATATATATATATGAAAATATTACTACCACTTCTTAAATGTTTTTTTTTTGTTTTCAAAAGGACAATCAATATTCCAAGTGGTCTCTCGCTCTTCAACCATTGACCAAAATGACTTTCCTCGACGACTAATCATTCACACATCAAGGAGTAATGCCTCCTTATAACCCCCGAAGAAACACGGTCATAAGGCAGTACAAAACTTCAAATAATTTCCTCTTTATTACAGAACTACTCTTCTCTGACTGCCATCAATGGCTTCTCCATACAGGTATCTGTTTTATTTACTTATACATGTATAAAGTTTCTGATGTTTTTGATAAAGCTTGGATTTTTATGGCTGCATTTCTACTTTGCTGTGTTTTCTGATATGGGTTTGCTTTATTTGTTGTAAAGATGGATTGTTTAGTTGCATGCAATTACTGATAACAGAATCAGCTAAATAAACAAAGAGAGGTATTTTTTTTCTTAAATAATTTATGGTTTTGGAATAAGAATTGTGGAGAAAGAAAATTGAACTGATGTTAGAGTGTTTATGGTGGTGTATTGGGTGGTGGGTAGTTTTTAAAAATGCTTTAAAGGTTTTCTATTTAGATGGGATGATGTTATAGCGAGTGAAATGGTGTGGTTTCTGGGTCTTGAATGTTTGGTGCTGTAGATCTTCTGTTTTTCTTGTATTGTGTCAAGGTTTCTTTTGTTGAAAATGGACCCCGATTTCTTGAAATGGGATTAATTTTTTTTCGCCCAGATGGTACATAAAATTTAAAAATGAATCCCATTTTCTAGAAATGAGTTTAAAAGTTTTTCGCACCATTTTTTCTTCTTTTCATTTATGGTTTCAAAACTTCCTGCCAAATTCTCAAGAAAGAAAAGTACATAACGACAAAATGGCAACATGGCCTGACGGAGAAAGCTTGTTGTTTGGTTCTTGTGTTTACAGGATTCTTCAGCCTTGTCAAATTGACCTTAATGGTTGTAATATTATGTTAGCGGCTTCAATTAGGTTAATGTTAGTCCATGGACCCATTCTCTGGTATCGACTTGTGATTTGAGAATTATTTTCCTTCCCTTCAGAACAGACTAGGACACTTGGTAGAAATTAAATGGTATAGAGCATGCATCCGATATCTTTAATTTAGGTTTCAAGGATTATTTTGGTAGCTATTCAGAATTATAGAAAGCAAAGTATGATAATCACTGAAGGTGAGAATCTTTAGTCCATTTGGATGGAGACGAATGCAAAATTTCAAAAATAATTTTTCATCAAGGCAGTTAAGGAATAGGATGGAGATTCTTGTTTCTTTTTGATACATTGCAGCAGGCTTTTTAAGGAGCACTTTGCTTGTTGGTATTCGAAAGGGTTAGAGTGCTCATTTATGTCGATTTTTGTTACTTTCTAGTTTATGTTCTTTCAGAGAATGACATGTTCTCAAATATTTATTGTTATCCTGCTTCTTTCTAGTATTATGCTGTTCTTTTATCTGTGCAAAGAAAAAGACAGTGGTAAGTGAAACCTTTTTCAAAAGAACAAAAAGCTATAAACAATTGAATAAACTTTTGGAGGTGGTTGAAGCATACTGAAGGGAGATAAAGTAAAATAATATATTTGGCAGTACGAATCTAGGATGAGTTGAAGTGGAAATGTATATTATGTAGGATGACATGGGTGATTTTCAGCTCAAAGCTGCACAAGTACAAAATGGTGTTTCTTAGCATACAATTGAGTCCATCAAGTTAATTAAATCCAGAAGTTTAGGACATTATTGTGATGATTCAAGTTTTCTAGACTTATTTTCAGATAATTCTATCACCTCAGAGCTAGATAGATACAGTGTAATAGTTTGTATTACAGTTATCATGGAAAGTAGAATGGTTGTTGAAATAAAGGATCAGTGGCTTGAGATTTCATGGTTGTATTTGGGAGACTCAAGGCACCACATGTTGATAGTATTATAACTAGATGTGTTGCTGTCATTTTAACAAGATGGCAGTTCCAACTCACACACTCCTAATTCAATGCAGCAATATTTCATAAAGTTTCCTAATGAAGTGATTTCCAATTGATAATGGAAACTAAATCTCCATTTAAAAATATGGTCTTTTCCATAACAATCATATTGATTCAGCCTTACTATTTAGTGGATGCAGTCTTTTTTCCTCAAAAAGGATTTCCCTAAAACATTTCTCTTGAACAAAATAATCCAACTTGTCTCTAAATTTAAGTTCTTATTTTTCCATGTTCCTCTGTGTGTGCATGCTCGAGTGTTCACATAGCTTTTGATTTGCTGGACATGGGTTGCATGTGAACAATGTATGTGCATGTGCTTTAAGTTTTATTGAACTTGCAGCCAGCTTCCTCAGAGAGAGAAGCACATTGGCATTCACATAGCTTTTCATTTCTTAGGCAGGGATTGCGTGTGACTTACATTTTGTTGAAAACAAGGGGCCAGCATAGCTTTTCATTTTCTAGACTTGGATTGCTCATTAACAGTGGGCGCCTTTTGTTTTAAAACAAAGTGCCTATTTTGTTGTGGAGAACCACGTGCGCGCGTTCACCTAGGTGTCATTTACTAAACAAGTATTAGGTTGTGCTTGTGCCTATGGTTTTAATGAAAACAAAGGGCTAACCTCTTTAGTATGAAGATTATTTTCCTTAAGGGGGAATTATTATATGCTAAATGACAAAGAGGGTTACTGTTTGTATCTCTGTTGTTCTTTGATTTTCTTTATCAAGGAATTCAATCTGTGCTATTAATTGACAACTCTCGTGAAACAATGTTACTTTGTACAACATGTTTAGTTCAGAAATGCCATAACAACTTTGAACTACATGTTTAAAATACGAAAACATGTAGGAAATAGAAGGGTAATTTTCAAAAAGGAAATGGTAAATGAGGGTGGTTTTGAAACTCCCTCTGAATGGTTTTGTCAATAGTATAAATTCAGGTGGCAGGGTTTAGCAATAGAACACAACTACTTGGTGAAATTCCAGGGATCAGGAAGACTAGGCATCAGAGGTTTAGTGATTTCTCCATATTTAATTTTATCTTATGTCTTAAATTTTGTCCTTCTAGTTATCATGATCCTGTTTTCAATGGCTTAAATGAGCATTCCATTGAAATGAGTAGTTTTGAGTTTTTTCTTGTTCCTGACTGTTTTCGGTCACCTCACAAAAAAAAATTAGATTGATCTTTATCTTGATTAACTTTGCAGTAACTACAATCTGTGTTTTTCTTTTTTTCTTTTTAATGTTTGAAATCAAATGGATTTTTAGACTGGCGGAATTTTGTAACATAGCCCTATAATATATGTTGGTGATGTTGTATTAAAGTAATAGACATGTTTGTCAAATTTATTTATTTGTAGCAGTGAGTCAATACAATTTTTGGGTGTAATGCAGAAGAATTAGTTTACAAATGATATGCTTTCGATGTTGCTTACAGTCACAATTTATAGAATCATTGTTTGAGTTCTTGTTGACAGTATGAATATTGGTGGATATTATCCACCAAACAATTTATTTCTATGTTTTTTTAGCTTTTGCTTTTCTGTAATGAGTTGTTCAGATATTTCGTTGGCTGTAGTTATATCTGTATTAGGAACATAACTCTGTACTATTGAGTTTTCTACAACAATTTATTCAACACTAATTCTAGTCACTGATGCACTGCTACATTTTCATGTGGTATTGAAAATTAAATATGCCAAACTTTGATGGACTCCAGGGCTTCTGACATACGAAGAGGGAATAGTGTACCCAAGCCCATAAATCCTCATCAGCAGGTCCTTGAGGTGGCACCTCTCAACAGTGTGCCATATATTGGTCCTCCTGCTCCATTTGGTGATAGGGTTGGATCTTCAACCCCTGGAGTTCAATCTCAAATGCACAGGGTAGAATCTCCAACCCAAGGGGATGTGGATACTAAACCTGCAGAAGCTGGGTCTTCTATGGTATTTTTCCCATCTCAGACAACTCAAAAGGTGTTGGATGATATCATGGATTCTGCCAGAAATGGAATTGGGCTGGCTGGGAGTGCTGCAACGGGAAATGTGGGACCAATTGTGGGTGCAATGGACATTGGCGAAAGCGATGATGCCTACTTGTTTCGAGTCTCTCTTCCTGGAGTTTCAAGGGATGAAAGTAAGTTTGTTCAAATATGAACATTTATGAGTTACTATATTCATGATTGCTTTACATCCTGACAAACAATACTAGGAGAGATAGCACTCATTTCACTCTATCTCTGTGGCACAAACTAGTGCAAGCTGCTTGAAGTGTTAGAACTGTAAATCTAATTAATAAATTGAAATCTTGATTTAGGGCTATCTAAAATTTAATTAGTTTGGTTGATCTGAACTTGAGTTTCACATGCCATGGATATTAAAAAATTAGATGGTATATTTTCATATGCCTTTTCATATTATTGATGTTGCTGTCGCTAACTGACCTGATCTTTTGTTCCGCAATGGTAGAAGATTTCAGTTGTGACATTGATCCTGATGGCACGGTGTTCATAAAAGGAGTGACCACGACTGGCGAGAGTACAGTTTGCAAGCACTCTCAGATCTTCAGAATGCAAACACGGAATCTATGTCCTCCTGGTCACTTCTCCATCACCTTTCAGCTACCTGGTCCAGTTGATCACCAACAGTTCAAAGGTAATTTTGGCATTGATGGGATGCTCGAGGGGATTGTAAAGAAAAGGTGATGGTATAGTATCTTGGATTTCTTGTTTCTTCAGATCAGATAAATCCTTTGCCTATTTTACTTACCAAGAAGAAAGGACCTTATGATTTTTGGGTTCCAGTACAACCTTAAGCCTCGGATTTTTGTGGATTAGCTTGTTGAGAGAAGACACCATACCCCCACATGCCTTTTGAGAAGAAGTGAATTTCAATAACGATTGACAAATTCGCGCAGCTGTAACCTTGTAATTTTGTTAAAATGGTTTATTGAGTCGAGAACATGCTAAAATTAGCAAACATTAGAGAATTTCGTTTGTTCCATTTGCTGCATGTTCTTTCACAGAGCCTGGTCGAGATGCGAGATAATGTTTCTCGTGTACATTTTATTTATGAAATTAAACCAGCAGTTAAAAGAAATGTTGTCACGCCAAAGCACCTTTGCTGCCTGTCTTTATAGCATCGGACATGAAGAATGACCGATATTTTCCATGTCAGCATTTGATTTTTTCTTCTTTTTCCTGACTTCACCATATTTTATAAGGCAATTTTCAGAACAAATTTTTAGAAAGAATTCCTTTTTTTTTCCCCGGTAAAGATTGTTAATTAAAAGTAAGTGGTTAAGCTTTTTACTTGAAACATGAAAGAAGCCATTTATGAAATGGATGGCTGTTTTTGTCAGGCCAACTTCCATTAGGCTATTTGATTGCGTCTCTGTCAAATCCTGAGTGTCCATCGCATTTTTCAAAGAAACTGAAAATTGAAATCATAGCTTAAATTTTCGTATTGCTCTTGCTTGGTATCCTAACAGAGTATGGAAAGGTATGGAATCTATGTTTCCATTTCAGATATTCATTCGCAAGCATTTATTTACAAGGTTTCAACCAAACACCTGTTCCCTCTTATATGTATTTATCCTGTGTCCTGACAATACTAGCCAAGGTTTTTGTACTCAACTCTCATCAGCCGGGATATGTTGGCTCTATGTGTTAGTATGAAGCTCCAAGAAGTGACTTCCTCGGGAGTCACTATCATCTCCTTCATTCTTTTCAAAATTCCTAGTGCTTTCTCAGCATATCCATTCATAGCCTAGCCAACTACAGGGACAGTCCCTGCCATCTCATTTGTCTGCTACCCTGAAATATGCCCAGTACCTTTTGCAATTGGCGTCCACTTCCACCCTCTCCATAGCAATATCATTGACAATGGGTCTTTTAGTACACAAGCTGCATTGCTGCAATGCCAGAGCCTCTAAAAGCTATTACTACAGTATAATATACAGCTTTCAGTGTGAAACCCAGAAATCTGCATATCAAAGAGAGATCCAGTGATCTGCATTGATTGATTATAAGCAGCTGTCATGGGATGCCATGCGACCAAGTCATTTGAATTCTGTTAGTTGCTACTGAGAGAATCACATTGCAATCACAACTCAAGGATAAGCTTCATACCCAATTGCACAAGCATAACAAAGAACATATTTTTGTTTGCCCTAGTCTGTACTTCTAGAATCTAGCATCAAGCTAAAGTTATAGGCTCTCCATTCCAATCGTATATAGTATAATTAACCACCGTTACAGCCCACTAGCCTGGTCAACATTAAACAAATCTGGCAATCAAGTTAGTCCAAGTGACCATATTCCAGTTTTGAAATACCATCAAACACTTCCATCCTAGCCTGATTCCATCCACAAACCACAAACTCTAAAAGCATATAGCTATCTTAAACCAAACATTCATTGTGCAACCATGGACACATTTCGTATAGTCACAACTACTAACCATGAAACATGATCATAACTGGGAATGCACAATGCCAAGAGCATTGCCTGGCTTCCGTGAAACAAATCTTTGTTGCAGAAAGAGACTGAAAGAGAGTTTATTGATGATCTTTCAATATTATAATTTCATTAAAATGACTCCACACACACAAGCTCAACATATAGGGGGCCCTTAAGAATCATACTGAACTTGTATATCATAAGAGGAAATATCAACAGACATTCAAGCAGCACTACCACAAAATGAAATCGAAACTTGCAACAATACTGTATTGTAACTCAATCAAATCTCAGTGGAGAAACTGTAAACAGCTGCAAAACTTTCCTATAGTTTCATGACTAGCCACATTAAGGTCTTCTTGTACTTAGAACACATGCAATACAAATGTGAAATGAAAAATCATTCTAACTAAATCAAAGAATAAATCTTTCCTTTGTAGCTTCTGTTACCAAATTCTCCTACCATGTCTTCTCTTTCCCTTCATAAGCACCAAAACTGGTGAACGAACCCTACATCTCTCAACCCATTTTCGCATCTCTCCTTTCTTCAATCCCAAACCCAACAGAACACCAAAAAAGCAAAGCCCCAAGATCCAATCTTTAATCCCTCTCTTAAACCCTTTAACCAAAACAGCCCCTAATAAACTCAACACCAAAACCCCAGAAACCACATCAATCTTTAACTCCCCTCCAAACAAAAACAAAATCAATCCCAATCCAGAAACCACCAAAAAGCCTAAAAACCCTGAATTCATCTTCCCTTTTCTTCCCCACCCATCAAATCTTCCGCCTCCGAAACCCTTCCAAAATCCTAAATTCCCTCCACCTCCACCAGCAGCAGCAAATTCTTCAATAACCAAACCCAATGGCTCTGGCAAAGTGTCGAGATTAGATGCCATAAAGGTCACAATTTTGATTAATTTTTGATACCCAGATCCTCTTTTATTCTTTCTTGCACAAATGATTGGTTTTTGGATATGGGTCCTGTGTGAAAGTAAAAGGGGAGAGTAAAAAATGTGAACTTTAAATGCAAAATTTGTACTTTTCGGGTCAGTGAAGGTAATTTCACCGAATGGATTTAAGAGAAGGGATGATTTTGAAAGAAGAGGTTGAGGTTTGCAGTGAATAGCTCTTGGCATTTTACTGTATTTTGTATGAGATGCAAGAACGAAGAAGAAGAAGAAGTGGTGACCGTTGGAAAAGAGGGGTTTATTTTGAATTTTGGTAGTAGAGGAAATGCTTCATTTTTAATTTCCCAAATGAAAAATTGTAAGATAGTTCCATAGATTTTGAAAGATGGGGACCATTTATGTTTGGTTGATTGGGAATATTTGCCAAAGCCTTAAAGTCTTTGTGGAATTTTCCCCTTTTTCTTTTTTGAGAGTGACTTTGTGAAAATGATTTGCTTACACAATAATATATGCCAATGCTCAAATCTAGTTTTTTTTTTTTAATAAAAACAAATGAATATTATTTTAATAAAAATTTTAATAAAAAAAACATAGCATGGTTATATTGCATTCAAGTATTGTAGAGAAAAAAAAAAACCACTGAATTATTAGAGTTGCTCTTATTCTGATTTGAATTGGAGTCGATTATGGTATATAGTCTTATGGTGACAACTCTAACAGAGAAAGGGGGAATTTATGTCTCTACGCTAGTGGCTGAGAATTTAGAACAGCAATCATCCTGGTTTAAGTTTCTATCTTTCCACTGGCCACACCTATGCTTGTAGTGACAGGAGATAGCAAAAGGCACCTAACTCTATTAATGGCTTAACTACTTCCTACAAATTATTTCGTGTAGTTGCAGAAACCTGAAGTGGATCTATAAGTTGGATTAGCACAGCTTTCTTTCCTTTTGACAAAGCAACGCTAACATGGGAAGCAGAAGTCTTGATAGTGGAAAAGCTACTGTATCTGGTAGGAAGCATAACAAGTGTATTATTCTTCCAGCTAATGAGAATATGGTTGCTGAAGCTCTGGAAAAAAGAAACCAGAACTGGTACTCTCTCTTTTTCCTGCTGTGCAAACATTTAAATATACATGTTCTTCTGCAAATTGGCACTGCAAATCCAATTATTCCCCTTTAATCTGCTAAAATCTTCTTCTGCAACTATAACTGATGTTTTTTTTTGTCTGCAGGATGGTTCGCGCCAGAGTTGCAAATGATTTGATCATACAAGTTGGAGATTCCAGCTTTCAGTTGCATAAGGTACATTGAACATGCTTTAATCAATTAGACCTAGTGAATCTTTCCACTCTTTATGAAGTATGAAATCGAATCACACTAGTCTTGTGGGAAATGAAATCTATATGAACATCTGCATTATCATTGTAGATAAATTTGTGTTTAATTATTTGTCGACCTGCTGGAGGTTTTATCCTGAGGTTGGACCATATTCCTCTCTGTAATATTATGGAAACAAGCTTATGGATTAATGTTACAGCCAGACAAGACAAAATCTTATAGTTGTTAGATATTATAGAATCCATACATAGGTATGGTTGAAAAGAAGATTTAGGTAACAAAAATTGGAACCAGGGAGCAGTTCTAGCAAACTCTTTCTATCCTTCTCTCAGCATTGAAATGATGCTTTGGATTATCTCTCTCTCCTTTTATTTTGACATATCTTTGTTCAGATTTGAACTTCCAGTCATTTTCTGTGTGCTCAGCTTGCCATGGTCTCAAAAAGTGAATACTTGAATAGATTAGTATTCCAGAGAAGAAGCAATGGAGCAAAAGATACCCTCCCCAAGATTGAAATAGACAATTTTCCAGGTGGATCTGAAATCTTTGAGTTAGTAGTGAAGTTCTGCTATGGATGTAAGGTTGATCTTACAGCATCCAACATTGCTCCAGTACACTGTGCTGCACATTTCTTGGAAATGAGTGATGATCTTGAACAAGGAAATCTGATTTCCAAGACAGAGGCTTTTCTAAGTTTCGTATTGTTTTCAGCATGGAAAGACATATTTCGGATTTTGAAAAGCTGTGAATCAATCTCTTTGTGGGCGATGAAGTTGCAAATCCTGCAACGATGCTCTGACGCCATTGCTTGGAAGGCCTGCATAGACCCCAAATTATTTACTCTCAGCGAAGACGATGCAATTAGCTTGAATGTTCTGGAAAATGATGCGGAAAACTTGAAACATAAAGGCATAGCAGAGAATTGGTGGTTTGAAGATGTTTCATGCCTTCGAATAGATCATTTTGTTGAGGTCATTAAATCCATCAAGAGGAAAGGAGTGAGGTCGGAACTTGTTGGATCATGCGTAGCTTATTGGACAGCAAAATGGATTTCTGGACCAGACAATCTGCCAAAACATCTAACCCACCATCTACTGAGGGTTACAACAGAAAGTTTGGTTAGGATACTTCCTGGGGAGGAAAATTCAGTTTCTGCCAATTTTCTGCTTCACCTTCTCAAGTTGGGAATAATGATGAGAATTAGCAGTGAACTATTGAATGAGGTAGAAAAAAGAATAGCTCTCAAATTGGAAAACTGTCGGGTTTCTGATCTGTTGGTCATGAATTATGGCAATGATGATACTGTTTATGATGTGGGAACTGTTTCCATGGTGGTGGAAGCTTATGCTTCTTCTATGTTGAACAATCCAACTCCAAAACTACTTGTTGTCGGAAAGTTGGTAGATGGGTATCTCGCACAAGTTTCATGGGATGACAAGCTTTCAGTTGAACAATTCCGGTCACTTGCAGAAGCATTGCCGAACGATGCTCGATACTGCCATGACAACCTCTATACCGCCATAGACACATACCTAAAGGTATGAAGAGATTGCTCTTATGCCTTAACTGTTTAGATATATCAAATTAATGTGTAAGCTACTTTTTTATCAGTTCAGCAAGGATGACACTTTTCGGTGCATGTTGATGTTCATCTTAAATAAACTTTGAATCTAGTTTTTTGTCTCTTCACTAATCCTGTTTCATCTCACTAAACAAAGCCACCTTGTTTGCATGTTTCCTTTGCCAATGATGCAGGCACATCCTAGACTCACAGAAGAAGAAAGAATAAGTGTGTGCACAGCCATGGACTACCATAAACTATCACAAGAAGGTCTTAAGCACGCAACGAGGAATGACAGGCTGCCTGTAAATATTACAACACGGCTTATCCTTCTGGAACAAGTAAATATGGCAAGATCATTGACATCAGTCGGATCCAATTACCAAAGAACAAAGACACAGGCCATCATCAGGGTAAATAGATGTGTGGAGAATGAATGGATGACATCCCGGAATGAGATAAAAATAATGAGAAAAGAGGTTGAGAACATGAAGATGCAACTAAGTGAATTGCAAATATATATGCAAAATGCAGATCCAGAGAAGAGCCAAGGGATGCCTGATATCAAAGAGAATTTTCGGTTCTGAGCATTCTGTAGCATAGAATTAATATCCCAAGATATTGCAAATTTCTTGCATGTTTCCGAACCTGAACTACCATATAATCTATGGAGAATCAATATGACAATATTGATACCATTTTCTTCTCTTGACATAAAATTTCGCAGCATAGAAGTCGTAGTAATAGCTTAGCAAAGGAAATCTTTGGCAATTATAAGGTAGAGATATATAATTTTAAACTCGAACTATAATCGATCGGGGGTAAGATTTGGATCAACAAGGATTGATCCCTAATTTTTGTTAAGAAGATCAAAATGATATTTTCTTGATAAAAAAATATTTTATAGAAAAAATCAATGAATTGAGAGTTGAATTTTAACCGAATCAACTAGTCAACTCGGATTTTATCTTTGGCAATTGTAAGGTAGAGATATATAATTTTAAACTCGAACTATAATCGATCAGGGGTAAGATTTGGATCAACCAGGATTGATCCCCTTTCTTGATCAAAAAATATTTTATAGAAAAAATCAATGAATTGAGAGTTAGATTTTAACCGAATCAACTAATCAACTCGGATTTTTAACCAAGTCAACAGTTTTTTTTTCAAACAAAACCAATTATAACCCCAAGTTGGCCAAGTAATGGGTACACACAGTGTAATTTTTTTTTTAAGATCTATATCTTATTTATTGGGTTTCGAGCATCTTTGTGAATATATATATAAAATGTTAGGTCTGTTCAGGTGTCAAGCCTGAATTTAACAATATTCATATTATATTCATTACCCATTAAATAAGATAATGATCCAAAAATAACTCTATCTATTTAAATAGGGTCAAAATCCATTGAATTGAGATTAAATAACCATCCCTAATTTGCTCCTTCATTCAGTTAAAAATTCCATACCAGGACATATTATGAATTTCAGAACTGAAATGGAAAATATGGTAAGTCCAACCACTCAGCCTCATTAGGAAAGCATTTACTCTTCACACTATAAAATATCAGCATTGGAAAAATGTGAGACGGCAGCAAGAAACATGTTTTACTGAAGGGGATAAAGATGAAATGTAAAAATTCTTACGCAAGAAACAAAATGAATAGCCTTGACAGAGATCGATGGGAATTGAAGTACAAAGGACAGCAAAAAAGCATAAACAAGACAGAGTTAGATTGAAAATAGTTAAGTGTGAGTTAGATTGAAAATATTTTGTTCACAGTTAGAACAGAAAGAACTTTAATTTGTAATTTTATTGCTAAAATAATAGTCTAAGTATTTTGCTACAATTCAGGTTGAGAATCCCTATTTTTATGAGTCCCAGTCTACTTTGAAAAGAAAAAAATATCCCAATCAATAATTATAGAATTATTTTAAGAATTTTTAAACTAAAAAGAAAAAATAAAATTATAGATTTCAATATTTGATTTCTTAAACTAAATAGAAAAAAAATACCTTAATGTAAAATATTTTCCTAAACTAAATAGAAAATAATAATAACTAAGTAAAATAATATCTCCCTAAGAAATTATCTTGCATTAGTCTCCCTAGGTTAGAGAGAATATATTCTCGAGTTCAAATTGCTCTTATCATGATCTCGTAGATGTCCAATAAAAAATTTTCAATCCTTTACGTGTTTAGTTTTTTCATTAAAAATATCATATCTGTCAACAACATATTCAGCTTCCCTAACAATGAAACTAATCTTAGAGTTAGGAGAAAATTTAAAAATTTGCTTCATAATTTTTATCTAAAATACAATAATATCAACTTTGACCCCCATCAATTCTAAAATTCTTTTTAAGCACATGTTAGGCACATCCTTCGCAATGTGCTTAATAAAAAATAACCTTTGGAACTACTAATTTGATTTTCTTCTCATGAAAATCACAAACCAAGAATTTTGCATCTAAATCTTCTTCTTAAGCATCATTTTCATCATCCTCTTGTAATTTTTATGGTTGATTCCAATCTATAAAAAAATTATAATAATAAAAACTTCCAGTTTCAACATCATATTCATCTTGATCAAAAAACCATTTTCTCTTCTCATGTCTTTGATATGGTTTCTCAAAACTATCCATGGATACATGATTACTCTTCTTATGATCCCCCAAGCTCCTCACCTCTACCAATTGAAGAGTTAATTTTGCAGCATGTCTCTGCATGTTTTTTAACATTAGTTCCTGAATATCTCTTTTAAATTCTACAATATGTCTCTGTATGTATTTTATCACCAACTCTTGAATATTTTTGATGTAGGCAGAAGCTAAAGACAACAACAAACAAAGAAAGAACACAAAAACTTTAATGAGCGAAAGGGGCTGTAGATGAGAATCCCAAGTTCGCAGGTTTTATTTTTTCTGAATGAATGATCCTCCAAGAGGTTTACAAGGCCTTAAATATGTTAGAAAGCCTACCTCAACTAGAAAACAAAGTAAAAATCCAAAATTATAAAGAAAAGAAGCATGAAATCTAAAAAATAACAAGTAAAATCACAAAACTACCAATACTGGGGCCTCGGGGCGAGATTTCAAAAATCAAAAGATTCTACGGTCGGAGTAGCAATTTTATTGCTTCACCAAGGAAAATAGCCTCTGGAAATTCTTGTAAAAATTTGAGCGCAATCCAATGATCGAATCAAAAGTTATGGCCCTTTTGAGTTATTATTTTGGTCTGGTGCGACCAAATCTCCTCTTGGACCTAGACCTATCTCACTGGTCCATAAATATATTTATTAGGCCATCCATATAATCTGTTTAGGGAAGATCATTATCTGGTTGTGGTAGACCCACACCTAGCTACTCAGAATCACTTGTTATCGCAAGCCTAACTATATAAATTTCTCTCTTGATGGGAACCTCCTCATCCTATTTGCCTAAACACATTCTGCTCTGCGACCACTTTCAACCATGGTTATTTTAGCTCATAGAACTAACCATAAAAAGTCGCAGAGGTATGATACCAACTAACGCAGACACAAGCATAAAAAACAACAAATAAGTATAAAAATAGCAAACAAGCATAAAAAAGAAAGAGTTTGGTTGAAAATAGGAACTCTAATTTGTAGATCTATTGCTGAAATGAAAATATATGTATTATGCAAGCTAAAAATCTTTATTTATACTACTCATAGGTATACCTTAAAAGGGAAAACACTCTCAATCAATAATCATAAAGTTATTTTAGGGATTCTTAAACTAAAAATAAAATATAAAAATTACCAATCTCAATATTTGATTTCTTAAACTAAATATAAAAAAAATAAAAACAGTTTTTATTAAATTTTTTTCCTAAACTAAATAGGAAATAATAACAACTAACAAATATATTCTCTCCCTAAAAATCCTTCTTCATTAGTAATTTTGTCTTCATTGTTCTTGGACTTAATGACTCTTTCTTCATGCCTATTTCGTGATATTGATATATTGGATATCTGAATAAGTTACTATCACCAATGTAAATTGAAGCAGGTGGAAGCATAAAGACAACAAACACAAATCACAGAAAGACAAATTTGAAAAACAAAAGGGGCTGCAAGCTTGAACTCTACACTCATTGTTTTATTTCTAAGAAAATAAAGCATTACAACTTTTTTAAATAGGTCAGAAAAAATGACCCCTACTAGATAACAAATCAGAATCCTAAAACATATAAAAAAATATCATAAAATCTGAAAAGATAAATCAAACAAGATTTTCAGGGCCTAATTTGAGGACTTCTAGTTATGGGATATGCAGCAAAGTAGGGAATGGGACCTTGAGAATCTTCTAGAAAAATTTGAACCCGATCAAACAGTCAAATAAAAAATTATAATTTATTTTTGCTACCATGCAGGTCTGATGTGACCAGACCTCTTATTAAACCCAATCTTATCCAGTACATAAAAATATTTGTTATAGTATCATCCATATAGTTGCAGGTCGCTATCTAATTGGGTTAGATTCTCATCTAAATCCTCGTAACCTTAATTTTTATTAGCCCGACTGCGTGCATCATAAACTACAAAGATAATATTTTTCATTCCGGAAATTAACTCATTATTCATTGGCTTAGGAGGAGTTAATATCATATTTTAATAACTAATATGAGTTCATAAATATGCAAATCTACTACGAGGATTAAATTTTTCCAAGTTTTGCGGTTTATATATGTTTGAGAAGGCTAAACCATAGTAATTAGATTCTTTTACCATGGACTGTACTCTTTGCTTGTTATGGTTTCTTCGTGATTGGTTGCTGACTATAGGAGCTTACTACAGCTTGCAGCCTTTCACTGGATTTTTTTCAACCTTATCACCAATTTTTTTTTTTTTTTTTTTTGGATTCGAGGAAACCTTATCTCCTGGAAAGCGCACTTTGTGGGTCCAGGTGAGCGAGTAAAACTCCGGCTGTCCCAGACTCTTACAAGAGATGCATGCCCTGACTCGAACTCGAGACCTGCTGTGCAGATCTCAAGTTTTTTGTCATCACGCTACGCCCCTGAGGACCTCATCACCAACTCATTACAGCTTGTTTCGGAGCTAGTAACAACTAAGTTCATCTGTCGAAGTCATATCTATGGATGCATTAATACAAATGAAACTTGTATATGGTAACTACAGAGAGAAAAAGAAGAGTATGAATTGTAATAATAGAGGATAAATGAAAGGCTTTGTGTCAAATACAAAGCAAAGTTTTAAGTTTTTGCTCTTTCACACATCTCGATGTTTTCTTCACTCTTCAAGATGAAGATTACATTGGATGAACAAGACATCATCGAACAAGGTAGCCTTAGCATGAAAGGCAAAGGAGTATGCAGCAGTGGTTCTGAAACCAGTAACCCTTGGCCATATAGAATAAAGCTTACAACGGATAGTATGAGATGGGACAGCCTTAAGATTTCACCATCAGGGGAATTCAACAATCATGTTTTGGAGAACATGTCCGAGGCTAATCGTGACGCTTTGGATATGTGGAAGCCTATTGAAGTATCAATCTATGATGTTGATACTCAAGAAACTTACAAGGTAAGTTTGGCAAAGAAGGAGGCCTTTTGGTTTGAACCATTTCCTGATGTGGGGCAGAGAAAGGAGAAGTCTGCTTCTTCTAATACAACAATGGAGCACTATATATATGAATTTGAACGAAGGAGAAAATATTTCTTTTATTCTCTTCAGCCTTTAAGACACATCATCAAGAAGAGGGGTCTCAGATATGATCAAGAGATTGGTTTCCGCTGCTCTGGTAACGCAATTGACACAATTGACTTCTCAGTAATATATACACCATGGTTAGAATTGCACAGCTTCAGGTTTTAAGAGGCAAGTCAAACAAAATGTTTATTATAATGATTCCTATTTTACATACTGATCTTTGATATATCCAAAACATAACAGTATTTGGCATAATTTTCGTGCAGGTTGATGCAGGAAAAGCGACAAACCATTTTGAAGAAGGCACGTAAAGGGAGCTGTAGCACGATGTTCTGCTGAGAAAGGAAAATTGGGAGGATGAGTAGACCTTATGATATCTGTTTATCTTTTTTACCCTGCTCAGATGAGAATGATCCGAGTCGACGAACTTGTTAATTACACATAAAGCATCATTTTCAGAAGTACAATGAATTCAATCTAGTTTCTGAGACTAAATTTCTTGCTGCAGCTTTTCAGTCAATTGCTAATGTGTTCTGCTTCTTCTTAGGATAATGTTGATCCATTACACAATCTTAAGAAATGCCTATTTTTCTAGATATTAACCAGCATAATTTACTCAACATCAACAGAAGGGTAGCAAAATACAATGTTGGCAGATATGTGTTTAAGGGTATGAACTGAGAAAGAACAGGTTTTGCTGGAAGGAATAAAATGAATACCCTCACAGTCACAGAGAAGCAACTTCTCATTTCTTGAAAATCTCCAATTTCATTTTTTTTCTTTCTCAAATCTAATAGCCCATTGAAGTATTTTTTACAAGAAAACATGTTGTTGGAAATGATTCACTGCATTTTATTTTTCATTGCCTTGTAAGGAATTTCTGTCAGTAATTATGGCAATGCATTTTAAGGAAACAGCTCCATGTTCTAATTCATGTACGTGTATGGATTGATTTCATATATGCTAAGCACAACGAGATAAATGAACATGAAAGATAGAAAATTGATTGTGTAGAATCCGATTAAGGAAATGTATGATAGATCCCTCTCTAAATAGTATGATGCAGCATATAGCGGAAAGAAAAGGAACTTGTTAATATCTTCCACGAAATAACATATAAACTTGTTATTCGTGTGTTTGGTATTGAAGTTACTGTTGTGGTTATGGTTTTAAAAAAATTGTTTAATAAAAAATACTTTTAGTTGAGGTTGATTTGGAAAAATATGTGTTTGGTTAAAACTGTGGTTGAAATTGAGGTTGAACAAAAAGTAGTTTAATGTGTTTGGTTAAAATAATTAAAATATATATATATATATATATATATATATATATATATATATATATATATATATATATATATTAATATTAATGATTTTTAATTTAAATATTGTAGATTTAACTACTGTTATTACATCATGAAATAAATAATATTGATATCAAATATTTTTTATTATTCCATTAAACTATATGCAATGTCATCACATACAAAATCTATCCAACAAAGAGTATATTTTCCATGGTTTCTTAAGCGCGCAATAACAAAAACTGAATTTTTTGTTACGTCATCAAACAATCTCCTTCTAATTTTTTGAATAAAATACAATTAAAATAAAAATAAAAACTGATTTTTTTTAACTGGGTCGGACCCGGCAAGAACATAATTGGAATAGCAATCAAATTCCATAAATGCTACGTCATCATGCGATATCATTCTAATTTATGTAGTGTTATTAAATAATATTAAATACTAGTTTTTTGAGTAAAACTCAATTTTTTTAAAAAAAAATTACAATTTCATTACGTACAAAATTCATTCGACAAGAACTACAGTTTCCATGATTTTTTGAGCGTGCAATAAAATTAGGTAAAATATTATCAGGAATAAAATTGAGATTACAGTACGAGTAAATTTAATTCACCTTAAATTAATTTTTTTTAAAAAAAAATTACTGTTCACATTCACGTAAATAGTGCGAGTGAAATCAATTAACTGCACTGGTTTTTTGAAAAAAAATAAATAAACTTTTCACGTGAACAGTGCCAGTGAATTAATTACTCGCACTGGTTTTTTGAAAACAAAAAAAAAACTAAACTTTACACTTGAACAGTGCGAGTGAATTAATTCACTCGTACTGGTTTTTCAAAAAAAAAAAAAAAACTGTTCACTCGACGATGGAGCCATGCTCTACTGTTGTGGTTCCTCTGCCACGAGAAGCAACTAAATGCTGCTTCTACAAAATCTGTGGCACCATCTTTGTTTTTAGTGGGTCCTACTACCATAAAGCTTTTTTTTTCTTCTTAACCAAACGGTATTATGTGTGGCTGACACGTTACCAAATGGGCACCTAATTAAGAAAAAAAAAATCCAAAAAAAAACTAAAAAACTAAAATAAAAATTCTAAAACAACATCTTCTTAATCTAATTTAGACATGACAACAGCCTCGACTGGTCGACTGGCACTAGCTTGTTGATTCAACAGGGGGTAGGGCCTGTAGAATGTGCTGATCGAATTTCAACCCGATTTAATAATTAAATATAAAATTTTGCATATTTTCATCGGAAAGCTTGTTTGACTCGTAAGAATTTCTTCTTAGAATTGGACTTATCAATATGCATCCCTTGTCATAGCATGTCCGTTTGAGTATACACAAACAAAAAATGGTAGAATTAATTAAGCTCTCTATAACATCAACAATTTCTGGTTTCACTTCCAATCCGATGAACAAAACCGAAGCGTATAATTGTAGAAAGAGAAGTAATGATGTAGCCAATGATGTAGCTCGAATTGTAAAAACAACAAGTTCTGAATATTCAGGTAACAAGTTCTTCTGAATATTCAGGTGAGGATCTGCCATCACTACATGAAATCTCATCTAGATGGATAATATAAATGTCCTAACAAATATTTTTGTGGACCGATAAATTTGAAATGGCTAGGTCTAGATCCAATAAAAAATATGAAATGGCTAGGTCTGATTAGCATCTTTAAAAAACAATAACCAGAGATCCAGTTGTTGATTGGACTCAAATTTTGTGCTAATTTCATAATGACTTGGGATTCTTGTTTTGTTTCCTAGTCCCTATAAAAGGTGTTTTAAACCTTTCTAGAAGGCAGTTTAATTTGGTCATATTACTGTTTGAGAAATAAAATAAGGCTTTAGAATTCACCGAATTCAGCTTGTCTTTTGTTTTTTTTTGTGACTGCTGCAATCTCATTATGTTTTTGCCTGCATAAGAAGTACTGGAGACAACAAAGAAAATAATTATCTTCTGCATATCCTCGGTCTCTGCAGATTTGTTTTGGTTCTCTTGTATGTTAGGTGTTTTAACACATTCTATTGCCTAAATAACCTGACAAATTATTGAATGCCACACAGAAAACTTCCAGAGTATACAGAGCGGAAACTTCCAGAGTAAACAGATTTGTTTTGTAGATGTGGTTTTGTTTCCTTTTTTTTTTTTTTTAATAACAAGAACATGTAGATGTGGTTAATTATTCCTTTTTATTCTATATATAATGTTCAAGGAATCCTGACTATCAAAGACAGAAAGAATCATAACTATGACCATTTTTCATATTTTGCCTAATACATTTAGGACAAAATAATCAAGAAATCCAAAAAATAAGAAGGAAAAATCACAAAAACACCTAAATCCTTGCCTTATCGAGATTTTTAATATCTAAAAATTCGACGGTCCGCATAACAACGCAGTGACTACTATATATAGGGCAAACAACCTCCAGAAATTTCTATAAAAAATTATGCGTGATTTAACGGTCGGATCAAAAATTATAAACTTTTTGAGCTGTTATTCTAATCTCATACGACCAAATACCTTCTTGAATTTTAACAAATTCTTATATAATTATGACAGATCCACAGCTTGACCACTTAAAACCACCGGTTATTGCAAACCCACCTGCATCACCTATGCAACACTATCCTATGAAATTTAACATTTCGAGATTTTTGTCAGTCAATAATTGTATAGAATTATTGTTACATGGAGCGAAACAAGAAGAGTTCAATGCTCTAGCATCTATTGTGACGAGGCCTTTTCTAACACCAAAAACAGATCGATTCGTTGATGAGTTGGAATTGTTTCTTGGTTCACTTTTGAACATCGAAGCTTATGATGAAGTCTACATGCAACGACTGGGTTAGAGTGCAGCCCTGTAGTTCCGTACTTGTATATCTTTGATGCTGACTCTGATGAGAGTGAATGAAAAATTCTTTCTATAAATTACTCTATTTTTTTTGGGAACTTCTGAAATGAATCTGTATCATCAATGTCTGTTTACTTCCCTTTTCAAATAGGGTCGTAGAAACCACATGATGCAGGAGATTATGGGAAATCTAAGCTTTCAAATGCAGATTTGTTGTAATTCATGAACTGTGTAATGTTTAGCAGACATATAAAATAGACTAGATAAACAAGTCCAGAAAGATATCTGGATGTGTCAAACAATCTTTTATTAAAAACAAGTATAACTTTTGATCCGAGCTGGTTCGTATTCAATTTTTGTTTTCCTAGTTTTTCTTTTCAATCCTAATTTATCAAATTAAGCTACGATCACCACTAAAATGAAACTTTCCAAATTAATTCCAATACCCGCTTTGTGTTTATAACAAAAAATCAAATGAAAATCAAAGGAACAGCCTCATGTTCCTATGTTTATGCCTGTTTACGTTTCGTTGGTTCTCGCAGTTAATTAAACATTTGCTTGAAACTATACTGTCTTTCATTGATAGCATCTAATGCTATGCATGTTAACAATTAATACTACTCTTGGGGATCAACTCATGCATATTTTAAGATCAGAACCCATTGTGTTAAGCAGTAAGCAGTTAAAATTTTGTAACTAGTGAAACAATTTTTTGTCGTTTAAGCATTCCAAAAACGACCCATTTATTATTTTGAACTAGAAATTGCAGGAGGAAATGAAGTTCACAGACCCTCTAGCCATCTGAAGCTGGAAAGCTTATAAAAGCTGTCCAAGACAAAGTAGTAAAAAGTTTCAATGCAGACTTCAATCAAGTAAAACCATGCACGTCGCCAGTACGGATTTATGCACAGAACTGCTACGATTACCAACACCACAATTATGTAAGATATTCCAAAGCTTATGTAGAAAATGTTCGTGTCTATGGGACCATCATCTTTTCTTTCCCCATTTGAATCATCTGGCATCGGTGTGGATGGTTCTGATTCAATTTCGCCGCAATTGCTTCGTAAAGGAGGTCCACAAAGAAAAGGATTCCCCTCGCAATTGCTTTCATCAAAGGTCCCAAATTGATCTTTCAACTCTGGAGTTTTACCTGACAAATTATTGAATGCCACACAGAAAACTTCCAGAGTATACAGAGCGGAAAGTTGTGGGGGGATTCCACCATTCAAGTTGCTGTGACAAAGATCCAAGCTCTCAATTTGCTTCAAGTTTGAGAGTGTCGCCGGAATGGATCCCGTGAGATTGTTGTGTGAAAGGTTGAGTGCATGTATCTCTCCTAAGCTTCCAAACTCTGATGGGATTTCACCAGTGAATCTATTAATGCAAGAGAGATCAATAGCAGACATGAAATTAAGGATATAACCCTTGTACTTGTAGGTGTTTCTTTTCGTTGTAAACTCTACAACTTCTTCTACACTGAGGGTTGGATACGTTGTTGCACTTCCAGGATTAAAATCTCTTCCTCCTATGTCTGCTCTCGGTATGTCTGCCAAAGAATACTCCCCACTGCCAACATTTAAAGAAGGGATACCGATGGATTTCTCAACAGTAGACATAAAACTTAACTTGCTCGAACAAGAGGGTAGAGGACCAGAAAATTTTTTGTGGGAAAGGTCTAATATGCTTAATTGTTTTAACAAGCATAACTGAACAGCAAAACAAGCGTTAAAAAGATCGGCTCTTAGAAGGATGACACTCAACATCGAAAGGCTGCTGATCCAATTTGGAATGGGGCCAGTTAGCCTGTTATTTCTGAGATCCAATGTGACTAATGAACAACTGTTAGAAAAAGCATTTGTCAGTGGACCAGTCAAGAGATTTTTGGATAGATGGACATGGGGATATACGTGGTGGATTGAAGCAAAATGGTATAGAGCCAGCCGCGCCAGATTGTTCTCAGAAAGATGAAAATATTCAAGCTCATCACGCTTGCAGAACTCTTCTAGAATTGGACCCTAAAAATGATTTTTAGACAAATCAATTGCCCGTAGATCTGTTGCATTGCTTATTGTTAGAAATAATGTTCAGGACTGCTGAGCTGGAATTTTATTCTTTCTTAATTTTTGATTTAGTCAATTCTGTTCCTATTATCTTGTTCTTGCTGCTACTTCGCAGCTCTGTTATTTCCATTATCAATTGATCATGGCTTGAATGTAGGACCATGATCGTAGGAGTTTGTTATGTATCAGCTCTATAAATTGAGCTGCAGTTATGAATAAAGTATTCAAGCTTTTCATTCATCAATCTCTTCTTAAACACAAGCATTATCCTTTGTTATTTTTGTTGTTCAGAATCACTGCAACAACGACAATTGGTATCAGAGCATCTTGATTTAAAGGGATCTGTGTTGTAACCCATGGAGACAGAAGTAAGCTTCTCATCAATTGCTCCACCAGTGTTCAATGGTGACAATTACCAGTTTTGGGCAGTACGGATGGAGACATACTTAGAGGCTCTGGATTTGTGGGAGGCAGTGGAAGAAGATTATGAAATCCCTGCACTTCCAAATAATCCCACCATGGCGCAGGTCAAATCACAGAAGGAGAAGAAGACAAAAAAATCAAAGGCAAAGGCGTGCTTGTTTGCTGCAGTAGCATCCACCATTTTCACTCGAATCATGTCTCTGAAAACAGCAAAGGAGATATGGGAGTTTATCAAGACTGAGTATGAAGGGGATCAAGAATTCAAGGTATGCAAGTGTTGAACTTGATGCGTGATTTCGAGTTGCAGAAGATGAAGAAAACTGAATCCATCAAAGAGTACTCTGACAGGCTGCTTAATATTGCAAGCCGAATCAGTTTACTTGGCTCGTCTCTGCCTGAGTCAAGAATTGTTCAAAAAATTCTTGTAACAATTCCTGAAATCTTTGAGGCTACAATTACATCCTTGGAAAATACCAAGGATATGTCAAAAATTACTTTGACAGAAATGCTAAATGCATTACAAGCTCAGGAGCAAAGGAGGATCATGAGACAAGAAGATGAGATTGAAGGAGCTCTATTCGTCAAGCCTAGAGAAAAAGGAAAGAATTACAAGAAGAATGGAAGCAGTCAAGCATCATCAGGTGATTCCAGGAATTTCAACAGGAGCAACACTGGAAACAAAAAAGGACCTTTTCCTCCATGCCAGCATTGTAAAAGGAGATCACATCCACATTTTAAGTGTTGGAGAAGACCAGAAGCTAAGTGCAACAAATGCAATCAAATGGGCCACGAGGCTGTCATCTGCAAAAACAAAATTCAACAGCATGGTGAAGAAGCTCAAATTGCTGATCAAGAAGAAGAAGATCAATTGTTTGTGGCCACTTGCATTTCCAGAAATGACTCAAGTGAAAGCTGGCTCATTGATAGTGGTTGCACCAACCACATGACACATGACAGAAACATATTCAAGGAGCTGAAACAAACAACTTCAAAGGTTCGAATTGGAAATGGAGAATACCTTGCTGTTGAAGGAAAGGGAACCGTGGCAATCTTGACTTGCTCAGGTACTAAGTTCATCTCTGATGTATTGTATGTCCCTGGTATAAATCAAAATTTATTCAGTGTTGGTCAGCTTATTGAGAAGGGTTATAAAGTAGTGTTTGAAAACAATTGCTGCTTGATCAAAGATGTGAATCGTCATGATATTTTCAAAATAATCATGAAAGGGAAGAGTTTTGCTCTAAATCCATTAAAGGAGGAGCATATTGCTTTCCCAATTAAAGAAAATATCACAGATATTTGGCACAAGAGGCTCGGGCACTATCATCATAGAGGGCTGATGCTTATGAAATCCAAGATGATGGCTAAGGATTTCCCAGCACTTGATGATCACATATCTAGCTGCAGAACTTGTCACACTAGCAAGCTAAACAGGAAGCCCTTTCCAGAAGCCACATGGAGAGCAACAAGGAAGCTGCAATTGATTCATACTGACATTGCAGGACCACAAAGGACACCCTCTCTAAATGGGAGTCTGTATTATGCTGTCTTCATTGACGATTACAGCCGAATGTGCTGGATTTTCTTCTTGAAGCACAAGTCAGAGGTAACACAGGTGTTCTGGAATTTCAAGGCCAAAGTTGAAAATGAAAGTGGCTGCAAAATTCAAGCCCTCAGATCAGACAATGGCAAGGAATACACTTCCAATGCCTTCAACGTTTTTTGTGAGGAGGCAGGCATTCATCATCAGCTAACAACTCCGTATACTCCTCAGCAAAACGGAGTTAGTGAGAGGCGAAACAAGTTCATATTGGAAATGACAAGATGCTTGCTACATGAGAAGAATTTACCAAAGAAATTCTGGGTAGAGGCTGCAAACACTGCTGTGTTCTTGCAAAACCGACTGCATACAAGAGCCTTGAAGGATCAAACACCCTTTGAGGCATGGTATGGTTACAAACCATCTCTGAATTTTCTTAAGGTATTTGGATGTTTGTGCTTCACCCTTGTTCCACAGGTCAAGAGGGATAAACTTGACAAGAAAGCACTTCCAGGCATTTTTGTTGGCTACAGCTTATTTTCAAAGGCTTATAAGATTTTCCAACCACAAACTGGAAAAATCATTATAAGCAGAGATGTCCAATTCCTGGAAGATGAAGAATGGGACTGGAACGATGCAATCAAAGAAGATTCAGCCTCTCCAAAAGGCAATTATCTTGTTTCAGACACAGATGATCAAAGCATGGAAGATTGGGACATCAACATGACAGATGACACTCCTGTTAGAGGCACACGGTCACTCCTTGATGTGTATCAAAGGTGCAACATTGCTGTGTGTGAACCAGCAGACTTTGAAGAAGCCAAGCTAGATCAAAATTGGCTTGCTGCGATGAAGGAGGAGCTTCTCATGATCAAAAGAAACAACACATGGGAGTTGGTTGACAGACCTCAAAACAGAAATGTAATCGGTGTAAAATGGGTGTATCGAACAAAACTCAACGCTGATGGCTCAATCAATAAGCTCAAAGCCAGGCTAGTGGTGAAGGGTTATACACAAATCTTTGGCGTGGACTACTCAGACACGTTTGCACCGGTAGCAAGACTTGACACTATCAGGCTGCTACTTGCCATTGCAGCACAACTGAATTGGAAGGTGTATCAAATGGACGTCAAGTCAGCGTTTTTAAATGGTGTTTTGCAGGAGGAGATCTATACTGAGCAACCAGAAGGCTTTGCAAATGAAGGAGAGGAGGACAAAGTCTGTCTTCTTAAGAAGGCACTATATGGATTGAAGCAAGCTCCAAGAGCTTGGTACAGCCGAATCGATGAACATTTGCAGCACTTGGGATTCACTAAAAGCCTCTCTGAATCGACTCTTTACATCAAGCAAAATGGTGATAACATCTTTATCATCTCACTTTACGTTGATGATTTGCTTGTAACAGGAAATAACAACAATAATGTGGAGACATTCAAGCAAGAGATGATGAGTGTATTTGAGATGACAGATTTGGGTTTGATGTCCTTTTTTCTTGGAATGGAAGTTAAGCAAGCTGAACATGAAGTGTTCATATGTCAGAAGAAGTATGCCAAAGAAATCCTCAAAAAGTTCAAACTTGAAGATTGCAAAGCAGTAAGCACTCCTATGAATCAAAAGGAGAAGCTATGTAAAGAAGATGGAGCCGAGAAGGTTGATCAAGCACAATTCAGAAAAATTGTTGGATGCTTGATGTATCTCACTGCAACTAGGCCTGATATTTTGAATGCTGTGAGTATCTTGTCTAGATTCATGCATTGTGCTAGTGAATTGCATTTCAAGGCTGCTAAAAGAGTGATAAGATATGTCAAAGGAACCTGCAATTTTGGCATAAGATACATAAGAAGTAGAGAGTTCAAACTGGTCGGGTACTCTGACAGTGATTGGGGAGGCTCAATTGATGACTTGAAGAGCACATCAGGCTACTGTTTCTCTTTAGGTTCTGGTGTGTTTTCATGGAATTCAAAAAAGCAAGAAACCGTAGCCCAATCCACTGCTGAAGCTGAGTTTGTGGCTGCAACAGCTGCTGTCAATCAAGCTTTGTGGCTGAGGAAAATTTTATCTGATCTTAACCTGGAGCAAAAGGAAAGCACAGAAATTCTAGTTGACAATCAAGCTGCCATTTCCATCTCTAATAATCCTGTGTTTCACGGGAAAACCAAGCACTTCAACATCAAATTATTCTTTTTGAGAGAGGTGCAGAAAGATGGGAGTATCATTCTTATTTACTGCAAAACTGAAGAACAAGCAGCTGATATTTTCACCAAACCACTGCCAGTCAACAAATTCGAATTTCTGAGAACAAAGTTGGGAGTTTGCAGCTCCTAAACAAGGAGGAGTGTTAGAAATAATGTTCAGGACTGCTGAGCTGGAATTTTATTCTTTCTTAATTTTTGATTTAGTCAATTCTGTTCCTATTCTCTTGTTCTTGCTGCTACTTCGCAGCTCTGTTATTTCCATTATCAATTGATCATGGCTTGAATGTAAGACCATGATCGTAGGAGTTTGTTATGTATCAGCTCTATAAATTGAGCTGCAGTTATGAATAAAGTATTCAAGCTTTTCATTCATCAATCTCTTCTTAAACACAAGCATTATCCTTTGTTATTTTTGTTGTTCAGAATCACTGCAACAACGACAATTCTTGTAAGGACTATGGACACCACCTATCTCCACATTGGTATGATATTGTCCACTTTGGGCCTAAGCCCTCATGGATTTGCTCTTGGGCTATACCCAAAAGGCCTCATTCCAATGGAGATATTTGACCATCCTTATATACCCATGATCCTCCCCATTTCTAGCCAATGTGGGACTTTGGTCGTATACCCAACAATCCTCCCCTCGAACAAAGGACCACCGAGCCTCCCCTCAAACCGATCATTCATCCGTCCACTCTCTACCAACCAGGATTCTTCATTCTCTACTTCACCGTGTTGGGGTCAGAACACGTCCATGAAGCATCTGGAGAGCACTACCTGACTTGAGAGTTTTTGCTCTTTCTAGGTCAACTCCTCTTCACCGTGTTGGGATCAGGACACGTCCATGAAGCATCTGGAGCACACCGCCTATCCAATAGAGCTGATCCATGGATTACATCGTGATTGGGGGCCCACCACCTTTTGTTCGGCATTCCGAGGATTCATCCATCATGGCTAACTCCGGGGCCTGGCTCTGATACCACTTGTAAGGACTATGGACACCACCTATCTCCACATTGGTATGATATTGTCCACTTTGGGCCTAAGCCCTCATGGATTTGCTCTTGGGCTATACCCAAAAGGCCTCATTCCAATGGAGATATTTGTCCATCCTTATATACCCATGATCCTCCCATTTCTAGCCAATGTGGGACTTTGGTCGTATACCCAACACTTATCCACATCGGAAGCATGCCTGACAAATAGTTGTTACTGATATCCAACACTTTCGTATTTCCCAACAATCTTTGTCCCTTCATGACTATCATATCACCTTTACACATCTTCAGTACTCCATCTTCAGACTTAAAATTAAAATTATAGTCTAAAATGCATAATAAAATTACATTTTTTTCTCAAATCTAGGATATGTCTAACATCACACAAAATTCTAACAGCACCATCAAACATTTTAATTTTGATAATTTTTATTCTAATAACTTTGCATGGATCATCGTTACCTAGAGTTTCAATATCTAAGAATTTATGGGATGATTTGAACTAGATGAAATAGAAAGCATGTCTTTGTTGCTACTCTCCGAGTTTTATTCCTCTACATTCACAAACTTTGATGAACCCTCTTTGTTCTTTGAATCTCCTTTCTTTTTGTCACGATATTCTCATTTTATGTGCCTTGTTTTTCCACACTTATAACATTGTATATCCTTCCTCTTTCTGGATTTAGACTAAGCTTTGTTGTTCTTTGATTCATTCCAGTATTTGTTTCTTCCACGCTCCTGATTACTCCTCACTATCAGCCCTTCACCTTGTGAATTTTTGTCACCAACTTTCTTTCTTGGGTTAAATCTTAATAGGGCACTTGTGATCTCTTCTAATATTAGAGTTTCTTTCCTCCACAGCAGAGTTGTAACTAAATTTTCATATGTAGGAAAAAGCAGGTAGGGAATTCAGTAATATCAACGTCTTGTCTTCGTCATCAAACTTCACATCAATTCACTTCAAATCACAAATGATTTGATTGAACATGTTGATATGCAAATTCAAATTTGTACCCTCTGACATCTTAATACCAAACAATTTCTGATTAAGATAAAGTTTGTTCGATAATGACATGGACATATACCGACTTTCTAATTTGCCTAAATTGTCGTTAGTAATTCCTTATCCATGACATGATACATCACGTCATCATCCAGACAAAACCTAATAGTTTCCGCAAACCTCACCGCCAACCCTGCCAATCTATATCGTTCATGTCTTTCGGTTGCTTTCTTTATAACGCCTTCACCATGTCCTGTTGCACCAACAGATCTGTCAACCTCTTTTACCATAATCCAAAATTGTTTGATCCGCCAAACTTGATCATGTTGACTTTTGCAGAAGAAATCTCTAATATTGTAAACAGGCTCTGATATCAATTATTATAAAAAAAAATCATAGCAATTATTGATGAATATTTTAATAAAAAAACAAAAAAGAACAATATATATATATATATATATATATATATATATATATATATATATATATATATATATATATGAGTGTGTATTTGTGTGTCATAGTTGTAAAACATATACAAATAAACTAGTCTAGTCTGGAGGGTTGACTCGAAACCTAGACAATTCAAGATTTGGACCAATCTAGATTGAAGAAAAAATTTAAAATAAGAACTTGGCCGGCCAAGTTAAAAATCTAAGTTCACATATTAATCCAGTTGATTCAGTCAAAACTTAACCTTCGTTCTGTTACTTTTTTTTAGAAAATATTTCTTTTGCCGTCAAAATAAAATTATTTTAATTTTTATTTAAGTGAAAAATTGAAATCGACACTCACATTCGTGATTTGTGCCTTGTACGAGAATGGGTTTTACAAGTATGATATGTATTTTATAGCCAAATTCTCTGAACAACATTTTTCTGCTTTTTTGTGGTCAATTCTGAGCCGGTCCTACAAGTAACAACTATGTTGTTTTAACCTCGTAAATGCTGACTTGTCAACAGCATTTTTCTGCTTTATACAACGTTTGGGATAGAGTCCCGTTACAGTCACACACACACTAGCAAGAACAGGACCAAACATGGCGAGAGACCCGGATTATGGAGCTTTCGTGGACAAGTTTGTGCTTAAACTTACCTCTTCAGCTCATGATCAACCATTGCAGGGCCTCACTTTTGCAGTTAAAGATATGTAAATCCCTTCGATTCACCTTTTTCTTTGCCTTCATTTCCTCGACAAAGATACTTTAAGTCCTTAGAAAAGAGTAAAGGAAAGGGGTGTCCTTTTATTTATTTTCAGGCTTCTAGGCCAAGTTTCTAATTCTTGGTTTCGGGTTTATGTTTTTGCTAGTGGGGGTGTTTGTGTGTTTGCAAACTTTTATATGAATTGGTTCTTTTTTCTTGTAGTGATTGATGAATTTGTTTTTTGTGAATTGAATTATGGAAATAGATTTGATATGGAGGGATATGTGACTGGATTTGGTCATCCTGACTGGGCAAGGACTCATTCTGCTGCTACATCAACTGCTCCTGCTGTTTTGGCCGTCTTAAGAGGAGGAGCCACATGTGTTGGTAAAACTGTCATGGATGAAATGGCTTACAGGTGAGAATGTGAAAGCCTTTTCCTTTTCCAATTTTCTTAAACAAGAGCTCATGCCATCATAGGATATGATTAAACAGGATTCATTTGGTGAATATTGGATTATACCCCAATAAAATTACACAGGATCAACATGTAAAAAACTAGTTCTGGAGTTAAGTTCTATAGAGAGTTCACGATTTTTCATAAGTCCTTGTTGGAAAATAATTTTGAAACTTGTGTTATAACATGAACTCAATTTCTTACTGCATTGGTGTTTTGAAGATAAATGATGGTGGTTTCGTAACTTTAAGTAATTGAAGCGAAGTTGTGGGTTTATTAAAAGTTGCAAGGACTATGAACATATACAGGCTTAGTTTAATCATTTTTAAAACTTACCATCTTATTGAATCCAGTGATTCATCTTAATAGCACATGTAAATTTAATTCTAAACACAAGAGTTGAGAATTCTAGTTAGCCTCTCATCTTTCGAGAGTCTTGCAGCACCTTTTAGAAGGTCAAATGTACTAAGAAACCTCACATATCATTTGTTACTTATAAACCACTTTTTTTTTTTATTGAGGTTTAGTTGTTGTTGTATGAACTCCTTTTTATGAGGCAGTATAGATGGAGAAAATATACATTACGGCACACCTATAAATCCATGTGCTCCCGACCGTGTACCCGGAGGATCTTCAAGTGGGTCTGCTGTTGCGGTTGGTGCAAAAATTGTAGACTTCTCCTTATATAAATTGTCCAATCTGAATGATTCTTGATGTATTTTAGTTTGTTGTAGGTAAAGTGAAGTAAAATGTTCTCTCGACAACAGGTACTGACACTGGAGGAAGTGTAAGAGTCCCTGCATCATATTGTGGAATTTTGGGGTTTCGACCTTCATATGATGCTGTTCCGAGTGCAGGAGTTGTTCCCTTGGCACAGAGTTTTGATACTGTGGGTAAGAAACTGAGCATGTAATGGTTTCATTTTGAATTTGATTGCAAACAGGTGAGCCAATAAACTAACCAGCAAGTATTTTGAGCTTCCAATATTCATGGCAACATTCTAGACTTTTGAATAACGAGCTGCATAAGACAACTACGCATTTTAAATAGTACGTTCCATCTGGAAGTTTTAAATTTTACTTAATTGATAAACGTTTAATTCTTATGAAACTAGTTGTTGTTTCTAGTTTGTTTGAGGTTGCCCATACAGTTCTTTTGTCTGCGTTTGTTTGTAATAAACTCTAATCTGGTGGTTCACTGTTTTGACACTAATTTTTCGACCAGGATGGTTTGCCAGGGACCCTGTGATTCTGAGTCGGGTAGGACATATTCTACTCCAATCGCCTGTTATGGATCCTATCAAACCTAGTCAAGTTATTATTGCAGAAGATTGTTTCCAGCTTTCAAACATTCCAAACGATCGACTAGGTCAAGTTCTTGTGAAATCAGTGGAGAAGATATATGGAGGTCAGTTAATATGTAATAATGGTACCATTACTACTGTTCAAGCCCTAAACCAGAAGTTTTGAAATAACTGTTCTAACTTCACAAGGTATTTGAAGACTCATTTTTAAGTTTTGATTCAAAACATGACTGATACAATATCACGTAATAAAGACTAGTTCTGATTCATTGCTTTTGGTGCCCAAAAGCATTTTAGTATTTGCATCAGTTTGTTATCATTTGCTGAGATATCACTTATTATTTTTGTTTACACAGGCCATGTTTTGAAGCACACGGTCCTCGGGGACTATGTCAAGGAAAAAGTTCCAAGTCTGAAACATTTTATGAGTAACGAAATAAAAGAACTGGAGCATAACATTCCATCTTTGGCAGCCCTCTCAAATGCCATGAGATCACTTGAAAGGTGCAAAAATTCAACGGAATTTTCCTGGAATGGATTTGATCAATCAACCTGAATGATATACTCTTTGGGGGAAGTGCCATACGAAGCTGTTCCTAATCAATTCCGGACTCCTGAATTTCATTATTATTTGATGTATAGGTATGAATTCAAGGATAACCATGGTGAATGGATCACTGCAGTCAAACCTGAATTGGGTCCAGCAATATCAGAAAGGGTATGGGAAGCTGTTAGAACAACTGGGGAAAACGTTGATGCCTGCCACTCTGTAAAGACTGAATTACACGCTGCCCTTGCAACTCTCCTTCAGGTACCTCTCTCATGTGACTACAAAGCATGGATTTATTTAGCCAAGGAAGAAATCATATACTTAGAATCTATTATAGTCTACATTTTATTAGGCTACAAATTATGCTCCTGTTCAGTTATGAGTTCCTTGCACTTGCAGGATTTTGGTATCCTAGCTATCCCTACTGTTTCAGGGCTTCCACCGAAACTGCAAACAGATCCAACAACACTGAAAATCTTCCGTGCTAAGGCTTTTGGCTTGCTGTCCATTGCTGGAGTATCAGGATTCTGCCAGGTACTATATACTAATGAAATTTTACTTTATATTGTTCTCTATAGAACTTCCGGATTATTTCCTTATGTGGGTTTCTTACCAATATACAGGTTAGCATACCGCTAGGGATGTATGACAATCTTCCTGTATCTGTTTCATTGTTGGCAAAACAAGGTTCAGACGCTTTCCTGCTCAATGTTGTCGAGAGTCTTTATGGTACCCTCAAAGAACAGGTTGAGATCACTGAAAAATAACTTGCTGGCTGAGAATCTAAGAATGTAAGCTTGACCTAACCATCGAAATGTTAAATTTGGAACAAAAAATGGTGAAATGAAAAAAATAATGCTCGCTACAGAGAAACAGAAACACCATCTGGATTTAGTATAAAAAAAAATGTATAGTTCTATTATGTTCAATTCTATTCTATTTTTGTTACTTTTCTTTGTTCTGTTCTGATGGAAAAAAACACAGTAGTGAGCTGCAACTCTCAAGCAGATAGGTGAGAATGCCATTTTGAGCAAAGTTGATCGATGCTGGATTTATTTGAAAGTACAGCATTTTTCAATTTGCTATTCTGTTTAGTTATGCATTTTAACAGTGTTGACTGGAAATGATGATGATATGAGAGAAAAGAAAATAATTGAGCATATAACAATATTACACCATAACCATTTATAAATTAATTACTAGATAATCAAGCCTTCCATATTTAAGAGTTGGTAATAATGCATGCAGATCCAGATATTTCATAACCTGTACACACCAGAGTTGTTTACACTTGAAACATATCTTCACACCAGCTTTCTTAGCAGGGATGACTTCGTACTGTCCTAAGGTTGATTGATACTCTGAAGTCCTTCACGCCCTCACCGATGCCTTCTTTCTCAGCTTTTGAATCTTCATCTTTTAGGAATGCACAAATGACTTCAGAGTTGTAGGTTTTTTTTATGGATGCCTTAACATCCGTGTAAGTTAATCCTAGGCATTCCAATTTCCAACGAACCACGTGTTTGCTTGTTTCGAACCTTCCGTCCATAGCAGAACACTTCACTACTATCTCAAAGATTTCAGATCCACCTGTAAAATTTTCTGATTGAATCTTGGGGAGGGTACCCTTTCGTCCATGGCTTCTTCTCTAGAAAACTAAACTATTCAAATATTCATTTCTTCAGACCATGGGAAGTTGTGCACACAAAAAATGACATGAAAGCTAAAATCTGAAGACAGATTCTTCTACAGGGAGAGCAAAGAAAACTCTTAACCGTTTTTTTAGAAGTTTAAAGGTAAAACACTTCATAATTGGGGAAAGACATATATGACATGTGAATCAATGAAGCATCATAATGCAGATAATTTTGATACCTGAATCTTCTTAGCAGCTGTACTATTTAGTAGCTATAAGATTCTTTCTTGTCTGACTCTACCATGTATTGGTAAGCTTTTTTCCATGATTTACAGGGAAGGAATATGGTCTAACCTCAGGATTAAACTTATAGCAGCTCAAGAAATATTTAGACACAAATTTAATGCAGATATTCAAATAGATTTTCCCCCAAGACTGGAGTGATTCACTTTTAGAGTACATAAAGCGAAATCAGATAGATCAATTAGGTCCATTTGGTTATTGAAAGCATGTCATTGTACCTTATGTAACTGACAGATGGAATCTCCAATTTGTATGATCAAATCATTTGCAGCTTTCATGCGAACGGTCCTGCAGACTAAAAAATAGCAGTTATGGTTGCATAAGAAAATTTTAGCAGACTGCAGTTTTAATTTGCAGAGCATGTATATTTTAATACTTGCATGGAGAGGGAAAGAGGGATTACCAGTTTTGATTTCGTCTTTCAAGTGATTCGGCAACCATATTCGCATTAGCTGGAAGAATAACACACTTGATATGCTTTCTACCAGATAGAATAACATTTCCACTGTCAAGACTTACTATGTTTAGTTTAGATAATCTTCAAATAATCTACAAAATCAACCAACATAATCTACAGAATCAAGTAAAATTCGGCTTGAATTAGGTTCTTGGTGGGTAGATTATCAGGTTGACCTGTTTTATAAATATGTTTTAAGAGTACATCCCATCTGGAAGTCTTAAACTTGACTTGATTGAAAAATATCGACATGTAAATGGCTCAAGATTAACAATTTCAACTTATTAGAAACAAAAAAGAAAGAAATTTCTATGTTCTACGATTGTTTATTGTTTCCCAGTTCTCGCAATTAATTAAACATTTGCTTAAAACTCTCACCGTTTATCATTGACAGCATCTACTGTTATGCATACTAGCATTTAGTACATTAGGAGATCGGCTCATGCATATCTAAGGGATTGGAAACCACCGGAGCTTACATTGCAAGTGAAAGTTTAATTACAAGTGAAACAAATTTGCGTTTATGCATTCCACAAACATCTGGTTAGTTTATTATTTCAAGCTGTGAATTGCAGGAGGAAATGAAGTACACAGACCCTATGGACATCTGAAGCTGGAAAGCTTATAAAAGCTGTCCAAGACAAAATAGTAACAAGTTCCAATGCAGGCTTCGATCAAGTAAAACCATGCACGTCGCCAGTACGAATTTATGAACAGAACTGCTACGGTTACCAACACCACAATTATGTAAAATATTCCAAAGCGTACATGGATAATTAAAACTACCATAATTACTATTTTTATATCCAGGTTAACGGTTAACCTGAACTTTAACCCGGGCCTGACCCCGAGTTGATTCTCGAATCGAACTTTAAAACTATAATAATTATTATTATTATTATTATTATTATTATTATTATTATTATTATCCTTACATTAACTCGGGTCAATGATCAATATAATTCAACTCTTGTAAAAAATTTGAACGTAATCCAACAATTAGATCAAAAGTTATGGCTCTTTTGAGCTATGACTCAGGTCTAGCGCGATCAAACCTCCTCTTGAGTCTAAACTTGTTTTATTAATCTATAAATACATTTGCTAGGTCATTCATGTAATCTGTTCGTGGCAGATCTTCATCTAGCTATGACAGATTCATACCTGACTGCTTAGAATTACAATCACATGTTCGACTACATCACCAAGACTACTTACTAGTCGCTTAAGCAAATGGTCTCGGTTTCAAATCCTTGTGAATACAGCAAACTTTCTTAGGAGAGGTCCCCATCTTGACGCATTATAGAATCTCGAAGAATTAGTCCTCGGAAATAGCCTGAGGATACCTTGAAGAACCAAAAAAATATATTTGCATTTCCATTCAAAGAAGAGCAAGGCGGTCAATTATTCTTTGCAGAGTTAAAAGGAGAAGTATAGAGAATTAGCAATTGCACCCACCGTAACTAAGCTGAATCCACCTATTCGATGATGGTTGCAATCCTTCTCAGGACGTCAATTTTGACTCAAATAGCACTCTTCTTCCAAGTTCTCACTATACTAACCAACCTTTCATGCTAAATATAAAATTAAACAATTTTCACCACTAAAGTCAAGTTATTTTCCTTCTTTTCTTTGTGGACTTGGATGCATGCTTTTGCTGATGCATTTTGCCTGTTTTTTTTTTTTTTTTAACTTCAAAGACTTTGAAAGTTAATTTTTTAATAACCCGACACATATCACTATTCACTAGAATAGTATAATTACTTTTTTTCCTTCTAACAAAAAACAATTATCTTGTTTTTAAGGGTAATTCAGTCTTTTTAACAGAACCAATAGGTCACTATGCTATTGATTGGAGGTTTTTAATATTTCATAATTACAATATAAAGACTATATTACTATTAAGAACAAGATTTATTAAGAAGTTGGTTAAGGTTAATTCTGTCTTTTTATATTTCAAAAATAAAGATCTTCATACCCTTAAGAACATAAGAAATAATATTTACAACAAGGAGTATTTGTGTATTTTTATTCTGGTATTTTTCTAATTAACAGTTGAACCGTGGATGATTTGGTATTTTCAACAATTAAGATATTAATTAAAAAAAAAGTTGACAGCAAGTGAGCGACCACTGCACCCTTCGAGTAATATGTGCAGCATCACCCCTTGTCCAGATGCCGCTTTTCAGGACGATGTTTGAAGCGACTCAATGTGTTCTTTCCATCAGTACCCTGTGTGTAGACGGTGGTGGAGTGGTAAAGCTCTGATAGTATTTTTTTTTTTTTCTTCCACTCACTCTTTTCTCTCTTTTATCCTTGCAAAAATTTAAAAAGTGTCATTTATTTTTTGTATTTAATTTGGTCTCATTCTTTTTTATTATTGTTTTCAATTTCATTCCTCTACATTTGATTTCAAAATAGTTTTATATTAAATTTAGTCCTTATTTTTTTATTGTTATTTTATTTTTTTGGAGCTCTTTTATTGCATTTTTTTTAATTTTATCCTCTAATATTTTATTAATTTATAATTTTGCTTTATTATCTTTTAGGGTTTTTCTTCTATGGGGTTGGTCTCACACTCATGATTAGGGTCACGGGTTTGAGGGTTAACACCGGTTGACTTTGGTGTTTTTTTCATGTCCTTTTTTAATTATTATTTTTTAATTTTATTCTTCAACATTTAATTTATTGAGAATTGATTTTTAGTTTTTTTTTCTACAAGGTTAACATAATTTTGTGTTCATCGTCACAGGGTTAGTGAGTTAACCCGGGTTAACAATTTGTTTTCTTGCTTTTTTAAAAAAAATCAGTTTTACCCTTAAATATTGAATTTTTTTATAATTGAGTTTCATATTTTTATTTAGTTTATTTTTAATGAAGTTATCTTTATATCACAATCAAGTTGCATATTTAACTTGCTAATCATGATGAATTTTTTTTATCAAAATATTGTTATTTTTATTTTTATTTAAAAAATAAAATTGAAATCGAGATTTTCTTTTGGGATATTTGTGTGTTGTACTATTCATGTATTTTATAGCTTAACACTCTTAACAATATTTTTCTGCTTTTTTCATGGTTAATTTTTAGCCTCTCATAGTTTATTTATAATTATTGTAGAGATTGTTTTTTTTAAAAAAATTATTTAAATATATATATATATATATTAATTTAAAAAAAATCAAAATTTCTCTAAACAGCCTTGCAAGTTACAAATATGTTTTTTTAACCTCGTAAATGCTGACCTGTCAACAGCATTTTTCTGCTTTAAACAACGATTGGGATAGAGTCCCGTTACAGTCACACACACACTAGCTAGAGCAGGACTAGACATGGAACGAGACCCGGATTATGGAGCTTTCATGGACAAATTTGTGCTTGAACCTACCTCTTCAGCTCATGATCAACCATTGCATGGCCTCACTTTTGCAGTTAAAGATATGTAAGTCCCTTCAATTCACCTTTTTCTTTGCCTTCATTTCCTAGACAAAGATACTTTAAGTCTCTTACGTTTATGAAAACTTCTTAGAAAAGAGTAAAGGAAAGGTGTGTCTTTTTATTGTTTTCAAGCTTCTAGGCCAAGTTTCCAATTCTTGGTTTTGGGTTTATGCTTTTTGCTAGTGGGGGTGTTTGTGTGTTTGCAAACTTTTATATGAATTGGTTCTTTTTTCTTGTAGTGATTGATGAATTTGTTTTTTGTGAGTTGAATTATGGAAATAGATTTGATGTGGAGGGATATGTGACTGGATTTGGTAATCCTGACTGGGCAAGGACTCATTCTGCTGCTACCTCAACTGCTCCTGCTGTTTTGGCCGTCTTAAGAGGAGGAGCCACCTGTGTTGGTAAAACTATCATGGATGAAATGGCTTACAGGTGAGAATGTGAAAGCCTTTTCCTTTTCCAATTTTCTTAAACAAGAGCTCATGCCATCATAGGATATGATTAAACAGGATTCATTTGGTGAATATTGGATTATACCCCAATAAAATTACACAGGATCAACATGTAAAAAACTAGTTATGGAGTTAAGTTCTATGGAGAGTTCACGAATATTCGTAAGGCCTTGTTGGAAAATAATTTTGAAACTTGTGTTAGAACATGAACTCAATTTTTTACTGCATTAGTGTTTTGAAGATAAATGATGGGGGTTTCATAACTTTAAGTAATTGAAGCGAAGTTGTGGGTTTACTAAAAGTTGCAAGGACTATGAACATATACAGGGGAGATCTTGTAAGGTTCTCAATGTGAGTAAGAAGTGAAAAACACTCTGTAAACATTCCTCTTCCAATTAATGCACTTTTGTGATTAGTTTTTGTGTGTGTTTATTCCAACAAAGTAGTATTAGAGCAGAGAATCTTCGATGAAATAATATGAAACTGAATCAGATTGCGTCTTACAAAGGACTTCAAGGTCTCCATCTAAGAGTTTGAAGGTGAAATTTCTTCACTTTGTCAACACCTGTACAGGTGTTTTGAAGAATGTCCCGAGCCTGCTTAGAATTGGTTACATTGGCAACCTTCTCAAACATAGTATCATCCAAACCCTGGTGGATGAGTGTAGGTCCCTGCTGGCCTTTCTTTCTTGATCTCTGCTAGGTATCCACATCTTCTGGCTTTACAAAGCATCTCTCCATAATTCCCAGCATCTTGGAATCCTGATAGTGCTTTCAGACATAGTCTAACAAATTGAAATGGAACTAAAACACTTGCCATTTCAGATTTACCAGGAACTACAAAGCTTTGATACCACTTTGTTGGAAATGAACACACACTCGCTACTCACAAAACTGTATTAATTGGAAGAGGAACTTTTACAGAGCATTTTTTTAGAGAGTGAATACAATAATTGCGTTAAGCATTTTTAATCTTTAAAATTCCAACACAAGGTATGCCCTCAAGTTTTCAATCATAGAGTGATGCAATCTCAGGCCCAGTGATTCTTGGATTACAATTTTAGTCTTTTTATGCCAGTGGCCTCTAAATTGCATCTATGTACACTGGTTGTTGTAAGAAAAAATCAACTGTTTTTATATGGACTACAACATTCATGTTGAACTTCACTGGTCTTTTGCTGAAAATTTTACTAGCAAGCAAAATTAGCTCTTTTGATATCTGTTATTGTTACTCTTACTATTTCTAAAACCTGAACTTTATAGACATAGTTGAATTAGTCTTTTAGATGGCAATGTTCATGTGATATCCCAGTTATAACAGATTATCAGTTGGATAATTAGGCTATCTAACTGGTGTATTCTACCATGCTAGTGCAGCAGTTATTGACCAGTTAGTTCCTAGGTTAGTGATATTGGTGGCCTTGTGGTAACCACCAACAGATGGCATTGACATGCCAGTCACGTTCAACTTCAATTTCATAGTAATTAAAACCATCTGAAAATGAATCCTTGTAATAGTTTTTGCTGCATTTGAGCATTCTCTTTCTTTGAAATGAATTTATTTGCTCTGCTGGGTGAAAATGCTTAGTATAATCATTTTTAGAACTTACCATCTTATTGAAACCTGTGATTCATCTTAATAGCACATGTAAATTTAATTATAAACAAAAGAGTTGAGAATTGTTGTCAGCCTCTCATCTTTCGAGAGTCTTGCAGCACCTTTTAGAAGGTCAAATGTACTATGAAACCTCACATAGCATTCGTTACTTATAAACCACTTTTTTTTTTATTGAGGTTTAGTTGTTGTTGTTGTATGAACTCCTTTTTATGAGGCAGTATAAATGGAGAAAATATACATTACGGCACACCTATAAATCCATGTGCTCCTGATCGTGTACCCGGAGGATCTTCAAGTGGGTCTGCCGTTGCGGTTGGTGCAAAAATTGTAGACTTCTCCTTGGGTAAATACTGCAATCTGAATGATTCTTGATGTATTTTGGTTTGTTGTAAGTAAAGTGAAGTAAAATGTTCTCTGTACAACAGGAACAGACACTGGAGGAAGTGTAAGAGTCCCTGCATCATATTGTGGAATTTTGGGGTTTCGACCTTCACACGATGCTGTTCCGAGTGCAGGAGTTATTCCCATGGCACAGAGTTTTGATACTGTGGGTAAGAAACTGGGTAGTGAAGGATTCATTTTGAATTTGATTGCAAACAAGTGAACCAATAAACCAACCAGCAAGTATACCTGTAAGGTTTTCCCTGACAAATGTGTTGCAAACTATTTTGAGCTTTCAATATTCATGACAACATTCTAGACTTTTGAATAATGGGTTGCATAAGACAACTATGCATTTTAAATAATACGTTCCATCTGAACGTTTTAAATTTTACTTGATTAATAAAAGTCTCATCCCCAGCAAACTACTTCTTTCTAGTTTGTTTGAAGTTGCCCATACAGTTCTTTTGTCCGCATTTGTTTGTAATAAACTCTTATGAAACATAAACTCTTAGTTGTTTAACATTTTTAGAGCTTTATAATTTTCGTCATCCTCTAATCTGGTGGTTCACTGTTTTGACACTAATTTTTCGACCAGGATGGTTTGCCAGGGACCCTGTGATTCTGAGTCGGGTAGGACATATTCTACTCCAATCGCCTGTTATGGATCCTATCAAACCTAGTCAAGTTATTATTGCAGAAGATTGTTTCCAGCTTTCAAACATTCCAAACGATCGACTAGGTCAAGTTCTTGTGAAATCAGTGGAGAAGATATATGGAGGTCAGTTAATCTGTAATTACGATACCATTACTACTGTTCAAGCCCGAAACCGGAAGTTTTGAAATAACTGTTCTAAGTTCAAACGTATTTGAAGACTCATTTTTAAGTTTTGATTCAAAACATGACTAATAGAATATCACGTAATAAAGATTGGTTCTGATTCATTGCTTTTGGTGCCCAAGAGCATTATAGTATTTGCATCCGTTTGTTATCATTTGCTGAGATATCACTTGCTATTTTTGTTTACACAGGCCATATTGTGAAGCATACAGTCCTCGGGGACTATGTCAAGGAAAAAGTTCCAAGTCTGAAACATTTTATGAGTAAAGAAATAAAAGAACAAGAGTATAACATTCCATCTTTGGCAGCCCTCTCAAATGCCATGAGGTCACTTCAAAGGTGCAAAAAGTTCAACAGAATTTTCCTGGAATGGATTTGATCAATCAACCTGAATGATATACTCTTTGGGGGAAGTGCCATACGAAGCTGTTCCTAATCAATTCCGGACTCCTGAATTTCATTATTATTTGATGTATAGGTATGAATTCAAGGATAACCATGGTGAATGGATCACTTCAGTCAAACCTGAATTGGGTCCAGGAATAGCAGAAAGGGTATGGGAAGCTGTTAGAACAACTGGGGAAAACGTTGATGCCTGCCCCTCTGTAAAGACGGAATTACACACTGCCCTTGCAACTCTTCTTCAGGTACCTCTCTCAAGTGACTACAAAACATGGATTTATTCAGCCAAGGAAGAAATATTATACTTACTCTATTGTAGTCAACATTTTATTAGGCTACAAATTATGCTTCTGTTCACTTATGAGTTCCTTATACTTGCAGGATTTTGGTATCCTAGCTATCCCTACTGTTCCAGGGCCTCCACCGAAACTGCAAGCAGATCCAACAACACTGGAAATCTTCCGTGCTAAGGCTTTTAGCTTGTTGTCCATTGCGGGAGTATCAGGATTCTGCCAGGTCCTATATACTACTGAAATCTTACCTGTTATTGTTCTCTTTAGAACTTCCGGATTATTTCCTTATGTGGGTTTCTTACCAATATACAGGTTAGCATACCGCTAGGGATGTATGACAATCTTCCTGTAGCTGTTTCATTGTTGGCAAAACAAGGTTCAGACGCTTTCCTGCTCAATGTTGTCGAGAGTCTTTATGGTACCCTCAAAGAACAGGTTGAGATCACTGAAAAATAACTTGCTGGCTGAGAATCTAAGAATGTAAGCTTAACCTAACGATCAAAATGTGTTAAATTTGGAACAAAAATTGGTGAAATGACTAAAAAAATCCTCGCTGCAGAGAAACACCTTCTGGATTTAGTATAAGAAGGAAAAATATAATTCTGTTCTGTTCTATTCTATTTTTGTTACTTTTCTTTGTTCTGTTCTAATGAAAAAAAACACGGTAGTGAGCTGCAACTCCCAAGCAGATAGGTGATAATACATGCTCATTCAGATTTTTCATAACTTGTACACGCCAGAGTTGTTAACACCTGAAACAAATGAACAAAATAAAAAACTAAAAACAGGTTTTACTAAAGAGGTGTGTGCTCTAGCTGGTGATGAAACATATCTTCTCACCAGCTTTCTTTGCAGGGCTGACTCTGTATTGTCCTATGGTTGATTGATACTCTGAAGCCCTTCACGCCCTCACAGTTCCTTCTTTCTCAGCTTTTGAATCTTCATCTCTTAGGAAAGCACAAATGACTTTATGTATACCAAATCGAATATTAAGAGCAGAAGGTTATTGAATATGGGAATTAATTTATCATGTAGAAGAGATAAATTCTCATTCAGATAAATTACTAATTTTTCTAATATTAGACTAAATTAAAAAGAATAGAGAGGCCACAGAAGAAAATATAAAGAGGTAAAAGGACCAGATATCCTATTAATTTCAAACGAATCAGCAAAATAAACATGGAATAATTTCATACCATAGACTCTGGCTCAACAGTTACAGCCAGGCCTATGCCAGTAAATACACGTAAAAAAAAATTAATTTAAAACTTTTTTAAAAAAAAATTAGTAAAATAGTGTTTCGGGTCAAACATCGCGTATTGGAGAGTGTGATAGCTGTTACTTTGCAAAGTACTTATCATTTCAAAACACATTAAAATAATATTTAAAAAAAAATTATTTTTGACATCAGCACATCAAAATGATCTAAAAATATCAAAAATATATTTAAAACAAAAAACAAAAAATAAAAAAAATCATATTTTTTAAACTACTTCCTTTTATCCTAGCTGAAAAAAAATATTTAATTAATTAAATAATTTATGTATTTTGTATTTGCTATACAATTATAAATAATTGTTATTGTTATGTTTCAAATTTTGATTTTATATAAGTTAAAATAACATGTTTTTTAATATTTAGAGACTCAGTTTTCATTTATTTTACATGTAAAAATTTATATTATAATAATTTTAATTAAATATATGTTTTTAAAAAAGCTAAAATTAAAAACATTTTTTTTAAATTTATTTTTTAAAACAACAACGCTCATCCTTCAAATTAAATGTGCTCAACAAAAAGGCAACTAGGCCCAAACTAGCCTCTATGTATCACATTTATTTTCCCGTCAATATGGGGGCCCACAGTCTTGGTCAGCGTCATTTTAAGACAGCTTTTAAAAATAAAAAAGTCAACGATAAGCCTATCACATTCAATTCAACAAGAATGCAGTATGAATTAAAAAAAAAAAAAAAAAAAAAAAAAAAAAGGGGTAAACTTCATTCTTGCCCATCTGGATTCATCAATTTTCCACTTATACTCCTACAGTTTTGATTTTCCCAATGCCACCCTTCTAAGCATTACTCCTGCCTATTAAATATCTTACGTGTTTTATTTCGGTTTTTTTAGTATTCTTTTTTATTTTAATTATTTAAGTGTTTTTGTGAGGTATTATGATATATGTATAAGGATGATATATGTACAGGGAATGTTTGAGATTGTAGTTCACATTACTTTTTAAAATAGCTTTTTATTTAAAAAAAAACATAAAAATAATTTTTTTATTTCTAATATTAACACATTAAAACCATCAGAAAAATATTAAAAAAATCAACTTAATATCCTTTTAAGCATAAACAGAAGTATAAGTTTTGCCAAACATTCCAAAATTCAGATCAATTTGGCGAGTTTACTCGGAACCACTCAAGATTTGAATTGGTCTAAGTTGAAGAAAAAATAAAAAAAAAATTAATCTAACCCGACCTTATAAAAAATTTAAGTTGACTCTCGATCTAAGTAAAATATAATAATTTTTTTATATATATAAAATCTTGCTCAGAATCATTTAAAAATAAATATACGATGGAATCAATTCAGGTTAATCATCCCAATCCATAACGTGAGTCTTGCCACGATTAAATCTTCAAGTCATATTTTAAAATTATTGTTGTTTTGTGAGTTATTTCATGTTAAAGGTAAGATTGAGACTTTTTAGGATTATAGATGAATATTCAAGGACGAAAATATAGTTTATCCATGAAAAATATTCAAAGGTGAGAACTGAGAAGCTTGATTCTTGTGCTTACTTTTTTGACCTTGTCGGCAAAGTAAACACAACGGCGTCGGACCACCTTTATTTTATTTTAAACGTGAGCTCAATTGAACTAAATGGCATATTCTAAATATCATCACAATGAAACTATAATTTCTTCATAATTTTTTAAGTTTCAACAATAAATGTAATTTTCGAACTATTAAATATATTAAAATCTTAAATGATAACTTGAAAAATAAAACCATTCATCAATCAATTTAAGATTTCTACAATGCAATTTGTTAATATTAGTTTAAAAAAAATATAAATTTTATGTAAATAAAAATAATTTAATTATCTGGTGTACTAAATCTCACTCCATAACGAATTCATATAGTAAATTAAGACAAAGTGGTGGTCCGGTCCAATAAATTAGGTCTGTGAATAATTTTTTTTAAAAAATCTTAAATAGTTTTGACATTAGAAGTCAATTCACCACCAACTTAAAAAGTTCAACCTCTTTGATAAAAATACTTTTTATATAAAAAAGTTGAATTTTTTATGAATAATTGGTGAGAGAATTTTTATTAATTTCATATAATAATAATATATATATTATTTTTTTTGTAAAAATGAAGAAAAAATAATCACAAGTATATAAGATAAAATATAACCACTTCAATTACATCCAAATACAATAATGTTAAAATACCCTCTCGGAACCATCTAGTAGGCGGCCTAGTGGTAAGAATTTGGAACTAAGGGATTTGCTTCCTTTATGGTCTTAGGTTCAAATCATATGGTTGCTAATATGATGATCACTGAAAGCTTACATGGTCATTAACTTTAGGGTCTGTAGGATTAGTTAAGGTACGCATAAATTGACCCGGTCACCCACGTTAATAAAAAAAAATATACCCTCTCGGTTTATCTCAATAATAAGATTCTAGGAGATTGAATCTTTATACTTTTTTTAAAATCATAAAAATTAATACAGTAAAAATGAATTTTTAGAAAAAAAATGATGGCATTTTGTTTAGTAATATAATTGAATTCGCTTGTGATTGTTTTACTAAAAAATATTAAATTAATTTTTTAAATATTTTTTAATATATTGATGTTAAAAATTAAAAATATTATTTTAATTTATTTTTAATTAAAAAATACTTTTATAAAATTACTGTATTACAAAACACATATCAAGAATTATTTTTTTAAGCAATAATATCAAGTTATGGATAGATTTAAGAAATATATGTTAGGCCAAAATTCAGGTGCATTCCGCACCTAACGTTTATTTAATAGAAATTGGATACAACAAAAACAAGAATTTTATGTTACCTTTGTTTGTTTGTCTGGAAAAAAAAAAAAAAAAAACACTGGCTGATTCCTCTTATTGACCTCCCTCAATTTGTCAATCAAATCAACTTATGGGTCTTTATAAATGTCCACATTTGATGCTTACTCTTACAGTAGCAATTACAATTACCTAATGGTGTTACTGTTAGCCCAAGATTCTTGAACAAACAAAGAAAAGAAAAGAAGACAAAATGGAAGTGAAAGCAAGAGCTCCAGGGAAAATCATTCTTTCTGGTGAACATGCAGTTGTTCATGGATCCACTGCTGTTGCTGCATCCATTGGTCTATGCACCTATGTTTCCCTTCAAGTCCCCCCTTCTAATGGTAAAAAAATAGAGCTTTAACTCATGAAATCAGTGATTACTCCATATGTTTATTTATTTTTGTTTGTTTATTGATTGAAAGATGTGGACTTTGATGTTTTGTTGAGATGAATAAGCATAAAGGTTGTTTCTTTGGGCTTGTTTTTGTAATGGAATTGTTGAGAAATACCCTTTTGAGATGATATGAAGACGTGTATTTTAGCTTTGGCTTTCTATTGGTGTTTCTGGGATTGACTTTGTATTGGTACTGTTTGAAATGTTGATTTGAGGGTACCCTTTGGAAGTTTATAGTCTTAGGTCTTAGTTGCCTGGACAACTTGAGATTGATTGAAGGTGCATACCGATCTCTGCAAGATTCTATTTTCTTTGGTCTTTCTTGGATTGTTGTCTATTGGGATGGTATTGAACTACTGTTTGGAAGAGACCTTTTTGAGGTTTTTTCCCCTGTAAGGATCTTTTGACATTTGAGTGATGGTGTATGTTGTTTTCTGCAAGATTTTGATTCGAATGTGTACATGATCTGTCAATGGTAATTTTTACAACGTTAGCTTCCTTTCCTATCTGTCCAGTAAGGAGCTTTTCAAAACTATTTCTGCCCCCACAAGCTCCACACAACCAAGCTTTTAGGATCCATTAGGATAAAGCAGCCATCACAAATCAGAATGGCTACTCGAATTGCAAGGCGTAATACAGTTTATTTTCTATGTGGTTTGTGAGTAATTGATGTTCTTTAAAGTGCATCAAACTTAGAATTGGTTTTCAGTACGAGGAATACTGGTGACATTTTGTAATATTGAATTAGGAATGATCAAGTTCCACTCTTGCCAAGATTCTAATGACAGTTAAGCACAATTAAGGTTTCCCAAACCTCATTTCTAAAAAAAAAAACATTATCTCATGATCAGGAAATGTCCTATCAGATTTGGATACCACACGTTACTAAGGATTTGATATGTGCAATTCCACCTGATTTCTTATCTATTCACTGAGGAACATGGAAACATTGATCACTTTTAATATTGTGAATTTCATTTATTGACATATAACTGCTTATTTTTGGTTCCACCCTTCTTTGAAACTGTGATGATACAACTTCTCTCAAATGGATTTTACTTGTTATTCTTCTCCCCACAGAGAATGATGATAGACTGACACTCCAGCTCAAGGATATGGCTTTAGAATTTTCGTGGCCAATTGGAAGAATCAAAGAAGCACTATCTAGCTTAGGAGGTCCTTTCCCATCAACTCCCACGTCCTGCTCAGCAGAATCATTCAAGTTAATTTTAGCTTTGATAGAAGAGCAAAATATTCTGGAGGAAAAAATATCTCTTGCTTCTGGAGTGTCTGCTTTTCTGTGGCTATACACATCAATCCTAGGGTATGTAGTACTTCCTTTTCATTGTTGACTGCTTTTCTTATGCTATTTTCATTTCTAAGTTGGTCCTCTCCATGCATCAGAATTAAACCCGCTACTGTAGTTGTCACTTCTGACCTTCCACTGGGTTCCGGCCTAGGTTCATCTGCCGCACTCTGTGTTGCATTCTCTGCAGCTCTTCTTGCTTGCTCAGACACTGTGAACATAGACATGAAACAAGAAGGATGGTTAGTGTTTGGGGAGTCTGAGCTTGAATTATTGAACAAATGGGCTTTTGAAGGTGAAAAGATAATTCATGGAAAGCCATCTGGGATTGACAACACTGTTAGCACATATGGTAGGTAAAAGTTCATGCTAGCTAAAGCTATCTTCTTGCACCAGATTTTCGATGTTTACATGTTCCACTCCTGTGTCTTCAGCATCGTAGTGACTATTAATTAGATTCTGCAGTTAAGCATTACTAGGATAAAATACAGTGTTTCTCCTGCTGAAATTATAAGATTAAGAATAGTAAAATTTGTTGACAAATTCATGTTGGAATGTCCAGATTTTTTTAAGTATTCGTTTTTCTGATTTGCTAGCAGAGGAGGTATCTATACCTGTAGCCTCTGTGTCTGTGTGTGTGTGTGTGTTTTGACCTCTACTCCCCATGCAACAGGCAACATGATCAAGTTCAGGTCAGGTAATCTAACACGCATCAAGTCCAGCATGCCACTCAAAATGCTCATTACTAACACAAAAGTTGGGAGGAACACAAAAGCATTGGTTGCTGGAGTTTCAGAGAGAACGTTAAGAAACCCTGATGCCATGAGTTCTGTTTTTAATGCTGTTGATTCCATCAGTAAGGAATTGGCTAATGTCATCCAGACACCTGCTTCAGATGATCTGTCCATAACTGCAAAGGAAGAGAAGCTAGAAGAGTTAATGGAAATGAATCATGGTTTGCTCCAATGCATGGGGGTAAGCCATGCTTCTATAGAAACTGTTCTTCGAACCACATTGAAATACAAGTTAGCTTCTAAGTTGACTGGAGCTGGGGGTGGTGGCTGCGTGCTGACACTGTTGCCGACCTGTATCCTCTATAGTTACTTTTATTTTTTAATGCATATGTGGGCCTCTAATTCTTTTTTTTTTTATTTTCTAGTTTATGTTTGTGCGTTCTTCAATATGAATGCCTTGAACATTTAGTTAAGAAACATTGCATTATAGTACGAATCTGTAAAAGTTTCTTCTTGCTTGCCCTGCTTGATGTGATTTCTTACATAAAAGGATAGATGCTGCATCCCCTCCAAAAGTTACAATTCATAATCACATACCTATCTGTTATGATTTATGTTGTTGAAGTGGAACATTGGTTAAACTAGAAAGTATTGTTTCCTGCTGCCATCGTTTTGAAAGTTGGAATGCAATGGTTTGATTTTAATAGGAGGTATCATTGGTGTTTCTAATATAAATAGAGTATTGTTACCTGCATGTTTATTAAATGGCTTCATATTTTCTTGCGTTTCCATTTCTAAGGTTTGTGATTAAAGATATGAAATATGACATGCTGAATGATACGAGTCATGCATCTCTGTGAGTTTCACTGTCCTAAAGAGAGACCACCCACCTACCATCCTGAAGATGAATAAAAAGAATGTATATCATCTAATAACTGACATCATGCCACTTTATTTCATATTTGTTAGATGTTTCCTTGACTATATGTATCAGTACTGTCAGGAACGATTGTAGATAAAGTAATTGCTGAGCTAGAGTCTTGCGGATTCCAATGTTTGATTGCTGGAATTGGTGGGAACGGTGCTGAGATTTGCTTTAGTGCTTCTTCCTGATTATAGAAAGGAAGGGAAATAAATTTGAGTAAGATCTGATCTCTAATGTCAATTGTCAAATAACAGCTTAAAAATGTATGTTTTGCTATTCAAACTCTTCATCTATGTCTGCTATACATTAGTTTGTTGTTGTATCTTTTTCCCCTTGTTTGAGTTAGTCCAAACTTCTTTGATGTTTTGGGATTATTCATCTTCATTCCTGCTAATGTTTGTGGCCAGTAAAGAAACTTTGCAAAAAAATTGATTTCTTTGTGAATGTTTTTCTTCTTTGCTACACCAAGCTACTGTAAACCTTGATAATAGTCATCATTGATGAGTGAATTTGCTCGTTATTGGGAAAGATTCAGAAAATAATAGTAGCTGATCCTTCATGCATAGATATTAACTTGGTATCTGCATGCTTCACGGAGCATTATGGACTTATGTCGTGTTGACCTGTCAAATTGATTTGTGATGAAAGCACAGCCATTTCTTTCCGAAAATTTCAAGTGATGTTTTTCAAAAGATTTGTGACGGCATAGTAATTCATAAGTGCTTTGATAAACCGTTCTTGGTGCCATCTCTTGATAAAATTGAATCCATTAACTGTTGCTTAGGTTAACAGTACCCTGGCAAACGCAGCATTTTTACTGTGTCACCATCCATATTTATGGCTGCCAAGGATTAGGCTTGCTCTTATGAGAGAATGAATGCTAGCAATTAGAAATGTTTAGTTCCGGGAATAATTATCTAATCAAATGGAAACTGCCATTAGCATCTGGATCATATAACTAGCTAGGAACATCCCTGAAAATGTTTGCACTTCTCGCATGAGTGAAAATGTTACCCAGGTCGATCCCATATTTGGGAAACCTCAGCAATTCATTTAAGAGAGACGAATGTGAGAAAGCTTGCGTGTTTTGGAAACTCACCTTTTTAGGTTTCGACGACTAAGCTAAAATGTGCACTCACTCCACATATTTTAGTAATGCCAAGAACAAGAATGCATTGGTCTGTAAATTAAATAATGTATTCATTAGCAGGTAAAGACTTCTGTCACTTCTCCATGCCCATGAAAAATACCCCATTCAAGACTGTTAGCAAGGTGAACACTCCACAAGCATCCACCCCACACGATAAATGGTGAACAGAACTACCAAACCCTTTAAATGATGGACAAGTGAAACTAGGCAAGGCCAGGAAAATGGATTTTATAATTCTTCGAGTTCAGAGCCTTTCAACTGTAAGTTGGTGAAATTGGGTTGAAATTGCCTGAGATGAATCTTAATCTTAATTGTACATCTTCAACCTTGAAATAGCACACTTTTTACCGGTGCTGCAATGGCAAATTACTATGCCCTACTTGTTGGTTGGCTGGTTATCATGTCGAGCATTGTGCCAAGTTGATTTGTAGTTGCTTCTAGCAAATAAGGCGATTTACTGTGCCCTTTGTTTGAATTCTTCACGAATTAAAGCCCAATTTCGTAGTCTCCTAGACAAGTTGATTTGTAGCCGCTGCTAGACAATTAGGCAATTTGCTGTGTCCACTGTTTGATTTTTTCACGAATTAAAGCCCATTTTCGTAGTCTCCTAGACACAAGCAGATTCTCTCACGGCTAACCAATAACCCTAACAACATGCATGCAACCTTACAGCAACAAGTTCTACAGCTTGGTTTCATAAAAGTAACAAACTGGATATTTTAACGTTCTGTGTGTGTGTGTGTGTGTGTGTGTGTGTTGAAGACTACTGGACATCATATAGACATACATACATCAACATGATAGAGACTTGGCATATACTGTGTTCCATGGAAGAAACAGACATCAAAACACATGCACTAGCATCACAAAAAAGGCCATAAGCCTAAACACAAAAACTAAAAGATCAGAAGCTTGACAAGCCCTCAATAATTAACCATTCACGATTACACCACCTGCAACAACCAACCAACCAACCATCAGTTACAATTGCAACTGCTGTGTAAGCATGAAGAACAAACTTACCATTAGGGTGAAGGACTTGGCCAGTAATGTAAGAAGAGCAGTGGTTACAAGCGAGGAACACATAGCTAGGGGCAACCTCAGCTGGCTGGCCAGCTCTTTGCATAGGCACTTGTTTTCCAAAATTCGCAACCTCCTCCTCTTTGAATGATGCCGGTATCAATGGAGTCCAAATGGGTCCAGGCGCGACGCCATTGACCCTTATGCCTCTGCTAACTAGCTGGAGTGCTAGTCCTCTAATGAAAGCCACAATTGCACCTTTGGTTGATGTGTAGTCAAGCAACTGGGAGTTTCCCATATATGCATTAACTGATGTTGTGTTGATTATAGAGCTGCCTTCTTTCATGTGTTTCAAGGCATGCCTACGAATTACCATTGCCAATATTTCCATCAAAAGAACAAAAACTTGTGAAAGAAAAAGAAATTGCCTTACAATACCTGGTCATGAAGAAGTAGGAGAAGATATTAGTCCTAAACACCTTTTCAAGCCTCTGCTCATCAATCTCCTCCACAGAGCTACACTCATACTGCTCAGCTGCATTGTTAACCAAAATATCAATCCGACCATACGCATTTACCACCTCATCAACCACTCTCTTGCAATTCTCATCAAACCCCAAATCCACAGGTATTGCAATAGGATCCTTAGCATCAGCAGTCTTATGCTTCTTTAGCATCTGAAGAGTATCATCAGCGTCCTTATCCTCTTGAGCCTTAACATATGTGAAGGCCACGGTTGCTCCTTCAATCACGAAACTACGGCACACAGCTCTTCCTATGCCAGAATCTCCACCAGTCACCACTGCCACCTTTCCCTGCAAATCAGTCAAAAAATCAGCAACATGCAGATAAATGATCACAAAGCATAATGTAAATATATCTCATGAAACTAGCTAGATCACCTGGAGCTTATTAGAGGGCTTATAATCAGGGTTGGTGTACTGTGGAGTTGGGTCCATAACATGCTCTTTACCAGGCTGGCTATTCTGCTTTTGTGGAGGAAACTTTTGCCCACCTGAAGCCATTCCCACAAACACTCTATTAGGTCTATGAATCGCCTGAGATATAGCCGGAAACTGACTTATCCGATAACTACTCAACTGGGTTTTGATTGGACTATAAAACCAAGAAACTCCAGCGAAAACCTTTGGTGTTGGAAACAACCGAGACAACATATTTATAGTAAGCTACAATTGACGTGACCCTACTGAGGTGTTACAAATTGCTGAAATTTGTGCGTATAAACTGTGTTCTTGTCATGACACGTAGAGATATACGTGGCTGGAAATGGGACTCAACGTGTCTTCTGAGGCAGGTCCAGGGGATACGTCAGTTCTGTTGACATGGGGATATGGAGGAGTTCCTACTTTCTGCTTTCTAGCCTAATCTTGAGGATTATCCATGGCTTAAAATTAACTGGAGTCATCTGGTCAGGATTATAGTTTCTAGTAGGCATGCCATAGATGTACTAGTACTAGCTGTGAATTTTTCTGACTAGACTGCTAAACAAGGCTGGGTATTTTTGTCAACATCACACACACACACAGACGCATATATATATATATTAGGACAATAATCAAGCTGGAATGATGATTATATGTGTAAATATGCTAATAATGTTGTGATTATGGCAGATTTAATCGTACTCATCTTTAAGACTTTGTTGAAAATTATTATCTGATATGATCATATTAGATATGGTTTTCATCAATAGAACCATGTCACTGAAATCATGCTCTATCATTCAGAAGTGATGCACTCCATTTGTTCTGATTCAGACACATAAAATTTAATTAATTATATTGAACAGAAGAAAAATTCAGACATGCAGATATGATTCAAACATAAAATTATACTTAAACTATACAAACTGATAAAAAAAAAACAGATGGCATACTTAGAAAAGCTTAAAACTTTACCATGCAGTTATGACAGCAGCTTCCCAGTCCAAGATTTATCGTTCAGATATTGCTGCCAACAAACATTCTACCATTTTTTTTAATTATTCGAAAAGAACCGTTTCCTTACATCTAATTAGTAATTATACCTTCTGGATAACCGAAAATATTAAGAAAAACACCAGTACAAATGCTTTCTTTCAGTCCCGAATTAAAGACAAGTCGACAAGAAGAACTTGCATGACTGCCACGTGCAAATCCAATTAGATAATACCTGTCAATTTGGCACCCACAAATCAACCAAGTAACCAACACCTAACGGGGCACTTGGAAGCACCCTCTACATTCAAGGCCAAATCCATGAAAACTGACCATATATACCAAGGGATCAAGAGAAAGTATTCATCAGCATGACAGGTACTCTCTTCTTTTCTACTAAAATCTTCCCATAAGGGTGTCTTGGTGTCCTATATTTGCTCTACCAAGTTATTGCTATAGTTGTTTTTAGTATTTAATAATTATGGATTCTCCTAAAAGTGGCCTTTTCGCTTTTGTGCTTCAGCCATTTTCTTGCTTTCTTCTCCAGTGCGCTGTGGTACTCTCTCTCATCTCTCTCTCTGTTTATGGCTTTCTATTTAGTTATTTGTTTGAAAATGTTGCGTGTCTCTGCCTTAAAGCATTGTATTTCTTTTCTGTATGCTGCATAATCAAATTTGAACTCTAAAGCATAATTCTCAAAAAAAGAAGAAGCATAGTTGTTCAAACGAATTGGAAGACTTGAGTAGCATATGGAGGAGAGGGGGATTGGTTAATTATGTCTATTGTCCATGCCTTCTGAGAGGCAGTTCACAAACATTCAGGGTAAATATATCATTCTGTGGTAGTTATGATGACTGAATTTTTATTTGTAATGTGCATATATGTACATGGAAGTTAAAAATTGCTGCAATTGTGAAGGGAATGAAGTGATTTGAATTTCAAGTTCTTATAACAAAAACAAAGATACCTTGGGGAGTTGGTAAGAACAAAGACTCAAGAAAAAAAATGTTAAAAAAGGAAGCAACAAATTTACTTGGCGAGGAATCTAGTATTTTTTATTGCACAAGTAAGTTCACAAATTCTAAAATTTCTTGCATAATTTGCAGATGAGGAAGACGATTTTCTTCAAGGTCTGAACAGCCACAGGCTCTCTTTAACCTTGCCAGCCCTGGCCAAGAACAAGAATGCAGGTTGCCTCGCTGATAAAATTGCTGACAAGCTAGAGGACCAACCTTGCACTGCAGCAAGTGCAGCAAGCCCTGTCCAAATAGAAAGCTACCCTGACCTACTATCAGAGTGTGGCATTGATGTTAATCACACTACTGAAGGTGTTGTATTGCCTGCTTGCGGACCCCATTTGGTCCCAACTTTATTGCTAACAAATTATACACGAACCACGTATTCAAAATACATCAATGATTACTGGGGCAGGACTAGGTCACGAGGATGATTGGATGGTGGTGGTCTTAACCACAAGCACCCCAGGAGGGGACTTTGCTGGGGCTATTAGCTTGGTTTCCAAGGTTGGTTTTGGCCATTCCTTGGTGACCTTGTTGCTAGGAGTTCTTGTTTATCGAGTGTATTAAAATTTGGTGATAACTTTGGCCGGCACTCTTGTGTTGTTTCCTTAGTTGGCATTGTATGTGTTGTGTTGTTGTAGATCAAGAAATTTAGCAGGCTTAGTTCTTATCCTCCTAACATTCTGATGTTGTAACAGACATTTAGAAGGTCATCCAAGGTTGTTCCTCAGTCAATCTGTAGTTCCTTGATCAAAATTTTCTTGTGAAATGCATTGATATGTGAATGATTTCGACTACGTTTGACCTCTTCAGTGAACTTCTAATACATAGCTAACATTGCTAATTAAATTTCTAAATTTTGAGAGTTGCGCATTTAATTTTCGGAGTAATACATGGCTGAATTATACATTCCAATACATAACTTCATTTATACATCTAACTAGTTTGATTTCCTAGCTTTATTTTTATTTTTTTTTACCATTAAGTTGCAGGTGTTGTAAACAAACCGGGTTGAATATCTATTTATCAAAAAATTGATTTTTAACATTGCAAAAAAAATATTGGGTAGCTATTGTAATGCAAAGTGGATTGTGTTCTTTATATAGTGATCTTACGTGCAGAGATTTTTATGTGTGGATCAGTTTAGTATATATATATATCATCTAACAAGTATCTAATTCCAAGTATTCCTCGTAACAACCGTTTCCCTTGAACAGTGCCTCTTGAAAAGATAGAATTAATACTGATAGTACAGGTCTTCCCTTGAACAGTGCCTCTTAAAAAGACAGAATTAATCCTGATAGTATATTTCTACTGAAGAGGGTTACGCAAGGAGTCATCTCTGTATCAAATCGTATCATTTGCTTTGATGGGTGCAGGAGGAGAAGAAAAGGATATTGAAGAAAAAGGAGAGAACCAGAAGAACAAGAGGACATAAATCTTTGAGCTTAAAATTTCTCTCGTTTTTTATTGCTGAAAGAAATCAGAAATGCATAGCAGGGAATTCTTATAAGCAGGACCTTTTGTTTCTGCGCAGACAATTTCACCTGATAGAAGCCAGACCAAATGCTTTTGTCCAGAATAGTTTGGTGTCTCCAGCTTTGTTGTGCAACAAAGACACAAAAGAGAATCTGGTAAGAGCCTTCACATTCAAGGAAAATGTATGTATGAACAAGTAAACAAGAAAATAATAAATATTTAAGTACTATAGAATCTGGTAACAGCCTTCCATTCAAGTGTTGCTGGGCTTGAAATTTTTTTATCTATTGTCTTTACATCACTGACTTGCTTGAATATGAACAGCAATCATATTAATTTAGGCTCAAAAGTTGTTATTCCGGTTATCAGAGTTTAATCATTATTGAATTTCATAATAGGTCAAATAGATTTTTTCTACAGGATTGTAACCTTAGAGCTTAAGAAATCCTAGTTGTATCTTTCACTATATTTGTGTAAGCTCTATGTGGTATCTTGAAGACACGATTGCTTCTAGCCATTAATTCTGGTTCCAGTACAAGAACAATTGAGGTCCATATATATATATATATATTGTGCATGTTGGATTTAAGCAGCAATACTAAAATATCAAAGTTGGTGGGAAACATGTGTTTGGAATGATGGCAATGGAGAAGAAGATAACGATGGAGTGGGAGTTGAATTGAAGGGTGCAAAGTACAAAACCAAGAACCAGTAGTTATGCTGTTTTTTGTTGAAAGTTTATTGACCCAGACGGGCTGTTGTCTAATCTTCATGACTACAGTTCAAGTTTGTCAGGCATATAGTAAGAAAGAGGCACGTCCCTTAACAGTCAAGGCACATATATCTATAAACTTGCTAGACAAGTAAAGAACTACATATTCGGTTCTAAAGAAGCTTACACAGAAGAAAGTTCACTACCATTTTTGCTTTATTTCTTCTTCTAGTGAATCATTTTATGTCTTGGATTCACAAGGGTGTCCTCTTGGCATTGTTGCAAGCTATGGCCTCTCTCAAAGTTAAAATATTCTTTCTCTTTCTGCTTTTCCGTTCTTGCTTTCTTCTGCATCAGTAATGCGTTGTGGTGGTACCGTTTGTCTCTCTTTATCTCTGTTGATGGTTTTTTGTCATAAACTGACCAAAATCACTGTGTTGTTGAGCTGGAATCTTTCTTTTTCCTGTTGTTAACAAGTTTGATGTAGTACTGATGAGGGGACAATGTTAACTCCACAGGTTGATATATATATCCTTCAACTTGCAGGTGTAGAAGACAACCTTCTGGAAAGCATCAATGCTTACAGGACATCACTTTTAGGCCTCCCGGCCCTGACCAAGAATAAGAAGGCATCCTGCCTAGCTAGAGAAATTGTTGACACGCTATGGAATCCTTGTACTGCTGATGATGATATATCCATCTGAGGTGGTTCAACTAGACGACTACCCTACACAATTAAAACACTGCTATGGCAGTAGTAGCCACACCACAGATGTTGCCATATTGCCTATTTGCATACCGGGAAATGATGAACAGACTCTTACAAATTTTCAAAATTATAGTCGCAGTCAGTATGAGAAGTACGTAAACGAGTCAGGTTATAGGGGGGCTGGAGTTGGTGGTAATGAGAATTGGATGGTGGTTGTTTTTGTCGAAAACACCACAAGCTGGACTTCAGCAGGAGGAGCAAAACACAGTTTGGTTTCAGAGGTCGGTTGTGGCCATTGCCTGGTGTCTTTGTTGCTAGGGATATTGCTCTTTTATCTAGTTTTATAACTTCTTTCTAGGATCCCAGTATGTCTGTCCCTTTAACAATGTTATTTTGGATTTGTCTCTTCCTCTGGATATCTTCAACAGTTGTGTAATAAAATGTACGAAGAACCTCTAAAATATATTTTCTAAACTCATTATAAATTATAAATTTAAAAAGCTAAAAACTAAATGAGAAGGGTAATCTATTCTTCCTCTTCTTGTAAACACTAATTTTATTTTTTAATATTAAATTTTTTTATGTGATCTTATAATTAGAATTATAGATTAATTGAAAATTAAATTTTATAATTTATTTAATTTATTTTTTTATTAAATTATCATAATTTTATAATCTAAATCAGGAATTTAGCATATTAATCAAGATTGGTTCGAATTAATTAAATATGTTTTATTTTAATAATTTTAAAAAAATATCTTAAAAGTTTTTTTATCAAATAATGTTTTTAATAGTAATTTTGTATATCTTTAAACTTATTAAACTAATTAAGTTGTATCATAATAACTCTCGTATAATTAAAATAATTATTAAAAAAAATATATTAACCATACTTAATTTTTTTATAAAAAAAAATAAAATCAAATCCACCGTACCGCACGGTAAATGATATAGGCAATCCTAATTGTTAAAATCAGGAGAGAAAAAAAATCATAGCACAACCCATTTAAGCCCCCGCTAGTTGGGTCCAATCAGCAGGTTCAGATCCCAATTTATACTCTCTCTATAAAAATCTAAAATAAACCGCATGTGCACACACCCTTAACCTGCGCACTGAAAAAAATAAAACGCCCTCAGAAAAATACGAGGAAGCTCTCGAAGGAACAGCAATGGCAGTGAACAATGACGATGGAGAAGAAAGAAGAAATCTTTAGCGACTTCAATTTCGCTCCGTCAAATCACGCTGTTAATTCCAATTCCACCATGATCAACGGCTCAGATTTCACCAATACCAATGATGCTGATGCTGATGATGATTGGGGAGATTTCAATTTTGTCAGCAGCAATTCAAGTGGATTCAGCCACACCTTATCACTGCCCAAAATCTCAACTACCCATTTTGAATTCTCTACCAAAAATCAAAATTCGGCCGAGTCACTGACTCAGCCTGGATCGGCACCGAGTCGAGTTAATAATTCGGCTCAGTGGAAGAAGCCAAATGGAGCTTTGCCTCTTTCGTTGTTTGGAGAAATTGAAGAGGAGGAGGAGGAGGAGGAAGGATCAGGTGCGGGCGAGCCTCCAAAAAATGAAAGTGTTCATTTTTCGAAAAATAAAGAGGGGTCAGGAGGTGTTAATGTGATTGATTTGATAGCTAATTTGTATAAAGAGAAGGAGAGGAATAATGGGTTCGGATCCGGCTTTAATGGCTCGGATATGAATTGGGAAAATTTGAATGGTAATGGATTGAATGTCAATGGTGTAAATAAGGATGAAATGAATTCCAAGGGGTTGGATTTGGATTTGAAGGAAAATGGGTTGAATTCAAATAAAACCGAGTCGAATTTGGTTAAAAAAGATAAGAATTTCAGTGGAAATGGAGTGGATTTGGGATTGGTTAATGGTAATGAGCCATTCGATGTTAATGGTGGTGGCGGTGGCGGTGATGATGATGATGATGGGTGGGAATTTAAAGGTGCAGACTCTATAACCGATTCGGAGGTTGATATTTCTAAGGTAAAGTTTCGATTTTTTATCTGTTTGTTTTAATTGAGTTAGGCAGTTAAGTTTGTATGGTTCATCTACTTATTTGTAATACATTTTAGATTTGGAAAGTGTATTTGTTTATTGTTTGTTATATGAGGATTTGAATCTGGGATTTGTTTTAGTGATGTTTTTTAATGAAGATTTATTGAATCAGGCTAGTGAAATGAAGGCTGAGAATGGGTTGGTGTGTAATGTTAATGGATTAAATTCAAGATGGAATCCTTTAAGCTTGGATTTGAATGGATGGACCTCGCATGTCAATAGAGATGACTCAAGTTGGGATTGGTTGAATACGGGTACGGTTGATGGAAATACAGCACCTGGTAACAGTGATGACTGGGAGTTCAAAGAAACAGGTTCCAGAATGCAGGCTGAAGATGAGAAAGAGAAGGTAATGTTAACTTTTATTATTGATCGTAGACTGTAATAGCTTCCTCTCTTTTGAGGACACGATATTTGCCTCTTTTCAATATCTACTTTGCTCTCATGTTTCAAAAAAAAAAAAAAAAGAGTGAATTTTGTTTTAAGGAACAATGAAGACATGTGCACCAATAAGATATTCTCTGACAAGAAATAGAATTTTAGATGTAGATTGTCTCCAAACAATTAGGATATCTCCTCATCTAAGATAAGTGTCCGTGTCAGGCAAATTTAGTCAAAAATGAAAGGTGATGGTCAACTTTTTCCACCTTCAATGCCATTTAAATTCCTCAATGAAATTGAAAGTGAGAATTTAGATGATGTTTTGGAATCTTGCTGTTGATTTGATGAGAACAATGATAGTTGTCTAGATTAAGATTAAAAATGTGTTATAATTGAATTTTATCACGTCTGGTTTGAGTTGGAATATGTGCCACCTAGTTTCAGTGTGTTGATCCCGGACAAGTTGAGTTCAAATTTAAGTGGAGTTAATTCAGACAGGGAACAATTTAATACACAGTCAATGAAACTGTGGAGTCTAGTGATGTTTGTGGATGGAGGCTCGATTGTGGTGTAGAATCAGAATTGCATTTTGAGATGGTACTTCTGAGGTAAATCTGTGGTTCTCAAGATTTCATTGACCTTTGAGGTTTCTTGTGTGTCCCTTTGCATTGCATGCTGAGAAAACTGAGGAAATAGACGAACATCAGCCTTCTGATATTTACTTGATTGTTTGGCAATTGAGTATGTATATTTGTTTACTATGTTGGCATAGAGTGATATAACAGCTGTTGGCGACTGAGCTGTTTGGAAGTTATTGTTTTCTATTCTGCATGTGGTTTAACAATATCATTTGCAATATGTTCAGGGTGAGCAGATGAAAGCTGAAATCAAGCCAATATTGAGTTTTGATGGATCCAATTCAACCTGGAATTCTTTGAGTTTTGATGGATCCAATTCAACCTGGAATTCATTGAGTTTGGATGGACTCAAGAATTCAAACTTAAATGAAGTGAATTCAGATAGAAAACAGATGAATCTGAATTCATCTGATGAAAATGAGGATTTTGATGGCAATGATGAGTGGGAATTCAAGGCAGCAGAATCAGAATCTGGGACTGGTGACAAGAATACTAAGGTAGCACAGGTCTCATGATTTACTAGATATATTTTAATTTTAGTTTGCTTTGCATTCAGTTTAATAAAATTAAAATTTAAACTGTCTTGTTTGGTTCTGTCAGTCCTAAATAACAATGAAGCATCTGTGATTGACGTTTCTCTTCTCAGCTTAGAGCCTGTTTATTTTTTAGTTTCAAATGAAAAAAATTGAATTTTATTTTTATTTTTTTCTTTGCTTCAAATAATTTGTTTTTTAGTGTTTTCAGATTGTTTTGATGTGCTGGCATCAAAAATTAATTTTAAAAAATAAAAAAACATTATTTCAATGCATTTTCAAGCAAAAAACACTTTGAAAAACAACCGTTACCACAATACCAAACAGGGTCTAAAAATAACATGAACAAATAGTGCTTTTATTGTTTTGCAAATCATGGTAGGGATTAGGGTCCTCTGAGTTAATAAGATTGAAAATCATTAATAAATCTGGACATGCTGGTAGATACTTGATTCATGAGAACACACAGAAACACAAAATTGTAGTTGCATCATGAAAATCTTTATTTAAGTTTGGTTATAGTTTCTTCCTTTCTTTTCTTTTTGGTCATTCTTGCATAAGTGCTGCTTAATTTTGCATTTATTATGTGCCCTTGAGATGGCTAAACTTTTGTACACCTAATGCCATTGGCTAAAATTCTGACAAGGGCCATTAAACAAGGATTTGTGCATTTCTTCAGTGATTTCATTTTATTCATCAAGTCTGACTTTTTTTAGTGTGAAGGGTGATGAGAGAAAGGTGGAAAATCCTGAGGGAACCACACATGCACTTGGGTTTGGCAGTGGAGTGATTGGTACTGGTGATTTATTTGGTGCATCACAACAGACCTCCAAAAAATCTACTGGACGGGACTTTGGGTTTGATTTCAGCACCTCTTTGGCTCAAGACACTAAAATGTTCCATACACACACTAAAAATGAGCAGAACGATACCAAAAAAGTCCCTCATTCCTCCCCAGATGATGGTGTTGATTCTGATGAGGAGTCTTGGGAATTTAAAGATGCATTTTCGGAAACTAGATCAAAGGAAAAGGTGATAATTTTATTTATTTTATTTTATTTTTGTGATTCAACTGTATTTAAATTTCTTGAATAACATGAATTAATGAAACCTTTTTTTCCCTTTTTGGCTATAGGAAGAGCCAAAGGTTGTTGAAGTTTCTGCTGCTGTGGAAGCATTTCCATTTGATGGTGAAATTAAGGTGCTTCCTCACTTCAAATGCTTCGTGTTTTAATAAAACTGTATGCAGTTAATTATATTAATGGTGGTTTGCATCTAAACATATAGCATAAAAAAATATAACTAGTGCATCCCAGGACATCTATTTTTGTTTTTTGTTTTTGTTTTAGTAGATATAAGATGCCTTTGCGGAGACTTATAGCCCTTCTTATTTGCCATCTTTGCTAAATTGATTAAGTTTGATTTATGTTTGAAACTTTGACAGGGTGAAGTTTGCTAATAGTGTATGCATTCTGAACAAGTATTGTTCTGTTATATAATGATCTTTCCTTCTTCTTGATCAGGGAAACATGGCCAGGTCAATCAGTCATAAAGGAGCCCTGCCCTTGTCCATTTTTGGTGATGAAGAACAGGATTCCAATGATCCTGTGAGTTATCAAGACATTTCACCTCAGCTGTCCAGTTCGAAGCCAATAGATGGCGTTAAGAGTCCTCATTTAAACATTTCTATCAACGATCTTATATCAAGTTTATACAGTCAAGCTGAGCATGATACTGGTCAAAATCCCAGTGGAAGTGGATTGAGCCCTGCCAATGTTGTAATAGAGTCTAATTTAGCAGGCGATAGTGATGATTTTGATGACGATTCCTGGGAATTTAAAGATGCCTCTTCAGGGATCAGAGCTGAAGATCAGGCCTCTTTTATTGGTCTTGGAGAGCCTAATACAAAATATTCCACCAAAATAGAGCTAAATGATTATGTTGATTTTTTTTGCAAATTGAAGGAAGAATTACACTTTCTTGCCCTGTGTCATCTTGATAATCTAAAGGTTAGTAGTAGCCTTGTTAAGTTACTCACCTCCCTTCTCTCAAAGGGTAAGTTGTTAATGGCATTGAATTTTGAAATATGCTTTTTGTTAGAAAGCTCAAAGTGCTGCTAGTGAAGATGCTGAAGTGAAAGCCCTTGTAAAGGAAATACAGGTTGGTAGCTCTGTTTGGTCACTTGTGTCCTCGTTGTTCTTGCACAATCTCTTCTCTGGTTTGTTTCCTGTTTCAAAGACATTGTACTGAAAAGATCAATGAACTAATTCAAAAAGCATTATAATCTGATTGCTTGTTTGTCTCTTATTTCTTAGAAGATATTTTCATTTACTCTCAGAAGTGGTGATAAATCTGTATCTGGGAAGTTTCTGGAGATACTTGCATAAGTTTTTTGTCTTTCGCTTACTTTCTTTGCTGGGTTTTTTTTTTTCGGTATTTATTCTCTCTCTAACTTGCATCTGTTACAATTATGTTTCTTTCTGTGCTGCCTCAGTATGAATTTAACTGTGGAAATTAAGCATTAATTTTGTTTCCCCTTTCTTTCAGATTTCAGTTTTTTTTTTTCTGGATATGTAATGATTTATGCATATAGTACAAGAAATATATTTGGGCTTACAATTTCATAATATGGCTTTGTTATCTGCTCTTCTAGAATCTTCATGATGAACTGCAGCAAGATGGTTTGTTTTCTGGTGAAGTTGACACAGGGAATCACTCCCCAAGAAAATTGTGCCTCAATGCATTTGTTGAGGTTTTGCAAGAACCAAAGTTCCAAGTGTTTGAATCAGAATATCAGTTAACAAGTAAATTGTCATTAGTAAGTCTTTTTTGCCTTAATTTATTATTAAAGAACCATTGGACTGGAGAATCTGGTATCTCTCTCTTGTGGCATCTACACTATAAGTTGGCTAATGCTTCATCTATGCAAAGTTGTGTATATTTAAAACTCAGCAGAACATTTTGGGAATGGTATTTTCGTTTTGATCTCTTTAATGCTGGATTTTCTTTATACTGGTTCTGGTTTCATGCTAATGATATTTTATATCATATGTTGACAGGTTGAGAATGATTTGGGATTGACCATGGAACTCCTCAAACATGTGACATCAACAATAAAGATTTTGATGTTGGTATCAAGGAAGGAGCAATCTAGTTATGTTTCCACTTGGTCTGAAATCCTGTCTGTTTGTGCTCGAGAGCTGAAACATGGTGCCTTAATTTGGACGCAGTCATTACAAAAAGATGTCCATGATCAAATATTATCTAAACCTCAAGGTACCCCATTATCATTGATGTGTAACAGGAGATCTGGTAATGGTCACGGATGCCTTGTATATGTGTTTGATATTTTAACGTGACATTGTTTGAGGTGTTGCAGGCAAGAACTATATTGTTGCCCTTGGAGAAATATATAGAGTTGTTGAAGTTATTGGGTCCTCGGCCAGACTTTATAAGCCATGGTTATTAGTGAGCTCTACAAATCCCATGGGCTTGCTCACTCTTCTAAGTGAGTGTTTCACCATATGGTCAAGTTCTGGACTTGAAGAAGCTCTGCAAAGCATTTCTGATCCAGCTGGTCTTTATTATAATGGAGGTCTCACTACATTAATTGAATCGATTAAGCATATTCACGATCTTGATACTCGTACGCTATATAACCATGTTTTCTGTGGACAAGGTCCTATCTGTCAACTGTCAGTTTTAACTGCAGGAATAGTGCCAGGTATGCAGAATATTGATTTTATATAGTTTTTGGATGAGGCTAGGCCACTTAAAGAATCAGTTTCCTCATATCAATCATGACATGTGAAGTGGCAAAGATACTAGTTTGCATTTTTTGAGTGTCCATAAACTCATATCAACAGACTGTAATTTTGAGTTCTTAGAAATTGTCGCCTTTCACTATCTCTATAAATTGAGAAAATTGAAGTGTGCTAATTTGCAAAACACATTCTCAGTCCAACATAAGTGACCATTGTGGAAAGAATAAAAGTTGTAATTTATTTTTTAAACCAAAAATATTTATTTTTTTCATTACAAATCATAGATTTTCTGATTTTGTGAGTGGAACGGAAATTTTAATTTTTTATTATTTAAAAAATAAATAATAATTTTTATCATTTTTTGTAGTAGCCACTTATTTTGGAACTGAGAGAGTAGTAGTTTGCTAGCTTTTTTGTTATTTTCTTGGCCTCTGTTGGAGACCTTTTTGGCATGGCACTATAAGATGATGCTGACATGCATTCATAGAGCTTATAAACTAGGTTGAACAAATTAATATTTTAACCATCTTGACTTCCTTGAACAGGGATGAAAACAGTGGTGTGGAATGGGGAGCACTACTTTCTCACGCTTGCTAATTTGTGGGCAAACTTAGTAAGCTGCAACCCTCCAAATTTGCCACACATACATGTTGGATGATGAGGTTGGAAGGATGAGTTGAAAATGTTCACTAGCAGCTTTTTGGGTGGGAATGTAGTTGTCTAATTGAGTCCAATTATTTTGTTCATGATGAGGCTTCTAGGGCATAAGCCACAGTTGCACTGTCACAAGGATACCACTCGGGGAATAAAAGATCCAAACGGTGCCTCCTTGAAACTCGATCTGATATTCAGGTACCAAGCCAACATCTTTATTGGTTGCCATTCTTTACATCAAGGCTCTAGCTAAGCAATAGTTGTTTTGGTGTGTTATTTAGTTGTGAAATGGGTGGATCATACAACACCCATATACCTAGAAATAGGATTTTGGCATGTATACGTATATAATAATTTGTTTCTCTAGATCCACCTCCCATTCTACCTTTTTTCATGTTGTATTACGGGTTCAGTCATAGTGCTTGTTGTTGAGCGCTACATTCTTTCAAGTGACCAGAGACATTTTTTAGTCAATTAATAAAGTGCATCAATTTTATTGTATAAAAAAAACAGATTTTCTTGCTCGAACATGTGTTTGTGACATTTTCCAGAAGGTGCCTGCATACAGGACCTTTTCAGCATGCTATAATGAAGATTAGAAATATGAACTTAACCACTCTGATAAAGAATTACTATTGCTCTGGCTGTTCTACTAGTTATTTGCTGATGCAATATTATCTGGGACTTTCAACTTATTTATATAAAGAAGGCATGCATATTTTGCCGGCGGAGGACCTCCTTCTCATAAAAGAGGGTAGGACGACTTGGAAGTCAACTAGCCTCCATTATCTTTACAATTTCTAGCATAATTTGGAAATAGGTATATGCTTTTTCATTTTTGGCAGGAGCATAGTGTTAAACCTAGGATTGAGTACCATAAGCACCTATCAACTTCTTCGCTCTTGGTTTGAATCTTAGGTCGGCTCTCTACATCCAAACTGGTGCATTCAAGAGAAATCACCTTGTGGCTACAAGCACGTTGAAAATCTTGGTCGGCAAGTTTCCATGCATAGAAAATGAGCACCTAGGGATCTATGTTATAGATTGATTAAATTCAACCTAGAGAGGCTGTTTAGATGTAACGTCAAAAGGTAATGGTCCGCGACGAGTAGATTTATTTCTCAATCAAGATTTTAATTATTAGTTGGAAAGTAGTCTCCTGCATTATTATTGTGTTTTAGGAGTCAAGGATGGGAGATAAGTACATTTGACTACGTGTGTAGCATAGTGCTTGTTTTACTAATAATTAAAAATCCTTGCTTCCCCTCAATCAAGCGTAATCCAAGGGTCCACAATCACGTTGATAGGGCTCATGCAAGTGATGTTTTCACATATACTAGCAGACATGACTGTTTCAATTTGTATCTATGCTTTTGCATTTTCATATTTTGTTTTGTGCCTAAATGGATCATACTCTCCTCCTCTCCCTTTTAGAGAAATGTCAGCTTTTCAAATCAGAGTCATGGTGTCTCCATCCATACGGTGGAATCCACTAGCGCCATCGCCATCGCCATACACTAGTGGTCCTCAACATGATTGTCAAATTCCACCTGACTTAAGATATGAGTTGCTAGATTATAGAATCAACTCTCATGAATCATCGGAGTACTATGGATTTAAATCATGTTTAGTCACATTAACTAGGTTTTATCGAGAGTTAATATCTTGTTTCATTCGAGCTCTGAATTCTAGGTTTTACATGCTAATCCATCAAGTAATACCGGGTTACTAACTAGGTTGCCGGCATGGGAAGCCACACTAGATGTGACTATACTAGATGTGTCCTCGTCTCGAAGCTAGGTCATGTATAGCGTGTCGGCATTCAGAAATTAGTGCGAAAGAACACGATTGGCTTGTCCACTGTTGAAGAATTTAAAGACAGAAAAAGAGTGTTGTCGGCTCCTTCTAGGATGCTTCTAACTGTAAGAGAAGATGGTTGGCATGTCAAGTAAGGAATGCAACAGGGCATTGTCAATGGCAAGCGACTTGAAGCCATTCATATCTCCTGCTCTGAAGTATCATAGTTACTGTCAAAGAAAATGGAAAACTGACATGAAGATCAGGTTTAAAATGGCAAAGGTCGGCATTGGAGCTGTTGCATTGAAGGAATTCCTCCCCCCTTTCTTTTCTTCTTTTTTTATTCTATGAAATATTTTTCAGTTTGCTTTTAAATTCATAATATTGTCTACCAAATGCGAAATTTTAAATAGAATCAAGAACTTATTTTCAATATCGACCCTTAAAGGCTTGAATTGATCATCAAATAGATGGCCATCTAAATAAAAATGGGATATTTTTACATATTAGAGTGGCTTGCACTCGAAGTTATTATTTAAAATCAGAGTAATATTTTAATTTTTTTTTAGATAATTAAAGTTAGAAAAGGAAGAACAAAAGTTTCTTATTCAAATGCAATATTTCTTGATTTATTCTACATGGATATTAATACAATTATTTTTCTTTTATATATAAACATGGAATATTAAAATTAATTTTTATATATTTATAATTAGAGTCATAAACTTACCTTTTATTATAGAAACAGTATAAAGATATTCCTTTTCAAACATTTGTTTTTATTTTTCTAATGTTTCTGTAGATTATTTTTGTCACCACGTACGCACTTTTTTGGCTCAACAAGGTAAGAGACTAACATGTCATGCAGGTGGGTAAATAATTTATGGTTACTGCTGGAGATGCAAGAGATCAATCAGGACTCCACATGTAGACAAAAAACCTTTAAGAAATTAAATCGACATGTAGGAAACAAAAGCATATGCTAGCTGTGAAGCCGTATATTACTTCAGGCAACATTCATCTCTTTTCTGTCTCTCTACACTTGAGCATATAGCCTCGATTTATCAGTATTATAGGGTAGAAAATATGTGTGTGTAGTGTACGTATGATTTACTTTTGAAGGATATGGGAGAAAGGTGGTAAACTTGCAGCCCAATATCTAACCAAGATCAGAAGGTGTTTATTTACTACTGTATGAGGACATAGCTTGGAGGAAAACTGGCATCTGTGTTGTCAATTTAATTTCAACGAGTTTTCATTGATTCAGAGAAACATGCAGCATGATGCTACTTGACATTAATTCTTTGCTGCACCCCAGAAGCAGCTGCCTCTTAACCACAAAGCTACAACTCATGATTGAGTTTCATGAGAAGGAAACCACCACCTTATTATGGATCATATATAGCCAACATCATTATCATCTTTAACTTTTCTCCTTCATTTGCAAAGTTGCACTTTTTACCATGGTTTTGTACAGGCAGTAATCGTGTAGAGCTCCATTTGATTCACTAGACACACACACACACACATGTACAAAGAGAGAGGGAGAGGAACTGCCGAACTGTGGGATATATTTATGAACAACAAGAACATGTATAGTAAACAAAGCTCTCTCTCTCTCTCTCTCTATATATATATATATATATATATATGAGCTGCTGCAAAAGCAGCATGACTTTCACATCTTTGCTTTAAATCTAATACATGTTTGAACAATACTCACTATGAAGATATAAGAGCACAAAATATGTATTTGAGCTCATTAATATATATATATCGTAGAAGCTACTGCAATTATGGCATGAGCTAGCAGCGCTACAGTTTATATATATATACATTTCCTGAAAAGATTTGAATGTGTTGGCTGATTTGCAGATTACCTGTTGTGTATGGGGTCAGGACATGAGGGTACCACTCTATTGACATTTGCAACATAGCCATTAATATCTTCAGAATCAGCACCTTCTTTCTCATTTTGGGTTTTCTCCTTTGCTTCCACGTTCTCTTTCAGGTTTCTTGCTCCTACAACTCCATGGTGAAAAGCTGAAATACTCAGCAATACCAACAAGAGACACCCCACCTGACTCCTTGACATAAACATGATCACTTCTCTCTAAATTACTACAGGCTTTACTTCTCCTTCAAGATGGAAACTACTACAAGGATCTTGAGTGAGATAGAGGGGGGGGGGGGGGAGAGGGCCGAGACTTGTGGTGTAGTTAGTAGGTGGAATTTAAAAGGGAAAGGTTGAGGAATAGTCAAATGGAGGATTTGTCTGTAAAGGTGAAAAACTTTGAAGTAGCAGGTCCTTTCATATATGCGTGAATGGATGTGAAAAAGGCTGTATTTTTATGTATAATTAATCCATTTATTATTTTTAAAATGATTTTTTGTGAGAAAAAAACACTTTAGTCAAATTCTCTAGCATATAAAGACGGAGAAATGACGAGAGCACATGAAATGGCTATGGAGTATTGTCAATGTTGAGGTAGCTGTGTCCCACTCCGTCACCAAATTGTCAATTTCCATGGTTTCATACGAAGTTGCAGCACTTGCATGGCGACAGCTAGGGCAAAGAAATGCTTACAAGGGCATTTAAGGACTTCAAGATAATCAATGATGATGAAATGTAGAGCAGTAGCCATGATCGATCTCCACCGACCATCCATCTCTAGTCCAAGACTAATTTAGCAAATAATATTATAGTCCAATAATTTAAATTATTTTCTAAACCTAACACAACTCTGGTCTCAAATATTGTCTTCACAAGGACCTCAATTTCAGGATCTTGGCTTTGACTCTTACTTTGGTTGTTGTTTTTGCTCCCTTTCCAAGGCCTATAAATGCTACTGCCCAATATCTCAATATAGTAATATCCTAGGGCAACAACTATACTGTTTCTTCTTTTCTTTTTTATTACAGTGAATGATTTGTTGGCAAAGTTTTGGGTTTCAAAATCTAGGGTTGTCGTTGCCATCTTTGCCTTCTGAAAAAACAATTCAATTTCTTTTTGTTGGTACTAAAGAATATCTTTAATTAGCTTATATGTTTAATTGGGTTTAGGTAAAGATTTATTTTATTTATATTTAATCACAGTGTCTTGTTTCTTCTTCGGGACTAGGTTATGGAAGCTCTTAATTACCATATGTATCATCTCTTGTTGGTTGTGAATGCAAGCCCTTGTGACTAAATGTTTCAATATATATCGATTAATTATTAAATTTATGGGTATTAATTTATAGAGATTTATTTGTATTTTCCATTGAGTGTTCTTGAATTTGAGTTTTCTTTTTAATTGAAAAAAACTTTTGCGGATATATATGAAAATATATATAAGGATTAAGAAGGGGATTTTTTTTTGAACTAGATGGACTAACTTATTAATTTCTAAAACTAAAACGACATAGTTTACGATAAATACTTTGTTTTCAAATGTAGCTAATTACAGGATTAGATTCCACTTCAAAAATCCCTTCTCAAGTCACATTCATTCATACAATAGGGCTATAAAAAATTGGAAAAATTAGGGGAAATTAATTAAATAGAAATTTCAAAGATCAAATAAATTAATTAATCTCCATTTACTATTTAGTTTTTTATTCTTTTCGAAATGATCATAACATACTGGAAAGGGAAAAGAAACACGAATAAGGATGCTTCAAAGCAGAAACAGTTAATAATTGTTCATCAAGTACTGGGAAATTTTTGTTTGAATTGAATTATAAAATTAGAAATTACAAGATTATGCCTGCCTTGATATATATATTGGACAAGTTGAAGCCAATAAAATGGAAGTCACCGAAGCACATCCACAGCCCCATAATGATATGATCAATCATATTCTTCTTATGGAAGTTGACGACTAACATCTAATTTTTAATTAGTGGTAATTAACTAATTTCATACCAACTAATTTTTTTTAGTGGTAATTAACTAATTTGTTTAATCACCTTATGAACCGAAGTCAGGAATGGATTTGAACCTAATTTACTATAATGTCAAGAGAATGTATGGCCATGTCGGTGCAAGGAATGACTGTGTTAATTGACCAAGAACAAACTTCAGGCTTGGATCTGCATCACTTCATGGTTGGTACTAGAGTTATGTGCATAGTTATTATGGACATTTGACTCATTCTAAGATGATAAAGTGTAGGTAATGAGTTTGACTGGTTAATTTAAAAATTATATTATTTTATTTTAAATAATTAAAAAAATTAAAGTTAACTCGGTTAAATTTTGCTTAAATTTAACTAGATTATAAGTTAATCTATCAAGTCACTCGAGTTGAGTTTGACTAGATCAACGTCTTATTTGATTCAAACAAAAAAAGCAACTCATACCAGGCTACATATTGACGAGTTTAACTTATCAAGTTACTCGAGTTTGACCAAATAAAAATTCATCCTGATTCTGTAAAATAAAATAAAATAAACAGCTCATACCCATATTGACAAGTTTAACTTATCAAGTTACTCGAGTTTGACCAAATAAAAATTCATCCTGATTCAATAAAAAAAAAACCCGGCTCATACCAAGCTCTATATTGAGGAGTTTAACCTATCAAGATACTCGAGTTTTGACAAGATAAACATTCATCATAATTAAAAGAAGAAGAAGAAGAAGAAGAAAGAAGAAACAGCTCATACGAGGCTCCATATTGACGAGTCATCTAACCGTGGAACTGGGTTTAATAATGGTATAGAACTTAGTCGTGAGAACTGGGGAACATTCCCACCAAGTCAGATATTATGGAATGATTATGTTGATTAGGTAGAGACTAGAGACCAATACATAAGAATTCCAACCATCTCCAACTTGGGGCCCCGTGGGGAGATGTCAAGCTCAATTGTTTGACTTGGGGACACCACGCAAAACATGACTTGAAATGATTCACAATTAGTATACTTCCTTTCTAATCGACAGCTAAATTTGCAGCCATTTTCCACTGATCACTAGTTTCCAGTCGGTTTCCACTCACCTAAACCAAGTTCAATCCCAGCTAGTTTTCACACATGGATACTAAATTCAGTCCCCACTCCCTTGGTCCAACAAAAACACATCATCCATGCCAAAATTGGAGAAACTCATCATGAAAATACATTTTTGTAGACTAGCCTTTAGTACCAGTGATTTATTAGTTCTCACTTAGATGCATTTACTAATTCATGTATGAAAATACATGCACACATAAAGATTATGGATTTAATGGATTGCATTTCTCATTCAAGGGCTAAGGCTAGGTCTAAACCACTGTCAATGTCCTTGAACAGAACTGTAGCAAGCAAAAACAAGACACAATGTCACATTGATGATTTGGATTATATTGCCACGAATGAACGAATGCAAGTGGGTCCTAATGGTTGAATAACATTTCTGCAAAATATTGTAGCAAGAATAGGATGATTAAAAGACCAAAAATACTCTTTTTTTGTGATCTACAACCTGTCCATACCTCTCTTTGTGAACAATATTATTTATTATACAGTGACAGTGAACAGATAAAGCTTCAATACAACGGACAGAGCCAACTGCAATAGAAAGATGCCTGCTACGATAAAAAACCACCTTTCACCTGCAGACATGATATGGGCTCGGAGATTAAGCGCCACAAAGGTTGCTGACATGAACCCTGCCACACCTGCAATCACCCATCTGAAAATCTCCACGGGTATGACTGAGAGGCACTGCAACCAGAAACATAAGAATTTAAGTTGGCGTTCTTAAGATTTTCTCTTGTTAACCACGAAGTTACAGGATGATATCAGATCTGCACTTCATTCTAAAATCAGGGTTTTTCCAAACATGTATAAGCTGAAGGAATAACAATAAGTCATGGTTAAAAGGAAGAAAGGGACATTACCAATGCAGGAATAAAGACAAATAGGGAGTAGCCGTAAAGACAGAATAGCTGGACAAGGCCTGATGGTGCTGAGAAGTACTTGAGGATTACATACAATACAAGAGGAACCAGAAGGACATAGCCATAAAACACTCCAGCAGACCAAGTCACCAGATTTATGTCATAGTTCCATTCTTTCTTCTGCAGCTTGTGTGCTATATATGTCACAAAAGTGCCAATGGAGGCTGCTACAAAGATCAGGGTAGTGCATATCCAAAATGGTCCATACCTACAGAGATATTAGCTTAAAATGACAAATGTTTCTAACATGCGGAGAAGATGGAAGAAGGGCAAATGAGTTTAGTATGTCCATCAAATACAAGGGATTTGCAAAACTGATGACTTATTGCAGAAACCAATAAGCGATCAGACTGCAAAAGGCTGATAAAGCAGAAAAATTCTGTTCTTTTGTCAGCGTGAGCAGTTCCTTGAATTTTTCATCTTTTGGTTATTTAAGAAGCAAAAGCAAGAAATTTAATGTTAAATCCCCAAAAGTTAAATCAATCTCAGGGATATGAGATTGAACTATCTATATCTACAGGATAGGTAATCAGCTAGATATGATAATAGTTACATTTCGCAACATCATCTAGACAATCCACAAGACAGGTCAGGTCTTGGGAACCTTAATAAAAAAGTCATCTGAAGGACTTCTGACTTACGATGGGGGAGAGCTCAAATATAACAATTTGACCGCAAAAATTCAAGATTATCACTAGATTCCATAGCTTATCATCACCAAGCAATGCCAAAAAGCTTAAAACTACATTTTATTTCCCTAGAAACATTGGGAGAGGTGTTTCTTTATAAACATTAACAGTACGTTAACATTACAGCATCAACTTTTAGCTATCATCATGTGTAGAAAACCATAAAAATTATACAAAGTGTTGCCCATGAATATATTAGACTACAGATGGTTCACCCTCTTAGCACATGTTCAACTATTAAACTAAGAATATAAAAGACGATCATGTCAGTTATCAGAATATTTTCCTTCTTTGTAATAGCATCTGCATGCTTTCTTTCTTTTTACGTAGTTACACTTTCCTAGTCAAGTATTAATTAACATACAAGTGAGACAATTACAACAAAAAGTTCCTCACAAATTCAATGTTGGGAAACAATTTGACATTTTAATCAATTCAGACCATATATCAAAAGTGTCGACTTAGGCAAAGACAACTCACAAATCTGGGTTGCTGAGTGTTTTTTCAGTAAAAGTTCCTCTAAATGGGAAAAGTGAATATTTGATCCTTTCCAAAACATCAGTAGTGTCAACATCAAAGTACGGCTTATATGCAGCAACTGTAAATGTCCGAAACCAACCACCTTGCTGGGATTCCTCAGAACCAGAAACAGGTTTTGAAAATGTATCTGAACGAAGAGAAATTTAGCCATTTAACATATCAAACGCTACACCATTAAAACTTGCTTCAAAATAGTAAATATTATATGACATTTTAAACAGTCTTAACAACTTGTAACAACACTATTTCCAAGATTTCACCAGACCAAACCAGAAAAAAAATACCACAAAAATGAAAATTAACATGAGTCACCATTAACCCTGGCCATCACTTAGTTCCTCAGGGATTGGTCACAGTAGCAAATCCAGTTTGCCAAGCCGTTTCCAAGAAACCTTTTCTAACTACAACTTTCATCAAGTTGCAGTCAGTCAAATTGACAGAAAATTTGCTTCGTTAAAACTATTGATCCTTTACTTCACATATCATGCTTCTTCAACTACCATTCATGCTATCTTATCCTCAAACTTAAGAACGAGACCTATGCCTTCTTTCAACACACATGCGCAAGGCACACAACCTGGTTAAAACTTGTCAGCTGATAAACTGGAAACCTTTGACAACTTATAGCCTAAGCCTGATTCCATTTTTTGGTGTTCAACACGATATTGCATTGCATTGACTCCATTGAACACTTCAAGCCTAACTGAACTAGCACATTTCCTAAACCACTCAATATATAAGCTCATTTTGCTAATTATAGCGGAGAATTAAGTAATATAATAGCATACCATCAGCATCACGAGGCGGACGGGTTCCACCAGAGATCTTCCCCTGCGATTCTGATGGAGGAAATGTCTGCAGATTCGAATCTGCTACAAATAATACATTAAAAATCAATATTTTTATATCGCAGATACAATAATTAAAAAATTAAAAGAATAATCAAACTGATAAGCTCATAAAGAAAAATAAGCAGCTGCAGCAATCTCAATAACATGAGAATTGAGAATTGTCTTCTCGATTACAGAATTTTCTCAGCTAGCAAACAGTAAAGGAAATGAAAATCAAAGAGAAAAACTTGTGGTTACCGGTGAATTGAACGGCGACGTGGCCTGGATCTGGAACAGACTAGAAAATCGAATCGAAACAAATGGTTAACAGCTGAGAAATAGATCTGAATACGAAAAGCACGCATAGATATACGTATGAAGAAACGTATAGAGAGAGAGAGAGAGAGAGAGAGAGAGAGAGAGAGAGAGACTTACAGGAACAGATCCAGAGACTTTTTGATTATCAATGTGTGTGTATTTTCCTACTCCTCCTGACATCATCTTTCCTTCCTTCCGGTTTTCTCTTCTTTTCTCTTCTCTTTCTCTGTTACCAAACAGATCTCTATCTCTGATGCTCCCGCGTTGTTTTGTTTTTTATTGATGTTTATATATATATATATATATGCAAAGCAAGCGATAAGTCTGTATCAGTTAGGTTAATAGCAACAAAAGCAAAGGAAATATGCTTTTTACCAAAATGGAATTTTATTTTTGGATAGTCATAGTAAATAACATAGTAATTAAACTTTATCTGGTTTGATGGTTTACCTTGGTAATTTACAAATTACTTGAAAGCTGGATTTTATTTCAATTCTATTTAGATTAACTTGAATAACCTTACGAGAGTTGACTTGACTTGCATTCTAATTGATTTATTAAATTCAAGTAACATTCAATCATGTTAATTCTAAGAATTAAAAAAAATAAAATGATACTATTTTTTTTTTTAAATAATTTAATAAATTACTGTAACCATAATCTTAAATCAGATTCAATTTCAATGGTAATTAAAATGAGTTTTATTATTTGTTATTGTAATAATAGTTATTTTTAAAAATATTTTATTCTTGGATATATATTAAAATAAAATTTATTTATTTATTAAATTTTATTTTTAATATTATGGCAATTCTCAAATACTACATTATTAATCAAGTTGGGAAATACTTTTCTGGGCCGCCGCTTCAAATGTTTGAGTTGGACCTTGCTGAGGTAGGCTCTACTAGCATGGAGCCATAGGCTAATTTGTGCTTCTATCAAACCCTTTTTTTCATAAATTTGTATCACTCGTTCATTGTGATCATGGAGATAACAACAGATATTGTGAGATTATTTGACATGAATGCTATTTAATTCCTATTTTTCATTATTGCTCGCAGGCTGGTTGCATCCCGAATCAGCCAAAGCTTGGGTTCTTTCTCTCCGTTTCTCCACTGGCAATAGATCACGAACAGGAAACAGAAAAACAACATCGTTACTACATATAACGCTGAAAAAAAAAGGAATTGTGCGCAGATCTGTTTGTCTATATCAATTAAAGGGAGGTTTAATCGACAAACCGGAGGAGCTGAGTAAGTTGAGCAGCTTGAGCAAAGTTTTTATCTTCACGAGCTTTCAAAATGCTAAGCATTAGGTTCGCCTTGATTGGATTGCAATCAATCTGCTTGGATATGATCATATTCTCCTCTTTGAGTTTCTGGCATTCGGGTTTTATCTCTTCAATCTCTTGTCTTGTTTCTTCTTTTCGTTTTTGTCCCTCGCTGATCTCCTCCGTAACAGCTTTCAGCTCTTCCACTAATCTTTCCCTCCTCCCTGGCGGCTTCTTGATATTTTTCTCTCTTTTCTGTAGGGCAGGCCGCCGCCGCCCATGCATGTAAAATATGTTAATTAATTATAACGTAAAAAGATATTATTATTGTCATAATTAATTTTGTGTGGTTGGTAGCATGAGATATCGGGAAACTCGCTCAAGAACACAAAAAAGACAAATAAAAAAAAAATAGAATTGGAGATTTGTGGGTACCAATTGTCTCCTGCGTTTTGTCTTGGAAATATTTCGGCTCGATGCTAAAGACTTGATCAAAATCTTAGTTATAAAATCTAGCACATCATGATGAGTGCATCAAGAACCCAACTAATCCAGGTTAAAACCGGGCCACTTTAAAAATTAAAAAAAAAAAACTTAAATCAACTCGGAAAAATCCAGTTAAAAATTGTATTGTAACCTATTAACTATAATTTTTTAACAAAAATAATATCATTTTACTATAAATAATCAAAATAAAAATAAAATTAATCCGAGATAATTCATGACGTGAGCCTTGAATAGAGTTGATTGTTGAACTGGGTTTGAAAACTATCTTCCTTCTCTTGAAAGCAGTGACTTGCAGTTTGGAGAAAATATCTGATTTAATAAAATCTGGATTGATATTTCTATTTATATTTAATTCAAAATCCTTTATAGGAAGAAGATTTTTAATTAAAATTTTCCTAACTACATCTAATAAAAAATAAAAGGGATAAAACTAAATAAATTAAAAGTTTTAATTAAAATAGAAAATAAATCTAAATACAAGAAAATAAATAAAGATAATTTCTTACTGTAATTTGAAGGCTTCATTATGAGATTTTAACCCAACAATACATGTGGTCTTCAGAGGTTTCTGTGAAAATTTTATCTCGATCAAATTGTAATTAAATTCTTCTTATCCTTTTTACTGAAATTTCATAGCTCATACATTTTAATCAAAAAAAATTATTTCAATTTTTTTATCAGACAATATTAAAGAGCATCTTTGTATTAACTCGATGCATTAAGCAGAAGTTGTTAGGTAAATTTAGCTTACTACATCATCCATAGACTAGGTCAATAAAATATGAGTGTCTTCACTTGATGATGTTAAGCATTTAACATATTTTATCAGGGTAATGGGAAAATGTAACTAGCCCAGAATCAGAAGAAGTCCTTCGTGAGTGACTCAACATCAGCTTCATATAAGCAATTCACAAAATCTGCAAGAACTATGGTTTCTTGATGTAAAGTAAACTACAACTGTATTTAGAATGGGGGAAGGGACATTCCCATTGAAATCCACTTACTGCAATTTCTTTTCAAAAGCATTTCACAATTACAGATCATTTATTTGAATTTTCGAAAAAAACCGGAATTACAGGGAGAATTTAAATTGCATTACAAACAATACAAATCATAAATTACATAGATTAATAAGTATCTTTGGAGAGAAAAAATCCGGGATTAAACTCATCTCAATTTAAGCTTCTTATCTGATAAATTGAATCCTTCAGTTTTCTTGAAATTAAATAAGCGGTAACACTATCTACAAAGATTTTGAAGCATATTACCATCGAGGAATCACCATCAGGCACCTTTTAGTTTACCCCTTGTGAGAAATAGATACCTTCTAATCGCGAGTATAAGAACCCAACTGGTTGCGGCTATTTTCTCCTTGATCATCAAAAGGAATGCTGAGCTCAGTACAGTCTTCAAAATCTGGGCATGCATTCCTTTGAAAAAGCCCAAAATTCCCTCTTTTTTCCATATAGCACGTATGACAGCAGACAATGTCTTTCTAGACTTTCGCTGAGCTTTCTTAGCTTCATCGTCATCTGAGTCGGCAGCTTGAATCACCACCTTACACCTGTATCAATAGTATAAATATCAGATCGCTCTATATTTCGAGTATTTAAAACTAAAGTTTAAGGTAATAGCTGCGCACCTGATTGCAGGATATGTCAGAATGGTGGCTATACTCTTTGAGAGCGCACCCAGAACAAAAGCTGTGAAGGCAGAAAGGGTTACCGCAGTCTTTTCTGTGTTGTTCTGGTTTGTCTTTAATAGTCTTAGTTTGAGCTGATCGAATACCGTGTACTGCAATATATGTAACTCTTGTCTCAGTGTAGTCGATTCTCTTAAGCAAAATGAAGGTAGCCTCCGAATGAGATTATGAAGCAATTTGTATCATAGTATAAAACTACAAGGCCAGGTCAAGTACCTGAATTGCGGGGTTTGAGGTCAGCAAAAGAGAGATGCCAAGGCCATCAAACGCACCACTGTAACTGCCCTCTGTCAATGTTTCCCAAAGTCCTTTCGATTTGCCAAAGGCACTTGTCTGCATTCTCGAGGAGGCTGTATCCAGGGGCTACATAATGGCAAGCCAAACATTTTGATATTAAGTTTAACATTAATATTGATGGAAGAAAACAGAGAAGAAACACTAACAATGACACCCAAGAGAAAATCAGAACACATGAGGAATTTCATGAAAAGACTGTCATCACAACAATTAGTTGAGCATTATGCCAAACTTGCAAAATGGTACCTAGTGACTCACCTGAGTGATAACGGCAGTGCAAGCCCCAGCAGCAGCAGCAATAAACAAGTTAACTTTCGTTCCAATCTTTCTGGAACCACTCTTCTCCAGATATAGTCTTTTAAAGTAGCTATACCCATAGAAGTAGATAAACTGTGAAAAGAAAGACTGCAGATTTTTCGTCCCTAGGCCCTGGTATAGTGAAAGAACTTGTCGAGTGGATATTGCTTCCCATAAAACATCAGTAAGGTTCCTGCATAAGCCACAAAAGCAACACCAAATAACCAATAAGCCTTACAATAGCAGCCACTAGCTTAACATCCTCAAAGATGTTACTTGGTCTAGTAATATGTGCGCCTCGGTCCATAAGGTAAATGGCCATGCAACAGAAAAGGCAAAATGGAAAATTTAAAGCTTATAAACTCAACATACCATTCGCCAATGCTACAATTCAATCTAAAAGGTGAAACAGAAAATTTAAAGGAATTTCAATACAGATGCTCAATGCTACATGCTACTCAATGAGATTGACCAGGACATGTTTCAACACTTCATCCACTAATTATAAAATACATCAAGGAGGAACCTTTGAAGATATCACTAGTTATGATATTAAACTAAATTGATATGAAGATTGCTAAAAACATAGAAAAAAAAACCTGAAACGGTGAAACCAATCTAAGACGAGATGAAAATATTTAATTGGTTAACAAAAACATCCATCGTGATCAGGAAAGCAGAAGATTTTATATAAATAGCCTAATAGAGTAATACTGACAAGGTAGATGATAGAACAGCAAAAAATGTTAATTCCACTGACCAGGTAGCTACAGTAGAGTTAGGCATAAACTCATCTACTACATTTAACAATGGCAGATACCTCTCATTCAAAAAAATTGCTCTATGAAGCTAAAAGCGACCAACTTTATACCCCAGAACTGCCTAACTAGTAACTACACATATCAGTAATTACCATCCATAAAGATTGAAACTTTCAGCTACTAATACAACAATTAAAAATGAAACCAACCCTGTTGACTAATCACAAGATCACACAAAACCCAGATAAAAAAAAAAAACCCAAAAAACAAGAAAATTAAGAGCTGGGTATACTAAAACCTGTATTTTTGCTGTCCATGATCACGAGCCTCAGCTTGATACTTAGTCTTACACGTATCAAGAGGGTACAAAATTGTTGTGCTTAGTAATGAACCAATAGCGCCTGATGTTGCCTCTGACAAAGATTCAAGATCAACACCCATCTCTCTCTCTCTCTCTCTCTCTCTCTCTCCCCCTCTCTCTATATGTATCAAAATTCTTTAAAAAGATTAAGATTCTATGATTATGGGATCTCCAGAGTGATTTATATTGTGTTTATAGAGAGGAAGAGAGGGACGAGACAAGAATTTGGTAGGTGGCTGGCTGGCTAGTTGAATTACACATATGGAGAGATCAAAATGAAAGAAACTGATTTTTGGATTTTCTTCGGTATTGCAAGAACGTGGCGTTTGTTGGAGTTACGGGTTAAAGTTTTTTTGTTAAACTTTATTTTAATCCCTATAAATCCACAAATGAAGCAATTATGCCCCTGTAATCTTACATATCTCTGTATATACCACTACTCTTTAGTGATTGATATTGTGATGTCCATTATGTTTTAAAAGTGTTTTTTTTTTATTTTAAATTATATTAAAATATTTTTTATTTTTGATATTACCACATCAAAATTATTAAAAAACACTAAAAAAATTAATTTAATATTTTTTCAAGTTTCAAAAAGCATAAAAAAAACATAACCTCAAACACTCACGAATTTAATATTAGATAAGTTGGCTTCAGCGAGTAGGGGCACTATGGAAAGGATTTTGAACTAAGGATATGAAAATGAAGTTTTTTACGATTGTTTTCATATCGTGGATACTTAATGTTCTAGACGGTCCTTCGCGGGAGGTTGGACGGTGGGGATCTAACGGATCAAAATTAGAGAGCTTCGTTGACCGAGTCAACAGAGTACTCAGGTGATTATAAGGGGAAAAGAGCGAGCCTAAAAATAAAACAACAAATCTTTCAATTAAGTCCTTATTTAGAGTAAGGTTAAAAACAAAGCAACAAATTCATGACATAGTTTCTAAAATTAATAATTTACTCATGAATGTGATGCACGATATTTTTAAAAAAATATTTTTAGTTTGAAAATATTTTAAATTTCGTATTTTTTTTATTTTTGATATTATTCTATTAAAATCAATATTAAAAAACACTTAAAATAATTAATTTAATATTTTATCAAACCAAATATATTTTTAAAATGCATTCAAATACAAAAAAAAAAAAAAAACGGTGCATTAATCTCTTCTCTTGTTCGTATGAATTATTATGATGAATGTATATTTATTTCATACTCCTCCTTGACTGCAATTCTCCTTCAATCGTAGACGTCGAGGTCTCAACCTGCAGCGGGAACTAACCAGAAGGGTGCTTTGTGAGCTGTTTTCGTTGGAAACGGGCATCCATGAAATTTTTTTTAAAAAAATTAATATTTTTTTAATATTTTTAAATTATTATTTTAATATATTTTTTAAAAAAATAATTAAAAAAAAACTGTTATATCAACCCTAAGCATCCTCTAAATATTAATTACAACAACAAGTCCTGGGTATGTAGGACGGCAGCAGGATAGGATGGTACCAATATTTTAATATCTAGGATGACACCCAACTCTACAAGAGAGATGAAGGTTATGTTTGGAATTTTGAATTATTTTTTATTAAAATTATTTTTTTATATTTTTAGATAATACTGATCTCAAAAATAATTTTTAAAAAATAAAAAATATCATTTTAATATATTTCTAAATAAAATATATTTTAAATTATAATTATTATCACAATCTCAAATCCAAAAGAAAATTAAATTCTATAAAAAAAAAAAAAGCAGTCACTTATTGAGTTCCCCCTCATCATAGATGAGACAAGAGAAGTGGGTACTTGTAATGTGAAGAAGTAAGATTTAAAATTGTTTTGTAAAGTATTTTTTATTTGTTTTCAAAGTATTTTTTTTAAAACGTAAAAATAAAATGTCTTAGAATCTGTTATAAGTTTCGTCTCGCGTGCGAAGGGAAAACAAATATTTTTCTTGCTCAAAACAACCTTATATGCGAAAACCTATCACTATTTCTAGTTCATTATTATATAAACACCAGAAAAATATATTGTTTCGTTCATTATTATATAAACACCAGAAAAATATCTTGTTTCTGAAATGCGGGATAAAAAACCTATTAAATTTAAATATTTCAATTAAAAAAAAATTGTCTTGTAGAAATATTTTGAAATAACTTCTTAAACAATATTAAATTGTATTATTTACAACAATATTGCCTATGAGGAAGTGAAGAATTGCATCAGAACGAAACCAAGACATGAAATTCAATACTGTACCAATCATTTGTCTGTGCAGTAACACTACATGAATACAGAAAGAAAGAGATGCTGAACTTTACACCAAGAACATTACATGCTTGACCAGATGCTCTATGGCGTATTGTCAGTGTTTCTTGGCAAGGTCGACAACATCAGTAATTCTGAAAGCAAAATACCCTGAAAAGCACTTTAAGGAAAATCCCCTTTCTGGGGGTTTGGCATCATTGAATCAAGCGTGAAATAAACGAGGAAGTGCCTTGGATTTTGACTGTCCTCGAGTAGAATATTGTTCCTTTGTTCATATCCACATCATTCTCAAATGTGTGTCGTTCTTTTCTGCTGATTTCGAGCTGTTCAGGCCCTAGCACTGGAGTATAACTGTGGTTGCTGCTGTGGTGGTTTATGGCCACTGCTTCCCAGCTTTTTGTTTCTGCTTTTTCATGAGTGAAGAAGGCTCCCCTGCTTGGTACTGCTGTATGAAAAGGCCAGGGGAGCAATTCATCAACGACCTAAATCATGAACATGGAGGCAACTTGAAGGTAAAGTTATGGTTCACTGTAGAAGGAAGCCCTGGGTTTAATTTAAGTGCATGGTTATCATCATTGTCCTTTGAATCATTGAAGCTTCCTAAAAACCATGTCCACGCATTGTCATTATTCGGCTTGTCAATGCATGAATCTAAGGTTCTATTTATTTATTTTTGAATTTTAAAAATATTTTTAAAAAAACTTAAATTTTTTTATTTTAAATTAATATTTTTTAATATTTTTAGATCATTTTAATACACTAATATCAAAAATAATTTTTAAAATTGTCTCATCATCGTCCAAAGTGGTTCATTTCACATCAAAAACCAACTTTAGGCCAAACCCTTTGGCTTATTGCTATAATTGCCGTCAATCCTCCTCCTTGTTGCTATATTGGCTTGTATGGATTCGAGGAAAAAAATAACCCAATAAGCATTGATAAGAGGCATAGCTCTAATTTCAATTCCTCATCTAATTTGAGTTCCAGTATAGTTGTAATACTTGATTTAGAGTTTTTATCTGGGATAAAAATGGGGTTATATAGACTCAACTCTTATTTTTTGTTTAAATTAAAATAATAATATATTAATAAAAAAATAAAAATAATAATAATTAAGAGTTGAGTTTTGACCGGATTAGTTTTGGTTTTAACTAGGACAATTAGATTTTCTTTTTTTTTTTATTTGTTTTCAATTCAAACCGGTTTAGTCCTAAATTGATCGAGTTTTGAGTTTACTCGTCCATGCCAATTCAATTTTTTTTTTTTTAGTTTAATGTGGATGTCCGGGCCAGCTTGCGCGCACCTCGACTAATCTCACAGGTCCTCAAGTTAACAACCATGTAAGCCTCCAGTGGCCATCATGTAAGTACAGGACTCGAACCTGAAACCACAGAGGGAGCAAATCTCTTAATCCCAAGTTTTTACTATTTGACCACCACTTAGATGATTCCAAATCTTACACCTATGAGTTGTAAAACTTTAAATCCCTATTTGAGAGTGCAGCCGATACATAAGTTTGTTAAGATTTGATTTTATGGTTTTTTTTTTATATTTTTAGATTATTTTAATTTGTTAATATTAAAATAAATTTTAAAAAATAAAAAATAAAAAATATATTATTTTAATACATTAAAAAAAACCGTTAAAAATAAAATGAAGGTAACAGTTGAAAAATGATTTATTAAGGGATAAAGTAGACTCATCCTTTTCACAGTTCATTATATTTAAGAAACTAAATTAAATGTACTGAATTGTTGTTTTCTAAGGAATGGAAAAATTAAATGCATATTATAAAAAAATAAAAAATATATTTTTATTTAAATATATATTAAATTTTCTTTATCATGTTTTTTTTTTCTTTTCTTAGTGTTTATTTTTATCTACTGAATCTTCTTTTTTATCTTTTATATATTGAATAAATATTAATTGTAAATTTTTTATCGACTCATAAAAAAATATAAAAATATTTCGGGTTTATTTTATTTTAAAATAATTAATAAACCCCAAAAAATAATTTTTGTTTTTAAAAAAACAAAACCCACGTTATTCCTTCCTTTTCACTCTCTCGTGAACCTTCGCTTACGCTTCCCATTCTTCTTCTCCAAGCCCCCGCCCGCGCCACCTTCACCACCACCACAAACCCCTAAAATCTAGGGTTTCTGGTGCCCCCTACCCTCTCTTTCTAATTTCTTCATCAAACAAAACCTCAAGGTATTTCCTAATCCTCTCTATTTATGATCTTGCATTCTTCACCACCCCTAATCTCACATATTTACACTTTTGCCACTCCACCAACAACCCATCCAAAAACCTCCATAGAGAAAACTATAATTTTCACTTTTTCCTCTGTATAACAGTTTTCCTTTCATAGAATTCTCGTTTTTTTATTTCCTTATTTATCTGTTTCTTACACCGTTTTGCCATTCTCGTGGATATTTTGATTATTTAGGGTTTTGGATATCCGATTCTTGATTGTAGTGGCTGTGTTTTTGTCGTTTAGATGGCGAGAGCAGCTGCCGCAGCCAATCCAGGAGTTAAAAGTGGTGTGAGAATCGTGGTGGCCGGAGACAGAGGCACCGGCAAGTCTAGTTTGATAGTCACTGCTATCTCCGATACTTTCCCGTCCAGTATCCCGCCGGTTCTTCCACCTACTCGGATGCCCGATGATTTTTACCCTGACCGCGTTCCAATCACCATCATTGATACCTCATCTAAGTAATTCACACACACACTCCTCCCTATATGTATATTTTGAAGTGTAGAAATATGGTTTTATGTGCTTATGGTAAGCTTAATTAGCTAAAATAGCTAAGTATCCGTGTTTTTTTCTGATAAATAATCAGGGCTTGTTTATTTGAGTTGCTATAGTGTATTTGGTTTTGGGAGTACGGAAAGAATGGAAGTTTCTGGAATGCTGTTATAGCTGGTGGGAAACTGTGGAGATGTTTAAAGCTTGTTGTGAACTCTGTTTGGTACTAGGGCTGCTTTTTGTGTTTTTCCGGGTGAAGTGGAGGTAATATAATTAGTGGGTATTCTCAGTTTTTGAAAGGTGCTATGACTAGAAAGAGAAAGCCAACTTTTGAAGCGTAAAAAGGAAAAAGAGTCAAGTTTTGTAATGGTAAATTGTGTCCCTGCATTTCTGTTTGGTTATTGATAATTATCTGCGCAAAAGAGGGAACTGACATTTGAGTTTTGTATAATTTGTTGGCCGAGTTAGGAAGAACCATATGTTCATTGGGGTTGGATATGTCTGTGTGAATGAACCAAGGAGATTTTTTTTGGAAGGATTGATAAATGTTGGACATGAAGTTCCACATTCAAGTTTTGTTTTCTTTTAAAATTTTTAGATTGCTTGCAGTCCATTTTTCTTGGTTGGGAAGAGGAGGTGCAATGCCATTTTCATTCATTATTCAAAGTAACATTCTGAATTAAATAATGATTGTGCAATTGTCTGTGTGTTTCAGAGTAGAGGATGCTGGTAAAGTTGCTGAAGAATTGAAGCGAGCTGATGCAGTTGTTCTTACATATGCATGTGATAGGCCGGAAACTCTTGACCGATTGAGTACCTTTTGGCTTCCTGAGCTTCGTCAATTAGAGGTTTAAATTCTTTGTTCTCATCCCTCTGTGTTTGTGTGTGCGTGTCTTTATACAGATTACGTGACTTCCACTATATTGATTGGCACATATCTGTAAAAGATCTGTTCTTAATCTGTGAAGAGATCGTCACCATAAAAAAATGTCAATAGACATGTTTTCAGCCAAATCCTACTAAGTCATGTATTGCTGTGAGAAGAATTATTTGTAATGAGTTTTCGTTGGCAATGTAAAGTCATTTGGAGCAACTGGAACCTTCTAGCTGTTTTTCCATGGAATATCTTTCATTGTAGTTTGTTGGTGGAGAGAAATATGTGTTTCTGATGGTAATGTGAATGATGAGCAGGTTAAGGTACCAGTTATAGTGGTGGGTTGTAAGTTGGATTTAAGAGATGAGAACCAGCAGGTGAGCTTGGAGCAAGTAATGTCACCAATAATGCAACAATTCCGAGAGATTGAAACTTGTATTGAGTGCTCAGCATTCAAACATATTCAGGTATGCTGGTTGTCCAATTGCTTTTATAGATGCTATTGCATGTATCTTTTGGAGTTATCTAATCTGGTCACTGCAACGCGATATTGTTGTATGAATCTTTGTCAGTAATTTAATTTTGCCATTGCGGTGTAAGATTGTTTTAACAGTATGTGCAGTTTGCACTTTAAAGGCATTTTTTGTCCCCTGTAATCATAGTATGCCTTCCTTCATAATGATTCCTCAATGGGGAGTTCCTATGCTGTTTTGAGTGTTTTTTTTCCCCTTATAACAGCAACATTTATTTTCTTAATGTATTATTTTCAAACCAAAAAAATAACTAGGATCTGATTTATGTTAATCTTTGAACTAGTTAGATGGATCCCTCTGGTCTGAAGTTTTTGGTTGGTAATCTTGGGGTTTTGGAATTGACAATCCAATTTCTGATTTTGGTTTCCTTTTTCTGCAGATTCCTGAGGTTTTCTACTATGCTCAAAAGGCAGTACTTCACCCAACTGGTCCATTATTTGATCAGGAATCACAAACTTTGAAGCCCAGGTGTGTTAGAGCCTTGAAGCGTATATTCATTCTTTGCGATCTTGATAGAGATGGTGCCCTTAGTGATGCAGAATTAAATGAATTTCAGGTATTTTTATGTTCCTATCCTCATTTTCGTATTTTTATTTTATTATTTTTGGGGGCAAGGAAATGGATTTTGATCTTCTTTTTTTTTACCTCTATATTAGTCCATTGCTTGGACATTTATTTCTAGCAGCCCAAACTTGACTTTGTAATATCCGAAAACAGTCTTCAGATGTTTGTTATATTGTCAATGATGTAATGGCTAATTGGCATATCCTTCTTGTGCTTGGTGAGGAGAAAAGCTCAAGTCCAAAGCTTGAGTCTAGTAGTGGGATGGGTTGGACACAGATACGATTTTTAATGTTCAAATATTGTAAGTTGCAATATCTTGGGCTTAGGGTTTTTGAAGGAGCTAATAGTGTTTAATTTTTATCAGGTCAAGTGTTTCAATGCTCCGCTACAACCTTCCGAGATAGTCGGTGTTAAGAAGGTTGTGGAAGAAAAGTTGCCTGGTGGAGGAGTCAATGATAGGGGAGTCAATGAACGTGGCCTTACACTGACAGGATTCCTCTTTCTCCATGCATTATTCATAGAAAAAGGGCGCCTTGAGACAACTTGGACTGTGCTAAGGAAATTTGGGTACAACAATGATATCAAACTTACTGATGAACTAATTCCCTCATTCAAACGTGCTCCTGATCAGGTAATACAGGTTAACCATTCATGCATTATAGTTAATCTTATTAGGTGGTGAAAGTTTGACGAGTTCCATGAGTTTAAACTAGCCAATAGGTTTCTAGTCTAGCATCTACTCTTTCTTTTGGCTTGGTTTTTTGGACATTTAATTAATTCTGCACTTGATGCATCAAAATAACATACACAGTAGCATGCTGTGGTTTACCATATTCAAATCTATGATGCATGCTGTAGTTTTTTTTTCTAGGACGTTGATCATCCCTGGGCAAGAGACATTAGCTAATATAATATACTTGGTTTTTTTAACTGGCCAGGGGTGGAAGAAGGTATTTTCTAAGCTTGGTTCCTTACAAGGAGTTTTATGAAAAAAGATTTATTTGATGGTCATTTTATGGTCTGTTTGCAGTATCCATTGTTTGTATCAGTTTGCTTATCTTTTATTGTCATTTGTGCAGAGTGCAGAACTCACAAGTGAAGCTGTCGAGTACTTGAGGAATATCTATGAGTTGTTTGACAGTGATGGTGTATGTTTCAGTCTGTGCTTTTATCATTAGTGAGATCTTGAAAGTGTAATTAAACAAGAAAGTGTAATTAACTAAGCTTCTGTTCTGTTTTAAGCAATTATATCGGTCACCACGACTAGTTGTAGTCTTTCAACTTGCTAAGCAATTCTGAATTCTCTAATTCTTAATGTATGAAAATGTACTGCCAGGATAACAATTTGCGACCAGCAGAACTAGAGGATATTTTCTCTACTGCACCAGAAAGGTACTGTAGTTTTTTAGTAAAATTTCATTACATTGTTTCCCTTAATAATTTGCAACATGCATTTTCATCTACTGTCATTTTTCTCTTCATTTGGCTTAAAGAATGGACTAGCATGCTATATCTATAACTAATTAACTCAAGCCCCAACCCTAGTGTCTGCATCCTTCCTCAATTGAGTTTTTAACTTTTTTCTGTCAATTTGTAACTATTTGTGTTGCACTGACACTTGGCTTCTCATCTTCAGCCCGTGGGATGAACCTCCATATAAAGATGCTGCTGAGAAAACTGCATTGAGTGGGCTATCAGTTAATGCTTTTTTGTCAGAGGTATCTCTCTCCCTCTTCCCCTCCCTCCCCCTATTTGTGTGTGAGAGAGAGCGAGTGAGGCTGGCTTTCCTCTTTTCCTTCTGTACAATTCTTTTTTGGGTGTCTCATGCCTGTGAGATATGATATAAGGTCTAAAGAGTTAAAGAGTGTGTAAGATATGTGACAGACATATCAGATGGAATTTGCTAATCAATCTAACAGGCATTGTTTTTTTTTACAAAATAGTTCCAGTTGAATGTTTTGGATACTAATTTCTTGATAAGTGTGTATGCTTACTAACAAATATATATTCCAGTGGGCCCTTATGACTCTTCTAGATCCATCCAGAGCTGTAGAGAATCTGATCTACATTGGATACTCTGGTGATCCTACTGCTGCTGTTCGCTTGACAAGGAGAAGACGGTTAGATCGCAAGAAGCAACAGTCAGACAGAAATGTTTTCCATTGCTTTGTCTTTGGACCAAAAAAATCTGGAAAGTCTGCATTAGTGAATTCTTTTATTGGAAGGTTCAACTCAACCCATCTCTTAGAAACTCATATAAATTATATTTATTTTTGTCTGTATTCTTCCTGGTATTTTTTTTTTAATTAATATAAGCTTGTTAATTTTATATTCAGACCGTTTTATGATAATTATGCTCCAACCACTGAGGAAAGCTACGCGGTTCATGTTGTTGATCTACCTGGTGTAAGTGCTATTGCAGTTGTCAGAATATGTTTTTGGTTCTTACTTTGGATTATTTACATTGTCTAATCACACTGCTGCTCATTTTTTGTTCCAATTGAATCTGCTGCTCTCTTTGTTCGCAGGGAATCAAGAAAACCCTTGTGTTGAGAGAGATTCCTGAGGATGGGGTTAAGAAACTATTATTGAACAAGGAGTCTTTGGCACCATGTGACATAGCAGTGTTTGTTTATGACAGGTAACAGAGCAGTGTCTGTTGAATTCAGTTCAGTCACCTCTTTTAAGGGAACATTTCTTAATTTTATGGTATGGGAATTCGATAGTTCGTTTCACGTGAGTTTGTTTTTCCAAATTTCTTACTAGCTTGCCATATACAAGTTATTGATTGCATATATTAAATTTTGTATATGTGAATGAAAAGCTTTTTAAAAAAATTCATAGGCTGATGATGCCTTCATGGCTGCCTAATAGGAGAAAATGCCTTCCAACATAGCTAGGAACCTTGACCAAAGGTTTTTAAAGGCTGAGAATGTAATGTGACCTTGTTGCTTTGGAATGTCATTAAGAATTAAATTCAATTCATTTAAGGTATCAAATGTGATTGCAGCTCTGATCAGTCCTCGTGGAAGAGAGCAACTGAATTGCTTGTGGAAGTTGCTGGCCATGGTGAGGATACTGGATATGAGGTGCCTTGCCTAATTGTTGCAGCTAAAGATGATCTGAACTCTTTTCCAATGGCAATACAGGAATCTACCAGGGTATTTACTAAGCTGATTCTTTTCCCATGGTGGTAGATTTAAGTACAACAGATGACTTTTATCAAATTTTTTGTCATGAAATTTCTGTCTACGTTTTTGTTTCAAAACCTTTTGCTTTATTATAAATTTGCAGATTTCTCTAGTTTGGTTGACAATTTATGTCTAGCTAATAATGCTCTGTGGCTATTCAGGCCCTGTTCTTCACATTTAGATTATTAGTTGGGTGTTAGTGAGTATCAATTACAAGTTGCCTGTTTGCCTGCTGGGCAGTAATTCCCCCTTCATTATTCTCTCTTTTTCCAGGCACTAGACTCTTTGAAGATTTTTCTGCAGTCCTTTTTGGGATCTAAAAGTGATTGGATGGACTATTGATTCTGAAACTATAACAATGTCCTTAATTGTAAGTTTTTGAGTTTGCAGGTTAGTCAGGATATGGGAATAGAGGCTCCTATCCCTATCAGCTCAAAGATGGGCGACACCAATAATGTGTTTCGTAGGATTGTAACTGCAGCCGAGCACCCACATTTGAGCATTCCTGAAACTGAAGCAGGGAGAAGTCGCAAGCAATACAATCGACTCGTCAACCGCTCTCTTATGTTTGTTTCGGGTATGTTGGTCTTTGGAACTCCTAGAATTGCTTGCACTTGAAAAATGTAAGGTTGCTCGGTTTTAAACGTCTCCCTGGGTATTGTGCATTTTCAGTTACTTTCTCATAGCAATCATGTTTTGCATGTAAACTCTTTTAACTTTATGTTCTTACTCTGGCTTGGATGTTATAGAAAATGAGCTTATTCTGTTCTAGGAACTGTGTAGCCATTCTTCTTTATCTTAGGTTGTTCAGCAATTATGTTTGGTGTCAATGCTAAAAGTCTATGGGATGACACAATTATTTCCAACTTGTTTTATTTACCGAGACTGACTTAAAGGATTTTGATGTAACTGCCAGGAGTTAATTGAACTCAGAATGGCCACATTAGCAGACATTCAAAATATTGTTTTTAACGACTCCAAATCATCTAAATATCAGTGTCTTTTGGTACTTGTTTTAGATTATGGCTTCATATTTCATCTTACTGCCGGTCTTTGCTGGATAAAAATCAATTTATTGCTGTTAAATGAAATCCTTTCACTTGTCTGTCTTGTTAATCATCTACCATATAATAATTTTGTTTCACCATTCCAGTTGGAGCTACGGTGGCCATTGTTGGGCTAGCAGCGTACCGAGTCTATGCTGCAAGAAGGAACTCATCTGGTTGAAGAACAAAGATTCACCCACTAACGAGATGCAAGTCACACATGGTCTCGTCCAGTATGTCATTTTGGTTGTATCACTCGCCCGTAGAGAATTATTTCATAGACCTATTTGTTCTCATGATTTGCCTTCCAACTCTTTCGTCAACCAATAGGGTTTTTATCGGTCCCAATGGAAGAGTTTTAATTATTAAAAAAAAAGCAACAGATATACCATAAAAACTCAGTTATTGTGCAGGGCATGTACAATAATAAAAATTTTGCTACAGATTTTTATGATATGACTACTGTCATTATATTTTATGGCTTCGACACCAGGTGCTAAATGATGGTGAGATTTTTTTTGCTATTTGCAGATCAGGAAACCTTCACATTCCATGTATAGTTATGTACTCAGTTCCATGCTAAATTGTTCTTGCTTAGCAGAAGAAAAGAGTGCTTTCACCATGGTTTTGTTGCTGTAACCTGCAATTCTGGGAGCATGAATCCTCTCATCTTTGTCTTGCTGGCCTTCTTCGAGGCCACAAGCTTGGACCGGCCTGGCCATTCTGGTACTTCCCACTTTCATTTTCCAGTTTCAAGCAGCAGTTCATGAATACTTCAGCTGTAACATGGAGCCTAAAATCCAAATTGAACAAGAATTTCATCTCCATTCTATTCATTTCTGCAGTGCTTACACCTCCAATCCTGGCATAATAGGCATTGTCATAACAACTGCAAGATTGAGTGGATTATAGATCAAATTTCAATGGTGTTTCAAGATAAGCTTGCATGAACAATCTGCCGAAACTATACCACTGGTACGATTAATAAGAAAAGAACGAGTCTGAACACATTCCAGATTTTTTTCAAAAACGTTTTACGGATAGATGTTCTGACCATGACAGTGTTATTTTTTTATTTATGGATCAAATGGACAAAATGAAGCTCAAGAAGAAAACCGGTCATGTCAACACGGTTTTCTAACATAATCGGTCATATTTAATAATAATAATAATTGATCATATTTAATAATAATAATAATAATAATAATAATAATTGATCATGATCGATCAAGATTATGATCTGATGACATTTCAAGCTAAACAACCACGAAAGATACTTATGGAGGACTGGCTAAAGACATGAACCCAAATGACAAGCAATGATTTTGAGCTACAGTGAATATTAAAACACAATTGGTTTAATCATGCAAGTACTCACTCATCATCCAAGAACTTTGCAGCTACCATGATGCTTGTGATCAGAAGACGGTGTGCATTCAGGGAGGTAAGATAGGCATCCGTTTGCTGAAGGAACTTGTTGATGTATATATAGGCAACAACAAAGCAAGAAGTGCTGCACCTCGAGTACTTGAATACGCGTTCGATGTACTGTCTAATGCTCAAGGTGGGAGATCTTGAGCCATGGAAGATGGTAATAGCATCCTTTCTTCTTGACGTAGTTAACAGCTTTTCGTTATTTTGAAGGGATTTCTCGAGAACAGATGCAATAAGCACCAGCACCCGTGGAGTTCCCGAAACTCCTCTACTGGATTCATCTAACAGACCCAAAGCCATGAAAGTTTCTGATTCAGCAGCCATACCTTTGAGCACCAGACTTGAATCAAAGCTGCAAATATGTATACTTGCATTAGTGAAAATAGTGAAGGCAAAACCATGGAACTAATACTGCTGTTTGATTCCTACAAATAACTGAAAATCATACTGCAAGGATTAGGGTTCGACCGTATCTGAGCTAGCTTCTCTGTCTGAAAACTATTCTGATAAGAACATTGCCATGGCCACAACCAGGGATAAAGATGAAGTGCATCTTTTTCCCAGCTATTCTTTTCTTTCAGATAAAGTTTACATGGAACATACTGATGTGACCTTAGAAATTAAAGACTCTATTCCAGGTGGGCCAACTGGGACAATTATTCAAGCCTTTACATTGCAGCACTAGAGAAGTTTCTCAAAGACAAGCAGCAGAAAAGGAATACTGATCCGCTATCATGCACTAATTAAGGTGCATACATGTGCTGCACACAAGTAGAAAAAACACAGAACATCGATGTAGATTCCAGGTATAGTAGGAGTACCAGGATAAAGTTTCAGGCACAGCCCACGTCAAGCATGGATAACTTTTTGTAAAGCAGGTCTTCACTTGCTGCTTGTTGAAGGAGATGAATCAGATAGGAATTCTTAGTTTTTATATATATATAGAGGGTTTTTTTTTTTGACATATCACAAGTGCCCTCAACTAATTTTGATATTGAGAGTTAATTTGTTTTTTACTTAGCTATGAATCATAGTTTTCAAATTCAATTTAGGATTAAATTTAAAAAAAAAATTGAAATTATTGAGTCACCATGTCAATATAAATCTCTTTTTTTTATCGATACAACTTTGTTTAATATTTTTTTTAATTCTTTAGTACTAACACAATCAAGTTTAGATTGAGTTTAACTGGAGTAATGAGGTAATGAAAACATCTACGAAGTAATTAAATCAAATCTTGTTATGTCAATGTATTTTTCAATTCAAATTAAGACTTTATTTCGATTCAGAATTTGATTTAAAAAAAGAATTTGAGTTACTGAGCCACTATGTTGATATATAATTTTTTTTTTATCAATACAACTTTGTTTAGTTTTTTTTTTAATTTTTTGATAATAACCCGATCAAGTTTAAGATGAGGTTTGATTAGAACAATAAGATTATAAATCAATTCATCAAGTAATTTAATTCAAATCTTGTTGGGTCAATATATTTTTCAATTCAAATTAAGATTTTATTTGGATTAAACTTTAGATCACAAGTTTTTCAGATTAAATTATTAGTCAAATTAAGTTTAATAACTAAGATTAACACCTTTCAAAATCAGTATTACATAGATAAATTTAAGTGATTAATTATCGCACCATTGTATGAAACTGTGATTAACACCCTTCAAAATCAGTATTACATATGTTTAAGTGATTAATTACCACATCATTGCATGCATGATAACATGTGTAAAAAGCAAGAACAATAACCAGAATGTTTGTTGCATGAACTAGAGAGACTTCAATCTTCAAATATGATACTAGGAATGCCATAATGTTTTGACTTGAGGATAGAGCATAGTCATTCAACCCGTTTTGTCCGAAGCCATGAAAACATTAAATTTGCTTCACGCCCCTCTTCCAATCTTGTGTTAACATAAGCTTCTGAAAAACCAACTTGGGCTTGGGGTTCTAATTAATCAAATGGTGACTAAAGAAAGAAGAAGAAATTAATTAAGAGATGTATTTATAATCAAAGATTAGCCTTCAACATAATTAGAATGGTGGAATCTCTCATGTCATGGTGGCCAAATTCTCTTAACACTACCATTGTTGTTTTCATACGATCGAGAAATTGACATCTCAGCAAACGTGGACAGCATAAAATCCAATCGAAATTTCTAGTGGGATGTCCTTACGTGCTTCTCTTACAATTTCGTTGAAGCCAGCAGCGTGGAGGAGCTTGCTGTGCTCGAGGTAATGTTTTTTTTTTTTTTTTTTTTGTTCTAATATAGATGTTCGGATCAGCTTGCGTGTACCTCGATTAATCCTATATGCTTTAAAGATAACGACCATATAAACCTCCAGTGACCATTATATTAACAACTACAGGGTTTGAACCTAAAATCATAAAAAAAATATAATTTTTTTCTTATAGCCATGAAAAGGGAGGAGGCGTGATTGAGTTTGTCATATCTCTAATTTCAGAGAGAAAGATGTGCTTAAAACTCTATAAATCTAACTAAAATATCAAACAATTTTGTTAACTCAATGAGAAATAGTTATATTTTTTAAGAAATCGTTTGGGAATGCAGTGCAAATCGTGTTTCTAAAAAATTCAATTTTTTTTTTTTAAAATTTAATATGGTTTGTATGTTTTGGATCGTTTTGATGTACTGATGTCAAAAATGATTTTTAAAAATAAAAAAAACATTATTTGTATGCATTTCGACACGAAAAGTTATTTAAAAAACAATTACTACCACATTGCCAAACATACTCTCAAAAACAAGTTATGCATAGCAGCAGCAGCATCATCACCATCATCATCATAAGTAAATAAATAATTAATATGATTAGCAACAAATTGTTTGCATTGATTAATTTGTTCTTGGATAACCCCTTGAAGTGTCACGTTCAGGTATTGAATAAATTTACGCAACCCCACTATAATAATTTAAACCAAGGAAAACAATTCCATAAGCAACGGGTCAATGAACTAGTGGCCCACTTGTGGGCCCATGACACCCACCTGCACTTCAATTTTTACACAATAATTAATGATTCCAAAAATAAATAAATAAATTGCTATGAAATCGATCAATGCATGAATAAAATCTTTTCTTAGTTGGGTAACGTGTTCGTTATTTATTCTATGTGCTCTTTACCTTCTCTTTGATTAATTAGGGTTTCTATCACTGGAATTTCTATGATTCCATGCCTCAACCTCCAACAAACCAAACACCTACTATATATACCTGGACAGAGCATGCATGGCCAGCCAACCAAACACCCTGCATAATTATCCCTCTATAATTTATTTCCCTAAAAGAACAATACCAGTTTTAGCAAGTCGATCGTCGAAACAAATTCTTACCGGCCCTCGATCCCATATCAAAATCTAAAGAGCTGTGAGTGTAATATATAAAACATTATTATATTGCCAAGAAGACAAATTTACAGCACAAACGTGCAGCCATGCTCTCTCTTTCTCACCAAACTCCTTTTGATTTGCAAATAAATATACTCTCGACTATATATATATATATATATATATACGCGAACGTTATGTGTGTATAGGCCAATCAAGATGGCCTCTTCTAAGCCCCAAAGTTCGTGTCAAAAACTCTTCATCACCTCCCTCTTATTCCTCTCTTTATCCCTCATGTTCCTCGTCTTCTCTTTCAAGCCAAAACCTGGCCATGCGCTTGATCACCACCCTCAAACAGCAGCCCGTTACATTAAGAAACCCTTATCAATCAATACACAAAAATCATGGTTCGATGGCCTTATCGAGAAGAAAACCGATAGCGAACCGATCAAGATTGGCTTGGTTAATGTTGATGATCACGTCAAGCATGCATATGATCGTATGCATGGACAAGTAGAGACTGTTAGTGTAGATTTCAGGCCTGTATCCAAGGAGCTAAAATGGGAGAGTTTTTTCCCAGAGTGGATCGATGAAGACGCCAGGTGGCACCAACCGTCGTGCCCGGAGGTCCCAATGCCTAGGCTAGACGATTACCGTGACCTAGATGTTATCCTGGCCAGGGTTCCTTGTGGCAGCGGATCAGAGAAGCAAGGGATTAGGGATGTGTTTAGGTTGCAAGTGAACTTGGTGGTGGCTAACCTTGTAGTGGCCAATGGATTGACAAAGGGAGGCGGTGATCGGAAGGTGTATGTTGTTTTCATGGGGTCTTGTGGACCCATGCAAGAAATATTCAGGTGTGATGATTTGATGACTCGTTTAGGAGATTATTGGGTGTACAAGCCTGAGTTGAGGAGACTTCGACAGAAGGTGCAAATGCCTGTTGGATCATGCCAGATTGCTCCTCTTGGTAGATTATTGACAGGTATGTCTTAGTTCAATTTGATTTATTTTATTTGCGTTAGGAGCAAACTACATGTTGATGATAACTAGAAAAATATAAAAATAAATTAGATTAAGAGATTGATAATATCTTCACTCACCAATCATGAACTTAATTTCTTCATCATGAAGATACCATTTTTCCAATTTCTTAATTAAAAACATTATTTTTAATAAATGACTAATTAATCAAGCACAAAATAGTAAGTTTATACAATTAACATCATTTGAGTAGTGTTTGTTTATTATTTGGAATAAAAAACAAAGAGATAATAATTAGGATAAAGAAAACATGTCTCTTAATTATATTTTTTATATTTCCAAAAAAACAAATTCATTTCAAAATTTTCATAAAAAGCAATTTGTTTTTACATCTTTGTTTATATATTCCTTTTATGTTTATGTTCCTTTTATATTTATATATATATTCCTATTATTTTTTTCTGAACTAAACGCACAATATTGATGTTTGTTAAAAAAAAATTATATGTTCCATGAAAGAAAGTTAATATGCAGGAAATAATGTTAGCATTGTATTTAACATCTTGAATTTGTGCTGTTTTTTTTTTATATATAGTTGGAATTTGTTTGTTAATATGCAGGAAGCCAAGGAATTCAGAGACATTCCATGGCACAATATTCAAAAGCAAGAAAACCCATTGACAACATCTTGTATCATCAAAGGGTCGCCTATGCAACAGTAATCCATTCCTCAGAAGCTTATGTCTGTGGAGCAATTGCTTTGGCTCAAAGTATAATACAAAACAACTCTACTAACGACCTCGTCCTCCTCCATGATTCATCATTAAGTCCAGAGTCCCTCTGTGGTCTTAGAGCCGCCGGGTGGAAGACGAAGCTTATCCAACCTATCCGAAGCCCTTTTGCTCGAAAAGACTCGTACAACGAATGGAACTACAGCAAACTTCGACTTTGGCAACTCACAGATTATGACAAAGTTGTTTTCATAGATGCTGACCTTATAGTCCTCAAGAATATCGACAAGTTCTTTGCTTATCCGCAATTATCAGCAGCTCCGAATGACAAGGTGCTATTCAACTCGGGGATCATGGTGATTGAGCCGTCGACGTGCTTGTTTGAAGACATGATGTCAAAGAGAAATAAGTTGCTTTCATACAATGGAGGTGATCAAGGGTTTCTCAATGAAGCCTTCACATGGTGGCATCGGTTGCCTACGAGGCTGAATTATCTCAAGATCTTCAAGAACCAAGGAAACCCAGATCATGAAATGCAGAAGGGTCCCTACACCATCCATTTCTTGGGATTAAAGCCATGGGCATGCTACAAAGATTATGATTGTAATTGGGACATGGTGGATCGCCATATTTTTGCCAGCGACTCCGCTCACAAGAGATGGTGGCAGGTTTATGATGCCATGCCAAAGAAATTGCAGCAATATTGTGGACTCACAAAGCATATGGATGCAAGGATAAGGAAATGGCGAGGGAAGGCTAAGAATGCGAGCTTGCCAGATGGTCACTGGAAGATTAATGTTAAAGATCCCAGACAATACCATCTTAATGATTAAATTAAATTAAATCAAATTAATTGCTTTGTATTCTTGTAGCTAGCTAGTGCATTATTGTAGCTAATCAAGATTTTCCATGAGTACTAAAATTTTGACAAATTCAACATTATAAATTATTTTTTCAGAGAATAAACCGATTCATCAATTATTGGTTGGCTTAAGTTTAATATTGTGAATCCATTCTATACATTATAACATTTTGTTTCATTGTTAATTTGACCTTGTATGTGTGTGTGTCTATATATATATATATATATATGCGCGCGCGCTCAATGTTAGGGGTGATCATTTTCGGTTTGGTTTTTATAAAAAAAAAAGTAATCAAACCGAATTTTTTTTTAAAAAAAAAAACCGAAACCGATTTAAACCGACCAGTTTCGGTTCGGTTTTTTAAAACAAAACCCGGTTCAAACTGGTTTGGCTTGGTTTTTTCTGGTTTGGCTTGGTTTTTTCTGTTCAGTTCGGTTTTTTCGGTTTCAGGCTTATAAAACCGAAACCGAAACCGAACCGGTTGGTTTTTTAAAATTTTTAATCGGTTTAATCGGTTTTTTTTCACGGTTTGATTTTTTTTATTATTTTTTTTCTGATTTTCTTGATTTAATTAATTTTTTGATTTTTTTGCTCACCCCTACCCAATACATTTGCAAATTTAAAAATCATGATTTCTGTTGAAGCTTACCATGAGCACCATCGGACTTTGTTATGGGCCTGAACTAGAGTAGAGGCTTGGCCTGGCCATATTAAGTCAGTGCTTAATTTAAAGGTTTGTTTTAGTTTTAAAAGCAAAAAAAAATATTTTTATTTTTATTTTTACTTGTTTTTAATTATTATTTTTATGTTTTTAAATTATTTTTATATGATGATGATATAAAAATAAATTTTAAAAAATAAAAAAATATTATTTTAATATAATTTAAAATAAAAAAATATTTAAAAAACAACCGTGCAACACTTTTAGGGGCGCCTGGCAAGGTGGGGGGAGAGGATGAATGCATTCTGTATATGAACCTATAAAAATTGCTCGAAAAACATCCTTAATTGACCCATATATCATGCAATGCTCGTAAATCCTGTCAATTAATGTACAATTATCCACTTCCAGACCCAATAACTGAACAGCAGAGTGATCAATCTTGCATACAAATAGTTGTTCAAAGTATGTGAGCAAGTAAATTTCTCCATTATGAACACCAACAGGGCTGAGACAATCCAGGCAGTTAATCTCTTCAGAGCAGTACTGAAGTGTCAAATCTTGTCTATTCCATTTAATATCACCTGCATGCCTTAGAAAACATAACAGCGCTTCTGTGATCATCAGGAGGTCATGAGAGTAAACATCCATATGAGCAGGTGATGATTATTTTTCCTTGCATATTACCCGTCTTCTTTCCTCATAACCATCTTTCGACAAGCTGAAGAAAGTACGACCTTTTCTATACATTCCATGGGAGCAAACATGCCAGTGGCTTCCATTGCGCACTGTTTGTTGTTTACTTTCAGATCGGTTCGGATTAGATTCAAGTTAAGTTAAATTATCGTCCTTAACGACATAGCTCAAATCACACTACGGACCATAAAACGCGTAGTATTGGCAAGACATTTCAATAAGATATTGCTGTCAAAGAACCATCTTATTCAAAAGTTTAAATTGTTATATGAATCAGCTTCAAAACTATAAGTTATAATTTAAGTTGTAGGTGAGAGATCTAAGTTATAATTTATATAATTTTTTAATAAATTGTTCCCATACAAGACTATTTACCTTTGTAGATACAAAATTCACAAGGGCATATTTTTTTTATTGTAATGATAAGAATTGAAAGGAGATTTAATAGCTGCAAATGTAAGAAAAAATGCTCAGCATGCTAACACCCAACGATGTTCTGGACTCCAATGGCTTGGCGATATTCATTGAGGAGTTTGGACAAGAAGCATATCCATATAATTAAGAAGACAGAGAAATGTAATAGTTTATTACATTGCAGTACTGATTGCTGCTGCTGCTGCTGTGTTATGTGTCTCTACAAACCTCCATTAAATTAGCTTATAGAAGCAAATAAACTAGGGGAAAAAAGCATGCTATATATACAGATTATCTTGAAATTCTATTAAGAGATTTTAAATAGGCTCAATAGCAAATTCTAGGACTCAGCATTCATTGACGACTCATCAGATGTAAAAATAAACTTTTTTTTCAACCAATCTTGCTTCTCTGACGCCAATAAACAATAAGCTATTGTTTTCTAATTATTTTTTTAAAATCTTTTTCTTTTGGCGTTCCTGTCTATTGTATCTTGTCCATGCATGCAAGTCAATTTGAATACAACAAGTTCAATCATGGTTGTAAAACCTGAATCCATCTTGTTGGTTAATTTAGGGTTTAGATTGGTTCGGTTAAAATAAAAAATATTAAAAAATTCACTTTAGTTATTCTAATTAAGTTTGATTTTTGATCAAAACCCAATTCTTAACCCATTAATTTTTTTATTAAAAAATATATTTTTATTCAAAACGACATCATTTTAATCATTTAAAAAAATTGAATTAAATCAACCTGGAACAAGAAGCAAGAATGTATATTTATATATAATTGTTATATTATAAAAATTAGCTAAAGAGGTTCAGTCATTTACTATGGGTTGCTATTATAAAAATTGGATCTGGTTGGCTCACCCTTTAACATTGGGTTGTTTGATAATTAAATTTCAAAGTTTTATTCATTTTGCTTTTGATGAGATTATCCTAATATTACAACTAGGTCACAGATTTTGCATGTTGTCCCAACTGGACTCAAGGAGGGGTTTTTCTATCTTTTCTGGATTATATTTTTTTTTTAATTTTATCATTCAATATTTTATTTTATAGAAATTGAGCTTGGATTTTTTTCCATTTTACTTTTTATTTGGTTATCATGTTCTTGTTTAATTTTTTCTTCGTTATTCGATAAGATTCTTCAACATTTGATTTTTTAAGATTAATTTTTTATTTTAATTTCATCTTTCAACATTTAATTGATTAAGAATTGGTTTTAGTGCTTTTTATTTTTTGTTTTCCTTTCTATTCCAAATCTTACGCACATGATCGTGGTGTTAGTAAGTTAACCTGATTTGACTTATAATTTTTTTTCGTAGCTTTTTTCAAAAAAATATTTTCTTAGTTTTGCCTTTTGATATTACATTGTTTGATAATTGGATTTCATTATTTTATTCGATTTGCTTTCGCACGGGGTTACCCCGTGTCACGACCAAGTTGCATATATAATATGCTAGCTAACCCAAATGAGCTTGAGTTGGATTTTTTTTCACTTTATTTATTGTTGTTGCATTTTTTAATTTCTTTTATTAAATTAGTCAAGCTTATTAAACCTCAATTAAGCCAATAATTCTCGTCTTAGATTTTATTTTATTTTTTAATCTCTTGCAACACTTTAATTTTTTATTTTTATTTTTGTATTAGAAAAAAATTAGGTCATCCTGATATGTATTGCGTACCACCTATATAGTATAATATAATTATCATGTCAAATAGCATGAAATTTACTTAATAAAACAATTCTATTGTTAATATATTAAGTAAATGTTAATACATGCATTGTGGCATCATTTGATAGAACGTTTTGGAAAAAAAAAACTGGCATGAAGGTGACCTGGCTACAAGATGTTTAAAACATCCAAGATGTTTTGGACTCTAATGGCTTGGCCAGATCCATTGAGGAATTCAACAAGAAGTTTTTCGATATAATTAAAAGATAAGAGACCCGCACCACATCATGTTTGTGGGGATGAAAAGGAGCAATAACAGGATTAATTTCACTTGTATCAGTTGTATGTAAGAATCTGAGATACAGTACTCATGGATTGCAGTCCTTCTAAAGTTTCTGGCACAGCCATTACTGCTCATGTACTCATTCTTACATTACCTGCACAAGGGCATGTTGCCCCGACGATGAAGTTGGCATACCGCCTTGCTGATCTTGGAGTCAAAGTCACTTTTCTTACAGCAGAATGTACATTTGATCAACTTGACAGTGAGCAATCAAGAAATAAGGATGCATTGCCAAAGATCCAGGGTGGACCTTATCAGGAGAGGGTGAAGACAGTTTTTTTTCCTGATGGACTGAAAAGTACAGAATTAGATGAGAGAAGAGATACTGTGAAGTTCTTGGAGAGAATTGCAAAGGTCATGCCCTATCATGTGGAGGAATTCATCAAGAAGGCTAATCAACCTGAGTCTGAGAAGGATGAAAAGATTACTTGTGTAATTGCTGATTTGGTCGTGGCATGGGCACTGGAGATTGCAAATAAGATGGGGCTAAAAGGGGCTATCTTTCTTTCATCAGCACCAGGAATTGTATCCATGGTGTTGCAAATACCACATCTTATTGAGGCTGGCATCATCGATGCTGAAGGTAAGCAACTAGTTCTTAAACTATGACTTCTTTAAAGCAGGGATTGCGTCCTGTGCTGCTAATTTTGCTTTTGGATATCCATTGATCGATCAACTAGTTATATAATATAGCCCAACTTTATGAAATTTCAACATATATATGCAACAGCGTAGCTGTACTAACTAAGAGATTTTTCATTGGTTTAACCACGTCTAGGAACTCCAAAAAAGAAGGAAAAGGTTATGTTGTCACCATATCTGCCAGCTCTGAGCAGTGATGATTATGTGTGGAATTTCCCAGGAAACAAAGAGTTGCAAAAGGTTGGGTTTGAATTTGTGCGTTCCGGTGAGCCTTTTCTGAGAACATCCAACTGGGTTCTGTGCAACTGGTATCGCGACCTTGATCCTTCAGCTGATGGTTTACTCCCAACCACATTATCGATTGGTCCACTACTTGCAAATGATCGGCCTAGTGGAAATATGTTTTCAGAGGACCTTACTTGTTTAAGCTGGCTCGACAGACAACCACCAGGATCGGTTGTTTATGTCTCTTTTGGCAGCACAGGGACATTTAATTCTCATCAATTTGATGAATTAGCCCTTGGCCTTCAACTTGTGGGCAGACCATTTCTCTGGGTGGTGCGGCCGGACATCAGCCATGAGGTTGCTAGTGCTACTGATGGTCTCCGAAATAGAGGAGCAGATGATCATCAGCTTGGAAAGATAGTTCAGTGGGCACCTCAAGAAAAAGTGTTGGCTCACCCTTCTGTTGGATGCTTCTTAACTCACTGTGGTTGGAACTCAACCGTAGAGGGCATGAGCATGGGGGTTCCCCTGCTTTGCTGGCCTCACATGAGAGATCAATTCTATGTCAGGACTTGCATCTGTGATGGCTGGAAGGTTGGTTTGGAGTTGAAGCCAAACGAAGATGGGATCTTTACAAGGCATGAAATCAAAAGCAAAGTGGATGAATTGCTCATCAATGGTGGTATAAGAGAAAATGCACTCAAGATTAAGAGGTTGGCTCAGATGAGTTTGTCCAAAGGTGGATCCTCTTCAAAAAATCTGGAACAATTTGTCGCCGAACTTGTGCTTTGAAGAATGTTTCTGCCACTCTGTTCCTAGTCAAGTTAATGCATCAGCAATAATGGCCGTTTCATAACACGATGGAACATTTTGACTCATGATAGCGGTAATGGGCATTACATCATGGCAAGGACGGAAGCAGGAATTCACAAGAGGATGCGTCAAGATTAAAAAATCATTGAGATTAATTTCAAAACAAGTAAAGTTAGAAGGATGAATGAGGGAAAAAAAAGAGTTTTTGGGGAGTGCAAAATACTTCACAAATATGAAAAAATAAAAAAAATCCAAGGGTCAAAGTGAAGATTTTCAAAATTTCAGGGGTGAAGAAAATCTTGATTTCGTCCCTCCATTGTGTAACAACAGTCGATTTTTGGTTCCCAACTCTCTTCTTTTTTCTTTTTTCTCCTCAAAACACCTTCATCCTTTTTCTTAAAAAAAAAAAAGGTAAGAATTTGAAATTAAACACCCTTAGAACATTAAAAAAAAAAAACAATATATCAAGCTAAAAAACTCAAAAAAAAGTATAAAAACATAAAATTAAATGAGATAAAAAGTTTTTTAAGTCAATATTGAGGTTCAACCATCAAACTTTTTTAATCGAATGGAATATGTTGATACTAAAATTGATTTTTTTAGTAGATAAAATTATTGTAAACCAATAATTTTTTCTCTTTTCCACTATAATCTGATGACTCTCTCTCTCTCATCTCTCAAATCAGAAAATGAAAAATAAAAAAAATAAAGTTTTGGATCAAAACTGAATTTGCTTGAAAATTAAAAAAATAAAAGGATCTAATATTTATAATTTGAAAAGTAAGAGGACTATAATGAATGTTTTGTTAAAAGTATGAAAATGCCACTCATTTCCTATTTCTTTTTTACTTTGATTCTATATCTTTGAATCTTGCTATTTCTTAACAAATTTACTTAAATCAAGCCTAGTATAGTCTTAAAAAAAAAGATCTATAGATGACAAAGAAAATATACCACCGTAGCAATCCCTAATGATTTATATATTGGTAAACAATGGTGTTTTAAACAATATTTTCATTGCTCCTTTAAAAGCTTGTCAATAAGCTTTAAAATGCAATCTGAAAAGGCTAGTTTTAATTTGGTATGAACTCGAGAAACTTGTTATATATTAGATACTAACTTGATTTTTTCTCTCTCTTTCTTTCCTTGTTATTTTTTATATTTTTGTTTTAAATCAATAAACCCATAGTTATAAGATTCAGTTTAATATTTAAATCAATGGATTGATATTAATTCATAGATTGACAAGTTAACTTATTTTTTTTAACCAAAACATCATTTTATATTTTGAAATAAAATAACAAAAAGAATCTATTTGAAATAAAACCTAGTCAAGGCAAAGCTTTGGAACAATAATTTAGGTAGTGATTTGAGAATGTAGTTAAAATTGTGTTTTTAAAAAATTTGAATTTTTTCTGTTGAAAATTAATTTTTTTTATATTTTAAAATAATTTTGATGTACTGATATAAAAAAATTTAAAATTTATTATTTTAATATATTTTTAAATAAAAAAACATTTTAAAAAAATAACTACCATACCATGATACTCTCTTAAATAGAATACTTGTATTAACCTTTAAGTGGGAAAGTTTTATAACACCATGAATCCATTAATTTACTTACTTTAACTAATGAAAAAAAAAATGGACTAAGGAGTCCTGCAATTATGATTTCTTCATTTTCTTATTTTTCAAAAACAAAATTTTCCCCAACTTTTCCCTCCTCTCTCTCCCCTTTCCCTACTCATTGATATAAAGAACCCTCCAGTAACTCCATCAATCACTCCCTCTCTCTATTTCTCTTTATGTCACAATGCAAGACTTCTTGGGATCAGTTAGGAGATCAATAGTATTCCGTACACCCCCACAAGATCATAATCCCAATCAAGAAACCAATTACTGCAGTCCAAACAATCCATTAACTTCAACATTAGTTGACAAATTAAATAACTGCGTTCGTAAATCAAAAATCTTTAACAAACCCACTTCTCCGTCTTCACTTCCAATGCCTCCTCCGATCCGGTACCGTAAAGGGGAGTTGATTGGTTGTGGTGCATTTGGCCATGTTTATATGGGCATGAATCTTGATTCTGGAGAGCTTTTAGCGATAAAGCAGGTTACTTTTCATTTGATTCTATCTGGGTTTTTGTTTATTTTGAGTTTTCAGTGGGTTTCTCGAAATGGGTTTTGGTTAGTTTTTATATTTTAACTGTGGGTTTTTGAGAGCTTGATTTTTTTGATGTGTTTTTGTTGAATTTTGGTTTTGGGTTCTGATTTTGAAATGGGGTTTTGCTGGTTTAAGGTTAAGTATGATTTTTTGGGCTATGGGTTGGGGTCTGATGCTGAAATGGATTTTGGAGACTTTCAAGTTTGATACTTTTCACACTTATTCTGATTTTGGGTTGATTAATATTGGCTTTAATAATTGTGACTCTGGTTTTTCATATTTGGTAATTGGTAGTGATCGATTCATAGTTGGGATGGAGTCTGTTACTCTTGCACTTTTTTTTTTAATTGTTGATAGGTAGTATCTGTGTTGATGTTAAACTTGACTTCGGAAAGTGTTCTTTCAGTTATTCTGAAAATGACGGGTTTGGATGTGATTTTGAGTCTCTTTTCCTTGCTTGTTATTTCTTAGGTTTTGATTGCAGCTAATGGAGCTACAAGAGAGAGAGCTCAGGTATGAATCTAAAACAATTAGTTGAATCTGGTTCCTCGAAATAGTGAAGTTAGTGCTTTAGGATTCTGATTATTTCAGGCTCTCTGAAGAATGAAAATCTATTCAATCAAGCATTATAATATTTAAGATTAGTACGCAAGTGGTTAGCTTCATTGTATTAGGAACAAGGGGGAGGATTATTTCCTGTTCCTTTTATATTGAAGGATTGTTGTCCTGTCTTATGCTGCATTTTTTGCGAGGAAGAATTTATGTGTTCTATGGGTTTCCTTAAACCAGAAAATGACATCAAACAGCAAATAATATTTGTTGTGCATGATTGGGTAAGGGAGCTTGAATTTGGCCAATTTTCATGCACTTAGAAACCTAAACATTCAAATGTAATATGAAGTTTATTATTCCAGAATTATGTAGAGATGGTGTAAGTATGGTAGTTGTTGTAATAGACTCTCTCAATGTCAATATTAGAAAAATCTGTCTTAGTTCACTTGGTTGTTGCTATAAGTAGGCTCACATCAGAGAGCTTGAGGAAGAAGTGAAGCTTCTACAGAATCTCTCCCATCCTAACATTGTTGTGAGTATTGAGACTGGTCTTCTGTTTATTAACTGAACTGATGAAGTTTACCACAGTTCTGACATTGCAAGTCATTTCTGGTCCTCAGAGATATTTGGGTACAGTTAGGGAGGAGGAAACCTTAAATATTTTGCTTGAATTTGTCCCGGGTGGATCAATATCATCTCTTTTGGGGAAATTTGGATCCTTCCCTGAGCCAGTAAGTCTTCGATTCTTTGCCAACTGAGCTTGTTCATACTACGTGACTTGGGCTAATCATGCGTGTTAATTTGAACAGGTTATAAGAGCCTATACCAAGCAATTATTGCTGGGGTTGGAGTATTTACATAACAATGGAATTATGCACAGAGACATCAAGGTAGCTTTGAAGTTTAAATTTCCTTCCCTTGATGCTACATGTGAGAAAAGGTCTTTAGCCTTTTTCTCTTATCTTTTTTTTTTGGAGCAATGACATGTCTTCTTCATGTACTCCTAGGGAGCAAACATTCTTGTAGATAATAAAGGGTGCATTAAACTTGCAGATTTTGGTGCATCAAAACAGGTCGTTGAGCTGGTATGCACATGGTTGATCCACTGTCTACCTTGTTCTTTATGTTGTAGGAAGTATTTCCTAAAATCACTTCTAATATTTATATCCAACTAATTAAGACCTTTGTCACTGTAGGCAACTGTTTCAGGGGCCAAATCGATGAAGGGCACGCCATACTGGATGGCTCCTGAAGTCATTCTGCAGACGGGGCATGGCTTGTAAGGACAATTAAGTTCCTCTGAAATTTTACATGATTACATTATTCTTAGAAAAGTATGGTACCCTCTGAATTAGGTCCCGGATTTCCTTTTTTAGGTTTTTGTTTTCTACATGTTGACAGGAAAAAAGCATTTATTGATAGAAAGACTGGAGAATTTAGGTTTAGAAAGATGTGAAGCTGAAAAATGAACAAGAGGAAGTATAAACTTAGTTATAGATATGTTTCTGAGAGCTGACATTAAATGGTACAAATTACATTGTTTTAAAAAGTCCTGGAATCTTAAGAGGCCTTGGATGTGCCTGCTTAGTCCAGATCATTGCTTTTGCTAAAGTGTACGTATATTCTTAAAGACAGCTGTCTTTTTCTCTACCCGTGTGTATCTCCTTGTGCCAAAATCTATTATGATTTTGTCAGGGCATTTACCTCTCATATCCATTTTACTATATAAGAAACAGAAAATAATTTGCATGAGTTATGAAGGACTGGGGAAAAAACGAGTCATGAAGAAAGTTGTAGCAATGAAAGCAAAGTGCCATGCATACCTATTAATATAGAAAAAACCAATCGTTTTATAAAATCACAGAATCCAGAAGCTTCTTGCGGTTGAATTTCACTAGAATATCAAACAAAATTGTCTTGGCATTACCTCTGTTCCAATAAAATAATTTCTATTGGACATTAGATGACGTGACATAAATATTGAAGGATCTAGTTGCAGAGCTTATATTCTAGATTATTGTGATCTGTTTAATCCAGAAGCTTCTACAGCTAATTTTCCACCATGTGTGCCATATGCAAAAACATAAAAGGTTTATATGAAGGCTTTGAAGAGTTTAAGTGAAATCATGGTATTTGAATTTTGTGGTCTGTGCATAATGTATCTAAGTGCTTCTTCATCTATAAGTAACATGATAAGTTGGGATTTTTTCTTGATTGTTTAAATTATAAAACTGAACCTTACTGATATACTATAAAACAATTCCCTAGCTCTGCTGATATATGGAGTGTTGGATGCACAGTCATTGAGATGGCCACTGGAAAGCCTCCTTGGAGCCAACAATACCAAGAGGTACCTAATTTTCTAGCTCTTGAGCATATGTATATATGGTATTCCATAAGGTGCTTTCCAATATATTTCACTGAAAATGTTTCTGTTAGGTTGCCGCACTCTTTTATATAGGGTCGACGAAGTCTCATCCGGAAATCCCTGGGCATCTCACTCCAGAGGCCAAAGATTTTCTGCTCAAGTGCTTGCACAAGTACTGTTTCTGTTGCCTTTTTCGCTTTTATTTTGAGCAATATCGATATGAGATTTACAATGACTTAGATGCTTCATCCTTTGGGGTTTAGCTCTCATAATGTGAAATAGGTGGGTAGTGATTATGAACATCATAAGTTCAAATCCTATCAACAAAAATTGCGGGTTGCATTCTTACTTTAAAATAAACATTCAACCCTCGGATACAATTAGTACGCCCACTAATGTCTTTTTCCTCCTGAATCTCATTGGCATGTAATTTTTAATGCAGGGAACCAAATATGAGGCCAGAGGCATCTCAATTGCTGCAGGTGATTTTAATGTTATTTACTGTCTTTTATTTATTTGAGCACATTGTAGGTAGGGGCATCTTTTATGTTCTAATACATTTGTTTTATTGCTGGCTAGTATTTATCAACATTTCATTACCCTAAATTGTTCTTAAATGCAGCATCCATTTGTTACTGGGGAGATGGGCGCATCTGATCATGTTATTCATAGTCCAGTCATGGTTGGTATAGTTGGACCTGATTCTGTACTCTGATTTTCATGCATTCTTTGATTTCATGTTTTTAATGGAAGACCGTTACCTTCAGGAACATTCTGGAATTCCTTTGCAGTTATACACCACTAACCCTGAAACCATGTAAGTACCTTTGTATATTTTTCCTTTCTGTATTAATACATTGAATGTGCTGAACTTGTAGAGGTTTCTTAAAATATCAAAAAATTTTGTTGCCAGTCAAATGCCATCTGCCCATGACTCAATGGATGTCTGTAATTTGGGTAGTCTAGGCTGCTCAATTGATCTGAAGAAACTGTCTGAATGTAAGGATGCATGGGAAATACCAAACAGCAATGATGACATGTGTCTGATAAGCCATGATTTTTCTATAGATGAAATAAAGCTCAATTCTCGTTTGAGTTCTAATGACTTCAATAAGGTGAGAAACTGCTTTGAAATCATTCCCATTGCTGGTGTAGCTTTTTAATCATCTGGCAGCTTCATTATTGTACAGTTTATTGAAAATTGTGCTTTGTTTAGAGTTCTGATCCCAAATGTGAGCTGTCTGGAGAGTGGAGGTGCAAATTTGATGAGAGTCCAGAATTGGAACAAGCAGGAAGCAAAGTGGACACTGGTAAACCTGTTCAAGTGGACCAAAATATTTCATTTTCCTGTGGGGCATCGCTTTCTGAGGATGATGAGGAACTTACTGAGTCAAAAATTAGAGCTTTTCTTGGTGAAAAGGTGCTACTGCTTATCTCTGATGTTGAAAATTATCCATTTCCTTCTGTTGTTTGGATCTGGATTTACAGCATCTTGATATTCAACTGTAATTTTATTTCTCAGGCTTTAGAACTGAAGAAACTGCAAACACCTTTATATGAAGAGTTCTATAACAGTTTGAATGCATCTTTCTCTCCAAGTTATGGTGGAAGTTCACGTGATGAAACTCCTCCAAATTACTTGAAATTACCTCCTAAAAGCAAGTCACCCAGTCGGATCCCAGTTGGAAGTCCATCTACAGCATCTGATGCTGTTAGTACTGGAAGCCCTGGGAGTAATAGACGTGCATCTAATGTTGGCAATGCAAGTGATGAAGCTTCAGAGGACAATTCATCCCCTCGGAGCAATGACCGGAAAGGGCTTCAAGTTGATGGTCAGCCAGAAACAAGTAGCCCAAGGTTAGCCCATATGTCTCATCCTTAAGCTTGTGCTTCCATGAGTCTCTTTTCAGTGTGAATTAATCTGAAGTGTGATGATTTGCTACTCACAGTGTGAGCTTTTCTGAGAGACAAAGGAAGTGGAAAGAAGAGCTTGACCAAGAGCTTGAGAGAAAGAGAGGTAGAGTTTTCTTGCTTTTCCCTGTGTATTTAAATATCAACTAATTAATAGTACTCTCACATTTCTCAACTCCAATGCTTTTCTGTTTCACGTGCATTCCTGCAAGGATACTGTTTGGGAAATTATCTGCATTGCAGTCACCCGTCTCTGAATTTTCATTATCCGTCAACTGAATTTCTGTTTTGACATTGTGCTTGGTTAACATAGGCGTGGGAATGTGTTTAGATTAGCTTATTAAGTTTTTTCTATGCCGTCTAAAAAACTTGTCTGGAAAAAACAAGATACATGCGAATTCATCTAGACAAGTATATCTGATTTTATTTCCCCACTCCTCATCCCAACCAAAAAAAAAAATGGTAGCTTTGGCAATCACACTTGACTTCTATGATTTTGGATATTATTGCGTGATTGTGAAAACTATGTTTGCAGAGATGATGCGCCAAGCAGCCGTGGGAAGTAAGACATCGTCCCCCAAGGATAGAGCCTTGGGTCGGCAGAGAGAGCGGACAAGATTTGCATCTCCAAGCAAATGATTGCTTGCCTAGGCGGATTCCATGTTTCCCCTTAAGAGCTTGAATGCAAGGCTTGCAGTTTCATTAGGAGTGGTAAAAATATGGCTCAGTGTGGAAGGTTTGCCAGATGTGTGAATACTGCAGCAATTTTCTCATTGTTGAGCCTGAATGGTCTTTGTTATATTGTACCATATAGAGAGCACCGTTGAAAAGAGTGGTAATGTTTGGAGATAATATTTGTTTCTCCTACTTTTTGAGGGTGGAGTGAATGATACATGCCTCTCAGGTTTGTAACATCAGTGTACAATAATCATATTGAGTGAAATATTCATAAGCTTCTGCAATTTTGCAACACCTTCTTCTACCTCCTTGTGTACTTCTTTTGATCTGGCAACAACACCTTATTATTCATGCAGCTTCGTAAATTTGACAAAGAGAAGGCTTATCGTAACTGTAATTCCATCTGGGATGGAATGTCCATGTGCAGTGCCGTCTGACATGGCCCAGGGTCGGGTTACGGGTTGGCTCATCAACCTACTGTTTTTTTTTTAAAAAAAAATTCAGTTTCAAATGAAATCTAGTTAGAGCTAAGTTTTATAATTAAGGATTTAGATTTATTCTTTGTAGTCAATATGTGACTGACAGCTACACTGAAATTTCAGAGTAAATTATCCTTAGTCCCTCGGTTTGACTCTTATCATTACTTTAACACCTTCATGTTTGAAAATTATAATTTAGTTCATTGGCTCTTAGTGAAGGTTCTTGTTATTTGAGACAATCGTAATAATTATTTTTTAAAATATTTTTTATTTAAAAATATATTAAAATAATATATTTATTTTTATATTTTAAAAAATTATTTTTGAGATTACCACATTAAAATAATTAAAATATATATATAAATGTTTTTTAAAAAATTAAATTTAAAAAAAATGCTATTTGAGCCGGGTTCCCCCTCCCCAAACAGTCAGTGCCTTAGAGAATGGTCCCCACCCACATCAGGTTGGGCTAAAGAATAATTTATTTGAAAATTTATGATTTCTGTGGATTCTATTAGACAACGAGAATCCATTATCACCTTGATGAAATACCTCAAGAATCAACAACGTATTCACACTTGTTTGTAATATAAAAGAATCAACTATGGACATTGATAGTGTCTGAAATAGAATCCTCAATCTTCAAACAAACCAAAGGAAAACTAACACCACTCAAATTCTCCCCAGTGAGAACCGTCTCGGTGTTGCTATTGGACGCTGTTTCAGTCCACTCATTATTAACCCATCACTCTTCAGCACAATTTTTCTGCCTTTCAATGGAGACACCAATTTGTTGGCCAACCTTGAAGGTGAAAATGATCGACGCAACTTCGATGCAGTTGACAACTTAGGTGATTTCCTGCTTAAGTTTGTAGGTCTTGTAGGTGATTTCCTGCTTAAGTTTGTAGGTCTTGTAGGTGATAGGGAACAGACAACTGGTGGGTTCTTGATCTTTACTTGGAATTTTGAACCTGATGGAGGGGACTTAATCAAGAACTTATGTGGGGTTGTCTGCTTTTTGTTTCTTGCAATCACTGGAGACCTTGTCTTGCAAAACTTTTGCTGCTGTGTAGAATCTGTAGAAAGGAACAAAGGGTTTGGAAACAGTACTGTCTTTTTAGCCCATGGCCTATTCCTAGGAGACACTCTGTTTGCCAAATACCGAGCATTTTCTTTATCCACTTCACTCTTCTTAGGAGGTGAAACCTTGAAGTTAATACGCGATCGAGCTCTTAAAAGACATGGAGAATCGGATTCTGATCGAATTGACTGTAATTTAGTTTGCTTTTCCTTCTTCCTTCTGGATTTGAGTTCAGTGTCTTCAGGGTGAGGCCTTTGTTTTCTCTGTTGGGTCACTGGAGTTTTGGGGTCTTCAAGGGTAGATTTCTTGGTTTTGCAAGCAACAGCTGCAACAATTTCTCTTGCAAATTGGCTTGCTTGTAGAATCTCTCCCACTGTTTCACCTACTAGCATTGCTGGTAAAGACATTCGCCGCCATTCGCCTGCATAAAACATTCAAGTCATTCGGACTGTTCAATTAGCAATTGTTAGGTACTTCAAATTTTCAGAAAAGAAATGTCTTTACAACATAATCACAGGCAATAACTGAAATCAATGAGAAAGAGAGATACCTATTGAAGTTGCTGGCAGCTTCCCCACTGGAGATTTCTTAGGGGCAGTACTCTTGGTCCTTCAAATTGGTAAAAGTAGAAGACAACACATTTTAGGAAATCTTCATAGAAATGAACAAGAAGAATCAAAATTTAAAATTTTGATCACAGCTAATTCCTAGTTTACCTTAAAGATTCTTGCTTGCACCTAAGACTAGTTCTTAGATACCCTCTGGTACTTCTAGGACTGAGACTAACCCCATCTATCACCTTATTCCCACCTGCCACTGTGTATTGAAGCTCTTGCAATCTAGCCATACATCTTTCCACCTTCACAGAATTTACAAAAAACAAAGCAAACCCATTATTCTAGTGGAAGAGGAACATATATAATCAAAACCCCAGTTTCAGAAAAAGAAAGTTCTGTGCTTGGTCGCTGAGAAAAAAAAAAGGAAAAGAAAAGAGCTTTAGGACTAAAAATGACTGAAAATCTGAAAATTCTCAGATAACCAGAGTGATCCAAGCTAATGCACCAAATTTGTAGACCGAGAAGTAAGCTTATTGAAAATCAAAGACCCAGACTTGAAAATTCTCTCATCTTTTTCTCCAGTTTTCTGGGAACCACACATCCAAAAAGAAAAAGGAGAGGTTGGTGGGTTTGTACCGTATTTTGAGCTAAAAAATATGTACCTTCTTTACAGTTTCTCTGAGTAAAACTGGGTTGAGAGGAGCCACCATTTTCCTCTGCTCTGGTGGGGTTCTTGCAACCATGATTGCTAACAAACTACACAAGTGGGTCTCTAAGCTCTCTCTCTAAATACCCATTGAACCAAAGACTTAAAAAATGGGGGACAGTTACAAAATTTGGGTGTGTTCTTTACCCAAAAGTCTCTCAGAAGTGCTTGCTTCCTTTTCTTTGCACATTTTCGAAGTTCAGAAGTCAAAACTGAAAGACTTTAGGGCCTATAATAACGGATATGTCCTCCAACGGTCTAATCAATCCTCAAAATAAACGTATGCAAACGGCTACTTTTGCTCTCAGTTTAAAATGATAAAGGGGTATATAGCTATCATATTTATTTATTAATAGATGTATTTTTCATATTTTTTTTTAGTTTAATGTAAGTATCCGGACCAGTTTGGGCACACCTCGATTAATTTCACGGGTTCTGAAGTTAACGACCATGTAAGCTTCCAGTGGCCATCATATGAACAACCACAGGGTTCGAACCTGAGACCATAAATGGAGTAAACTTCTTGATCCCAAGCTCTTACCACTGGATCACCACCTAAATGGTTGTATTTTTCATAATTATTAAACCCATCAGGTGAGTTCACTTGGCCAATTTATAACTCAAGATTTAACTTAAACTAGATTTTAATTTAAATGTGTTTTGACATTGACTCCATCAATTTATATCAGCAGCTTAACAATGTTAAAATTAATATTTTTTAAAAAAATAAAAAAATATTATTTTAATATAAATTTTTTTGATCCAAATTAATCTAACAAAATGTAAATTGAAATTTTTATTGTCTCAATCTCATTCCAGGCCTGCTAACTATGGTATTTGTTTTCTTTTAATATTAATAACAGCTTAGCACAATCCAAATAGATAAGAGTGAATCGGCACATGTTTCCTAGCTTTAAATATTAAAGAGAAATTTTCATAATATTTTTAATTTTTTAATATTTTTTATAATTTTATGATATTTCTTATCATAATTTATCCAAATATATTTAAACTAAGTCAAAATCATACATGTAAGAATGAAATAATAAATCATATTTCATGCATGATAAATTCTAATATTATTCTCACACTGGTTTTAATTTAATTATCTTCCAAGTTCTACATTTTGTATTGCTAAATATTAATGTAGCTAATTTTTTTGTGATTTTTTTTTTGTTCGAGTAGCTTTTTTTATTTGTAAATCATCATAATTTTCTATTTCAATATTTATAACCACCATTTTATTATCATTCTTATCACTCCACTACTAACACTATCTATATACACTACCAGAAATACAAATAGAAATACTGATATAAAAAAATATCATCAATAAATTATGATGATATTTATTAACAAAAAATTATGTCATTGTTTCCATCGATATTCCCCTACGACAATGTTCTATCAATGAATATCGAGAGAATTACAGGTGAAAATCAAGAAATAAAAAAAATAAGACAGGTATTCCCTCATTATTTTTGCCAGAAAATATGACATGTTATTATTATAGAAAGAATTACCGATGAAATATATCTGTTAATGAATTTATTGGTAATATTTAAATTATAACCTTCTAGGTCTCCTCTCCCCCTCCTCCATTTCTTCTTCTTTCTTTTTTTAATTCAAACACAAAATAATTCCATTTTAAGGAAGAAGTTGTTTAGAAAAATTTAATGTTGAAAAATCAAAAGAAATATAAAGTCATGTTCCTTGTTATAGATAAATTATTTATCTCATTGTTTTTTATTTATCCAAATTATATATTCTAAAAATATGATGATTAATAAGATTTTATCTCTTCATTCTTGCCAGTTTAATTCAAAATGAAGGAGGATAAAGGTTTAGAGGTAAGGGGTAGAATATAAGATAATTAATTTTCGCATAATTCTATGTTCAATACTTGGTGGATATAAAACATGCAATAATCCCATTCAATGGATTTTTTTTTTAAATTCAGAACGAATGAAAATTAAAATATAATTTACCCTGATTTGTAATTTTTCTCTATTAAAATTAGGGGTGGCCATCAATTTAAATAGGTTAATTTGAATATAAAAAATCCAATTGAATTGTTTTTTTTAAATGATTTAAACTAAACCAAATAACCGAACTCTATTCAGTTTTATATTATTATTAATAATAAAATTTAAATATTTTAGTTGAGATATTTCTAATAGGTTTTGATTTAATAGAATTTTAATTTATAATAAACCTTAATTCTTTGTTTAGATCGGATTTTGAAACTAAAATCAAACTGAATGAATTTTTTTAAAATATATTTTAATAAAAATTATTTAAAAAATTGAAAACCCATTCAGTTCAATTAATTTTAAGTCAGGTTACATGAATATTTCAGATAATTCGGTTAATTTACCCATGAGAATGATCTATTTACCTCATAATTAGCAATATTTGGGTGGGCTATGATCCTAAATGGGCCATAACCCAAATAAAAAATCCAATTCCAGAATACCCCGAGTCTCGTTGACCCGAGAATAAAACCCTTAAAGGGTTTCCGTTTTGGAGTATTTAAAAACAGTAAAAATATTTAACTATAAAAGGAACCCTAAAATATTCACAGCTTCACACAGACAGCGGCTCCTCTTTTCCACTCTCTAAAGTAAGTTAGACCGAAACATCTTATATTATCATATATGTTTGATCTTTAGAAATATTGGGTTGTCAATGTTTTGTTGAATTGTTGGTTTCTTTTTGCCCCCAATATGCTTATATTTGTGGACTAATAAATGGGTTATGAAAGCTATATCAACCCAATTGTTGATGAAGTTAGTAAAGTTGTTAGCTTTTTTGTGTTAAGGAGGTGCTATGTTTGATATTAAGGTTGTTTTCTTTTTCAGCTTTCTTGTACGGATACGAGGGTTTTTAGTGATCGTTAGAAATCTTGGTTCGATTGAGTGTGTTTGGACTTCAGTGAATTTTTATTTCATTTAATATGAAGGTGGTAGATTGTTTCATTTAAGATGACCCTTTTAAGTTTTGCTTCTGTTTTAGTATTTACTTAAGCAGAGGAGCTGTTTTTTGAGGGAATTCAAAAGGAAATCTAAGTGAAAATTGAAGACTGGGGACAGATTGTGAATTGGCATTAATTTATATTATTTTTTCTGATTCAGTTTCTAGGATAAGTTGGCTATGTTTCGTTTATGTTTGATTGCTTTGTGTGGACTATTAATAATGTATCTTTTGGTTTGTTTGTTATTGTTTTGTGTGCCATTCTTTGCTGCCAATCTAAACTCAGAGTTCTGTTTATGAAATAGGAGCTACAATCTTGGACCACTTTCTCATATACTGATGGTGGAGGAGACAGTAGCTGAAGCCATTGAGGCTAACCTGGAGAGAGCTGACTCAGCTACCGTGGACATGGATATGGTGGAGGATGTGGCAGAAAATGGTGTGAAGCGAGCTCGAGAGGGAGAGGAGGAGGAAAACGAAGATCTATTGAAGAAGCAGAAGGTGGATAAATCTGTGGAGGAAGAGCGGTTGGAGAAGCTTGAAGAAGAGGGAAGGGAGAGGGAGAGGGAGAGGAGAAGGAAGAGAAGAAGGAAGAGGAGGAGAAGTCTGGACCGGTCAGCTTGGGTCCTAAGAGTTTCGGATCAGCAGTGGAGATGTTTGATTATTTCTACAATTTCCTCCATCAGTGGCCTCCCAATATTAAAGTCAACAAGTATGAGCACATGGTGCTGGTGGACTTGCTTAAGACTGGTCACTCAGAGCCTGACAAAAAGATTGGTAGTGGCATCCAAGCTTTCCAAGTTCGGTTTCATCCAAGGTTTAAGAGTCGGTGCTTATTCCTAATTAGGGATGATGACTCTGTTGATGATTTCAGCTTTAGGAAGTGTGTGGATCACATACTTCCGCTGCCCGAGGACTTGAAAGTAAAATCTGACAACTTTCTAGGTGGAGGTAAGGGTCACGGAGGGAAAGGTGGTCCTGGTGGAAGAGGTGGCCGAGGCCGTGGCCGTGGTTATGGAAGAGGTGGTAGATCAAGGAACTGATGAATCATAGAAGACAATTGAGGATCACATGTTTTTCTTCTTATTGTCTAGCTAAGCTATTCTCTCCGATCCAAGTTTTGACTGTTAAATTCTTATAGTTTAATGCCTTTTCATGTGGCCTTAGAGATCGTCTGTTTTTGCCGCTTCAATTTATTACTTGTCCGAGCTGTTCCTTTTGCTCTACTGTTTTCTTTTATCTCTTTCCTTACCTTTTCTGTGTGGGTGGTGTTGGGGGGTTGTCATGTTCTGATCTATCTATCTCTGAAAAGGAGTAATATGTTGCGGACTGCAGTTAAAATATATACATGAAGAAGGGCAAATATATATCCAGTTGCTGCTGCTGCTACTGCTACTATCCAAAGAAATAAATAGAAATACAAAAATAAAAAAGGAGGAAGTTTCTTTGCTTAGGAGCAATTCTTTGACAAGCAGGCTTAAAGTGGCAACTTCAGTGATGCGGGTTAATTAGGTAATGTCAATTAAATGAGGGACCCAAACAAGAAATTTGTTTGTTTGGGGTCCAATTTAAGAATTGGGTAATAAATTGGGTCTACTTTGTCCTTTGCACAAGATTTTATTAATCCTTTTTGTACTACTTCTAATTTTTATAAGGTGAAGTGGGTATAAAACATAAATTGAATGTCCTCATTTTTAATTGTCATTACGTTTCAAAATATACTAAGAGATTTATAATACTAGAATAATAATCAATAGATATCATTTTTTTTAAAAAAATCTTTCCTGGTGTCAATCTGACTAGATTTAGATTGTGTTTGATTGTGTTAATCGATTCATAAGTCAATACTTCAGATCAATCGAGTTTAACCAGATCAATATTTTTCTTATTTAAATTGAAACTTGATATGTAGTCATATTTAAGTCACAAGTTTCATGAATTAACTTATTAGATCGAGCTAGATTTAACAAGAATTTATAATGATACTAACTTTATTACATTTTGTGTGTAATAACTCACTTGGCACATACCTTGCCTCCCAAGATTCTAGTTTGAAGACATTTTAAAAGAAGAATTGATGGCGGTAAAGGGATTCCACAAAATGAAAATAGACGAAGGAAAAGATCATGTAAAGTAAGTTCATTTGCAACAGAGACCCTGGAAACTTATATTGTCAAATTCTCAATAAAATCTCTTCATATTTATCCTCATCTGAAGATTATCAAATTATAATCGGGACAACTCACAAATGGCTAGCAAAACAGTAGAAGGACATAAACTAATATCGTTCATGCAGTATAATTCCCTAATTAGCAGCAAACTCAGGGACATCACTGCTGACCACCCTTCCCATTTCCACCCGCCCCAGCTGCTTGTCCCGCATCTCCACCAGCCTCAGCTTGCTGGGCGGCCGGTCCAGCACTCTCATAGGCAGCCTGCAGAACACGATGAATGAGGATTAGTACTGGCAATTTAGAAGTGATATATATGTAAATGATGTGAATTTGCAGAGGAACGTACCCTTTCCATGATCAAGTTTAGGACTCTGCTTTCTTCTTCATAAACAAACCAGCAATTAATTATATCACCAGCAACAAAGCCATTGCCAGTAACAATCACACCCCAACCACTCGTGCACAGTGACATTGTTCTATTACCGGACTTGAAGATCACAGGTTCTGATAAAGCTGGTGTATGCAGTATGGTCCTAACTACTTGATCTTTAAAGCCCTGTAGATAGTCCTTTGAAGCTTGTCCCATAAGAGTTAAGCCATACTTGATATCTGAAGCAGTTAATATCTTCGTAAACAAATGATGCAGCTGACCTTCTGGGTAATTTTTAATGAGATTTGGCACTGGTTTTGCCATGTTCTTCTAAATTCCAAGTCTTTGAAAGATGGCAAATTGGCAACACGATATTGTAGTGTTTGTAGGAGTTAATTCTATGGGGGATTAAAAACCTACTTGAGCATTTCCATGTACAAACTAATTGATAGGGCAAATAAAACTCATGAGTCATGCATAATATATGTAAAAAAAATAAAATAAAAAAATAAAATTCATATGATTTAATGCTCATCCACTCAAGGTATGCTACCATGATCACAATTAATTTGTGAGTTGTGAAATACTAGATTAATTTTTAGTGGTTTAATCTTGTAACTAGGTTGATGGAGCTCTAATACAAATTAGACAATGCATACAAAATTAACACAAAAAACTAAGAGAGCTTGTAGTTTTACTCTTTAAAATTTACTGTTCATGCTCTCACAAAAAATCTGATTATATTTTTGCTTTTTTTACATTTTGGTCCCTCAAGTTTTTCAATTAGATCACTGTACTTTTTTTCTTTTCATATGCATCATTTAAAGTTGAGCTTTTGCCGTTTTACGTGCTTGAATATGTTTTTTTTTTTTTTAATGCTTTCTTGATGTGTATTTAAAATTTATTATTCATGCTCTAAATATGCTGAACATGTCGGCTTTCCAACCTAGCTCCATATGCTTGATTCTGTTTTTTTTTTAAAGAGATAAATAACCTATCATCTGCCCCTTCTAATATAAGAAAAAATATTTTTTAAAATAAAAATACATTTTTAATTTCTTTTCACATTAAATCATCATAAAAACCTTTGTAAATAACCTATCAATCTCAAAATACCTCAAAAACCAAAATCAATGAAAAAAAAAATCAAACAAAGAAATTGACCTTCTTCTTAGAAATATTGAGAGAAAAAATTATTATTATCAAATTTTTTTCTTTAAATAAAACTCGTTGATATTAAAAATTAAGTTTTATTACTGAAAAGTAGTTAAATAATTTTTTCTTTCGTTGTTGTTTTCAGATAAATTTATCTTTTTATTTTCTTTCAAGTTAGGATGTTTATCATAATTTCAAGTTAAATTTAATCTATTTAGACATTAAAAAGATTCAATTGAAACAAAAAAACCAAAAACCTAAAAAGAAAACGTTGAGAATGAAGCTCCATCATAAAACCGTAATCTTTTAGTATTATTTATAATATAATTATAATTATCATACCATCCAAGCATTCGATTTGGATGGATTTAAAATATTAAAGTCACTAATGAAATCTGTAAAGTAGAAACAATATACTGGAAATATTCCTATAAAGATTGCAAGCAGAACCCAGAAAGTCTACCCTACCAAAGTTTCAATCAAATCCGACTGAATCTAAATTAATTTTCTACAGAAACCACAAATTATCACCAAGTGCTACGTAAATCGATCAGAATCGGGTTTCTAGCAGCAACAAGTGCTCCTTATTATCTGGGAGTGGCATGCAAGACATCAGCATGCCTTAGTAGAAGGACATAAACTAATATAATCAATGCAATATCATTCACTAATTATCTGCAAGCTCAGGGACATCACTGCTGACCACCCTTCCCATTTCCACCCGCCCCGGCTGCTTGTCCGGCATCTCCACCAGCCTCAGCTTGCTGGGCAGCCGGTCCAGCACTCTCATTGGCAGCCTGCAGAACACGATGAATGAGGATTAGTACTGGCAATTTAGAAGTGATGTGTTAATTATACGTAAATGATGAGAATTTGCAGAAGAACGTACCCTTTCCATGATCAAGTTTAGGACTCTGCTTTCTTCATCATAAGCAAACCAGCAATTAATTATATCGCCAGCAACAAAGCCATTACCTCTAACAATCACACCCCAACCACCCTGGCACAGTGACATCATCCTATCACAGGACTTGAAGAACACAGGTTGGGATAAAGCTGGTGTATGTAGCATGGTCTTAACTCTTTGATCTTTAAAGCCCTGTAGATGGTCCTTTGAAGCTTGTCCCATAAGTATTAAGCCATACTTGATATCTGAAGCAGTTAATATTTTCGTAAACAAATAACGCAGTTGATCTTCTGGGTAATTTTTAATGAGATTTGGCACTGGTTTTGCCATGTTCTTCTAAATTCTAAGTCTTTGAAAGATGGCAAATTGGCAACACAATATTATAGTGTTTGTAGGAGTAAATTCTATGGAGGAATAAAAATCTACTTGAGCATTTCCATGTACAAACTAATTGATAGGACAAATAATACTCATGAGACATGCATATTATATGTAAAATAAAAATTTCATATGATTTAATGCTCATCTTTTTTTTAATATAATTTTGCATAATTTTTTTTATTAATTTTTAATATAATTTTTTGAAATTAAACATTGTTTTATTTTTTTATTGCCTAGTCATAATTATAACAGGATGGTTTTTTTGTTTTCCGATTGAGATTTACATTTTGTATAGTTCTAAGTTTTTATTTAGAAAACCATTATTCTAATTAAAAAGATTATTGAGTATCACAATTTGTTTCTTCTAACATGTTGGAATATATTTATGCTTTCAAGAAACTTATTGATAGATTAAAAATTTTCAGATTCATAATGTTATGAATTTGAATCCAGCTATATCTTCCCGGACTAAACTTAAATAGTGTTTGACATTGCATCAATTATATTTTAAATTGTTTTTCGCTTGAAAATAATCAAAATGATATTTTTATTTTTATTTTTTAAAATTTACTTTTTACATCAACATATTAAAATAATTCAAAAACACTAAAAAAAGATTAATACCAAACCCGCCTAAATCTTTACTTCCTCCGTAAACACACCAGCAAAGAATTATACCACCAGCGATTAAGTTGTTAGTTGTCATTAAAGCAACCCAATTTAATTTTCCTTTAACATTGATTTGGCAACCCTGCCAGCCGGAAATCTAACCTAGACAGGGCTTGTTTTTAAACTAGATTGAAGGTTTAATAGTTAAATTTGAATGATCCGACCAAACCCAAGCAAGGCCTTACTCCGAAACATCATTTTAGTTGTTCTTTTAAGAAAATAAGTAAACAACCTGTGTTATTTTTTTGAGTTGACTTCACCGACCCGCAATGAGCCAAGAATGATAACTATGATCCTGAGGCGTCGGCCTGAACAGCACATGAGCGGTTATAGCTGGTGTAGACAATTTGGTCTCAACATTTTGATCTTTAAACCCTTGTAGAAGAGACTTTGAATCCGGTCCCATAAGTGTGAAGCCCTGTGTTGTATCCAGTTAATGTTTTCAGAAACAAATAATGCAGTTGACCATCTTGTGGATAAATTCTGAACGAGTCCCAGAACAGGAAAATCTTGATCTGGATTTGCCATCTAATGCTATTCGTTGATTTTGAATGATCACAGAGATACGTGCCTGCTTTTTTAATTGAACAATTGTGTTCTTTCATTGAAACTAGCCATGTCATTCAATGTTAATCCACACTCGTATGATCACAACCAGTGCATGAGAAATTAGAATAATCATGCTGTTCATAATGTTCAACAACTTGTGTCACAATGATTTTTATGCAATTCTTTCATTTTCGTCTAAAAGACTCACAATACTCTTGTCACTGATATCAAACCATCTGATCTCTACTGATAGACTCCCTGACACACCAGTATCATTTCTAAGCCATGGTTTCGAGTATGGAAAAGTAGATTCCATCATCCACATGAGGTAACAACGACAAGGTTAATTCAAACCATAAATATCATGCATGCATATGAACGAAAATGGATCTGTAAATTGTTCGAAAAAACTTCGAGATGCAATTTCTTGTTATCGTGCAAATAAAACAATATGGAAATTAGTAGTATATGCAACTATGAGATAAAATTAAAAAAACATAAAATAAAAAGAATCATATGCTAGGATGTAAAGACCAAAGCAAGTCATTGGTTTTCCTTTTCTTTCCTTCTATTACCGACACTCAATCTCAAATTTGACAACAGTACGATGAAAAATAAAAAAAAAACAGGTGACCCACCAAATCTCACTTACAGGGTAAAGCAGCAAATATGGCATTATTCTTGAGGGTGGAGCAACTAGTGGCAGTCGGCGTATACAAAAGAAAGCAGCACTAGCACATTTGAAGATTTTTGCATTTTTCATCTCTGCTTTCCGATCACAGCCTTCCCAGGTAAAGTCAACATGACCACTTGATTTCACAGCTGCGAGCTATTAGCAGCAAAACTAATCATGTTCTGAAACGGTACATGCTTGTCATTTGTAGCTCAAATTTACCTTTCAATAACACGTCGGCTATTTCTAAATTCACCAGGATCCTTGTCCATATTGTATTCTTGCGACCTTCCTCCTTGCCGTTTTCTAAATCCTTCTCGTTTTGGTCCATTAAAATTCCGTGAATCACCACCTGCATTGTCCATTTTCCACCCAGAACGGTCATTGCTTCGAAATCCTCTGCTTTTACCATGAGGACCTGGTGATGATCTATCGAAATCATCACTCCAAGACTTTCTTCTGTCACCACCTGCATCATCCATTTTCCACCTAGAACGGTCATTGCCTCGAAATCCTCTGTTTTTACCATGAGGACCTGGTGATGATCTATCAAAATCATCACTCCAAGACTTTCTTCTGTCACCACCTGCATCATCCATTTTCCACCCAGAATGGTCATTGCCTCGAAATCCTCTATTTTTACCATGAGGACCTGGTGATGATCTATCGAAATCATTACTCCAAGACTTTCTTCTGTCACCACCTGCATCATTCATTTTCCACCCAGAACGGTCATTGCCTTGAAATCCTCTATTTTTACCATGGGGACCAGGTGATGATCTATCAAAATTATCACCCCAAGACTTTCTTCTATCACCCATCTTACCATTCGTTCTCATCTCATTGTCTCTCACAAAGTCATTATCACAATCCCTAAAATTGTTATCTCTTCTACCAAATCCAGTTTTGTTACCTCCCGACTTATTTCTCCAGGAACGCCGATCATTGCCATCGGATTCTGAACCAGAAATGGAAGCATCTTCCCAATCAGAATTTCTCTCATTTCTTCTAGCAGAACCCTTTGTTCTCTGTTTCCTCTGGCGGGAACCAAAATCATCATCCACATCAGAATCAAGCTCAAGTTCTTCGTCTGACCCAAAACTTAATCCCTTGGAAGGGCCCGTTGGGCCTCTACCTCTATTTTTGTGTCTAACATCAGCAACATGACTGGATTTCCATTTCGGATGAACTGAGTGCTCTTCATCTGAATCAATACCCAGTTCGTTCCCATCAGAGCCAGAGAAAGTTGCTCTTTGACTCCTGGGCTTTGATGGCTTAACAGAAGGATTTGTCATGAGCCGGCTGCCCAAATTGTCATCAGAACCTCCATCACCTTCCAATTCAGAAATCCCTTGATCAGAAAAATTGTTTTGAGAAGTCTTCCATGCAGGTTTATTATTTTGGGTATCTATTTCATAACTGTTAATATCATCTTCATCATCAAAATCATCAAAGCCCCTTCCAAAGCCATCATGCCCAGGATCAGAATATTCTCTTTCATGGACCCTTGAAATTCTTCTGGTTCCATTTAAAGCGTCTGCATTCCGTCCAAAATCTCCTTCCTTAGCTTGACTCTCCAGAGGCGAGTCTTCAACCATTGATGCAGAATCTGCATGCTCAAAAGCAGCAACATCTGCCCCATCTGATTCATTGTCATCAAAGTCAAAATTCCAGGCATTGGAAACTTCTTGGCGGCTGACAATCTTCTCCGACCTTGTTCTGCTACCATACTGCCTTTCTTCCATTTTATTTTCCATAAATGCATCAGGTGGACGCTTGCAATCACAATGGAAACATGCCATGTTTCTCCTATAATTTAAGAAGTTACACCTGCCATAGCAAAGAGCAAAACACTTCAAAATTTTACCAACAAACTGCACTACACAGAAAATTTTACAAAGAAGCTGCATTATTTTCTAGTATAGAAATGACACAGAATAAGCAGAGACTTATAACCACCACATGATTTGGAAATATGTGGCAACAAAGACAGTAAAGTGGGGAAATACACTAATGATTTGCAATGGAAGACTTACTCTGGGCATTCCCATTCCCCTGGAAGCAACTGTCTCTTGGGCCGCTTTGCATCACATTGTAAGCACACTGCATTCTTGGCAAAATTCATGAAGTCACACCTGAGAAAATATAGGCAGCATTCTTAGCAATAAAGCACTTAGACTATGACAATAATTGTATAGTTGAAAAAATTAGATAATGCTGGTTTTAAAACACAATTTACAACTTGTATTTGTAGTTGAAACAACTAGCTAATTCTGTTCTTAAAACTCTTGAACTTGTCATGACAATTGCATTTAAGATCTTCCTGGCAAGAGTACCACATGTAACTACAGATATTCCAAGGATGCACATAAGATTACCTAGGTTGAACCATAGATTGAGCCAAAAAAGGACAAAACATTCATAGGATTAACTAGAGAGCAGCAGAGAAAAAGAGTACGATAATTTTTCAGAAGTTTCAGAAAATGCCTCAGTGCACCCCCAGATTAGGCATCCGGCAGTCTCACATTAAGAACAAAAAAATATACAACTGCACATGAGGAAGTCATAAACTCATAAAGAGGAACATACTTGGGACACAGCCAATCCCCCCTTTTCATCTCAATGTCATCACGTCCGACTCGTTTCCTGGGAGGAGGAGGAGGTTGCTTCACTTTTGGTGGAGGCCTTTTAATCACTGGAGGGGGGAGATTTGGATCTATTGGAACTGCACCCAACTTTACAACCTCATGAAGTAGCTTACGAACAACAGTTCTAACGGATTTTTGTTTCAGAAGAGACTTATTGGTTACCGATCCATTTATGGATTCAAAACCATGAGCTAAAAGAACCCTCATAAGGTCAATAGTCCGTGCCTCATCCTCTTTATTAGTTACTAGATATCCTCTTTCACATGAGCTCCTCAGACTGCAGTTACTACAGACCTGAAAAACAAAGGCAGTTGTCTTTAAAATAGCCATTGCTAAGCAATCATAAATTTATCGAAGTGCAAATGCATATTGGACTTTCTGGCACAACAACTATCTTTAACTTGAACACCCCGTCCAGCTTATAACATGTTTAGGAAGAACATTATCCTCTTCAAAGACAATAATATGAAAGCATATGAAAAGAACAGTTTACATATTCACTTCCAAGTTTAACAGGTAGAGGATGTGACACATCCAAAAAACAAGGGCACATATACTATGAAGCCCCTGCAAACAATTGTATTGACAGATGAGATTCCAGGAAGGCAAAATTATAAGAGCATGTCACAAGATGTGATTCAAAAAAGAGCCACATGAGATTATATATCATTATTTTAAAGTATGAATAGGTAACTAAGAAGTCTAAGAAAGTATCACTTACATCCCCTTCATCAAGGTGGACATGCTTCCTCAAAAGCTTTGAAGAGAAGACAACCTTCTTGTCCACGCTTGGGCATCCATAGCCTACCAAAATTTGAATATCCTGTCTCGACAATGACCTGAAATCAATTCTTTCTCGTCACAAGTCAAGCAAAGTGACCATAACTAGAATAGAATTACTTGTAAAACATCAAGAATATAAGCCTAGATTAAAAATCTTGCACTTAAAACATGTATTTTAATGATAGGCATAACAAAATAAAATACAAATTTAAAACTTCTGTTGTTTCATACATCTAGGATGTAGGAAACTGTTTACACTTGGAAAACACAGAATTAAACATATAGCCAAAAGCTTAGTTCAGCAAAGATTGAACTGTGACTATATTAGATTGTATAATTCACAGAGCTCAATGCAGCCACAGCCACTTCTTCCATTCATAATTTGATGAACGTTAATACAATTGAATTCACCACAGAACCCAAACCTACAAAGCCTGATTCCATGGTTGAATGAGCAAAAATTCTGGCAGAATTCAACACAGCCTCAAGCTAAAAAAGCTTATGCATTTTGAAAACAGCATTGGAAAACTAAACATGAAAATCTGAAACCACATCAAACCACAAAAACATCTACTCACTCATATTTGTGTAATCCCACCAAATTGCATTTAGATGTATTCCATATCCCATTACACTTCAACCAAAAAAATTGTATACATTACCAGACACAGAAAAAACTAAACCAAAAAATGCTCTTCCATTCAAGCAACCAAGTTAGAAACTTTTAGAACAAGAATATGAACTCTACCCACCAAACTCATGATATGAAACTGATCTTTAGCAAAATTAAGACAAGTAGTCAGTGAAGTCTTGAAATCCTCATAATCAATCCTCTAATCATTTTATTTCCGTAATAAGCATGCTAAATATATTAAAAAATAAAATAAATTCGTTGCTACACCTCTCAGATTCAGGAATACAATGTTACACTCAGTACTATTTCACTTTGAGAAAACAGAGAGATTGAAACAGCAAGCCAAAAAGCTTAGTTTAGTAAATATGGTACAGTGCATATATTAGAAGATCCTACAGGTTGTATTTTACAGTCCACAAAACCAATTCCAACCATTTTCTCTCATTCGTTCTTTGATAAAATAATTGTGGCAAGGAATTTAACAAAGAGAAGCAGAGACCATACTGACCTCAAAGCTTCAAACAAATTATAGTCAATCTGTACTGTACCACCAAATTGCATTTACAATCAAATATCCTATAACCCTCACAAAAAAACTTCCAAGAAAAACTCGCATGCATTTCAACAGACTGAGAAAGAAGTAAAGTAAACAACGATTTTCATTCAATTTCCGCAATCAAGTAACCAACTTTAAAACAAGAACAGAAATTCCACAAACCTGAAGATATCAAACCGGTCTTTGCCAAAATTAAGACAAGCAGTCTGTACAGTTTTGTAATCATTAAAATCAATGCCAACACCATCACCATCACAATCATACCCAACCCCAGAAACATCAAGTCCCAAACTTTCTACCATATTGTCCGCAACTTTCCTTCTATGATCAAAATAATTCTGTTGCACCAATCTCTCCATCAACTCTATCCACTCTGGCCATGGATGCACCAACTCCACTTCCTTCCTCTTCAACTCTATCATATCAGACTCTTCAAGATCAACGCTAGAATCACCATCATCACTTAGCCCAGATTCCAAATTTTCATTTTGAGAGAGAATCGTTTCTGGGTTTTGAGACCCAACAAGTTCTGGGTTTCGGGTAGTAATGGTTTCTGGGTTTTGCTCTTGCTGTTCTTGCTGTGGGGTGTCTTTGGATTGGCGCCAAGCACGGATTTTTTGGAGGGTTTGGTGTTTTTCAGCACGCTCACGTTCAATGGAATCAATTTGATCAAAGACAAAGCTCAATCGAGCTGAGAGAGGGCTGGGTTTTGGTTGCTCAGTGGAGGGGTTATCAGTTGTGGTGGTTGAGTAGGGTTTAAGGTAAAAGTTGTTAAAGATGAGGAGAGAGAGTGGTGATTTAGGGTTTTGGGATGAGAGAGTTAGGCGTCTTAAGAGAAGGAGAGAGATTGGTGTCTGTGCCATTTCTAGGGAGAGAGAAGAGAGATTAGAACGTAGCAAAAACCTTCATTGGAACCGAGAGAGGAGATGAAGAAGACGAGATAGCAAATCCTTCTTGAGCCATAAACCCTTTAGTTTAGGTCTTAAACCCTTTTGGGTTTTGTTGTGTCCTAAGTTTTCATGGGCCTAAACAGGTAAGTAGAAATTGAGAGAAAAAAAATTATAATTCTCAAGAAAAATAAATAAATACAAACACTACGATAAAAAATTGATAAGCCAGTATTTCTTTTTTTTTCAGATGAGAAATTGAGTGTGCTTAAAAGGATTCAGGGGCAGTTTTTTTTTTTTTAACAACAATGCATCCTCAAAGCATACTATTTTTTTTTTCAGGATTGATTGTAACAATATATTCAATTTTAGAAGGAAACTTGAATTTTTTATTTTCAAAATCATTTATATTTGTTTAACACTCTTATATAATTTTTATTGATTTTCAAGTTATTTTTATAGTTTATATTTATTTTTAATCTCAATTATTTAGATATGTATAAACTATCAGACCTAATACAAAATACAAAAAATAGGATGGTTGGTTGGATTATTAAGAGTGTGTTTGAAATTATGATAATAGTGAGGAGAAATACATCAAAATAATTATTTTTATTTTTTAAAATTATTTTTAACATTAACACATCAAAAAAAATCTGAAAACATAAAAAAAATAATTTTAAACAAAAAAAATTTAAAATTTAAAGAAACATAATTTATAACGTATTTCCCGGATCAACCAGCACTAGCCACGAGGTTGAATCAATACCTTAAGAGTTTAACTACTTCTCTCTCCAATATTAATGTCTCCTTCCTCTCTCAAGTCATTATCATAATTTACTAACAGAAAAAATGCTGAATTCTCTCTGAAACATAAGTAATGGACATGGAGGATTCAATTGAGGAATGTTTGGTCAAAAGAGATGGACTCTCCGTGGATCACAACATAAGGCACTCGCTCGTGTGTTCAAGCTTTAACGTGTACTGTAGGAGCGAGTGCCCCATGAATCCAAAGTGAAAGTAGACCAGCTTTGACGTGTAGATAGAAGATAATATGGGAAACATAAAAGGGCCTTCCTCGTGTGTTCAAGCAATACATGTACGAGAAACAGGCATCAAAACCATTCAACCATACACTTAGGGTACAAACCTACATCTCCAGCAACAGCAGAGAGACCCTGTAGTTCTCTCTGAACTTTACGCCTCTCGTAGAACACTGAGCATGCGAGTGAGGTGCACTTGATCCCGCTCTCCAAAAGCCAGTCCCCACCTCCACAATGTCGACATATCTGCAAGATAATCAACACTCTTTGAATCCAATGTGAACTCGGTTTAAATTGTTGCAACCCCATACTTTAATCCAAATAAGCACCGAAGTTATGAGAAGGCTAGAATAGAAAGATGAACAAACAGAGAGGCTGACTGAGTTAACTAGGTAACTTGAAATATGTGTCAAATCATGGAAGTCGATACATCACAAGTGTTGACTCCTATAATCCAAATATCAAATAGAATTCATGAGAGAATGACTGAAATTCTTACAGCAGCAAGGTGTTGCATCTCCTTCTCCAATTTGGAAGTCCTTCCAATCACAGCTGTTGCAGCAGCAATTTCCCTCTGTGAACACTTGTTGCATATATGTGCTGATGCTTGGACCAACTCACCACAAAGGACACAGTGTTTTGAAAGATAATAATAGTCTATTCTGGTTCTTTGAGGATTTGGAGCATATGAAGGGTGCTTAGAAAGAGCTTCCCGGGCTGGTCGGGGCATCTCTGAAAACCACTGGTTTAAGTCAGCACCAAGAAGTCCAAAAACCCGCTGCAAAGCTGGGATTATCTGCTTGGTGATGTAATATACATCATTTAATCTGAAAGGGGAATCAATGGCCAAGAGGTCCAATGGATCAACAACCATATCCACTAGTCGAGCGCCTGGCTCCCCGTGGATCACAACATAAGGCACTCGCTCTGCATAGCATGGCTCTGCCCGGGGATCAGTTCTCATTGCTTTTGTAGCTACAATTGCTGCTGGTGGGAGTGCTGCAGAAGCCCTTGTACTGTAGGTACCCAACCGAACTTCCTTTGCAAAAACAAAATCTTGAAGAGACACTCTTCCAGATAGAATCCGTGTCCATTGACGCTGCAAATATGTTTTAACCTGCAGAAGGACATGGGAAACTTTCCCTCAAAAAGCATAGATGGAAAATCCATAAAACTTCATAAGAGAAACTCTAGCCAGAACAAACATCGAGGGAGTCCTCATTGATATATAGTTCCACAGCTGGCCATGTCATCTGGTAACTAAAGCCTTCATTTTTTCATCTTGAATGATGAACAAACCATTCACTATTATTTCCAAGAAACCTATTTATGAAATCAATAGTTTGAAAGTAGATTTTCAGCATTTTAATCACATCGAATAAAAAGGGGGCAAAAGAACATATCAATTTCCACCTCAGAGATGTCTTCATGTTCAAAAAAGATTCTCAGCGACTGCTCCATTATCTTGGCAACAGCACCACAAGTATCTCTGCGAACTGTCTCGATACCTTTAGCATCAAACATAGGTTCAATCTGATCAGCACTCTCATAACTGTAACCAACATAGCGTTTCTTAGTAAGGAGGAAGCATGGATGATAGACTTTCTCCAATTTGAGAGTAACTGGATCTGGGTTAATTGCAGTTACAGCTGATGCTATTTCACGTCCAATTTGAAAAGATTCTTTGACACTGCGTCCCTTGAGGAGGACAAACATGCTGCATAAACCAAACCTCATACATTAAAAGACACTGGAAGAAGAGAACTAAACCTCAAGCTTGCTAGGCATTGAGCAAAATTATTCATTGAGAAGACATTTTCGCAGCACTAGTCAGTAAACTCGCTGAGAAGAATGTGTGTGTGCATGTGTTTCTGAGTATATCAACCAAACATGTCTTTCCACAGATGCTGAAAAGAATGCTAGCAAACAGCATATGACCTTGCAAACACCTCAACTTGTGATCGGATTTTGTGAATAAAATCCCAAATAAAATAAATTACTTTTAAATTGGTGGAATTGGAAGAAAAAAAATCAACTTCGTTAGTCTTTCTAATCTAACACTTTATGACCATGTCTTTTTTTATGTAAAATGCCATCCAAGCCGAACATCAAAAAGTTAACCTACCATTTTGAAAGAAGAACATTGTAAAACTTATTTGACTTTGTATCACATGCTTTTAACTCCTAGATATCACATACCTATCAGTATCACCATATATCACTTTAGCCTTCCACTTTTCATTTGCATTTACCAAAGAAATAGCCTTTTCCAGTGTGCTTCGGCCACACTGAACAATACTGTCAGCAAGCTCTGCACAAGGCATGCGACCACTAAATCCAGCAGCTGTATAGCCATAGGTTACATTTGCGATCAGCTTCAAAGCAAGCTGTCTTGCATTAAATATCTGAAAGAACCAAAAATTAGTGTATTAAAGATCATATCCAAGCATAATCACATAAAATCAATTACATTACAACTGAAGAAACAACTCCATGTTTATTTATTCAAGAAGGATCGCAAACAAAATCATGCAGTAAGAAATTCCATGTAATTTAGTATAGATCCATTGGAAAAGGATTTATTCACCAAGAGCATTTTAATCTGACCGATAAAATAAGACAGATGTTGAAGGGAGAAAAAAGTCAAAAGTAAATATAGAGAAAGAGCACAAAATGATGCCTTTCACTTGTGTCCTTCAAAATGTTACACCTTACAGTTACCTTCAGTGTAACGTTATTTGCAAAAACTCCAGAATTCAGGGAATTTTAAACCATTTCAAACAAGAATTAGAAAAGCCATGCAAGTCAAGAAGAAGTTGTTCATTTTATTATTTTTAGCCTGTACCTAAGAGCAGATTGATCAACTGACTAGAAATTATTTCAGTACAGCCATACCCTGTGAAGAACTTGTTGTGAGGGAGCCAACTTCTTCATTGCTTGTTTCAGCATTATTCGAGTTGACAATATTTCCTCTAATAAACGGGGCAGAACACCTTTTCGAATCTGTGAATGGCATGGATGAGAGACAAATTATTCTTTCTTCTTTCTCTTCACTTATTTTGTTTATGGAAAAAAATGCACATCACTTACAAAAGGCATTTGAAAGAAAAGGGCAAGATTTATCTCAGAGCATCAATGTAGAAAAAAAAGGGGATAAAACAAAATATAATCCCACTTGTGTTCTATGTGAACGGTCAAACAAAATCTTCTGTCACTAAAACTCATAGAAGAGTCATATTTAAACTACACAGTGAAGCAGTCCAAATCTCTACTAATTAGATGTTAAATCTTTCTACATACAATACATGAAATAATAATTCCTCCAACTGTAGTTAAACTTAAGGCTGCAGCACAACCACATGACAACTTTCAGAGAACTTGTGTCGCTATAAAAAAGCCCACAAGAACCAAAGCCAGTTAGGGATATGCAGAAATACTGAATATTCCCAGCAAGAAAATTCAAGATTTACAGAAGAAATAATTCAATGAATTACCTCTGAAGGCACATACATAGTGCCATTTGGAGTAAGCAGTATTTTATCTTTCAAATCTCGCAAAACACTTGGATCTGTTGAAAATGAACTAACCCCCAGTGTATTTGCCTTTGAAGGTGCAACATTTCCAAGACACGTACAAAAGCAAAGGTTGTATGCGATTATCATCGATGGATAAAGAGACTGAAAATCCAAGACAACAACTGGATCTGCATAAAAACCAGATTCTGGCTCCATCACCAGAGGTAAACACTCCATTGCAGGTTGAGAAGCCACCTATATATAACCAAAGTTACAGTAAACATTAGGCAAGCATAGCCTCCAACAACGCAAAACACTAGTATGGGCCAACAAGGAAGAAAAGAAGAAAACATTATTCGATGCTTTAAAATCCACAAAACAGAAAATCAAGATCCTCGACATATATGTGATCAGGAATCTCAAAGGTAGCTAGCAACATAGTTTGATCAGGTCCTCAGGTTCAGAGTAAACTGGATAAAAAACATTGTAATTACGCTTCAACCAGTAAGTTTGTGAACATATAAAGATATCATATTTTGCAACTTCCATTGATGTTTGACTACAAAAATTACATAGTGCAGAAGTGTGGAGTCACATCAATGGAAAGCAGCTAGAAGAGTTTGCCAGAATCTAGCAGCAGAACAAACAGGCCAAGTTTTCAAACTTGAAACTTGAAGACAGGCAATAACTCGATAAGCTGGCATAATAATAAGAAAGCAACACAGAAAACGTTTTGGCAAACCTTCCACAGAATTCTACAAAATCAAAGTGCCAAAACTTCTGTAAATGCATAACAGCAAGTAGATAGAACCTTATTAGCAACATATGGTAGAAGGTCTTGTCAATTCAGCAATAACCTGTTGATTCCCAGGAGAAATGGCAAGATAGTTTTGTGTATGTGCCAATCTCAGAAACATAGATTCAACACGATACTGTGAACCTCGAGAAAGAACAGAAAAGAAGTCAATGCCAAATACACGAGCAAGTTCTGATGTTCGATTTATCTGCAAAAGCACTCACATCAAGTTCACAAAGATAGCAAATGATAGAACAATCGCACATGCAAACAATGAATCCTTATAAACGTACCATGTCAAGTTGATTCATTATCTCAAGGTTCAATTTTGCTCTATCTATCATATATTCAATGCATCTATATCTGGCTCGTCCAGGACCACTTGCAAACCATTTTGTCAACACTTTGTAAGGAATTGATGGTATTTTTCGCCTCAAAAGAGCTTCACCAACAGCTTCAACAGTATACATGTTAAGCTTTACTTCACCACGCATCAGTCGCCATACATTGAGGACAACTCTACCACCGACATGGACACCACTGGCATGAGTTCGGCCCCATTCATCCTCAATTACTGTATCTTCTACAAGTGCAGAATCAGTAATTAATGACTCTTTAAGCATAGTATCTAGTATTACCTTTCCTGAATTTTCTCTTTCTCCAACATCTATGTTGGCTTCCGATGGTGTCCGAGAGATATTATTAAGTAGGCCTATACCAAGATGTGCAGCCCTCTCAGCCAAAAAACCAAGAGAACCACCTTGTACATCCCAACCCATTAAAATATCTGGATCAAATGAAACAATAATCGCCATAAAATGACTAAACAAGTGCTTCTCCTCAGAGAAAACAAGCACACTACACCCAGATGTTCCATCATAACTCCTGCAAATACAAGAAGACAAGTACAAAAAGGTGATAAATACTCTTGTGCAGAAGATTTGTGGAAAAATAGAAATATAAGGATACAGAGTGTTGGTGATGTAGTTGAAAAAAAAGATCAGGCTCTGGAATTGCGGTAATTCACAATTGGTACCAACTTAAAACCTTGAACATGCCATCAATTTGCAAAAAAGACAAATGAAGCAAAACAAATTAGAATAGTCTTCGCTTTTTTTTTTTTCCACTAATTAGAAGATTTCAATCTTCATTTTTCACAACTCCGAAACTCAAACAATACTAGAGCATGTGATGTGAACCACTGCTTTTCCACTAATCATGCACTTCAAAAAACCATCAAGAATATTAGAGATAGAAAATACGCAACTTAACAAATATGAGGAAAACAAAATGGGCAGAGTAAATTTAAGTATGAGATTGAAATTCATACCTTTGGCAAGATTCACTTTTACTACATAAAAGCACATGAACTTCAACAGCAGAGTCACCATCATTCTGAAACGCAAGAACCACGACATTGATGGCATCAAACCGAGGATTTGGTCGGAGATCTCCTCTAGATTCTGCTTGAACCTGTAAGGAATGTTTCACTCCAGTCACACAGTACATTTTTAGCCAAAACACTAGATTGCACGATACAGTTTTTCACCATATTGGGAAAGTTTCAAGCCAACTTGTATGCCCAAGGTCATATAGGTGGAAGGAAATTTGAACACTTATAGAAACAAGAAAAATACCAATGTGGTCAAACCATACGTGTGTTGTTATCAATACCTCTATACTTAATGATGTCAGTTGTTGCCCGGCACCAACACTGGCAGAATCCCGAAACCCAATTTGACTAAGTGGAGTGAGCCTTGATGTCCTATCTGGGCCTGAAATTTGAGAGATATCCATGGGGCAATTGGTGCATGGATTGAGTTTCATGATATTTCCTTCACTCTGCAATTTTCTTTGAGCCTCATCACTAGAAAGGTGAGATTCTGCATTATCATTCATATTTGTTGCTTGTGGTGCTTGATTCAAGATAGGCATCAAATGAGCCACAGGAGTTGGTTCAGTTAAAACCTTATCGCAATGAATGGGTAACGAGCTTTGTGAACCAATCTCAGAAGATCCTGGAAAAAACAGTAGAGACCTCGGTTAGAATTTTATTTTATTTTTTTCTGGGTCCATGAAAAGCATTTAAATCTACCTTTCATAAGTAAAGGCTCTGCTGACACTGCATTGAGTTCTCTCAAAGCATCTGGAAATTCATAACTAAAAGTTTGAGAAGAAAACTATTCAAGTAATTAAAATTATCTGACATGTTCATTAGCAAATTCTAGATCATACCTTTATCATCACACAATAACCATCTATGGACACTATCTACAGAGGGGGGTGAAAACACATGTGTCAAAAGGTACAGGACCGAACCATCGTTAAGATAGTGAGTTGGGACACCAATGATAGCTTCTTGTGGAGCATTGAAATCAATGTTTGAAGAGGACTTGATTTCCACTCCTTTCTTATCATGATAATCTCCATCAAAAAAAGGGAGATGTTCACCTAAAGCACTCCCATGAATAGAAAAAAGGTTGATCAGCAATAATTTCCGACAGGCACTAATAAGACAGCATGCAAAAAACAAGAAATGTCAAAACAACCAAAGGCACAAACTTAATAGAATGCTAAGCTTGCTTAAAATCCCCTTTCAGTACTAGCCATAACTAATGGATCACTTTTAAACTAGACCACATGTACAAATTTTTTGTATGTGAAAAAAAAACAGAGAGAAGCTAAATGTACTACCAAGGAAATTGAAAATGCAACCTGATGTCCTGTCTTTGTTTTCCACATTTGCAGAAGAGGGAAGAAATGATGGAGCAGGTGAAAATGAAACATTTTCAGATGCTCCATCTTTCCATTCTGCAGTGGGGGGCTTCTTGCAAAAGGTCATCCCAAGTAGGTCTATGGTTTCTCCTCCCATTTTGAAAGCCTCGGGTGCTGAGCTTCCAAGTATAGATAGACCAGAATCTCCTTCCTGGTTTGCAGCACAGTTCTCACTCTGCAGACCAGTGTCAACTGACATTCCCATGCCAATGAGATGCGTAGTTGGTATGTCATATAAATTCTGCAAGGAAATTCTGCCTTGATGAACATATTTGGGCTTATAACTATCTCTTGCAAACATATCATGATCAATAGGCAAAGCTGGTGAGCAGTTTGAACCAGCAGCTTCAGTTCTCTCTAATCTCTTATCAGCCAAAAGTATATGCTTAGACAAGTAATTATCAGGTAAGGAATCAAACTTGGAACTGACAGTAGAGGTTATGGGTTCTATAGAGGTTACACCTCCAAAATCAAACTCTTTGCCTTTGTTAATTTCACAGCCAACCATAGAAACCACAGCATCTTGCTTCGGGGGAGTGAAAGTGCATTGCAATTCTTCTCTCCTTGTGTCCGCTGAGAGAGGATTTGTAACAACTTGCATTGAGCTAGCACTGCTGGATGCATGGGGTATGGCTTTAGGGGCACATGTCTCCAAAAACTCTGTTTGTTGGTTGTTAACTGATGGCCTAAAGTCCAGAGGTCCATAAACTCTTTTATCATTCTCATCATTAGGTAGTATATGTAAATCCAATTGTTTTGGAAAGAGAGTATTGGATTCATCCTGTTCTCCTCCCAAATGAACATTTTTAACCCGAACAGATCCATCACCATGTTGAGCAGTTCGGCGGGACCGTTTTCTTCTCATCATATCACGCACTGAACATCCAACCAAAACACTTGCTTCACAAGCATTTTTATCTGCATTTACTAAGGCATCAGAGCATTTTGCCTCTTCATTTCCAGTCATAACTGTTCCAGCATAGTTTTTACTTTCATCAACATGAAGATCAACAACTTTGGACCTGGCAACTTCTGGGTCATCATTCGCCTTTTGGTTTATAGAAAAAGGTAAAGAGCACCACAATGACCTATTCCTTTTCTGCTTATTACTGATGCAGCTGTCAGTAGTCGGTAATATCTGATCCTGTGAATACCCTTTACATTCACTTTTCGACTCCACCTTAAATGAACTTCCAGCTGATCCATAAGGAGATGAGCGCAAAGTATCAGACTGGAGAACTTTTTTCTCTAATGAAGTTTGAGGACTATGATCAACAGAATGAGAAGCTTTCTCCTTAAAAACCTCGAAGTTAACTAAATCCTCAATTGAATCAAGAATATCCTGACACTCTTTTTGAGACTCACTCTCATAATCTATATTAGCTTTCTCCAGAACTTTATCAATGGTCGCTGCAGGTAAAAGGGGACTCAGAATTGTGTCACAAATAAGTTCATCATCAGAGTTTATATCTTCAGCAGCCTGGGAAGTGGCAAGCCACCTTAAAAGGCCCAAGGCTTCTTCATCTGCAACCTGAAAAACATGTTTAGGGAATACATTAAGTCCCTCTAGCATATACAGCACGAAATGAGAAGACAGAAGAATGAGCTGGTTCGTCTCCATCATTAGTTATAATTCTTTGCTGTTCAGTAAGTTCTGAAATGATCATGTCCATTACTTAGGAAAACACAATATAAACACTATTTTCTGTGAGTTTAGCAGTCAAATTGCTCACTAGAAATTTTCATTGTTGAAATTGTTTTTCAGATTGTGATAGCAGTTTAGCTTTCTATGACTATGAGTAATGCTACATGCTTGTCTAGTAACGATCTCCTTTAACAGTTATAAGACTTGAGCTTGCTAAAAAAAAAAATCATGATAATGATGACAACAAGAGATGATTATAAAGCAATGTCCGATATAGATACAACAAGTCAGCACTTACAAACATGGAATGAAACAACACCTAAGTGAAATCAAGAGGCATTCAATGTAACCTTAAGATCCCTCTACCATTCAATTTCAAAACACCCTTGCAAGTCACACTGCAGTAAGTATAGGAAAGACACCAGGTAACATTGAAGAAAAGAAAATTATAGTTGGGAAGAAGATAAGAACTACCTTTGGATCCACTGTTCCAATTATTTCAGATGATAGTTTCAAACACAAATCCTTCATTTCCGTGGGTGTTGCATCCGTCTCTTCACATACAGAACCTTGTGCTGAAGATTGAATAGTGTCTTGTTCTGCAGAGCACTTTAAAAATTCTTCGTTGGCATTATCAGAATTGACATTTTCATGTTCAGCCAAATTTTCTCCATCAGTTGTAAAAGTCACTGTCGGCAAAACATTTATTTTACTTTCACTCAAAGGTAAATCGCCTTCTGTCTTGATACACAATTCAGAAAGTTTTCTCTCAAATTCAAGAGCATGTAACAGAGTTTTCAAAACATCCCCTGGAAGTGGTTTTCCTGGATCAGGCAGAATGGTAACCTCATTAATGCCAGTCCTTTCATGCTCTTCCTGTATCACCAGAGGGAAAAGTTGAAAAAGGAATATCCAGACAACATAAAAGTTCACATATTGCATATAAAACAGCAGCAAATGGAACAAACCTCCCAAATGGGTATAAGTGATTGCACCATTTTCACATCTGAACGTGCTTGTGAGAGGGATGTATACATTTTACTTTGCTGATTAAGAATATCTGCTAACATACAAATGGTCAACGATTTTAGCAATGAAATCATAATTTAAATAGTTTCAGTGGCACAACAATGGAGCAAACAAACCATCAATGGTGGCATCTCCCTCAAGGTTACAAACGCTTTGACGTTTACAACGTTGCATGTCTTGGTCTGATGAAACATCGAATTCACTGGAAAATTGCCACATCCAACTGCTAGGAATAGTAGATGAGATCCAAACTGGGGAAACCAAACACTGACCACTACTTGAATCTGCCTAATGAAAATGATTCACAACAACATAAAAAGTCTGAGAATGTGAATTACAGGGATATGTTTGCCAACATCTGAAGAGAATGTGCACAGAAAAGTCAAAAGAATGACCTGAAAATCAGCAGAAATGCAAGTTGATTCATCCATCTCTGGTCCATCTTGACGTTGGTTACTAAATTTTCTTGGGGTAAAAGAATCCGGTACTGGATTACGGAACTTCATCTTCGATAAATGTAAATGACCCATTCCATACAAGTTATAGTCAACCTACAAGGAAGAGAAGCTTAGCAACTCACAAAGAACTCTTGCACGTTACCTGGAATTAAGTGACATGGCAATTTTTTTTTTTTAAAAAAAAGGGATATTTTACAGTACACAATGGACCTTTTGCAAGCACAAAACCAATTACAGATTAAGAAATTCTGTCAATGAAACCAATATGCGTGTACATACACTTGACTTGAATACACACCTACCAAACATATAGCATAAGAATTGAATGGATATGAAATTTACCAGAAACTGGAGAATGAAAGGAATATGAGATTCATGAGGCTGCAAGCTTTTATCAAAAACTGCACCTGACTGGAAAAGATCACAGATATGAATATCAGCAAAAAAATCCCACTACAACTTAACATCCACATCAGGTAGCAGAACTTTACCAGAAGAAGGTTAGCAGCACGAGAGACATCATGTGGATAATATCTAGAATTTATCAAGGAGCTCAGTACAGTAACTCCAAAGTACTATGGAAAGGAAGAACTACAACACAAATATGCACAACAAAACACTTGGATACAGGTATATCTTGACAAACAACTCCTCATCTGAATGGTAACCATAAAACTTCTTTGCTCTCACAAGACTACAGCCATGCACATGCTGTCTTTTCGAACCCACATTTCCTTTAAGCTGCGCACTCAAATCAAAAACCTTCACATGAATCACATCATTTAAAAGTATCATCCATGTACATAAAAAACAGCATCAACAGCAAGATTTACTCTAGCAAACCTTCAATGCTTTCTCAAGAGCAAGCGAAATAGCATGTGTGTAAGCATCTCCTGCATAAATTCAACATCTTCAAGAATCACTTACACATTTATTGTAATGCACAAAGAAGAAAAAATATTCCTATCGTAAATCATACCTTCCCGATTTCCATTAATCGGAATATCCAAACATGGTACATATAAATATGGAAAAGCCTACAAAATTTCAATAAACTAATTTAGCTCGAAGTCATTATAAAAAAAAAAACAAAAAAAAAACCCAAGAAGACAAGTAACAAGAAAAATCAGTCCAAAAGTCTTAAACTTTTACACGATAGTCAAATTCAAAATCCTTAATTTTGCCCATTACAAAACTTAGTTACCAAATTAATTACAGGAAAAGTAAGTGATAAAATCTTACGCGATGAACATGCAAACAAGTCTTCTGACCAGCAGGTGTAGAGCCATAAACCCTAATTACTGGAACTTCATTCACTTTTCCGCCTTCAAGATTACATACAAATCAAAAAATTAGAGACCCTAGGCCTCTGATATTAACAGAACGACAAGTCGTTTTTGGTGTACATTCTGTGTTACCTTGAAAGCTACTGTAACAAATATCGACGCCAGGAATCGGAGGCGACATGTAGTGATCGATCGATACGATTCGAAGGCTGAAGATTTTTGAAGAATCCGCAGGCTGTGAATCTGCCATTGATCTTCACTTAATTTACCAAATCTACCATTACAATTTTGAGAGAAGAAATGCAGAGCTTTGAATTCTGCAGTGATTTTTTTGTTTTTTGTTTTTAATTTGGCGCCAGGGTTTCCCTCTTTATAAATCATAGGAAATGTTACGGTGCTTTTAAGTTATATGAATTGTTATGACATAGCAAATAACATTGCGAGAAATGAGTATAAACATTACGAGATATGCAGTTATTTCGTGACTCTACTTTCGGTGTTATAACTAATAAGGAATGTGTGGTAGACGTGAAGGTACTGAAGCAAGACCAAGCTTCTCGTGTACTATTTTGTTTTGGTTTGACATTTGAGGACCTTTAACTTTGGTCTATTTGCATTTGAGTGCTTGGTTATTTTCTTATTTTGTTTTGATACCATACTTTATAGCATTATCATGTTATTAAGTCAATTTTCTTTTGTTAAAGTATTTTCTTAGGGAAGACTTTGTGGAAGGTTTCTCAACTCTTTGGTGAACGAATTTTGACATCCTGATTTTTAATTAAACCAAACAGTTTAATTCTTAATTTGCTATTTTCTAACAAATTTTATGTTGAGCACAAACATATAATTAGGCAGAATTAGGTTTTTTGAAGCTTTAAAAGAGAAAATTTTGTTTTAATATATTTTTGAAATTTAATAATTCATAAAAGTGTTTCTTAAAATAATTAACAAACTATTTAAAAATGTTTAAATAGATATTTTTAGTTAGCTAAACTCTCGTAAGGATGTTTGTCTGCATAATAATATTGCTTTTCAAACTACGCTTAGCTTGGAAAAGCATTATTTTCTATATTTTTTTAAGTTAAATGTAGTTTTAACTATATAGATAAATGTATATTCTATTTGGAAACGCAATTGAAATCATGTTTTCTTAAATTTTTAAATTTTTTTTATTAAAAATTATTGTTTTATATTTTTAAATTGTTTTAATATGTTGATTTTAAAAGTAATTTTTAAAAAATAAAAAAATATTATTTTAATGTATTTCTAAAAAAATAAACATTTTGAACCACAACCATCACAACAATCTCAAACTCCAAACTTTCTCATAAAAAATAGCTTTTGTGCATCATTCAACAAGTTAAGGAGGGGGAAATCACCTCTTCATAGCACTAACTAACAATAGCAAGTTTTCACCAAGAAAATATTCATCTCTGCTTGTAGTTTCACTCTTAGGATGAAGAAAAGTGCCATCATTTTGAGCTCCTGAAGCAAGAAATGGCATTTTCCTGTAACCTCTATTTGGTCTGGTTGAATTTGGTTTTGGTGATACAAGCCGTTGGAAGCACAAACACTTCACAGTATGGAAATTAGCCAACTATGTACAATGTTTAAGTTAGTTGAATGTCAATCAGATGACTAAAGAACTTCTGTTCTGCATTATTTATCAAGTTTATTACACCAGGCATCTAATAAGAATTACAGATATTAGTGATTGAAAATGCTCAAAATTTTTATGTAAGAGTGCCTGCATAACAAGAAATGATATCGAGCTAGAATACATGGCGTTGTGGAGAAGCTTTAGATTGAAACACTGTTTGGAATTCCCCTTCCAGTGAGCCCAGCTCCACTGGTAGGAACCAGCAAAGTGTATGGCACCTTGACTGGCCCAACACGATTCTTATATCTCGCTTCTCTGTTCATATCTAATATCCTGTCCTCAATAACTGCCAGTTTCCTTCCAAATTTCTTAAACGCCTCTATTGGTTCTTTCTCTGCTGTCCATTCAAGAATGTCTCGCTGCCCAAGATACACCTCGTCTGAGGAATGCCTTGATAGAATTTCTATGAGGGAAATGCCAAGAAGTGTTTGCAACTGGGCAGTGATTGTTCCCAAGAAAAACTTGTCAGGGTTCGACTTGAGTTCCTCGTACTCAGGAGAGCCTTTCTGTGGCATGAACCGACGGCTTGTGCTTGGACGATTCAGAAGGTAGCCTCCATAAGGGTATTGCCCAAAGTTGACAGCTGCATGAAGAGCAGATCCCACCCATATGATTATGGTACATGATTCTATTAGCTCTTCACGAGTCTGCATCTTTGGCCACCAGGGTGCATCTTTCTGGTCACCATGCCCTACCTCTCTCACTTCCTTCCACCAAGATTGGATTTCAGTGTCGTTTTGAACCATTTCATCAGTCTTGTAGTAGAAAGAGCAGTAGTCTCTGACCCATTCTTTGATTGCCGACCATATCTCAAGTCCGTCGACGGCATATGGGTAATCTTTTATCAGGAGACGAACACCATGCGGAGAATTTGGATCATCAACTGCCACTCCTCTGAATAAAACAAGGTAGCATGGAATTGAAATAAAATAAAGCGTTATTAGAGCATTCATCAAAGTTAAATTCCCAAGCATTATGGAATTTACTAGGGTTATTGTTCCTGGAGTCTTATATCAGCATACATTTCTCTAAGTTTTTATTATCACAACTATGAATTAGCCTTTACAAATAGACTAGGATTTACCTCTTCTTCAAATCCTCAGGAAGTGCTTGCTCAGTGAAATCCCAGCTTCTGTAAAGTGATGATGACATTTCCAAGGCATACTTCGAAGGATAAACTGTCAATTCCAGAAATCCGCCAGCATTGATGAGGATCTGCCTTGCGAGTGCATTTATGTTCATTGTGTCCCGGAAGTGAGGTTCCAGAAGTTTATATATCGGATGAAGCACACTGAGGTGCCTATTTGTTGCAATCACAAATGGCTCCATTACTGCATGAGTATGCAACCTGTTACAAAAACAAGAAAATTTAGAAACAGAAATTAATTAATCAACTGCATAAATATTTTTTCTTGTAGTAGTTGATTTTCTTTGCCGAAGCATACCAGTGGCTGATAAGCTGGTGATAGCCGGAGTCGTTTACACCCACATAAGCTTTAGCCAGCTGCCAAATGGAACTTTCAACACCAGTTTCAGCGGGGGTGTAGACTTCGCTGTTGGATCCATATTTATATCCCTCTTCATGAGGCCAGCTTAACTCAATTGCAAGTGGCTTCAAAGTTCCATCATCTTTCAAGAAAAGCAGGGTTCTTGTGGCATAAGTCTTTGTGGAAGTAGTGTTTATCCTCCTCAGATATGGCATCAATGCATCATGATGATCTAATATGAACATCCTGTTGTTCCTGATTGCCTATACAACAAACACTCTTTTAGCTAAAATTGTTTTTTCTAGGCGATTAAATTCAGCAGTTCCATCTGAGAAGAATTCGCGATCCGGATTTGTAAACTCAATTGTCAAAGAAACTAATAGAGATAGAGCATTACCTCATCGATGGTCAGTCCATCCAGACTATTCTGTATGTGCTCCTCAGTTATCTTACTATTTTGGTCACCATATAGTTCTCTATTTAGCTTGCTTTTCGGGGGGAATTCCTGTGTTCCAATGAATATTATTCGAAACAAAGAATGAGAAGATCTGTAATCCATAAACTCCCAAATGGTTCTTTGTCTTGATAAACTTTCCAAACAGAAATATTTATTAGAACTTCCGTGTACCTCAAGACGACGAATGAGAACAGGGTTTACTCCAGCCAACATTTCTCTGCCAAATTCTTCATCAGTCCTCCAAGCAGAATGATTATCTGTGTAACATATCATAATCTAAGTAGTCAGAAAAGGAGATAGGTAAATGTATGCCTATAATAGCCCAAACATAAGAGTTAAATGTTTAAGTTCAAACCTTTAATCACTTGAGGCTTTGGAAATTCGAAAAAACGTTCCCCATCAGTTCGGAAAATTTCCTCAAGAAACTCCAAGGGAAAGATTTTCCTGATGTTATCTAATAGAGGAACATGAGGCAGCTCATATCCTCCCTCATAGAGTTTCAATACATCATCAAAAGAGTCAAACTCATTAGGGGTGGTGTCAACAAATGTATCCACTCCATTTTTAACAACTTGAGCTACGGTTTTCAGTGCATAAGCAAGGAAGTCTGCCAACTTCAGATGACCAAATCGTTCATCTCTCGGAACATATATGCTTAAGCTCTTCAGAAGTGGCAGCCTGCTCTCGGTGTTGGGATCTGCTTAAGATAACAAGATCATCGAACAACTTTAGAAATGACAAGAAGGATAAAAACACAATTAAACAGTAAAAAAATCTGATTTCCATTGATGACATTATTGAGATTCTCAACCGGATGATGACCTTCTTTTTTGCGGCCTGTTCTTCCCCTACGAGGATAAGGGTACTCCGAAGAGCCACCAAGAACAGGACGGAAATACTCTGAACCCTTCTTAGAAGATCCCAAATCATTGTAAAAATCATAGTCATAGACGCGATCCCATTCCTTAAGCTCTCCTTCTCCATTTCCTCTCAAATGAAACAGTTCTTCTTCCCTGTACTTACGAAGCGGTGCTGGTGTCTCGTGTGGCAGATACGTCTATCAAATGTATCAAAAACGTTAGCTCAGGATAACATGTACAACTACCTTCAGCCTTTTATGGTTACTTATGTACCTTGTTAGTGAAGAAAATACGAGGTTTACTGTAATGTTCTGCAGGATAAATCCACGATTTGCAAACAAAATGGACTCGGCCTAGGCCAGGAACACCTTCAAGTGTGACAGTCTTAAGGTAGAATTCACTCTGATGATTATTTTTTACTAGCAACGCCCCTGGAATTCCAATCTCCTCATCCCAATTAAAGGTAACTTTGAATGCCGTCTCGCCTGCTGTTAAGGGAGTGACTGTAGTGATCCATTTTTCCAAATATGCAGGTTTTCCTAGCTTCCCTTTGAAATCATTCGCTACAAAGGGGCATCAAAATCCACATCAGTTAGCTAACAGTGCAATCTTAGGAAATTGCAGGTCTACAGTAACAATTATAATGATGGGCTACAATTATGACCAGTCAACATTTTCAAGTTGAAGTTCTTTATAGATAACCAAGGCTGGATTTTAAGGTCAATAGTGACCATGAAAATCAAGATATTTCACTACGATGTTTCACTACGATGATTCACTTTCAGGGTAGGCTGTGGCTTGTGGCTTGTTGAAAGCCAACGTCATCTTTAATTAATTGTATATGCTTGTCATAATCACTAACACATAGTGCATCCAGCTGAATCAGACAAATGGAAGGTAGCCCCAGGTTACGTACAGGTAAGTTTACCCATGTAAACTCAAATTTTGATTTATTTATTTTATAAAAAAAAAAAACCTTAAACATCATTTTTTTCAAACCGCAAAGTCAGATGGGGTTGTGGAGCCAGAAGACTTATCAACAACTAGGCCACCAAGCACCCCAGGAGACCACCCAATACCAATCAGTAGGAGAATATCCACAAAGGCTTTCATCAGATACGAGGAACCAAGTTAATGTCCATGATCTGTTTGATTTTTAAGGAGCTAATTGATTTATGACAATTTATTTGATTAATCAATACTAAATCACCAGTCCATCACTTCCTTTTTTGTGCTTGAAGGAGCAGAACTTGTATAAACACCAGACTACAGGCAGCTCACAAATTAGTGTGTTTCGCATTTTAGTAATTTTTATGGCAAAACGAGTCATGATTTGCAGCCTACATGATAGATACTGCTAGGATCAAATTTTGTTGGTTTCTTTCTGGTATATGGCTTATACTCTCTCCTCTGGCTTTTTATTTTTTTATCTTTTCCTTGTTCCATAATTCTAGGTGTTTTTAATTAATCTCCTATACAGCGATCCAGGAAAAAAGAACATATCCCACCCAAAAAGAACAAAGAAAAATGGCCTTTTAGGGCTGAAAAGGCATCAAGTAATGAAAAAGCAACAAAATGATAGAAGAAGAACAGATGGTGTATGTACCTGAAGGGTCACTGTTAACAGCACTGACGAGTTGCAGAGAGACTCCTTGGCCTAAAAACTCATGAACACGATCATGAATCGAAGCATTTAAATCAGTTAAGTCCAGAACATTCTTCTTCATCAGCACAACAGTGCCTCTTATCTTCTTTTTACAGTCCCCTGTACAACAACCAGTGATGGCATCAATAATGTTCTGAAACATTTCTTTTCCTCTCTTCTGTTGCTCACTTCTTGGTGCTGAACAAAGAGTTCAATCTACAGGTGGCTTTAGAAAACAATGTAATGCGAGTCAAGGGAACGGTTGTGTGGTAGTATTTATAGAGAGGGACTACACATATGGTAAAGAACACGCAGCTTCATTTGTTCATATTGCAGCTTGCTCTAGTTATTGCATTTTATCAGGAAAGGAAGACTTTTTGTGCTCAAGTCTTCGTTTCATACGAAACCATCCTGTCTCTAGTCATTTAATACGTTCATGAATTACTGACCTACTCCTTACAAGGACAGGTACTATAGAAGCCCACATGAACCTCATTGTTTTTTGTTTTTTTTAAGATTTTGACTGTGTTAATTTACATTATATCTGATTCAACTTGATCTGATGAGGAAATATACAAATATATATAACACTGAGACCTCGAATGGAATAAAAAAATAATCCAATAAAAGAAAGGCAATTGGGCATCTGTATAGATGAATACTTCTCTGGATCCGTAATACCCAAAATAAAAATAAAATGGATTTGAAAAAATCAATGGTGCTCTTGTGTATATTATTACAGGTATTAATGATTCATGAGTAAATTAGACAATTCACATGATTTGATATATACATATATATATATATATATAAATGGGAAAACAAAAGAGAGAAAGAAGAAACCAAAAACTACTGAAGGGAGAGAGACAGAACTGAAAGAAGAACAGAGAAAGAAGGAAAGAGGAAGAGGAAGGAAGAAGAAAAGGAAAGAAGTGAAAGTTGTAGATAAGGTTTCTAAGGTAAAATCTTGATGTTTTTATGTTTGATTCTACGATGATTTAAGATGTTTAATTAATATTTTATGGTGTTAATTTGACTTAAATAAATTGATATGGGATTGGAGATATGGCTTTTTACTAACGTATTGAATTTTTAAAGATATGTAGTTTTGGAAGATCAGCAGATTAGGATTTTGAGATCCCGATCAACTAGTTGATTAATTTGTCTGAATTGGTTGACCGATTGGCTTAATAATTTTAGTCGATTGATTGGTCAATTTCAGTCGACTGGTTAACTGAGCAGTGGAGGTTGATCGGTTCTTTAAAGTTTGGTCAGTTTGGGAAATGTTTAGATCGATCATGTGGATTTGTTTTGATTTTATAATTACATTTTGTCTTGTAATCTTAGAGTTGTAATCTTTTATATTATTTACTTCGAGTTATATTCGTTTTCTGTTGGTTTAATTCTATTTGATATATTGTTTGTTTACTTTGATATACATATATAAATGTAAATATCTATTAAGTCTAGATATTGGGATATTTGCCAAAAATTTCATATTAATATAGAGTATTAAGTATATGTATATATAGTAATTTGTATAACTAGCTAGTAAGAGAGACACTAGCTTATGATGATTGAACCTCTCATAATGATTAAGGTCGCAAACCTTGTTTGTTATTGGAAGCTTAAAGTTTTGTCTATTATCTATTATCTAAAATGAAATTCTACTATCATATATTATATATACACACCTAATTTATAATATTTATGATGTATATTTAATGTTATTTTCATTTTGAGTTGGTTGAACTCACATCTCTATTTTGAAATTATTTTGAGGTTCTTAGCTTTTATTAACAAGTAAACTTTATTGAGTGTTCATACTTCTTTATTTTTAGTTAGTATGTCTTATTTGTTTTCACGAGATTTTTTTTTAGTTTGGATTTGATATTTTAGAATGCTCCTTTATTATGTTGTTTTATTTAAAATTTAGATTTTTATAAGTATTATGAATTATTATTGGTTTTTGAAAAATATTTTAAAATTTTATAAAATTTCATATAATTTATTTTATAAAAAATATGTCCTAGGCTTATCATAAATATGATCATTTTTACAAAGCTACCATTTTTTTTTTTATCATAACTTGAAGAGATGTGCAGCGGAGGAAAGTACAAAATAAGAAAGAAGTCCAGTTTTCTATTATATTTATATTATATTCATCACAAAATAAGTACAAAATAACAGCAGGGAGTAACCACAATGATAATGATACTCACGTATCAAATTTTTATTGCATTTATATTTTATTTATTATGGTTAAAGAATTAGATATTTATAATTTATTTATCAAGATTTGAAGATTTTTTTGGATATTTATTATTTAACATGAAATAAAAGAGTAATATATAGATTAGATGCTTAGAGACTCATCAGTTTTCTGGTTTTGAATTCTGTGTTAAACAGCAAGCTAAGCATGTTTCATGAAGGTAAGAGACTTGGACATCATCAAATTTGAAGAAATTAACAAAAGTGAAAGGCCTGGAAAGCTAGAAGCCTCATCTAACTAAACTGAAAACAGACTCTTTTAGGGCTTACTTTCTTCAACAACAGAAATTGAAGGGAAACAAAAACATATATTGTAGGAGTAAGTTGTAATAGGAGGATCAATCAGTAAGGTCTCTCCCTTCTCAGTTTTTTAAGTTTAGCCACGCAGGAATCTCTTCTGCGTTGCAGAGTCTAACGGGTTTAAGTTATGAAAAACATTAGAACAGCAACAAGAACTAGTTTTCATCATTATTTATAAATTTATTACATCAAGACATATGTGCCTTGAAGCATACAACAAGAATTACAGATATTGGTGATTAAAAATGCTTAAACTCATTAGTTACAAAGAACCTTCGTATCAAGAAATTAATGATATTAAAGTACAATAAATAGTCTTGTAGAGAAGCTTTAGATTGAAACGCTGTTAGGAATTCCCCTTCCAGTGAGTCCACCTTCACTGGTAGGAACCAACAGAGTGTATGGCACCTTGACTGAGCCAACACGATTCTTCAGGTTCACATCTTTGTTCATATCGAACATCCTGTCCTCGATAACTGCCAGTTTCTTTCCAAATTTCTCAAACGCCTCTAATGGCTCTTTGTCTGCTGTCCATTCAGGAGTGTCTCGCTGCCCAAGATACACCTCATCTGAGGAATGCCTTGACAGAATTTCAATGAGGGAAATTCCAAGAAGTGTTTGCAACTGGGCAGTGATTGTTTTCAAGAAAGCCTTTTCAGGGTTCGACTTTAGCTCCTCATAATCAGGAGAGCCTTCTTCAGGCAAGAACCTACGGCTTATGGTTGGACGATTGGGAAGGTATCCTGCATAAGGGTACTGACCAAAATTGACAGCTGCATGGAGAGCAGATGCCACCCATATGATTATGGTACATGAATCTATTAGCTCTTCACGAGTCTTCATCTTTGGCCACCAGGGTGCATCCTTCAGGTCACCATGCCCTTCCTCTCTCGCTTCCTTCCACCATGATTGTAGTTCAGAATCTTTTTGAATCATGTCATCATCCTTGTAGTAGAAAAGGCAGTAGTCTTTCACCCATTCTTTGATTGCAAACCATATCTCTAGCCCATCAACTGCATATGGGTAATCTTTTATCAGCAGGCGAACACCGTGTGGAGCCTTTGGATCCTCAACTGCCACTCCTCTGAACAAACAAGGTAGGATGTTATTGCAATGAAATACAACATTATCACCGAATATAACCAAAGTTTAAATTCCTAAAGCATTATAACATCATTTACTGAAGTTTTAGTTCCTGAAGTCTTGAAAATTGTGAACAACTATGAATTATCCTTTTAAGAGTAAACTACGAAGGTTACCTCTTCTTCAGATCTTCAGGAAGTGCTTGCTCAGTGAAATTCCAGTTCTTATAAATTACCGATGACATTTCCATGGCATATTTTGCAGGATAAACTGTTGATTCCAGGATTCCACCAGCATTAATTAGTGTCTGCCTAGCTAGCGCATTTATGTTCATTGTATCGCGGAAGTGAGGTTCCAAGAGTTTATAGATCGGGTGAAGCACACTGAGTTGTCTATTTGTTGCAATCACAAATGGTTCACTTACAGCATGAGTGTTCAAAAAATGGCTAATAAGCTGATGGTAACCAGAGTCGTTAACACCCACATAAGCTTTAGCCAGCTGCCAAATGGTACCTTCAACACCATCTTCAGCTGGGGTATAGACTTTGCTAATGGCTCCAAATTCATCTCCCTTATCATGAGGCAAGCTTAACTCAATTACAAGTGGCTTCAAAGTTCCATCATCTTTCAAGAAAAGTAGAGTCCTTGAGGCATAAGTCTTTGTGGTAGTAGAGTTTATCCTCCTCAGGTATGGCATCAATTCATCATGATGATCTAATATGAACATCCTGTTGTTCTTGATTGCCTATTCAACAACAAATAATTTCAGCTACGGTTGTTTTTTCTTCAATGGGATGACTAAATTCAGCATCTCCATCTGTGAAACATTCACAGATCTGATCTTAAACTCAACTGTCGAATAAACTTATCGAGAGATGGCTTACCTCATCTATGGTCAGTCCATCCAGATTGTCCTTGATGTGCTCCTCTGTTATTGAGCTGTTTTGATCACCATATTGCTTGCTGTTTAGCTTGCTTTTGGGAGGGAATTCCTGCAATGATTTGTTATTAGACACAAAGAAAAAACATATAATATATATTTCGGAGACAGAAAATTCTATTGGAACTTTAGCTTACCTCAAGACGACGAATGATAACTGGGTTTACTCCTGCCAGCATTTCTCTGCCAAATTCTTCATCAGTCCTCCAGGCTGAATGATTATCTGCAGAGTATATCATAATTTAGTGGCCAAAAGGGGGATGGGTGAATGTATGTTTATGAAATAGTCCAAACATAGAGTTAAATGTTTAAGTTCACACCTTGAATCACTTGAGGCTTTGGAAATTTGAAGAGGTTTTCGCCATCAGTTCTAAAAATTTCCTTGAGCATCTCCAAGGGAATGTTTTTCCTAAGATTATCTAGAAGGGGACCTTCAGGAAGCTCAAAGCCTCCCTCATAGAGTTTCAATACATCATCAAAGGAGTCAAACTCGTTAGGGGTGCTGTCACATAATGCTTCCAGTTCAGGCTTGACAAATTGAGCTATAGATTTCAGTGCATAAGCAAGGAAGTCTGCCATCTTCAAGTGACCGAATCGTTCATCTCTTGGAACATAAATGTTTAAGCTCATCAGAAGTGGCTGCCTGCTCTCTGTGTTGGGATCTGCAACAAGATCATGGAAAAGTTTTACAATTGTCAAGCAGTGTAAAAAGCAACATAAAATGTGAGATTCTGGATCAACAGGTAATGACCTGATTCTGTTGCTGCTCGGCCTGTTCTGCCCCTACGGGGATAAGGATACTCAGAAGACCCTCCAAGAACAGGGCGGACATACTTCGGACCCTTGTCAGGATCTCCCAAATCATTGTAGTAAGCATAGTCGTAAACGCGGTCCCATTCCTTAAGCTCTCCTTCTCCATTTCCTCTCAAATGAACCAGTTCTTCTTCCCTGTATTTACGTAGCGGTGTTGGTGTCTCGTGTGGCATAAATGTCTGTACAAATGTATCAGAATTTTCTGTAGCTCAGTCAAATATTCACATCTACCTTCATCTTTCTATGTTACTTGATAATTACCTGGTTAGTGAAGAAAACACGATCTTTATTGTAACGTTTTGCAGGATAAATCCATGAGTTGCATACAAAGTGGACTCGGCCATGGCCAGGAACACCTTCAAGTGTGACAGTCTTGAGGTAGAATTCACTGAGATGATTATTTCTTATCAGGAATGCCCCTGGAACTCCAATCTCCTCATCCCAATCAAAGGTAACTTTGAATGCCGCCTCGCCTGCGGTTAAGGGAGTGACTGCAGTAACCCATTCTTCCAAATATGCAGGCTCTCCTAGCTTCCCTTTCAAATCATTGTCTACAAAAGGGCACCAGAATCCTCATCAGCTAGCTAATAACTGTCTTAGGCAATTGCAGGTCCATTTACAGTTAAATTATAAATTATTTTTGTTAAGCCATGTTATAGTTATAAGTTAAGTTAGTTCAGATTAATTAAGTAGTAAAATGACCTCTTAGAAACTTTGTTTCACTGTCATGTCCTAATAATTATTTAGCAATAACATACTTACTGTCTCTCTCTCAGGAAAAAAAAAACCCGAGATAGGAAGAACAAAGAAGACTTGTCTCCTTATCCTTCGTAGTTTGAAAGAACAAAAATTTCCTTCAAACTATTTCAGTCATGTATTTTATTTTATATTTTTATAAGCATTTTTATAACCGAACAAGTTTCTCGTTTAAACTTGTTTGTTTTTATGTTTCAAAAATATTTTTAAAAAAATTAATTTTTTTATTTTTTTCCTTACTTCAAATTAAATTTTTTATATTATTAAATTATTTTGATGTGTTGATATCAAAAAAAATATTATTTCGATGCATTTCTAAGTAAAAATCACTTTAAAAACAACAACCAATACAATACCAAACTGGCTATTTATGTCTCTAATTCTCATCATGATCTATGCATATAAAAAAAAAAAAGAGTTGCGGGCTTCATGCCCTACTAAGATAGTGTTTAAAAACACGGTTGAAATTGTGTTTTCTAAAGATTTTAAAAAAATTTGTTTAAATATCTTTTTATATTTTTATATTAATATCAGAAATAATTTTTAAAAAATAAAATAAAATAAAATAAAATATTATTTTAATATAAAAAAATAAAAAACACTTTTAACTGGTACAACATCCTCAGCATCCTTAACTAATTTTTCAAGGACAAACGATATTGTATTAAGTGAAGATCCGGTACCAATTACATTATTAAAAAGTAGGAAATCAATGAGCTCCTGAACAAGCAGATCATGAACTGAGACTTGGTTCCACTCATCTGATTCCCTTGAAATGCTACATTTTTGCTTGCTTTACTTCTCTCTAATTTCCTTGAGAATATAGCTATTAGTCTACTGCATATTCAAGGGTGAACCATGCATGGAAACTAGTAAGTGAAAGAAATCAAGCACTGTCCTGTTCTATCTCTACGATCCCACTGCACAGGTTCAAAGTATCCCACCAGAAAATAATGGTTTTCGAGGCATAAAAAATAAGCAACAATAATTAAAGAAATGATACTGTTACTCACCTGAACGGTCACTGTTAACAGCGCTAATGAGTTGCAGAGAGACTCTTTGGCCTAACAACTCATGAACACGATCAAGAACTGATGCGTGGAAATCATTGAAACCCAAAACATTCTTCTTCATCAACACAACAGTCCCTTTGATTTTCTTGCACTCACCATCACTACACTTCAACTTTTTACTCCCATCACTGTCACCAGTAATGGCATCGATAATGTTTTGAAACATCTCTCTCTCTCTCTCTCTCTCTCTCTCTCTCTCTTGCTTGCTGTGTTACAAAGAATAATCTAAAGACAAGTCTTCGTTGGTTGCAAGTTACGGTGAGAGAGAAGGGTATGATTATGGTGGTATTTATTTTATGGCAGTGATTGTATTTTATAGTTTTTTTATTTAAAAATATATTAAAATAATAATTATTTTTAAAAAAAATTATTTTTAATATTCTTACATCAAACAACATGAAAAAAATAAAAATAAATAATTTTTTTTCAAAAATATTCAAACATAAAAACAAACATGCATGCTCGTACAAAAGAACATGAATGTGTGGTAATGGCTGAGAAGCTTATCTTGTTCACAGTCGGTCCTGTTCTTTTGCCCTTCTTAAGGAAAAAATAAAAAATAAATTCCTCATTTCGATTATATTAGCTTACAAATTATATCAAACCCGATTTGATTCGAGGAAATAAAAAATAATATATCCATGGAGAATTAAAAAAAAAATGATCAGTTGACAAAGATAGAGGGGGCTTCAAGTGTTGTTGTCATCCTCTGATAAAAATTGCACATCCTCTCATCGAACCCCTTTAAGGACTGCTGCTAGCCTGCTATAAAGAAAATATACCATGGATAAGAATGGTGATATTGAAAATATATTTTAAAAAATTAAAAAAAATATTATTTTAATACAATATTTTTCGCTTTATATCTTTAATGCCATGGTAATATACTTTTATATATATCCAGATAGGGAGTTGGCCGATCTGGGACCCAATAGTTGGGTTTGAAGGCAAAAAAGCAAAACATTTTGAATATATTCTTGTTCAAAGTCATGTGGTTCTGGCTGGTTGATATTGTTTTTTTCTCATCACTTTTCTCGTTTGCTTTATTTTTTGCAAATATAGAAATTATATTGTTATTTATTTAACATTCCTTGCTTCTCACATGCATAAAATAATAGAAGGGATCGACTCTATATGCTTTTCCAAGTTCAAGAAGAGATTCTTGGTGGCTTGTTCTACAGCCCCCCCTGTGATTTTTACAAGCGTTCAAGCTTTTAATTTCAACTTCTTTTACGTGCACTTCTGCAATTTGTCTGCATAAAATAATAGAAGAGATCGACTCTATATGCTTTTCCAAGTTCAACAAGAGATTCTTGGTGGCTTTTTCTGCAGCCCCCCCTGTGATTTTTACAAGCATTCAAGCTTTTAATTTCAACTTCTTTTACGTGCACTTCTGCAATTTGTCTGCATATATAAGATAATAGAAGGGGCCGGGCTATACTTTCCATGCAAGCTTCGTATCCATGGCTACTTTTGCGAGAAATCAAGAGACTGGTAGCTAGCAAGGACTGCTCTGATATCTTGACATGAAGCGATTTTCTTCAAAAAATAGCTTTCTTGTTCTTGACCAAGTACTATATATTCTTTATAAGTGTCATCTGCTGTTATATTAATTTTCAATTCATATCTTCCCACTGTCTTGTCCTTGATTTTATTAATTTACTAAGATATAAATAAATAATGAGAACATGATCATTAAAATCCTAATATTATATTAAAAAATTAATTTAATTCAAAAACTTACACTGTTTCTGATAAGATTCCACGTAAATAGACTGAGTTTTTTTTTATAACACGGCATGCTGATTTCGATCACACAAACAAGATAGCAAACAAGCACATGTTTCACCCTTTTTTTTTTTTTTTGTCTTAATGCTCATCTACCTGTACGAAATTTAATGATGCAACTACTTCGGGCCTGTGGTGGTAAATTTATGTTCATTCTACTGTCGGATGCTTTTAAAATTATATTAAAATAATTTTTTTATTTTTTTTATTTTTAATATTAACACATATAAACTAAAAAATTTAATTTAATAATTTTTCAAGTAGAATAAATATTTAAAATACATTCAAATACAATTATAAATCAATGAAGTGTTGGTATAGCGGTTAAGGCATTGTTATATCCTTATAAGAGTAAAAACACAAGTTCGATTTCCAGGAAATATACTTATTGGAAGGGGCAGCTACAAACTCCGAACGAGATTAATCTCATCCTTTAAAAGGATGCAAGAATAACCAGATAAAAACAAAAAAAATTACAATTATAGATAAACGTTGCCAGCTTTCAAACATTTAAGTTATTATAAATGCTCTTCTAGCAATAAATCTATGGGTGTGAACAATTCAGCAGCATACCACTGCAACAACTATTTCTTGCTTTAACTAGCAATGAGGGGACTTTGAATTTTTTATTTTTATTTTTTTTACGGTTGTCATCGACATTGTTATTTCTGCTTATCTATCTGTATGTGAAATATCTGGAATGTTAAGGACCCAGTTGACAACATTTTCTTTCGTGGGGTGAAATTGAGAATTGGGCAATCCATTTATGGTGTGTTTGGTTTGGTAAGGGGAGGGGAGGGGAGGGGAGGGGAATTGAAGGCTAGGTAAGTTTAATTTTACAATTATTAAATTGTATTTAATTATAAATATAAGCCATGTACTTTTTTAAATTTTTACTTCCAATATAAATGATGGATTTGAAATTACATTAAAAAAAAAAGTTAAAAAAAAGAAAAATGAGGTAAAAAATTATAAAACTTAACCATTCTTTCCTTAATATCTCAATCTGGGTGTTAATGATTCTATAAGTTGCTAAAAAAACTCTCATATATCCCTTGCAAACCCTCTCATTCCGTACATTTCTCTTAAAAAATATTTGCAAAATAAAATTCAGGTTTCCATCCGGTTCGGACCCTGTTTATTTTTTTGTTTCAAAAATGTTTTTGAAAAAATTTAAATTTTATTAATTTTTTCTTTGCTTCAAAATAATATTTTCTTGGTATTTTTAGATCATTTTGATGCGCTGATATCAAAAATAATTTTAAAAAAATAAAAAAAAATTATTTTGATACATTTCCGAATAAAAAATAACCGCAACTACACTATCAAATTCATCCTAGATGGATATCGGCTCGAATTGATATAAGTGTATAGAACTTCTTATAATTACTTTTGTTGATGAGTAATAAATAGGACATAAATATTAACGAACTCAACTCGATTAAATATATATATTATTTTATATTTTATATTAAATTATAAATAATATTTAAATAAGAGATACTCAAAATTAAAATAATAGATAAAATATAAATATAGCAGAAAGTTGATCGGGGATAACCCACCCCAAGACAACATGGTGCTGGTCTATATGGGTCTAGTCTTGTGTTGCTTGGGATACATACAATTCTCTTTAGACATATATCATAGAATCCCTTGTTCCTTGTTCTTGAATCCATGAACTCTTGCAAGGTCATTCAGCACAAGTAACTTGTTTCTTGTCCAAAACTTAACCAGGAAAAGAGAACGCTTTGAAGTCATCTAAATCCAGATTGATGAATGAGTTGCCTCGAGAATGCAGATCTTAAGGTGATCATATCGCAGTAGAGAATTCAGCGCAAGCAATTGAATTATGGGCTTTAACTTATTTCATAGTACCGAACTCGTCATAGTTGCTCGAGGAATAAACCAATGCATTCTGATGAACTCATTTTAATAGCAAAGAATTCAGGAATGGCATGAACCGAAGTTTGATGATACAAAGGAGCCTTTCATAAAATAGAAAAGCACATCCCCAGCTCGAAGATAGCAGAAAAGATCGACGAGAGATCATTCTTTGTATTTCAAAAGGATTCAGAAGAAAAGAATCATCTAGATATAAATGAGTTAGAATAAACGAAAGATGCAAACAAGTATATAGTTTCATGTTGCGGTGCTTCATTAAGTAAATTCTGACTGTTTAAAATACGTAGAGAAATATGGTTGATGCAGAAGGCTTTGACTATGATTAGAAATCATCTTTTTTCTTATCTTAGTTCAGGTACAAACCTTTTTCTCTAATGTAATCAATCACTCCATCTGCAGTTAAGTACTTTATGGACAACCCTCTTGAAATGCATTCCCTCACTCGCGTTGAACTGATCTGGTTTGGTACAAGATCATCTGTAACTTTGACATTACCCTTGTTTTCATTCAAAATTTCATCATCAGATACAATCTTCTTAATATCTTGCCCTTCTCTGCGAATGCAAACCACACCATAGTTGCTGCATATGGTTCTTACATGATCACGGTTCCAAAAACCAGGAATACTAAAGGACTGGAGTAAATCAGAACCACAAACAAGCATGACTTTAAGGGATTCTCTGGACATTTTCATACCATTAGTAAATGAACTCTCGACTCTTTGCAAAATAGTCAAAGTACGTTGGTAAGTGCTTTGGTTTACCTCCCATTGATCAACCATTACGAAATCAGAAGTTTCACAGGCTAAGCTGCACATCTGCAACCTATGTTCCCCAGAAATGAGGCCTGCTTTCTTGTATGCATCATTGACAGGTGACATGTAGGCTGCAATGACATGGTATCCCTCTGATTGCAATGCATCCCTTGCCAGCTCAAACAATCGCAGGTGCATAAAAGTTGGAGGATTGAAACTGCCAGTTGCCACAAGAACTACATTTATCTTGTTATTTTCCTCAGTAGAATTTAAGCCAAAAGATACCTTTTCCATTGGCAATTGAGGATCCATGATATCTGAATGACAGTGGCAAACAAGCATTAGTGCACCTCATTCTCGATAACATGCTTACGATTATGCAAAGCCTCACAGTAAAGAAGCACTCAGATGACGCAGCAGAAGCTGAGCATAGACTAGTTGGAGATTTCCCATTCCAAAGTTGGAAAATTCACATCACGTTCATAAATATAAATCCATCCAAGATGTACAATAATTACAAACTGTGCAATATCTGAATAACACATTAGCTTGAGGCAATCAGTGAAATATGGACAAAGGTTAACTTTAGCAAGTAATCATGTGAATCACATAACTAGATCATTACAACAGGACCAACTCAAAAGGTCTGAAGCACATGTATGCATGCATATGTATGTGTGTTGGGAGTTAAATGGCAATGATTCACATTGAATAAGACCAACGTGACAATGAAGGACCAGAGTATGCATAGGAGCAAGTTAAAATTCACAAAAGCCATCATGTCATGTTTATTCACATGGTAAAACACACGAGACTGCATACATCATTATTTTCATTCAGAATGGGAAAGAGTGAAGGAGCTAGAGGCATAGAAGTGCACACACACAGAGCTGAGCAATTTGCAATACCTGGATGAAATTCAGTTGAAATTCCTTAGTTGAGTAAATCAAAAGAGTTTATCGACATACAAAGGATGGTCCAGATTTAAACTTGTTAATCTCTCATGAGTAACAAACTGAGGCTACTAAATGCCATATGGAATCTGTTTATATAATCACATCAACGTGCAGACAATGGAAAGTTGAAGACAAGGAACCCTCATTTTGAAACCTCTCACCCCAGGTAAATCAAAGACAATGATTCAGTTTCTTGATTTACCACCTCTTCCATGGTTGTGTTCACCTATTCTCACACCACCACCTTTCCTTTTGCGACTCTTACCACCACCTGAAGATAGGCTGGCATCAGATTTTATTCTCATGTCCTCAGGCAGGGGAAGAATATTATCCGTGCGCTTCCAGAAACTGAAATCATCAACAAACTCATCATCCCAAATGAGGAAGATGCACCGTGTCTTCCACATTGGACGAAAACGGAGTTGGAAAGCTTGGATCCCACAACCAATCTTTTTTTCAGGCTCCAAATGATCCTGCATAAGCAACTCCACTAGAACCATGTGCTCAAACTTGTTGACATTAAGATTGGGAGGCCAAAAATGAAGGAAATTGTAGAAAAAATCGAACATCTCCACTGCTGAAACAAAAGTCTTTGGACCCAACCTAACAGGACCCACCTCCTCCTGTTTTTTCATCTTTTTAAACCTCACAAATTGCTCCTCCTCCATAGATTTATCCAGCTTTTGCTTCTTTGATACATTCTTATTTTCCTCCTCTGATCCTCCCTAGTTCTCTTGTCACCATTAGCTGCCAAGCTCTCAATGAAATCCAGAGAACTTTGAGTTTAGATTTCTATAAAAGAAAGCTTGGAGCATGCCCTACTAAGCCCTAGCATAATCTTCATAGTATGTTAATTACGTGAAGCCTGAATAAACATCACTTTAAGGAAAATAGAGAAACAAAACTTCTAACAAAATCTTGCCATCCTTGCCACACACTGTTTTCTTCCTTTTGAAGCACAACCAACCAGAACTGTTTGCCACTCTCATTGTGTCCAGAAACTTCTCATTCTCTGAAATATGATTGCGACCACCAAAATCCTATACCTGCAACTTAATTGCCACCATAAAGTCTAAACTATTAAACCAATGCAAAGAAACTCTTCGTTCCACGATATTTGTATCCATATATTGCAAATTTTCTTACTCTCTTTTTTCACAACAAACCCATTCCTTTTCTCAATCACATTTTCCACACTTTCCAAACTCCTTCCTCTAATTTTATCACATCCCAAAAGTTCAATATAAAAAATAACCCAAAATAAGGAAATTCTAGTAACATAAAGTACTTCTTACCCCTGAAAAATATTACCTCTCTTCAAACTTTCCTTGCCTGCAAAAAGACTTTTTGCTAAGAGAAATAACTATTCTACATAACTAAAGACTAAAACTTCAAACAAACCTTAGAAGACACAATGTTCCAACAATCTCCTAGCTCCTTGCATGAAAAACCATCTAAATAAAAATAAATAAATAAATAAAACCCATCTCAAAGCAAGTGTCTTTGTGTCCAAGTGTTTATATATGTGTAACAAAATAAATCTAGGTTCGAGTGGGTATCCTAAAACCAACAGATTTAAGATAGCATAGACCTCGAAGAAGAAGAACAAACACATTAAAAAAAAATCAGAAACATAGTAATATACCTTCGGTTTTGATGTTGATGCTGATAATGATAATAAATGAATATGCAGAACGGTAGAAGCTTAGAGAGGGAAAATGTTTAAGTTTAGATTCCACAAAAAGCTTGCATGCATGCCCTATGATGTGTGAATAAAGACCACTTATAAGCATATTAAGAAACAAAACTGCAAAAAACCGACAGATTTAACTCACTATCTCCCTTTCCTTGAAACAAAATCCTTACACAATCTTCTCCATTCACATACATTGCCAACCAGAAATTTTGCCAATACCTCTTAATACCTCAAAACCTCCCCTTCATTGTTATACGATTGCAGCCAACAAATTAAATCCTGTCCCAGCAACTTAAGTTGCCACTCTAAAACAATAAATCGGTGCAAAAGAATCATTAACATCAATATCCACATATCTTCTTGCTCTCTTCTTTCACCAAAAAAAAAAAAACATTCCTTTTTTCACATTCCAGTCACATCTTCTACGTTTGACAAAATCCTATAATTTCTATCTGTCCCAGTTGATTAAAAATAAACAAAATTAAAGCAATTCTGGATAACATAAAGTACTACTCAAGTCTCCTCAAACTTTTACTTGACAGCAAAAAGACCCTTTTCCTGGTTGAATTTGCTAAATTTGAAAAGAAAAAAAAAACTAAAGCTAAACCAAATTTAGCAGAGACAAGGAGGGTAATAACCTACCAGCTCCCATTTAAATCAAAAACCCACATGAAAACCAAAGTCTTCAACACAAAAATACGTGTATTTTGAGTCTAACTTTGCATAAATGTGTAAGAAAATGTTCACGGTTTGATGGGTTCCCTGCAAAAAAATTAGATTTAGAACATGAAAGAGAATCCAAGATGTAGTAGTAACGATACCTTGTGAAAAGAGTGTCAGAATTTGCCGCACGCAAGAAAAGTGAAGAATGCGTGAATGAGGGGTGAGAGAGACCGTGAGAGAGAGTTGATGTAACAAGGGAGTTTGCCTCTCTCTTTCGTTCTTACTACTATGATAGAACGTTTGAGTGCAAGTTTCAATCTGTTTTTTTTTTTTTTTAATTTAGATTTTTTTTAATGCAAGATTGCTGCTTTCACTAATAAAAAAGAGAGTGACTTGTGCATCAAGAGATTAGTCAGATTACTTTTTTTCTTTGATTTTTTTATTTTTAATTTTATGGTTACGATTTAAGAAAATTATTTAAATTATTCTGAATATATCATCATTATTTAAAAATAAAACTTAATACTCATATTAGAGTCATAGGTGTTAAACTTAGTTCACCGCTTATGCTATATATTTCTAGTTAAATTCAATAAGATATCAACTTTTAACTTTATGAAATTCTTGATTAAAAGAAAATGAAGATAAAATTATATTTGATAATGAGTATATCATATTGGATTATGGAAGACAAAACATGAAAAATCTATTTTACTATTATTATATTTTATTATCAAACTTATATATTTTAAAAAAATATAATTGGATATTAATTTATTTACTTTAATTTATATCGAGTGTTGAAATTAATAATATTATAATAACTTTAATTATAAAACTTGGACTGCTCTAATAATATTAATCTAAGATCTATATCAATTCAGGTTTAAGAAAAACAAATAAAAAAATGATTAACCCAGTATGACTTGGTCAAAAACCTAAATCAACCCCCGAATTGGATTTTAAAATTATGATAATAAATATTTTTATTTTTGCATTGGCTTGGACCAATCTATATTTTCTCTATTATTTATATTTTTTTTATTTCAATACAGTAACCATAAGCTACATAAAAAAGTTGTTTAAAAACATTTTAAATTTAATTTAGAAGTTTTAGTGAATATTATATTTATAACTATTTTGAAACTCAAGAATGGAAATGAAATTTAATATTTAAAAATGACATAAAAATCAATTAAAAATAATGACTAAATACACTAAAATTAAAAAAAAACATTTAGAAATAACACAAAAATAAATTAAAAATCAAGCACTAAATATACTTAAAATAAAAAAATAATATTAAAACTAGATTATATAAAATATCTATATATTTATCTCTTTTCTCAACAACATTTGAAAAAATAACATGAGAATTGATTTCAAACTGCATTCTTAAAATTTAACTGTGGCACTTTTGTTGAATGTATATTTGGAAACTGCGGTTAAAGTCTTATTTTTAAAAAAATTATTTTATAAAAAAATTATTTTTCTATATTTTTTTATATTTTGATATGTTTAAAAAATAATTTTTTAAAATTAAAAATATATTATTTTAATATATTTTTAAATAAAAACAACAAGCACAGTTGAGAGTTGAGACTTCCTCAAAAAAGAGTGTAACGTGCAGCAACGTAAATAATAATAATCCTTGTAGCGATGCCATCATGGGGTCCTTCCTGGTTCTCCAGGCCCTGTCCTGTCTCTGTCGCTGTCTCCTTCACGTGGAAATTGCTTTCTTCTTTAAAAAAATTCCTTCGGCTGGATCCTTTTCCAATACAATCCATTTTTTTGCTTCTCGAGGCGCTCTTTCTTTCCCTGTCTTTATACACTCAGGACGACAGCACGTAGAATTTAAAGGGTATCGAATTTTTTGTTCTGGTTTAGAAAGGGTGAAAGAGAAAGAAAGATAGAGCATTTGACTGATATTCTCTTCTCTTCTTCAAGCAATGGAGACCCCAAAAACACAGCAACAGTACATCAACGACTTGTCAATTTCTAGTAAGTAAAGACTGTTACTTTTTTCGTAGTAAATATCTGCTTGGTAGATTCACTAGAAAATTAATGGGAATGAGGAGGAAAAGAGAAAAACTACATTTCTTTGTTAGTATTTTTTTTCTGGGTTTTTGAGAACTGACTTTTTTTTGTGTGGTTTTTTAGAGTGAGCTTCATGCGGTAATGATGGAAATTAAGAAACTTAAAAATGGGTTTTCCGAATTTTGTTTTATATTTTCATAATTGAATTAAAGGATTTTATGTTAACGTAAGGTTTAGGGAATTAAGAAACTTATAAAGGGCTTTTGACCTTTTATTTTATTTTATTTTGTTACATTGTGAGTTAAAGGTCTATTTTTAAAACTGTTTATGTTTTGCAGGAATCAGAGAGAAACAAAGACAGGAATTAGAGAATCTAACACTAGCAACACAGCCTATAAAGACCCTGACATATTTTGTATTGGCTATAGTTCAATGTCTCCAGAGATTGTTTGCAAAAAGTGGTTGGCTTTTGCTTCTGATAAGTGCCTTTATAGGAAGTATTGGGATTCTTGTCATCACCACTGGTAGCCCTTATCAAGAGGTAACGTGTTATTGCCTTACTTTTTTTTTTTTTTTTTGTAGATTTTTGTGATTTTTATTGAGTAATTGATACCCATATGTGTATTCTTTGGAAGAAAAAAAAAACTAGCGGTGATAAGTTTGCTGAAAATGTTAAAATGGATTGTTGGTGTTGTTAGAAAGTATTATTTGGTTGGTGGGTTTTTATTGTGGATTTTGTTACTTGCAGATTTAAGCTTATTTCCCCATTCGTAAAATGCTTCCATTTTTTTTGCTTTCAAGTTGAAACTAAAAGGCTGTTTTCTTATTCTGATTTCAAGTCCTTGATGATACTGCAGCATGTCCATGAAGTTGTTAATTATCTTCGATTTGGACTCTGGTGGTTGGCACTTGGTGTAGCATCATCAATTGGTCTAGGTAAAAGAATTGCTCATGTTTTCTATCTTATTTGCTGTTTCTTCAATGAATTTTTCCAGATGTTTTGCAGGGATTATATTTCATACTTTTGAATGAAGGTTTATCTCAAATTTATGTTGAGCATTTCAATTCATGCATACAATTTTTTGTGAAGTTGAAACACATGGAAAGGAACTTGCTGCCATAGGTTTACAGGTTACAAAAATGTTGCATGGAAAAATAGCAAATCAAGATAGGAATCTGACACTAAATGCATTCAAGTTTGACTCTTATACTTGAAAAGAAAACCTTAGGTTGGTACAGACTAATGATCATCAGCTAAAGATGATAATATACATGAAGTTTCAAAGACGTGAGCTTCGGAGTTCAGACTCATCTATGTGCTATATTTAAGCTACTTAAATAGCATGTACCATAAAGAAACCTTTAGACATTTTCCAAGGGATTTGTGGCCAATAATCTCAGTTCTCACTCAGATTAAGCAAACAAATGCTCCCACAGAATGGATTCTTGTCTCGTTTTCTAATATGGTCCTGATTCATTTGATAAGTGATTTTACATGGAAAGTTTTCGAAATTTTGAACCTTTTCTTCTCTGCAGGATCTGGTCTGCATACATTTGTTCTGTATTTAGGCCCACATATTGCTCTATTTACAATTAAAGCTGTACAATGTGGTCGAGTTGATATAAAAAGTTCTGTATATGATACGATTCAACTATACAGCGGTCCTTCATGGCTGGACAGAAACTGCACTGCATTTGGACCTCCAATGTATTCATCATTAGAAGGCTCGAGAATTCCACTGACCAGCATTTTGCCTCAGATTCAACTTGAGGCTGTTTTGTGGGGGATCGGAACTGCACTTGGGGAGCTTCCTCCATATTTCATATCAAGAGCTGGTGACTATTCTGAATCATGTCTTTATGTTAATGTCTTGGACAACCATTTTCCTGGAAAGGCCTTTGCACGTCTGTGTGTGTTCTGTACACACGCACACACATATCCTAGATGCTGGAATTTTCTTAACAGAATATAAACTAAATTTGTGCTTGTGGATTTCAAGTGCCACTTGGATTGTTCCAAGGATTCTTTGACCCGTGGAAACATATTAAATTTTCTTGGGGATTGCTCTTTATTTCCTACAACTATGATAATGCTCAAGTTATTACAACTATTGAAGTTTAAGTTATTACAAATATTGAAATGGATTGGTCTTTTCTTCTTGCTTGCTTAAGTGCCCAAAGTGATAAGTTTGACTTGGATCCATGTGCAGTGATACCTGTTGCTGTGTGAATTTAAGATTTATGAGCGATTTTATAAACAAGTATGCCTTTGTGTTGAGAGGTTGTGCACATAACATTATTAGAAGAATGATTTGGGAAAATTATAGCTCGTTGAGAAGTTGATTTTGATTGGTTGGAAATTGTTGGGGTGGCTTTGGACCTAAGGTGTTTCATCACGCGAGTCCATTGAATTTGTATATTAATGGTCACCATTGAATTAGTCTCTTCCTGTGGGTCTCTTAGTACTGCAAGTGAAGGGAATTCAGTCCCTGACAACATTTTTCTGTCGTCTGAATTGCTTGACATGAATTGCGTTGTCATTTTTTTGTTGCTACAATATAGCAGTATTACTCATTTCACTGCTATGTGATTCTAATTAATTTAGTTTTATCTTGAAATGTGTGTGCAGCTAGCATGTCAGGTAGCAAGCTGGAAGTCATGAAAGAATTCGAGTCTTTTTCAGCAGAAGATCATAACACAGTCATGGCCACTCACATGAAACAGATTAAAAACTGGCTCCTTTCACATTCACAGTATCTGAACTTCTTCTCAATTTTAGTCCTTGCTTCGGTAATTTTTTTCTCTCTTTCTATTTTGTGATGAGACCTTGTGAATCATAATAATGATTTCCTTTTCTAGCACAAGATTTGCAACTGCAGTTATTCTGCCTGATTTAACTCATCAAGTAATTTTCTTTGTCATTGTAGAGGAAGTTAGGAAGTATGACAGAATTATCTACTTGCATAAATGTAGCAACTATCTTTTGTTTTTTCTTGTCTATGTTGGTCCCATGCTGGCTGTTGCAACTATTCATACCTGCACTCCCTATTCTTTCTCAAACGCAGATGTCAAATTCTGGTTATATTTTTTTCATGAAAAATTCTTTTTTGATCAACGATCTTATGGTTAGCACCATCAACACTCTAGTTGAATTTGCAATTTGCAATTAAATGGTTTACTGCAGGTGCCAAATCCTCTTTTTGACCTTGCTGGTATCTTGTGTGGGCAATTTGGAGTTCCATTTTGGAAGTTCTTCCTCGCAACATTGATAGGAAAGGCAATCATCAAAACACACATTCAGGTTCGCAAAGCTCTATTTTCTCCTGCTACATGATATGATGCACATGTTACTTATGCAAACACACTGGACCATCTCCAATTGGTTGCTGCAGGTTCTCAATTTTTTGTGAAAATTCTTTTGGTTCAATTTATATTGATCATTGGTTGACATTGGTTATGTTGTCTTTATTATATTGCAGACAGCTTTCATCATCTCAGTATGCAACCATCAACTCCTTGACTTAATAGAAAATGAGCTGATTCGAATGCTCAGCTTTGTTCCTGGACTTGCCACGGTCCTGCCAAAACTCATTGCAAAACTACAAATTATTAGAAACAAGTATATGGCACCAACACCTCCAGTCTCAAACGTTGAGGTAATATGACTGAACTATAGAATCAGAACACACATTTGCCTACATTGGCTGCCGTTGTACTTTTGGCATTGGTATCATTTATCAAAGAATGGATTCTGATTCTATTCCTTGATTTCAAAAATTTCAAATCATTGCTATGAATGTATATTCTCGATTGCAGAAGCTTGCTTGCACATGTAATCATGAAATACCTTAATTCACCATGTGTTTGAGCCTGCACATGTGTGCCCGTGTAATCTATAGATACATGCTCAAAGAGTTGCATATAGTCTGAAAATGCTCTTTACCTAGAGGTGTTTCGAGATGCAATGCTTAGATATGTATTTTATGCGCCTCCAGGACTCCCTTGATGTGTGCTTGTTCTAATGAGCACTAAGGTACTTTCTTTTAATTTCTTAGGTGAAGAAATGGGACTTCTCATTTGCTTCGATATGGAACACTGTCATATGGCTCATGCTCATCAGCTTCTTCTTCAAGATTGTGAGAGAGACTGCCCAGAGCTTTCTGAAGGAACGGCACGAAAAAGAGCTGACATTGGCCAAATCCTCTTCTGCATCAAGCCCTTCCTCATCCAAAAACACTTGAGCGTCTGCACCAGCTCGCAGAAGCTTATTTTTACTTATTCAACAGCATATATTTCTCTTTTTCATGTGGTCATTTTAACTGTGGTGGCAGAAAATTTTATATCTGTCACAAGCATACAAAACCACGATAGAAGGAAACATAAAGGGCACACTAGGTTTGTCAGGGTGTCATTGCCAATAGTATCTTTCAATTACTCAGTGAAACACTAAACTTGAGAGAACACTATTACTTCTAGAAAATTATCTAAAAAATTCCAGGGGTCTTGTTTTATAAAGTTGAATTCAAGTATTTTAAAAAACAACAAATGATTGGACTTGGGAAACTAAAAATATATTTACTTGAATTAGTAATCCTTAACTACTGGTAATTCTCAAGGTTACAAATCTAGACGAACTTGTGTTTATCAAAGACCTTCCATCACAATATCACCATGTATCTTTAGAGCCTCAACGTTCGTCGTGGTCAATCAACAACAGCAAATATCTTTCGAATTTTTATTTTTTTTCCAACTATACAAAACCTCAATTTGAACTCTTTCGAAAATAACATATAAAATGATTCAAGAACTATTAAGCCTTGTCCAGTCCGACAGGTCAACCTCATAACTTGTTTACCTAGGGACTCAATTTGAACTCCTTTGAAAAAAACATCATAAAATGATTTAAAAACCATATTTGTCAAGATGAGAGACAAAGGGGTTTAAAGCCTAATATTTACATCGTTTCAAAGATTTTTAAAAAAAATAAAAAATCATAACTTGAATTAACCTGCTTGTCCTGCAAACATGCAACCCTAGTCACCTCCGGATTAGATTGTATAACTATGATTGAAAGAGTTGTTAAATGATAATAAAACAACAGTGTTGAATACAATCCAAAAAAACGTAGTAATACATTGGCAAAACAAGGTATTTTACATGGACAAACAAAGAAAACCATCCTTACAAATGAAATTGATGATGGTTTTTGACGAATTGGTGTTTCAGACAATATTACAGTCTCACAGTAAAGCAGCACTTCAGAAGATATGACTATGAACTCCTTCGACATCTCGCATATAAATTTGGACAAATTCATTTCTCATGTCATGAGAATATATATCCATACAAGACCAGCATTAGGCAGGTGGAGATCCAACATTACGAACTCGGTTCTAGGATCCGAGCATATGAAGCTCGAGGGATCATTACACAGTTGAGAAAAGGAAAGCCAAAACTGTGGAAGTTGGCTACAGCATAGGCACAACAGAAGCTTTAACATCGTCATCTGATTGAATTGAAGAGAAAATATCCCAGGGAAAGATGAAAATGATGGTAACAACTTGGAGTTTGTTTACATTATACAGGTTATGGAAAATCCCAAACCATATATGGAAGGAATTTGATTCAGAGCAGTACTTACTAGGTGCACTGTGTGTTTCATATTTCCAGCTAGCCCAGCCCTGCATCCCTCTCCCACCTAAGGTCTGCTGAAAATTCTGTGAGTGCAGCTCGAGGGTCACCATTTGAAATAGACCAGTAGTATTGAGCAGTTCCATCATCAACTTGCATGCTTCTCTTCAAGGAATCGATAACCCTTCTTTTGCCATGGTCAGAGGATGATCCCTTTGACATTAGCTTTTCATCAGGCTTGCCTTCTGGATATAATACTGCCACTTCTCTTTTCGCATGGATATCCAACTCTATGTAGCATGTCTCATTTATGAGAAGGTTTGGATTGATTATGGGGATCAACAACCTCTCCCTTGAATTTATGCCATGGTCACTCGTCATGTTATTTATCCGTTTTATATCCATGACCTGTGTAAACAAAGAAAATATCTGAAGCTCATATCACATTGTTCAACCAAGAAACAAATAAAAGAAATGGTATTTTGCAAAGTTGGCATTTTAGTCTAGAAAAAAATAGCTACTCAGACTCATTAGGGGCAATAGAATGTAGTGATGCACTGGATTTAGTCCAGCTTGAACCTTTTTACAGGATAATTTACTCATCATCTATCTAGAAAGATGAACATAACCAATACGATGCAGTACAAACTTCTAGTGGGCATTACATGAGATTTTCATTGCAAATTATAGTTTATCTTTCAGTTGATACAAAGGTTTCACTGTTATCGCTGCTTACCATAATCAAAAGATGGGCTTAAATCTGCTTTAACCGAGTGATATGGCATGGCCTTTATGTAAAATCAGTATCAACCCTAATCCTTCTTATCCTGTTTACTCACTGGCAACCACTCAACCATTAAGCCATGAGTAAGCCACCAGCACCTTTACCAACAAAACAAGAAAGGTGTGAACAGTATAATGGCCAGGTTCGTCAAATAAGTGGTATCACTGAGCTTGTTACCCCTTGTGCCTTTGTAAATGACATGTTCTGTTCATTGCTTCTACATAGAATTTGTAATTTACTTGGTTGATATGCAGATCAACCTCTTGAACCCTTACTTTCATTCTAATACAGATAGTCTTGACCCAATAAAATATAAGCTGCAAATCCTCGCATCCTAATCAGGAAAATATCATCCCTTTACATATCCTTTTAATGAAAAATATACTGCTCTAGGAAACCAATAACCGGTTCCAACTCTCATCCCTTTACATGTTAATCGATTTGATAAAAATAAATAAATAAATACTGCTCTCGAAACAAATCTCATTGCAAAGAGTAAATTCTTCGATAGCAAAACCAATCATGTGCAAAATCACGTGCAAAATGGAGGAGATACTGTGATAGCAACTTTCATGGTACCAATTGCTTTGACTACTATGATGATTAACATATCTATCCAACTCTCCAACTCTTTGCAAAACATCAATTAATTTTCAAAAAAAGGCAATCAAGGATGCCTATCTAACCCCCCTTTTAATGAGCCCGTTATCTTTTAACTTCTTATTATATTGATCTACAGAAACCAACCCCTAAAACACAAGTTTGCTTATTATGATTTGCCCAACTTCATCTACCATCCATGCTAATTCCCCATAAATCCACCTAAATATCACCATCATCTATCCCTTAAATTTCTTTGAAGTTACATATCAAAATCTCGGAAACAAAACCCAAAACAATGCTATCACCAGCTAACTCGTCCAAAACCCCCAATACCAAATTACTAACATGTGTGTGTGTGTAACAAACTCCCTATACTTCATATCTATTAAAACCCCACAATTCTCCCCTTTCAATAAACCAAATGAAAACGAGTAAAGGCAAAGGGAAAAAGCCAAAACTTTCCAATCCCATTTCTCAATTACCTGACCACAACTAAAAACTAGCAAAAAAGCAATCATATCACAAAAACCTCATTTCCCATATACCAAAAAAAAAAAAAACTTTTCCAATTCTACAAAGACGAGAATCGTATCGCAATTCGCAACCATGCCAGAAAACCACAATATCTACTTTATCCAAATCTACAAACAAAAAAAGCATATCCCAAGATACCCACATACCAAAAACCAACCTTTCTTTACTTCCAAATCTACAAACAAAAACAAAGATGTAACAAGAAAACCATTAACCAAGAACCAAAAAGTTTCCAACTTTGTTGATTACCTGAACAGAATACTTAACAGCAAGACTAGCAACAGAATCCCCTTTAACAATCTTATGTGAAATAGCAAACTTCCAAATCCCACTATCTCTCCAAAAACTTCCAGACACGGGCTTCCCCACAATATCCTTCAACTTCCATGGTTCCATAAAAGCAGGCCTCACAATCTCATCACCAGAAGCCATATCTCTCCACAGCTTGCAAACACAGCTTGCACGTGCCAAGTCTCGAGCTCCAAGCTTTCGTAAGATCATAATTAGTGTATCCCTGCAAGTGAAGACTTCAAGAAGCACGTGTGAGTCCATTTTCTTGGTGGTTTTGGTATTGGTGGGGGGTGAATCGAGAGAGGAAGATGTGGGAGCAGCCTTGTGTTTGTGAAAAGGGTTGTAATTGAAGAGAAAATCTCTCTCTTTAATTTCTATTGGTTTGTAAAAGGGAAATGAGTTTTTGTTGTTGTTGTTGTTGTTGATGGTGGCGTTTTTGGTGGTTGCTGTGGTGGTTTTGGTTGTAGTTGTGTCGGTGTTGGCGTTAGTGATGGTGGTTGGGATATGATGGTCAGTTGGGCAGGGAGAGGGAGAAACCGGGGGCTTCTTTTTGGGAAGAGGGTAATAGTAGAAAAGGGAGTCCGTGCCATCCATCGGTCAAAACAAAGCCGTGTTGTTTTGATTATCATGCTGTGCGATGCTATTTTTATCGAGGGAGGGCCTGAGGACAGGGGTGGTCATTTGGCACGTGAGACTGGATTTTTAGGTGTATCGTAGCCGCACTGTGCCGCGTTAGCATGCAAACATGTGTAGTCTCGATAATTAGGACGAAGCCAACTTGAAAAATCCATTTAAATTTTTATTCAGATTAAAAGATTATAATTATTTCTAAAAAAATAAAGAAAATTATAAAATATTAAAATTTATTAACTCTTGTTAATTTTTTAAATTTATAACCCCGAATCATTAGACTCACAGCACTCTATTTAGAAAAATCATAAAACTCAATTCCTAATTAATTACGTGTTGAGAAATAAAATTAAAAAAAAATTTAATTATACAAAAGCACTATAAAAAATAATCAGTGGAGTAGAAAAGAAAACATAAAAAATCACAAAACTGAAAAGAAAATAAGTAAAAACAAACGATGTTAATATGTGTTAACATTTCAAACCTGTGTCAATAAGTAAAAATCATGAAATTCAATTCTCAATCAATTAAATATTAAATGATTAACTTGAAAAAAAAATATTGATTACACAAAAGGATCCAAACTAAAAAAATAAGAATTAAAAAAATAAGAATCAAAATTTAAATACAAAATAATTCTTTTTTATTGAAGCATGTAATTGAAAGGAAAAATTAATTGAACAAAAAGACTAAAAAAAAACAATCAACAGAATAAGGATCAAAATAAAAAAAAATAAAAAATAGTTTTTTGATTGAATGGTGAAATTAAAAAAAAATCAATTCAACAAAATGCCTATAAAAAAATAAAAGAATAAGAATCAGATTGAAGAATATAATATTTTATAAATTGAGGTTGAATGATGAAATTTAAAACAAATAAAACTTTTATAAAAGAGTCAAGAAAAAAAATAAAAATAAAAAAATAAAGATTGAAGTAGAAATACTAATGACAAAAAAGGTCAAACTATAATTTTTAAGGAGGAGAAAAGAATAAAAAAAAAAAACTCACATGCGATAAACTGGACCACCAACGTCAACTAATGTTACACCACTAGGAAGAAGGCACAACAATACTTCCAACAACATGACTAAATGATATTTTTAGATACTGGGACGCGCCACACACGCTTGCGAATATGCCATATATGCCCCAATCTTTTTTTAAAAAAAAATTTTCTCTATGAAAAGACTCATTTGCCTCTAAGTTTACCCGAAAAAAAAAAAAGCTTTGTTAGAAGATAAAAAAAACTCTTAAAACCAATTTTATTTTTCTATATTTCCAATGAGCGCTTTGATTGTTTCACTGTGTTTTTTATTTTGTTTTATATTTGACCAAATACAAAATGACCATTCATCATGCATGACAATAACAAAAAAACTATTTTGAAAAATATTAAATTACCCTAAACACTGGTATTGAAAATTTTATTTTTAAAAATATTTCATTATTTTCACAGTGTTTTAAAATATAAAAAAATATATTTATCTCTAATTAATTTAATAATAACTAATGTACCATGTAAAAAAACCTTAATAATTAATACCTCCAAGAGCCCAATAGCCCAATAAACAGTGCCAATAAGTCTCGAATTTCTCAATCCAAAGGGCATTTATGAAACCCTAAATTACTCCTAAATTAAAACTCTAAACAATATTATTTGTCATTAAACACTAACTAACCAAAAATAAAAATAACTATGTCATCATTAAAATTTTCTTTGTGATTCCACTCGAGAATCATTCTGAATTTTAATTCTTTCGTTGCCAGCAATAATGGAAGGCAACATTTCAAACCACTACACTGTTTGGAAATGTGGTGTAAACCGTGTTATCAAAAAATTCAAATTTTTTATATTAAAATTTAATATATTTTGTATCTTTTGAATCATTTTGATGTGTTGATGTGAAAAATAATTTTTAAAAATAAAAAAATATTATTGACATATATTTCGGCACAAAAAATTATTTGAAAAGTATCCGCAATTACATTGCCAAATAGACTAAAAAGACAAGGTGTTGCCAATTTGTTTTTAATAAACAGTGTTAATTTAAAATAAAATAAAAGATATTGCTATTGCATCGGACGCAAAGCATTTCACAGAAATCAGCAAAGAATTTGTGCATTGCGTGGGTGTCTCTACGACTAGTCTACTCTTTCTGCAATACACCAAAATTGGGATAATGGTGAATTGATGGAAGTCCAATGACAGAATATCTTTTATTGAATTTTCAAAGTTCCAAGATTCGATGATAAGGATGTAATTAAAAGAAATTAAAAAAAATAAAAAGTTTTCAGAGAATCAAATTGAAAGAACAATCCTAAGATAAATTTCTGGGCAGATTCGAGATGGTACCGAGCTTCTGGGTGATGAGATTTGCTTGAAAGCACTTTCTTGCCTCTTATCTGCATCTTTCTCCCCAACAAGATTAGAAAATTTGAATTCATGTAGAAGATTTGCAGAGGCAATCTGTGATTGTTGACTGATATGGAATTTGACTTATCTTCTCCCTGAAACGTGGTCGTTTGACTTCTATTTGACGATTTCTCTCTTAAACTGATGTTGCGTCGTTTTGGTGAGGAGAAATTGAGGTTCTTCAGCTTCCATCTTTCCAGTTCTCTGGTCTCTCGAGAGAAGCATTTTCTTTTCCAAAAAAATCAGGGTTTACAAGAAGAAGAAATTAGGGATTTTGTTTTCTTCAAGCCCTAGGATCACCGCAATTTCTTGTGATGATCTCAGTCCATTATAAAAAGTTAATTTTTAAAATATTTTTAATCATCACATTAAAATATCCAAAATTACTAAAAAAATTAATTTAAAACAAAAATATCATTTTGTTTTCAAAAATATATTTGCACCGGAAAACAAACAGTGCCTTAGTATTACAAACTCCTGCCATGGTTGAAACGATCGTGTCCATCAAGGTGTTGGGATATCAGGAAAGTGTACACAGACCAGGAATTCGCTGAAGACGGTAATGTAATGCTTGAAACCAAACATTGGTTTCCACAAATATTGTCTGCTGAATCAAAAAAAGACGAAAAAAAATCAACTGCCCCATCCATGACCTAGCCCATATGCATCCATGTAACCAGCTCCATGAGTCTGAGCATGAGCATGACCATGACCATCATGATGGCCGTGACCACCATGGCCGTGATGATGGTGATGACCATCCTTTGCCTCGTCAAGCATTTTCTGTATATGCTCCGGAATAGGTTCTTCTTCAACTCGCCTAACTGATTTTGGCAAGGAGGAAACAAATTTAACAATATTCTCAGCTAGCTCATCAGCAGCATTTTCCTGAGATCACCAAAACAAATTGAAAACTAGACTTAGAATACAAGGAATTCATCACTAGCCCTGGTGATAGTAAAAAGATCAACAGAAACTCAAATGTACAATTTTATGAATCATGTTCCTTATCAAATTCTATTTTTAAGTACAGTGCTGAGCATCTATGGAAAGATAGGATATATCTTCTAACAATCTATATATGTTAAGGTTTATTTTGGCTGTTGAAATATCTGGGGACAAATTCACAATTTGCAATCAGCTCATCTAATTGGGAGGACAGTTTCAAGAAGGCAGATAAATTCCTGTTAGGTTACCAATTAGGGATGAGATGATTCAAGAAGAACAGATAAGTATCTAGAACCTGAAATCTAATCATCACGACAATTATTCTCCAGTTCTATTTGGTTGGTGATGCAGTCTGTTTATGAAATGGTAGGAAGTAGTCATTGTTCATCGAAGTCAGCTCCAAACCAATCTTATACATCAATCAGTAGTCCTTGGTACAAACTAAATGCAGCATCTCTAGAAACTACCAGCAATGCTCCACTACACTCTACTTCAACCTAAATGATTTATTATCCGTAATACAAACTAAATGCAAGATTTCAAATGGTTTATTACTTTGAAATCCTAAACTTGTTTTGTTAATTTTTATGAATGTGGTACAGGAAAACCCAAGCAGAAACCTTTGTTGATGCACCCACACCACTGTTGGCTTGCTGCTCTAGGCGATGGGATTGTTTGAAGTCATTATCGAGCAATACTCTTTCATGGAATCAGAGTCAGTTGTTGCTAGGCTCTTTGATAGAAAGGACGATTATACTGCCTAAAATAGGATAGGGCAAGGCAACTGCTTCAAATCTTCCCACAGATGGAGGAAGAGAGCCAGGGGCATGTGCAGAACAGGAGGCCACCATTCATATAAGAAGTATAAGATGGTCCACATTATACAACAAATCTTGGGATTGAATCTTCAATAACAAATTCAAGAGCAGCAAGACAAGCTAGTGAGAAGGAATTACATGAAAATTGAAATAATTAGGTACATCACAGGAGAGAAAAAGAGAGAGGTTAAGGGGGGTGGCGGTTGAAACAAAAATAAAAGGGAAAAGGTGTCTTAGGGTTTAGTTGAGTTTCTATTTATACCCCTTGTATTTTTAGTTGGGTCAAATTTGGTTGAGCCGGTTCAATAGGTTTCAGCTTTGTGAAACAGAAACTGAACTGGACCGAGTGATTTTTTTGTTTTTAAATCGGTTTCTTCAGTTTTTTCTCCTGGTTCGGTTTTTTCAGCTGTGTTTTTTATTAGTTTTTTCGGTTGATCGGTTTTTTTTGACACACCTATGTGCGTTAGAGCTCTGTCAAACTATACAATGTCTAAGATCAAGCAAGTATAGAGATTAAAATGTGAAGATTTAGCCCATGTCACTAAGTGAAAAACTTATTAAAAGCAACTAGGCTCATATCATTCCCTCCATTACATGCATTTCTCCATAAAAGAGAGTTACATTATGTTCTCTCTTCGTCACATGATAGGTTCAAGGTCTCTGGTAGAAAATGAACAAAAACGAGTTAAAATGCAGGTTTAAAACAACGAAAGGAAAATTGAGAAGATGGGTAAAGGAGGCTTTGGTTTATTTGTGATTTCCTCTTATTAGTCAAAACATTAAATGGGCATGCAGACACCCAGATAAATTCTAATTCCTCAGCAAATAATACGAATTGACAAACAGAGCCATTACAAAAGCCAAGATCAAGCCCAATTCTTTCACTGAAAAGACTAGGTAAATCTTATAGAAAACCTAACACTTTTTATGAAACTCTTTTCGAAGACCTGTGAGGTTATGTTTTTTGGAAATTTTGTTGTGAGAACATCCAGAATTTGCAACCAGCTCATTGGAATGGGAGGACAGTTTTGACAAAACAGACAATTTGCTCTTTTCATCAATTGGGGACGAGTTAAGAGGAACAAATATAAATAACATCTAGAAAATGGATCAAATCATCCAAAAAAATCTTTCCTGGTTCTATCTGGTTAGAACCAGGAACATGTTTGAGAAACATAGGCAAGCAGTCATTTTTCATTGACGGTGGCTCCAAACATGCTGTATATGTCAATCAGTAGTTCAATAATTCGGACCTAATATCTAACATAGTCCAGCAACCAAAGTCTCCACTAACCCCAACTTCAACCTATACTAAATGGTTACATATGATTCAATAATGGGTTTTACCTTATGCACATTGTTAAATGCCGTTCATTCTAGTTATCTGTCAAACCAATCAAGATCCAAAATCAGCCATTGGTCTATCATATAGAACCATTTTCACCAAGCATGATGCGAAATCCAAAAACATCCATTGTAAACTAAAATTTAAAATTTATGCTCTCACAAATCACCATACACAGTTAAAAACATATAATACAGCACAGTAAGAATTCTCACCTGAGGCCAGCGCCCACCAGTGTGTGTGACAAATTTAGCCTGTGGAAGCGCATCGGCTACCTTACGTCCCTCCTCGCTCCATTCTTTTGACCAACCACTACACCAAACAACCTGCATTGGGATTCCCTTTACCCCATCCAAACCACCCCATTCTGCAATATCAAAACTTGAATTCAATTTCTTGCCTGTAGCCACAACAGCTCTCCTCCCATCCCTCCCATTCAACATCATTCTATGTGCCGCCACATCCAAACTACCAATCCCCCTTGAGCAACACATTCTAATCAACCATTCGTACACAAAATTAACGCCTAAAACAACCTCTCTGACCACTGGCACTTCCAAAACACACAAAGGCAAAGCCGGCCTCAACCCTGTATCAACCAGAGTCACACTCCTAATCGATTCTGAATTCTTCAAAACCCAATTCGCCACCATTCCTAAACTCGAATCGTGCAAAACCAAATGCACAGGAGCTAACCCCAATGTCTCAATCACTTGGCCTAAAACCAAGCCCGTCTCTTCACTACCCAATACAATAGGCTTAACAACACTCTTTTTTTCACTATAATGAGACACAATCTCCTCATACGGAATCTGTCCGGTTTCAACCATGTTATCAAAAGCCCAAAAAATACCCTTTTCTTTAATCAGTGCATAGGCGTCCTTAAACCTCTCGAAAACTCCATTTCCTCTCTCTTCACTAGCTTCCATAAACTTATCAGAAAACCCATTTCCAGGTAAATCAAACACAACCCCATGAACCCCTTTTGAACCCAAAAGGTCTAAAACTTTCCTAAAAGAAAATGAACTTAGACCCAACCCATGAACAATCACAACTTTTTCACTCACAAAATCTCTTTTACCACTCTCTAACACAAAAACCTCACTTGATGGCTGGTTTTGAGCCAGTTGGACTTTAATTGTACGCCCCTTTGAGTAGTGTTGGCGTAGTGGGGTGGAGAGGGAAAGGAAGAAACTTTTGGGGTCTGGATTTGAATAGAGAGAGGACAAACCAATAGCTAAAAGAGTGACAAGTGAGACTGAGACAGTGAAATAGAACCAGAAAACAAAAGGGTTGATCTGTGTCTGTGCCTGTGCTTGTGTTTGTGGTTTAGTTTGTGTCATTGGCTTTGGTTTTGGCTTTCGTTTTGGATCTTTAGAAGGTGAAGTTGGTTCCTCTGTTGGTTCTCGGTCATTTTGAGGTTGTATTTCTGGTTCCTCTGTGATTATGGCCATTGTTAATGTTAAGAGACAAGAAGAGATCTATCGATCGAGAACTGCAAATTACACTACAAAAGTAAAGAAAGGAAGGAATTTCAAAGAAGTTATCGAAATTTAAAAAAAAGTTACACTTACATTCCAGTCTCCTATATATGGTAGATATTTCATATTAACCATCAAACTAAATTTTCTTGTAATTGTACCATTCAACTATTATTATTCCACCAATATAATCTTTTGATTGGCCTGAAAAAGGAGGAATATATTAATTTTCACCCCCTAATTTATATTATTTACAAAAATTTATTTATAATACAGTATTCCATGCCAAAGTATATCTTTAATAAAAAAAATTCATTAGAAAAATAAATAAAAATACAATTTGGATATTATAAACGCAACTTAATATCTTTCTATTTTTCATTTGATTTTGAAAAATCACTAGGATTAACTTTAAAAAGTATTATAACTAGTAGAACAAAAAAAATATCTTATTTTAATTATGATATAATTTTCGTTTTTTCCTTGAAGAATAGATATTGAATTGATTAATACTTTATAGTATTTTTATTTTAATGATTAAGATATTCCTAATAAAATCCAAGATTAAATATATTTTTTTTAATTTTGAACAAATCACTTATACATAAACAGTGTGTGTTTCTGTGTATAAGAAAATTTTTGCTTCCAATTAGTCTTCTTTTGACTTAAAAGAACATGAAAATAAACCAATTCCGTTAACTTTTCCAAATAGAACATGAAAGAGGGACCACAATGCTAAAATAGTAATCATTAGGGAGCATAATTGAAAGAATCTACAGTTTCAGACAAAAAATCCTAAACAGGGTGTCGTTTATGAGGTATCATCATGATTTCCTGCAAGAAAAAAAAAAGGAGTGAACTTTATTGCTCTTTACACTTAAAAAAGACCTTATCTTTCCCTTCAATTTCTCTCTGTGAGTTTCTCTAACATGCACTCAATCCCATTACCAGCTGTGATGCATCCTCTCTCTCTCTCAGCTTCTTCTCGCTTTCTCTCTCAAAAACTTTTAATTCCAAGTTCCTTTTTTTCAAATTTCAAAACAACCCACCAAAGATTTGACAAAAATTTCACTAAAGTCCCTATCATTACCAGAAATTGCACTAGCCCTCCAGTCTCTGCAAAACCATCTTCACAAATTAGATGGAGCCGTGCAAAAAAGTCGGAACCGGACGAGAAGCTTCAAGCTCTACGTGAGTTGTTTTCTAAGCCTGGGATTGGTATTGATGCTTATATTATACCTTCTCAGGATGCTCACCAAGTAAGGCTTTTTTGGCTAAACTTTTATTTGGGTTTCTGTTTTTGGTGTATTTTTTGTTAAAATTCAATTGGGTTTTGGATGTTTTTATGCATTTGTATTGGTGTTTGAATGTTATAGTGATTTGAAGTTGTAGGGGTGCATGCTGGGAATTTATGATATGCAGCTAAAGTCTATTCTTCTTGGTGTATTTTTGTTTGAAGTTAAAGGGATTGTTTTGTTTTTTACTATCGTATTGAAAAAATGGTGCTTTCCGGTGTTTTTAGTAGTAGAATTTGGAGTTTTTATGAAATGGAATTATGCTCTTTGTGTGTGTTTGTTGAATTATAATAGTTCAGCTTATTAATCACTCTAGTGTTAGCTAATTTTGTGTTTTTTGAATGTTATTAATGAATTATTGATACTAGAGCGTCTGCATTTGCTGGATATGCTTTAGGATTGTCCGGCTTTTTTTTTCTACGATATACTGGGGCTTTGTAATTACTTCTAATTAGCCTTCCCATTGTGGTTGCTAGAGTGAATTCATTGCTGAATGTTATATGCGGAGGACGTATATATCAGGGTTCACTGGTAGTGCCGGCACTGCTGTTGTCACAAAGGAGAAAGCAGCACTTTGGACAGATGGTCGATATTTTCTCCAGGTTTGAAAGAATAGTTTATTTTTAATTAAAGTGTAGTTTGTGTTTCCAACTGGAGATGAAATAGTATTTTTAATTTTTCTTTTCCTATAATGATTAGGCTGAGAAGCAATTGAATTCTAATTGGATTCTCATGCGGGCTGGTAATCCTGGAGTCCCGACAACAAGCGAATGGCTTAATGATGTTTTGGCTCCTGGGGCCAAAGTTGGTGTTGATCCTGTGAGCAATTTCTCAACCTGCTCCAATTGAATTCCCCTAGTTTCCTGCTCTTATGTTTCTGGTGTAAATTTACGTTGAAGTTCTTGTATTCATTACTTGATTATCATTCATTGGTTTTTAGCACATGCTGAATCATTCTGTTTCTGCATGCGAGCTTGTGCGGATTTTGCTTGCAAACGTTTTTCCTTCTATTGGAATAATTTGCTTTCCAAATGTTAATTGTTCAAATCATTCCTTCCACTCAATTTCTGTGTCTATAACCATCAGTTTAGTTATGATATGCATTAACTCTATCATTCTTCAACCTTGCCAATGTATGATGCCATGTCTTTGACTTTGTGAAGGGAGCAGTTTCTTTTCTCTTTTGATGCTGCCGAGGAATTGAAAGAAGCTATAGCTAAGAAAAATCACAAATTGGTTTACCTGTACAATCCAAATCTCGTGGATGAAATATGGAAGGGATCAAGGCCAATGCCTCCAAACAAACCAATAAGAATACATGAACTAAAATATGCTGGTGTGGATGTTGCATCAAAGTTGTCTTTCCTGAGGTCCGAGCTCATTGATACTTGTTCATCTGCAATCATTGTTTCCATGCTTGATGAAATTGCCTGGTTGCTGAATTTGGTAATTGCTTCTGCCCCTTCTTTTTTGGACACGTTCTCTTAAACATTGCAGCAGTAGAGGTGCTTGCAAACCTTATCTTTACATTACTGTAATCTTTGCTACTTAAAAACTAATCTAAAATAATGTCAGTGCCATTGTATTCTGGAATTTTTATTGATTTGTCAAACTTACACAAAGCAAGAATTCAATTATAAGTTAGTCGTTCAGTTATACTTCCTACTTCTGTACTTGTTATTTCTAAATGATGATCTGTGTATCTATTTATTCTGCAGAGAGGAGGCGATGTTCCTCATTCACCTGTTATGTATGCATACTTAATCGTAGAGGTTGATGGAGCCAAATTATTTGTGGATAACTCTAAAGTCACACCAGAAGTGTTGAATCATCTGAAGAATGCAGGTGTTGAATTGAAGCCATATGACACCATCCTTTCTGAGATAGAAAGGTAAATGCTATAGCCTTTTTCTTTCCAGCAGCACAGGAAACGTTCCATGTATTATTGCTGGATATTATTAGGTAGAAGTTATTCTCTATGTTCATGATTAAAGAAGCTTGTTTCTATTGATGAATGGACGACTAGTCTGGCTGTCAACATTTTATATGCCTATGTTAAACTGGTGTCTGTGAGACAAAATGAAGTGTGCCATGTTTCATAATATGTACATAGATGCCTATACAGATGTGTAGCATAGTCTAGAATGTGTGATTTTGTCTCTGGCACTGGACTTGGACTTGCTTTTTCTTATATATGCTGGCAGGCTTATTATGTGACCATACTCTGAAATATGCATTTTTTCTCTCTTTCAGTTTGGCTGCAAAAGGGGCTGAACTTTGGTTTGATACGTCTTCAGTTAATGCTGCTATAGTCAACACATATAAGTCTGCCTGTGATAGGCATTTTGAAATCCATGCAAGTGATCGTAAAGGTAACTTACATAATGGTTCCAATAATCAATCTTGGGGACCTTCTGGAGTTTACAGGGCTTCACCCATCTCTCTAGCAAAAGCTGTGAAAAATCCTGCTGAGTTAGAAGGCATGCACAATTCTCACTTAAGGTACTTACCTCTGTCATTGGAACCTATTTTGTGTTCATGATTGTGAAAGCTGCATTGTATGTTATTGTCTGTCCAACACTTGAATGTTGTGTTAATTGAATTCCAGGGTTGGGTATTCTGCACAAATTAGCATGCCTTAAAAACTGAGATTGAAAATGGTGTTATTCATCAAAGGTCAAATTTTCCGAGCAGTTTTATACGCAATTACATGAAGTCAAAGCTTCTGTCTTTTCTGTATCTACTCATTTGATTCTCTCTCCTCCTTGGAAGAACTTTCAATAAAATTATCTTGAAAAATGAAGCCTCATCCATATGTGTCGTTAGTATACACCATCTTAAATGTGTGGAATAAAATTTTATGGTTTGTTAACCTTGAGAATTTTTTGTATCTCGTTATGTCTGTTGTTATCATGCCAAATTTGTGGAATTCTTAGTGAGAATGATATCATGCTTTGGATGAAATTTTCTAGAAAAGATAGTAAGCGAGCATAGGATAATGGTTCTTTAAGGATGAAAAGCATCTGCATCTTCAGTCCTATACCTGTTTGTATAATTATTACTTGCCAAAAAATAATAGCTAATGACGTTTACAACACATGCTCATTGTGATACTTAATATGCAGGGATGCAGCTGCTCTAGCAGAGTTTTGGGTCTGGCTGGAAGGGGAAATTGACAAGGATGTGAAACTAACGGAGGTAGATGTCGCAGACAAACTTCTTGAATTCCGTTCAAAGCAGGCTGGTTTCATTGATACTAGCTTTGATACAATAAGTGGTATATTAACTTTTTTGTAACTCGTAACACATTGAAAAGGATCATTATTATAATCTGTTTCATTATTAGGATGATCTGATCTTGCAGGTTCTGGAGCAAATGGTGCTATCATACACTACAAACCTGAACCAGAGAGTTGTAGTGTTGTGGATCCAAAAAAGCTCTTTTTATTAGATAGCGGAGCTCAATATGTTGACGGAACAACTGACATAACAAGGACAGTTCACTTTGGGGAACCTACTGCACGAGAAAAGGAATGCTTCACTCGGGTTTTGCAGGTGCTGGATCTTTTTTGGTCTAATTCATATATAGTACATGCCCAGGGTTGCACCATATGAAGGGGCTTTGAGGGGAACAGATAATTTGGCATCATAGGTTACAAAATTATTATTTAGACTGATAAGATTTATGCCATAAAATCCTCCCTCCCTCCCTCCCTCCCTCTGAAGCATACCACTTTGGATACATTTGTCTCTATGATTTATGTACAATGAATATATTTGTTTTTTCTTACTTTTTTTTATGGAACAATTTGATATCTTCTAATGAACTATGACATTTCAGGGTCATATAGCTCTGGATCAGGCAGTATTCCCTGAAAATACCCCTGGTTTTGTATTGGACGCATTTGCCCGTTCATCTCTTTGGAAGATAGGGCTTGATTACCGGCATGGTACTTGTCCTGCCAATTTGTAACTGGACTTAATTTGTGAAGGGAAATTTTGTGAGGGGATACATTTCTGACTTGATTTGAGGAGGAAGAATAAAGTTTTAATTCACATGCTCCTTCTTCCTTCAATCTATTAGGTACTGGGCATGGTGTGGGAGCAGCATTAAATGTTCATGAAGGTCCTCAAAGTATTAGCTTTCGATTTGGAAATATGACTCCCTTGCAGAAAGGAATGATAGTAAGCAATGAACCAGGGTACTATGAAGATCATGCTTTTGGCATTCGAATTGAGGTACTATAATAATCCAGCTACATCTCCTTGGATTAGAAAATCTACCGTAGCTACAACATCACTTGATTGTTTAACTCTAATAATGAGTTTGTCCATTTCATTTGAAACTTGCGTCTAGTATTTCTTGGTTGGGGCCTTAATGCTATTTTTTTCTCAAGGATCATGCACCATAAATACAGTGATAGAAAAAAAAGAATCTGTACTGTAATACTAATAGATGCAGAACAACCACATTATTAATGTAGTTTGAAGGAAGCATGGTTTCTCTGTCATTGACACTCTGGGGAATTCTGTATACTTGATAGTCATACTTTAACAATACTTTATTTGCTGTAAACCTTGAGTTGGTGGTTGGGAAATTTGTTTGAATTCTCTTTTGTTTCTTGTCATCATTGGATGGGCAGTAGGCTTATTGCTTTGTAGAAATGTCCAGTGCTTGGTAGACACACAAAGTGTAGGGGGACTCATGCAGCCAGCCCTAGAGTTGTATATTCTATTAGCTTAGTTGAGTATATGCCTTAGCACACTCCATATACCCCTGTGAGCTTTCATGCCCCATGCAAACCCACTTGGACATATGTACTCTGCTTGGCCTTGTTTGTACATTTATTTGGATATTGTTGATGGTACAGTTGATATTTGTTGCCTTTGTCCACTGTTCTGCTTAATGGTTGATATATAACATCTTCCTCATTATTCATGCATTTTCTTGTGTTTAATCTCGGTTCTCTTCTTGCAGAATCTCCTTTGCGTTAAACAGGTTGACACCCCAAACCGCTATGGAGGAATAGAGTATTTGGGATTTGAAAAACTCACTTACGTCCCCATCCAGGTATGCTAGTAATCACCTGGTAAAGTTTAACATGCGAATTGTGAAGTTGTCAAAGAGACAAAAGTATTGAATTTTCCTTTGTTTGCACCACAACAGAGAAATTGAACCCCTGCCGGAACTTAAGTTAAAGTGAGAATATAACCTTAGGTTGCTAGAATAGTTGATTTTATTTGGTATCTTATTTTGATCTCTCATCTTGATTTTTTTTTTGTAGCATTTATCTCTTCTTGAATTTTGTGTTTTGGATACACTCTATCCCTAGATTTATTTTTTACGAAGCAGTAATTATATTCCAGTTCTTGCTTGTCACGAACTTCTGTCACTGGTCATTGCAGACTAAGTTAGTAGACTTGTCCTTGCTCTCTGTTGCGGAGGTTGATTGGCTCAATAATTACCACGCGCAAGTTTGGGAAAAGGCAAGTACACATCAACCAATATTGTAAACGGTCGTATGCTTCTATTGTAGTTACAATTTACTTGCACATATTTCTTTATTTGTAACTTAGAAGTTGGTCTATGAATTTGTTGACAATGTTTTAGTTCAATTTGTGCTTCTCATCAACGAGGCTGAAACCTGAATAGCTTTTGGGCACAATCCATGCCACCAATCAATCTGGCACAACACATTAAGCCTTTTTTCCCTCTACTTTTCTCCTCCTCCTCCTCTTCTTCTTTTTACATTGGCAATTTTTTTTTGGCAGATGGTTAGTCATTTACAATTACCCAGATTAACCATAGAGACTTGCAGGTTTCACCGCTGCTGGATGGTTCTGCTCGTGAATGGCTTAGGAATAACACACGACCGCTTGTCAAACAGTGATCCTGTCTTGTCCATCCATTGTTTCTTTTGGATTGCTGAGAGGTGAGCTATCTGTACATATAATATAAGGTATCATTTGTACTATACAGAGCTGTTTTTCCTACATGAATATTGAATGGTTGAAATATGAAGTGGGATTTGAGGAAATTTGTGAGCGGTTCTTTTGCTTTTTTTTAATGCATGCAGCTGTTGGTAAAGTATAGTAAATGGTTGCATTCAGCAGAAGGCTTATTTGAGGATTCAAGGAAAACTATTCCTGTTTGTGTGAAAAGCTTAGGAAATGGCTGTTACATACAATTGTTGGCATTATTCAACACAGGGCTTGATTGCAAAAAAAACTCATGTTTCCCATCTTTTGGGCTAAAGCCTAAGGGTCTCAATGTAAGAATGGTTAATATGCCCTGTGATTAGATTTCTAGACCCTGTTGTATTTATCACGTTTCCTCTCTCCACAAACGAAGTGTCCAAATCTTGGGAAGATTTGTAACTGATTGGTTACATCTCATCCAAGAAAACAACAACATGCTTTTAAAACCCGAGTAAGGAAAGCCACAACGTCATTAGATAACCATGAAAATATAACTTAACAAAATCATTAGTTGGAGCCACGAAATGGGGCACTCCTAAACCCAAGTTCAAAGTGCGGGCACGTATAACAAGAATCGTCTGCCCTGTAGACCAAGAGGGCAAGGAAGGAAACATCCTCCATGTCAGTTAATGTTTTTGAAGAAATCATTAATAATAGAAGATTTCTATGTTTTTGCATGTTCCCGATTTTCAGTTAATAGATAAGAACCTGCGGAACACAAAATAGATGACTACAACAGCTGGTCTCATCCTTGCGTGACCAGCATATTCGGCCAACAGTTGGAGAACAGTCAGCTACTTGTGGTTTCTTTGTAAATTGCAAGTGTCGAGAACAACGAATCAAATGGATGGCTCTTTTCTGTGGTGCAAATATGGTGAGCTCGCTACAACTTCGGCGGCTTCGGATCCGATGCAGAAAGTGCAGCATACATGTTTGATATTGCTTTGGCAAAGTATTCCTTCGCTTGAGGCCTCTTGACCTGCAAGGTTACCCAGATCAAAACACAGAAGGAATTCTCCGTGCAATTGCTGTCACATTTTGGTGCTACAAGTGGCATGTAAGAAAGACAACATGAAAGCTTATAAGTTATAACCACTCTTTACATCCAAAATATGTATCGAGGTTGTCCGAGGCAGAATGTTTAGCGACAGCTTTACCTTAAATGTTGGCGTGAGAAGTCCATTCTCCATGGTGAATGGTTCAGGCACCAAAGTTACGGCTTTTGCAAATTCAAAACCTCTCAACTGTTGATTTGTAAGCGAGTAAAAATAAATTGAAGGAAATGCAAATTGAAGGGTTACAAAGCATAATTGTCTAAAAAAAGTTACCTGTGCTTCCTTTCCAACCAGATCCATGTCAGCAAGAACTGCGGCCCTTGCTCTTGGATCATTGCATAACTGTCCTAAATCATCATGCTGCACAAGGAAAGTTTTAATAGCGAGTAACATTAAGTAAATTATGGACAGAATCAATCATTTAGTTTTAACAGCGAGCAGTAGAATCCCAACCAAAATTTATTTCATTTAATAACACTCAAAAAGACTCCTGACTACAGTTCCCAGGGTTAAATTTGTCACCAACAGAATAATAAATTAACCAACAACCTTGATCCCTTCAGACACGGCCCAATCTCTCAATACATCTGGCTCCACTGCAACTACAGCCACTAATGAGGAGTTGAAGCTATCACCTACAAACAAATTAAGCCATCAGGGAATAAATCATAACTGAGAAGATTGATATTCAATGTAAAACCCATGCTCTTACCATATATAAAACACTGGGAAACAAATCTGCATTTTGTATACACATTCTCAACCTTCTCCGGTGCTATGTACTCACCCTGTGCCAACTTGAAAATATTCTTCTTCCTGTCATAAATTAACTGACAGTTTCAATAAGGTGACTGGATTCAAACTTCAATCAATATAGTTGGTATTGCTAGAAGGACACGGACGACCGATACTAAGATATTAAAAGTAAATTTCCATTAATAGAAACTAAAAGCACATCGTAATTGTTTTTTTTCATCTTTCCACACTAAACCAAGGTAACAACCAACCTGTCAATAATCTTGAGGCGGCCTCCGGGTAACCACAACCCAATGTCTCCTGTATGCAACCAACCATCATCATCTATTACTTCTCTCCTGTCCAATTAAGCCAGCAGTCAGGTAGACTAATCATTTGCAAAACATCTCAGTAACAAGATCTAATAGGATACAAAAGTTGATTACATTTGGACTTCAGCTTTGTAGTAGCCTTGGAAGATAGTGGGACCCCTGACACAGATTTCTCCACGAGGATGAGGCTGATCCTCAGAGGTGTAATTCATTTCAGGAACATCCACCAGTTTTATTTCTGAAAGAGAAATGTAAATGTGAATCATTATAGATAACTAACTTACACTCCAACTGGCCAGGCACACAAGATAGAGGATAAACAACTTCTAGTAGGAATTTCATTATGTAATTTTCCAACAATCACTTCAAAATCTTCACAAATGGCCTTTTGCTGGGTTTAGAAATTATAATTTTCATCATGAATCACGTATGTCAGAAAATCTAAAAGAAATCATATGTCATAAATCAATCATGTGCACATAGAAACTCAAGAATGGTAGAGTTAAGAATTAAAACTCATAACCCGTTGTCATATCCATGAGAGAATCACAGAACATACAAGAAAGTGCCTGCCAAAGCCTACAGGTTGGTCCTGCATCTGCTGATCATCATGCAAAATGATCATAAATTAAACAGTCCATTGACTTCAAATGGTTAAGTTCTGTAGATTGACTACCCTAGCACCATGAATAAACCAAGCACTCAGACCAACTATATGGTACCAGGAAATCAAGTGGTCCTAACTTTTGCCCTAAAAAACAAAAGCTCAATATCTTACCTTAAGTTGTAAGCCATAATTATGAATTTCCTAGAACTTCTCTTGTTAATGTGTTTAGCCCACTAAACTTCCCCAACCAAATAGTAATTATTTGTTTTTGGTGAATCATCCACTAATAGTCAATAATCAACATTTTTAATAATATTAATCAGTAATGGTTTTTTCTCTTAAGCTTTCCTTCCAGCTTATTCCTGTTCTTTTTCATTTAAAGCATCTCCAGCAGTTTCAGCTAAACTTCTACTAAAGCCTCTGTAACCAAAATTCTATCTTCACATAGCATTAGGATTTTTACATCACACCAATTCACTTAGTCAACACTCCTTTCTTTTCTAGAATCCGTTGTGCCTTTTTATCAAAGCGGTTTCAAGGCACAAGATGTTTTGTATGAATAAAAGGATGTAATTGTGATGGTCATCTTTGAAATTCATTATTTCTCATGTGTTAGCATCAGATTCATGAACAATTAAACTATGGGATACCAACTAAAATAGATATTTATCAACTAGAGCAAACTACTACACGTTGTAATTACTGATCCATGCTACAACTTCATATACCAACTCATGTAGATGGCAATCTTATTATGCTATCAACAACCAAGTATGTAACACTCACCGCAGGCAGGATTAGGCGACCCAACATGGCCAGATAAATTGTCACCCTGGTCCACACTGCTAATGACACAAGAAGTTTCGGTCATCCCATATCCCTCAAGTACTTGACAGCCAAAACACCTATAAACAGTGATAAAGTTTGAAGCAAATATGTAAGTTGCTAATAATGCCCCCCCCCCCAAAAAAAAAATAAAACAAAAAACAAAAAACAAAGTGCACGTGCACGTGCACACACAGAGAGGGAGAGAGATTCAAATATAATAATGCATTAGGTTAGGAATTGACTTACACCCTCAGAAAGTCCATTACATCTGGAGATAAAGGTGAAGCACCTGATCCCATAAACCGCACTCGTCCTCCAAGCTTTTCCTTTATTTTGTTAAATACCAATCGGTCCCACATTGGTGATGGATTTCGGCCTGAAGCATTGATACTAAACATTAACAACAAGAAATATGAATCCACACGTTAACTACCTCCTATTTAAGGAATGTAGCGGTCAGGTTTATAATCTACTATTAGAACTTCAATGTTTTGGGCTTAAATAATTGTTAAGACAAAAACACTTATGTGGTGTGTTCTGACAAATGACTAAACTGGATAGGTTGGGCACCAATGAGAAGATAACAACTATAATGTTAAAAACTAGTCATTGGCTATACATACCACTCATCAACGCTTGCTTCTTAGAGTTGTAGGCAGCTCTAAATAGCCTCTCCTTTAAAACCCCAGAACTTTTCACCGCATTTATGATTCTGAGACAATCAAATTTATCAAACATGCCTGAATGACCATACAGATTATAACAATATAAATTATGCACTCCTCAAGCACAATCTTACCCATCATATATACGGTTATACAGCCGAGGAACACTACACAATATTGTTGGTCTTAAAGCAGACAAATCATCCAGCAATTTCAAATTGTCCTGCAAGTTTGAGAAACTAAGCCACAAGTGTGTTTGTATGAAGACACCCAAAATGTACCTAGTTAAGCATTGAAAAAGATAGCTGTATTAACTGCAGACCTACGTTTAGTCTTTAGTTTCTTGAAATGTATGTGTAGTTTCATTACAAGGGTTATTTCATGCTCAGAACAGTTGTGACACCAATATATCAGATCAGAAGATGGTCTCCTAACAAGATATCTTTTGGCCTACTGCGCCCAAGAAAACTACGATAAAACCTATTTACTATGCACAATGACTTGACTATAAAATCTCCCTGACAAAGTTCTCTACCTCACAACAGCATTCTTGAACTAGGCCAAACCATAAAAATTCTTTAACTAATCCCTAACTAAAATAGGAATTAGAGTCATGACAACATGTGTGTGTGTGTATCCGGCAGAATTGTCACATACTCCCTGGTAGAATCCAACAGCAACACCATAGTAAACTGACACGATCTGGTTACTCCGTTCATATATGTGCGCCAAAGGAAGATAAGATATATAACTGCAAAAGATAAATAGAAGTCAAATCAGAAAAGTATATAAAGTATCTTTCAACAAAGTCTTAATATGAATTGAAGATGAAACTTACATGTCTGCAGGGTTGAATTTGATTGCCATGCAGAAACCAGCAACACTTGAAATTAAGTTGTTATGTGTCAAGACAACTCCCTTCCAGAGAAATATAAGGCCAATCATTGTGGAGATGAGACAGTAGCAGCAAAAGCTGAGAACCATATTTCAAAAAACATGTATCCTACCTTTGGTGTGCCAGTAGTACCACTAGTATAGCATATGGTGGCAACATCCTCAGGTTTAGGAGGGATAAAAGGTTGCAGGCTACTGCGGCCCTAAAATAAAAACCATTTGTAAGGTGGCATAATTTTTTTTAAGTTATAACAGACATGCTCAATTTCTATTGCATTGCAGATTGAGAATTGACCGGTCTGATTGTGAATTTTGAATTAAGATAGAAAGCTGGTCTACAATAAAAATTTTGTTGAGAAACATTTACAAAGCCATTCTCAATTTCAATTTAGGAATTTAAATTAAGGTGGAAATCTTGTCCACAATCAAACTATTGCTAATATTACAAGTGAATATCTAATGCAATAAGCATTAGAAACACACAAAAGAAAGTACATGTATCGCTAAACTGGAAAGGCGATTGATTTGTCAAACACATCAAACTCATCAACATAATCCTAACAGTTTGGCTTGTTCAGTTTATATTGTCAATTTCTCAATGCTAAAAACATAAGTAGAGATTGGGATCACTTATTTTTATACCATGGGAGACAATGATTCATTAGCCATCCAGAGAACAAAAACCATCCAAGTCAAATCAACTAAGTACTTAACATATTTCAACAACCAACAATCAAAAAATTCTAGAAAGAAGAATTTCAAAGAGATTCAATTTTAAAACAGGGATTCCTTGTCTCAAGCTACACAGTTCTAATATGGTCCACATACCAAAAAAATTTAGCCACATACTGCTAGCCTACTTAAAATAAGAAAGGCAAAATTTCAGAATAAAACTTACCTCACTGAACAGTTTTGTATATGATCTGAGCTTCACTCCAGATGCCAAAGGAAGTGATGGTAAGTGTTCATCTACACCTCCCACTACCTGCCATAAAGTATACAACACAGAATGAGAATAAGGTCCATGGTATTCTTTAGTTGATTAGGATCTTAGTAGAGACCATAGAAGTACATACCACTATAAGTCGTACAGATGGAATCTCGGATATGAAGCTAAGCAGCTGCAAGTTCCAGGAGAGAACATGAGGCACATTGCAATTCAAATCAAGCTAACATCGGATCTGCTAACCTCATAGGTTATATATATACATGAGATATGAACATGTAATATAGCCAAATGCCACGGGATTCCAGCTTCAGTTAGCAGTTATTTATCAGAAAGTTCTACCCATTACTATATCATCATCTCATGTTATGAGAACAGAGGAATCTAGAACAGCCAATTCAAGTGCATTGAGTATGGGTGTCTCCAGTTTCCCAAAATAAACTAGCAGAAAAATATGCAACAAAAATTAGTAGAAGAAAATTTAAGCCTTTTCTGTTGTACGAGAGAGGGAGACAAAGAGAGAAGCAGCAAGGGAAAACAAGGAAAAGTACTTGGAAGACCTGAATCACCTGACTCCTGAGACAAGTTTTATAACAATTAGATTCATGTATTAACAACCTATCATCTAGCAATGTTTGTTAAACACAATGCACATTGAGCATGAACAGAAAATTGATGATTTAGTGAAGATAATTCACAGCTAGCCAGTTTCTTTCATAATGTACAGGCCTTTAACCTAGTCAAAATGTATCAAAGTCTTGTTTAAGAATAAGACAAGAAGTTTCCAGTGAACTAAGAACCCAAGGTGATGCTAACTAGCTAGACATGGGTTCTACTATGTAGAAGGGTAGATTTAAAAAGCAAAGATTAAACTCACGGTGTTCAATGTCTCTGGGACACAGAAGATAGCTTGCACATCAGCATGATTCACAACATACTTAACTGCATCAGGACCTGTGCACAGAATCAGACATTGTAAGAACAGGACTAATGTATCGAGATAGATGCATTTTTAATCAGTCATGTACGTACCAAGTGTGTCATATAAGGGAACTGAAATATAAGAATATGCTGTACAAGCGTGATCCACAATCAACCACTCTGGTCTGTTTATAAAATAGAGTCCAATGCAAGCTCCCTGTTCCACAAGAAACAAATTGATGTCAAAGCAACTACATTAAAAGTAACATGTCACATGGAAGTATGATTTTTCATTTGAGCATTACTGAAGAGGCTAGCTACATAGTGTCAGCTAATACACAAGCTAAGTATTAGATTACAGAACATCAAATATTACATACACATGTGAAAACAATTACACACATTTTTTTAAGAAAAAAAATAACTCCTACAAAATACAAATCCAAATTATCTAGAAAATGACTCACCTTTTGTAACCCATGAAAACGAAGGGCAGAACCTATAGCTTCCCTAGCAGCACCAGCTTCTCCATATGTCATCCATGTATACCTTTCACATATAAAAAGTCAAAATGATTAAAAAAAAAAACACAAAGAAGTCACTTAACTTTATCTTTAATTTTTAATCCATGAAAAAAAAAATAGAATCAAATTCCATTAATCAACAACTCACTCTCCAATCATTCCATCTGCCTGAACTCGTGTGCCCAAGTACTTGTAATCTCCAAAAGTTTTAACAGCATGTCTATAAACACCAAAAAAAAAAAAAAACATTATGATAAGCACCTTAAAACTATTTGTTCTTAAACCCTTTCATTGACCAAGCCATTTATGTTTTAATTTCAAAATTATAGACCCTTTAAACTACATACGCAATAAAATGAGTAGTTGAGATTCTTACACAAAGTTATCATGTAATGTCTCGATCTCAGGGTGATCATGAAACCTAGTTACAATCTTCATTGGCGACCGTGCAGATCTACCATTACATAAACAAGTAGAATTCATAATCAAGCAATTCTTAACCAATTAATTACTATAAAAAACAATAATTACGTTCAAACTAATCAAAATTAAACTAAAAAAAGAAAAACAAGAAGCAAATTAAGCATTGCTTACCTATAAACATTCCACTTCCCTGTTTGCAATTTCTCCGGTAAACAAACACTGTACTGTTGACCTACAAAGCAAATAAAAACAAAAAAAAATTAACAATAAATTCAATCATCAAAACATTAAAAGAATAACACATAAATATTTAAAAATAAATAAACAATTATCCAAGTGATAGTGATTATTTATTTGCAAGCAATCAAAAAACAGTTAGAAACTTCATTTAACCGCTTAAATTAACTAAAACCGTTAAAAAAACAACGTAAAAAATAAAAAATACATATTCAAAACCATTCAGCGCCAAAAATCTAGCGATCTAAAAATCTAGCGATCTAAAAAATGTTATAAACTTGAAAAATAAGTTGATACTTATAAACAAGTATAAGTGTAAGAATGCATCAAGAGAGAGAGATTACGGTGAACGAACTGTGAGGAGGAGGTGAGGTTAGCTTGGAGGTCGGATTGATCAGCGGTGGTGGAAGAGAGGATGTGACTCTGGATAGATTTGAGACGACGTTGAGCCGGTGAATCCATGGAAAGAGAATGAAAATAATTTTCTCGGGAAAATGAAGTTTTTGTGTTTGCTTGCTTGGAGGGAAAGAAAATAAATGGAAATGATATGCTTGTTCGTTTCAGGAAGTCATAAATAATTATTGAAGAAGGTGGTCGTGACGGGTGGGCACGGGGATTAAGACGGGGTGATGACGTGGCAAAGATGTAGATAAACATGAGGTCCACTACTTGGCAGGGTTTTTCGTTGGCAAATATCGAATTAGTCCTCTTGGAAAGTATTAAGTAGTCCCTAAACAAGTGTTTTTTCCTTTTAAGTGATCATTTTACCAACTTGAAATCGTGGGTTTTGGCACAACCAACACTAACCTAACCTTATCGACTAAGATCTTGTTTAATATTGTGTGATTGTTTTTTAAATTAATTTTTATTTATAAATATATTAAGTTACTATTTTTTTTATTTTTTAAAATTTATTTTTAACATCAACACATTAAAATAACTTAAAAACAATAAAAACAAAGAAAAAAATAAAAATAAAAAATTAATTTTTTTCAAAAATAATTTTAAAACGTAAAAATAAACAGCCTCTTTATATATATATATATATATATATATATATATATATATATATGTAAGTTTTTTTTTAAGAAATTTGTAAGTTTTTGAGGACTTAATTGATAAAGAAAATGGCAATTCCTTGATATCCGGAGTGATTCAAGAATTGCTATATTTTGCTTGTGTTGATGGCTTATCGAGTTGTTGTGACTTGATACTCCCGTTTGCGATTTTGAGCGTGGCCCAGACGCGGTCTAATAATATTATTTTGGCATGTCTGAAAAAGCAAGTTGTCTGTTTAGGACCCACCCTCTGTGATCTCCTTGTTTAAAATATGAAGAAAGGATCGGATAAAAAAACGAGACTATATATAAATATATTTATATTTTTTTTTAAAACCGTGTTTGAAATTTTATTTTTTAAAAATTTTATTTTTTAAAAAAAATAATTGAATATTATTTTAATGTGATAGTATTAATAATAATTTTTTAAAAAATATATATTATTTTAATATATTTTTAAATAAAAAATACTAAATAATTTGCTTGTGATTTTAACTTTTAGCTATGTTTATAATTTTTAAATATTAAATAATATTTTAAATGATAATATTACATTTACTTTCATGTGTTATTTTAATATACTGGTTGAACCTTTAAATTGCTTGAGTGCAATTTATATTTTTTTCTTGATTTTTAGTCTCGTGTGTTTATTAACACGGTACATTACCTTAATAAACAAGGTTTCAATAACAATAAAATTTTATACTAAACACCCATGTTTGGGGGAAAAAAAATCTATTTAAACTTATTTTTTGAAGTGATTTTTATTTAATTAAAATATTTTAAAAATTATATATGAAAGTTTTTATTTTATGATACTTAGAGAATAACTAGTGATATTCTAATAGTTATTTTCATATAAGCTCACTTTAAATAAATAAAAAGATATAATCATGAGAGAAAATTTCTAAATAAAAATATAATTATTATTTTTAGGAAGTTGTGGAATTTATGTTATCTCTTCTATTCATGTCTGTTTTGTTTAACATGAATTTTAGAAAGTAACTAATAATATGTTACTAGATATTCTATAAACATTATAAAAATTTATATCAATAAATTTGGAAATATTTGCAAGTCTTTAAAAAAAAACAAAAGCTCCATGTTTAATATGTTTTTTTTTCCGTAAGATTTTGTTTTAAAAATTATCACAGACCTTTTAATTTTATTTCCATATCGGTAGATGTATCTTGAAAGTAGAAGAATAGTAAGATATAATTATTTTATAATTTATTTGAAATATTTTATTTAATAAGTTTGAATATCATGTTTTTTAATTATGATATATATATATATATATTTTTATTTTTTTTAAATTATATTATTTTACTATAATTTGTTTTTATAAAAAAATAATATTATTTTAAAAAAAAATTCCACAGCACTTGTGGCCGAACATAGGCTTGACTGTGTTGAAATTAAAACTATCTTGAATCTGGTCCAGGTCTATGAAGAGAGGTCGCCCGTCATCAAGTAATGCTCGGGTTTAATTATTTGATCAGATCTGATTTAGGGTAGGTCCAGTCTAAAATATAATGTCTAAGACCATGTCATGATTCTTTGTAGCATATGGTAATAATTAAAAATAAAAATTCCTTGGAATAAAACTATAGTACAGGGCTAAACGATATTTTTTAATAAATTGTTTATTGGCTGTCAAGTCCTAGCCAATTGCATGTCTCGAACTTATATTTTATTACGATCCTCGAACTTATAAAATTCACCATAATCATTGATCAAGATTTGTCCACGTGTCGTGACTTTTGTAAAGAAATAGCGCCACGTGGTTAAAATATTCCATTTATTTTTTTAATATATAGAAACACATTCAACATTCCTCATATTCATTGACTATAATCTATTTAATTTCAACCGGGTAATTGATGGATTTTTATTCCTTATGCTATCCTTTCGGATTCCAGTCCAGGTGAAAATCATGGAAAGTAATTTTTTCTGTATTAGCCTGGGCATGGATATAATTTATCTTAAAATTGATTAAAAAAATATTTAATCTCAATTTGTAAAAATTACCTCGACGATATCTTAGATATTAAAAATAAAATGTCAACATTATTTTTATGATGAAAACAATAATAATTAAAATAAATTATTATAAAAATAACTTCACAGTAAACAATTGCCTCGAGCATAGCAAAAATATTAAATTAACTTTCATTAATTAACATATCGGTTGTTTTTACGTTTTAAAAATATTTTTTAAAATAATAGTTTTTTATTATTTTTTTCCTTTTAAATTTTTTTTTGTGTATTTTTATATCAATGTGCTAGTATAAAAAATAATTTTTAAAAAATAAAAAATATTATTTTAATATATTTCCGAGCGAAACTTTAAAAAGCAATCACTACCACACTTCCAAACATTTTTATCATTATATTTGTAAAATCTGATCGAATTAATTTTAAAATTAATTTAGGTAATAGGTCATTTTGAGTTAGTTATTTTTATTAAAACTATAATATTTATTTGTTTTATTAATATTGATTTAGTTAGATTTAGATTTGAAAACTAAACCAAGCTATTAAAAAATCAAATAATTTAAAAAGTTTGACAAAATTAATAAAATGTTTGAAAAGACTAGAAAACCAACTAAAATCAAGCTCTTGTTTTCAAACTTCCCCGGTCAACACGCTGAGCCAGTTAGGACTAATGACTACGGATTCAACAACTGAAAGCAATCTCAAATTTCATGATATCTATTATCGTCAATTAAATACCAGTAAGCTACTTGCTCGTGTGGTAAAAAGATTTACAAGCACACGCGCCGGTTCAGTTGTGAATAATTTGTTTAATACTTGGTTGGAGAATAATTCAAACTAGCTCGAGGATATACCAATTATGATACATGCTAGATTAGTGTTTCATACTACATCCTAAACTAAATTGATTTTTTTTAATATAAAAAAAATATTCAAGTGTTGGTAGCTTGTTTAAAAAAAAATAAAAAATTGTGACATGGATCACAGACCCGACTGGTTTAATATACTGATTTTATTTAATTATATAATAAAAAAAAATTAAAAAAAAAGTAATTATGATGATCTATAAAAAAAACCTCATAAAGTTGAAAGATTTAATAACATCAATTTATAACTAGCCAAGTGCTTAATGAAAAAAATAAAAAATATCAATTTAAAAACAAATGACCCTCGAAAAAAAAATACACCAATAAAGTCTACTAAACCCCTTCGGATTGGATTGTATGAATGGGATAACATAATAGAAGGAAAATGAGAAAAAAACATGAAATTAAATACTTGACCTAACCCAGTATTCAATATCGAAGGCTAAAAAAAATATAAAAATATTCAATTAAAAAAAAACTTAAAAAAAATCGAGTCAACCCGGACTAACATGCTAAATCTGCTATCTAGATAATGAAACTATAGTAAACCTATAGAAAGAAAAGTGAAGAAAGTCACGAAGCTTAACTTTCATCAAACTATTATTGAATGATAAAATTAAAAAAATTATCAATGTAAAAAAAGGATTAAAAAAAATATAATGTCAACCTATGTTAATATTTCAAATATATGACCCAAGTAATGAAAATATATTCATAACATAATTTTTTTTTATCAAGTTTAATTATAAATAAATTAAATGAGAAATGATCAGATTAAAATAAAAACCAATGATAAAAAAGAAGAGGTTGAATCTCTTATTTTTTCATGTAATTCAGCTATTGATATTTGCTAATGTTAAAATTTGGTATGTGTACTCTAATTGTTTTAATTTAATTTAATGTCATTTAATTTAATGTCATTTAATTTAACTAAATTTAGCATCCAAAATTCATTGCTAGTTATTTGATTTGAGTTGGGATAGACAAAGTGGCCTGTGGCACTTTCTTATGTAAATAAATATTTTTCGAGTAATTATTTTTTAAAATTAATATAGGTATTTGGGATAGTTTGTTTGATTAATTTCACGATTTCTAAAGTTAACAATTATATAAAACTCTAAAATTTATAAAACTTAAACAGATAACGTCTAAAATATAAACCTAGATCACATTATTTTAAAAAAACCCAAGCTAAATCCCACTATCCTCTTTATATATCAAAATTAAACACAAAATTAGCATATCCCAAGTCCCAACAGTTTTCAAAGGTCGGATGATTAGAGTGAAAAATTGCCATTTCAATAATATTTTATTATTTTTTCTTTTATTTATTCACGCATTGTTAATAAAACTTAACACAAGAGAATTATCCCGTGTCATTGCGGTAACTTTAATTTTCTAATTTATTTTTTGTATAAAAAAACATTGATTTCAATTGATGTTTTTTAAGAATTTTATTATATTAATATTAAAAATAAAAAATTATTATTTTAATTAAAAGACAAAGTAGTAGTAAAAAATATTTAATAATGTGGTAAAAATTATTTTTTAAAGTATATTATTTTTTGAAAATATATTAAAATAATATTTTTTTAAATTTATTTTTAATGTAGTATATTAAAATAATAAAAAATTAATTTAAAACTAAAAAAAACTCAAAATCTTCAAGCCCTGTGATTAATTTCAAGCTAATTTTTCAATCATTCGATGATCTGCTTCCAGTCACGATAAAAAAGACAACCTGTCAGGCTTGGCTGGGTAATAATCGATTAAACTACAGAATCTATGGAAATCTCCGTCTTAAAGAAAAAGAAGAACACAAAAAGACACAGCTCACAAGTCACGTCTTTTATTTAAATGTCTGTCGGACTTTGTCTATAAACAGAGAGAGAGAAAGTCTTAACTCTCTCGTTTGTCTTACCTTCTCTTACATTTTATTTGAGAAGTGTTGAGTTCCCTTCACTTTTTCTAGGATCTGGAGTCGATTTTTCCTTCAGATTTTTTTTGAATAAGTGAATGGCAGAGATAGGGAAGACAGTGCTTGATTCAGGATGGTTAGCTGCTAGATCAACTGAGGTTCATCTCAGTGGGACCCAACTCACTACCACTCATTCTCCTTCTGGTCTTGATAAGCCATGGATGGAAGCTGCTGTTCCTGGAACGTAATGCATTAATACCAAATTTTCAATTCTTGCTTTTCATCTTGTTAAATTCGTTGTCTTTCTTTGAATTTGGCTACTTTTTGAGAAACCCGTTTGTTTTTCTTTGAATTTGATCATGTTTTTATAGTCCCTCTGTGTTTTTTTTTTTTTTTGGATTTTGATGTCCCTGTTTGGTTGAATCGGTTTTCTGTTTGATAAAAAATGCTCTATTAGTTGACCCAGTTGACTTAAGGTCAATTATCCTTAATTATTCTGTAATGTCTCATCCTAGTTTTACCTTTTTAAAACTTATTTAATGGCCCAAATCACTGAATTATATCAGTAATCAATTAAGGAGTATTTAAACTTCTTTGAATCCAGTGTCCAGTTTCTGTAAATATCTGATTCTTTTTATTTTTTCTTTTATTTTTGGTAAGTGACTGTATTGTGTGTAAATACTATCTGAATTGTAATTAATTAACATGGGTGTTAAAATTATAATGCATAAGCTTAATTTAGTGTAGATTTTTTTCCTTCTTTAACATTTGCCAGTAAACTTAGTAGCTGAAATTTTTGAATCGTAAATAGTTAATATGATGGCAATCATGTTTAATGATCTTGCATTTTAGTTAGTGCAGGATTTATCTTTTTGTAATATCTGCTAATAATATCAATAGCAACGCTATTAACTTATGCGCGCTACTGTTTATTTTTTTCCTTCTTTTTTTTGATAGTGTTTTGGGAACCCTGGTGAAGAACAAAGCTGTTCCTGATCCTTTTTATGGGTTAGGAAACGAAGTGATTATTGATATAGCTGATTCTGGAAGGGAGTATTATACATTCTGGTTCTTCACAACTTTTCAGTGTAAGCTGGTATGCAATACTTCGCTGCCTGTTCGGGTTAATTATGAATTAAAACTGCAGTTTGGTTTGTATACCGGAATCTATCTTGATTTCAGATTTTCTCCCAAAGTATTTCATTCTATATTCTACATCTTGTAATTGATCAATATGGGTACTGGATTGCGGCATTGTATGAAACCTCAGAAGAGGCATAACCTGCTTATTTAAACATTGCTGAAAATTTGAGTTTCTTTCAAACATTTTAATGTATGATGACTTGTCATTATTATTATTTTTTCCTTATCTCATTATTGATTTTTAAAATCTTCCTTTGGATTGTCTCTAATTATTTGACATTTCACAGTCAGCAAACCAGCATCTGGATCTGAATTTTCGTGGAATCAATTACTCGGCAGAACTATATTTAAATGGAAACAAGAAGATCTTGCCAAAGGGGATGTTTCGAAGACATTCTCTTGATGTTACTGATATTCTACATCCTGATGGTCAGAACTTGCTTGCTGTTCTGGTTCACCCTCCAGATCATCCTGGTACAATTCCCCCAGAAGGGGGGCAGGGTGGTGATCATGAGGTGCACTACCATTTCTTAGTCCTCATTAATGAATTCTTTCTTCTTCCTGTTCCTAACTGTTTTCTACTTCCACAAAAAGATATTTTGGTTTTCCTGGGGTGGTTAATAGCTGAAAGTAAATTGACAAGTTAATGAGAGCAGAAATCTCAAGCTAACATCCTTTTATTATTATTATTATTATTTTCATTTCAGATTGGAAAAGATGTTGCCACGCAATATGTTGAGGGTTGGGATTGGATGGCTCCTATAAGGTTATTTTTTGAATTGAAGAGAGTAATTCTTTTTAATTGCACATACAAATCTTTTTTCTTGATTGTGGGTTATTATATGGATAGAGAGTAGCTTATGCATCGGGAAAAGAGAAGGTGCTCTATTTTAAAACCTCACGATGAATAGCAAAATAAATTTACTGTTGCACTTGTGCTGCTTATGATGTTTTCTTCAAAACTGTGGTTTGCCTCAGATTCTTTCTTCACATCCTATAGTTTTTTCCTGCAAACATCACAGACCTATATTATAGCAGTGAATGAGAAAACTAATGCTGCCTTTCTATTACTTCAGGGATAGGAATACTGGCATATGGGATGAGGTATCGATTTCCATCACTGGGGTGAGTCTAATATACCATGTTGCATTTCCTTTCATGACCTGCTCATTTATGTCCTCGTAACATTGGAAGATTCATATCGTTTGAGAAGCTTATCAGTATAAGGCGTGAAGGCTTGGATTCTTATATATTCATATTCCAATTCGGTGCAGCCAGTGAAAATAATAGATCCCCACTTGGTTTCAACCTTTTTTGATGGTTACAAGAGGGTATATCTGCATACTACAACAGAGTTGGAAAACAAAAGTTCCTCGGTTGTTGAATGTGACCTGAACATCCAAGTGACATCAGAACTTGAAGGAGGTGTTTGCATAGTAGAACATCTTCAGACTCAACAGCTGTCTATCCCCTCTGGAAAACGTGTTCAACATACATTTCCTCAGGTGAATTACATTATTTGTTTTTGTTGTTCTGAGCAGACTGCCCTTTCGTTGCATTTCTAAGTTATAGAAATACTTTGAAGGATAATAATGGTTTTCATGACTAGTTGGGGATTATAGAAGGGAACTCATCTATTTGATCTTTTTTGAGTAGCTTGTGGCAAGAAAATTATTTTTGACTTGTTCTTGCCCAAACATGTTCATTTCAATCCTCATAGCCTGTTGATTATCCTAACCTAGTGCAAATATGTTTTTACTTGAATAATCCTCTTGATTTTCTTGTGAGGTTCCTTAATGCATTTCTTTGTGTTCATTGTTGCTGTCCTTTTAGCTATAGGATTACTTTTGTGCCCACTCTATTTTCCCCTTCTTTGTTCTTTTATTTTTATGTCTGCCTTGGATAATACATCCTCCCATTTGAACATCTTTTACTGCTAAAATCATGTGATTGTTCGAGACCCAAATTTCATGTTCATAACAAACAGAGTTCTGCTTTTAATAAGATGAACAATGAATATTGCTGTAAGAATGTGGGAGTTCCTGGCTTCCTACGATGCATTTTATTCTCGATTAGGGATGAAGTGGAGGAAACTAACCACCTTTTTTAATTCCATTTACATTTGCAATGAATATACAAACATGAAGAGTTAGCAGCCTTTTGTTCTTTACTACTGAGGCCAATATGCGGAAACATAATGAGTGCCCTTTTATGTTTACCCATGAAAAAATTAATAAAAATCAGATGTGTACAATGTCGAATACCTATGCTTTTGGACTGTCCATTGTTCTCAACTTTCAACTAATTGCATGCATATAATTTTGGTTTCCATTACTTCTTTTTGAGTGCTAAACTGTGTGATGTCGCAGCTTTTTTTCTACAAGCCCAACTTATGGTGGCCAAATGGAATGGGAAAGCAAGCATTATACAATGTCACTATTACTGTTGATGTAAAGGGACATGGAGAGTCTGACTCATGGAGCCATATGTATGGATTCCGTAAAATTGAGAGCTATATTGATAGTGCAACTGGTGGAAGGTATTTAATGTGTAAATTTTATGTAACAGATTGATTATAAAAGTTCTGGCCTCAGGTTCCCCAACTATGTTTTTATCTTATGGGCTGAACAGGTTGTTCAAGGTCAATGGGCAGCCTATTTTTATCCGCGGTGGTAATTGGATATTGTCGGATGGGTTGCTAAGGCTTTCTAAAAAACGCTACAAAACAGACATCAAGTTTCATGCAGATATGAATTTTAACATGATCCGTTGTTGGGGTGGTGGATTAGCTGAGAGGCCAGAGTTCTATCATTACTGTGACATCTATGGTTTGCTGGTAATTCTCTCTATCTGATTTAATGTAATCAAGTTTTGAAAATGTCTCTGCAAGAGTGAATTTTGACTTGGAATTTATCAAATTATGCTGGGCTTTAAATCATTAATTTTTGCAGCTTGCATGGGGGTATACTTTCAGTTAAAAGCTGGACGATAATTTTGCTAATCCTATTATACTGCTTCAAATTCCAATGTGCAACCTTAGATTGGTGTTTTTCTATTAAAAGTTAATGGGATATGTAGGCCCAGTCTGTAAACTATGAATCATATACTGGATTAATTTTTGTAGGTGTGGCAAGAATTTTGGATAACTGGAGATGTTGATGGAAGAGGTGTCCCTGTTTCAAATCCAAATGGTCCACTTGACCATGACCTTTTTATGCTATGTGCAAGAGACACTGTCAAGCTTCTACGAAATCATCCTAGTCTTGCTCTTTGGGTGGGTGGAAATGAACAAGTTCCACCACCTGACATCAACAATGCTTTAAAGGATGAGCTGAAGCTCCATCCTTATTTTGAGAGTCTCCATAACACTGGCAAGTCTGTGCAAGAACTGTCTGCAAGTGTGAAAGATCCTAGTAATTATCTTGATGGTACACGCATTTATATCCAAGGATCAATGTGGGATGGCTTTGCAAATGGAAAGGGGGACTTCACTGATGGTCCTTATGAAATACAATACCCAGAAAGTTTCTTCAAGGATGATTTTTACAACTATGGATTCAATCCTGAGGTTGGTTCTGTTGGAGTGCCAGTTGCTGCTACCATCAAAGCTACAATGCCTCCAGAAGGATGGAAAATTCCATTGTTTAAGAAGCTTCCAGATGGGTATGTAGAAGAAGTGCCAAACCCCATATGGGAATACCACAAATACATTCCTTATTCAAAACCAGGCAAGGTTCACAATCAGATTCTACTATATGGGACTCCAACAGATCTTAATGATTTTTGCTTGAAGGTATATAAAATCTTCATCTATTTACTTACAATTGCTTAAATCTTTTTCAAGCCTCTATCCACTTGTTTAAACAAAGGACTTAAACTACCATGAATGGAAGTGGCTCCAAAGGATTTAAACTTTTTATTGAGACAAATTCGGTGTATGATTAAGACATTGTTGTTGTTGTACTGACCTGTTTAAACCATCATCTCAGGCTCAGCTTGTAAACTACATTCAGTATAGAGCTCTATTGGAAGGCTGGACGTCTCGTATGTGGAGCAAATACACTGGTGTTTTGATTTGGAAGACTCAGAATCCTTGGACAGGTCTTAGAGGTCAGTTTTATGACCATCTACACGACCAAACAGCAGGTTTTTATGGCTGTCGCAGTGCTGCAGAGCCAGTCCATGTCCAGCTAAATTTGGCTACGTATTTTATTGAGGTAAATGACCACACTAGAACTGTATTGTTTCCATGTCTTTGGGGCACATATCTAATTGAAATTTCCAACTGCATAGTTATCTCTTACAGTGCTACACATGGCATAATCCATTCCTTGCTTCCGGAATACTTACCCTGACTTCACTAGTTTCTCTTGCCATAAACAGGTTGTTAATACTCTGTCAGAGCAACTATCTGATGTTGCCATAGAAGCATCGGTATGGGATCTCGAAGGAACATGCCCATATTATGTAGTGCATGAAAAGCTCTCTGTTCCTTCAAAGAAAACAGTACCCATACTTGAGATGAAATATCCAAAATCAAAAAACCCAAAGCCAGTCTACTTTCTTCTTCTCAAACTCTACAAGATGTCAGATTATGGGGTTATATCTAGGAATTTTTACTGGTTGCATCTGCCTGGTGGAGACTACAAACTGTTGGAGCCATACAGGAAGAAGAGAGTTCCCCTTAAGATTAGATCGACCACTTTTATCAAAGGGTCCACTTATGAAATGGAAATGCACGTCGAAAACAAGTCCAAAAAGCCAGACTCAAAAAGTTTAACCTACAAGAATAATTTTGTTACCAGAATTGGTGATGGTGATTTTGACATGGCCTCAGTGGAGCCTGTAAATAGTGCAGCTGAGGAAAAACAGGAGGCTAGTTTATTCCAGAGGATCTACAGACGTTTTTCAGGGGAAACTGATGATTTGCAGGTTTCTGAAATTAACGGCTCTGATGAAGGAGTTGCTTTTTTCCTATATTTCTCTGTTCATGCTTCGGAACCAGGCCACAAGGAAGGAGAAGATACAAGAATTCTCCCAGTCCATTACTCAGACAACTACTTTTCACTTGTACCCGGAGAGGTGATGCCCATCAAGATATCTTTTGAAGTTCCTCCAGGTGTTACCCCGCGGATAAGACTCCATGGCTGGAATTACCACAGTGGACACAAAGTTTATTGAGCTCAGTAAGATTACTTCCTCTCCATTTGATTGTTAGTGGTCTTTCAGACCAATCAAATAAAAAAAAAAGATTTAACTTCTGGACTCAAAAGTTGTCTCATTTCCTGCACAGCACAGAGCTTGTATAAGTTGACATTGAAGATAAAGCAGGGGTGCCAGAGAGCTTTCAGATTCATTTTCTGTACTTCCTATTGTTTGAGGTTATATATCGTAATAGTAGTACGTATTTTGATTTCCAATTGTAAATGACTGTTTCATAGAACTGCATTCAGCATTTGATGTGGTTTTCTGTGCCTTTTCATATACTTTCGATTCATTTCTTGATATGGAGAGGAAAGAAGTCGAAGACAACGAAGCCTTTGCCTTATTATGTTTTTGGTTAAACAGACATTTACAAGCATCAGCATGCACTTGTAGCAGGAATGCTAGGCTGAGCTGACCTTTGTCATGTCTGCATGTCATCATCGACTAGTCTGACCCAGGGACAGGCCCTTCTGGCAATTAAGAAGTTGGAACCTGAAAATAGATTAAGCTTAAAAGCCAAGGCGATGAACTCTTCATTTCTCATTTGAAAGCAAAAGAAACAATGTTTATTGGATGAGAACTAAAATTCAGAAACAATGTCTAAATTCATCACACTTCCTGATATAAAATGTCAAATCCTCTTAAAAATATGCCATTTAATTTTATTGCATAAAATGGCGTAAAATGCTAACATACATGGATAGAAGGACTCAATTAAGAAATTTCTGATCCTTAAGAGACTTGATTGAAAACATATTTAGTTCAGCATAATTTAGAATTGATAGATTGGGAAAAATGAGGTTTGTCAAAATTTAAACACCCCTGCTTCCCTCTAGTCAAAAGCACACTTGGTTGTCTACAAGGTTCCAGTTTTCATGGATGAAATCCAAATGGGTAATCCACAAACTGAATTCCCATATTCCCTCATGGGCGACCTCCTTGACATCTCCACTCAAAGCAAAAACCTATCACACCCCATCTTCAAAGACTTCATCTTTTCTTCTCAACCATGTAGATATAGGCCACCTCTTGTCCATTTGTGGAAGAGAAGGTTACCTTCATTTAGGTTCTTCTCTCCATGCCTCTATAATCAAAACCCACGAATTCTTTAATCCCCTAGAACAAAATGCCTTTGTCATTTGGAATTCTCTCCTTTCTATGTACGCAAAAAATGGGGTCTTAACTGATGCTGCTAAGTTGTTTGATGAAATGCCCATGAGAGATACTGTGTCTTGGAATATAATGATTTCTGGGTTTTTAAAAGATGGGAGTTTTGATGTGGGCTTTGGGTTCTTTAAACAGATGCAAAGTTTGGGTTTTTATAGGCTAGATCAAGCAACTTTGACCACGATTTTATCAGCTTGCGATAGGCCTGAGCTTGGTTTTGTTAACAAGATGGTGCATTGTTTGGCGGTTTTAAATGGTTTTCAGAGGGAAATAAGTGTAGGGAATGCGTTGATAACATCTTATTTTAAATGTGGTTTTTCTAGTTCAGGAATGCAGGTTTTTGATGAGATGCTTGAAAGGAATGTTATTACCTGGACTGCAATAATATCAGGGCTAGTACAAAGTGAATTATACAGGGATAGTTTGAGATTGTTTGTGGAAATGACTAATGGATTGGTAGAACCGAATTCTTTGACGTATTTGAGTTCATTGATGGCATGTTCAGGTCTGCAGGCATTGAGAGAAGGGTGTCAAATTCATGGACGTGTATGGAAATTGGGTCTTCAATCAGATTTCTGTGTTGAAAGTGCGCTCATGGACATGTATTCGAAATGTGGAAGCATGGGAGATACTTTGCAGATTTTTGAGTCTGCAGGACAACTTGATAAGGTTTCCATGACTATAATTCTTGCGGGTTTTGCACAAAATGGGTTTGAGGAAGAAGCTATGCAATTTTTTGTGAAAATGTTAGAGGCAGGAACTGAGATTGATTCCAACATGGTTTCAGCTGTCCTTGGGGTTTTTGGTGCAGATACATCCTTGGGTCTTGGCCAGCAAATTCACTCATTAGTTATCAAACGGAGCTTTGGTTCTAATCCCTTTGTTGGCAATGGGCTTATTAATATGTACTCAAAGTGTGGAGATTTGGAGGATTCGACCAAAGTCTTCAGTCGAATGCCTTGCATGAACTCAGTCTCTTGGAACTCTATGATAGCTGCTTTTGCTCGTCACGGGGATGGCTCTAGAGCACTGCAGTTATATAAAGAGATGAGATTGAAAGGTGTAGAGCCAACAGATGTTACATTTCTCTCATTGCTTCATGCGTGTAGCCATGTAGGCTTAGTTGAAAAGGGCATGGAGTTCTTAAAATCCATGACTGAAGTTCATAAGCTTACTCCTAGAATGGAGCACTATGCTTGTGTTGTTGACATGTTAGGTCGAGCAGGGCTTCTTAATGAAGCCAAGACTTTTATTGAGGGATTACCTATAAAGCCTGACGTGCTTGTTTGGCAAGCATTGCTAGGAGCTTGTGGCATTCATGGAGATCCTGAAATGGGGAAATATGCAGCTGAGCACTTAATTTTATCAGCACCTGAGAAGCCTTCTCCTTACATTTTGTTGGCGAATATATATTCTTCTAAAGGAAGATGGAAAGAAAGAGCAAAGACTATTAAGAGAATGAAAGAAATGTGTGTTGCCAAAGAAACTGGAATAAGTTGGATTGAGATTGAAAATAACTTGCACAGCTTTGTTGTCGAAGATAAAATGCACCCACAAGCTGAGATCATATATGGAGTTTTGGCAGAGTTGTTTGGGCACATGATAGATGAAGGTTATGTGCCAGACAAGAGATACATTCTCTCCTACGTGAATCAAGATGAAAAGGGATTGCTGATGAATGATGATCGATTACTAGCTAGTAAACTAAGCTGTGAAGAAAATTAAGGGGACTGATATGCCATCGTTCATTACAATTTGGAAAGAAAGGCCGAATCTCTGCATGAATTTTGTAAGTCGAGTCCTCCAATTATAATTTTTTCAACTATTGAATAAATGATGAGCCTTGTTTTGATGTGATAAACAACTTTTTTTCTACCAAAAACAACGTGGTATCAGATTTTTTTTTGAAAAAATTCTCTAAAACGAGCTTTTCAAGTTTTTTTTTTAAAAATCATAATTTAAGTTGATCTACCGAATCTACAAACTAAGTCGACCCCGAATTGAATCTGTTAATGATAGCTGAATTGGCTTATGCCCAGTATCATAATGTTCAAACTAGAAGACAGCTAGAGCGTATATGGCATCCAGCTCATTGCTCTTGCAGGCATGGGGTATACATTAATGATCATACACAACCTGACTTGAACTAAGGAAATTAGTCAGCTTTTGCAAGCTATGACCATCGTTCATAATCTGACATCAATGGAGGTCCTCAGTGATCGTTCTTGCAAGTGGGGTATGTTAGTGGCATCAAATGCAAGACTAAAAAGTACCGTCTAGACGGCTTCTTCCGGCCCCAGAACTCAATCATTCTTTCTTTTCCTGTATTGGAGTTGTTAGATGCATTAATTTCAAGATATTTCTCAATAAACCATAACCATCACTGTTATAGGTGGTCTATCCGGAGCTGTCTGACTTGCCCTTTGTCCTGGCAAAAAGTTAATTTAGAATTTACTCAATTAACTATGCTACTCTTGGTATTTTTTTTTTAATTTTTTTTTAAAATAATATTATTTTGATTTTTTAAATTTTTTTCTAATTAACTAGATCAATTTAAATTAATCCACCCAATCCATAATTTGTGTTTAGCATCGAATCAACCTAAATTGAATTTAACAACTATAATTATTAAGATCGGGTTTAATTAAGAGCGATGCTGCTTGCTATAGTGATTTCAAGTTATTGTTACTCATATTTATTATGACAAATAAATTAAGTGAATTGTAACTAAAAAAAACTGAAATAATGGTTATTTGAAGTCATAAAAATATAAATATAAATTAATATAATACATAATTCGTGCTACGCTGCAAATTAAGCTAAATTTAGGTTGAGTTAAATTTTCCCAGTATAAAAAAAAATATTAAAACAATGTTAGTATTTTAAAAAAAATAAAAAAAATCCAATACTTAAATTATTGACTTGACTTTGTTCAATAAATGCAATTAATTTAATAATATAATTAAAAAATGGTTAATTAAAAAATAATAATATTATGAAAAAAAATCCTTTTAATATTTAATAACAAAGTAAAAATAAAAAAAATTATGATAACTCTATAAAATATAAAATAAAAAAAATCTGAAGCTTACTTGTTAAAAAAAATTAAATATTAAAGTATTAAATCGAAAAAAAGAATCTAACTGATTACCTAGTAAGCGATTCCTGCCTCAGTTTCCTACATACCCTCGCAAACTGTTCGTTTCTGCAAAAACTGAACTTACGCACTTGTTTATTTGATGGGAGTTTACCAGCTTCCATTGGAGATCTTTCAAAAGACCTCTATTATTTCAATCTTTTGAATAACAGTATAAGAGGAGAGATTCCGGATGGTCTTGGCAACCTGAGTGGTCTCGTGACCCTAAATCTGCAGGAAAATTACCTGGATGGAACAATTCCAGCAGCTTATGGAAAGCTGAGGCATTTGCAGAGACTGAATTTGGGGAGCAACAGGCTTCATGGCTTTCTCGCAGATGAAATGGTGCAGATGGAAGAACTTGGTATTCTTGATGTTAGCAATAACTTCATAGCTGGTTCAATCCCATCTTGGCTTGGAAAACTCTCACAGTTGAGATATCTTGTAAAACTAAATAATTTGTCAATTTAATCCATTTTGCTATGAAAAGGTGTTATAATTAGTAAAACAATTATCAAAATAGAAGGAAAAAAAAGTTATAGCATGGATAATTGTTCCACAAAAGTTAATATCCAAGTCAGATTTTTTTGGGGAAACTACAATTTAGTCCCAAACCCAAAAACTCATTCTCAATTGAGTCTCAAACCTATACAGTTTATGGTTTCGATCCAAAATATTTCAAAAACTTCTCAATTGCATCTTTCTATTAATGTTCATTGACATATTTGTCAATTTTTCTTCAAATTGATGCTGCTTTAGTGCATAAATATGCACATTAGACCGAGAATTTTAACATTTATTAACTTTTTCCCCTCAAATTTTCTTCAAAATGATTATATTTTGGTGCAGAAAATATGCATATTAAATTTAAATTATTAAAATGAATAGACAAAAGGAGATAATTGAGAACTTTAAAGATAAAGTCTGGGATTTAATTGATAAATTTATAAGTTTGAGATGCATCTGAGAATGAATATATTTATTTTTGGGACTAAATTGAGGTTTCTCTTTTTTAATCAATTTCCAAGTCAGAAATCACTAATGCCAGAGGAAGAACCTTGAAAACGCACCGTTTTGCTCTCTCCACAAAAAATCCCAACTGCCATCTCTCCGAAGCCACTAGTTAGTTAAAAAGCAGGTAGAAACACCATCACAACCACAGAGCAGAAAAATGGAGTCCTTGTGTTTCTACAGTTCTCTCCCTCCAATCCCTCCATTTCAAAAAACCGTTACAAACCCCAATAACTGTCACAACTTTCCCTCCAAAACAATCCCAATTCGTTTATTCCCTTCTCTTTCAACTTCTTCTAAGTTCAAGCCTCATTGCTTAGGGAGAGCTGAAGAGGATTCCCCTCTCTCCACTTCTTCAGCTTACACAGTACTTGGCATCAAGCCTGGTTGCTCTGCTGCCGCGATCAAAGCAGCTTTCAGGGCTAAAGTATTAAGACATTCACTTTGATTTAGTTAATGTAATATAAAGATAGTGCTAAGATTAGTGGTAGTTGTTTAATAATAATAATAATATATGTTTATAGTTTATCATTCATTTAATGAAAATCTAATGTCATTGATTATTTTGTTTTGTTGGTGTGTAAAGGTGAAGCAATTTCATCCTGATCTTAATAAGGATGGCAAGGTCTCTGATTTAATGATTCGCCGCGTAATTCAAGCGTATGAGGTACTCAAAATCTTGAATTTGTGATGATTAGTGAGAGTTTGAAGATGATTGTGATTTGTTTGTGCTAATGATTTTTGTAGATGTTATCTAATTTCAGCCGACCAGAGATCATTGAAAGGTGAAATTTGATGGATTTTGGTCATTAACTTCTTTGAATTTTTTATTTTATTTGACTTGCTAAATGCTTGGAGATGCATTTGTAGGGAATGTTTGGATCCATTTGAAGAGCCAGAGTGTGAAGCATTTGATATCTTTGTTAATGAAGTTCTTTGTGTCGGCAAAGGTATTAATGTTAATTCTAGATATGCCATGTTCCAACCATGTCTGAAATGAGAGTTTAGGGTTTCAAATCTTCACGAGCTTACATGTTGAGGAACTCTCTGTCACTTCAATTCTTAGTTAGGACCATAACTGGGTCAGAGCCCTTTTGAGTTTTTCACCTGTACCGTTCAAATATTTGCAGGGTGTCCATATTCATGCGTACAAAGAGCCCCTTATGCCTTCACTTATGCTTCTTCAACTGGAACTGCACGGGCGACATCTCAAGGTTGGTCTACTATCTAGTGATCAGATTTTTTGGTGTCTGCGTCTTTCTGAGCTTGCCTCTATGAAAAAGCAGCTACGCAAAAGGATGAGACATGAAAAAATTGCAGTTCAAAAGTGTAACAATCCTATAGATTGGAGTTAAAAATGGCAAAGAAATGTTGGTGTGTGATTGAGTGCCAATTAAGGACATGAATTCTTACTAACATTTTCGGTTTTAAATTCGGTTTAATCAGGGCATGGCGAAGACTACCAAGTTCAGCTTGCAGTTGGTCAATGCCCCAGAAGCTGTATTCATTATGTTACACCTTCACAGAGAATTATACTTGAGGAATTACTTGACAGGTAAATAATTTTCAGTCCCCGGAAAATTTTGCTGATGAACTATAGGCTCTTTGAAGTGACGCAACAAAGAAAATACAGCCACTTCACCAGTAATCCATTATGGTTTACTTCCTATGTCTTATCATTAATTGGTGCATGGATTGATAATGCAGTATCTTGGAGGTGCCTTATGATTGTTCAGCTGAGGCAGACTTGCTTTATTCACTTATCGTTAAAGCTAGGTTCGAGAACAATCGGTTCAGGAAGCCAAAGAAGCAACCAAAGACCTCAACCGAACATGTAGATTGGTTTTGACTTTGAAACTCTCAGTGAAGCAGTATCAACATCAATACTTTCAGATTTTGTGTGCTTCTTAGGACTCCAAATGCAATACTGAAGTTCAAAAAAGTTACCAAGTCTGCAATCTGTTAATATGTGAGACTTTCTGATATCAATATATTATTGGAAGAAAAAAGCAAAGGATCCATGGGGGATCTCTTCTTCAAACCCTGTGCCTCCAGTACCTGGTCCCAATCCATTTCTCAAACAACAGAAATGCTTGCTAGACACAGGTTGTACAACCCTTCCACGCCCTGTTTGCTACAGTTCATTGCATTGTACATCTCCACTCCTTGAGCAATGCATCCCTTAAGTTCCCTGATTAATGTGTCCCCTACTTCCTTGAGTAGGGGATTTGTATGGTATGTCTTCAGTTCAGGTATGCTAAGTTTTAGGTATCAGATAGAGAATAAAGTTTCATGTTTTGTTCCTTTTGGGATCCAGTGTCTTCTATGATAAGCACTCCTCCCTTTGACATTTTTAATTTGAACTGGCTATAGTTTACTGTGGGCATCTTATATAGACCACTGAACAACTGGTAGGAAAAGAGGATTGAATAATAGTAGCGTGTTGAACTTGGTTATTGCTTGCTATGACCGATGCTCGTATTTTTAATTACTCATCAGGGCCCTCAACTCAGGTTTCTGACATGTATGAGCGAGGACCAAACAAAATATGATAGATTCACCTAATATCTTATCACGGAGCAGGTAGGGAAAATGGATCAACTTGCAGCAATTTGCAAGTGGGTTCTACTAGGGCAGGTGGTTTGACTAATTCTTCTTGGCTTTCTTCTCATATTAAGTTAATATTTACCTTAAAAGTCTTAGAAAAAATGAAGAAATAGTACAAACAAAATCAGTATTGTGTCTGCTCATCAAGAAGCGTTTTGTTCCAATATCTCTGCTAAGAAAGAGCAAAAGAGAGGATGTCATACCATCAAAACTTCATTGTGACAGTCTTCTGTCTCATCTGTTATCTCATGCCAGCAAAATCAGCATTTGTTTGCAATTTTACTGATTGTCAAGCCCTTTTTAAATTCAAGGCAGGCATAATAAGTGATCCAGAAGGTCAACTCCAAGATTGGAAGGAAGCCAATCCCTTCTGTAACTGGACTGGAATTACATGCCACCAATCTATCCAAAACCGGGTTATAGATCTTGAGCTCACAAACATGGACTTACAAGGAAGTATATCACCATTTCTATCCAATCTTTCTCTTCTCACCAAGCTTTCTTTGCAGAGTAATAGTTTCCATGGAGAAATCCCAACTACCTTGGGAGTACTCTCACAGCTAGAATATCTGAATATGAGTGAAAATAAGCTCACCGGTGCCTTTCCAGCTTCACTACATGGTTGCCAAAGCTTGAAATTTCTAGACTTGACTACCAACAGCCTGTCTGGGGTCATTCCTGAAGAACTTGGCTGGATGAAGAACCTGACATTTTTAGCTATCTCTCAAAACAACCTCTCTGGGGTCATTCCAGCCTTTTTATCAAACCTGACAGAATTGACCCGACTAGAATTAGCTGTGAATTACTTTACTGGTAAAATTCCATGGGAACTAGGAGCTTTGACCAGGCTAGAGATTTTGTATTTGCACCTGAACTTTCTTGAGGGAGCAATACCTTCATCACTAAGTAATTGCACTGCATTACGTGAAATTTCATTGATTGAGAATCGGATATCAGGAGAACTCCCTGCTGAAATGGGGAACAAGCTCCAAAACTTGCAGAAGTTGTATTTTATAAACAACAACATTTCTGGCAGGATTCCAGTGACATTCTCAAATCTTTCACAAATAACACTGCTTGATTTGAGTATCAATTACTTAGAGGGTGAGGTTCCTGAGGAACTGGGGAAGTTGAAGAACCTTGAGATCCTTTACCTTCATAGCAACAACCTGGTTAGCAATTCTTCTCTCAGTTTTCTTACTGCTCTTACAAACTGTTCATTTCTGCAGAAACTGCACTTAGGCTCGTGCTTATTTGCTGGGAGTTTACCAGCTTCCATTGGGAATCTGTCAAAAGACCTCTATTATTTCAATCTTTTGAATAACCGTATAAGGGGAGAGATTCCAGATAGTATTGGCAACTTGAGTGGCCTCGTGACCCTCCATCTGTGGGACAACCGATTGGATGGAACAATTCCAGCAACTTTTGGAAAGCTGAAGCTGTTGCAAAGACTATATTTGGGGAGAAACAAGCTTCAAGGTTCTATTCCAGATGAAATGGGGCAGATGGAAAACCTTGGTTTACTTGATCTTGGTAATAACTCCATAACTGGGTCAATCCCATCTTCACTTGGTAACCTCTCACAGTTGAGATACCTGGACCTATCTCAGAATAGCTTATCAGGAAATATTCCCATCAAACTCAGCCAGTGCACTCTCATGATGCAACTGGATCTATCTTTTAACAATCTTCAGGGGCCTCTTCCACCAGAAATCACCCTTTTGGTTAACTTGAATCTCTTCCTCAACTTTTCAAATAACAATCTAGATGGGGAAATACCTGCAAGTATTGGAAAGCTGGTATCTGTACAAGCTATTGACTTGTCAGTGAATAAATTTTCTGGCATGATATCAAGTTCGATTGGAAGTTGTGCATCTTTGGAGTACTTGAACCTATCCAAGAACATGATTGAAGGTACAATTCCAGAATCCTTGAAACAAATTACATATTTAAAAGTCCTGGACTTGTCTTTTAATCACTTAACAGGCAGAGTTCCGATCTGGCTTGCCAATGCCTCAGTGATGCAGAATTTTAATTTTTCCTATAATAGATTAACAGGAGAGGTTCCAAGTACGGGAAGGTTTAAAAATCTTAATGGAAGCTCATTGATAGGAAATGCAGGCTTGTGTGGTGGTTCTGCACTAATGAGACTCCAGCCATGTGTGGTTCAGAAGAAAAGGAGAAAGGTAAGGAAATGGGCATATTATTTGCTTGCAATTACGATTAGTTGTTCTTTATTGCTCTTGATATTTGTCTGGGTCTGCGTTCGAAAATTATTTAATAAGAAATCCGAGGCAGAATCTGAAGAACCAATTCTAATGGCTTCCCCATCCTTTCATGGAGGCCGAAATTTGACTCAAAGAGAGCTTGAAATTGCAACCAATGGTTTCAATGATGCCAATCTCTTGGGGAGAGGAAGCTTTGGATCTGTTTATAAAGCATGGATTGATGATAGCATATCTTGTGTTGCGGTTAAGGTTCTAATTGAAGACAATAGGCAGAGTTACAAAAGCCTAAAAAGGGAATGCCAAATATTGTCAGGAATTAAGCATCGGAATCTGGTTAAAATGATTGGATCAATCTGGAGTTCACAGTTCAAGGCTCTTATCCTTGAGTTTGTAGGTAATGGAAACTTGGAACAGCATCTTTATCCAAGTGAATCTGAAGGAGAAAATTGTCGATTGACATTGAAGGAAAGATTAGGAATAGCAATAGATATTGCAAATGCCTTGGAGTATCTTCATGTGGGATGCTCAACTCAAGTCGTGCACTGTGATCTGAAACCACAAAATGTTCTTCTTGACGATGATATGGTGGCCCATGTTGCTGATTTTGGAATAGGAAAGCTCATTTTTGCTGATAAACCAACTGAATATTCTACCACCACAAGTGTTGTGCGAGGATCTGTTGGTTATATTCCTCCAGGTATGCATCTGATTGGCTTGTGGTAATGATTCATTGACTTGTGTAAACTAGTCTACATACTCTATTCACCTGGCAGTGCATTAAGATTTATCTGACTGAGATGTATATTTTTTTTTTCATTTTGATGAGGGTACTTGCTGTTTGTAAACAGAATATGGACAGAGTACTGAAGTATCATCTAGAGGAGACGTATATAGCTTCGGCCTCATGCTGCTTGAATTGATAACGCGGAAGAAACCAACAAGCGAAATGTTTGCAGATGGACTTGATCTAAGGAAGTGGGTGGACGCTGCATTTCCTCACCATATTTTGGAAATTGTAGACATGTCATTGAAGCAGGAGTCACTTTCAGGAGATGCAAGTGGTGATTTACAAAAGCTGGAGCAATGCTGTCTTCAAGTGCTAAATGCAGGGATGATGTGCACAGAAGAGAACCCACTGAGGCGTCCACCGATCTCTTTGGTCACGGGAGAGCTTCAGCTTACTTGGAAAGAAATGGGATTTGACAGATTAAGCATGGCTGGAAAAGAATCATATGATTCTGACAGTGTTTGATGATGTCAGTGAAATTTAAGGTGTTAAAGCTTTTGTTTAGTTATCATTTCATTACAAAGAATATGTATTCTTCATTATGGATCGCATTCAAATGCTGCAATGAGAAAATTATAAGGAAAGCATAAAGTAGAAGGGTGTTCATAGTGGCTTGACGGATTAATTCTTGCAGCAATATATACACACTACACCTTTTTTATTATGACTTCCTCTCTATAAGATTATTTCTTCAGAATTCAGTCTTTTGATTTGAGATTATGTTTTTTATGTTCAATGCGGCTGAAAACCAGTGTTTAAACGCATGAACTTGATGCTCCTGCAAAGTGTGAGACCAAAGAAGGTTATCATGAAATTTTCAAGTGACTGGTTGACATTGCCAATATTTCTTAATACTGGTAATAAAAAAAGGCTAAACTCAGGTTGAAGGGTGAAGAATTTTATATTAAACAATGTATAAATCCATGCTACAAATATTAGCAAGGGCACAAAACTTGGTTTCTGCATCCAAGCCTCCAAATTAATGCCCTGGTGACAGGAAACTACTTGGAAATTACTCTCATGAATCGGTTAAGTGAAGAGAAAATGCCTGCTGCCTTGCTGAATAAAGAAGGTCCCTGCTCAGATTTCTCTTCTGCATTTCCAAATATTATCTGTAGACGATAAATAAGTAATCAATATACATAATTTTTCATTAGAATCTTATTTTTCCCTGCTAATTCAATGCGGGGACTTCAAAACTTTCTGGTGGTAACTAACCTCGATTTCTTCCGCATCTGGACGTCTTACGGATTCTTGTGCAAGAAGATATCTGTTTGGCCTATCTTTATCATCATAAAAGACCTTCCACATCCTGGAAATGATTAGAGTGGAGAGAATGAGGAGTGCATGCAACCAGCAGAGAGAATCAATACACCACAAGAAATATGACTGAATATTTTATAGAGCTTAGACCACATGTGCCTAAAGGTGGTGGAAATGTTCTGAGTGGCAAGTGACTCTTACTCTGGATAACACCTAAAGACAGCACCGGCTGGCAGAGGTCTCATTGAATAAACTGTTGTGAATGTGCTGCAAAATAGATGATATAGAGCGGATTACTGTCACATAATCACAGACTAATGCAATATTTTGTGAATAAAAAAATTACCTCAGAAAGTATCTCCTTAGATTCCGTACATTAATCCCAACTCCTACATCCTCACTGATGAGACGCGGGTTCCACATGATAAGAGGCCTTGGCTAGCAGTATATGAGGAAGTACCATCAGATAAACTATCCTTCCTAGCTTGAGGTGTATGAACATGATGAAGAAAAGAAAGAAAGAAGAAGTATGTGCTAGTAACATACCGGATCATCTGATAGATCAGATACAATTTTCTGCACTTTTTCCAACATCTGATAATCAGGAACAACCATAACAACAATGTCATCTTCGATCTGAACAGGCTTCCGGTCACTTAAGCTGTAAAACAGCAAGGCACAAAGTTTCAGACATATATGCAAGAATATGAGTCAATTCAAACAAGTGTACAACCTTTAAAAATGTACAGATTCACATTTACAAGGAACGACTATGAAACTCTTTCACTGCAATTAATATGCAAGTCCGATGCAATAAAATGCTAGACTCAATTGGACAAGGTAGATTTTAGGAACTAAATACTTAAAGAGGATTTCATCAACATGGTGGAAACTACCTTGAAAACCCAAAAGCTGCATCTTTCCACAGGTATTTTAGAAGTGCAGCAGCACCGGCATCTGGAAAAATGGCTTTGATTCTCTGAGTATTGAATATTAGCAAGCAAGGTTCAGAATCAAGAACGTGGTGGCTAAAGATGTAAGTGGAAGAAGTCAGGCACCATTGGCCATCAATTTCCCTCTAGCAATTAATCATCCTTAGATTGCATTGTTTTCGTGATTAGTATAAATAAAGAATTTTGTTCATATACTGTGGCTTTATCGAACATTTCATAATCAATAGTATTTTAAAGTAAAAATATACCTGGCTTCCTGTTTCTTCAATAAGTGTATCCAAAAAAATCCTTGACAGTTCCCAGAGCTCAGCCTGTGCACCTTCATCATCTAGAAACTGAAGCTGAGGGATTAAGAGCTCGACCTGGAAAGAGTTAGAGGGTTAGAAAAAACTTGAAAGGTAAAAAAAGCAATTAAAATGGAGAAAATTAAGTGATTCAATTGCAATTAATGCAAAAAAATTCACCACCATAACAAAAGTTCAAGAATCTGATATCTTCCCTTTAAACTTGCAGGCAAAGTGAACGGAGCCATGTCCTATACTTGCTCAACCTGGACAGATTAAAAGCTAAATTTCTCGATTTGATTGATGTGAAGCTCAGTAACAGGAGGCAGTTCAGGATTTGCAAAAAGGTTTAAGACTGAAGTGTCAAAGAACCATCTCAACCCAATAGCTTAAGCTTTTAGGTGAGGTCCCAGGATATGATTTATATTATTCTCTAACACACCCCCTCAAGTGAAAGCCTTTTGGGCTTGAAACTTGCACAGACCAACATTACCTTGTGCTTAATTTTTATCAAATAAATAGGGATAGTGAGATTCAAACTCGAGACCACTTGGTCATCAAGGCTCTGATACCATGTCAAAAAACCATCTCAATCCAATAGCTTAAGTTTTTAGGTGAGGTCCCAGGATATGATTTATATTATTCTCTAATATAAAGTACCTAGTTCCAGCAATCCAATAATGTTTCATACTCTCTCTTAACTCTTCTTAGACCTGGGTTTGGACAGATAAACCCTACCCAAGTGTTCCGTGGAACAAATTAAGGTTTTCGGTTTCTTGATTACACTTAACTAGACCTTAAGGATGGCACTATAAAAAAACTACACTGCAAAAAATCACTTAGTGATTCCAAACAGAGATGATCTCAACTTCAAAATATAAGATTACATTTCCCTTTGTCACGTACTATGGCTCTCATTCCTCCTGAAGACACAAACAAAGCACTAGCTTGGCTAGATTGCCGGACGGCACCCTCCAAGTCAGAAGGCAGGCAGCTGAAAAATGAAGAAAATAACATCACTCAGTATGCTTTCATTTCTCCAGAGTATATAAAGCATTACAAGTCAGTAAACATGAATGCTGAAAGATCTTAATGCCACTGATCCACTGTACTATTGCTTATCCAATACAGTATAACATAATGGACTAGAAATCCAAAGTAATTGCATATTATTCATGCAGAAAACCTTCTCCTTCCCTACTCAATATCACTTAATCTGAACAATTTTCTTCTAGTGCTACAAGAAATCACAGTTTTCTCTATAGATTGATACATACACAGATGGAAGAATGACTCTATGAACTGATAAGTCTTTGGAAAACACTAAATCAACTATAACCCAATCTGACTGATACAGATTTAAAACTCAATATGGGATAGAACATGCATTGAAGTACTATTTTCAAGCTTATGACATGGAAATTCAACCAATTTCAACCACACTAAACTGCAGGCTTAAGCTGATAACCAAAGTCAATTGCTGGATCAACTGAGTGAAGTAAAGAAACAAAAGGGTATCGTTATAATTTTGTGTCTCTACATCAACTTAGAGGTAAAAGCAAAAGCAGCACAAAACAAGAAAAGTTGTGTGCACAAAAGAAACTGAATTACCTGTCATCTTCTTCTTGAACAGTTTGTGCTTGTTCTTGTAACTCCATGGCCTCTTCAAGGTTATCTTGAGAAGCATCATCACCTTCGAATTTCTCAAACTTTGCCAAGATTCTTGATGATCTTGTACAAAGTGAAATCCCACTTAAGTTAGCGTGTGAAAAAGATAAGGTAAAGTGAGTGGTGGAGGTTGAGTTGTTTGGTATTATTGATGGTGCCATGTAGGAGTGGAAGGAACAGCTTGGGATTGAAGTAGCCATTGAAGCTAAGCTAACTACCAACTGCCAAGCTGCTTAGGACATGGGTTTTTATCAGAATTTATGGGGGACAATGGAGCTGCTATTTTTCTTTTCTTTGTTGCTAGTGAAGCAAGCTTTATGTGAATTATTTGGAGACAAAGCAGACACATGCACCAAAACAGAGAAGAGGATAAATTCACCTTTGTTACTGAAATTAAGTGTAAAGTACTTCTATTTAAGTAAATCATGTCTAAAAAAGAGAGAGGATAAATTCACCTTTGTTACTGAAATGAAGTGTAGAGTACTTCTATTTAAGTAAATCATGTCTAAAGGAACTATAAATATAAATTAGAAATGCCAAGTGAAATTATCTTTATTTCTACTTCAAAGATTTTTAATTGAAGTTTAATTTCACATACACTCTTAGACAAACTATTAAAACAACACTGAAATTCTCAAAATTGAAAAAAAAATCTATATATATATATGACTGGTGTTTTTTTCATTAATTCAACTAATAAAATATTTTTAGATCATTTTTTCATAATAAAACTAAATCTCTATTCAATTAAGTTTTATACAAAACATATATTTACAATAAATTTATCTCGTCTCCATTGTAAAACATACAGGAAAAAAATTTACTTATTACTAGATTCACGTGCCATAGTTATAAAATTCAAATCAGATTGATAGATTGACATGAGATTTAATTAATTTGACATGATTCAGACAAAATTATAATTGATTCTAAAAAAAATCAAAATTATATTGTTTTTATCATTTTAAAAAGTTTTAACTAGGAAAATATTGGATTTGATCATTAATTATTTGTTTTAGATTAATCTTTTGACCCGTGACCTTGCTTCGAGATCAAACTCTCTTTAGGGTTTTAAAATTATGTCGCATTGAATATAAATATTTTCATGATCTAATGTAATGTATATTCATGAGAATTGGGAGTAATTTACAAATTAAAAGGAATTATATATAGAACTAATAGGCCTTGACCTATTACCTTATCAGCCAGCACCACATAAGTAGGCCCAATTCTCTTTGTTCAAGCCCAAAATATCTCTCTTTCAAATTAAATCAAGCGCTCCATTATATAGCCGTTAGAAAGCCAAAAAACAGCTCTCTCTCTCTTTAATCTAACGGCTATCAAATCTCACCCTCTCATTTCAAACTTCAAATTCCCAATTTTAAACCCTAAAAGTCTTTCACTTCTCTAATTTTTCTTTCTCAATTTCAATTTCAAGGCCAACAAAATGACTGGTACTATCTCTTTCTCTGTCGATTGGCATCAATTCTTGATGTTGTTTTTATGATTCTTGATTGATATAGATCGAAATTGCTCAATTTCTCTCAGATCTGACGGTAGACATGATAGAAGAGATCTGTGATCGTATCCAAACTGTTCAAATTTCTGATTCCTACCCTTCTCTTTCTTCTACCACAGGTCAAGATAATAGTTTTAGTTTCTGTAAATATGATTCATTGAAATTGAAATAAAACTAAGGTTTTTTTATTTTATTTTGAATTATTAGAGATTATATATTTAATTGCTGATTTTTTTATTTTTTATTTTTGCTTCAGAGGAAATCACAGAGACTGAAACTATCGAAGAAGGTTTGTGAATTTTGTGATTTTCTTTGTTAATTTCATTTCAGCCCTTCAATTTTAAAGAAATTTTAAATTGAGTCATTTCTTTGACTTGCTTCTGTTTAAACCTAGAAATTGTAATTTACAATTGTTTGCTTTATTTGTTTTCGAATTCAATTGTGACTTCTGACTTCAATTGTTGATATCTTTCTAATTCTAGGGTTTCTAAAATGCCCAAATATTTTTTTGCTTTTTCATAAAATTTAATTACAAAAAAAGAAGTTAAAATTGAGTCAAATTCGGCAGTAGTACAGTAGACATTTTATATTCTTTCTTGAACATGTTTTGATTCAAGATCTTTTAATTTGAATGGTTTTTTTTTAAAAAAATGAATTTTCAGGAGAAACTATTAATTCGGAGGAAGAGAACGAAAGTAGCAGAAACAGAGAAGTTTCTCCAACTCAAGGACCCACGCTGCCAATTTTGCAGAAAGTTATCCATTTGAGCAATAAAATCCAGGTACAACTTTTGAGCTGTATTGATGCTATAATAGTTGGAGGATAAGATGAATTAAGAACTTGGTTTTAGTAGAAATTAGTAAAGTCTTAAAATTCTTGTCTTGAGCTCAACAGAACCTACAAAAACATTGTTTTTGCCAGTAAATTAGGATTTTGCATCAAGTATGCTGATGGGGTTTTTTCAATGTAGAATTTGAAGAAAGAACATGCAAGTCTTTCTGATCAAGTAAAGACTGCTAAAGATTCAGTACCTGGTCCTGACATTTTAGACAGTCTTCAGAAATTCAGTGAGTATTGAATAGTGAATTGACTTTGGTTTCTTTTTTTCTTGTTTAATTTAAATATTTACTTGATGGAATATTGGTGACAGGTAATGAATATGAACTTTTAAAGAAGAAATATTTACAAGAGTTGTCTGAGAGGAAACGACTTTACAATGAGGTGATCGAGCTTAAAGGGAACATCAAAGTCTTCTGTCGATGTAGACCACTAAATCAAGTCGAAATTACAAATGGTTCTAACCATGTCGTTGAATTCGACTCCTCCCTTGATAATGAGCTGCAAATCATTTCCTCTGATTCTTCCAAGAAGCAATTTAAGTTCGACCATGTTTTTAGGCCTGAGGATAACCAAGGTGATCTATATATTGCTACCGTAGAGAACTTGTTATATGTTATTTGCATTATTGAAGCATCTAATCTCTTATCTTAATGATATGCAGAGGCTGTTTTTGCCCAAACTAAACCAATAGTCACTTCAGTGTTGGATGGCTACAATGTCTGCATATTTGCCTATGGGCAAACCGGTACTGGAAAGACGTTTACCATGGAGGGCAATCCAGAAAACAGGGGAGTCAACTACAGAACACTGGATGAGCTGTTCCGACTTTCCCAAGAAAGAAGCGGTGTTATGAGATATGAACTGTTTGTTAGCATGTTGGAGGTTTACAATGAGAAGATAAAGGACCTCTTGGTTGAAAACTCCAACCAACCAACTAAAAAGTTAGTTTAGTTTTTTATTTGCTCTGTTAATCAAAATGTTTTCATTTATGTCATATTCTCTGGCTGCAAAAATTTTATACTGATAATTTGCTACAAGACTGATATATGATTTTACTTTACTTCTTGATGAGGGAAATTATAAATGTCGTGCTAATTGCCAAGAAAAGTAGACTGTGGAAATTATTCATCAGCAGGATTTTCATTCGAGTTCTGTTTTTTTTTTTTTTTTTGCAAAAGATAACTGATAATAAATTGTGTTAGACGAATCAAGTTTGTTGAAATTTTATTTGTCTATGCACGCACGAAGGTTGGAGATAAAGCAAACAGCTGAAGGAACACAAGAAGTCCCAGGACTTGTGGAAGCTCAGGTGAATGGCACGGAGGATGTGTGGGAGTTACTCAAGTCTGGAAGTCGTGCTAGATCTGTTGGATCAACCAGCGCTAATGAACTTAGCAGCCGTTCTCATTGGTAATAATATACACCCACTTTCTTCTTCTTTTTTAGTTTATTTCTTTGTCAAAACAATTGTTTTGTGAACATTGATCCTCGAAGTTGAAGATGGTTTTTTGGATTGATAAATCCCAACTATGCATGAATCAAGTCAATGGTTATGGTAATAATGCCCACAATATTGTTGCTTTGCAGTTTGCTGCGAGTAACAGTAAGAGGAGAGAATTTAATAGATGGGCAGAAGACAAGGAGTCACCTTTGGATGGTTGATTTGGCTGGTAGTGAGCGTGTGGGAAAGATTGATGTTGAAGGTGAAAGATTGAAGGAATCACAATTCATTAATAAATCTCTTTCAGCACTTGGTGACGTTATCGCAGCTCTTGCATCCAAAACTGGTCACATTCCCTACAGGTGGATCTCATACACACACTTGTAAACCTAGCAATCCAATTACTCCTGTAAACCTACTATCCAATTACCATTCTAATGAAAAGATTCATTCTCTTTGCTTATCAGGAACTCAAAGCTGACTCATATGCTACAGAGCTCTCTAGGTGAGCAAGTTTGACATATTTTTTATGGTTACTGAACATTTTTTACCTTTTTGTCAATGAAAGATGCCAAGTGAAATGTGAAACGCAGGAGGAGATTGCAAGACCTTGATGTTTGTCCAAATAAGTCCGAGCTCTGCTGACGTTGGAGAGACCATTTGTTCACTAAATTTTGCAAGTCGAGTGCGGGGAATTGAAAGCGGTCCTGCTCGCAAACAGGCTGATCTCTCTGAACTTTCCAAATACAAGCAAATGGTATGTATTCTTCTTGTACTTTGACGAAATTTCTTTTATTCCAGTTTACTTCGTCTCGATTCAGATTTTTCTTTTTCTCAACTACATATAAGCAGGTAGAAAAATTAAAGCATGATGAAAAGGAAACAAAGAAGTTACAGGATAGCTTGCAATCATTGCAGTTGAGGCTAGCTGCCAGAGAACATATCTGCAGAACTCTGCAAGAAAAGGTAATGATGACTGAGGTTCCATTTTGCAGCTGCTTCTCATTTATTATTGTTATGGAACAAGTGGTAAATTACTTGAAACATTTTTTCTCTTGCTTTTATTGTTCCCTAATTTGGCTTCTATATAATTTTTAGACTATACGAGTAACTCTTTTCTTGCAACAGGTTCGAGACCTCGAAAATCAGTTGGGGGAGGAAAGAAAAATCAGAATAAAACAAGAAACAAGAGCTTTTGCAGCTGCTTCTCAGTCCACGAAACAAATAGTAGAGAAGAGCAACACAGACAAGAAGCCACCTCTGGGTCCTTCAAAATTCAGGATGCCATTGCGAAGAATCACCAATTTCATGCCTCCGCCATCTCCCCTACAGAAACAGAAAACCACCATTACTAATTCTGCTGTATCTTCAATGCATGACAAAGAAAACAATTCAAGAACCACAATGTCAGGGACAAATACAAAAGGCCTTATGAAACCCAGGCGAATGTCCATTGCAATCAGACCTCCTCCTCCAATGTCAACACAGGTTTTTCAGCCAAAGAGACGTGTATCCATTGCTACCTTCCGTCCAGAGTCAACCTCAAACATAAGCACGCCTCTTCAAACCTCTCGATATAAGAACGGGAATGTAGTTGGCAGGCAATCATTTGTCAGGGACCCAAAAAAGCCAAGGTATTCAAAGCTGTTTTCTCCATTGCCAGAGTTCAGGACTGCATCAGAGATTACACCTATGAGAAACAGTAGCAGATTCATGGGCAGTCCTCCAACACAGGCAGGTTCATGGAGGCCGAAGCACCCAACAGTAGTTGCACTGCAACGAAAATCTTTGGTGTGGAGTCCGCTCAAGTTGAGGAACATGCAAAATGCCCGGAGACCATCTTTGTTGCCTTCTCGACCATCAAATAATGAGGTGCAATGAACCTCCTTTAGTCTTCATTGTCGTGATAGATAGTAGGAGTATACTTTTTTATCTTAATCGTCATCCTCCATCTTTTCCTATATAGATTTTATCTTCTCCTCTGGATTTTACTCGCTATTGTATGCTTCTTGCTTACTTTATAAGCACGCCATCAAAACTCAATGCAATGTTCAGTGACTTTTTTCTCCATCTTTCCCACATCAGAGATTGTCGTTTTTACAAGGATATGGAGAACACTTCATCAGATGAAATATGCATAGTGCTTGCACGTTATTGTGAGCGAGTTTATAAGGTTTGTTTGAATTTTAATTAATTTTAAAAACTATAAAATCCTTGTTATTTAGACCCTTTCTTCTTCTTCTTAATATTAATTTACAGTCAATGGGCCGTACTGCGGGTAGATAAAGTTATTTTCAACACGCAAAAAATGTATATATAAAAGTATTTATGTGTTTTTTTTCTCTAGTAACAAATTATAATCACATATACTAAAAACTTTATGTTAAATAAATAAATCGAGAATTATTTATAATAATAAATAAATAAAAATTATTATCAATAACTAAAAACTGAATTGAAAAACTAAAAGATGGGTGTTTATTAAAATATATAATTTCAGAACATGTACAACAGACTTGATTGTAGATCTCGGAACATAAATACTAGATCTGGTTGTATTTATCAAAATATATAATCTTATAACATATACAAAAAACTCAGTTGTAGATCTCGAAACATGAAGAACATGTCTAGTTGTATTTAATAATTTTATTTTTATAATTAATTTTTTTATTGAATCGAATAAAAAATAAAAAAGAGTAAAAAAAATACAGGTGAGATTAATTTTTTTTCAAACAGAAATGTTCAGTCATCATTAACATGTTTCTTAAGAGAAAAAATAATTATAAATTCAAAATATCACATGTATTTAATGATAATCATTTTTTAAAAGAAAAATTGTATTGAATAAATGATAAAGTAGTAGATGTAAAAAAAACTATAAGCCCACCAAGCCTTAGCATATGGGCTTAGGCTTAGTGGGCTTGATGCGTTTATACTAAATACTATATTCCAGCAAGGGTATTTTCTTTTTTTCTTAATCAACTTTTTCATGAAATGATAATGTTGGATGTATTTGCGAGGTGATTTATGACCAATTGTTTCTTTCTACAGATCACATGAAAAGTTTCACTTAAATATGCTGCTAAATATTTATATGCATGACTCATGTAATCTATTTGATTGTAAATATTTTTAAGTAAAAAATAATTTAAAAAGTAATCATTATTATATTCATAAATACCCTTAAAAAATAAAATTAAACAGTGATGAAGATTAAGATTAGATTTTTAGCTTCTTTTTAGGAGCAGTAATGATAATTAAAAAAAACATTGATATGCTACATTCCAAAAGTTGTTTTTATAGAATATGAATGAAAATAAAAATATTTTATTACATATTAAAATTAATTTTTTTATTGCTTCATTAAAATTGAGGCTTATCCAAACAACCTTTGAAATATTTATTTTAATATTCCAATTAATGTTTCTTAAAAAAATATTTCAATCAATGTCTGGTAAAATGTTTCATTATGAAACAATAAACATATTTATTTCATTGATTATTTTCTAATTAAACTAAGTAGTTTTGTTTCATCAATTTAATGTATATTCATATCACATGAATTGTATACCACACTTATTAAACCCAACTCAGGTTGGGTATAAAAAAAAGTCAACTTAGAGCTGATTTAGCCAATCGACAGATTAATTCGTGACCGATTAGTTTAATTCAAGAATGGTTTGATTATTTTTTTAAATAAAAATAGTACTATTTTAAATTTAAAAAATTTAAAATGATGTCATTTTGATTGACCCGTGTTAACATACTTGATCATTTTAATTGACTCAAATTAATTAACCCAACTTATAACCTAAATTCTAAGCCATGTCATGTGTCAAGTCGGGTTTTAATCTATGATGCAGAGTGGAGGTTCACATAAAGAAAAGGGATATTGAGGATGGCATAAAGAAAACCAAAAAAGTAACGCATCAAACATCCCATTAACCCTAGATTGCTGCATGTTTGGCAAAACTCTCTAGTTGGATTAATTTTTTTACTCAATAAATAAATAAGAATATAAGACTCAACCCAGATTAAAAAAAAAACACAATTACATGCAAAATTAAATATTATGAAGGCCAAGGAGTAGTAATGGTACATCATTCTGTTCTTCTTCTTATTTTTTTTTCCATCATTGTCGAGCCTTTATAATCAAATGCACTAGCATATATGAATGAGAGGACTCAATTGAAAGTTTTATGGGACTTTGAGGATCCAATTGATATTAAAAACAAATATTTGGAGACTTAGCCCTGCTTGACATTGCGTTTTAAATGGGGTTTGGGCTAAATTTTTTATATTTTCGAATCGTTTTGATATGCTGATATCAAAAATTATTTTGATGCAACTTTAAAAAAACAACCGCTAACATGTTTTCAAACACTTAAGATTCCCTATATAGTTATTGATGAAGGGTATATAGAGATAGCATGACTAATTTCATGAGTGAAGCAATATAAAATTTTTCTTTCACATCTTATGTATGCATCACATAGATTATGTTGGGAAAAGACATTGAAGCACAACTACCATTAACCTTCATCATATATGTGGAATCAAATTCATACATTATCAATCAAAAGTAGTTCTCCCTTAGACAAGTTTAAGATTAAGAACATGAAAAATCCTCAACCTAACCAAATTCAATACCATAAACTTGGTGGGGAACTAAGATTTTTGTTCACAAAAACATTGGATAGTGATGATGTGTTGGGTTTAACTCTAATTGGAGATTCAAAAAACTACTTACAAGGTCTACCAAAGCCATTGCTAGATGAAATAACCACAAGAGGGCTAGGCTTGACATAGAAGTTTGCACATCAAATATGACACATTGGTTGACAATTTACCATGAAAGGGCAAGCAATAACTTCAAATTAAAGAAAACAAATAATTGGGTTGATCTTCTTACTAGGAGTGGGATTAAGATTGGTGAAAAAATTGATTGTTGGGCACTATACAACGCTGAAAAAGATCCAAATGGTATTTTAAGGTTGCTGATTGAAAAGGTAAGTGATTTTATTTTATAATCAAATTAATTTTGAAAATTATATTCATCAATTTTACGATACTGAGATTGCAGTCAAAGTATTTTTATAACTAAATTGTGGATTTTGTTTTTGAAATAGGTTTCCACTTAAAAGGATGGAGGAAGGGTTAGGGTGGTGAGAGTGAAGGGGGTGGGGCTAGTTAGTAATTTTCCTTGACATATTCGAATAAATGCTACTATGCTGAAAGTTACTTTTTGATAAATAAAAAGCCTTTGGGCTACAATAAAGAGTACTTTTTTGTACTTTTTTTTTTTTTTTGCAATAAAAGGCCCAACTTAATTACTTTTGTGGTGCAAATTTTATTTATTTATTAACTTTCTAAATTCATTATTTGGACATAGAAATGGCTATCCTAACTAAAATTTGCTTAAATATATTTACAATTCAAATTTTCACTTTTATTTGATAACCCTTTCAAATATACTTAAAATCATAGTTGTTAAATATAATTTGACTCAACTAATTTATCCAATAAATTTATTAATTCCGATCTAATTTCAATTTAAATTATTGTTTATGTTGATTTAGATAATTCAATGAGTTAACCGTGATCCAGTTGATTTGATTAATTTTTATTGAATTAAAAAAAAAACCAAATTACACTCAGAGTCAAGTTTAGATGTTCGAATGGCAAATTTGAAACGAATATGATGGTAGCTTTATAAAAGCAAGCCCCGCGCCTGTAGTTTTGCGTAATTATAAACGACATGTCGTCAGAGAACACAAATGAAATTCCACTCCTTCCTCCTCCTCCTTTTTTTTTTTTTTGTAAATAAAGAAAAAAAATAATCTGTCTAAACAAGATTTTAATTATGAAAACTAATGTCAGAGAAATTGAATGCCAACCATTTGAATAAATGCTATTACTTTTTTATAGTTTAATAGGGATGATTATTTTCTGTTCGGTTTGGTTTTTATAAAAAATAATAATCAAAACCGGGTATTTTTAAAAAAAATCAAAACCGGTTCAAACCGACCGGTTTTAGTTCAGTTGTTTTGGAAAAAAAACCGGTTCAAACCGACCAACTCGGTTTTTCCTGGTTTGGCTCGGTTTTTTCAGTTTGGGTTTGATTCGGTTTTTTCAGTTTCAGACTTATAAAACCAAAACCAAACCAAACTAATCGATTTTTTTAAAATTCTAATAAATTTAATCAGGTTTTTGTCATGATTTAATTTTTTTAATTATTTTTTTTCAGTTTAATCAATTTTTCGATGTACTTTTTCTCGTCCCTACAACTAAAAAGCCTTTTAGGCTACAACAAAGAGTATTTTTTTGTACTTTGCTTTTTCAATAAAAGACACATCTTAATTACTTTTGTGGTGCAAATTTTATTTATTTATTTATTAACTTTATAAATTCATTATTTGGACATATTCCTAACTAAAATTTGCTTAAATATAAACAATTTAATTTTTCACTTTCATTTGATAACTCTTTAAAAAATACTCAAAATTATAGTTATTAAATATAATCGACTCATCTAATCTATCCAATAAATTTTACATTTAATTTTTATAATTAAAAAAAAAAACATCTTCTTTTCAAGCGAAGCTATGATTGCACATTATTAGCTTTCATTGCTTCATTATTCATACCCATGAGTTATGAAATTTGTGACCGGGTTTATAAAATCTATTTGAAATTTAATTAATTTTAAAAACTATAAATTCCTTGTTGTTTAGATCCTTTCATCTTCTTCTTAATATTAATTTACATTCAGCGGGCCGTGCTGCGGGTAAATAAAGTTTTTTTTCAACATAAAAAAACATGTATTTATATTTATTTTTTACACTAGTAACAAATTATAATAACAAATCAAAAACCTTATGTATATATTTAATTAAATAAATCAAGAATTATATATAATAATAAACACAACAAAAATCGTTCGTGATAATTAAAGATTGAATTAAAAAATTAAGAGATAAATGCTTATTAAGATATACAATCTCAACAAGCACAGTAAACCCGGTTATAGATTTTAGAATATGAACAATAAACATGGTTGTATTTAATAGTTTTATTTTTTATAATCAATTTTTTTATTGAATATGATAATAAATACAAAAACTAAAAAAAAGCTGATGAGATTTTTTTTTTCAAACACAGAAATATTCAGTCATCATTAATATGTTTTTTAAAAGAAAAATTAATTATAAATTCAAAATATCACACACATCGGACAATATTTTTATAAAAATAATCATTTATGTTTTATATAAATGACCTTTGTTTCTTAAAAATCAAAAAATATTTATTTTTGAATATTACTTTTAATTAACATGTGTAACCTTGCATAATATTTATTTTATTTTATTTTATTCAATTACATAATATCTATTTCTATTAATGTTTGAGTGAATATGAATTTAGTTTTGGTAAACAAAATCATTAAACACAACTGGGTTAAAAACCCGTCATTCGAAACCAAATAATGTCTTTAATTTTTTTATTTTCATCTTTATATACGGTTAATAATTAATTATTTATTTATTTATTAACACATATAATTCTTGATTTATTTAATTAGATAATTGTATAAATTTTTCAATTTATATTTATAATTTTTTTATATACAAAAAATCATCAAAGTACAATTTTTTTATTATTGAAACAAAAAAATACCCGATTCACAGCAGAACACGATACAAATAACTAATAACAAATTAAAGGAAAACATTGTCATTATGGATATGAACAGTGCTTCTTCTTCTTTTTTCATCAGTGAAAAATCTGTGCTGCTAGTAAAGTAACTAGTTGTGAATAGAATTCACATGATTAGGTTTCGGGGAAGCAAACATTTCATGCATGCATCATGCATTATGCTAGGCCAACTCTCTCACGCATAATTCCTCTTAAGATTCATTAATTACCCATGGCCTTGATGTTAAAATTATCGATGAAAGGACAAGAGACATAAACAACCAAGAACATGGAACTGCGACCACTAGTTCCAGTTGACGAGGAACTAAAACATTTATTCACAAAAACTCTGGTTGCAGATGATATGGTGGACTTAACTCTTGTTGGAGATTCGTATGCTTACTTAACTAGCCTGCCAACACCAGTCTGCGATGAAATGGCTACAAAAGGATTGCAAGTCAGGATGCATCCTCCTAGTCAAAGACTGGTGACAGTTTACTATGAAAGTAAAGACAAGAGCTTCAGATTACTGAGAAATGATTGGGCTGCCATTGTTAAGGAGAGTGGTTTTGCAGCTGGTGACAAGATTGCTTGTTGGGCATGCTGCCATGGCCTTGGTGGTGACTTCAGTTTACTAATCGAGAGGGTAAAAACACGTAATTCTTGCAATCAATTACGTGTTTTTGATTGACATAGAAGTTTGCACATCAAATATGACACATTGGTTGACAATTTACCATGAAAGGGCAAGCAATAACTTCAAATTTAAGAAAACAAATAATTGGGTTGCTCTTCTTATTAGGAGTGGGATTAAGATTGGTGAAAAAATTGATTGTTAGGCACTATACAACGCTGAAAAAGATCCAAATGGTATTTTAAGGTTGCTGATTGAAAAGGTAAGTGAAAATTTTGTTTAGAATCAAATTAATTTTGAAAATTATATTCATCAATTTTACGATACTGAGATTGCAGTCAAAGTATTTTTATAACTAAATTGTGGATTTTGTTTTTGAAATAGGTTTCCACTTAAAAGGATGGAGGAAGGGTCAGGGTGGTGATAGTGAAGGGGGTGGGGCTAGTTAGTAATTTTCCTTGACATATTCGAATAAATGCTACTATGCTGAAAGTTACTTTTTGATAAATAAAAAGCCTTTAGGCTACAATAAAGAGTACTTTTTTGTACTTTTTTTTTTTTGCAATAAAAGGCCCAACTTAATTACTTTTGTGGTGCAAATTTTATTTATTTATTAACTTTCTAAATTCATTATTTGGACATAGAAATGGCTATCCTAACTAAAATTTGCTTAAATATATTTACAATTCAATTTTTCACTTTTATTTGATAACCCTTTCAAATATACTTAAAATCATAGTTATTAAATATAATTTGACTCAACTAATTTATCCAATAAATTTATTAATTCCGATCTAATTTCAATTTAAATTATTGTTTATGTTGATTTAGATAATTCAATGAGTTAACCGTGATCCAGTTGATTTGATTAATTTTTATTGAATTAAAAAAAAACCAAATTACACTCAGAGTCAAGTTTAGATGTTCGAATGGCAAATTTGAAACGAATATGATGGTAGCTTTATAAAAGCAAGCCTCGCGCCTGTAGTTTTGCGTAATTATAAACGACATGTCGTCAGAGAACACAAATTAAATTCCACTCCTTCCTCCTCCTCCTTTTTTTTTTTTTTTTTTGTAAATAAAGAAAAAAAATAATCTGTCTAAACAAGATTTTAATTATGAAAACTAATGTCAGAGAAATTGAATGCCAACCATTTGAATAAATGCTATTACTTTTTTATAGTTTAACATGGGTGATTATTTTTTGTTCGGTTCGGTTTTTATAAAAAATAATAATCAAAACCGGGTATTTTTTAAAAAAACCGAAACCGGTTCAAACCGACCGGTTTTAGTTCAGTTATTTTGGAAAAAAAACCGGTTCAAACCGACCAACTCGGTTTTTCCTGGTTTGGCTCGGTTTTTTCAGTTTGGGTTTGATTCGGTTTTTTCAGTTTCAAACTTATAAAACCAAAATCAAAACCAAACCAAACTAATTGATTTTTTAAAAATTCTAATAAATTTAATCAGGTTTTTGTCATGATTTAATTTTTTTAATTATTTTTTTTCAGTTTAATCAATTTTTCAATGTACTTTTTCTCTTCCCTACAACTAAAAAGCCTTTTAGGCTACAACAAAGAGTATTTTTTTTGTACTTCGCTTTTTCAATAAAAGACACATCTTAATTACTTTTGTGGTGCAAATTTTATTTATCTATTAACTTTCTAATTCATTATTTGGACATAGAAATGGCTATCCTAACTAAAATTTGCTTAAATATATTTACAATTCAATTTTTCACTTTTATTTGATAACCCTTTCAAATATACTTAAAATCATAGTTCTTAAATATAATTTGACTCAACTAATTTATCCAATAAATTTATTAATTCCGATCTAATTTCAATTTAAATTATTGTTTATGTTGATTTAGATAATTCAATGAGTTAACCGTGATCCAGTTGATTTGATTAATTTTTATTGAATTAAAAAAAAACCAAATTACACTCAGAGTCAAGTTTAGATGTTCGAATGGCAAATTTGAAACGAATATGATGGTAGCTTTATAAAAGCAAGCCTCGCGCCTGTAGTTTTGCGTAATTATAAACGACATGTCGTCAGAGAACACAAATTAAATTCCACTCCTTCCTCCTCCTCCTTTTTTTTTTTTTTTTTTGTAAATAAAGAAAAAAATAATCTGTCTAAACAAGATTTTAATTATGAAAACTAATGTCAGAGAAATTGAATGCCAACCATTTGAATAAATGCTATTACTTTTTTATAGTTTAACATGGGTGATTATTTTTTGTTCGGTTCGGTTTTTATAAAAAATAATAATCAAAACCGGGTATTTTTTAAAAAAACCGAAACCGGTTCAAACCGACCGGTTTTAGTTCAGTTATTTTGGAAAAAAAACCGGTTCAAACCGACCAACTCGGTTTTTCCTGGTTTGGCTCGGTTTTTTCAGTTTGGGTTTGATTCGGTTTTTTCAGTTTCAAACTTATAAAACCAAAATCAAAACCAAACCAAACTAATTGATTTTTTAAAAATTCTAATAAATTTAATCAGGTTTTTGTCATGATTTAATTTTTTTAATTATTTTTTTTCAGTTTAATCAATTTTTCAATGTACTTTTTCTCTTCCCTACAACTAAAAAGCCTTTTAGGCTACAACAAAGAGTATTTTTTTTGTACTTCGCTTTTTCAATAAAAGACACATCTTAATTACTTTTGTGGTGCAAATTTTATTTATCTATTAACTTTCTAATTCATTATTTGGACATAGAAATGGCTATCCTAACTAAAATTTGCTTAAATATATTTACAATTCAATTTTTCACTTTTATTTGATAACCCTTTCAAATATACTTAAAATCATAGTTCTTAAATATAATTTGACTCAACTAATTTATCCAATAAATTTATTAATTCCGATCTAATTTCAATTTAAATTATTTTTTATGTTGATTTAGATAATTCAATGAGTTAACCGTGATCCAATTGATTTGATTAATTTTTATTGAATTAAAAAAAAAACAAATTACACTCAGAGTCAAGTTTAGATGTTCGAATGGCAAATTTGAAACAAATATGATGGTAGCTTTGAAAAAGCAAGCCCTGTGCCTGTAGTTTTGCGTAATTATAAACGACATGTCGTCAGAGAACACACATTAAATTCCACTCCTTCCTCCTCCTCCTCCTCCTCCTCCTTCTTCTTTTTTTTTTGGAAATAAAGAAAAAAATAATCTGTCTAAGCAAGATTTTAATTATGAAAACTAATGTCAGAGAAATTGAATGCCAACCATTTGAATAAATGCTGTTACTTTTTTATAGTTTAATAGGGGTGATTATTTTCTGTTCGGTTTGGTTTTTATAAAAAATAATAATCAAAACCGGGTATTTTTTTAAAAAACCAAAACCGGTTCAAACCGACCGGTTTTAGTTCAATTGTTTTGGAAAAAAAACCGGTTCAAACCGACCAACTCGGTTTTTCCTAGTTTGGCTCGATTTTTTCAGTTTGGGTTTGATTCGGTTTTTTCAGTTTCAGATTTATAAAACCAAAACCAAACTAAATTAATCGATTTTTTAAAAATTCTAATAAATTTAATTAGGTTTTTGTTATGATTTAATTTTTTTATTTATTTTTTTTCAGTTTAATCAATTTTTCAATGTACTTTTTCTCGTCCCTACAACTAAAAAGCCTTTTAGGCTACAACAAAGAGTATTTTTTTGAACTTTGCTTTTTCAATAAAAGACACATCTTAATTACTTTTGTGGTGCAAATTTTATTTATTTATTTATTAACTTTATAAATTCATTATTTGGACATATTCCTAACTAAAATTTGCTTAAATATAAACAATTTAATTTTTCACTTTCATTTGATAACTCTTTAAAAAATACTCAAAATTACAGTTATTAAATATAATCGACTCATCTAATCTATCCAATAAATTTTAAATTTAATTTTTATAATTAAAAAAAAAAACATCTTCTTTTCTAGCGAAGCTATGATTGCACATTATTAGCTTTCATTGCTTCATTATTCATACCCATGAGTTATGAAATTTGTGACTGGGTTTATAAAATTTATTTGAATTTTAATTAATTTTAAAAACTATAAAATCCTTGTTGTTTAGATCCTTTCATCTTCTTCTTAATATTAATTTACATTCAACGGGCGTGCTGCGGGTAAATAAAGTTTTTTTTCAACACAAAAAAACATGTATTTATATTTATTTTTTACACTAGTAACGAATTATAATAACAAATCAAAAACCTTATGTGTATATTTAATTAAATAAATCAAGAATTATATATGATAATAAATACAACAAAAATAGTTAGTGATAATTAAAGATTGAATTGAAAAATTAAGAGATAAATGCTTATCAAGATATACAATCTCAACAAGCACAATAAACTCGGTTATAGATTTTAGAATATGAACACTAAACATGGCTGTATTTAATAATTTTATTTTTTATAATTAATTTTTTTATTGAATATGATAATAAATAAAAAGACTAAAAATAGTTGATGAGATTTTTTTTTTCAAACACAGAAATATTCAGTCATTATTAATATGTTTTTTAAAAGAAAAAATAATTATAAATTCAAAATATCACACACATCGGACAATAGTTTTATAAAAATAATCATTTATATTTTATATAAATGAACTTTGTTTTTTAAAAATAAAAAAATATTTATTTTTGAATATTACTTTTAATTAACATGTGTAACCTTATATAATTTTTATTTTATTTTATTTTATTCAATTACATAATATCTATTTCTATTAATGTTTGAGTGAATATGAATTTAGTTTTGGTAAACAAAATCATTAAACACAACTGGGTTAAAAACCCGTCATTCGAAACCAAATAATGTCTTTAATTTTTTTATTTTCATCTTTATATACGGTTAATAATTAATTATTTATTTATTTATTAACACATATAATTCTTGATTTATTTAATTAGATAATTGTATAAATTTTTCAATTTATATTTATAATTTTTTTATATACAAAAAATCATCAAAGTACAATTTTTTTATTATTGAAACAAAAAAATACCCGATTCACAGCAGAACACGAGACAAATAGCTAATAACAAATTAAAGGAAAACATTGTCATTATGGATATTAACAGTGCTTCTTCTTCTTTTTTCATCAGTGAAAAATCTGTGCTGCTAGTAAAGTAACTAGTTGTGAATAGAATTCACATGATTAGGTTTCGGGGAAGCAAACATTTCATGCATGCATCATGCATTATGCCAGGCCAACTCTTTCACGCATAATTCCTCTTAAGATTCATTAATTACCCATGGCCTTGATGTTAAAATTATCGATGAAAGGATAAGAGACACAAACAACCAAGAACATGGAACTGCGACCACTAGTTCCAGTTGAGGAGGAACTAAAACATTTATTCACAAAAACTCTGGTTCCAGATGATATGGTGGACTTAACTCTTGTTGGAGATTCGTATGCTTACTTAACTAGCCTGCCAACACCAGTCTGCGATGAAATGGCTACAAAAGGATTGCAAGTCAGGATGCATCCTCCTAGTCAAAGACTGGTGACAGTTTACTATGAAAGTAAAGACAAGAGCTTCAGATTACTGAGAAATGATTGGGCTGCCATTGTTAAGGAGAGTGGTTTTGCAGCTGGTGACAAGATTGCTTGTTGGGCATGCTGCCATGGCCTTGGTGGTGACTTCAGTTTACTAATCGAGAAGGTAAAAACACGTAATTCTTGCAATCAAGTTGGTTTTATGGCCCCTTTCATCAATTTTGCTGCAATCACACAGTTTTTTTTTAAATTTTTTTTTGAATTAGCATCTACTTATTAACAATGTGCATGGCTTTTGTCTGAAAACAGGTTACTAGTGACATTGAATGTGGATGATGATCGGGGCTGAAGATGACAGGGAGTCGTGAGTTGTTGATGATATTCTAAGAAAAATAAATGCTAGGAGTTTAATGTTGTAATAAAGATATGGGTTATTACTATGCTGTAGTTTTCTTTCTTTGTTTGAGAAATAAAACGCCTTTACCTGTAAAAGCTATTACTAGCTACAGTTTATACACATCTCAACTAATCTATCAAAAGCCTGAACTATCAAACTTGTTGTTGCTATCCTTGCATATGTGGCATAATCAAATACGATCATGTTTCGCTGATTGGTAACATGATATATTTTAGTTTTTTAATGTATTTTTTAATTAAAAATATATAAAAATAATTGTTTTATATTTTTTAATTATTAACATTAATATATTAAAATTATAAAAATATTTAAAAATTATTAATTTGATATATTTTTAAATAAAAATATTTTAAAAAATAGAAGCTACCGCAAAAATAAATGAATATAGTTTTTACCTTAATATATTATTTTACCCTAGCACCATAAAGTATATTATTTTACCTTAATATATTAAATGAATGAATATATCATTTTACCTTAATAAAATTCTGTACCTTGATCATGTAATTGCTATTTAATTAGATGACGTGGCCATGCCATATTGTGGGGGGTGTCATTTTAATTTTTTTAACCTGTAAATGTAATCAAATAAATTACACACCATAAGATTAACGCATTAAATTTGTTTTTCATAGAAGTTTATTAACGGAAACAAATAGTTTGAAAAGTTCGATATAAATAGAAAGTCCATTTAATGGATGCTCTCATAGTACTTACTAAAAATTTACAGCAAAGGGAGATTATTCATAAATTTCTATTAATGCTTTCCATAAATGTTGGTTGACATTTATCTAAAATAATTTTCTTTTTTCATTATATAAAGGGTTTGTCATACTTGGACTGCACAACAAGGGTATTTTCCTTCTTAATATCCCCTATTTCATAGAATTTGAGAGGAACCTCTAGCATTGTACAAATTGAGGGACCATCTCTCCATAAAAATAACTTTGAGGCGCATTATTTCTAAAACGTGAGGGATCAAAATAAAAATAATAATAAATTGAGGGACCATTCCCGCAAAAACCAACAAAAAATTTCAAATCCAATGTATAATAATCCCTTCAAATCCCAACCAATAAGGCCCAAGATCTCACCGTACAATTCCCCTACTTGTCATGTGGACGGTGATTAACATAAAAAGGAACCACTATATAAAATTAAAAAATTATAGACAAAAACATCTGATTGGCCAGCCCTTCTTTATATTCAAGTTTCGCGGCAATATCTCACTTTCTCTCTCCAAGAGCGCCTCTCTCTCGTATCTTTAAAACTCTCTTTTATCTCTCTCTAAGAAACCCCTCTCTAAAACACATAAAGTTTGTACCTTTCTCTCTCTACAACCCTTTCTTCCTTCACATGGTTCAGACCCAGATAGCAATTGCCCTGAATCAGTAAGTGTATACTCTTGGATCTGTGAATTAGGGTTTTTCTGGGGGGGGGATTTTGAGGGGTTTTATAAGGAAATTCTTTTTTTCGGTTTCAATTTTTTATGCAACTTTTTCGTGTTCTTGTTATTTCCGAGGGGGTTTTGAAACGGTTTTTGGATTTTAGTGGAATTTGAAAATTTGAGGGTTTTGTAGTGTATTTTATTTGAATTTCGTTTTTTTATAATTTTGGTGGGTTTTGATTTATTTTTCTTTTTCTTTTTTTTGAAAGCATTTTTTAATCTCTTTTTCTGAAATTCGAAATTGGGGGTTTCTGGAATCTTTTATTGAAGTGTTTCTTTAATGGCTTGCTTATTTTGCTGTGATTCGTTTGGTTTTATTTTACTAAATTTGATTTTTTTTCATACATATAATTTGTTTCTTTTGATATTTTAAAAAATGATGTGATTTTGACAATTATACACTTTACTTAAAAGTTGAATTTTTGTGGTGGGTTTTTTGGTTTATTGCCAGACCGAGGTTTTAAATGTAATTTGGGTGGGAAAATATTTTATACAATTAGTGCAGCTTAGTAAACTCCAACTTGAGTCTACGTATCCGAAAAATAGAAAGAAAAAGGAAATAATTTTAATATCTGGATTGTGTGTTGTGTGTCAAATTATGGGAGAAAAGATCTTCTTGCTATGTTAAGGGTTTTATATTTTTATTATTAATATATTGGATGTTGTGAATTTTGATGGTTATTGATTTCCACGTCAAAACTTTAAGCAAATTGGTTTGCTAATCTGTTCACTTGATTTGCTGCAGATAGATAGATCATCCATGGCCCCAACAAGGAAGAAAAGTGTGAATAAGCGGTTTCTGAATGAGGTATCGCCTGAAAAAGAAGTCAAGAGTTCAAGCAAAAATAAACAGCAGGCGAATGGGGTGAGAATTGGCTTTGTTTGTTCGTGTACTTACACCATTTTGTTAACGGTTTGATTGACTCTTTATGCTTCAGTTGTTGGCTGAGTTATATTGTTCGTGGAATTATGTTAAGACTTGATTTCCTTATTGTCATAGCTTTGTGGTACATTGATCTTGATTTAGCTATAATAGTGAAATTGAAACAGTTCTCTATATTTTTCTTAAGCAAAGGCTAACAGAGTTTTCCTTTCTTTGTTTAGCAAATGTGTAATGTATCTTTTGTGTTTGCTCCTTACTTCTTCAGAAATTATATTATGATATATTAATGCATTGACTATTGTGCTGTCGCCCAGAAGAAGAAATTGTCCGATAAGTTAGGAACTCAGTGGAGCAAAGCAGATCTTCAACGATTTTACAAAGCATATCGGGACCATGGACAGAACTGGAAGAAAGTATGCCTTATGTGTTATTGCGATTCCTTTCCATCATTCTACATTCTCGGGTTCTATTCAGTACTATAATGTTCCATGAAATGTAATTTCTGTAAATTAAGTGCATCATACACTGAAAAACAATCATCTGAATTTTTGAATTTTTTTTTGTTGATGATTAGGTTGCTGCTGAAGTGCGCAACAGATCTGTGGAAATGGTGGAGACACTTTACAATATGAATCGGGTACTTGTGTTCAGCTAGCTTAACCAGTCACTAGGCTCACTGCTTACGCATCCTAGTTGTTGTTGCTGCCTTTACAGTATTGTCACACAGTGATAATGTTTGATGCGGTTTTAATGGAATCTGGATGTCTGGATCTGCTGAACCTTTGTTATCCAGTGGCCTTAATTGAATATAATTTATATCTAATTGGTTTGCCGTGTTGAACATTTTTACTTGATTGAAGAATTAAAATTTGGTGGGCATAGAATATGGTTAAGAACCTTAACTCTTGAAATTTTATGTATCCAAAGTAGGACACAAAGTCAGCTGTTTCTGTAACTTTGGATTTGATTTGCCTAGCAGAATTGTCTCTTTGTCAGTCTTAGTGTCCTTGGTTAACAATTTCACTCTTCCACGTTCTATATTTTTTTCAGGCATACTTGTCTCTTCCAGAGGGAACGGCTTCTGTAGTTGGGCTTATAGCTATGATGACCGATCACTACAGTGTCCTGGTATGCTGCATTAAACATCTGGAAGTTCAACTGAATTTCTGGTTTTCTTTTTTTTTCCCTGGGGATGGGGAGATCAGGGAAGTGCAAATTACAATTTAATTATCCAGATACTCTTAGATTTATGGTAGCCATGATTTAATGCATTATGGGCGTTCACAGTAAGAATTGATCACAAATTTGGTTAATATCATTATTAAGTTAAATAGTTAGCTGCTTGACAAACTATGCTTGGCATTTTGATTTACCTAGTAAAATTGTTGTAAATCCTGATTTTGTTTTACTGTCTGCTGACAAAGAAAATGCTAATTGCATGGATCTGGATTGTGAACTTGCAGGAAGCAAGTGAGAGTGAACGAGAAAGCAATGAGGTACCTGGAGTGCTTAGGAAACTTCAGAAACGTAAGCAGCCAAAAGTGCAGCTTAGTGCATCAAAAGAAGATCTCCAGCAGTCTCACATGGTTGCATCAACTGATGGATGCTTATCATTTTTAAAAATAGGATATGGTAAAATACTTTGCTTATGAAAAACATTATTTTTCTATGTTTCCAATTTTTCCTCTCACCTCACTTTGTTATGATGTTTGGAGCACCTTTTCCTTTATTACGACTCCAACTTGCATGCATTAGATGGCTCATGCATTCTATCTGTCTCTTTTCACATCCATATTTTTTGCTGTCCAAACATTCCCTTGTTTTTCAGAATTTTTTTTCTAAACGAAACTTTTGATGAATCCAATCCATTCACTGTTTTTACCCTTAGTCTTTCCAAGATTTTACTGCATAAACTGTAACCTTAAATGGGTATATGCTAGTGACATCTAAATGGTTTAGCAAGATACTATGGTGGGGAGCAATTTCCAGATCCTTTCTTTCTTTATTAATATAAATGGATAGAAAGCCACAATTATGAAATATCAGTATGGTCCAAACTTTGTTGCAAAGCAAACAGAGTAGTTTGCTTACTTGTTTTTAGATTTTTTAGCAGCGGAATGAAATGTCACTTTTTGGAGACAATGTTATCTAATACATGGAAGAGAAGCACAGCGAATGAATCATGCTTTGATCCACAGAGCTATAATTTCCTCCAGTTGTCATCTACATGGAGCAAGTTTCATCCATATCCTATTATTGAAATTGATACTAAATCCTGTGGTTATAATGTCCACAACTCCAAATAGAATTGTATAGGGATTGGATAGAATAGGATCTAATTTGACTCTTGCAATGAAATTACAACAGAAAAAAGTTTAATTTGTATAACTTGGAAGTTTTTTTCATGAGATTTTCTCTAATTAAGGTTTAGTACAGAAATTGATTTGATAGTGATCATGCAACTCAATTTTTTATCTGCAGTGCTCCTTTCCTTTATCCTTCTAATTTTTCTCATAAATATTTGAACTCAACAGAATAGCAAATGTGTGATATAACTCTTTCTAACAACATTTATGACCATTTGAAGTGTGGGTTTTATTTTCTGACGGATTCAAATTCATATTTAGGCCGTCCACTTCATTCAGTTGGGAAAAGGACACCTCGCTTCCCTGTCTCTCATCAGCACAAGAAAGATGAAAATTATGTTTCACCAAAGAAGAAGCACAGAAAGTCAGAGATCAATGCTGATGATAATGATGATGAACATGTTGCTGCACTGACATTAACTGAGACATTGCAGAGAGGAGACTCTGCCCAAGTGCCTCAAACACCCCATAGAAGAACAGAACATATGAAATCATCACCTGTTCAAAGCTGGGATAAGATGGTATTTTACTGTAGACCAGTTTTCCATTGTTACTGTTACTTTGGTTATGCAATATTACAACTTTCTTTCTACTCAATTGGTTTCTTCAGCCAGAATCATCTCCAGAAAATCTTTGTGATGCTTCCATATATGAACACTGGTCTGAAAGTGGCACAGGACGTGGGGGGCCTGATCTTGCCTATGTGAGGGATGCAAGCTCCTTGGCAGAAATGGAAGGTATAGGTACTGTAGAAGTTCACCGAAAAGGCAAGAAGTTTTATGGAAAGAAGGTAAGAGTTGAGAAGATCGGAAATAGTCAGTCTGATGGTGGTGGAGAAGCATGTAGTGGCACTGAAGAAGAACAGAAGGTCAGAACTTTGAAGGGAAAAGTTGAAATTGAGATGTCTAATGCAAAAATTGATGAGACTTCTTGCCGGGGCCAAAGGAAGAGAAGCAAGAAACTTTTCTCAGATGGTAATTTTGTTCTTTCATACTTGATCCTGAGTGTTACACATAGATCATCAAATCATCTTTCCTTTTCATGGGTGAGGAGAGTTATGTGAAGTGCATGTTTTCATCATTAGATCACCATTTATTTGCTGAAAAGACTTTTGCACTTTTGTTTTTTTCTTAAGTTGTGAAGTTGGAAATATTTTGACCTTATATTGGAGCAAACTTTGTTCCATATCTCCTGAGAATTGTATATCTTGCAATGGCTCCTGTATTTGTTTTTCTTTCTCTGCTGACATTTGTGGATGTGAAGTTATCTAGTTAGGAGTTTTATTAGAATATAGGGTTCGATACGGGAAGTCTACCCTAAGATGATGCGAGCATATGGCTCTTGAATTCAATTCTCAGATGACAAATTAATACACAAAGAGGATGATGCTTATAGTGGAGACTATGGAGTTTCTTTCTAAAAAAGAACAAATAATAAAAACTGTCTTGTGGGAAATTCAGGAAAGTTGTTTCCTGTAACATGGTTCTATTTATAGTAAATGCTTGGACCATGTCTTGAGTATTTGGAGTCTATTGGAGGTTTATCATGCAGGAGTTTCCTAGACAGACTTCTAACGGGTTTGGGTTTAGGTTTCTAATTTCCTATTATTTGGATTTCTTCTTTGAAGAAGCAACCTTTTGAAAGGTGTGACCAGACCTGATTGCCAACTTGTTTATATTCTGAACATCGAGAACTTGGATAACCTTTTTTATTGCCGACCCAGAGTACCCAAGATATTGGGGAGGGTTCCTGGTTATGTGAACTGATCTCCTATCACCAGATGGGTGTGATGTAAACTGCTGTCTTAGGATGTACTTTTTTCCCTCCCCTCCTTTTCACATCATGTCATTTGGCATGTTTGAATGATCAAGCCATTCAAGCATATAATACCAACTAGCTTAGCTGGTAAACCTCTAGGAGTTCTACCAGAGACTTAGGATCGACACCAACTTCACCAATGCATGGGGTTATGTATGGGATGGTGAAGTAGTGTGATTATCATTGGGAAGCCTACTGTTGGAAAAAAAAAAATAGAGAGAAATACATGTTACCATTTTTAACTTGTGAATTAACTTGCTTCTCCTATCTGTAATCCTGTTTGGTTATTAGAATGTTTATGACTTGTCAATGTTGCTTAACTTATCCCATTGCTGACTTTTTACATTATATTTCTTTTTTTATTTGCAGATAAACATGATGACTTCATCGGTCTTCAAACATTGGCTCTTGTTTCTGCAATGGAATTTGGTAAATATTAAATGCATGTCTAGTTTTGTACATGCTTGCATGAAATGACATAAATATATTGAAGGGCAACGAGTAATTAATTTATTAACATTGCATGGCTTGTCAAACAATTGTGTGCTGAATGACAGAACAATATTGATTTGCTAGGGGTGATAATTTCAAGAACACTTTAGTGCTGAAATCATTCCCAGAAGACTTTTATGCTGAAATCCTAATGTTGAAAATTCTTCAATTTCAGCTTAAACAACGCAGCACTATTTTTATTCCATCAGAATACCATTTTCCCTTCATGGAAAATGTAGTCAATAGCTTATTTACCTTCTTTCTTCTTCACTTCCTATTTCTTTTGAAGAATGCCCCCCCCCCCCCCCCTACACATGCGAGTAGAAGGGATGAGGAGGGTGAGTAAGAGAAGATAAAAAAACAGATTTTGTTATCAAGCGAACTCTGATGTATACTTCATTTAGCTGGTATTTTTCTGTTACATATTTGGTAAATATCAACTGCTCTCTTGATTTTTCTTTTCTTTCTAAATGATTATAAGCAGATATGGGCAAACTGATTATTTTCTCTTATTCATGTAAAAGGAATAAAATCTATTTTGACATACTTTATGCTTGGGTCTATTCCTGCATGTGGGTCTTGGTTTGTTGGTAGCTGTGGTGCTATTCCTTTTCAAATGTGCTCAAAATGTAAGTCCTTTTTTTCTCTTTGAATGTTTGTTTTAGAATCATCTGCCCAGTTGGATGAAGAAAGAACTGCCCAAACTGAGGACGACAAGTGCAGTGTACCTGAATCTGCATCAACTAGTCATCATAGAGAAAGAACCAAACTCTCCAGGCAGAAAGAAAAGGCAATAAGTGGAGTTGACAGGATAACCTCAAGAAAATCTAAGCTTGGAAGATACCCGCCAATTTCTACTAAACCTGTCTCTGAAGCAAATAAACAGCCTCAGTCCATCAGCAATGGTACTCTGAAAAGAAAACGCGAGGCTTTGGTATCAAAGGTACACACATTTTTTCATTTGTCTTTTTCATTCATTCATTAATACCTCATGGCATGCCATTTGATTAATTGGTTGATTTCCATTGGATACACAATTGTTATTGATTGCTGCAATTTTGATACACTTAGTAGCTTGCCTGAGACGAGACTTATGGTACACTTTGAATATGGAATTTAAGTTTTGTTTTTCCCCTCTATGTAAATGCTAATACATGTGAATCCTTCAAGGCATAAGTATGTTTGAAATTCGTTAGGTACTGGTACCACATTTTATTCTTTTCTCATCCTTTTACTCTTTGGTCATAATTGGTGTTTGTCTCCATTCCATATGAACCTGGTACAGGTTCTGGATGAAGAGGAGATTACACCTGTGGTTAAAGGCAGACACAGTGGTCAAATTTCTTCTCCTTCAAAACAATTAAATTCATTAGAATTGCCAGAGGGTTCTTCTTTCAGTGGTGATCAGAAAAATGTACCAAATGATCTAGCAACTGCACAAGTTCCTGTTGCAAGCCAAGTTATCTTACCAACCAGAAAAGGAAGCAGACGCAAGATGGATTTAAAGAGAGCAATGATCCCAAAAGTGGGGAAATCTTCTGTAAACATTCGGAAAAATCAAATTAATAGGCAAGATGGAGCAATCCACCTAAAGGTGAAATACTCCATGTGTATTTCTTTTTATCCTAGTTTTCAGATTCTTAGGGGCTCATTTACAAATGTTCTTATTGTTTTCTGGAATTACAGGACAAGCTTTCTTGTAGTCTATCATCTCCTATGGTTCGCAGATGGTGTACATTTGAATGGTTTTACAGTGCAGTTGACTACCCTTGGTTTGCTAAAAGGGAGTTTGTGGAATATTTAAATCATGTTGGTCTTGGGCACATTCCAAGGCTGACTCGTGTAGAATGGGGAGTCATAAGAAGGTATGTTTTGTTTTCAAATCCTGTTAAGCATATTATAGCTACATTTATGGAGTGTAAACTAAAGAAACTTTCTTCTTTATACAGTTCTCTTGGCAGACCTCGAAGGTTTTCTGAACGTTTTCTACATGAAGAAAGAGAAAAACTCCAGCAGTATAGAGAATCCGTGAGAAAACATTATATGGAGCTCCGAATGGGTTTAAGGGAAGGACTTCCAACAGATTTAGCAAGACCCTTATCAGTTGGACAGCGAGTAATTGCTATTCATCCCAAAACAAGAGAACTTCATGATGGAGGTGTACTCACTGTGGATCATGACCAGTGCAGGGTTCAGTTTGATCGTGCTGAGTTAGGAGTTGAATTTGTTAAGGTAGTTGCATTTTCTAATTTAAATGTCTTCTTATTTTTCTTACTTTCATAGTGTTTACAGTACTTTGATTTTGCTATTTCTGTTTTGCTTTTTTTTTTATGCGGCACAAAGTAGTTTGCATTTGAAAAGATCTTTTGGAAGTTGGAGTGACATGAGAGACAGATATTCTATGTAGTTTTGGTAGAATTTGCTTCTTCTATGCTGATACAGAAATTGGCTTCAAATGTTCTGCTAATGGTTCATTGGTTTGTAAAATAACAAGCAGTCATCAATTTGGTTGCCCTCTATGAATTGTTCAGCAACCTTATGACATCCTAGTTTATCAAGTGAACAATGATCAATTCCCGTAGAAGTTTGTTGTAATGCCAATTGAAATTTTGTGGACTACAAAGATGAGTGGCTGCAGCCCATAACATGGGTTGTACTGGTTCCTCTGCAAGTCACTGGTTACCACAATTTCTGGTCAGTGCTTACCGGCTGGGATTAATAAATCTTTTTGGTCTTTAATCCTCCTGATATTTGAGCTGCGCTGCCTCTACAGGCTATTTGTAATTGTTAGGTAGTTTGGCCTATTGAATTGCTTTCTTTTATTTTCCTGGAAGTAGTAATTTAGCAAATTTCATGTCCAAACTGTTAATGATTAGTCTTCAAACAGTCTTGTTTAGATAAGTAAACTGCTTCTTATGAATGTATTTGAATTTACACTTCAACCATAATTGGTTTGTTTCCTACTCTTTTGTGTTTCTGCTACATTTCTTCTCATGATTTAATCCCTGATGATTTGTCCATTTTGTTCATAAGCCATCTTGAGAAGAAAGTAAATTTGCAAAAGCTAGAAACTACAATATTTATCTGAGGAATAGCCATATCCTTCATCTATTTTTTTTTGTTTTATAAAATTAGCAGTCATCTCTCCTTCGGGAACAATGACAATAAATATTTTAATGTAGGATATAGATTGCATGCCTTCAAATCCACTGGATAACATGCCAGAAGCTCTTAGGAGACAGAGAATCTCTGTTCTGCCCAGGGAATTGCTAGTGAATGGAAAGTCAAACGCGGGAGTGTTCACTGCCAGTGAACATCTGAGGAGTGCACTGAGTCCCAAGAATGCTTTGGTAAAGCAGGCACAGGTAAGAATAGCTATCCATTGAACTTCAGAATAAAGGTATTACAATATTTTTTATTTTCAAGCAATATCACTATTTATTCAGGTCGAGGTAAACTGTGCCATCCCGCTTGCCAAGGGAGTATCTACTGACATTGTTAATGTACAAGGAGTCTGTAGGCAACCTTCTATGGTAGCTCAGATCCAACCAAAGGAATCTGACATACAAGCTCTATCTGAACTGAATCGCGCTCTTGATAGAAAGGTATAAGATGAAGCTGTATACAACCTCGTATACTCAGTAGAATAACCTGCAACACTTGTGATGCTCTATTATGGAACAGATGTTTGACACTATCTTCCATAGTATAGGGAGGGTTTGCTTTTCTTTGGTATATGATTTTGTGGCAAACATCAAATATTCCACCAAACTATTGGGGTATTATCAATTTTACCACTAAACTTTTGTGATTTCTCAGTTAAGGACTTATATTGGAATACTTAACAAAAAACATTAAGTTCCATAAGTCCTTAATTGAGAATTTCTAAAAGTTTAAGGGTAAAATTGATACCAAAAATTGTTTGATGGTAACATTGAGTCTATTATATAGTCGGGTGGTATTTTTGAGGTTTGCCCATGATTTTATTCTACAACTCTTCCAGCTTTGGCGCAATGTTCCTTCCATTTTCAGATTATCCAGATTAATTGTCTTTTGGGATTTGCTTTGGAAATTATATGCCACTGATCCAACTGGTCAGGAATTTCCTGTAGAAGAGCACAACATAAAATCATAACTTTTACTCACCATTTTGGTCTCCTGGTTTTTGCAGTTTTAGCATTCTTACCGTTACTCCTTGCCTTGATTCATAATCATACTTTTTTACTATCATGTATACAAATGTAGTCACTCTAGGATTTGCATTAAGTTTGTGACTATATTTAACCCTTTCTTAATTATAGGAAGCGTGGTTGATGGAGCTTAAAAACACAAATAATGACATAATGGAAAACCCAAAAAATGGAGATAACTATTTAAAATATTCTGAACCTTTGAAGAACTTGGCTGCAGTACTGGTACAGCTAAAGGAAGCCAGTGGCCAGGCATGCGCCTGTGCTTAAATTTGCACATGCTTTATTTGATTTGCATGTTTGCTTTCAGATTCGTGTGTTTTGATCTTGCCTCAACCTCTGATCCACTTTGTATGTTTGACAGGCATCATCTGCTTTACTCCATCTGAGGCAACATAATACTTACCCCATAAACAACCTGCCTGGTTGGCTGAAACCCCCAGCCAATTCCTGTTTCTCTGGTATGCCAAGACCTCATACTAGTTCTTTTGTTTCTCAAGAATCAGGATCTGCTGTACTTGAGATTGTCAGAGGCTCGAGATTAAAGGCACATAATATGGTAGATGTTGCTGTCCAGGTATTCACGGTCTTGCTCTCCCCATTCTTCTGTACCTGCAGACAGATTTTAAATGTGTTCGACAGCAATTCTGAATTGAAATGATTTTTCAATTCAGCAATTAATGATGAAAGTGGTTCTACAATCCCTTGATCATGACCATTCATTTAATCTTGAAAAACAATCTCTTTTGTGGTTCTTCTCATACTTTAATATGAATATATGATTGATGGCACTGCCATTTTTCTGGCAATGCATAATGTACAACATTGATGATTGGTGCTGCAGAGTGAGCCTGTCACACAACCTGTTAGATGGAATTCAGCAATTCCTAAGTTGGGCTTGTGGGATTTTTTTATTTATTTTTTCTTTTTGAAATATTTTGAAACTCACTCATGCGCAAGTCCTCTAAGATACTTCTCTAGAGGTTCATTGTCCTATATCTGCTGGTTTCAAGTAATATGTCTAGCTTGATGTTGTGTTCATTACAGTATAACCAGAAGCATATATCCATTGATCTAGTAATTACTTAGTGAGGCAATATTTATTGCAGGCAATTTCATCCATGAAAGAAGGCGAAGATACCTTTGTGAGAATTGGAGAGGCTTTAGATTCTATGGATAGAAGGCATTTGGGATCAGAATATAGGGTACAAATGATCAGGGCCCCAGAGGGGGTCAGTGGTGGTTTACGTCTTCAAAACCAGTTGATTCTCAGCACGTCAGAGCCTCAGGTTAACAGTAATGCATCTAGGCCCCAATCAAATGATTCTGACAAAACAGAGACAGTAATTCCTTCAGACCTTATATCATCATGTGTGGCTGCTTTGCTCATGATACAGGTAACTTGGACATTTTGTACTGCCGTGCTCTTTCTTGGATGGAAAATGTTTATTCACATCAATTTCCTCTCATATTATGCTTAATAATTTTTAATAATATGCAGACATGCTCCGAACGACAGTATCCTCCATCTGATGTGGCTCAGATAATCGATTCTGCTGTTACTAGCTTGCAACCCTGCTGTCCGCAAAATCTGCCAATATATAGAGAGATACAAATGTGCATGGGAAGAATCAAGACTCAAATACTAGCTCTAATACCAACATGAATCTGCTGTCTTCTGTTGTCCCCTGCCATCAACCCTTGTATATATGGAATCTTGGTTTCAGCTTCAGTTCCCAGCATCTCCAAACCCCCCCCCCCCCTCCTTTTTTTTTTAGGTAATTGCTAATGAGGATTATCAATCATAGAGTTAATAATATCCCTACAAGGTAGAGTAGTTCTCTCTCCCCTTCATTTATCTATCTAATTCTCCCTCTAACTAGAATGCTGTTATCTTCAGCGAGAAAATTTTGCTCCTTTTCTATATTTTTTTTTTGTAGTTTTTGTTTCATTTGAATAAAGGGAAGAAATGGTTTCTAGAGAATTGCTTTTTAGAGAGCTGTCCCCCTTTTCTTTATCTACTTTTACAACGCATCCGACTCTGATCAAGGGCAAGCATCAGTTTGCACCCGTTTGTCTACATGTTAATGTCTCGTTTCAAAATGTTTGGCTTGTAAAAGTATTATTTTTTAATGTTTTTTCCAGCTAAACAGGCATAGACTAACATAGCTTTAGTCTCTAAGGGCTTGCAGCAAGAAAGTGTTCTATGCATGGCCAGCTTTACAATTTAAGGCTAGCAGTATTGTTTTTGGACTTAACAGGGTTTTACAAGGTAGAAATAGCTAGACAATGTCCAAAATAATTAGCCTTTGTTATTTAGCTGAACATCAGGCAAGCCTATTAAAAGGGCTCTGATCCCTGAAACTGCATACCGTATTGAAGTAAGAATGCCAGATATTCGTCCCATGTCCTATCATACATTTAGTTATATTGCATTTGAGTATGAAAGAATTATGGCTCTGAGAGTATAATGAAGATAAAACAAGGTTTCTTCATCTTTTGTTTTAAAAGTGAGGATGATGCTAATTTGGTTAAGGAACAGGACCATGGATGTTTGGAGGGAAATCTATTATTTTTTAACTGTGGCATCTACACTTTGTTCTTGACAAGAATAAAATTACAAAAGTGCCGGTATGAGTTTGCTTTTAGGGATTACCTTTTCTCTTTTAGAATGAGACCATGAGTATAGTAGGAAGACCTTTGACTTGTGATGAGCACACTCTTAGTGGCACTCAACTTGATTATGCAAGAGTTTGTGTGGAATTAGATGCTTCACTATAGATAATTCATGTTTTTTAGCTTCGGTGTAGGTTATCTATAGACTCTGGAAGCCAACAACCTGTGAAATTTTGTAAAGTCTTTGTCCACTTATGCAAGGCATCGGTGAGGCCCTAATCGTGTCGGTGGAAGACATGTTCAAGATAAAAAATGGAGAGGATGCTCTTCATGCTTGTAGCTCACTAGTTATTATGACTGAAGGGGCTGCATCTCCTTCGATTGCTAATGTTACGGCAAAATCAGTAACCTAGACAAATAGATCAGGTGGAACCAGTTGATCGGTTCAGCCACCCCATGAATCAAAGAACTGGTTGAACACAACAGAGGTTTCGGGAGCTATTGTCCTTGAAAACAGTCGACCACTACAAACTCCAAAGGAATTGGTCACCCGGTTAAAACTACATGCTACTTCAGAAACAATCGAACCTTTTAATGCTGAGAGAGCAAGGATTACTAATGATAGGGGGTTAAAAGTTGACTCGGATCATGACATGTTGCCTCTGGAGAGGGACCAACACCTGCTAACTTCACCAATAAAGGGTTTTGTAGTCTCTACATCGACACCTCATTCGCCAAGTGAAACAAGTAAGTCTGATTCTCCTAGTCTTGAAACTAGACAAAATAGGAAAAAAGTGTAAAAATATCTTAAAGCCCTCTAATATTTTTTCTTTGTTGCGATTTCCTTTTTCTATGCCCATGATTAATATAGGAAATTAGAATATTAGGGGTCTTAATGGCCCACCAAAACATAAAGTTGTAAAGACTTGGATTAAATCATATAATCTCAGTTTAGCAGGCATTCTTCTAATGTCTCAATTACTTCTAATTATCGTATTCTAGTTGGATGGGATCCAAAAGTATATAGTGTTATTTGTTTGCATTTAACTTATCAGCGGTTAACCTATGAGTTAACTAGTTTGGTTAATCAGTGCTCATTTGTGGTCACCTTTGTTTATGACTTCAATTCACCTTCAGGGTTTCAGGACCTATAGGTTACTTAAGTTTGCGTGCTATTGACTTTCAATCTACACCGTGGCTAATTTTGAGAGATTTTAATGCTATGATGAGCTCTTCTGATAAATGAGGGGGTGATCTCACTTGGCATAGCCATCTTGATGATTTTAGCAATTGCGTCCAAGCTGCGGAACTGGTTAGAGTTCCTTATTCAGGCTTGAAATACACTTGGCACAATAGTTAGCATGACAAAGGTATTATTCTTGAGAAGGTTGATTGGATTTTTTATAACACATGCTGGTTATCTACTTTGACCAGCTACTTGTTCTGAATTCCTTCTTAGAGACTACTCAGATCACGGTGATATGGTTGTTCAATTCGTTAATCCTCTATCTAAGATTAAAGCATCTTTTAAGTTCTCAAATCTATAGGATGACAAGGATGACTTCTTGGGTTTAGTTATGGATACACGACAGCTTCCTATAGATGGTAACCCTATGTACAGGTTTACCAAGAGACTTGGTCTGCTAAAGTCTAAGTTAAAGTCTTTGCACCACCAACACACTAGCCATATAACTAGTTATGTGATTGAGGCAAGAACTAGATGGACTGCAACATAGTCTATACTTGATGGTTCTCCTTAGACTGATGAGTATCAGCGGGCAGAAAGAGAGCTTGCAAATGAATTTTTTCAGTTGAGTAAGGATCAAAAAGCATTTTACAAGCATAGGTCTCAAATTCGGTGGCTAAACTTGGGAGATATGAACACTAAATCTTTGCTACATAGATATGTGAGGAACATGATCCATTGGTTGACTAATGAGATAGGATCTCGGGTTCAGAATCAACAGAGTCTTGGTCAATTGGCAGTCCACCACTTCTAGAGGTTACTTTCTGCACACTCGACAATCACTACAGAGAATGCCTTCAGATACTTTCTCTAGCATGATTGCTCATGATAGTGTTCCTCTTTTGGAGTCACGCATTACTGATGATAAGATCAATTGATCTTTATTTTTCATACCGAATGATAAAGCTCCTGGACCAGATGGTTATACCCATGGTTGTTAAAAATGCGTTTTAACTCGTAAAATTGTACGATTTTACGAGTTAAAACCCATAAAACGTGTAGAAACGGAGGCAAAACTCGAAAATCATTAAAATCGCATAAAACAGTGTCAAAATCGCATAAAACCGTAACAACTCGCAAAAACATTAAAAAACGTTACGTTTTCACGACTTAACCAAAATGTCACCGAATGCAAAATTAGAAATGCAAAAAATTTTGACTTCGTCCCTGTCTCACAAAGTCACAATCTCTTTTCTTTCCCAATTCCCACCCAACCAGGCGACCACCCTCACCCCACCGGTGACTTCATCCCTGTCTCACACTCTCCCTGACTCCAGACTTCGTCCAATCATCCCCTCCCTGTCTCACACTCTCCCAGTCTCCCTTCCCCTTTTTCCTTTCCCCTTTCCCCTTTCCCCTTTCCCCAGCAAATTAAGAAATCACTTTCCCCCCGATCCGGAGCATTCTTGGCGAGACAAAGTTAAGAATCCCAAGCTTTGTTTTTTTCTGTCTAATGGTGGTGATTAGAGACAAAAAATGATATGGGTATGCTGTGAATCTATGTTTATCTTCTGGGTATTCTACAATTTGCTTCTGGGTATTTTTTTCAGAGGGGGAGACAGGGAGTGGTGCTGCACTGCTACTAGTAATTTCTTCTGTGAATCGTGTGCAGCTTTGTTTCTCTTCTGTGAAGCTTTTTAACAATGGGTTACTGCTGTGTGTTGTGATTTCTTTTAATGTTCACAGTCCATCTATGCTCTGTTTGATCTTGCTTGCTTTGGTGTTGCAGATTCTGTAATTCTGCAATATGCATAAACAACGATTCAGCGAAGCAAGGAAGCAACGAAGCAACGAAGCATTCCAATTTCTAAGATTGCAGGTATTCTGTAAATCCAAAAACTGCAATCTTTAAGGCAATTGATGCGCCTGTTTGGAATGCCTTTTGCATTTAATTTATCTAGGCTTTTTGTGTATTACTGGATAGGTAGTCTTGGAATGCCTTTTGCAGTAAAATGCTAATTGGTTTCTCTCATAATTTTATTGTCTGGTTGCTTTAAAATGAGCTCCTGTTAGAATGTGAATGGTAGAAGAAAATTGGCAAACAAAATGAAAGCAATTTAATGCGGATTGTATTCTTGGTTTAGTGATATTTGGTTTGCACTGTATTCTTTCCAGCTTTGATTGAATTTATTAATTGGTGTCAAGACTTTGCTTGAATTTTCCCCATAAGAGTGGTGTGTGAATGTATAATCTTAATTATGTCCAACATTATAGCAAGAGTGGTTTTGATAACCTTCAAAAAGCCTTGTTGTATCCCTTGTTGATTTACAAATTACAATCTGTGCTGAACTGTTGGGTACTAGAATAGTTGCCTTTTTTATCTCACTAGAATAGTTTCCCATAAAAAATATATTGAACTGTAGGATACAACATGCATATTTGTAATTCTTAAACAAATGATTGAACTGCAAGAAACAAATGATTCTTGAACTGCAGGATACATGGCATCTAAAAAAACTACAAGTGGCAATAGACTTGACGTGGGATGGCAATATGGTATAGATGTTGACAAGTATTCAAAAGGAGTGCAGTGCAAGTTTTGTCAGAAAATTATTAGTGGAGGCATTTACCGTTTCAAGCATCATTTGGCTTGCACTCGAAAGGATGTTGAGTCATGCCAGCAAGTACCAGAAGATGTAAAGAAGATAATTTTGAATGTTCTGGTGAAAAATCAAGAAGCATCTGAGAAGAAAAGAAAGGTTTTCTAATATATTGGAAAAGATGAAGATAATGATGAAGGGAATGAAATTACCTCAGTGGACAAAGGAAAGAGAGTAGCGAGTGGGAGTGGAAGTACACAAACCACCATCAATCAGCTGCTAAAAAAGGATATGAGAGAAGAAGTATGTCGACAAATTGCAAGATTTTTCTACACCAGTGCAATTCCATTTAACTGTGTGAAAAACCCTGAATTTGTTAAAGCACTTGAATTGGTTGCAAAACATGGGCCAGGTTTTAAGCCTCCATCCTACCATGATATTAGAGAGAAGTATTTGAAGCAAGAAGTAGATCACACGATCAACTTGCTTGAGGAGTACAAGTTAGAATGGAAAAAAACAGGTTGCTCAATAATGTTTGATGGATGGACTGATAAGAAAAGGCGTTTTATTTGCAACTTTTTGGTTAATAGTCCTAAAGGGACAATTTTTTTATCATCCGTAGATACCTCTAATATATCCAAGACTGCTGATAAAGTATTTGAGATGTTGGATGTTATTGTGGAGAGGATTGAAGAGGAAAATGTGGTGCAAGCAGTCACTGACAATGATGCAAATTATAAGGCAGCAGGGCAATTATTGATGGGAAAAAGAAAAAGATTGTTTTGGACACCATGTGCTGCCCATTGTATTGACTTGATATTGGAAGATTTTGAGAAGAAACTAGAGGTCCATAAAGTAATTATTGCTAATAGGAGGAGAATCACCTCATACATATATTCAAGAACTATTCTCATTTCCATGCTCAGACACTTTACAAAAGGAAAGGATTTGATTAGGCCTGCTGCCACTAGATTTGCTACTGCATACTTAACTCTTGGATGTTTGAGTGATTGTAAGATACAGTTGATGACAATGTTTACTTCCATCCAATGAAGGTCATGTAGGTTTTCAAAAACAGAAGAAGGGAAGCGAATTCAAAGTTGTGTTTTGGACAGCAAGTTTTGGCATGATGTTACTACATGTATTAAGGCAGCATATCCTCTGATAAAAGTTCTTCGATTAGTTGATTCAGATGAGAAACCAGCTATGGGTTTTATATATGAAGCAATGGATCAAGCAAAAGAGAAGATACAAGTGAATTTTGGTTCTGTGAAAAAAAGGTATTGATTATATATCTTGCTAACTATTTATTTACTACTATCAGTTGATTATAATGTTTACCAGCTAGGTCATGTAATGTTGATGATAATATTCTTATTTTTATTTTGTAGTTATATGCCTATATGGAATATCATTGATACAAGATGGGAACTTCAACTTCACAGACCTTTACATGCAGCAGCATATTATTTGAATCCTCATTATCATTATAATTCTAATTTTTAAGTTAATGCCAACATTAAAATTGGATTATATCAATGCTTAGAAGGAATGGTGTCCGACGCAAGTGAAAGGTGTAAAATTGACTTGCAACTTGATTCATTCAAGGATGCAAGTGGGTTGTTCGGTATTGAGGCTGCCAAGATAACAAGGGATAAAAAAACTCCAGCTAAATGGTGGGATTCTTATGGGGATGAATGTCCAGAGCTACAAAAATTTGCAATTCGAGTTCTAAGCTTGACTTGTAGTTCATCTGGATGCGAGTGAAACTGGAGTGCATTTGAGATGGTAAGTTTTTTCCTTTTTCCTTTTAATGTTTTTATATTTTATAAGAATCTTATATGGTATTAATTTGAATTGCTTACATAGGTTCATACAAAACGAAGAAATCGTTTGCACCAGAAAAAAATAAATGACTTGGTATTTGTAATGTGCAATCTGAAATTAAATGATAACCAAGTCAAAAAGCAAGCTAATGATTTTGGTGAATTTTTTGATCATCTCTCATCTGATGATGATTGGATAACCGAGGGAGAGAAACATGATGGTTTATCCAACTTTGATTTGCTTGGTGTCATTGATAGTGCAACACGAAGGAAAAACGGTAAAGAAGATGAAAGTGATGATGAAGAAAATCTTAATGATGTTGGGATGGAGTGTCATGGAACTAAAGATGATTTAGAGATTCAGAATGATGTCAATCCAGATAATTCAAGGAGCTTGGAGTTAAATATTGTTGACAATATTGGTGTTGGTCCTGGTACTAGTAGTAGCACTAATGTTCCTAATATCGGTGCTGGTACTAGTAGTAGCCGTAATAATCTTTTAGATGGTAATGATTTTGATGACTGTTTTAGGAATAATGAGGGAGACAAAGGCAATGAGGGTGTGTTTAGTTTACATGACACACCTACAGACTGTTTGTTTTAAGTGTGTTAACTTTTAGTTATTGAAATACTATGGACAAGTATGAATTTTTATTTGAATTATGTATTTTAAGATGTTTGGATATTTGTATTGCTTATTTTACTTTTATTTGAATTATGTATTTTAAGATGTTTGGATATTTGTATTGTTTAAAATATTTTACTTGCGATTTTACGATTTTAGTTAAAATATTTTACTTGCGATTTTATGATTTTTAGTTAAAAAATTTTACTTCCGATTTTACGATTTTACGATTCGAGTTTACGAGTCAAGTTTATATTGTATGTTCCGTGTCGTGTCAAAAAAGCTTTTTTGACAACCTTGGTTATACCTCCTTATTCTTTAAGAGAATTTCAAACATTATTGGTGAAGACTTCACTATTGCTGTGAGGTATTCTTTTATTCCTCTATTTTGCCTAGATATGTTAATGCTACTACGATTGTCTTGTTCCGAAGGTTGAAACTCCAACCACTATGAATGACTTTAAACCTCTAATGTTGTAATGTGATGTACAAATGTATATCTAAAGTCATTATGAACAAACTAAAGGAGATTTTTTTAGAGGTTATTAGACCTGCTTAGACTATTGTTCTGGGAAGGCAAATATATGATGCTATCTTGTTGACTCTGGAGTTAATGCATAGCTACCACTTAGTTAGTTCTATGCCTAGATGTGCTTTGAGAATTCACATCAAGAAAGCTTTTCATACAGTTAGTTGAGATTTTATCCTTACAGGTTTAAAAGCTATTGGAGTACCTAGTATCATGGTTAGATAGATTGAGGTATGTATATATACGACTCATTTCTCTGTGGCTATGAATGGACAGAGTCATGGTTTCTTCTCATCTTCAAGGGGTATTCGGCAAGGTGATCATTTGTCCTCTTATTTGTTTGTTCTGGTTATAGAGGTTTAAAAGGTATTCTTAGAGAGGTTTCACAAAACTGAAACCCAAGGTTTTGTTATCACTGGCGGTGCTAGCATAATGTCATTACTCAATGTGCTTTGTTGAAGACCTTATGATCTATTGTTGGGCAGATAAGGAGTTAAATCAGGGTAACAAGCTTTTGTATTTCTTGGGGTATGCCCCTCATACTCTGTATTCTTCCCTTTAATACAATTACTCTTATAAAAAAAAGGATAAGATCAAATCCAAGAAGAAGTTTGAACATGTTAAATGAGCTTTCTACGAAAACATACATAATTTTTTATCTGATCATTGGATCAGACTGAAATTTATTGTGAATTAATGGCGTAGACACATTTTTAATTTTAAACATTGTGATATGAGAGATTTTAGAGGAACTGAGCTGTTAGATACAAAATTAATAGTGTTAGACTACATGAAATGTCTAGCAGATATGTATATGGATTGGGTGTACAAGACCAAATCTAAGAAAAAGTCCGGATACGTTAAACAAGCTTTTTGACAAATGCATACATAATTTTTTATCTAATTATTGGATTAGGTTAAAATTTGACCAAAACATTTTACATGTCCTGTTTCCTTAAAAGATCAAACTCACTAATACTAGCAAGGTTGAGAACATGTCCAAATTAGATATAGAAAATATTTTAGAATTTTCTTTATTTTCCTAGATATTTTAAGATTCTTTTCTTACTTTACTTGTTATTTAAGGATTTTTCTTTTCTTTCCAAATTAATTCAACTTTATACCTATTTAATATGTTATTTCTAGAAAACTTATTCAAACATTTAATCTTCTTGTGTGAAAATATCAACAATCTTTTAGGGTTTTCTTAATCCCTTCGTCTTCCTGCAAAATAAAAATAAAAAACAATTTATTATTTTATGCCAAGTTGAATCATATTAGCCTAATACTTTGTTTTAGGGTTAATATGATGTTATAACTTTACTAGGGACTCAGAACTCAAAATCCTCTTTACCTTGGTTGCAAGTCAAAAAAATTAATTTTAAATTAACCCAAATCAACACTGTTTTAATAAAACAAATCAATCCTAAACAACATTATTTTAATAAAACAAGAACAATTTTTTCAACTGACCTCGCCTGGGCCAAAACCATCAAGCCGAGTTAGGGATTCCTTTTTTACGTTGTCAATTTTGCTTGAATGAAGTTTTGCAAAACTGGAAACAAAATACATGAACTTTATCGTCTAACAAGAGAACAAGACAAGCCAAAGCATGAGAGCAAAACTAAGCTAGAATTAATAAGCTGAGATCAGAAACTGAAATTGAATCAACCACCCATATTTGTAAGTACATACTGCCAACAGCAGGGGTTGCCAACTTGCCATGAGCAACTTAATGCACTTTGAACCCCATTCTCTGTTAGCACTAAACATGGCAGTTTCTCCAGCAGCATGATTTGACTTTATAACCATTAGGTTATATGGGGGGAAATTGAAGACTCACAATTTACAAATTCTTTTTTGCTCTTTGAATTTTCTATCCTAAGAAAGAAAATAATGAGTAATGACTGCGGTCCTCTCCAATGTCACCACAGCAACCCCAACATCTAAGCTACCCCCAACAGAAACCTGAAGACATCACTCAGTGAGATAACCCCTTCTACACGCTTGCTGCCAGCTTCCACGATCAAAAGTCTCCTAACCCCTGAAGGGATCATGCAAGTGAGGCAATTAGCAAGCATAAGTTCAAACCACAATCTCAGAACTACCTATATTCAAGCTTTGATAATGAAAAAAATCATATTGACATGGAAGTACCAGGATTTGCCAATCGCTCCATCACTTTGTGTAGAGAATCAGTCCGTAAACACATCTGACATCTCTGTCCATTGAAGAATCCATAAGAAGAATTTGCATCCTGACCCAACTGCAGTGCCTACACAAACATAAAAAAAAGCAGATTAATATGGCAAGGTTCATGTCATGCATTTTTATCCAAAATGGCAATTTATTTTATCACTTCCACAGTCATGTATCTTCTCCTGATTTAATTAACTGCATGTTCTAATTGTTTAAAACATGGAGATTTGTGTGCATGCTGCGGCAGTTGATTGGTTCAGGCCATTAGCAAGAATGTGCATACAATTGTATGGTACTGGAGTTCTATAAGGTAGTTACAAAGTGATCAGCTCTACTTACCTGGTGAATGCTTATTTCATCAAGATGAATTTGTGCATAGGCTTTATCTTTTGCCAAGGCAGTGATATCACTGTCAAGAAAACAACATACTTAAGTCAAAGTTGGCTTAACCTGCAACTCGACAATAACACAGATCCAAAACATGCATGCACATGAACTCACAGATGCACAAGTTACCTTCGAGAATACACATCCAGCAGTGAATCATTATCATTTACGATTGGTATTGAACTGACATTGGCTGTATCAGGAAGGTATTGTAGCACAAGGTTAGGGGAGGTTGAAGAAGATCAATCAGCAATACATTAACAGAAACAGATAACAGAGCGAGTATTCCTTTGAAATGGGAATTACCTTGAACCAACAAAGAGAGGGCAGCACCGAGAGAAGCATTTGGTTTCAACATAGCAAATGGTCGTCTGTTTGGTTCCCCAATTTTTGGAACCCATGTACCCAAAGGAATTGAACAAATTGGCTGTTGAAGAATGGGTAAGGAGCCAGCAGAATGTCTGAAATACCTGCATATACCTGACAATTAGGTGCACGTGTTAGTAACAATTTATACACCCCCAGGCATCAAACCAAGAAAGCTTACATTTTAGTATTCCAGACAAGGAAGCAAGATGTAGTAGCTGGGGAAATGAACCATCCTGAGCAGAAGAATGAAGGATGGGAACTGTTGATATGCTGTTTTGCAAAATTTTTGAAGCAACATCTTTCAGCGAGTCATATGGCCCTGCCTGTATATTGAAGGAGTGGTGGATAAATAATTAGTGACACAGCAGATTGCAACATCAGAATAAGGAATCCCTAAACTAGAGAAATCTAAGGTTCTAGATCTCAAGTAGCTCATTCGCACCATCTGATTCACAAACTTATACACAGTTGACTTCCAGCAGTATTCCGCTATCTAAAAGAGCATTTCAACCCATATGCCCCTTGCAAACCATATCCAAACCATGTAAAGTGCTAAAAGAATCAACATTGAATAGAAAGATTATTTTTCTTGCAACCATTTCTCCAAGTGTATTTGCCACTCATAGAATCCAAAGTTTATAGATGATTGCATGCATAGGAGCAAGATATACAATTAACATGAAAACCCCAACATGTAGGATGCTCAAATAAACGACAAATAACAGCTGGGAGATTATTTTGCATGCTAAAGAAACTTAGCATGGCATCAGAAGAAGCATTACATGGATCAGATGTTTAGAATATGCTCTCCCACTGCCATCAATTTGTCTGCTGAGATGCATTTTCCCTTCCTTCCAAGCAGATATAGTATGTGTCTCTAATTCTTCCTCCGTCAGATTAGATCCATGAGTTCCAAGCTGAAATAGTGACCTTCATAAATGTTAAACCACCAAGAGACAAATGCCAAACATGTACAACACCATAACAGCTAGATACACTCTAGAAACTTTCTTACAACGACAAATGTAAAAAACAAGTACATTAATGGTGCTTATGATGACAAGTCTGTGAATTTACAAAGCTTGAGTGAGTGCGTGCAAAACCACATGAATGCACATGTTTTCTGATACCTTGGAAAACATGCAATTGAAAAAACAAGACAAGCTTGAGTAATCATGCATGAAATGAAGACATCTGAAAACCAATAAGCATGTAAATGTAACCACTTTCTTTTAAGCTTATGATGAGAAGGCCTTGAATTCAAAATGCTTGTGTTTGTGTGCGTGCACAACCGCACGAATGCACATGTTTTCTGATACCTTGAAAACATGCAATTGAAAAAACAAGCCAAACTTGAGTAATCATGAATGAAATGAAGACATCATAAAACTAATAAGCATGTAAATGCAACCACTTTCTTTTAAGCTTATGTTATGGCCACTTAGAAGTGTGGGGTTGTGATGCAAGTGACCCAACCTTTTGTGTAGTTTTTGCAGTCATGGGCCAAGATTTAAAATTCATTCTCCAGTTAATTCTCCTCGGCAAAATGAAAATAGTTATCTTTCTAGTAGTTGACAAAAAAAAAAGTACAGCACTTGATTCGCCAAAACTCATGACAAATCTAATTAGCACTAAAACACATAATGTAACTATAGAAGGAAATAGGATTACTAATTGTTGCTTTTTTCTGTGAATTTTATCTTCTCGATCCTAAGCATTTACTTTTGGCATTTATATAACTATAGCCCCTAGAAGGAATGCAGATTAAATAAAGTTACTGGTCTAGTACTTTATCAAGATACAGCATGTTTTTCTCTTTATAGTATATTACAGTTTCCCTTAAAATCATCATAAATCATATTAGCATCGCCAAGAGTGCCAAAATACACACCTCCCTCAGAATCAAGATGAAGTCCAATGCAGCAAGCACACCAACAAACTGGCCCTTACAAAAATCCCAGAGAGGAGCCGTAGGGATGCCCTAAAAGTAGCTTAAATCAGCAAGAGAAATCTGAGCTAATAAACAACTATAAATGTAGCAGAGACATTTAAATAGACAGAAAAGCCCATAGGACCAATAGTTCCAAACATGGAAACTAAATTATACAAAATGTCAAGGCACTTTGGATTAGTTTCATGTTTGATAGCAAGAACATTAACTCGCTGAATGTTTTCAACTTATGTTTGTCCGTGTTTGCATGCATAGTAGAGATTCACCTGTTCATAGAGAATATGAAAGGCTCGCTTCACAGGTAGAGTAACATCCAAGGCAATAACCTGAAAAGGAAGACACAACAAGCAAGATTTGAGCATCTCAGTTGTAGTTGAAAACATAGCAAATGAGCATTCAGTTAGCTCCTGAAGAAGGTAAAGCATTCAAACCTTGCCTGACTCTGGAAGCAACTCATATGCAGTATGTGTGGACAAGAATGCAGAAATACGATGACGAGAAACTTCCAAGTCAGCTGCTGACATCCCTTGGATTACTTCCTGAAAAGTACCAACCAACAGAGTGACCAATTCTGCCCCAATGAAAAAATACTCAGGATGTATCAAATGTAAAATAATTAAAATCTCAACAAGACTCCTTGCCTTTTCTGTTTCATAGTTTCAAGAGCTGAAGAAACTTAAACAGCTCAATAACATATCCATTTCCAAATTAGTCATTTTGGCTGTTTTCCACAGGTGAAGAGATTCTCAATTACTAATTTTGCATTTCTACCTCATTGCCAGCTCCAACCCTATTTCTCTCTTGTAATAACCCCAGAAAACGAAATTTAGAGGAGCCTTTTCAGGTGAAAAACGGCAGGGAGGGAAATAGTTGTTTTTTTATTTAAGATGATTCATCTGTTCTCTCCTTTTGGGCCTTCCTACTGATACGTTTACATTCCCCCAAGGCAACACCAAAATATGGCACACAGGCACTTCTGAATCAAATCTTGTCTACAAAGAACAAACAAGAGATGCAACAGTACAGATGAAACACAACATGGACGCACTTAAACAAAGGTCTAGATTGAGAAAGAGCAATAACTGCAGAAAAGTACAAGAAGAAATGGCTTCTCCCAATCATTGCTGCAAGGATGAGAAACAAAGCAGTGCTTGGAACATAATAACACATACTATGAAATACAGCTAAGTATCAGGGCTTGACAACTGGTCTGAAAGTCAATATTTATGTAAAAGCTGAAATGCATCTTACCGAGCAAACAGAAACATCATCCAGCTCCATGTTGGATCTCCCAGGTGTCTCAGAATCAATGATTTGTGGAGGATCCTTAGTTAAGACAACAGTATTTACCGGCCCATAAGGCCCACTAACGAAGGATAGCTGCTCATCAACCCTCCATTGTCCATCTACATAGAACTTGAACTGCATGTGAAAATGACAACAATTTTGACGGTAGCAGAGATGTTAGAAATACAAATCTCTTAACACGGGTGTTGATGAGAATGTTAATGAGGAAAATAGCAAACATAGTTACACCAGACCAAGAACACTTTAACATCCTATTCCTTCCCTACAACCATTTACATGTTAAAAAGAAAAATGAAGACCCTGCAAGTGTTCCAGGCTTACAGCAACCAGCAGTTCCTACGGTTCCTCATATAGCTTCGCCTACCACACATTCAATTTCTTAGAGACTAAAACAATAACATTATTAATTCAACTGACTTCTAAAATTGAGAGAAAATTGAATATGTTGTATGTTAATCAAATCAGACCTAAAAACATTCTGAGAAAGCAACAGATATAACCTGTTGAAAACCACATGCTAATGCAGAATGCATACGTTAACAAACACAAAAACTTAAACAAACTCATTTTACTAGTATGACAGTAATCTTGACCTCAATGGAAAAGGCAATGGATTACGTCCCAGAAGCTTAACCTTGTGAAGGGAAACATTTTGAAAACACCATAATCCTGAATCATTTATGTTCCATTGGGATGATGCTCTTCAAAGATGGCCTCCTTTTTTAGTAATGGCATAAGACCAGCTTCATTATAGCTTTCATTACCATGTTCCTTTGTTACATATTAAAAAGAATCTATTGCCTTTCATTTCTGTGCTCTCCATTTTGACAACTTAAGACAGCAAAAGGTCCATGAATTCTCATGGATAACTAACAAAGTCGTGGGTTATCTTTGCATAGCATAACCAAATTGATTAAAGATTAGCATAAATTTGAGTTACTTTCCTTTCAAGCCTGAAAAACTCACTTAAATAGTTATATAATGGAACAAGAACCAATTAACATATCATCACATGCACAGCTGTTAAATATGCTTTACAAGCTGAGTTGGTTTAACAAACCTGATGCAATCCAGGAACTAAGCTAATAACAACTTGATATACATTAGGGCACCCCTCCATCGGGGACATGGGTATAAGATCAGTCCACCTGCCCCAAATTACAACTCAATTAGATACACACATGACACCTAATCCACAAACCAAAAAATCCTAAAGTTACTAGAATAGAATGCATATTCAATAACATAACTAAAAACCCATCTATAAATTCACCACCATATAATAATAATAATGATGATGATGATGATGATGATGATGATGATGATGATGATGATAGTTGGTGATAATTAAAAAAATCTGATCAATTTAGCAACTCACCTGGTAAAGGTACCAAAGATGGACACTTCTCCACCTCCATAAGGCCACACGAAGCGCACTGGACTTACACCACTATTATCATGGCCAGTACTGGAACCAGAACCAAACATCTTCCGTCCAGAAAAAAATTTATATAAATACACTCAATACTTAGCACACCACCAATCAATAAAATGCCAATTCTAGAATAATCCCTCCAAAAGAAACCACAATTCAAATATCTATATGTTTCATCTCCCCAATTCACAGCAAAAACTATAAAAACTAACCAACACCGGTGAATAGGGATCCTCTACAATTTAGCAGAGGACCCCTTAATGCTTATACATGCAAAATTCTACAAATAAAAAAAAAAAAAAAAACCAACCCTGTAAATTAAAACCCCCAAAAGCCCTTAATGATAATCAACAAAAATGTTTAAACTTTGAGCACCAAAACTCCACAATCCTCTACATGCAAGCATGGAACGCTAACCAAATCAAAATTCCACCAACCAATCTTATCCTCTTTCGATCATCAATTCAAACCCAAAAAGTCAACAAATCAAACGGCCACAAATCCCCCCACCAAAACCAGCAAAATCACACACACAGTTTCAACCTCTGATCTGGTGTAAGGACTTGAACTTTTTAGCTAAATCGGATTCAGGAGACTAAAACAAGAAAACCCAGCTGGAGAATTGGACGATAAAATAAGGTTATTGTGGTTAATTTAAGGATTGGATTGAAGGGTTAGAGAAAGAAAGATGGTGAAAAAAAAAACCCTAAATTTGATAAAGAAAAATTAGCATTGTTGGATCTAAAATAAAAAAGATGGATTTTTCTTTTCTTAACCTTTTTTTTGTGGTTAAATTTTGGAAATGAAGAGAGAATCTATCTGGTGATTGAAGAACAGGACATAAGCTCTTACACAAACAAAAACAAAACAAGACACGAAGAAAGAGAGAGAACGATGAGTCTTAGAGTTGCTGTAATAATATTTAATGATTGTGGTAAAATCTATGACCAGTGAATGGTCAGAAAATCACGTCATCTTTTTGTGATGTTACGGTAGAGTTCGCTATCGGTAATTACTGTTTTTTAAAATATTTTTTATTTAAAAATATATTTTTTATCCTTTTAAATTTACTTTTCAACAACTATCTAAAAAATTTTAAAAAAAAATTAAATTCTTTTAAGAAGCGTGATTGCATCGCAATATATATATATATATATAACATCAATAACTTAATAAATTATAATTTAAATTATCACCGTGTTCTCGGATATGTTTTCAGGTACAGGAAAACACTTCGGATCTAAATACTTTCTTGGTCTTCTTCTTTTGGATGGAGCATCCATGCTTGGATTGGTACACTCGTCACGATTTTTTCTTTTGCCTTCACTCTTTGAATTCAAATTTAAATGATAATATGATAGACAAATAAAACAATTAAGAGAAAAACTAATTTCAGGATTAAAAAGAAAAGAATTAAATTGAAGCTAAGATTATATTTTTAATTTAATGGGTTTGTTACTATATATGGTGCAAAGCATTTTTTAAAAAAAAATTTCTTTTTTTTTAAAAAAAAAAAATATATATATATATATTATCATATTAGAACCATAAAAAAATACTAAGAAAAAAATTTAATAAATTTTCAAATTAAATATAATTTTAAACATAAAAAAAATATTTTAACTATTTCTAGAAAAGATTAATGAGTGTCACAAAACTTACACCATCTCAGTTAAAAATATGAAACATTGGACATACATTCCATTTATTAAATAAGTGAATTTCACTTATAAATTTTATAAATATAATTATAAGTATTTTTGGTAAATTAATTCTATGGTAATATTATATGAGATTAGCATTACTAGCTCAAACTAGCAGTTAATCTACATTTTGGCCCGCCTAGTCATTTTATAACAACTATAAAATAATTGATAATAGCATTAAACAGTGTAATAATATAAGTTTAGGTTAATTAAATATCTATTTGAGTGATGGATTTATAATTAAGAGGTAGATTGCATGCCAAATCATTTATAACGACTTTTCAAATAATAAAAAATAATATTAATATTTTTTACAATAATTAACATTAACAGGCGGCAGTTGTTTTTTTTTCCCCCAAAAAAGTATGTTGGTTGGTGATTAATCACAAAGGAGGAAATTGATAATTTAGATTGAAAGAAATTAAAATTGAAGGTATATTAATTGTTTATTCAAATCACAAAATCATGGTTAAATTTACAACAACTTTCCAAATAATTAAAAAACAATAGATAGTATATTAATGGAAGGTTTAAGTTTATTGATTGTTAACTATATATATATATATATATATATATATATATATATATATATATATATATATATATATAGAAGTTTATCGAGTTTATTTAAATTATAAACTAGCAATTAACTGGCAGATTGCGGGTCAAACCATATATAACGAGCTTCCAAAAAATTAACTATAAACAATACTTAACAAGTAGTAATATAGATTTTTTGCCAAAAAAATGTATATTCATGAATGATGGGTATTTAATCACTAAGCATAAAATTGATAATATAGATTGAGTGAAAGCCAAGATTTAATTAATTGTTTGTTCAAATCACAAAATCATAGTTAATCATTAACTATTTAGCCCGTGTTCCGCTGCAAATTATATTTTTTAAAAAATAAATTAAATATATAGGTTTTTCCAATATATTTTTTTAAGTTTAAACAAATATTTAATTAAATAAATCAATAATCATGCAAATAAATAAAAAACATTATAACTAAAATAATAGTAAAAAGGGTGACAATTTAAGCTTTTAAGTTTATTGATTGCTTGTTTAGATGATAAACGGGGTGATTTTTGCCCCAAATCATCTATAACATTTTTAAAATAATTAATAGTATTTTTTTAGATTAATTGACAATAATATTAACAAGGATTTTCTTCCTAAAAATAAATGCTTATATAGCTATTTTAATCACCAGTGAAGGAATTGATAATCTAGCATGAAAGAAAATCAGAGGATTATTGATTATTTATTGAGATGGAAAATTAATAGTTAATCCATGCATCAATTAATCTATTATACTATCAATTATTCAAAAATCAACACCAACAAGAAAATATTGTATTAATTTTTATCAAGCTATTCCCAGATTTTTTAAAATAAAAAATCTTGGTTAGTAAAGGTACCTAAGCCAGAGGGGAGGTCCAACTTACCTCAGGAGCAACAGAGGCAGCAAGGTAAAGAGAAGATTCTTTTTTTTTTTTTTTTTTTGCTTAACGTGGGTGTCCGGACCAGCTTACGTGTATCTCGATTAATCCCACAGACCCTAAAGTTAACGATTATATAAGTTTTCAGTGACCCTGAGATTTGTGGGACTCGAACTGATGACCTTTAAAAACAAATCTAAGACTTGATTAGTTAAATTATACCCCTCAAAATTAAAAAAAAAAAAAAACAACTTTGGTCGGTAAAGAAATTGTTGTTACAAAACAATGGCTGGTGTCTCCTTTTTATGCTATGCTTCGTCTAACACCATAAGAAGGCAAGAGCAAGTTCTAGTTAAAAAGTTAAATTGCTTTCTAGTGTTACAGCACAGAATATAATGTACAAATGTTCAATGTTACAGCACAGAATCTCTTCTACTGTGCTTTTCAATTAAGGATTTCGGCTTTATTTGTATTTTGTCTCAACTATAAATTTAAAAATATATAGTTAATCTTTTTGAAATGGTTCATGCATGATACTTTTTAATTAAAAATATATTAAAATAATATTTTTTTTCAAATTAATTTAAAAAAATTTATATCAGCACATCAAAACCTTAAAAAATACACCTAAAAATCAATTTGATGCCTTTTCAAACAAAAAAATAATTTAAAAAACAGGTTGAATCACGATGCCATACACACGTGAAATCTTGATAAAAAAATATATATAATTTATTATTTTTCTTAAACCATTTTTTTTTAAACCACAACCATAAAAACTATCACAATACTGAATACAAGCTCCAAACCAATCTAAACTCGGACTTGGTTCATGAACCAAATGAATTTGTTTTACGTATTGCTGGTTGTTGTGTATTTTAAAAATAATGTTTGACTCATCTGCTGTAATCTTCAGTTAATTTTCAAATATTGTATTAATCTTGCAATCAATTTTATCTATATTGAATTTAAAGTCGAACAAGAATAAAATGGTTTTAGATTATTCATGTATAATGTATTTTGTATTCTTGATACATATTTAATTAAATTTTTAATTGTTGTGTATTTTAAAAATATATATAAAATTGCATTACATTATTTACAAAATTTTATTAGTAAATGGTTTAATTAAAAAATAATAAAAGTATAAATATCATTTAAATTAACTCTTTTACCATTGTAAGATTTTAAATGATTTAAGGAACTCTTGATTAGAGTTGATTTATAACTAGAAAACTTTTGTCTTTTTTTTTATATAAATTATCATGTTGACAAAAAACATACATTATAACTTATGATATGAATTTGCAATTGGTTTCAATTATGATAACTAATATATATATATATATAGAAGAAATTGTGTTTCGTAGTTCTTTATTTAAAACTTTTGTCTTGCGTTTTTCTTCTTCTAAAGAATTACTAATATATTAAAATCTTATTTTTAATTTATACAAAAAAAAAAGGATCTTGTTTTATATTGTTAATTTTCAATACATGACAAGCACTAATATTTTGATTAAAACTTAAGTATCTTGCACACATTACTAGTCTATATGTCAAAACCACTAGGAGTTGCATTCTTAGTGTATTTATTTAGATTATATTAGTTTGAGTTCAAATAGAAAGGCTACCTAACCATTTGAAAAAGAAAAATAAAGCAAAGATGTCAATTGTCAATTTTTGGTTAATGCAAGTCACACACATAAAATTTGGATAATAATGAATATTGTTTTAAAACCTTACACGACTTGACAGGTTGATCAACGATAAAAAAAAAAAAAAACTTAAAACAAGCGAAGTTTTTTTTTAAAAAATAAAAGTAGAATTGATATGATATGACCTAGTAAAATATTAGGGTTGATCCACGATCAGGTTAGCCAATGAAAAAACTTAGTCAAAACTTATATATTTTTCTTTTTAATTTTTTTTAAAATAATATCATTTTTATTTTTATAAAATAAAAAATAATTAAGTTAACCTAGATCAACTCACTTAATTCATGACTCAAAACTTTGCTAGTATCATGTTTAAAGACTATGATAATGAAAACCCTTTTCAAACGCTCATTAGAAGGAGCACATGGTATATAAATACCACCACCTCAATTTATTTTGTTTAGTATTGAGTTTTAATTTATTTTTTATTAGAATTTAATTTATTTTTGTTTTAAAATAATTTTTTAATATTTTTAGATTATTTTGATTTGTTAATGTCAAAAATAAAATTTTAAAAATAAAAAAAATTTAAAATATTTTTTTAAAAAAGCAATATATATAACACTCCCGCCAATAAGTCAATTTCTTTCAATTTCAGCATCTCGATCTATGCCCATACATTTGAGTGTTTTCGAAGTGCAAGACATTGATGAATTGTGGTTTCCATTAAGGAAAGAGAGCAGTTGTCATGTAGGGGAAAAAAAAATTGAAAAAGTAAAATTGTTGTTGAGAGTAAGAAAAGTTTAAGGTTTTACTATTCGAAGGTTTTAAGTTCTAGTACCTGGGACCAGAGAGGCTACTATAATTTTATAATTAAAGCCTATTGGATATCTAAATTTCAATCAACCATGATAAAATAATTAAGGTAAATATTTTATTATTTTCTAATTAATAAAAAAATCAAGTAATTAAACAATTCAAGATAATTAAAAAAATATTTTAATAATCTATTCAAAGGAGATGCATGATAAAACATTTGTATAATTTATTTTATTTATTTATATAATTGTATAGATATATAAACTTTATATGACTTTAAAACATTTTATTTTTAATTCTCTTTATTATCTACCTAATATTTTATTTTTCTTTTTAATTAATGATACACCAACTTATGGTTTCTTCTTTTTTTTTTTTACTTTCTTTTAATCCTTTATTGTTCAAAATGGCTTTTACTATCAATTAAATATGAACTTAAATCTCCCATTAAAAAAAAATGAACCTTAATCTTTAAGTTGGAATTCTACCATGGATTCATTTTCACTACTATTCAGAAGTATCAAATAAAAACCGTTCGAGAGTGTGGTTGCGGTCGCTTTTCAAAGTGCTTTTCGTGCCGAAATGTATTAAAATGATATTTTTTTCATTTTTAAAAAATTATTTTTGAGATCAGCGCATCAAAATGATCCAAAACATATAAAAAATTAATTTTTAATGAAATTTTTTTAAATATTTATGAAACACGGTTTGCACCGCGTTCCCAAAAAATATCATTAAAAGTGATGCTGAAATGCCATTTTGGTGCAAAATAACGTTCACATCACAGTTAAATAAGTAAAATTATTCACAAGAGTACTGATTTTTAGATTGTTTTTATATATATAAATTTAGAATAATCTTTTTTTTTTTAGTTTAACGTGGGTGTCCGGGCCAGGTTGTGCGCACCTCGACTAATCCCACGGGCCTTGAAGTTAACGACCATGTAAGCCTCCAGTGACCATCATATGAGCAACCACAGGGCTCGAACCTGAAACCACAGAGGGAGCAAATCTCTTGATCCAAGTTTTTACTATTGAGCCACCACCTAGATAGTTAAATTTAGAATAATCTTGATCTATAACTTGGTGGTATAATGTGGTTATCTTGAATTTATTTTGCTTTTCATTTCCCATTAATCATTGTTATTTAATTATAATACCGCAGTACCAGTAAAGATTCTTGCATGTTGTGGTGTGAAATTGAAACTTGTTAATATTTTTTTTTTTTAATTTTTCATAATTTTATTTGGGTTCAATGTACCTCATCATTTTTGCGTATCATTTTGGAGATTCATGTATTTAAAAACTACAAAGAGTCATGCAGGGCTTAATACATACATAAATAAATTCTTAAACTATTTATAAAATGATGTAACTATGAATAATATTGGGGAATTGTTTTGACAAGTTATAATGAGATGTGATGGGCAGGAACTTTAGACATGGCAGTTGAATCTATTGAATTGAAGGTGATCATGTGTTAGTGGGCTCATGGGATGAATGAGCAATGATTGGTGGGGTGCCCACTTGCATGAATAAAGAGAGGAAAATATTTTCTTTTTAAGAAAAAAAAAGAATGAAGTTACGTTTTCTTTCAATTTTGTTTTTTTCATCAAATCCAACTTATGCGAGTTCTCATCTTCCTTAATCAACCTTAATCCTTGATGTCGTTTAAATTGTTAATCACCTCGAAAACATATTAAATCAAATCCGACCCTTGAATTGTTCCAGATCACAAGTGGAAAGGATTAACTTAATTTTTTATAATGTTAAAAAACATCATTAAAAAAAACTCATAAAAATATATATGGTTTCGACGGAGTTTTATTGAGTCAACTCGTGTTATAAATTGTTAGAGTTTATGCAGGTTTCTAGCTTGAAGAGTTTTCATTTAAAAGGTGTGTTAAAAAATAATATAAATCATATTTTAAGGATCTAATAGTTTAAGCTATCGAGTCAGGAAGGTTTTGCGACACGAATCAACCAACCTTTTATTATGAATTCCTTCCTTTAAAAAAAAAAAACTCAAACTAGTATAGATCTTAAAACCTTGTCTGCCATTACGGTCCAACCATACTTTTGAATTTTTTTTAAAAAAAAATTGGGTATTTTTGAATCGTTTTGATATATTGATACATTTCCAAACTTAAAACACTTTAAAAAGTCACCTCCACTACACTCTCAAACAAGCTTTAAATCTACCGGGTCCCTTGTCAACTCCTATGTTCCAAACGATATTTCATGAAAATTTGAATAATTTTTTTATGTATTTTGGATCATTTTGATGTGCTGATGTCAAAAATAATTTTTAAAAGATAAAAGATATATTATTTTGATGTATTTAAAAAAAAACTTTAAAAAACAACTAGAAAGTATATTTTTGAACACCTCGTTTGTGTATATATATATTAATACATGGAAAAGCCTAGATTTGGTATTGAAGGTTGAAGATATTATATAACATATAAAGGAAAAAAGATAGATGTCTGGTGTGACCAGTAAAGACTGCATTGTCGACCTCTTGTCTGAAAGGAGTTTTGAAGCAATGAGGTCGGGTGGTTGGAAGACATGAAGAGACGCTGACGAGGCCCCTCCTCACATATCACAGATTCCAATCTAATCATTAAACTCAGAGACGCTTTGGCTCTTTTGCCCACCACTGTCCCTTTTCTAATCATCTTCTCCAGCCTTTAATGCTGCTTTCAGTTTCACTGTAAATTAATAAACCTTCATTCATCATCATCTAGCTGCTACGACTTCCTTTCTTCTACTTCTTTATTTTTTTTAGAGGATAATTGATAATATGGTAGCGGTTGCTTTTTAAATAATTTTTTATGCTAAAATACATATTAATGATATTTTTTTAATTTTTAAAAATTATTTTTGATATCAGCACATCAAAATGATCCAAAACATACAAATCATATTAAATTTTAGCAAAAAGAAATTTAAATTTTTTAAAAATGCGGTTTGCACCGCGTTCCTAAACATGTTCTTAATAGCACACAAAGTTTTTTATTTTTTTTAAATCACACAACTGACAAAAATATAGCAAGTGGTGATATTTAAGAGGTTTACGTTACTCTCAATAATAATAATAATAATAATAATAATTATTATTATTATTAAACACTCATATCTAAAAACTACATTAGTTAAGAACTTGAATAGTTTCAGATTGAAAAAATTAATAAAAACATTAAAAACTTTGTCAAAACCTGACTCTAAAATTGTTGAATTTTTTTTTAATAAAAATAACATCGTTTTAATTTTTTTAAAATAAGTATTTTGTGATAATTGACTTGGATAACCCTCTTAATTTATAATTTAAGCCTTATTTTAGATCGATTTCTACATCAAGTTTTACAATTATGCTTGCTAATGCAACCTATTGAAATTTTGAAATTTCAATAGTAAAACTTTCGAATTTTTTTTTTCCAAAAAATTGGCAAAAGGATGCACTAAAGAAATCCTTAAAGGCTGTGCTAGTCCCACTATTATAACTTTATATATATATATATATATATATATATAACCATGTACAACATACACCCACTTGGCTTACTTTGAATTAGTCCTTCAATCAAGATAAAAGATCTCCACAACACTGTCCATGGCAGGTTTTGTGACGCTACAGTATCATCGCAAGTTATATCCATGGATCCTTCTTTGAAGACATACATCCCTCTTAACAATGCCATGTAGAGCACAGTGGCTTCATATTCTATAGTCATGCTCGAATGTTGTCCTTTTAAGCGTCTTGATTCGAAAGCAAATACATTGTTTTTGGGTAAAAACATCATTGATGAACTTGACATTTCGAACATCCTGGAATATTTCAAAAATTCAGCAGCTCAGATTAGTTTCACCATTCGTTGTCAATCTTTATATGCAACTTTAAAATTTCAAAATTATTCAGAAATTTCCTTCTCGTTCGGGGAAAAAGCATTTTGTAGAAAGAAGATTATATATATATATATATATATATAGCTTCATTTGTCGATGTATACATACATGTATGCATGTGTTAGAATTTTAAAAATATATCAAAATAATATTTTTTAATATTTTTTTTTAATATCAAAACAATAAAAAACACAAAAAAAATCATTTAAAAATAAAAAATAACTTGAAAAAGTAAAAATTACCGCAATGCCAAACAAACACTTAATGTGTGTTTGGCTTAGAGGGTATAATTGATTTTTTTAAAAGGTACAATCTTTTTAAAGCACAGACCACAACTTACAAAAGCAAAAAATACATGCTTTTTATATGGATTCCATTAAAAAAAATCAATTACACCTCTATCCCAAACACTTTTTAGCAAAGACTTATGGTTGGTTTTTCCACACTATTTTTGATAGATTGTTTTGTTGAATTCACTCTCTTCTTCATCTATTTTTCCAACTTAAATCCTTTTGTTTTCTAAGCTCTTTTCATTTTCTTTATTTCCTTGTGATCTACAGCTTAGATTCCATTTTTGTACCAAGACATTGAATACAATTTCTTTGAGTTTGTCAAAATTCATGATAGAGTTTATTGGATCTTAGTTAGAAATGCGTCTAAATATAAAGGAGTTGTTGGAATCATGATAGGTCTATTAAAAAAAATATTATACACCGAGTAAGGAGCTTTAAAACTTTAAAGATAAAAGATTAATCTTTAACAATAATAAAAATATTATTTTTGTTATATCCTAGGAACTTCGACAAGTAAATGCTCTAATATAGTTTTATTTAAATATAATTTTTAGATATGTTTTGTATGCATGCTAGGATCTATTCTTGCAGTTCATGCAAAACTATATTTGCCTAGAGCCTATTTGATATTATGGTAGTAATTGTTTTTCAAAGTATTTTTCACTTGAAAATATATCCAAATATTTTTTTATTTTTTAAAATTTACTTTTAATATCAGCATATAAAAACTATCTGAACATACATAAAAATTTTTTAAAAAAATTTAAAATATTTATAAAATATTTTTGAAACAAAAAAATAAGATACGGATGCTTAGTTTTTGTTTGATTGCAAGATTACCAAGTTGGAAAACATTATGTGCCCCATGCATACGTCAGTCCATTGAATTTCTCGAATGGAAATTTGTTTCAACAGGAGATATAGTTGGTGGGTACCATCATTGCACCTGGTTGATATTCAAGAAGTTAAAGAGCAATTGTCTTAATCTAATTCCATGTCAGTCAATTCATATTTGTTAACTGCACACTCACATGGGTTTTTGTCAAAGCTTAGAGAAAAAATGGCGAAGGTTCGTGTTCCAACTTCACAAGGGTTGGCAGATTCAACCAAGGGTCAAAAAGAGGTTTGATTGAAATTGTAGCTCTGGTTGATCGTGATGTTTTCAGTGTACTAGAAATCAATGTTCAAATGGTAATGAAACTATAGCATCGCAGAAAAATGTGCCTGGAACTTCAAATATTCATCGATGGCGCCAGTACTACTGCAGAAGAAGAGAAAGAGAAAGATAGAGACTTGCTCTTGTTTGTGTCAGCAAGCTCCTTATTTCTCCTACACAGGTTATCTTCTTGATCTGACTTGTTTCCTCTGGGGTCAGCTGTGAGGCAACTGCTTACAAATAGCAGTGACATTAACTGTTCATGGTTAGCACCATTAAGACACGAACACACCAGTGGTGATGATAAGGAGTTGCATGCATGCCTAAAATGGTTCTGTTGCATGATCATGTCTTCCTTCATGATTACTCCTCTTCTTTTCACATGATTCTGTGGGAGTTTCAGGAGGTTTTTTCCATCATGCGTTGACATCGATCCTTGATAAATGAAAATAATTCTTGCACCGCTTTTAATTTCTCACAACAGATATGACAGCATTTTGTTCAAACTTTTTCTTGACAACAGCAGGGTTTACAAATCGATATGATACTTGCAATCACAGCAAAGCAAGGAAATAGTATACTAGAAAAGATATACGTACAAAATTAAGCAGCAGGATTAATGACATGATCATCTCTAGCTGCTTCAGAACAACCAACAGTCCAACATCGTTAGTTACACGTCTCTTCTCCACTTTTACTTCATTGCTTAGGTTATCAACATCAGAGTCGGAAGATGATGGCGATCAACTTGGGATCAGAGGAGAAAAAAAGTCAAGCAAGAATTCTTCTCTCGATGAACCCTAATGATATAAAGATATAGCATTGGTTTGACATATTTTGCAGGATTTTATTCATTCAAACACTTTCAATTCATCTCGAAAACGATGGCTGCTTTTTTATTTTTTTACCTGGAGAAACCCTATGCAATGCCGTCTGCAGTTGATACCGATCCCTGCTTGCATGCAGTGAGGGCACTGTTGTTAGTTTAATATATCTTGTTAAATCGGTTGTTACATATAATATTATTATATTTATGTAAATATATATTTATTATTAATAAAAATTTAATTTATCTTTATTATTTATATAATATTAAATTAATAAATCTAGAGTAAATTAAGATAAAATTTATAGGAGAGAAATGCTTTGAAAAGAAAATTATAAAGTTATTATAATCATGAGATTCCTATTGCATCAAAATATTATTTCTGATTGATGCTCTCTTAAATACTAGAGATTTATTAGAGCTGTAAAGAATGATACATATATATTATGTTCTTTTTTTTTTATAAAAAGAAACAGTTGTTCTCATAAGCTGAGGTATAAGAGATACATAAAACTAATATGTAGGTGCTTGACATAAGACATGTATATTGAACTGATCTGCATGAAAATTTCATATGAAGATATTACCTATATCTATGGAAAGACTCATATGACGGTTGTGTAAGTGATCCTTAGACTTGAGATTATTAAGTAATTTTATATAAAAAATATTATGCTTTGATCCTGTTACATATTATCTTAATCGAGATAATGAAAAGGCAAATATTGGGTATAATATAAATTATATGAAGAAACTTGAGTGATCAAGAGAGGATTCATCACCTTAGGTGAATTTAAAAAAATATTTTACCTATTCTCAAATAGTATTAACTGAGAAATCCTTGGTCAAAGTGGAATGATAATTAAAAAGAGTTTCAAATCTTATATATGGATATTATTCAGGGCGTAGATTGATATTTTATCAATTAATAGGGTTTTTCATATTTCCCTATAAATAGTAAATTATACCTTTTATTTTAAGTGTGAGGAATGATTATTTGTTAGACAGAAAAACTACTTAAACATAATATTAGAGCTAACACTCTAGACATAACAATTTTTCTCTTCTAAATAATGATTTAGGAGATTTCTCATTGGTGGTTAATATGAATTACCATTAGAAATGCTTACGGTTTGCGACAACCCAGCTTTTAATGAATTATTCAAAACAAAAAAAAATTAGATCTTCAAATAATAAATCCATAAACAACTCTAGAGTTATCTAATTAAATTTTAGAAACTCTTAAATAATTTTATTTTATAGTTTCTACTGCATCTATCATATTCAATAACCCAAAAATTAGAACACTCTGCCCGCGTATATGCCCACTTCAATGCATTTGTGTGCCAAGTCATTGCATCTCTCAAATTCTCAACCATGCTAAAAACAATTACAACTTTTGAATGACTGTTTGTGGATAATTCATTTTCTTCAATATAAGGGCTTTATAGTTTTTTCAAGATAAATCTTAAAAATTCTAAATCAAGATCATAGAACCAACCACCAAGAAAATACTCTAAAAATCATATGTTTTGAATCATAATTTAGTCATACTCTTGGTTTTGGCAATGTTATGCCACTTTTTCAGTCGACATTCAAAATCATTTTATTATAAACTACATATTTTCTAATTAATAATGAGACCAGAAATAATAAGATTATTATATACACGCTATACTGTAAGTTACAAAGTATCTAAATACCAAAGAAAAAAAATAGGTGCCCGAGAAACATTTTTTTTATATAAAAAAAGCTGGAAGGAGAAAGGAAAAAACCAAAATTACATAAAAAAAAATGCCAGTAGCATTCTTATTGGCAAGGCAAAAGCGTGCCCGGTTTATTTTTGTATTTTAAAAATATTTTTGAAAAAATTTAAATTTTTTTATTTTTTTCTTTACTTCAAAATAATATGTTTTTGTGTTTTTAGATTATTTTGATGCGCTGATATCAAAAATAATTTTTAAAAAATAAAAAAATATTATTTTCATATATTTTTTAGTAAAAAATACTTTAAAAAACAACTACCATCCACTCTCACTCATAACATCATCAAACACACACTTCTAGTTTTAAAAACAAAATAAAAATATCTTTTTATAAAATTAGTCTCTAATTAATTTAAAAATATTGAACGACACACTAGGTAAATTAGAGCAAGCAAGCCAAAGAAGATAATAATAAATAAAACAATGTCAACATATCCTCTAAGGACATAATTAAAAATAAATAAAGTTTAATTATTAAAATGAAAAAAATCAAGATTTTAAAGATCATGAATAGAAAAATATCTATGAACAATGACATGAAATAAGACAAGAGCTAGAGTAGACGAAGTGTGTGTTTGATGATGTTATGACTTATGAGTGATATTTGTTAAAAATGTTTTTAATTAAAAATATATTAAATTAATAAATTTTTATTTTTAAAATTTTTTTACAGCATAAATAAAAAACATTAAAAAATCTAAAAAAAATATTAATTTAATATTATTATTTTTTAAAAAAATAGGTTGAAGTGCAATTTTTTAATTTTTCTATAATTATAATTAATTATAATTATAATTTTGTTTTATTTGCAATCCCAAAAAATAAAAACACTTAAAATATAATTCTTCTAGAAGGCCTATCGAGCTCTCTCACTCGCTACCTGCTCTTGCATCTGCTTGCTTCCCCTCTCTCGCGGCAAGGGTTTTAGCGTCTCTCATCAGGTTCGATTCTCGATATTTTCCTTATCGATTCGCTTATCTCATCGTAAACAAGCAAATGTTTTTAATTTGAGAAAAGTCTTGCATCTTGATTCTTCGTGCCTCCTTTGATTTTCTTCGAAGACTGTCATGCTATAACATTAGTTTTTCGATTGATTTGTGATCAGAGAACTTACTACATCTTACCCTTTGAGGATTTGTTACTGTTCTGGATTTTACAAGTAAACCCAGTTGCATAATTGAGTCCTCTTTCTCTATGTGATTTCAGTGTCCTATTGTTTGTTTTTTTGTTTTTTTTTTACACTTAAGCATGTGCAAAGAGAAGTCACCCTTAGGCTCTAGATTATCTTGCAAGCACTTCTTCTATGGGCATATGCGCACTTTTATTATGTACCATCAGTTTTCGTTGCTCGAGGCAAGGTTGCAAATATCAAATAAATTTTCATTTTGCAGGAATTGGATATTTCAAAGCATTCACCATGTCCACACCGTATCTCCCTGCAACTACGGATTCGATTGACCAGGCTTTAGAAGCGAAAAATCCTTCTGAAGGCATTTCAATCTTGTACCGCATACTAGAGAACCCATCATCTTCTCCTGAATCACTCAGGATTAAGGAACAGGCTATCACGAATCTCTCGGATCTTCTCAGACAGGAGAACCGAGCAGAGGAGCTTCGAAGCCTTCTGACCCTGTTGAGGCCTTTTTTTGCTTTGATTCCCAAGGCAAAAACTGCAAAAATTGTTCGTGGGGTTATTGATGCAGTAGCTAAAATACCAGGCACTTCTGATCTCCAGATTTCTCTGTGCAAAGAGATGGTGCAGTGGACTCGTGCTGAGAAGCGAACTTTTCTTAGGCAGCGAGTTGAAGCAAGACTGGCAGCACTTTTGATGGAAAATAAAGAGTATTCAGAAGCATTAAACCTGCTTTCCGGGCTGATCAAGGAGGTGAGAAGATTGGACGACAAGCTTCTTCTTGTGGACATAGACTTGCTGGAGAGCAAGCTCCACTTTTCTCTAAGAAACCTCCCTAAAGCCAAGGCTGCACTAACGGCAGCAAGAACAGCAGCCAATGCAATTTATGTGCCTCCAGCTCAACAAGGTACTATAGATTTGCAGAGTGGGATCCTTCATGCAGAAGAGAAGGATTACAAAACTGCTTACAGCTACTTCTTTGAAGCATTTGAAGCTTTCAATGCTCTTGAAGATCCCCGAGCAGTATTTAGCCTCAAGTATATGCTGTTGTGCAAAATAATGGTGAGCCAAGCTGATGATGTTGCAGGAATAATATCATCCAAAGCAGGGCTACAATATGTGGGGCCTGAGCTGGATGCAATGAAAGCTGTCGCTGATGCTCATGCGAAGCGCTCCTTGAAGCTCTTTGAGACTGCACTTCGGGATTTTAAGGCCCAACTAGAGGAAGACCCAATTGTGCACCGACATCTCTCATCCCTATATGACACTTTACTAGAGCAGAACCTCTGCAGGTTGATCGAGCCATTCTCAAGGGTTGAGATTGCTCACATTGCAGATCTGATTGAACTGTCCGTGGATCATGTGGAAAAGAAACTATCTCAGATGATTCTGGATAAAAAATTTGCTGGGACTTTAGACCAAGGTGCTGGATGCCTCGTCATTTTTGATGATCCTAAAACAGATGCAATCTACCCAGCTACATTGGAAACCATTTCCAATGTTGGCAAGGTTGTTGATAGCCTCTATGTGAGGTCCGCCAAGATTATGGCTTAAGGTTCTAGATGAAGGAGGCAGCTGTTTATTTGCTGCTTGCACCCTTAAAAAAAAACTGTATTTTGTTGCCGAAACTTGTTTATCCTTCTATTGATTTAGCTTAATGTTTAGTGTATGGAGTACATTGATATCCCCGAGTTTGAGAGCTGAATTTTTTTTTTTAACTGAGTCATGCTATTGATGATACCTGTGAAATGAACATTGGCGCAGGTTTGTTAGGTTGGGACTCTATCTTGTCTTTATGAGTTCTGCATCTGCTAACATCAGTCTGAAAAAGGGATGAAAATTGCATATTTCTCAGTGTTTGTTAACCTATGGTAGCCTTCTTTAACAGAAAAGGTACAACAATAAATCTGCTCTCGAATCTGAATTTTCAGGGAATTATAGATAGCCGTAGAAATTTGCTTATTTTCTCTGTTTTTGGCTGCCAGTGTAACCATGGGATAAGGCAAGATGACGAGTTGCCGAGAGAAAAACATTTATTGCTTTAGCTGAAAAATGGGATAGAAGTTGTGCAGCATAAAATTTACTTTAATCTCCAGATGAATGTGGAAGGAGATGAACAACCAACAGTAAGCGAGGCAGATTGCTTCCTTCAGGTGCTGGAGATGGTTAAATTTGATTTCCATCTTTGGGAACTGCTATGTTGCAACACTGGAAGGCATGCAATACGATACCATATTATCACTGAAATGGATGCAACCAACAGCAAGCAAGCAGTCTGCATTCAACAATGAAAGAGGCGCTGTTCATCGCACAGCTAACAGGTGTGTGGTTTTTGAAGAATCATTTGTAGGCTTGTACGAGTTTTTGTCGGAGGAAGGCAGTGGCCCATAATTTGATTCGTGGGGATTGTGTTCTAACATCTTACCTTGGGGTTAAGGATATTTATCAGATCATCAAATTTAAATTGTTTGTTTGATCAAATGAATTGGGCATTCAGATGATTTAAATTGTTGTCTTTGTCAGCAAGAATTTCTCTATTTTTTCCACCGTTTTCTCCACGACATCCTGTCAAATACTTGAACCGGAAAGTGGACGCCAACACTTTCCCGCACTCCCACTGAAACAAAACTCAGGCAAATGACTAGTTCGGCGCTGTACTAACAAGGCATGCCCCATACTTACATAGCTATTAGCAAAAAAGCCAAGGCGCCGCGCTGCCTACTGGAATATTGTGGTGTATGCGAATGCTGGATTCACTGAGAAGGGCGGGGGGTTGTTGTTGGGATAAGGCTCATAATTTAGAGGACATGGCAACCCGGTTGTGTGAAGGCCTCAGGACAGCCAAGCTGCCTGTTCTTCTCTCTCAGTTTTTTATTTGCCCATCACTTTGTAAGCAACTTTAAAATTTCACAATTATTAAGAAACTTCGTTCTCATCCGGGGAAAAGGAAATTTTTTTGTGAAAAGAATTTTGAAGAACACTGCTTCATTTGTCAATATATACATACATGTATGTGCCCCATGTATGCGTCAGTCCACCGAGTTTCTCGAATGAAAATTTGTTTTGACAGGAGATATAATTGGTGGGTACCATCATTGCACCTGGTTGATATTCAAGAAGTTAAAGAGCAAATTCCCTGTCAATCAATTCATATTTGTTAACTGCACACTCACATGAGTTTTTGTCAAAGCTGAGAGAAAACAAGCAAAGGTTTGTGTTGCAAGGATCGACAGTTTCAGTCGAAGGTCAAAAAGAGGTTTGAAATTGTAGCTGATTGATCATGATATTTTTCAGTACATTAGAAATCAAAGTTCAAATGGCAAGGAAAATATAGCATCATATAAACATGTGACTGGAACTTTAAGTATTCATCGAGACTACTACAGAAGAAGAGAGAGAGAGAGAAAAACTTGCTATTATCTGTCAGATATCTCCTTATTTCTCCTATACAGGTTATCGACTTTATCTGGCTTATTTCCTCTGGGGTCTGCAGTGAGGCAGTAACATTAACTGTGTATAGATAGCACCATGAAAGCGTGTACGCGCACAAGAGTGGTGATGATAATGAGTTGCATACCTCATATTTGCATGCTTGAGGTGCTCAAAATTGTCAACTTTGAATGTGTTGCTAATTGCCATCTTTACTTTTTGAAAACCTGTTTATCATCATGAACAGCTTGGAGTGTCAAAACTGGTGTCCAGCTTCCAACAATAAAACAGAAAAGCAGCAAGCAGCATCACTCTGAATTTCAGGAGATGCCTTATATTCAATGTAGTCCTTTCTGGCCTTACCTTAGTACTACCCAAGAGGTACGAGCATGGAGATTGTGTATCTCCTTGTAAATTCATGAAGCGGAGAAGCTGAACATATTCCTGGAATTAAGATTCTCCCCAAGGAATCAAGGAGTTTTGCGGAGGCTCTCTATTGCAAAGCGTACCAGCTGCAATAACCCCTCAACATCATGGAAGCCCATATCAAGAACCTTCTTAATAGACGAAATGCCCTCCATATTGCCCGTCTCTGCAAGAATTATTTCAGCAGCTGCAAAGGCAGCCTGAGATTTCCTTAAGGCTTCCATTGCAAGGTTCACATCTTCTGCCTGCCACCAGATGCATTTAGTATAATTGTTGTGCCTAAATTTTTGTACTATGGAAGATGCAGTATAAAGTGGATGCTAGACTGCATGAATGTGTAAAAGGGTTAAAATATGGCAACAATGAGACATGAAAGGAAGTGAATGAACAATCTATGCTGGAGCACCGGGGAATAATATCTCTCCCAGATCATTTTTCTTGGCTATTTTTGGTACTAGTATCATCTGTTGCAAATACCAATGTCTGGTTTAAAAGGAAAAACCAAGATAATTTGGTCATTACACCAATCCTCTCTATGGACAGAGAAGGAAGAGAAACTAACAAGAAAACCTAGACATGTTTCACATGCTCTCCATGAAAGAACTCTGAGGAAATTTAGAGTGTCTCTCACCATCAATTTGCATGGTCCTACTAATCCCTTATGGTAAATTTTCTTTTCTCCATAAGCTAAGAGAAAAATAAAACATAAGTTTACACTGAATGCTAGAAACTCAGAGTTCATGATTCTGTGGGAGTTTCATGATTTTTCAATCAAGCATTGTCATTCTTGATAAATGAAAATAATTCTTGCACAGCTTTCAACTTCTCACAACAGATGATAACATTTTGTTCAAACTTTTTCATGACTACAGCAAGTTTACAAATTGATATGATACTTACAATCACAACAAAGTCAACTAAAATGGAAATAGTAAACTAGATAAGATATACGTACAAAATTAAGCAACCGAACAAAGTTGGGCTGGTTTCTAGCAGGAATGACATGATCTCTAGTTGCTTCAGAACAACCAACATCCTTAGTTATTTGTCTCTTCCCCACTTTTACTTCACTGTTTAGGTTCTCAACATCAGAGTCGGAAGATGATGGAGACTCAACTGAGGACCAGAGGAGAAAAAAAGTCAAGCAAGAATTCTACTCTCAATGAATTATAATGTTATAAAGATATGACATTGGTTTGACAAATTTTCCAGGATTTTATTCATTCAAACATTTTCAATTTATCTAGAAACCATGCCTGTTTTTTATTTTATTTTTACCTGCAGAAACCCTTTGCAATACCGTTTGAAGTTCATACCGGTCCCGGCTTGCAGTGAGGTCATTGGAATAGACTACCCGCATATATGCCACTTCAATGCATTTGCGGGCCAAAAAAGCGGAGGCCAAGTCATTGCATCTCTCAAATTCTGAAGCACAATATCTGTAGAAGCATGTACAATAATGACATAAACAACACTTCCAAAATTATTCCAATAAAGTATTGCTCAACGTCTGGATTGGAATATGCTTTAGAAAAATGCATACATTTTCAAGTAAGAACCAAAATGTTTATTCCATATTGTCTTTTCCCAACCATTAACAAAGAACTTAAAATCCTGATAGCAACCATTTGCAGTTACACAGATAATATTTCCAGCTTTAAAACGACACACCATCGAACTTCTAGACAGCTATGACATGGCATTCTGTTATCGCAATAACACTAAGATCTCCTGTACTTGTGCACTTTAAAAGGCAATTATATGGAAAACTCTAAAAAAATTTCTCACAATAATAAAATTAATTTAAAGCAATATGTTGCTCTAAACTATACATGAAAACACACCCAACTTTTAGTTCATGTTGCTCTAATCTATGCATGAAAAGACACCAACTTTTAGCTTATATTCAGTGATAATTTTCTTGGAGGTGACACCAATTGCCTTACAATCATATCCTTCCCCATCTACATACTTTGGGTAATGTTTGTATCTTTGTTACAATCCCATACTAAATACTAAAAGAATAAGTCAATTGAAGGCTTGGTTGGCTTTAAATTATGTGGTTAGTCAAGCCATAAAAACAATTTAATTAGATAATTGATATGAAAAACATAATAAGATAACACTGGACCTATAGGTGAAAGTACAATGAGGGACACAAGCCCACCATCTATTTCGAGGCACTGCAACTCTATTACCACCAGTTCTGGAATTTTATCTTTCATAATTCATTATTACTACCTCTGTTCTGATCAACAGATTATTTTTCCCTTATCTTTTCTTTCAGTAGACCTCTGAAAGACAACATACAGAGTCTTATAACAGTTGGCAATCTATACTTACTCGCACAGTTTTGCAGCATGACCATACATTTCAGCTGATGTCATGTTCCCATTGTTGGTACTGTTGTTGTTATTAGGATTAAAAAGTGATGCCCCATGAAGAAATTTCAAAGCTGCTTGAAAGAATAGCTCAGCAATTTGAAGGCCTGATGCAGAAATCTTCAAAGTACGAAGAAAATATATGTCAGACTTTATTCATGGTAAACATATAAGCATTCTCCAGAAGAAAGGTAAACCAAAGTGAAATGTTCTAGAGCTAAAGAATCAAGACAGAATAAGGAAAAACCTGAAGAGGATCTGCTGAATGCTTAAGATCCTTGGCTCCTTCCAAAGCATCATTTGCTACCTGACTAAAGAAATCATTTCTGAGATGATTCGATGCAAGAATGTTGCTGGCAGCAAGCAAAGGATGCCTTCGCATAACATCGTCAATGCCATTCTGACCATCATCCTTTCCAAGTTGTCTTGGAGCCCTTCCCAAGCCATCACAACTAGAACCATCAACTTCCAATGCATCAGATTCTCTACTTTTCCAACACTGATTTTCCTTTTTATTGCCAAAAAATAAGAAATCCAATGACTTATGTCTCCCTGCAGATTTTTCCAATTGATTAATTGTGTCTGATGGAAGCAAGTCCAAAAATTCACTGTTGCTGTGGTTCTGCGCACCTGATTTGCAATCCTTCTGAAAAACACCATCCATTTTCCTAAACATGGCCTCATATCCTTCACGTCCAAATTGGTCATCCTCTCTAGTACTATTATTTAGACTTTTGATGGAAGAAACCTTCTGACCAGTAAATTTTTTCTCAACTTTATCGTCATTATGTCTATAGTTATCCCTTGATTTTTCCTTGATAGGTGCAACAACAGGGGCATTTTCCTTCCTTAAGGTCCCAGACCAGTTGCTCACACCAACAGATTCACCTTCTAAGCATTTTGTTTGGCCACTGAAGTGACAAAAACCAACATCTGTGCAACCATGATTGCCTGAAAAACTCCTAGGACTGACTCGGTTAGAAATCTTCAAAGGTGAAGAACAGACTGACTCCACAGGTGAGCCCTTAACATCCGGGAAGTTGATTTTAACTTTGCATGTGCTTGATATCAAGGATGGGCTTGAGGTAGCTTCTGTGCATTGCAGTCCATCTCTCAAATCCCTTCTCTCTGAATTCTTAGCATCAACAGTTGACTGGGATAAATAATTAATCTTCTCTTTTCCAAACAGTTTGCAAACACCCTTGCTTGCGCTAGAGACCTTTCCCTCATATTTACATTTTCTTGAGTGCCTTTCTTTCCTGCATTCACTCCAACTTGTCTCCTCCACGGAAATACTGTTATCTTGCCCATTACCAGAATGGTTACCAGGATAAATCTGACTGTTCATCCAGTCTGACTTTCTTTTCTTCCCCTCAATACCCATTGGATCTAGATCCTCTGTAACCATTGTCTTCTGAAACTGATGTTTTTCAACATTAAGAATCGTGGAATCCTTTGAGAGATACCTCACATCTCTGTATGATGAATATTTTTTATTATTACTTCCCATTTCTTTCTTTGAGATTCCACCAGTATTATGATCTTCCACCGCATATTGCATACCCTCCATCCTTGCTTTTTTGGAAAGCTTGAAATCTTCTTGATCAGCTTCCCTCATGCTCTTGAATTTCTGTGGCTGGACATCACCTGCAAAGAACATATTATGTAAACACAAGGACTTCAATAGCTGAAGAAAGGTCATAAGAGTGCACAAACTTAACAATTCTTTAATTTATAGACTTTGCCAAGACAAGTAATCTAGTTTAAATGAGGAATACCCAATCTTTTCTCCAACTTGGTCTCCAAAGAAGACAAGCTCCTGTTATGTAAACTTCTTCTTTCAATAAAGACCTGTTCATTCTTCATTGTAGAGTTCAGCCGCTTCTTGTTAACACTATATTGAGCTGGATGAGACACTTCTTTCATTTCAAGTTTCTTCTTTCCACCACTAAAACTAGGATCTTGTGGATTTTGATCAAGATCATGCAAGGTATTAACCAAGGTAATCGAAGATTCAGCGCTGACAGAATGGCTTAGCTGGTCACCATGATTCCCTGCAATAGGTAATCGATAAAGTGCATGCAGAGCATCTGTTGTTTCCTCCTCACTAAAAGTGCAGTGGTTCATTCCAGGCCTGAATACAGTTTCCACCAGAGAAAAAATTAGAGATGAGAGTGAGCACAACAAAAGACATTTTCTTCAACAGGGAAAAACTTGAATTTATCCAGAAGGATAGTTTATTATTTAGCTTGGAGAATATAATCACGTTGAGGTTAATAGTGAACATCTGATTTCTGAAGTACCCTACACATTAATCAGTTATTTTATTGACAATATCATCTGCCATTGAAAAAATAACTTCCATGACCTACTCTTCCTAAATTTTCAAATGACGCAAGGTACAGTATTTGATATTCTTGCTAGGTAGACACCAATCACTTAGTATAAAGTTCCACTTGGTTTTATATTTGTTCAAATTTGAAGCCAATCAATAAGTATCAACTAAATTTATGCCAATTAATCTCTAACCATTATTGACACAACCATAAAAGTTCATATATCCAGCAAAAGCACTTACAGCCAGTCAAGCATGCTGCACAGCCATTTCTGTGGAAGTTGGTTAGGATTTGTACCATATGGTAGAAGCCGCCACTTGTGACACTTGTCACAACACACCCAATCTTCCTCTATAAGAAATGTTGGCACCTCTGTAGGAAGTGGGCCAGCTAATGGTGCAACATCATTGATGTCTCCTCTCAAATTTTCTTTAGAAGTTGAAACGAAACTGGATTTTTTATCACCTGAACTCACTTTTGATTTATTTCTGAAAGCAAGGGGTTCTTTCTCAGGCACCTCAAGCGTATTGTCCTTCGTCTCATCTTCAACAGAAGTTCCCAGCAAACAGCTTCTAGAATCATTTCCCCTGGCTTTTCTGTCACTGACTGATACAGTATGTTTAACTTTTACCTTTCTCAAATCTTCAAGCAATGCATTGTCCCCTTTACAGCTTTTCTGAAAGATCTTTTCTTTTGGTGCAGCAGACAAACGGATCCTCATACTATTTTTTGATGTCCCAGCAGTTGAGCTATAATCATTTTTGCTTTCCTTTGATTTCTTTTTGCCAGTAGATAGTTGTTTTCCCCCATGAGATACCTTCATATCATCCTGTAAGTGGGTTGCTTTTTTCTTTTCAAACTCCTGTTTTGTAAGATCCAATGTTCTATCTCCACATTTTCTCATCTCCTCAGGCATATAATTGTCTTTAAACAAAGCAAGACTTTTATCACCTTTGCTCCCATTGTCTCTTGGTTCACAGCCTAATTTTTTATCTTTCTGAACTTTTCCAGTCAAAGTAGCTTTTGCACTCACTTCATGAATCTTGCAAGCTTTTTGGCTAAATAATTCCTTCTTTGCCTCACTCAAATTGGCTCTGAATATTATACCTGTTCCAACAGCTACTTTGCCCACTTTAGTTGTTTTAGATTCAGGTGGGTGATTCCCAGCATCAGATAACATATGGTTGCCCTTTGAGGTCTCCATCCTTGATTCATTCTTCGAACAGGCACTGAACGAATTGGTTGGATCATTACAGTGTTCATTTTTCAACTCCAACCTATCACTTCTATCACCTGGCTTCTTTTGTTTGTCAACAAGAACTTTCTCATCAGCCTGCATGGCAGAGCACTCTTGCACAGGTACGGTTCTTTTGCGGTCCCAAAATCCCTGTTCTGATAAATTAAGAAAACAATCACGAAGAGGTGACAACATTGCACCACTGGGTATGGGAGAAGAGGTCATGATCTGTTCGTTCCATCACAATAAAAATGGCAAACAAAAACAACCAAATGAGAAACAATCCATAGAGAATAATGCTTGTAATAATAGAACAGTGGAAGACAGCTCACCCTGACAATGCAGGATGGAGAATAAATGTGTTCCTCTAGAGAATCTGGAAAATCCCTTTCACATTCAGAGGGGCTGTCAGTGTCCTCTGATGATGAAGATGGAGACATGTCTAGGCCAAGATTACTGTAAATTGCTGAAGTTTTCAGCTCCGGCAAACAATTATCTGACCCCACTTTGATTCGTACCTTCAGCACTTTCTGGTTCGATGGGTTACCTGGCCCTTTAAGTGGTTCAAAATCAGAAATGAACTCTCTTGACCTTCGAGGTTTAACCAACCTATCCTCAGGCAAAGGTTTTGCCACACGCAGTGGAAAGGCACTTCTCGAAGCAGCTTCAGGTCTCGCAGAAACGGTCTCACGTATTGAAACCGTGGAGTTCTGCATGGCACCCTGTGAAATGACATGAACCAAAATATTCAGGTAGCAAGAAGATACAAGAAACTAACTATTGTTTCTGATCTCTAAAATTATTAGAATCTACCTCCGCCAGCTGATCATCATGAGAAGATGCTTGAATGCCTTGACTTTGTACTTTCTGCTGGGCTACTGGATTTGACCATATAGAAGGAGAGCGCTGATAAGTAGGTAAAAATGTACCATAACCACCAAATCTTGCCCCTGTCAACATGCGTTAGTGCCGAACATTACTTAAAGAATTCCAACATGTTACCAAAGAATTTCACACATTTTCTAATAGTTCTCTAATGCATCACTTACCCAAAGTATCAGCAGAAACTCCACCTTCAAAATCTTTTTGGTACTGCCCCAAGATGTCCTGAATCTTATCATCCTGTAAAAGAACCAACTGCTTAATGTAACTCGAAATATAAAGCAATGACTACATGCAATCAAGAAAGCCAGCAATCACAAGTACAAAATAAAAAGAAAGTGAAAAACAGCACAAAGGCTATCACAAACATGACATCAATAAATTGGCACACGTGCTCTGGTCATAAAGGTTTCAAAATGTTAATCATTCATATAAAAGAGAAATTGTTTCCTTCTCATGCCCATTGTCAGTAGAGAAAATTTCCTAATCTACAGTTCCAGAAGTTTTTATATACACAACATTTACTAAGGCATATCAAATTGCCATGTTGATTATATACAAAAGGTTTATTACATTCAACAAAGGTTCATTAGTTTCATCAAGTTAGCTTAAGAGTGAAGACACTAATCAACTTGTCAGTGGTGAGAACCTCATTTGCAGTGGAGACAGGAACAACATCTAAGATACTAGAGCTTTTACATTATCAAACAGTCAAATCCAGGTCCAGCAAAATCAGTTCAACAATCAACATTGATCACGAAGCTACTCAATTTCATAGCACTTGACAGAGACGTTCTAAACCTACATTGTTAAAAGTAAAAGCTAAATCACAGAGCCCCTTATTGTTCTTCTCTTTCACAGTACTTGTTTGTACGAGTGTTTCACGAGGTCCCAGACAAATTGCATGAGACAAACAAGAAAACAAAACACCAACGTTCACACTGAGAATTCTATGACCAAAGACAACAAAATTAAAATTCCAAGTTTTTGTTTTTTCCTTTACTCCTAAATTTTCTCAGAAAGTTAACAGAGCAAAAAACTATTCATAAAACACCAATTAGCCATTTACTGTAAAATCAATAGTTAAAGCAAAAAAAAAAAAAAACCTCTCAAAACTGCGATCAAAATTTTAGCAAAATCACTTGCATTACAAAAACAAAAAAAAAATCAATATTTTTTTTTTTCAAAATATTGCCAAAACCCTTACAATGTAGGAGAGAGCCACATCAATATCAATGTTCCGATCATCATTGTTCGTGTAATCACATGCCTCTCCCTCTTCAATCTCACCCTCTCCCATAATACCACAACACCACAAACTCCAAAACCAAAACTCAACTCTAGCACACTAACCTTAACTTTTTTCAGTCATCAAAACCTCAAAACTTAACCAAAAACGCGCACACACAAAAAAAAAGAAAATTTTTTGTAAACTGTTTTTTTAAAATTCACTTTTTTGAACTTAAATCAAAAACCCACTTTTAAAATCCAGAAATCAGTAAAACCCATCAAGTAAAACCCTCAAAACCAGTAAAATCGCACACTAATAAATTCTTTCCAAACACTACCGCAAACAGATATTGCTCTTTATTAGTGTTCAATGTACATCTATCTCACACAAGGGAGAAGAATATTAGGGAAAGATATTAGCAGCAATTAAATGTGAAAGATGGCTGTTTGATCAAAAAGTAAAGAGCTTTGTTTTGATTTTCAAACTTTCCTTACTGATAAACAGAGAAAGCGTTTTGTGTTTGCTTTGGTTGGTTTCAGTTTCTGTTATTGCTTCCTCTTTTCATACGTAAAGAAAACGTAAAATCCCATTAAGCAGCCCTCATAGTTTTGTCTATTTGTCAAAACAGTACCTAAAGAAAATCTTCATCATCAAGTTTGCCCTATATTCGTCACATTTCGTCAATCGAGCCTTTTTCTTTTGATAATTTTTTTTTTTGTTTCCTTGTTCATGATATTGTCATGTTCATCACAGGGTAATAACATATTTTAGGTTTCAAATTCTTTTGACTTCCAATTAGGGTTAGTGAATTATGCTTGAATTTCAAACTGTGTGCAGAAAAATAAAAATAAAAATTGAATAAATTAAGGGTTTATTTAGTATCGTTTATGTTTTTATTTTGATGTATAACTAGGAACATTTTTATTTTTCATTTTAATAAATTTAGAAAAAAATAAACTTGGTTTTTTATTTTTTTTGTGTGAAAGAAATTGGAAATAAAATAAAAAATTTCAAAGTGGTTTTTAAAATTATAATACTTATTATTGATATTGCATTTTTTCATTGACAAAAAATAAACTAGATTCTTTTCTATTTTCAAAATGTTTTAAATTTTTTATAAATAATACCAAATAAAACACATAAATCCAAGTATTTTTACCTTGATCATAATTAGGTTGCTGGGTCAACCTATAAGTCACTAAATCAACTCGATTCAATTTCTTTTTTTTTAATCAAAACAATGTTATTTCATTCATTTTTTTTAATTTTTGGTGTTGATTAAATTTTCAAGTTCGACTAGATTAACAATGTCACGAGTCAAGTTATCAAATCAACTAGATTTGACAAAATTAATATATATTTTTTTCAAATTAAAATCAGATCAAAGTCACAAGTTTTTTTAATCAACCCACTTAACCAAATCAAATTTAATAATTATATATATTTTTAAAAATAACATATAAAATATCATGATAGAGGATGCCATGGAAACCCAAAGTTTGATTTTTTTATAAAAAAACGACTCATCATCTTGGTATATTTGGCATAATTTGGTTGAAATTTAGTGAAATTAGTCTGAATTGACAAAATATGACTAATAAGGATAAATTTGAAAAAGTTGTTTCTAAAGTGGCTTTGTTGCTGAATTGACACAATTACAAGGGCTAAACTAGGTGGTTTTCCAAAATTGTAACCGACCCCACCTAACCAACTTAGACGAAATTCAAGAGGTTGAAGGTCTCCAACTATCATGTCTGAGCTAAACTACGAAAATATCCCTGTTATATTTCGAGTTAAAATGAAAGATTTTTGCTTCTTTGGGGAAAATATGAAATAGTAATTATTTAATTCAAATTAAATTAGTTACTCGTAATTTTTTTTTTATCAAAATTTTGATATTATTGAATTCGAGATAATAACATGAAATGAGAAATAAATTTACTTGCAATTTGACATTGGGGGGTGGGGGCCGGGGGGTTAACTTTTAAAATTTGTGGTTATTCATTATTTAACTCATTTGATTCTTGGAAGAAAGAAATTGTGTTAAAGAATCAAGTAAAGAATTTAGAAAAATTCAAAGATTTCAAAAAAAAAGAAAGAAAATTGACTTGAGATTGAATCGGGGCTAGGTCCGGGTCATGAGTTGAGTTGACTATTGATCCGAATCAATATAAGGATAAAAATTATTATTATTATTATTATTATAATTTTAAAACTCGACTCGGGGGTCAACACAGAACCAAACCCAAGTCACGGGTCGGGTTGATAATTAATCCGAGTTAACTTAAATATAAAAATGGTTACTATCATAATTTTAAAACCCAACTTTGAGATCAACCCGAGTTAACTTAAAGATAAAAATAGTTATTATCATAAAATATATAATAGGTCTTTTAAAGTCAAATTATATGTAAGGTCTACTTATATTTCGTAATCCAATATGATTATTTTTACATGAAATATTAACAATGAATGGAAAATTATACTTAGATAACCTTTTGATAATAAAAGTTTCAATTCAAAATAGCTTTGTAAATTGCATAGTAAATTTGAGCTTGGGTTTGGTTTATAAAAATATTTATTATTATTGATTCGTAATTTTTTTTAGTTTTTAAAATATTTTAGTTCATAAACTCATACATTAATCATGTAATGAGAATGAAAGTTATTATGAATAATTCATGAACTATGAATATGAATATTCATCATAATTAATAATCATTTATGGGTTATGAGAAATTAATGTTTTGGTTTCCAAGTACTATAAATATATGTCTTGGATGGTAAAAAGCCATATAAAATTTATTGAGTTTTTTCCTTCATTTGTTGTTGTTTTTTTTTTATACTTGTTATTCTACTATTTTCTTTATTCCTAGGGTGTATGCTTAGGGTGTATGTTTAATCTTTGTAATGAGATATTGAATATAATTTATTTGAGTTTGCTAAACCTGGTTTAAAAATGCACTTAAGCAAAACAATGTTATTAGAGTACTACGAGGCTTATTAAAGAAAATTCTTTTGCACAAAGTAATAGAACTTTAATGATAAAAGATTAATTATTAACAATAACAAAAATTTCAGTTTGATCAAATTGTAAGAGTTTTAACAAGTAAGTGCTTTATATACTTTTACTCTAAGTATTATTTAAAATTATGTTTTAGTATTGGATTAGTTTCAATCTCTTATATATGATTTAATATTTGTTTTATATATATATTAGTTTTATGTTATGATTGCAGATTTACAATGAATTGATAATCTTGCATGATTATAAAATAAACATTATATGCTCACATATGTAGTTTCTTATGACAATTTGGACAACATTATTGACAATAATATTTAGGCCATTCACTTAGGCTTGTGTGTTGTTATAGTAATAGGAGACAATTAACGCTTGATTATTGTCTTGAATAAAAAAAATATAGACACTGGAGTCAGGAAAGACATGGTTCCTTGTATCTTCTAATTTGAAAGTATAAAAAATTACTCTAAAATTATTTAAAAACTAATTTATTTAATGTATCTATTTTCATTCCATTAACCAAACATGTTTTTATCAATTTTATATTTATCAAAGTCTTCATTAACCTTGATTGTTGGGATAAAACTAAATAGCAGATGTTCAGTTTAATTCAAAATATAACAGTTATTTAATTTTAGTAACAATCATATAGTTTCATTATAATGTTTTAAAGTTTATATAAACATGTTATTACATAAAGAAAAAATATACACAAAAACATTCTTTTCTGTCTGTCTTTTTTTTTTTTAATTTTTCAGAGGTTTAAAATGTTTAGTTGTATCTTAAAAATATCATTTCTCTTTGTGGGATAAATAAATACCTTAAAAGACAATGTTTCCATGTCTCTAAGTCAACTCTTTAGTTATTTCCATACTCAAATAGTTTACTAACCAGCAACATTCTTTAATGATGCCTTTCTTGGACGATACTTTAAAAATGCTCATCGTTAAAGTTTTACTTAATAATTTAAAATTTTAAATTAAAATGATTATTTGATATGGAATCGTAGCCTTAACATCTAAACTATTACAAGTTAATTAATAGCACAACACATAAGTGTGAGTTTGTATAAATTTCAAGTAAAAAAAAAACTCCACTTGAGAGTATGTTCATATCTCAGAGTCTCCCCAAACAAGTCTCACCAAACAACTCTTTGCCTCATTCTGAATCAATCTATACAGTGAATATCTCAGGCTATCAGCAACTCCTGCAGTAGTCTTCCTTTTCTCTATTGAGTTTCATGCATTGTGCTCCCCTTGTAACATGTAAACCAAATAACACTTGGAAACATTTCAGAATGACACACACACAGAGCCTGTATCTTTCCTTTTCTTTGCTCTTTCCTTTATGATAACAGCATGATGCTGCTGCCTACTCTTAATTCTTGGAGTTCTTGACTTGTTGTTCTGTTATTTTCTTCTGTATTAGCCTTTTACATTTAACAGTAGCTCCTGATGGAGTAGCCTCGAAGACTGCATAAAAAGGATCGAAAGTTGACCCTGTTAAGGACATCAAATAGAAAAGTATGATTTGCAGCTTTGAAGCAAATACAGCTAGAAGATGAGATAACGTATTCATTACAAGAAGTAATCGGTAGTATCAGTCAATGGAAAAGGTACACATGATCATCCTTATTGCTGACGGCAAGAAATTGCAGACCAATATATTTTCCTGAGTTCCTTTGAAACATCAATCATTGTTGGTCTATCTTCTGCTAATTCAGAGATGCATCTCAGGGAAAGTGCTGTATAAGCCTGCAATTGCTGCTCTTTTCCTGGCCAAGTCCCCTCGGCAATGATAGTGGAATCTATGACTTTGTTAAACCTATCATCTTCAATGCATTTTTTCACATGATCTTGTAAGAGAATTTCCTTTTCAGGACGAGAAAAATCAACCACCATCTGTCCAGACAAAAGCACAAGTAGGAATACACCAAAGTTGAAAACATCTTGCTTCTCATTGAAATTACCAGTGGTCAGGTACTCGGGCGCGATGAGTCCTGTTGCCCCTGCAACTGAATCCCGTACATGAGATTCACCTTTAGGAATCGATATGGAGATCGAGAAATCTGACAATTTGGCCTCATGGTTGTCATCCAGTAAGATGTTCAAGGGTTTGATATTTCTAAAAACAATGGGTTTGGAAAAAGCAGCATGAAGAAAAGCAACTGCATTAGCCATATCCATTGCAATTTTTGACCTTGGAATCCATAGCAAAGGCTGACAACGGGCTTCCTCAGAGCCCCATAGAAAATCAGAAAGTGTCCAATCTCCAACATATTCGAAAACTAGAATAGGAATCCGAGCCTCCAAGCAGCAGCCTAACAACTTCATAAAACTTTTATGTACACTCATTTTTGATGCATAAACAATGTCATTGAAACAATATTCATACTGTTCATCGTCATCCTTAAATTTCTTAACAGAAACAGGTCTGCCTTGCAAAAAACCCTTGTACAATTTATAGCCTGAATCGCCGGTCAATATTTTCTGCGGATCATAGTTGTTTGTTGCTTTCTTGAGCTCTGTGGCAGAGAAACTACGAATAGAATTGCATTTTCCATCACAAATGTCAACAAGCTTCTCCAGTAATTTGCTTCCATTCTTTATGAATGCAGTTTCCTTGTTTACTTTCTTATCCTTCTTGGTCTCCCAGCAAGTACTCATGCCACCAATTCTATTCATTAAACTCAGAATTCACATTAAATTCTAACACCAAATGAATCATATATAGGCTATACTTGTATAAGAAAACATTCCAGTCTATCTCTAGCTGTGTATTTCAATTTTGTGATGCATGTATCTTTTCATATCGCTAATGATAGGATTTGATGCAAGATTCCTTACAAGTTAGGTCCTTGTGGTGATCTACAATGCTAAAATGGCAATCTTCCATCATATTTCCTCCTTTTGAGCCTCATAGATCCGGAAATCATTAGCAGAGAATGAATTACAGAAAAATAAGGCCATTGATTTTCAAGATCCATGTAATTATCCAGTTCAGAATTTGCATAATACACACTCCATAATGGCCAAACTAAAATATCTATGATTAATATTGCATCAGAGATGAAGATGAAAAAAAATCCCTAATCTTCTACAAAAACTCTCTAAACCAGTAGAATTCATGGCAAGTGAATTAACATGATAAGGATAAAGCAGTGTACCTGTGCATGGCCAAGTCCGGTACCAAAATAAAGAGCTTATGTACACCAACCACCAGGAACCCTACCCCAGTCTCCTGTGTGTGTAAAAGAGAGAGAAAGATAGAACCCCACTTGGCTTTAGATTAGAAGCCACTTGCAGTTGGAAAAAATAAGACAGAGAGGAAAAGGGAGAGATTCAACTTTCTGGGTAAAGATCATAAAGGTGAGAAATGATAAGGGTGGACTTTCTCAAGCAAAGACAAGACAGTAGTAGGGCAGAGGAAATTCCATCTCAAAGACTTGGGGCAGTTTACTTGGACTTCCATCCCTTAGCCCTAACTGTTTAAGCTATGACCTTTATTGGGAGAACATTTGTTATATATATATATATACTCGAACAGGACATTAGTCCTTTTTGGTTCCAACATTTGCATCAGTGATTCTGAAGCTGTTAAATGTATAATCAACAAACTGACAATCTCTGTTCATACCAAGTAAGCAGTGACAAAGAAACACAAAAATGTTGATATCCACAACCAACGAGACACCAAATCATCTCAAATACTGAACAACAGAGCCTTAATTTTCCTCTGAAACAGGCGCAAGAGGCATAAAGTGATCAAATCACATGCAATCTATCCAAAAATGAGTGAAGGTGATAGGACGGTGTACCTCTGACTCCTAGTGGTCAAGACACCTCCCAAACTAGAATTATTTGCCCTGTGCCTTTTGTTTTGCAAGTGTGTGTTTATGAGACAGAGGGAGCCTTCCACAAGGCCACAAATTTAGAGTTTGATCCTTGGCAATCTTTTAGTAGTCCATTTGTAGTGTAAAACTTAAAAGAGTTGGAGACGAGGTGCATGAGTCAACGTTGAAATCAGGGCAACCATAACTTGTAATCTTAACTGTATCCCTAAATTATTCTCCATTATTCTTTAACAATTTCTGTCTAAATCGCACATTTTATACATCACTGGCTTATAAATCTGGTGATGCTTTAGAAGATTAAAGGTTTATGTTTGTTTAAAACCGCGTCCAATTTTTTTAAAAATAAATTTTGATTATTTTTTAATATTTTTGGATTATATTTTAATGTGCTAATATTAAAAATAAATTTATAAAAATAAAAAGAATATTACTTAAAAGATCATCAAAGGTCATTTGAGATCTTTTTGAAATAAAAACCCACTCCAAAAACCCTTTTGCAGACCATTTTGTGTTCCTAACCTACAACATCAACCTAGATTTCTCCTGTTTAGAAATTAAGATTTTTTATTTTCTTTTCCTAATTTTCATACTTCTATTATTAATTTATTTTTGTAGGATCTTGAATATCATTATCGTATTATTCTTCTGAAACATTCAAATTGTGGATTTTTATACAGTAAGTGCTTTCCTTTTTCATGGTTTTTGACTACAAATTAACCCCGCGTCGTTTTCTCATTATACGCTGTGTTCACTACCTAAAGGCCGCATCCATGTACATGCCGCCACATTGCCACCTGAACTGAATTTGCTTTTTCGTAAGCATAACATGCCAATTGGTTTTTCTTAAAACCTGGATCAAGCAGGCAGCTCATAGGCAAAAGAAACAATTGAAAACACCTTTCATGGATGACAAAGGAGATCGAAACTTCTCTCAATCAATACTAACTATGATGTAGTGCAAAAGACATGATCAATCTAGATATCGACAAAACTAGCAAGAAGAAATCATATTATCATGTAATAACACAAAATATTGGTCAGACCATGTCCGAAGAAAATAACAGATCAATCTCTGCCAGTATAGCAGACCAGACGACAGAACATTACTTGGAATATGCACTGATATAGATAGTCCCAATACTAATCACACCAAGTCCGGTCTGAAGATCCATGAGGAGAAGATGTCAAAGATCTTCGACTTCCACCCACAGAACAGAATATAGCTTAGCAGGAGAAAAAAGGATGACAAAATATCATACAAAAAAAAAAACACTATACATCTCACCAAGCACCACCATCGAGAAAACTAAGACAAAGGACAGATCAAAGATGACGTCAACAAAGCAGATAACCACTCTTCTGTTGTCCATGAGCTTCCCTCTTGAAGAGTCATGTTGGCACATTTTGACAACATTTCCTACAAATGGTCGAAGCATAGAGTAAATTTAGATTGTTGCTGAAAATAAGATCTGCTTAATTTTTTTCTGCCCCTTCCGGAAATGGTTCCTTTAGTGAGGAGCCATTACTGCAAATTGAAGACCTTATGACAATAAAAAGGAAGGCCAGAAATATGGATCGAGTTCATCAAGTGATAGAAAAAAAAGATCTCTTAGAAGTTTACCACACCTGATAAAAATCTGTAACAAGGCCGCAGTTCTCAAGTCTTTTCTTTTCAACCAATTTGTCCAATATTTCATAAACCAATTGCTGTTTGACAACCTGAATAAGGAACCAGAAAAAGCAAACCGTAAATGGACTAAAATTTAATGCCTGTCCAGTTTGATTCACCATCAGTGTTGCAGTTTGCAAACCACTATGATATTTCACCCACAAAATGATTTCAGCACGCAGAAATTTGTTGACCAATGTTTACTTATCAAAATAATCAAGAGCTTTAGATGAATATAACAGCTTTTGCTGCCTGCTAGCTTGCCAATTACAAAACTAGACTCAATTCAAGTCCAGTTTTACTTCAAATGCTAAAGATTGACCTAAGAGGGAGAATGAAGTTGCATTTCTTGGAAGCGAACAGTGAAGGTTTGTGAAAAGAACTAGAGCAGAAAGCTCAACAAAACTTCCGGTTAAATATAGGTTGAGTTGTCTAGGAGCTGATAAAATCATTTACACTTCAAGATTAATAATATCATCATATGGAAAATTTGTTGTTAATTTAATTTCAACAATGTTTAGGGTCTACAAACAGTGGAAGTACCTTTAATAGCTTGGGTTGTGTACCAGAGGGCATATAACGATCAGCTCTTTCTGCCTCTTGTTCCAAGCACCGGTAAACCTAAGAATATTAAAATAATATTTTGAAGCTAAATGTTGTATTTCATGTCCCAAACAGACATCAAGACCACTGATATCTCAAACAAAAATATGAAAAGAAAACCTTTTGAACATAATCCGCTGGTGAACCATGTGATAGCCACTGCTGAGCCATTTGACAGTAGTAATTAGAGGTTTCTTCTAGCATAACACTCTCGATACCTTCATAATACGCTATTCCTGTATGTTTATGCATTTCCATAAACACAAGAAAAACATTTTTCAGCGAGCTGCAGTCGATGTGCAATCCCATACGTTCTTGATTGATCTGCAGTCAAAAAATTCAAATGTGAGTTTCAGAAAAGAAAAAAAAATCCAAATTAAACTTGAATTTTACATACCAATGATATTGCAACATCCTGGAATTTGACATAAAACTCCTTGAAAACCTGCAAGTTTAGATACAAATCAATAAATACCAAACATAGACAAAATTCAAAAGAAATATACAAGGAGGAGGAGGGGAGATGTTAGTTGCAAAATAAAACACAGTTAACACAAAGACTATGACAAATTTCTTTACCAGGTCATGGAAGTTATTATTTGAGATGTCATTGAGTGAACAATAACAGATATTGGGGACAAAGTGGCGGTCAATGGATTCAAAAAATTTGCAGAGCCACTTTGTCATCATCTTGTAATTGGACCACATCAAGATGAGTTCTCTCAACAAAAGCGCATCGCGTTTGTCCACAAAAGATGGCAATACCTGATAGTGGAATAACAAAAGTATCCATAAAGCATCAATATACAGTTGTAATTGTTTCCATTTATAACAAGGATGAATGTTAGTCAGTGATTGACCAGTTGACAAATTAGCGACAGCACTATGGAAGACACCAGAAATGGTTTATTTTTCGGAAGTCATGCTAAGGAAGGTATCAACTATGAGATTGGAAAAAATTTAACTCTTCAAACAGCACACATAACGTTTATAGTGCATCATTAGAAAACATGAAGGGATCCAAAGATCAAAATCTGTTGATATAGGCATCATTCCATAGACCAATTACCGGATGATCCTGATTCAATGGCTTTGTCCACTTGACTTTCATCACTGCTAATTGATGGAGAGCTTCTCATGGTACTTTTGACAAGAAAAAAAAGAAAGAAAAAAAAAAAGGAAGCAAAATCAGATAATTTAGCACAAACAAACAAGCTTTTCTCTCTTTCATTGGCATAACATATCAGTCCATCAATTGATAGGTTCAGTTGTTTCATTTTACACAGGAAAGTGTGGATGTTTATGACTGGGGTCAATTTTCAGAAAGAATGACAGACAGGGTGAGCAGCTTTCGACTTATGTCAAGCAGAGATTGAATGCATGCACTCGTATATCAAAATTTGGACAATTATGGAAGTTCGATTTTCTTGGCAGAATGGATACTGCACGCTTGAATACACATTGAAAGGAACCAAACTTGAACTCCGGCATGAAATAACGCAATTCAACACGATGAAACTCTTTCTACCAAGGACCAAAACAGCAACTCGTCTAGTAAAGAAACTCACCACTGAATTGATGCTCTCTTCCAAGCTCTTAACAAATCTTTCAAGAAGCCAATGTGAGTTATTACGATAGCTAGCAGAATGCAGGTCAAAAACACATCTACCAAAGTAGTGAAGGGTATCTAATCCATTGAAGCAACATTAACTAAAAACACAACAAACAACAATGCATTAAAGAATTAGATATGTATTCATAGAGGATACTGATGAAACCTCTGGTATTCTTCAATAGTAAAATTCACTTCTTGATTTCCTTCCATAATCTTCTTCGTCTTCATTATCCCGTCTTCAAGTACCATCTTCATCGCTCTCTCTTCTTCAGGTTCCAACATCTTTCCTCACTATTTTCAAACCTTGATTCCAAATTCACCTATCAATACACAAACAATACCTTACTATCAACATTACATCTATTCAAAACTCTACATTACTAGCCATCTTTAAATCGCCCACCATAAGCACATCAAAAATCTCACCTAATCACTACCACTAATCATTAATCAAAAGCAATCAACATTGCTATCCAGCACAAAAATCCATGCACGAACACGAAAAATCCACTGCCATCAAATGGCGGGACCCACATTCCCATCAATTTCAATAACTTCGATTTTCGTGCCACGCATGTGCGCACAAAGGCTAATTACTACTACTAATTAATCATTCTTTCAACTAAATCTAAAACAATAAATAAATAAATTCTTAGTTCAAGTAAAGACTAACACTCATCCTAAAACTAGAAACACACTAAAAATTTGCATTGCCCTAAAAAAATTGAAGGAAAAAAAACAATTAAGAGCGTGCTTGTTATTTATATATAATCATCATTAATTAACATAATTTATAACAAAAAAAAATAAAGATTATCAAATGGCATCACTTCGTACTGCGCATAAAAATAAATAGAACGTGGATAACAATTTGTTCAGTTCACAAAACTTTCTCAGCAGCCAAACAGAAATTAATATTAATGAAAATAAAATAAAGATAATGAAAATGAAAATGTTAAAAGGAAAATAAAGATTATGAAAATGTTAAAAAGAAAATAAGGATTATTAAATGACATCACGTAGTACTGCATATAAAAAGAAATAGAACGTGGATAACAATTTGTTCAGTTCACGAAAACTTTCTTAGCAGCCAAACAGAAATTAATAACGAAAAGAAAATAAAGATTATTAAAATGTTAAAAAGAATTACTGGAACAAGAAAAGAAGCAAAACAAATCGATGTTCGTAGAAAAGTAAGGAAGAGAATCGGTAAAACGCAAACTTAGAGGTGCGTTTTTATGTGTGTGTGAGGAAGATTTCTTGGATTGGAAGACTCCTTATTGTGACTGGCTCTGTGAGAAAGTGCAAGGGAAAAAGAGGCTGGCAGAGGGGTAATTATGATATTAAGTGGGAAACATGGGCTTTTTCTTTGATTAGTTTTCCCTCTAGGCACAATTTTGAGATGACAGCCCAGTGGGCTATTGAATGGCCCAATGGCAGGTCGAAGTCCATTTATAATTTTTCTTTATAATTTTTTTAGCCTAATGATTTTTTTCATTGAAGTTATTTAGAAGTGATGTAGTATTGATTTTTAAAGTGTGTTTTATTCGGAAATGTATTAAAATAATATTTTTAATTTTTTTTTAAATATTTTTAATATTAGTATATCAAAATAATTCAATAATAATAATAATAATTTTTTGAAGCTAAACAAAAAAAAAATCATTTAAAAAAAAAAACAGAATATAATACCAGGACCAAAATCTCTGTTATAATTCTCCCAATCCAGAAATTGATTCCTCTACTCTGACCATTGAAAGGGAGTTTTCATTGCTGGCCAAGGATCAACGACTACTAGGTGTTTTGCAACTTATGGGAACGCGTTTTGCCTCTAAAATTTAAATATTTTTATTTTTTTACTAAAAATTATTTTTTTTTACTATGTTTTGAATCATTTTAATATGCTAATCTCATAAATTATTTTTAAAAAATAAAAAAATATTATTTTAATGCATTTCAACATAAAAAAATACTTTGAAAAGCAACTGCAACCACGCTCCAAACAAGTAACAAATTCTGGTTCATTGGATGAATAATTGTCACGTAGATCAGAGTAATTATGTAACTAAACTTCGGAAAAATCAGAGTTAATTCTTTTAGATTAGGTACACCTTAGATCTCAGTTTTTACTAGATTAACATAAATTCGTTATGAGATGAGAACAATTCAATAAAAAAAATTCAATATTAAAAGACAAGAGATCAAAGTAATCTTAAAAAAAAACAATTTAATTTAACCAGGATTAAAATATCAAAACTTGCTATCTTGATCTTGAGACCAAAATATCCCTATAAAAAATAAATCAAAACATATTATAAAATTAAATTCTCAACCGACCCAATATTAAATGATAAAATTAAAAAAAAAACTCAAAAAACAACCGTAGTCAATTCGGGTTAACCTGTTAAACACTGTTCCTAGATCATGAGATTGAAATAATCTAATACAAAGCAAATAAAATAAATCATAAAACTTAATTTTTAATTACTCCAATACTAAATGATAAAATTGAGAGAAAAAAATTGAAATAAAAAAAAACTCTAGCCAACCAAATTAACTCGTAAAACCCGCAATTCATATCATAAGAGTAAGATAACCCAATAAAAACTAAATCTAATATTAAAAAATAAAATAAAAAAATATTAATAAAAACAAATATTTTTTTTATAATGCCACACTAAAACATGGAGAGAATTATTATTCATTGCTATAGTAATTTCTCCACCACATGTTTTAGTTAATTGTTAAAAATAATATTTGATACAGAAATTGATAGCCCTGGCCTCAAAATACAGAAAGCGAAAGCCCCACGGACACTAGGATGGACAAGGTTCCTCTGCACCTTCTGTATGGAATGCTTGTACCATGGTTTTCAAATTTTTCATCTCTGTTGCAACAGAGGAGTTGGAGCCGCAGAGAGCTGTTTTTCGAACTCTTTCAATCAGATATGACCATTACTGGCTTTGTTTGAGATGCGTCTGTTGAAGTCTTCTTGGGCTTGCAAGATCAGGTGGTCGTCGTCCCATTCGTCACGATACATATTTGGCCTGGCACGCCAGTTCTTAAGAATTTCATGGGACATTTCAATTCTCCATTCTTCAAAGCATGAACACTGACACTGGGAGGCAAGCCACATGTTGTAGTCATTCTGCAAAAAAGAAAACAAAACATCATGTAAAAAGGCATAGAACACTAGAAATTAATGAAATAAGTTGAAGATCAGCATTTAGCAATACACTGTAGCTACCATACATGAACTGGAAATGCAAGGTTGCTAACTTCATGATCTTGTACACAAATAATGGAGGAAGAGGATTCACATTCAGGGAGCCAGGGGACAGAAGTTTGCAAGGCTAGTGGTTTGCTAATTCATGTTATAGATGAGAACCCACGTTATATTATACTATTAATTAATTTTAATATTATTTAATTTTAATTAAAGATTTTTTTTTTTATCTTGTAGGCTATTATCCTTAAACCAATCGAACTATATTAACAATAATTTTAATTAAAAGGGAGAAAACATTGTACCAAAATAATAATAATAATAAAGAATAGAAAGTTCCAATAAAAGTGGACAACCAAATCAAGTAACATATGATTTTAAATTCAAGCACAAAACAACCAATAGATTTATGTTATTCTACCATTGCCAATAAGTTCAACAACCAAAAAACATATTTATTAGAGAGCAATATAAATTATATTTCAAAACCTCATTTAATAGCTTAAACTTGTAAATTGAAATGATTATTTGATATGGTATCAGATTCTTGTTGACAAAGTGATCACAAATTCATATCTCACCACCTCATTCAAATTTATAAAAATTAAACACAAGGTAATTTAGGTTCGTGCAAGTTTCAAACTTAAAAGGCTTTCACTTGAGGTGTGTGTTAAAAAGTAATATAAATCATATATTAGAATATCACCTAACAACTTAAGTTATTGGGTTGAGATCAAATGTCACCACTCTCATTCCAATTAATAAAAATTAAATACAAGGCAATGTGGACATGTGCAAGTTTCAAACCCAAAAAACTTTCATTTAAAAAAATATGTTAGAAAGTAATATAAATCATATTTTAAGACTCCACCTAACATCTTAAACTTGTAACTTAAGATGGTTCCTTGACAATGTTAACTTGAAAGTTTCCCATTGATGGAAGGCCACTAGACTAAGGTTATATTTGTGTTTCCTTAATTTTTATTTTATTTTTTGTTTAAAATGAAATTTTTATTGTGTTTTTAGATCGTTTTGATGTGCTGATTTTAAAAATAATTTTTAAAAAATAAAAATATTTTATTTTAATGTATTTCTAAGTGAAAAATACTTTGAACCGTCACTACTATCATAATCCCAAATACACTTTAAAGAAGAGGAGGATAAACTTCAACCAGAGATAACATAAGGCTTACTGTAGAATGAGCTAAGTTATGAGTGTGATGCTTAGGTACACCAGAAGCTTCAAGTTCAGAGTAGTAGATCTTAACATCTTCCACCATGTCCTCTTGTGAAGGAAGAGCAATTCGACCTGATAAAACACCAGCAATCCACTTGCTTTGAACTTCGAACGTTGGGAAAGGGAAAGTCTAGCACCAAAATCATAAGCAAAGGATTACTTTCGATAAAAGCTAATAATTTACGATGAAAACAAGGACATATATATATATATATATAAATAGAGCTCAACCCAATAGGGTATCCCGACAAAGGAAAGCCACGGGGCCAAGATTGGAGGGAAAACATGCTTGTACAATGGCCCCACACGATTGTCATCCACAGTCACGATGCCATCAGTTTTCAGAAAAGGGAAGCCATATTTGTACCTTAAACACAACAATAGATGCCATCAGTTTTCAGTGTGGATCTATATGTATATATGTATAAGACAGTTTCTTTCTAACAACACTGAATTGAAGCCAAGTGAAAATTACCCGGTGCAGTGCAGAATAACGTCAGCTAGGATAACACTGCCATCTCGGAAAATGACAGTACCATCTTCACATGCTCTTTCTATCTGCATTATTTTGGGGAAAACAAGGCAGCATGTTAGATCAAGCCATCTGCCAGCAGTAGGGTCAAAACACTTGACAAAACCTCTCATGTCACCACCACCATCCACTCTCAACTTGAAGTGATGCTCATACCGTGGAATGAAGCCATATGTTATCATATCCAGGCTTTTTTTCGTATGTATCATCATCTACAGCCGATCTACGAGCAATGTGAACCTCTTTGGCAAGTCCAGCAATTTCCACGGATATATCAGCAGCGCTCGCAGAAGCTCCTATCAAAATTATGATCTGACAATGGAGGAGCATTGTTTAATAAAAGAGAGCACGACGCAAACAAAGATAACAGACTAACAGGTTAGGCCAAGAAAAGGCGTAAAATGTGACATACATTCACAGACAGGAACAAAAAATTTACACAAAGTTTGCTGAGAGTTGCATCAACAAGAACCAAATACAACAAACCAGTTACATTCAGAATTATTCTTGGAACTTCTGACACCCCCTTGACAATCTAAGCATCCATAACACAAGATTGTACGCCAAATATTTCAAAGTACACAACTTGACTTCCCAAAATTTCACAAGAGATTGCCTTTTACGTACAAACATGTACGTAGATGACTTTTCTAGAAAACTCTCATTGCCTGCAATTATGAAACTCATTCCTTTATGAAAAGCCTACACATCTGATAAGCTTGCAAACAGTATCGATCACACCGATATGCAAGTGTTCACGTTAGATTTTTCCAGCAGAAAATATTGCGCCACAAATACATGAACCAACCAGTGCTTGAAAACACCATAATGTTTAGCCAGTATCATTCTAGAATTAAAATAGATGTATTATGAGATAAAGAGAAGTACAAGATGCCATACATACTTGATCCCTGAAAGGCTCAGGAATACGATAGTTGTGGCTGTGTATCTGCTTCCCCGGCCACAAATTGATGCCTGAAACCATATCAATGGTAGTAACGAATAAGAATTAAGAAGACTAGTAAAGAGTGAAGGCACCCTCACACAAGTAAGAACAGGAAGGCAATAAATAAGTAATCATAGTACACAAAGCGCAATAAAGTACTGCAGAATCATACTACTGCTAAATACCAGGAATTTCAGCGATACGAGGTTGGGTGTAATGTCCAACGCAAACAACAACAGCATCAAAATCCTCATGATCAGCAAAATCATCACCTCTATCATTATCATCAAGTCTCTTCCTTTTTGACTTCACTTTCCATTTCCCACTATCAATCATCTCTACATTCACCACCTCACACCCAAACCTCACCATCTCTTCAATCCCAAATTCCCTGGCATAATCCTGCAAATACATCAACACTTCTCTATGACCCGGAAACCTTCTCGGGTCTCTTCCCTCACCCTCTCGGGTCACAAACGGGTAGTCCATAAAACCCATCGTCTCCCTTGGCAAGTTGGTCCTGAGAGACTCGTAGAGACTTGAGTGAACAACAGGTCGGGTTAGGTCAAGCCCGAGAGGGTCGGGTTCTACACGGGGATCGTACATCCAGAGACCACCAACTTGGTCATCTTTCTCAAAGACCACCACTTTGTGACCCTCTCGGTGGAGCTCACGTGCAGCCACCAGACCGGCGGCTCCTGCCCCGATCACGGCGACGTGGTGGGAGGAGAGCGAATTCGGTGATGCTTGCATTTTCTTTCTCCAGCTCAGGGAAGGGGCACGCCACGCTACAAATCCATAGTTGCATCGCAGCACACTGTTTTGATGCTCCCTCAAAAAAAGTCAACGTCTGAGTGAATAATTGGCTGTCTGCCTGTCCTTTTCAATTTCTTTCCGTCAATGGTGAGCGGAGACGGGAGAACGCAATGAAATATCTGCATATTTATTTGGATAAACTGTAAATTAGTATTACTGTTCTATTAAGAACATTTTCGCTTTATTAGCATGTGTTTTTTTCAAAAAAAAAAAAAAACTTGGCAATTTTTTTATAATCAAAATAGCACGTTTTTTCTCTTTTTATATCTCCTAATTTGTGTTATTTATCTAACAATTTATTTAAAAAACCATGCTTTTAATAGCTACAAGCCTACAAATTTAAAAGTCGTGTTTTTTTATTACAATATATATAAATTATAGTTTATAATTTCCATGGAAGCCACCAGGTCCATGGCTTGTTTATTTCCATTGAAGCCGACGACCCAGTCAAACATTCTTTAGCATGACACAAGGTAGTTATCAGGTCATAAACACTCATGAGATGCGTGCGTGTTCCGATGGGTGGTTGGTTCTAGCGGATGACAGCCAGATTCAGATGATTGCTTTATTTTGATCCCCCTGTCGTGCAAAAATATTTAGAAAAATAAAATGATTTAAAGAGTCACATATGACATTGTCATTCTTAAGTTGCGGCTGTCATTTGAAATTCTCTAAAATTATAAATTTGTTAGACACAAAATTTAATAATAAAGAAAAGAGAAAAAAAAATCGATAATAATATCATCAATATTATTAGAAAGATTTTAATAAAATAAATCTAATAATATCAATAAAAATCATTAACAATTATCATAGTATGTTATACAAGCAATTTAAAAAGACAAGTGAACTCTAATATTTTAGAACAGCTTGTACAATCCATTTTATTTATTGATTATGATATTGTTTAATGTTATTAAATTTATTTTGTGAAGATTTTTCTAATGGTATTGGTAATAACGTAATCAAGGATTCTTTAACATCATTTGTTTTATTTGTTTTTTTTTTCTTTGTTTTCTTTATATTTTGTGAAGAGATAAAATAAAATAGTTCTGAAGTCACACCAAATCTTCAAATACGATATCATTGGTGCCGAAATAAAATAAAATAACATCAAAGGTCACAATCGGGGAAGATAGTGGGTCACAATCAAGACTTTGAGTTCCATCAAGAAGTGTACGAATATAATTTAATGAGATCTGGTAGTGTTTACAATTCTCACAGGCTGTGAAAAGCTCTTGTTGCTAAATGTTGAGGACTCACAGCTAAAGGATTCGGAAGTCGATGCATCTCTTGTCAAAAATATAGGAAATACTAGTCATGTGACCTGTACTATGTAACTGAGGAATAATTGTTTTTAGTAAAAAGAATAAAAATAATTGTGTTTTTAATTTTTTTCATAAAAAACCAAATAATAAATTATACAAATATCTAATTAAATAAGTTGTTAATCTGCGCCTTGTTAAAGGTTATGGTTTTTTTATTAGAAAAAACAGGAGTGCATATTTTTTATCGTTTTTTTAATAAAAAAAAATCATAATTATAAATCAAGAAGTTTATTATGTGCAAGTGCTCATACCGATGAAATTATAGAAAACAAAATGAAAATTTTTCGGTAAAAATAAAATATAGATGAGCTTGATATCCAAAAATAAAATTGTCTAATGCAAATGTATTTTTCTTTGTTACAAAGCTTATATTTTACCACAAAATAAGTTTTTTTATCCCTGAAAATAAAATTAATCTATATAAAGCGCAAAACAAAATCATGGAAGATGAAATTATACCTCACAATCACGTTCAAAATATAATGAAGTTAGAATCTTATGCCCATGTTATCGATTAAATGTGTCGCCGTTTTAATATATCCTCCCATATGTTTTAGTTTTAATATTTAAAAAGTGTTTTTTTCCAGTAAACATCAAATTTTAGACTTCCTAACACGTCAATAATTTTTTTTTAGTTAGGAAAAAAATTTATCTGACCTATGGCATCGGTGAGCTTATTTTTTTTCTAAACTTAAAAAAAATATTAAGAACAAATATGAAGATGGTGGTATGTTGGACTATATATTTTTTAAAAAAAAAAACAAAGCAACTAATTTAATTTAATTTAAAATCAAACTCCCTTTAAAAAAAGAAGCATAAATTTAACAAATATGATGAATTTAAAAATTTGTGATAGCTTGGGTTATTTTCAAAATTAGTAAAAAATAACAGAGCATAATCCCCAAAACAATAAAGGATAAAAAACCAGGCAAATCTTCAAAACTCGGGTTAATCGCTACATCATGGGTGCACAAAAATTATCCATAAGGCAAAAAAATAATCCATATGACACTAGTAAAGAACTCAAAAAAAACTTGAGACAGATCATCAAGCCGATTGGGTTGAAAATTTTCAAATAACTTAGACCAAATTTAAAATGTAAAGAATAGACACCTAATATGATATATATATAACAAAAAAAAATCTCAACAAACCCAGTAGCCAAGTCAGGTCAACAAATCAAACACGTGATCTAGTACATGAAATTGAGATAACCCTATAAATAGAAAGAGAAAAAAATTAACATTTAAAAAAAATGCTTTTAAAAAAATTGAAGTCAACTCAGGTTAATCTTTTTAATCTTTCAAATTCATGACCCGAGTCATGAGACTGGAGTGACATCATTAAAAGCAAACTAAAAAAAAAAAAACATAATTCTTAATCAAACATATTTTGAGGGAAGGAATTGAGAAAGAAAATCAATAAAAAACACAATGCAAAACAAAAACAAATAGCAATTAAAAGAATTAGGACTAAATCCAACATAAAAATTAACCAAAATTAAACTTATAGGGAAAAATTAAATGAAATTAAATGTTTAGGGATGTAATTGAAAAAAAAATTAATTAAAAAAATGATTAAAAAAATAGAAATTAAAAGAATTAGGACTAAATTTGACATAAAAATTAAATAAAAATAAATATTTAGAGATGAAATTGAAAAAAAAAAACAAATCAATCAAAAAAACAATTCAAAACAAAACAAATAGCAATTAAAATAATAAAATGACCAAGGATAAAATTAAAAATAAAATTCAAATAAAAATAATTAATATAATTAAAACAATTACAATTAAAAAAAAGAGATTGAATAAAAATAATTGAAAGGCTAGTAAAGTATAACCTGCATGCCATCCAAAAAAAAAAAAAAATGAAAAAAAAAAATGAATTAATGTCAAATCAGGCCGAACCTAGACGCACTAGATAGGAGAAAAACACCACCCAGAAAGAAAAAAAACACTGATATGTTATACATTAAATAGTAATTTCACTATTATAATCCAAGGCATGTCTATAGTGGTTTTCCCACGGGATTTAGTTTCGGTTAATAAAGGAATCGAAAGTGTTTTTCCTTGAATTACGTGGCAGGATTTTTCACAGTTCAAATATGATTGCCATTATCTTTGTGAAAGACCTGAACTGAAATGAATATGATACTAGAAATGCTGTAAACATTGATGTCTGAAACAAAGGGGTGAACAACAAGCCCCATGAAATCATATGAACACTATACTTTGCTTCTGTAGTTTTACACCTTTTACAGCAGGACAAATCCCACTTTGTTTCATTATTATAAAGGAAATGAATTTGAGGAAATGGGAGAGACTCGTGAGGGTAACAATTCAGAGTATACAGTTGCTGTTCACCATACCTCCTCTTCCCTGTATAAATAAATTGAACTAAAGAAGAATCAAAGAGTATTTTGTAGTTTCTGCACGACTAGTTGCATGACACCAGATGAAAGCTTTGGCACTGAGGCACCACCACAGCCGGCTAATCTTCTTGACCCCTTTGGAATTCATTGGCCGAGGAGGAGGAATGAGATGTTCAAAAAAAAGATCCACGTGAAAACACACATTCAATCTACAGCTTGCAGGCTTCACCCCACCCTGCGTGTTCTGATTGAAGATTATCAATTCAGATATTCGTTATCAACATTGCTGGCCAATTGCCTGATGAGCAAATCCTGGTGCATGCTAGTTTAATTACAGTCCAGTCCACATTCCTCCAGAAGTGGACCGTTGGACTTGGCCAAGAACGGATCGATTCGAACCCACAGAAGCGAAAAGATGGAAGCAAGCAAAATTGACCACACAATGATGATTGTGGGAGTTCTGTTCTGTCGGCCGAGTAAACCTTTCAGGAAAGGATAAAGGTGAACTATCACCCAGAATGCAAAGAAAAGCTTACCAAACAGAGGCCCCCATGACTCATACCCATTATTTATAGCATTCGAGACACCAGCCACGACTCCAACCAGGTTTATTATCAGCAATGTTGTTGGTGGGATGAGCAACGTGGTCCACTTAAATGCATACAGCTCTGAGAACTCATCGTCGTCTCCTCCTTTAGACGTAACAGTGAAGTTCGTATCAACACCAGCTAGAACCTTTAAAAGCCCCTGGAACACTGCAAATAGATGTGCTGATACCCCTCCAATCACCCAAAATTGTTCGTTTCTCCACCATTCATCAATACCAACCCCACTCCATCTCATTTCCAGTATACTTGTTGCGAAAATACAAATGAAAAGAGACAAAAACCACAGGCTGGCAGCATTGCTGAGCTGCAAGTTGAACCAAAAAAAAAAGATTAATAAATAAATCTTGAATAGTTTATACCATATTTTAAGCAGAATTTAAACAAAACCAAATCAATACCTCCGGAGTGATAAATTTCCCAGTAAGCAAGCACACTGCAGGAAGAGTACAGTACGCCAGTAGAGGAATGGATGTCAAAGGATAAACAGTAGCATTTATGTAAGACAGACGCTCCAACCACTTCAAACCCCCTCCATATCCGTACCAAAGAGGACAGTGCCGGCTCAAAAATATCTCAACTGATCCAAGAGCCCATCTAAGGACCTGGTGTAGACGATCAGAAAGATTAATGGGTGCCGAACCTTTAAATGCTGGCCTAGAAGGAATACAGTATATTGATCTCCATCCATGACAGTGCATTTTAAAGCCTGTCAATATATCCTCTGTAACAGAACCATAAATCCACCCTACCTGGAGACGGAAAACAAATTAATGCTGAGCTAAACCTGGCCGTCATAAAGATTATATCGAGTGCAAGGTCTGAATATCCAACAAATAAATCTACACATTCTTTTTACCTCTTTGCCCCATTCTGTTTTATCTTCATAGCCACAGCTAATGACATGGATGGCTTCTTTAAGCAGAGATGCAGGGCTGGCACTTTTCAGCGTGCCACCATCCTCTAGCAGGGTAGACGCTACAAACACAGAAGATTGTCCAAACTTCTTTTCCAATTTCTGCTCAGATGTTACATCAACACTTTCACTTTCAATTCCTGAATTCAAGCTTTTTGAGTTTAGAAGACAAAATTATTGATCCAGCAGGACAATCAGTAAGGACCAGGACCGCAAGCAGAGAAAAGAAGCAAAATGAATCCTCCAACAAAAACTATGTGCTTAAGAAAATCTTGCAGACTATCACATCAAACTTTCTTCAACAAACAAATGAGGAGTCACATAGAACTTAGTTTAAAATCGCCCTGCAAACACTGAACACTTCCTAAAAAATTACATGTCTGAATTGTCCTTTGGTTGCATTCTAGAATCAGCCTTTGCCAACAAGAAACTGGCAATCTTAAAGAAAAAGATCAGCAAAAACATATTGATGTGGGAAATCATAATCTAGCTTCGTTAACATAGGATATCTAGATGCTGTTTTTTAGCTCAATTTTTAAACCTATTAGTAACCATAAACAGTGGAGGATTTTGAAGCTATAATTAGGCCAGGATTTGAAGTGTAAATTAGTTACAAATGTTACCTTCAATTCCCTCTTCAATACCCTCCAAAGCACCCACAGGTTCAAATGTCTTAGAGTTCCTCTTCTTTAACTCGGACTTAGGTTTGTTTGTCTTCTTCTTCTTTTTCCTTCCCGAACAGAAGCATCCACAGCACCACTTAGGCAAGCAGTTGCATGTCCTCGTTGGTGGTTTCTTTGTTTTAGGAGCATCATAACCATAAAGCGCGTGCCTTCTGAAAACACATCCAGTCCCGACATATATAGGTCCTTGAATGCCATCCAAACCTCTCATATTGATCTGTAGTGATGGAGGAATTGTGCATTAGACAGACAAATTTCAGAAGCAATGAACAATCCAGAAGTTCTGATACACGAATGCTTACATCAAAGAATACAGTGTTCCGGTTGGCATATCGATCACTCCTGTCAATGCCATCAAACCTCTGTGGGAACTGGACATAGCACACTCTCTTTCCAAGTAATGGATCCACCATGAAACACATTGCTTCTCTAAGAGCCTTACTGTTATTGATGTAGTGATCACAATCCAAATTCAAAAGATAAGGAGCATTTGTTAGCACGGCAGAGACTCTGACCTGTTTGACAGATGAGCACATGAATTTAAATAAACATCACATCCCGATTAACTTCACATGAACATGTGAAAAATCCAACGTCTTTTCCCTTTTGAGTTACTCACCAAAGCATTCATAGCTCCAGCCTTTTTGTGGTGATTAAATCCAGGTCTCTTTTCTCTGGAAACGTATACCAGACGTGGTAATTCATTTCCATCAGTGTCATGCCCTCCACTTTGGCCAAGGAAAACCTATGAAGCATTGAGAAAAATTGTCTATTCAAGAATGGAATCACTATCAGAAGTGCATTAAATGACGATAGATATTCACATACCTGAATCATTCCAGGGTGATCACGAACATTATTCCCAGGCCATGGAGTACCATCCTGCATTGTCCATCCATCTTCTGGGACCTTATGAGCCTTGGAAACCAAAGCATTGATCCGAACTTTAAACTCTTCATACTCTCTCTGCAATTGGAACAAGTACAAGGGTTACTTTACAAACTGGCCAACAAAGGAGAAAAGGGGAGGGGGAGAGAGAGAGAGAGAGACAAAAGAAAAAACTTTGGTTGAAGCCTAATCACCTTCATTGCTCTTCGTTCCTTGACAAATGAAGCCTGCACCTTATCTTTCAGATAATCTATCTTTTGAGCAAAATAAAACTCCGGTGCCCGAGGTTCAATGCTAAATTTCTTACAGAAAGGGACCCATTTCTTTGCAAATTCAGATGTTTCTGACAATGCCTCAAATGTCAGCATAGCAGCACCATCATCAGAAACGTAACACGAAACCTTGTCAACAGGGTAATCCACTGCAAGAATGGACAGAACCGTGTTTGCGGTCACCAGAGGGGGCTCTTTCAATGGATCAACGGTACTAACATATATGTCAACTGGACAAAGCTGAGAAGCCTGGCCTTCCTTTTCATACCTGACAAACAAGTTACGGCCATAAGTTCAACTAATGTCTCGCCAGTGGTTTAGTTGCAGGAACCAAAAGCAAATGACGGATTTCTTACCTCAGAGACAATCTATCGAGATAAGTTTCCCTGTCAATAGGGAGCCACTTTGGGAATTGATCAAGAATCCATGAAACAGCGAACCAAATCTCACAGATCACAGATATAAGCCATAAAGCAAATGCATCATTCACAGGATGTGTGACTCGATAGTGGAAGAAGAACCCAACAACAACAAGTCGAACAATGATGATCATTCGGTAAGGATTGATTTGGCTGGACGGAAGAGGTGTTTTTCGTGATAGTGGTTGCCTTGCCTCATCCATTCTGATCAACAAGGAATAAATTTTATTTCCATAATCAGTAGTGCTTAAGATAATTGACATTTAATAAGCTAGGAGTAGGAATTTGAGAAGGCAAAGAAAAAGAAGAAACTAAGAGCAATTGCCACTGATATTCTTCTACAGTCTATAATAATTGCCAGCATTTTAGCAAGAAGACTCAAGTTTAAAACACAAAAGAATGCAGAGTTTGTTATTATTTTAAATATAATTAAATTTCCATTAAAAACTAGATTAAAACTCTTAGGATAAAGAGAGACATACAAAAAAAAAATTATGGTTGAGTACTTGAGTCATATAGTGGAATGCAGAAGCTAAGTTAAGAATAACAATCACCAAACCATGCCAACTAATCTGGAACGAAGAAGAATAAAAAAGCTTAGAGACAGTTAATTATGCAAGGAATTATAAATAAGTGAGGCTTCATGTAAGTTGGTGCTAAGGCTTACAATGGGAGATCGGGATCATCACCATCATAGTCCCCGTTTTCACTCTTCATCATCTGCAGATTGTCCTGTTTTTGCTTCCAGCTCTCCATCCTCTCCTTCCATGCAATACTTCCATATCCATAAGCAGCCAAGTCCTTGGAAGGATCCATGGATCTTGGTTGCACTGCAGCAGCCAATTGGCTTTCAATTATAAAAAAAGAAAAGCCAGGATCCCCCAATTTGACTAAACAAGCAATAAACAATCGGCAATGTAGAAATGATTACCAGGAACGGCAGAATCTGAAAAGGGGAGGGGGTGGATCCTTTTTCCACTGCCACCAATAGGAGCCATGTATGAAGGGACCAAAGCATGTTGTTCAGGAGGAATGTCATCAACCTGCAAGTCATGAAGGATCATTTTTTTAGTACAATATTTTTGGAAAACCTTAAGACAGGACAGGAAGCAGAGCTAGGTACCATTTGACCATTAGTAAGGAGAGGGACTTGGGGCAGATCGGGATCATAGTGACGCATAGATTCAGGTCCTCCAAGACCACCATGGTGCTGCATATCGTGTCTGTTGCTATTCCTTCCATCGAAATTGAACTCGTTTTCCAAATCATCAATGCCATCTTCTTCTTCATCCCCATGGACTCTCGCACATCCTTTGAGACGCTTGAATCTAGTCTTGCATTGAGGGCAGACTTGATTTCCTTCTCTACGCTCATACTCGTAACAAGTTCTACAAATGGGGAAGGCACACTCGTTGCAGGCCACAAAAAGCTCCCCGTCCACCGTAAGCCCCACATCATCTCCACATATCTGGCATATTTGCCTGCTCACTCTCTCTAGCGATCTCGGCTGCAACCAAAAATTAACAAGCAAAATGTGGAGTTGAGACAGGATCAATTGAAGGAGAAGAAAAGGAAGATGTAGGGAAAGAGAAATAGCTGCTTACAGCAGATTCTCCATCTCGACGGATAACAACAAGCTCATTTCTATTGTGAGAGCCGGCCACCAAACCTGCACTCACTTCCATTGCGGAATATTCCTCGGTAGCAATCTGTTTTTTTTTTTCCTTTTCTGTTCTTGTTATTTATGATGGGATCGGTGCCAAAAGAAAGGCAGATAAACAACTATTCATCTTGCTTGCTAGCCCTTCTGTTTTCAATTAACAATCAAGCATTTAATTAAAAGCTCAGCCATTAATCAAATCACGATCAAGTCTCCAAATCATTTATCTTTATTTTAATCCATACATATAAATAATTCCATCCACTTCATTTGATTAATTACAAGTCCTCCTCGTACATGCCAAACCACACAAAGGAGCAACAATATCTTAGCTCGAACTAATTCAAAAACATACGTCAGCTTAAAAGCAAAAACCCACATTCAGAAACTGATTAACTTACAAGAACACGTTGAATCATGTCAAGATTTTGATGATCATGTCTTTACTAAAACAGCATAGTTTTAAGCAGTAAGATTTTGAAATTCTGTTTTGCGAAAACTGGAAACTTGGAGGGAAATCAAGGTTTGTCAGCTACCTTTTCTTCTACTTAAAAGAGTACAATTCCCAGTGCTGTATTTAGAGATTCAAAGACAAAGACAAGGCAAGGTAAAGGCGAGGCTAACCTTGTTGGCCCTCTAGCTCCTCTTCATTTTTCAGAAGAGGGGAGATTTAAAAGCAAAGAGACAGCAGTAAAGTGGGAGCTTTCAGAAGAGATGTCGTCGGTAAGGAGATGTGGTTGGTTTTTTTTTGGGTGTAGAAAAGAGTAGGAGTCAGCAACGGTAAACAACCACTTGCAGGGGTGAGAGACAGAGATGTGGTACCATGCAGTACGCTAAAGACATGCACCGACAGTCCCTCTCTAAAGTAAAACTTAGAACATGGCCACTGGTTTGGTTTGGATCTACCTTAAGCTAAACTAAATCATCTTCCTCGTAGAATAAATAGTTCCAAGGAGACTTTTTTCTTTAATCCTGCGATGAACTATTCCTAAAACCACATCAATCAATCATTGGGGTAATTATAGATCAGTCCCTAGTTTATATGCTCATGAACAGGTTAGTTCTTGATCTTCAAATTCTTGCTAATTTCTCCCTATACTTACTTTGGTTTCCCTTCATGAAATTAAATTTATTACGCTTTCTTTTATGTAAAAAAAAAATTCAATTTTTTTATAGAATATGCTCAATGATGATGTCAAAACTAGTTTTAATTGAAATGAAAATTTTCAATATGTTTGAGTCAATTAAAATGCTTTTAATGTAATGATAAAGTCAATAGTTTTTACTTATTTTCTTAACTAATAAAGCAAAATACGGACAAATACGTCTAACAGAGAGAGATATTGAGGAGAAATTAACAAGACTTTAAATGAAAGGGACTTATTTATGACTAATTACATAATTCAGGGACTGGATAAAAAGATTTATATTCCCCGGATCATTTAATCCCCTCCAGCTCACAAGATGGGTCCGCCTGTCTCTCAATAATATCGGAGGAACTGCTATGACATATTTAAACGACAAAATAAATAAATAAATAAATTCACTACGGTCCATCTCATGGCATTTGGTGGCTCGATAGGCTCAGACGACCTAATGCCCTGCCGTGGGTATCTTTAGCCGATCTTATATTATATATTTTTAGTTAGAAAAAAATAAAATAAGAGGTTGGATGGAAACTTAGTTCAAGGGAGAAGAAGCAGCCTCCGGGATCTGTGCTCTCACTGGTGGGCTGACCGAAGAAGACACTTCACTGGTATTTTTTAGGGTAAAATGGTTTGTCTTTTTTCACCTCATTTATCACATTTATCTGTGTTTGGTAGAATGGTAGAATTTTTAATGTCTTGGAGTTTGTGTAGTGAAGAAGGTTTAAAATATTTTTTATTTTAAAAAAATTATTTTTAATATAGTATATTAAAATAATTTGAAAATATCAAAAAAAAATTAAAAATAATAATTAAAATTTGAGGGAACACGTCCTAAACACACAATAAATAGTGTTCGAGCTGCATTTCGATGATTTCTATTTAAAAATATATTAAAATATTATTTTTTTATTTTTATTTTTATATTAACATATCAAAAAAATAAAAAAAATACTAAAAAAATATTAATTTTAAGTTAAAAAAAAATTACTAGTAATATTTAACTCTAAAAATAGGAGTAACCGTTAAGTGTGAGTGTTATATTTTTTTTTTAAAAAAAAGAATCAAAATATATCATCGACGTAGCTTGGTTTTGATTAATTTGGTTAAATTAGTTAAATTATTTTTAAATTTAAATACATAAGCAAGAAAAACAAAACAAAACATTATTATTTTAATAAAAATAATTGATCTGAATAAGCATTCCTTGTGAATAACTTTGTCACACAAATATAAAATTCATCATAACAATTATGTATGATTGTACTTAAATATAATATTAAAGTATCTAATAATCTTTTTTGCGACAATTTGCATTGCAATGGGCTATGTGTATTTTTGTTTATAGAGCCCATATATATTTGGACCTGTTTAGGGCTTTTATCACGCATATGTTATCTATCACTTGGGCTTGGTCTTGGGCTTGGGCTTGGCCCTCTCATCAACGAAACCAATTCACGACTTTGACCACCGAGGGAAAGAGACGAAGAGGTGGGAGAGGAGAGATAGTTCTCTCTCTTGCTGCGTGCAATTTTATGTGCAAGTATCAGACTCAATGCTGCCACGTAATAACATTTTCCACGAAGGAATTATTCGCAAATTTCCTTCTTATCATTTAAATTATTTTTATAGAAAGTGTTATTTTCATGTGAAAAGGTGAAATATAAATTCTAACATTATAATTATAAAATTATGGGTCGTGGGTTTGCCCTAATGTTATTTAGAGTTTTATTTCTTAAAAACAATTAATACGTTATAACATGTTTGGAATCATTTAAATTAAATTAAATTATAAAATTTTAATATAATTTTATGTTTGAAATTTTTTATGGGTTTAGAATTGAATTCTAAATAAAACTCAATCTCTAAAAATGTTATAAAAATAAATTAGATATCAACTTCTTTTATTTACGAATTTTAAAGTGAAGAAATTTAATATTAAAATTAACTCTTCTACAATATTTAATTAGCTTTTTTTTGAATTTTTTTTTTTAAAGAAGTAAGATGAAGGTAATGAAAATAATATAGGAAACATAATAAATTTAATTTAATCTTTTTTAAACATATAAATTTAATTTATTTAATAATTAAATTCGAATCAAAGACAATAATTGACTTTTCTTCTCCAGACGTTGGCACATGGATATATTGATTAAGAAAAAAATAAATAAATCAAAGAATAAGAAAAAAGCACCATTATCCCAAGAAAGTGATGGCTAATTTGAAAACAGCTAAAATAATTATAAGGCTTATGTGGCCCAATAGTTGGGCATGCGACTGTTAATTTGAACAGAAGGCCTGACCCGAGCCCAACTGAATTGTAGTCTAACCATTGGAAGTTAGAGACTTGAATTTGGACCCCGTGGCCTTAGCTAAGGCTTCAATATGAAGCTCAAATCTCATATTTTTTTTTTAATTTTAATTTTAATTTTAATTTCTTATCCACGAATTTCTATTACCTACAGCTTTGTCACTTCCCTTTCCCTTTACTTTATCCTATAAAAATGATGCAAGGATCCACAATAAAGAAATAATAATAAAAAAAAACTTTATAAATGGAAATATTAACTAATAAAACTAAAAAAAATCATTAAATTACATTGAATAGATCAAATTATAGTTGTGAAGCAAATTGCGTTTTAAAAATATTTTTTTGACTTGAAAAATATTTGTTTTTAATATCAACAAATCAAAATTATCATAAATTATTAAAATAATCATAAATTTAATATTTTTTTAAACTAAATGTAATTTTAAAATACAATTAAATATAATTTTAAATATAAAAATAAACGGTGTAGAAAACATAAAAATTATGCTTAAAAATAATAATATTTAAGTGGATGATAAGAAAAAATTAGGAGTTTATAATAGAGTGTGTGTGTGTTATATATATCATGTTATCTAAAAATATCCATCATATTGTTTTTTTTAGATTAGAAGTAATTTTTTTCTAATAGAATTTTATGTAATCCATGTTTAAAAAATTATTTTTTTACTGTTTTTCTAATGCGTGAAACACATAAGGTAAAACCTTAAAAATATATTAAATTATTGTAATGAACAAAAAAAATTTATTCTATTATTTCTTGTTAAATTGTTAATAAGTGCAAATCCAATTTTTTAACCAAGAAAAAAAAGATAAAAAAATAGCGATGCTCCCTGTAGTTCGAGAATTCTAATTGTGTCTACTAAACGATGCCGTTGCTACTTTCTCCTTGGAAATAACACTTTCCTTGACCCCTCCAAAAACCACAAAACCCAGAAATTTACCTTTTCACTTACACTGGAAAAGAGCTTCAATGGCATCCTTGTTGGTCTCCATCAACTTCTCTATGCCTCTCTCCGCCCCTAAATTCTCATTCAGGGTAAAAAATCAGTCATGCCCATCTTTTTAAAGCCAACAATTCTTATGTTTAACTTATTCTTCTTGAGTTTAATTTCATTTTAGTGATGAAAGAATTGGGATTTCATAGTTGAAAGGATCTCCCTTTTGTGACTGTGAATTTTTGTTGCTTATTCTTATGATATCATTGAATAATTAAGTGGGTTTTGTTTTGTTTTCTACTTTGTTTTTTCGAAGAGTGGTTTTTGTCATAAAGGAACGAACTTTATGGTGGAAAACAGTGCTAGAGACAGTATAATGAGGTTGAGGTGCTTATGAATTTGTTGGGTCGTGTTGTTTTTTTTTATTTAGTTGGTGTTTTGGATGTGATTGAGGAAAAATTAAGGGTTGTTATCTTGTAGGATTTGGAGTTTGATCGCCCTTCTGTTTCCTTTAAAGATATGGATAAGTTACCTGAAAATGTAGAGAAAACTATAATCCTGATGGCTCTTTCGAAGGAAACTATGAATGCATATTGTGTGAAAAGAGATGAACCATTGTAGATTACTTCTCATTTTGAAATTTTGAATACAACATTGCAAACCACTGGATGTAAGTATTAGTTCGTTGTTGGAAATGATGAAATAGCTAGCATTGAAAGAGCAAAATTTATGAGAGGGGAGCATGTAGAAAATCTGTTTGGGTACAGTAATCATCCATCTCCAAGAGATTTGAGATTGAAGTTTAGAGAGGAGAAATGTTTTCACATTAGAAGCCAGTTAAAAGATTTGAGATTGAACAACTTTAAGCACAATATTAAGTAAAATTGTAGTTTTGTTACAGAAGCTGATTGGTGGGTTAATTACGAAGTCTGTGCTTGTCATTTGTTTCTAGCTATTGAGTACTGGGCGGCATGAAAATTAATTATCAATTCTCTTATTGAAAACTAACAATTGGGTGAATGAGTTTGCGCTTTGTGATTTTTATGTGATTTTCCTTCCAGGAATTACAACAAAGGAAATCAGCTTTTACTTGACTATCAAGCCAAGCAACAACCAGGACAGGTATCTTAGTTTCACGCCAGCTACCAAAAAGAGTTGAAGAAAGATGATTTATCATTTTCAGTTGATAGTTTAAATCATTTTTGCATGTCATGGTAACACAAACTTCGAAAATAAGTAACTTTTATAACATGATATGTTGATTTCAGTTAGTTAACTATTATAACATGATATGTTGATTTCAATTAGAGGTGCACCATGGAGTGAGGTATGTAAGAGTTTAACTGAGTAAGGAAAACTTCTTGTTAAAATAAAAAAGGAAAGGAAAGAAAAAGGAAAACGGTCATTGGAAATGCTAATAGATAATGCATAAGAAACATTTAGGCCTGCCCTTAACTTGCTCTCTTATATGTCTTCAAATTTTGTTTACAGCAACCAACCGATTGGTCCCTTGCAACTCAATTAGAGAGATACTTTCTGTGAATCAGAGCTTCCGTGGATATCGAACAACACCCACCAACCTTTATTACGAACTTGTTTCTAGTTGTATGCATGTAAGTTCTTATACTCACAAAACAGTAACTGGTTATTGGGTGGGACCAGATATAGATGATGGTTGAGGATTTGTAGAAGCTTTCGTTAATCAAATTTCTTGATTTTTTTAAAATCATGAATGCTCTGAATGGCTCATTACTTAATTCTCTTACTGTAGAATTGATGTTGAATGTGAAATATCAGAAATATCAGAGAATAATGAATTGCTTTTGATAATTAGACCAAAGTACTATAATTATGAAACCGTCCCTTTGCTTTAATGAAAAAAATTTCATTATATATATGAATCTCCTCTGAAATTTTATGATGGTGTGTTGGAATTAGGAGCCATGTACTTCAGCCCAAACCACAAGAAAGAACAAAAGCTTGCTTACACACCTACCAAGATATTCTGTTTTATGTTCTTGATGATGTTGATGGTGGAGATTTTTTATGAAATTCAATTTGAAGTGATTATATCTGTTTGTTTCAGTCAGAGCTATGTTATAACAGCATCATTTTCTTGGTACTAATATTGCAAAAGTTTTGGCATGTTCATGCTGTGGATGGAATACTTGATTTTTGTTTATACCCATTGTCATTGCTGAATGACACTGGTGTATTTTATCTTGCATCAATTTAGTTCCTGGGACCATTGAGGATCAAGGTGAGGATTTTGTTTTCAAACTTGAAATACGAATGCAGCTCTTGAATTTGTGTCGTAGGGCTCGCAACAATTTGCAATAATGCTGCACTTGCTTATGGCAAAGCTGCTGCATTGCACATGGACAACCCATGATCATATTATCCTGTCCTGTAAAATTGGTGCACAAAATGTGGTCCAACGCTTGTTCGGTTTGGTTTAATTCGGATTCACTGTTGCCAAGTGCTTTCCAACAAGCAATGTGGTGCAACCAGGTTGTGAAACTCAATGCCGTGATTCACGGTCGGAGCCCATGGAAGCAGCATTGATTGAAATCATTCTATCATGAATGTCATTACCTAATACTGCATTGACATATAGTTGGTCCCAGAGTCTCGAGGTTATCAAATAATTCATTGTATCAAGAAAACCCTTAATGATGTTATTTGCGTTGGTATAGTTGGCACTTAGAATGTTTTCAAGTTTCATCCTTTGTCTCTCACATTTTCTCATACCATGTATGATTTCTCTCATTTTATTGGGAAACAACTTTAAGTGGGACGTCTGTCCTTTCCTCTCCCTTTTCTATTAAGAACAACTAAGATTCCATCTTTTGTTGAAACAGATGATAGTTGAGAAGTGGTCCCAAAGAATTTAATGAAGCCCTTGGTTGTATACTGAAGCTTGAAACCCTAACTCAATTTCTAACATTAATTTATCAGGGTTCTATCAATCATCTTTTTATGGGGAGATTACCGATCCATTTACTGGTATAGTTAAAAATAAGCATGCTTCAGATTTTGATAGGATTTTCTCGACAAAACACGTTATGTAAAGCCTCAATATTAGTGGTCCCGATTCTAGGGCTATGCAAACTCTGAATCTAGTACATATGTAATCTTTTTTAGCCTTAAGTTGACTAAATAATTATGCATCTGGTAACTTCACTTGTATTCCAGAGGAAGAATAAAAAAACAGGTTACAGCTACTTCTCTTTCAGGAAAGTGCGGTGCATAAATGAGCGAGAGGATTCAAGTACGTATTTACAAGAAGGAAATTCTTTAAAATAATGTTACTGTACATATGACTTGGTCAATCGTCTCCTTTTCTCCCCTCATTCATAGTACATGTAAGTAGAAGGGGAGAGATAAGGGTGCACAACAGGACTGCTCAAAGAGCAAATCTGAACTCAGTAAGAACAACAATGGGAGGTGCAATCATTATTTGCTAATTTCTTGAACTACATCTGGTTAATGCTGGAGAACAATTGAAATGTATACAATCTCCGTTTAGGTTCTTGAATTCCATCTCTAGATGCGGTTTCGGTTCGAAGGTTAATGGAGCTGCCTTATAGGTCGGCATATTGCTTGATTAGCATGCTTTAACATCAGGATTTATGGAATAGATGAACAAATATTAATGAACGCAACAGCTGGTTCTAGCAAGCTGCTGTAGCTGTCTTTTGGTCCGATATTCTTCATGATGAAAATCATCAAGATTGAATTAGATAAAAGGGATCAAGATTACACAGAGATATTCCATTTACAGAATGGCGGAAGCAAAACAAGCGAGAGCTAGCATTAAAGCCAAGCAAAAAATTTCTGCGATCTGCAAATGGCACTTATAGCTAAACTATCAGTCACTGAGCTTACTTCTCCATCTGTTAATGTGCACAAAACTAGTACTGTTTGGTTCAAGGCAGTGCTTGAATTTTTGGCTGGCTTTGTGTCATGTATATGTATAATCATGTATAATCAAGGTATACTAGTAATAAAACCAGTACCGAGTGACATAATACACAAGCTATAAACAAGAACAGCACTGTTCTTCACCCATGCACAACAAACAGATAGATGTGGGTGTGGATGTGTCTGTGAGAGAGTGGGAAAGGAGGAGAACGCTGGACTGATGCTATAAATTAAGAACAAAGAAGAAACATAATTTCATTTTGATTAATGGTAGGAGTTAAAAAGAAAATTAGCTTCCATTATATATTCACTGAAAACAATTTTTTTACTGCAATCTGAAGTACTCACCTTCGTATCTGAAATCAATGAACAGAAAATTAGAGGTGTTCTTACTCAAAAGCAACAAAAAATAGTTTATTATAGTTTGATTAGCCTTATAGTCCTGATTTCTAAAATCTAATTAGATGTACAGTACTTATGAACAAGCCAACTTGTAAATGGTTTGAGTGTATTCAGCAATCACCATCACATGCATCAAGCTAAGAGATTATGTGAAAATTAATACTAGAAGCAAAATCTATGGTAATTAAGTGGAGTATGCCATCTAAAGCATAATATAGCTAAAATTTTACAGATTTTTCTCCTTGAGGAAATAAGAAAGAAACCCTAAACTCATGACAAAGATTAAACATTATACCTCAGAGGAGTTACTCATGAATTCACACAAGAGTGAGTCAAAGCTTTTGCAAGTCAAGAACTTCAACTATTGCATTTTGTCAAGAGATCCAAATCTTTATCAAGCAGGCAAATCTCCAAATTCCTTTATCTTTTTTGTTCATCAGTATCTTCATCTTCTTCTACCTCGTTATCTTCAATATTCATAAAGAAAACTGAGCAATATTTCTCAGGATGGATTTGTGAAAGAGCTGCCGTTGCCCTTATCAAGAATCCTAAATTCTATTCCGTTAGGAGCTTCAATTTGCTGCTGTGGTTGGAAACTTATATGGTTGGATTCTTCAATGTCTTGTTCAGTGCCAGAAGCTTTGTGTTGATTAGCTGATCTCTCCCTTTCAACTTCTCTATATCTATGCAAGTACCTTACTATAGCCTCGGCATAGTCATCAAACCCTAGAGAACCTAGAGCCCAACAGATGTCATCTCCGTTCACTGTCTTGCGATTCTCCTTATGACACTTGTCGGATGCCTCACCGGTTACGAAACTTATAAATTCCGTTGCACATTCTTGCATTGTTTGTTTTGCTTCTTTGGAAATCTTGGCAGTTGGGGGCAGGATTTGCTTCATAATCCGACCCACGTTGGCAATAGGCAACAATTTATCTTGCTCCTCCTCCATTTCTTTTTGGTTTGCTTATGAATTTCTTCTTTTCTTTGCAAACTCTCATGTGTATATAGATGCATAAACACATGTGTATCGCTAAATAAGCACATGGCCATGCATCACATACCATGTGATACACAACATATTGATGCTACATACCCATGTTGTCTTTTTAATATAGTCATATATATTATTAATTCATAGATACGGTTTAAACCAACAAAAATTAAATAATAAATTGTTAATATCATAAAAAATTAAATTAAATTAGAAACATTCTTATAGTCTTTATAGATAATCATTTTTTGAATGAATCACTGATTTTTTTAATCTATTTTTGAATTGAACGGTGAGTCATGTTTCTCGATATCTGTAAATAAATAATTCCATAGTGTTTATAGATAAAATATTATCGAAATAGCCATCATCAAATTATGAATCCATGATTCTCGAGATTTTAAAATTAAATTTAGAATTGATCTCTTTGTTATTATAAAAACTATCATAACCAAAACAACTTACTTTACCAATTGAATCTGAGAAAATATAACATGATACAACTTAAAGGGTTGTCTTCATATACTCTCCAATTATTAAGTAACCTAATTATAATTTTGGAAGAAAAAACAACACGAACAAAAGAAACGAAAACTCTATTCGTTGATCAGCAGCGTCTTCTTTGCCAGCTAAATTTGAGAACATGGCTTGGTGAACATAAACATTATAGTAACCCTAGCTAGCAAATTAACCTAGCAAGTCCCCAAGCTGCAAAGCTTATTTTATGGTCCCCCCCTGTAGAACCTCTATTTTAAACTCCATAAAATCTGCAACCATTTCTGCTTTGCAGTGTCTTAGGATTGTTCATATAATACTATTTTCTACTATCCAAATGAGTGGACTCCGTTTGTGCACGTTTGCATTTTGGGGATTAACCTAAACACAGTACCTAAAAATAGAACTGATTGGAGCCCTAGCTAGTGCCAGGGTCTCTGATTACCTCAAGCTTAGGTTAGTTTTAGGTTTTGTCTCTCTATCTTGCGGCAAAGCATTTGCATTATGAGTATATATGAACAGTTTGGTCGGTCAAATTAGTGGGAATTCAAAGTTTCAGATATTGATTTTTGCAGAACTGAAATTAGGTCTCCAAAGGGACTTCTAAAAATTGAGATTCTTAAATCTCTGGAAGGCTGATCGGCACTGCCAAATCTTGAAATGGGGAGGGATGTTTTTTTCATGGCTAGCTATAGTACTGCCTAAATAATCCAACGATATTGCACATTCTGTTTTCTTAATTAATGGTTAATTTGCACTAAATTAAAATTAAAAAGATGTGCATGGAAAATATAAAAACGTGCTCAGATGAATATATAAAAATAAATCGGTATTTTAGATAATTTCAAAATAAATTTCTATATTTTCAAAGCTAATTTATGTTTTTTGTGAACAAATTAATTAACTCTGATCAAATTTTCTTAATAAATAATTTAATTTGTAGGCATAGTATATATGGAATCGAATCAAGCTCATTTCTTTTTTTTTAGGCATAATGGTACAATAATTGATAAACTATATATATTCAACAGATATTGCACTAATTAATGTAATTAATTAAATCTTTGGACGTGCTTCTTTAATATATAATAAGGTGAAATATTGGTGGGGCATGTAATCTAGATTTTCGGCACGATATATCTTTGAATAAAATCCAGTACGGTCGATTAACAACCGTCCAATTGGATAAATTAATACTTAGTTTCTTTCATATTCTTGTAATCTGATTTGATCATCATCCTTTATCACTAATGCGTTAGACCAAAGTAGTAACATTGGGGTCGTCAGCCATTAATTAATAATCCAATAAATTCTTCAAGTTCATGATCATTCAAACATGCATGTTAACTTTAATCATTATTTCGGCAAACTTTTTAAAATCTTCATAGCTTTGAACATATCTCTTGTTGTATAGGTTTATTTCTCATTATATTAATTTCTCATAAATATAATGGGTAGCTAGTCAACCTTTTAAGCTGATTAAATAGAAATTAACTTAATCTTAATACATGAAAAATAACTTAAGAAAATATTTTTGGGTTCAATCAAGCCTAGACTTATTAATTTGGCTCGAGACTAATCCTTAATTTTTTAGGCAGAAAACATGAAGGTCAGAGCTCTTTCGATAATCATGTTTTTTGAAAGATTGAAATTGTATTCTCACTCTTTCTAGGATAAAGACCACTTTTACCTGGTAATCACTTGATCAATCACTTGTTGGTAACCTAAGAATACATGTCTAACCGTTGAAAGACATTAAAGCAGTATTTAAGAACGCGATTGAAACCGTGTTTTATAAAAAATTAAATTTTTTTTGTTTTCAATTATTTTTTTATATTTTTATATTGTTTTGATGTGCTGATGTAAAAAATAATTTTTAAAAAATAAAAAATATATTATTTTAATAGATTTCAAATGAAAAACACTTTAAATTTAACCGTTAACACATTCTCAAGCCCAAAAAAAATACATAGCGAATGCAGGTGCGCATGCTCTCAACGGCTTAATTTCAATGGTCAACCTATGAGCAGTAACCATTTGAACATAGCCATTGAAGCTAATTAATGGAAAATTTGGTGAATAGTATAGATAGGTACAGCTCTTGTCGAATAAAGACTGCTTTTTGATACGTACTATTTGAGGTTTTGTTCACTTAAATTAAGTTTGGCTCGAGTTGATGACGTGTTACTGGAAGAACACTGGCGGAGTTATAGAAAACTCGTTCGAGGACCCATTTCTAGGGTTTATGACATGTTTAGGGTTTCTCACAAGGGACAAGAGAAATGGATAAACAAATGGTTAGACGCACTAAATATATATCTCACAAACCCTAGCTAGCTAGATCTTTGGAAGTCATCTTTTAGGGACCTGGAATTGAATACCTTTTATGCTGGCCATAAACTTTGCTGAGATTCCTTTCTTTTTTAGCACCTGATTACTCAAATGGGCATCTAATGTGGTCTAGTTTCCTTTGTCTATGCCTTCTTTATAGTTTAAAGAAAGAAACGACTTTTTCACTGATAAAATATTTCTGCTCTCTTGGCGAATCAGGATCCTTTCTTTCATCCTCACTCTCCCGTAAAAGCTCGAGAAAATACCAGTGAACTAAATGCTAGTGGGTAGGAATAATCTTTTTTTATATTTTCCAGAGTTTATTATATTAAATCTCCTATCAAAGTTGAAGGCAAGAACTTGTTTCAGACAGCATTATTCTTTTTGCCCAATTTCTTTCGTTAAAGTTAGCTTGCATATATCCATATCTGCGATTGCATTGATCAAGACAATTCATCCTCGTTAAAATTAGGGTTTGTATGATTTGAACTTCCATGCCTATAGCTAGCTAGCTAGCTAGCCCAGCTCATGCATCTTTTTTTACTTGGAAAATAACTTGGGAGAATATTATCGTCAGTGCCATGCCTTCGATGTGTGGCATGCATGAATTAAATTGTTTTTCTTCCTGTCGTTGATTAAAACTATTTCAGTGAATGGAGAATATGTTGTCACTAATAGGAAATATGAAGCCAACATTGTGTTTGGTATGGTATTTTATTATTTTAGGTTAATTTATAATAATATAATCGGGTTAGCATGGGATCCAATCCTAATATACATTGAGGGTAAACAAAAATTAAATTTAAAATTCATCTAGTTTAACCTACTCAACAAATCAACTCGCAATTCATGGATTCAATCAAAATTTATATTAAATTTTAAAAAAAATAATATTATTCTGATAACTCATGTCAACTAATCTACCTTGTAACTCAAACTTTAAGTTGAGTGGAATAATAAGATTTATTTTTAAATGAGATTAAGATTAGCAAGAGTATCAAGTTATTAGTTTATGCGCAGTGACATTAAATTCTTCAATCAAGTCTTCATAATTATTCTCTCGAGCTAGGGTTTTTTTTTTTTCCTTTCATACATGGAACAATATTTGGACCTCGATCGGCTCATTTCAAATTGTTAAAGGGCTCTTATATTGAAGCTATTTTTTGGACCAAAGACAAGTCGTCGTATAATTATTGAGTGCTCACACATCGAAGCCCGAATGCTGTCTTGAATGCAGAAACCCGTTATGGTAAATAAGCAAGTCGATGGCTTTTCTCTGCTCTTCAACAGAGCAAGAAGTAGTTGGGCCATCAAAGCCCAAAGATCAATTGCTTTAATTATGGGCTTCATGGGACTTTTATATAAATGAGCATTTTTTTTTTTGTTTGGCAAAGAGGAAATGGTTAGATTGCCTCTAAACAAATGCTGTCTGGAAATATTTTCTTTTTATCTTATGATTAAAACTAAGCTTATATTTTAGAGCCAAGAAATCATTATTTTGATAATAATTTTTTTTAACTTCTTCGTTGAGAACAATATTTAAAAAAATCTATGAATTTTGAATGCCATATACACTTTTTTTATTATTATTTATTAACGTAAGTGTTCGGATCAGCTTTTCCGCACCTCGATTAATTCCACGGGTTCTGATTCATGACCATATAAGTCTTCAGTAGCCATCATATTAACAATTACAGGGAACAAACCCTTTAATTTCAAGTCTATATTATTGGACATCTAGTATTATTAGAGAAGAGACTATATTTTTTTGAAGAAACTTATCCTAGGTAGACGTGTAAACTACTTTAAAAATATCCTTAGCGTAATTATTATTATTTTTTTAAAAAAAAGAGCCTAATCTGCCAAATAAAAATAAGATAAAGTCAGCATTATATATATTTACAGATACAGACTTGCTTACGATTTACGATTTCCAAAAGGATTATATAACTTTATTATGATTTTTAAAACTACAAGATTAACCTATTTTCTTTAAGAAAATACAGGGACTGACTTTGCAAAATTCACCAGAGTCGGTCAAATACAAACCTTCGCAGCACGGGCAAACTTATAAAATCAATTTTAATATCTTAATATTCTTATTAATCCAAGTAAATCAAAATCAAAATCAATTTCGGATATTTTTCTTATTTAATATGTAATTTTTTTCTTTTTATTTAACATAACGTGTGTTTTTATTTTTGTATTTTGCATTGGTATAATTAATTAATTTCAAATATTGATTTTGATTATTTGAGATCTAATTATAAATTAATTTACATAGAGAAAATGATGAGATCAAACGATAAATTATTTGATGTGTCTATGCATGCCACCTCAAAAGAATAAATGATCATATTTTAAGGCATGTTGAACAATTATGATCGACTTTAAAGTGAAACACAATCAGTTAAAAACATCGCCGAATCTTTTTTCTTTAGAAGAAAGATCGATGTTATACACTCCATTTCAGTGCATCATTTGAAAACTATGCGTATAAGATTGGTTAATTATTAATTATTATTATTATTATTATTTTTTGTAAAAAACTGTCATTTATTTTCTTAAGGTTGTATGGAGAATCATAGTGATTACTTATGATAATAATTCTTGAAAAACAAACATTAAAAAAGAGAGAAATTGTGGAAAATAGCCATTAAATTAATTTCTTTTTTAAAAAGCAAAAATCCATGTGGAGAATAAGAATGTTGTAATTAATCTTATTCTTTATCAATAAAATGTTAGTTTAGCGGTTAAGACACTGTTATATTCATGCAATGGTGAGAATACAAATTTGATCCCCAAGAAGCGTATTTATTGAAAAGAGCAGCCACGAACTCCGAATGTGACTAGTCTCACCTTTTAAAAGAGTGTGAAGATAACTAGGTAAAAACAAAAAAAAAACTTATTCTTTACTTTGTTTAATTTGACTATTTAGTTTCTTTAACCAACAAATTATATTCTGAATACGTATGCACTAAACTATAATCAATGGAAAAATCCCTATTTTGCATATATATGTGTGTGTATGTGTGTATTATATATGAACTACAGATTAATTATAATATAATTAACATATGACAAAAATTAGTGAAAAAGATTTTAAATAGAAAACATATTTGATAAAAATGACTGAAATCAATATTTTTAAAGAAATAATGCAGTACTTAGACGTTCATATATATCCATGTCTACGTACGTATTACATTTACTTCCTGTAGATCTGCTTGTAATTTATCCATCCTATCAGGCACTCCAGCTCAGTCTCTTATATGATCAAGCCTGGCCTGTCTCGTAAACATCAGTAACAAGATTAAAGTTATCGAAGGTCAGATCATAAGGACTACAAATGATTAGAAAATTTCCCAGAATCACAACTGATCATCAATACATTATTATGATCTATGCTCATGCATGACAGAAAGAGGTAAAGGTCTTGTTTGGATGCCAATTATACACACACACACACACAATGAATGCAAACTAAGAGATTTTTCTTCATTTTTGCTGATCTTCTGCATATTGTTTATATATATAAGCAATGGCTTGCATATAAACATAAACGTATCTACACAATCTATGAGTCAAAAGAATAATTTGAACCAATTAGAAAGATTGTGTAACTAAGAAGATCACCACAAAGTCACAACTTGTAGTAACATTTTATTTTGCAAAACCATATAGTTAGTATCGCGCGAAACATGAGATTAGAAAGACATTGAGTCCAAATGCTAAGAAAATTTAGATGCAAAGATCATGAAATACTCATGAAAACTTCATGGTTTATGATTAAATGACTTGTTCATCCGATTAATAACAATAACATAATCAAATTCAAAGATGAACTCTACTTCAATAAAATCATTTCATGAAGAAAAAAATAGTTCAATAACTTTAATCACAACTAGCAGCTAGCGACTCAGCTTCATTTCTTTAATTCCAACAGGAATTGAGGAAAAAAAACAAGAACCAAGCCTTCATAATTGCTAACAATCCCTCAACATTTCATTTTAGCATATCAGATCACTCACCCTTAACCGGTGAACTAAAATATTTGATTAGCTAGTTAACTTGCTATAAGACCTGCAGATTTGCCGTTTTCCACGGAGTCAGAATTACAATAGATCATAGCAATATCAGGTTCTGGTTCATCCATTTTCCTAATTCAGCAACCAGTAACAGGGAAAAAATCCCTTAACACAAAACTATATAAGAGCAAAAGAGTATTTTGTGTAAGCAGGAGCAAAGCATACCCCACACAAGAATTTTCCAAAACAAGAGTGAAGACTGAGCTGAATGATCTCTCTCCCTGTCCGATTTGGATGTGCTACCCAAGATTACTCCCTCTTCTTCACCAGAAGACAATCTACATCTAGTTCTCACTAAAACCTTGCAAAATCAAGGAGCTTTAGGACTGGAAAATGATAAACGTCCTTAGAATTATATATGGGATTGCTTGTGATCAATCACAAAAAAGGCTATTTTAACTGTTATATGAACTACAAGCTAATTAATTAATCACTTGTTAGTGGTTGATATAGGGAATAAAAAGCCATATATATACAAGGTAGAAATTATCCTCTAAACTTTAATTTTCTATTCAAGCAAATCCAAAATCCAAAGCCTAATTAATCAACATCTAAGATTATATACAGATTTTTCTCCTTCTTCAATGAAAAAAGAACAAAAAAAAAAGTAAGAAAGAAGAACAGATTTAAGTTTACCTCAGAGAGTAGCAACCGGATTCATATAGAAGAAAATTAAAGCCCTTTATTTCATACAGCTAGATATATATGTATTACACCAAATTATGTCACAAGTTATTAAAAAACTCTGATCTCCTCCATATATATGTAATATTGCCTACGTTTTGATCTTCCACACTTCATCTCCATCATAATTAAGAAGTAGGCCTTAGTATTTCTCAAGATTGGTTTCTGAGAGAACTTCCATTTGATCTTCTACTTCATCCCCATCATACGAAGTAGGCCCTAGTATTTCTCAAGATTGGTTTCTGAGAGAACTTCCATTAATTAATTAATTGCAGTAGCTTCTTAAAGAAACCTAAACTCTAATATTGTTGGTTCAGGAATCTGGTCAGTTTGCTGCTGTACTGCTTGGCAACTTGTATGGTTGGATTCTTCATCTTTGTTGACCTTTTCAGTGTCAGTAGCTTTCTTTTGGTCAGCCTTTTCCCTTTCAGCCTCCCTGTATTTGTGCAAATACCTTACTGTAGTGTCAGCATAGTCATCAAACCCTAAAGAACTGAGAGCCCAACAGACATCATCTCCGTTCAAAGCCTTGCGATTCTCCTTTCGACACTTGTTAGAAGCCTCGCTAGTGACAAAGCTTATAAACTCTGTTGCACATTCTTGCATTCTTTGCTTAGCTTCTTTCGAAACCCTTGCTGTTGGTGGCAGGTGCTGCTTCATTACCCGACCCACATTGGCAATAGGCAACAACTGATCTTGCTTATCATCATCCATTTCTGTTTTCAGTCAGAAATATTATTTACTCTTTGTTTTTGCATTCTAGCTACTTATAAATAGACGTGCCAATGAATGCAAGTTTATGTGTAATGCATACACACGCACAAGCATGTATATATGAATGCACACAAGTGTGGCATTCCCCCATCACATGACAATGTGACATAGAGTTTTTATATATATTTTAGAAGTTGTGTCTAATTTATCTTAATTTAAAAAGTTTTTGTGTTTTCAATTTAAATAAATTTTGACGTTATATTTTCAGTGTCAAACTAATTTAAACACATCGAACTTCATGTATCTAAATTACTATTCATTAAAAAAAATCTAAGAAAAAATAAATGCTAACAATTTTTTTTATAAAAAAAACTTTATCATATAGATATATGAAATAGCTTATACATGCAACATATATCCATATCTTAATTTATGTTAAAAATATTTTAAAAAACAACCGCTATCATAATTTCAAACATTTTCTACATTTATATATACATGTATATCATATTATGAGTTACGATTCTCGATACTTTTACATGTGTATTATAATCATAGAGTAAGTATTGCATGTGTCATATAATATAATATAACATACCCTTCATCAAATAACGAGTTACTGTTCTTGATATTTTAAAAAAAGTCAAATTTAAAATTGATTTTGATGAATAAACTAAAGATTATATAACAAAAAAATAAGACAATTTGCTTAAATCACCAACGCAAATATTTCTAAATATAATAATTTGAGTTACATGACAAATTTTATACTCGTTGCATTTATTTACATTTGCCAAATTAGAATCCTAGCAAGCTTGATTCCGAGCTACAAAAAAATAAAATTGTTGTGGGCCCCCCTGGAGTCTATTCCACATGCATATATATATAATATGGAAATTCTGTGTGCTCGCAGTACTGTACAAGAAATGCTTATATAATTCAGTTTCTTCTATGAAAATGAGTGGACTTCGTTTGTGCACGTTTGCCTGTTTAGGGCCCAAGACGAAGAAAATAAAAAAGAAATTTGTTCTAAAAAGCATTAGTGTTTGATTACCTCAAATTGAGGTTAGTTTTTAGGCTTTGGTTATCTATCATGGCAACACAACATTTCCATTATGAGTTTAGACTGTTTCGTTGGTCGAATTGATGTAACATCGAAAGCTTTAGAGCTATGCTAAGTACGACTCAAGTTAGAATTTCCTTTCAAGGGTTATCTATATCCCTACAAAAATAAAAATACAAGTTCTTACTTATTGAAAAGAGTAGCCACGAACCCCGAACAAGACTAGCCTCATCCTTTAAAAGGGTATGAGAATATCCTGGTAAGAACAAAAAAAATCTCGTTATTAAATTTATTCTAATGAATTAATCTTGAATATTGAATTGCTAGTGCCATTGAGTTGATGACAAACCACCAGAGAAACTGGAATAGATCACTCGACTATCTAATCTGGATTTAAAATTAAACCATATAAGAATTGTTCTGATATGATCTAATTGATTTGGACGATCCAAAACAAGTCAGATAACTAATAAAAAATATGGTGTGATTTTAAAAAAAAATTAAGATGATTTTTTTTTAATATTAAGACGATGATGTATTGAATTAATATGGACTTCACAGCTTAACTTGCTAAATTTAATATCCGAGTGGATTCTACTGGATTTAAAAGTTTTGTTATTTTAAACTATTTTCTAATTAATTATATAATAAAAAAAGATATTCATAAAATTAAACTAAAATCAAGTATAGAGTAAATATCAAATATTTATTTAAAAATATGATATCCTCATTTAAAGAATATGGGACAACTTCCATTATGTAATCTATGGTACTGTAGTCTTTCGGTAAATGAATGGGGAATAACATGATGACTGAAAAGAAGGTTGGTAAGAAGGAATGTTTCCAGTGACTATTGGTTTCTCTTGAGAAAAAAACGAAAAGAAAGAAGAAGCTTAGTTCCACAATTATTAGATGTGATGTAAAGTAATATAAAATTATTTTCACTTTTATGTTTTTTTGGTTAAAATATATATATTTTTAATATATATGTTTGGTAAGATGGAAGTCGAGCTAATCCTAGACAAGCATATAGCTACCTAGCTAGCTAGTTAGTTTAGTATGATTCCTTGGATACGTTATTTATGCATAGCCGGAAGCCAAATATTTTTTTTAATATAGAGAATATCAGCTTAAAAAAAAACAAAAAACAAGTTAAATTTTAGCGAACCTTCTAAACCTAGTTCAATTTAAAAAATTATAACTTATTAAATTATGGACCCGAGTTCAACAAAGAAAATTAAATGTCATTTAATTTAATTTTAAATGATGAAATAATTGAAAAAAATTTATTAATAAAAAAATAACAAAACAAAAGTTAGAAAAGAGAGAATAAAAAATAAGACAACATCAATTTAGAAAAAGTGGAAAAAACAGGGCAAACCTCTTAAACTTGGTATAATATTTAAAAGTCACATCCCGTGAAAATTTTTACCCAGATTTAATCAAGAAGAATAATTCTTAACCAATTTAATTTTTAAGGATGAGATCGGTAAAAAATATATTAATAAAAGAACATGCAAAAGCAACAAAAAGAACGGGGATAAAATTTGATAGGAAAAACCCAAGGAAGATGCAATTTAATGAAAAAAATAAAATACATATCAATTAAAAGAACAACAACCAAATTTTAAAGATTAAAAAAATCATAGGGGGTGAAATTGAAAACATCTGTAAAAACCATGCAAATCCAGACAAATATTTTAAACATAGTCAAATCTTAAAAAGCTCGAAACCTATGAAACTCTGGATCCAGGTCCTATCAAGAAGATTACTATAAGCCAATTTAAAAATATAAATTTAAAAAACTTGTCAATGCATAAAAAAAATATAACAAAAAAAGCCTCGAGAGAACCCAACAACTAATCTGGGTCAATAAGTCAAACACGTGACCTATAACATGAAATTGGGATGTCTCTAAAAATAAAAAAGCAAAAAAAAAAAAAACACTGCCACATTTTAAAAAAAATGCTTTAAAAAAAAGACAGAAGTTAACTTGAACTAATCATTCAGATTTATTATCCAGATCATGAGACTGAGGTTACTCCATTAAGGCAAACTTGAAACAATAAAGAAGCAAGATTCTTAATCAAACAAATATTGAGGGATGAAATTGATAAAAAAAAATCAATGCAAAACAAAAAAAAATAAGAATTAAAAGAATTAGAACTGAACTTGATATAAAAATTAAATGAAATTAAATTTCTAGAAAAAAAATCAAATGAAATTAAATGTCCATTAATAAAATGATTAAAATAATAAGAATTAAAAGAATTAAGATCAAACTTTACATAAAAATTAAATGAAAATAAATGCCTAGGTGTGGAATTGGAAAAAAAAAACTAATCAATAAAAAAACTAATGGAAATTAAAAGAATGAGAACCAAATTTGAAAACAAATTAAAAAAATCAAATTATCATGGATGAAATCAAAAATAAAATTCAATTAGAAACAATCAATGTAAATAAGAGAAAAAGACTAAATCAAAAAAAAAAATGAAGGGATTGTATGAATTTTTGCATAGCTAGCATACGATCCGAGAGATGATGAGAATGGAAAGAAATAAAGAAAAGAAAAGAAATTTTAGGCCAAACCACGCCGAAACAACATACACGTGTCATCTATAGTGGAAAAGGATGTCGGGACAAATCAAATGATGTGGCGGCGTCACAGTTACAACCGCCAAAGCTAGCAACACACACTGCCATAAGTCAACAGAGTGGCTGACGCGTGCGAGGCATGCATCAACAGCTTTTTTGTTTTGTAAAAATCAAAAATGTCTTTAGGATTAAATAATATTAACAAACAAAATATGATGAAATTACAATCAAACTCTTGAAGTTAAGGCTAAGAAATTCAAATTATAAGGGTAATGTAGTAGTTCAACTGTTCTATAAAATTTAAAAATACAAAAACACCTTTATCCAGAACACAAACTACTATTCTATATATATATATATATATATATATATATATATATAATATTTTTATTATTTTTCTTTATAGGTATAATTTGTGCATGACCTTGTTTATATAAAGTATTTGATTGTTGAATAATTTATTACGACACGTAAACGGGATAACTAAAGTTTTTGGATTTGTAAAAGTAATTATCAAGATTTAATGTTAAATTATGGTGTTTGATTTTCGTGAGATATTGAGACTTCTATTTTTATATTTGAACAACTTGTTTTTTTTTTTTATATTGTAACCATTTATTTGATTATCATATTATACACCAATACATTTTTAAAATACATAGGTATTTTAGAACTTTGGTTGTTGTTAATAATACAAGTTATATGTTATTTAATAATGTTTTGGCGTGTGTGTGTATATATATATATATTATCTATTATAATTTCTAATTATTTTTAAAGGTGCTTGGCACAACTTCTATTTTTTTTTTAGTTTTTTTAAAAGTGTTTTTAGTTTGAAAATATATTAAATTAATATTTTATATAGTTTTAATGACACTGATGTTAAAAATAAAAAAATTATTTTAATATTTTTTTAAAAACAATTATTTTAAAAAAAAACATTACACTGCAATTTCAAAGATTCTTATGAAGCGTTTGGGAACGCGGTTCAACCCGCGTTCCCAAAAAATTTAAATTTTTTTTTTTACTAAAATTTAATATGATTTATACGTTTTGGATCGTTTTGATGTGCTGATGTCAAAAATAATTTTTAAAAAATAAAAAAAATCATTGACATGTATTTTAACACGAAAAGTTATTTAAAAAGTACCCACAACCACACTGCCAAACACACTATTAGTCGATCACCATCTTAAAGGTTATCTCTACCTTTGTTTTGTCATAATAGTTCTGCCATAGCCTCATAGGACATGCCTCCACTCTTTCTTCCTAAATAAATAGGTACGAATCAATATTCTCACCTTTTTTAGTTCATTTTACGATGACCATATATGGTTGAAAAATTATTCAATATATTAGTATTAATGAACTTGTAGTAAATTATATTTTGCACGTGCTCATTAATTGAGCTTGTATGGTATGGTGGATCTTGTCATCTAGAATATTGGGAAAATCTTGGAATAAAATGCAGCACGGATGATTTAACATCAGTCCACCTAAATAATAGAAAATTTCTTTTTATATTCTTTAACAAAAATAAGATTATTCTCAGATTATTTTATATATAAATCATCACGATTATATCTTAAGAAAATACTTTATATTGATTTAGTATATTTTAAAAAACAAATTTTCTCGAATGCTTGTCTTAAAATTTAAACAAATTATATATTAGCAAGTGTAAAAAATAAAATTTAAACAAATCATTTTGTGAGTAGATACAAATTTTTTTGCTAGAGATGTGCTGATGTTTTCCAGGAAACATATGAACATATAGAATTCAGTGGATTGTTTATAACTAATATATTTTATATCTAGATTGTTTCCAACCTAATAATATATATTTTTAATCTGTTTTACCCTTTTACACAGGAAACAAAAGATGGTAACAATGAAGATCAGAGCAATAAGGGTTGTGTTTGTACGATACTTTGACATCTATTTCATAGCATCCTTCTTGTGCAAGTTTCAATATGAGTGAGTTATAGGGTTAATTTGATAAGTTATCGTGACAGGGATTCGATTCGGAAGGGGACATGCGTCATTGTATCACCACACGAGGCACCTAGCTCCGCTGCTATCCTCGCCTCGAGCAGAGCACCTGAGGAATCAACATTGGTGGAGTATGATTCTAGAGTGAGAGTCCCCGTCCTGAATCTATCGATTGAGTTCGATTCCGTTACCCCTCTTGCTTGGTTGTTTGAAATGGAATCTCGGCGAGCGAGAGCAAGGGCGAGGTTGGGAGAAAAAGCCGAGGATTTTTAGTGCCACGAGCAACATCGGTTGCCATGGAAGACAATCCCGGAGGCCAATAAATTGACAAACATTAATAAAAACACCAAGATAAAAATAAATAATTAGCACAGATACAAAGAATGCAAGTTTTAACTCAAAGCCCTCGAAGTTCAATAACTTAGCTATGGTGATTAAAGATGATGCTGTGGCAGTTATTATCAAGTGTAGTGTGCTTTCACTCTAAAATGCAAGCCGAGCCAGTCACATGAGAAGGCATTGTCAGTAATATGATCGAAGAATGTTTATCAACTGTAGATCATAAGCTTCATACTGCTATCAAATACCTCTTGGAGGTTTCTCTAACAGTGCAGAAAGATAGACCTCGTCCTTTGATTTAGGAGAGATTGCCCACCTGTGTTTCTTGTACCTGAACTGAAGAAACATGTACATATAATCATCCAAGTCCTTCCTGTTGCAAAAGAACCTGTCAATCCATAACAATCCGCCTGGCCTTAAAATCCGATCCCAGTCAAACAAGATGAAATCTATCAACATCAGGTCAATCCAGCCATCCATAAATCCAGTGGTATGAATCAAGTCCATTGTGTTATCGAAGAACGGAAGGCGTTGGTTCAATGTCACATACAAAGGAACCAAACCTCTAAGTGCAATCATCTCGCTGAATGGTGCCCCGAGGTTAAGTGCAGTTGAGACAACTGTGACATTCTGCTCTTTCATCCTGGCAGCAAAAGTTCCTGTTCCAACTCCGAAATCCAGACCGATTCGTATTTCTCCAGGCTTGATTGCCAAAACATCTTTGATCAGAAAATCGACAGGGAGTGAGCTATTAGTGACCCACTTCAGCTTTTCCTTGTCCATTTCGAAACAACCAGTGCATTTTGAATAGCCCCTCTTCGGATTCTTGCTTGATAAGCATTGAAAATTCCTGCATTGGTAAGTGCTCCACCTCACATTTCTATCATCTGGCAGTCTCCACAAAGACTCATTGATGGGGTATGGCTTCTGATAGACCTTGGAGGCCCTTGTCAGGCACCGTCTTCGTGGCAAGGGATCACATCCATTGACCATGAGCTTCTGAGACAAGCTCCAATCATCTTTACAGTAAGATCCAATGTCGTAGTCCATGTACTCTTCCAATTCTTTCTTCATCAAAACACAGGCATGCCCTATCGTGTTATATATCCTCTCTGTCCCGTATATGTTTGTATTCCCGACTCTATTTTCTTTCGGAGTAATGTACTTACGAATCTCCTCAACAACAAAAGTGTTAATCAAAGGCTCCTCCTTCATTGTTGAGTTTCTAATCCCCTCTGCTTGAGGTAGTCGAATCTGCCGAAGAGCAATGTGAGCACCATAAAGAGGCCTAATCACCTCCTGCTCCAAAAACCTCTTGTGCTCCAGTCTTGTCATTGTAGTCTTTCCCAGATCAACCTTGTTCTTCTCCATTTCTTGCACTGTTTTCTCCAGCTTTTCTTGCAATTTATCCATCCTATCAAGCACTTCTCCAACTCGATCGTTCAACGCTCTTATATCAAACCCATCATAAGCATCACCGACATGATAGAAGTGCTGGCATATATCTTCATGGTGAAGGAAAAACCCTGCATTATAGAACTTAAAGAGACTGGCTATGCTTACAACAATAACAAGACCTCCCAACATGATTTGAAGCCATCCCATTATCCTTGCCAGTCTACATTTTGGAGAACATAACCTCCCCATCCTTGATCATACAAGATCTAGCTAGCAACTATGGTCTTGTTTTCACCAAACGCTACTTCTTCCTCTCCTTCCTTTGGATCGGCAACCTATATTTAAAATCTAATTTCTTAGGATCAATTATAGAATCAAAACTAATATATATATATAAAGATTTAGATTTCAAATCTAAAATATTTGCCATCATTTTAGAACATGAAAGATCTCCACTCACCTTAGCTGAAATCAAGTGTTTGACTGGCTATTTAACTTGCTATCTTACCACATTGTCATTTAACAAAGAATGAAAATAACATGGTTTAGTACATTTTCCTTCATATTCTCAGCAACCAAACAGGAAAAAATTAAAATAATCTAAATCAAGAAGCTTAACACCAAACTTTTTAAGAAGTCCTAATAAAAGCAAAGGAAACAGAAATAAGACATACCCAGAAAAGAATTTGCAAGGACAAGAGAGAACACAGAGCTAAATCTCTTTACCTTCAGCAGATATTCAAACCTTCTCTTCCCTCACTGGAGGCAATCTTTCTCTCACTAAAATTTGATTAGCATCTCCAAGTTGAGCTTAAAAATATATCTACGCAATGTAGCTTGAACCGTTACTAAAGGAGCTTTTGAGCTGGAAAATCGTAAAGCTTAAGCATGTAAGAATTCCAAAGTTGCTTGTTAAGCACCTGAGGCTATAAGAAAGCACGAATCTCGTTATCGTCATGAAATTCTAGGGAAGATCAACCTGCATAATTTTATTTCCTTCTACGTAGTTGTATAGTTTAATAATTAATATTATATTTTTATTTATATACGGTCCACAAACGACTAGAACTAATGCTTTGACTATCATGTTTTTGGTTTTCTATTTACATGGCCAGCTCCCATTGCGGCAACTTGATTACAGTTGCATTGTTTTTTCGTGTTCCACTGCCAACTAACTATAGGGATGGCAATATCACAACCAGCCAGGGTCAGACCATGTTTAGGATATGAGTTATTGAGTTGCCGCGTCGATTTCGAGTCAATTATTTTATTAAAAAACTATTATTTTATTTTTTAATAAAAATATTTTACAGTTAATGTGTCCTTGTATATCTAGATCAATATATCAACACATCAAATCAAATAATCATGGTTTGACAAAATAAATATTTAAAATAGTTTAAAATAAAACTCAATTCAAGTTAATTTAATTTTAAATTACTAGGCAGACTCACCAAACTATACATAGTTTAATAATTATTAGTAATGTATGGCGTTGACATGATAAAAAAAAAAAAAAGAGTTTTATCTTAATATTATAACATGTTTGGAAATGTGGTTCGGATTGTTTTTTATTTGGAAATGCATTAAAATAATATTTTTTTTATTTTTTAAAAATTATTTTTAATTTTAGCACATCAAAATGATTTGAAAACACCAAAAAATATAAATTTTAAATAAAAAAAATATAAATTTTAAATTTTTTCAAAAACATTTTTAAAATGGAAAAACAAACAGGATCTAAAAATAGAGATTTGGGAATGGATTTTTACACCACCAATGTCTTCAATTACATAAAAATTTATTTTTTAAAAAAGAAATTTTATAAAGAATAAAAACAAAGATCTAATATGATAAATTGAACAAAACTTATCTAATAACTATAACTCTCTAAAATAATATATTTCTTAAACTCCATTTTACCTTAAAAAAATTAAAGATTCTGTCCCAAAGTTGAAAGTGATTTGGGCTCGACGAGTTTATAAAAGGGACAAGGCCACACACAGCAGGTGGCACCAATGCTGACTTTGTCAGTAGACTAGAATCTAGTTTTAATATCCATAATCGACGCACCGTCGACCAATAAGGCGCTGTTTGGCTTCGTCACTGGTCGCATGTTTATAAAAAAAAACAAAATTAATTTAAAAAACTATAAAAATAATATTTTAATATACTTTCAAATAAAAAAAATAATCACCGTGAAAAACTCAAACACCTGCCAAAGACTCTCTGTCATGGAGCATTGCCATCATACAATATCTTCCAAAGCAGATATGCAAACACGGAAGAAAAAAAAAAAAAATCAATTAGTGATTGATGCCAAATAAATCACAGCAATAGCGTTGCGAGGACAATGTCCAAACAGGGTTTGGTGTCCTGTCCTGCAGTAAATGGCAGCAAAATCTGGTGTGATCTGGTTCGTCCACCGCTGTTCTTCTAAGATATATATCTATGAGTAGCTTTTTGATTAATTGATAATGGTCGATTTAATTGGTTCTGATATAATTAATTAATTTTAAAAAAAATCAGAAAAGTTATAAAATTATAATTTTTATTAATAAAGATTTTTTATAAAAAATTCAGTGATGCCTATATAAAATCAACGATTAACATTGGTGATTGACCGCCTTTTGATAAATAATTAAAGTAAAATGCAACTTTTAATTATAAAAATAAACAAAACACATAAGATAATATTTTTTAAAATGTTTGTTATTGTAATAATGATTTTTTTATAGTATTATTTAAAAAATATATCTAAATAATATAAAAAAAATTAGAGCACGTGGCCAGCCGTGTTCCAAGAAAGCTCGAATTGAATTCTACTTGAGGCAGCAGATATTTCCTTCCCTGGTATTGTTTGCTTGTGTGCAATTGTGAGAGATTTGTTTTTTTGGGCACCCATTTTTGCTCTTGAGTGGGAGCTCGATGAAGAAAACTACAACTTTTGAAGATAAAAATCTTGCTTTACTCTCTCTCCCTTGAAAAAATAATTAAAAAAAAGTTTTACTATGTCCCATCATGAAAGAAAAACAAAAAGTTAAATGGCAAATGGGTTTAAATTGGATTTTTTTTCCTTTTTTTTAATATAAGTGATATTTTCCAACCGGTTTAAACATTTTTGTAATGTAATTAAATTATTTTTTTATATCAAGATGTATTCAGAGAATAAATTTTTAAAAAAATATTAATTTTGAATTTAATAAAGTAAAGAAACGGATCCATTTTTCTCAAGAAAAGAATGATATGGGCTCTCGTAAATTACAGCATCCAAGACTAAATTACTCCTAATTTCCCATCATACAATTCAATTACTATGTTAAACAGAACTATTTCAGTATTATCTCCAAAAAAGAATATATATATATATATATATATATATATATATAGCGATAACACGCAATCGACCCAGTCCCCACGTTATAAATTAATTCAGAGTCAACTCACGTGTAGTCTCTCCTTTTTTTTTTTGTTTTTTTTTTTTTTAAATCATGCTGGCTAGGCTAGGTTTAGTCACACCAAAAAAGAACCAAAATTCCCTTTTTAAATTAAAAATAAAATAAAATAAAATTCACATTTGACAGACTGATGAAACTTTCCAAATTGGACAGCTCAGCAGCCAGCAACATATGCATTGATCAAATTAATGGGTCTTAGGTAAGGTTCATATAAACCCCATGAATCTGACTTGTTGAAGGGGTGGATGCCAAGCTTTTCAAACATAATAATTCGACTAAAATAAGGACATTTTTTCCGTTTAATATATATTTTAAATAATCAATATTCATGAGATTTTGATTGTATTAAATATTCATAAGCAATTTATTATTTATTATTTTTTCATACTAGATACATTAAAAAACAATTATTAACAATTTTATACAAACCTATTATGATGTAACTTAAATATCATGTTAAGCTTTCTTGACAATCCAAAAAATTTTGGAAAAAAAAAACAAAAAGGGCTAGGGGCTTGGACCAAAGTGATGGGCCCACACACATGTCCTTTAATTTTCTTTGCTCAAGCTCGGATAATATATTATCCACCCTTTTATTTCTTAAAAAATAAAGCAAGCGATACGTCATTTGTTTGTCCTGGTTTTGGCCATCGAAGAGATTGCTAGAAAAATGAGCTGGAATTTTTTGGACCTAAAAAGTTTTTTTCAATTTATTTTCACCTAGAAACAACTAATGAACATTCTTCAAACCTTAATAAAGTAATTTATTAATTTAAAACACTCCTAAATCGATTCGATAAAAACAAAATAAAACAAAAATCCAATCTTAATCCACTTTATCGAGCAATATGGAAGCTTAAAAATACATTAATGACACCCCTCTCATTAAGAGAAATATATTGCCATCAAATTTATCTTTTTTTTTCTCATAAAATCTAGGCAACCGATCTTTTCTCACTTATCTATTATTTTTTAGTGATTTTTTTTCTCATATCTCAAATTCAAGGATTAAAATATAAATAAAATAAAGTTTTGAATCAAAATATAAAAAATTTAAAATAAAAGGACCAAAATGAAATTAAGAAAATTATGTATGGAAAATTTGTTAGAAATGCACATGATGAATAATAGTAAAATAAAAAAACTCCATGTTTTTGCCTCATTGTCAATTGCAGTCCTAAATTTTTATTTTTTCTCAAGAAATAAAACCAAGTTTTTTTTATGCAAAATTAAGCATCAACTAATTATTGAAGTGTTTTTTTTTTTTCATGACAACTCTATAAGAAAACAAATTAAAACAAATTACTAGTCCAATTATCAGCCAATACAATGTAAAATGATAAAATTAAAAATAAAATGATAATCTAAATAAAATAGAAATTAAAAGATAAATTAAAAGCATAACATTGTTCTAATTCACAATAATTTATAATAACATATATAATTTTTTTTTGTCTTTTTTTTATATTTTCTTGTAATGGTAATGTAATTAAAATGTCAAATTTAAAGAGAACAAATCTCTCCCATAAAAATTATGTTTTTCACTAATTTAGCTAATTTAACAGTTGCTTATTTAAAATTATTTAAATCTTATAATTCTAAGATGTGTGTCATATATATGAGCAGTCGCATGTCATAGGCTCATAAACTATTGTCTGTCTGAAATATGCTAAAGGTTAATTTCTTTAGAATTAATTACAACGTAAATAACCTATCTTTAACTAAATTTGAAAGTCACTATAACTATAATTAAGGTATATTTAATTGCATGTTTTTGACTCCATAATACCACCTATAATATTATAAAAAAGAAAAAGCCACTTGATAATTAATCACACAATTTCACTCCTCATTATTTAGCTTAAGTTGAATGAAGCTTTGGATAAGATTATAACTGATTTTTTTTTAAATATATATATATATATATACAATAAGTAAAGCTTATAACAATCTTTATTTGATACTTGAAGTCTTTCATTAAGCAGGCAATTTTCATTTCAAAAATATAATTAATAAATATATATTATTTATTTATAGGAATTTTTTTTTATTATTAAGAAGGGCTTTAGATCATTGCTCAAATAATATTAATTTGAAGTAAAAAAAATAAAAAATTTTAATTTTTTTAAAATATTTTTGAAATACAAAAACAAACAGTTTGATCAACTATGATTCGAGTAAAAAATAAGATTTATCACAAAGATATCAATTCGAAAATAACTAGTTAGCTTAGAATCATTTGATCGATAATTAAAAATGATCCAAAATCTTTATAACACATTAAAATAAAAATAAAAATGCAAGAAAAAATTAGATACTTAATAAATTAGATAGGTGGTTAAAAAGGTTTATTTTATTTTTTAATATTTAAATATTGAGATTGGTATTAAAAAGAATATTAAATTTTCTCTTCTTTAAGACATAAAATGATTCGAATATATCCTTATCATAAAAAAAAAAAAAGACAATAGATCTATTAGAAAAAGGGAAGAAAAAGGAATTGATGACCGAAGGTTTGCTTGATGCAAAATATTTATCGTGTGCCATTAAGTCTTTTCTTTAATCGCTCTCCCTTTATTTAATGCTGCTAAAGCCAAAAAAAATAAAAACTTGTTAGAGAACGCAACACTATTTTCTCTCCTCCCTCTCGACCCCTTCTCCATTCCCATACCATGACGAACTACTTGCTTCTCCTCTCTCTCTCTTGATTCTTCCCTAAAGAACAACAACCCTTTAAAGCAAAAGCCACCACCATCAACAAGGTAAGGCACCCTCTCTCTTCTCTTCTTTCCTTTTCTCTTTTTGGTACTTTTTTTTTGTTTTATTTTGATGTCATTAGTTAAATCATATAGAGCATATATAACATGATAACCCTTTTGTCCAGGTTGTGCATTTCACGCTAGGATTTGACATTCCAGGCAGTTCCATGGAGGTTAGTTAGCACTGTCATTAAGAAACTTTGCTATTTACTTGGTTTGCTTTTTGCGTGGATAAATGGTCTTTTTTTAATGTTAATGTGGTGTATCTTTATGTGCTGTTGTTGATTTGCTTTGCGTTGATACAAGTTAAATGTTTGTGGGATCACATTAGAATTGTGTGCATAGAGTTTGAAGTTGTCGAGCTTTACTGTTATGAGGTTTTTTGATATGGGTTTGGAGACTTTGAGATGAGAAGCTGCTTTGGTTTCTTGGATTATTTGTTACTGTTTCTTGTTGATTCCTCTTTCGGTTTGGAGATGTCTAGTTAGTTCTTGATGTTGTCGAACCCATAATTTATCCGAAAAGATTTGCTGAATGTTTATGAAAAATGATCTGTTGATGCTCAATTTCATCTGGGTTGGTGACATTGAAGTCATCTTCTTTGTCTATGTTTGGTACATTTGGTATGTGTATTTTGCTAGTGATCGGATGAGCAAGTGCTTGTTTTGGACGAACCATGTTAATAGATTGCGGCATTGAACTTGTTGGCTGGGTGAGAGGAGAAATTTTGATTTCTTGTACGTGAAAGATGAGCATTGTCCGTCTGTTAACAATCTGGTTTGTGGTTTTATCGAGAGATGAAAGTGCTTTTGTTTTGTTATATTAGTGGTGGTTATAGATCGAGTATTTCCTTTAATTGACATGAAACATGGGATTCCTTTCTTTTAGGTTTTACATTCTGAGTCGGGAATTGCTAGTTGATGAGAAATACTTTTTTCCCCAAGCGGATTCGAATGCTTGATGAATTCTTTTTGTTTGTTAACATTTAGCTGGTTCAAATGTAAAATCCGGGACTTATAATTAAGGCGATCCTGATGCGTTGCTCTGCAATAAATTTGTAGCCAATGTTGGCATTTTTGTCTACATTAGCATGCACATGTGTGGACATGCAATCTCTTAAACAGTGTCTGGGTTTGTGTTGTTGGATATCCATCTCCAATGCTTTCACAACCATGGGTGCATCCTTATAGATGAAGGTGCTGGTGAGCCCCCTTCAAGCAAAAATGCAGGTTACCTAAAGAGGAAGACCGCAAGTGCTTGCCATTCCTTGACTGCTGATGGCAACCATTTTCTATGACATGTCAGCTTATATCAATTGTTTTTCTACAGTCTGCATATACAATGAATAGAAGTCCCAATTTTATTTTTAATTTAAATATCACAAAACTTCTTCTGAATGTGCACTTGAATCTGTGCTCTATGTCCTTTTTTCTTTTTTAGTTTATTGCTCTTTAGTTTCTTAGTCCCTACCATTTTTGCAGATAGAATCAAATCAACTGGATCACGATTGCAATTCCACTGAAGAATCATCTGTTATGCAGATAGTTCCTCCAAGATCTCCTGAGATAAGTGGTGTGTGTGGGCATCCGATAGAGAACCCTCGAGTTGGTGATGAGTATCAGGCAGAGGTTCCATCCATGATATCGCAATCAAAGCATCTGCAGCTTCTAACAATTCCTTCTGGTTCAGATGGAATATTTGAGGCTTCCCATTCCTTTCTAATAGGTTTACCTGTCCCAGTTATGTGGGTGGATAATAATAAGGTAAACAATGGAGAGGATAGAGGGTGTGGATCTCTGAGCCACCCTGGGGATGCAGTTCTTACAGATGAGTCCAGCAAATCTAGAAAAAGCAAAAAGCATTGTACTATGAAGAAGGAAGATTCAGAGCTCAATGCTGAATTATTGGATGATGGAAAGGAATTGAAACCAGCAACCTTTCAATCGAATGTGTCAGGTGAAGATAACTTAGATCAGCCGTGTAAAAGAGAAAGCTATATCCCTCTTCCTGGTTTACTGCATAACCCTTGGAAAGATGCTGATGTAGATGGTTTTATTCTTGGTTTATATATATTTGGAAAAAATCTTGTCCAGATAAAGAGATTCATAGACAAGGAGATGGGGGAAATACTGTCATTTTATTATGGGAAATTTTACAAGTCTGATGCATATCGTAGATGGTCAGATACCCGAAAGACAAAAAGAAAGAAATGTGTATGTGGACATAGAATTTTTACAGGGTGGAGGCAACAGGAACTGTTCTCTCGTCTGGATCCGCATGTCCCAGTGCATTTTCGAAATACTTTCCAAGAGGTACGTCACAGGTCACTGCTATTAATGCTGGATGTGATTTTTTTCTCCATTATTAAAATTCTTTTCTCTCTGACTACATTTATACATCTGGTTAGATATCTATAAATGAAAAGCAGGAACATTTAGCTGAAGCTACAGACCTAGAGTTGGCCAGAAATTTAGAATTTCTTCCTGCTAAATAGCAAAGTGGTTAAAAGTAGTTTCAAGATGGTCTTTTTAATTGTTTCTAGTCATACTTCAAACCTTATTGAAGTTAAAAAGTTCTTCCAGTTCCTTAAGGATAGCCGGCGTGAACTCATTTTTTGACATATTAAAATGTTATAAAAAACCCATGCTGTGAAGCCTCATATATGGAGTTCAACTCCTCTAAGGTTTTTCCTCCTGATGTTTTTGCGAACACAAGGGATATTACCTTCTCTAACTGGCTTATACTTAGGAAAGAATTCCATGACGGGATGATCAAACACATTGAGTTGATTTTCCATTACAACTATCTAGCATTGCCTCTCCTTTTAATAACTCGTGGCTTAGAGCTAGACATTTGTATTCTCTTTTTCTTAAGACTAGAAGTTCTTAAAACTTGCATTGTGAATTTCATGCTTAATCATCTTCTTGCATAACTGATACATTCCTTGGTCTCTATTTTTTATTTCCGCATAAGAAAATATTAGAAACTTCATAAGGGATGGAGTGTGTTCTGGTTACCATTTTCCAGCTGTGGGAACTCATCTAGATTTACTTTCTAGTTTTTGACAGAAAATTGTTGTGTCATTGCTGTTTTATGTGTTTTCTGTTATCAGGTCTCTTTGGAATTTACAAAGGGTAAAATTTCACTAGAAGATTATGTATTCAATTTAAAGGCCATTGTTGGCATCCAAGTTTTTGTAGAAGCTGTTGGTATTGGTAAGGGGAAAGATGATCTCACAGGTCTTGCCATGGAACCTGTAAAGGGCAATCCATTGTTTCCTGATTGTCCAGTAGGCAAAGATTGCTCCTCCCTTACAGCCAGTGACATAATCAAGCTTTTGACTGGGGGCTTTCGTTTGAGCAAAGGTCGTTGCAATGACATTTTTTGGGAAGCTGTTTGGCCCCGTTTGCTGGCAAGAGGGTGGCACTCTGAACAACCGAAGAATCAGGGTTATGTTGATACCAGTCACTCTCTTGTTTTTCTCATTCCTGGCATTAAGAAGTTCTCAAGAAGGAAACTTGTGAAAGGTAATCACTACTTTGACTCTGTCAGTGATGTTTTGAGCAAAGTTGCATCAGAACCAACACTTATTGAGCTTGAAGCTGAAGAAACTAGAGGCAGCATCTGCAATGAGGAGGATGGCTGGGATATAGGAGTACCGTCAAGCCTGGATGATCAATCCATTTGTCAGCCCCGTCATTATCTTAAACCTCAGGTTTCTAAACGCAATCTGAACCATGTGAAGTTCACTGTTGTGGATTCTAGTTTGGGTGGAGGGAAAAAATTATCCAAGGTGAAAGAAATGAGATATTCATTAGATGATTTGAAAGTTATGTCCTTGTTCACCACTCTTTCAAGTAGAACTCCGAGGATTTTTTCAGAGAGCTCACCGGATAAAAATGATCTGGATGCTCTTGGTATGTCATTGGATGGTGAAAAGAAAATGAATAACGTAGACTGCAATGAGGGTAGTACATCTCATGCATGCAGCTCAAACTCTACAAAGTTCACCATTGTGGATACCAGTTTGGTCCATGGAGGAATATCAGTAAGGCCAAGAGAACTAAGATGTTTACCAGTTGAGTATGGCCCTGCTTCTGAAATGACCAATTCAACTGAGAATGAAGCGGATTCCTCTGACAATTCACCGGTTCAGCATGCACCAGATGCAGCAAATAGATCCGACCATAGAAAGGGTATAATTGACAGGAGCATCCATGACAAAAGCTCTGAATTGAAAGGACACCGGTCAAGGGGAACTTTAAAGCACCAATCAAGTCGAAGAGCAAAATCCAGACAGTCAAATAACTTAGTCCCTCTGGTGAAACGACGGAGACTAACTGCTTGTTCCGATACAGAGATAAGCAATGTCATTGAGAATTTCTCTGGAGGCATTCGGTCAAAACAAGTGGGAATTTGTTGTGCTTTGAAAGCACCAAGTGCTGGTGGTAATGCCTTTAAAGCCCGTGGTCACCGAAAGAAGTTGTCATCAACTAAACCCTCGGTAAGAGGTGGTCCAGAAGAGGCGAATGGTGGAGGGATGTTGAGTGCAAATTGTTTTGGTATGAGAAAGTCTCGTAGAGAAAATGTGGAACATCAATCCCCGCTTTTGATTGATCTGAATCTACCTCAAATTGCTTTAGCCTCTGATAATGGGGATGTGGTGCCGATGGAGGTGGAAAACATCCAAAGAATAAATGCCAATGATACAAGTTTTCCATCTCCATTGGATAATCCTAACGCCGACGCATTGAGCACCTCTGTTGATCTTGCTTCTGCAGCAGAGGAACCTGATATGAACTCCAGAAGACACAGCACAAGAAGCCGACCAATGACCATTAAAGCATTGGCAGCTCTTGAATATGGGTTCTTGGAAGTGAAGAAGACGCCAAAGTGCACTGGAGTTCGTACACACAAGAAATCCCATTTTAAAGTCCTATCTCAGGTCCCACAACAAAGTCAAAGTAAAATAAAGTCATGCAATGTCGGCATTGGTACTGGGGATCCGAATGAAGAAAGGGATGCTAGTGGAGCCTTCATTGTTGAATGAGAATTCCTGAAAGGATGGAAGTTATATTCTCTCACATACGTACCTACAGGTCAAATACCTTACAGCACCATCTCATTACAAATCATTCTGCACCACCACCACAATCCATTACTAAGTTTTACCAAGAATAGGATTGAAGTTTAATTAGTCTATATGTTTTGTGATTTTGAGCTCAAGCATTTCTGAGGTTTTTAACGGTGCTTTAACATGGCTATACCATACGTTTAATCAGTTTCACAGTAAAGAATTATTGAGAGGGCAACAAAAGCACGTGTTGTAGATTCTTTCAATCAATTATTTCGTAACTATATAAGGTGCAGAGAGAAAGACATTGTTAACGTGATGACCCACTTCCTGTCTCGAAGTCACATTTCTTGTGACAATCCGAAAGGGGATAACAGGGTTGCAGCCAAAGAAGACATGTCTTCAATCTTGTTTTGCATGATTGTTGTTTTTTGAAAAACAGCAGTACATGTGGACAAATATAGTCAGCATCACTTATTACTCTGACTTCTCAGCATTGAGCTGCAGTACTACAAGCTACTGTTTCAATAGGAAGCCTATTATTCTTGTGTTCTCACCTTTTGCTATCCAATAATAGAATCTTTGTGAGCTTAGGATTAGTTTCGCCTAGCGATGAAAATCTCGCAGGATAAGAACTAAAACATATCCTTTATTAACATGATCTTAGGCTTATCTTTCGTGTCAGACTGTATTTTTGTGAGTTGTTGTATGATGAGATTCTGGTTTGCGAATTCTTCAAAAATATATCGATTCCTTCTATAGTAAAAAATATTTCTCTTCGCTTATGGACATAGGTATAACCGAACCATGCAAAATCGTAGTGTTACTTCAATTTTTTTACTCCTGTAATGTTCTCTGCATTCATGTGTTTGATCACAAATATTGCTCGAGGATGTAGGTGGTAGAAAATGATGGCCTTTTTCTCACCTACAAAGAGAGGCTCGCATCCTATAGAGCTTTTAGGGGAGAAGATGAATGCTTACTCTGGTAATTGCCATTGAAAAATGATGGGTTGCCATTGACAATTGATCGATTACATCTACTTCACGGTGGCTAGTTGATAACAAAATCATTTCTCCTGTCACGGAGAAAGATGATCGTCTGAGTACATTGCTACTACCCTTTTATTTCTTTGCCATGAAACTCGTTGTTTCATTTTTTGCCTCATCCTCGTGTCTTCGTGGATCACCACTAAGATGAACAAGACAAAATATATATATTTCTCTTTAAATGGATATCTTGAAACAACAAGATAAAGATATTGTTTGCCCTAGGAAAATAAATTTATTCTAAAAATAAATTTGTTTTATATCTTTTTTTTTCCTATTTTCGGGCTCCCAAAAGAAAAGGTTGTTTATCTTTACTTATTGGGTACCGTGCTTCTTTATTTTGAAAAAGAAAGTATATAGGCAAATCACTATGACCCCAATTTTGGTTTTGAAATTTTATGGACACTTGAGAGATCTTTGTGATTTCCTTTTTCATTGTCATTTCATATCAAAATTCAGGACAGATCTTACTTTTCTTTCCATGTTCAACATTTCCACGAAATTTCAGCGAGTTATAAAGGAGAGGAGTGCTAAAAGGGTGTTGAACTCTCTCTTTTACTACTGCTAGTGCTCGCTACACCATAACAAGGTGGATGCCATACAAGAGTTTAGATCCAGCGGATTGCGCGACAAATCTTTTTTTTTTCAATATTAATAAATCCCCAATATTAAAAATAAGAACTTAATGTTGATTGACGTGTGTGTGTTTATATATATTTCATTAGAAGGTTGCATCACACTCCATGGCAATTTCTTAGCTCTTTTTGTGCAAGGGATTTCCAAGTGAGAGAGGAAGTGTGCGAGTGACATTGATGGACCTACTTGTATAATTCTTTTTCTATATTAATGTATATAATTAGATCAGTTTATGTATATTTTATGAAGTTTTATGTATATTTCGATTATTTTTATAAATTATAAAGTTTTGTGTATATTTTGATTAATTTTATAAACCATAAAGTATAAACAATAAAAAGATGATCATTGAAAGAAACTTGAATAATTCTTGAACTCATGCGAGTTGATTATTGCTATCATGATGGATTCTTTAAAGCATATTGACTTTTAGTACCATTATTTTTTGAAATTGAAAGTGCCCGTTCTACGAGCATCGCTTTGTGAAACAATAGAATCTAGGGCCTTGCTTGAAACTTGCCTTTCCACTTATCAACTTGAAATCAGTCGAGGCCGACCTTAAAGCTCCCAGGTAAAGTGAAAGCTCACCAAACTTTTCAGCAAGTGTGTGTGTGTGTATATATATATATCCTATTTATTTCCCTAGGTAAAAACCAGTTTTCTTGTTGTTTTAATTAATGATATCAAAAATTAAAAAATATATATTTTAATATGTTTTTAATGGTTATAATATAAGGATATGTGAATCATTTAATGAGACATGTCATTTCTCAGGAAGTATATATTAATCCTGTTTATTTCCGTAGATCATTTGGTCAATTCGTTTTGATATTTAGAAGAAAGCTCTAAGCAATGGTTAAAATAGAGAGGGGGAAATGCATAATATCAAGCTATGTGAATAATTTAATGAAAATTGTCACCTCAATCATTTAGGGACAAGAATGCATGCCTTGGTACGGACGATGTATTCGAATTAATCGTGTTTCTACAATTATGGAGGCAGGCTTTTCTTCTAGTGATTATTTCTTGTCATAAAGAAACCACGAGAAAAATAAATAATTTAAATTCCATGTCACACTTAAATGGAAAGTTAATTATGAAATATGAGCCATTTCCACTATTTAGAAGCGTTCAAAAAAAAAAAAAAGCTAATATGTAATACTTGTATTATCTAACTTAATCTACTCCGTTAAAATTAAATAATATACATATTATAGATGATGGTAGGTCGAAAAAATCTAATAAATATATATCACGAGTTGAGTGTAGATTGAGATTTTTAAAACGCGTTCAACATGACCCAACTTGTATAACTAACTCGAGTTTCTTGGTATAAATAATATTTTTCCTTCTCCTTTTCTATTTTTTTTTCCTTTCTTGCCTTCACATTTATAGCCAAGTCTCATTCTCTTAATCTTTTTCCCTTCTCTCTATTCTATAATTTCACATAAATTATAATTGTTTATTTTAAAATTTGATACGATGATGTGACAATACATTTTACAATTCTAATATATTTTTTTGTTTGGTAATTTCAAAAATCCATATTAATTTTTTATTTTCTTATTCAAATCACAAACTCAAAAGCACTTTATAATCTATCTATGTTAATCTATTTTTTGTATCATATTATACTCTAACTGCTTGCTAAAATGTTCGGCTATGATTTTTATTTTGTTTTTATATAGAAATTATAATAGTTTTTATGTTAGTCATATCTAGTTTCAAAAGTCGTAATCTGGTATTCTTTTTAGGATCGTCAAAGAATAAGATAATTAATATACACAACTCGTTGATATATGTAATATTCATAAAAATCCCAACCCGATATATTCAATTCATATGAATCCAAAATAAAAATCAAATCAATTAGATTTATATCTTATAAAATATAAAAAATTATAATGGATATAATTATAGGTGAAAACTCGACCTACTTTATCTGATTTTAAAGTCTATCCTCCTCTGTTTTTATGGAAAAAAATTATAAATATGCAATTTTTAATTATAAATATGCAATTCTTTTTCAAACTTAGATCCTATCATGATAAAGAACAAACAAAAAAAAACAAAAAGTTCAACCTTAGAATGATTGTAGGAGAAAAAAATTGTACTCTCCCTCGTTGAAATTGGTGTCGAACATTTCTGTTCCATATGCATCGCTGTGTCTTGATGCATTGCATGCTTTAATAATCTCATAAGATCGTTATAAATATTTGAGATTGGAGTGTATATACGTACACATATACACACACGTACACACGCATGTATGCATGTACGTATATAATCTAGCTAGTGTCTGTAAACATATAGGGCTTAATTCTTACCCTCTCGATAAATTATTCCACCAAGAGCCATGATTAATTAATCCATTAAAGCAAAAGCTTCTTTATGTGTGATGATGAAGATGTATCTTTTTCTTTAGGGGCTAAAAATGATTGAACCTTTTACTTAAGTAATCGAAGTTGATCTTCATTGTCGTGTCCTTCGATTTATATGCAAACCCATGTGACTCAGACGGAGAGACACTCCACCAAACTAGAGTTTTTAAATTTGATCTAGTTGTAGATCTGGTTTGAAACCCTGGTTATTGATTTTACCAGGTTATTGGGTTTTAATCGGTCATTTGATTATCCAAATTAACTTTAATTTTTTTTACAAATCAAAATAACATTGTTTTGGTTAAAAAATAAATAAATAGTTAACAGGTTGTAACCAGGTTTTTTACAAGATCACCCCATCGGGTTAGCCGAGTTATCCGGGTTTTTAACTTTCTTTGTTTTTTTCTTAAATCCAGTCCAGTTTCAATCCCGAGTCTTCCAGATCGCAGGTCGACCTATCAAGCCAGACTGAATTTTAAAACTATACACCAAAAACAAATACTATACATGATAGATTTTATTTTTTTTGGTATCTCAAAATAATTTTGTAAGTGATCTCAAATGGAAATTGGGATTTTTGTCAAATCCACCATCTATCTATATCTAGATAGATAGATAGATAGATAGATAGATGTGTGGGTGTGAACTTAATTTCTGGATGGAATGTTTACGTACATCCTTTTCCACAATCCGAGCTGAAAAATCAAACTAGAAATCAGTGATATGAAGAAGATGTGCATGATATCTAATATATAGAGATGACTGCTAGGAGAAAGACAGGAACACGATAAGTGGTCACGCTCTCATTTGTTTTCCACTCATCGAATTATCAATATGTTTTTATTGATTGGTAGAATTCTACCTTTGTAGAATAGTTTTATTAATTATAACTCTATGTAATTCCCTTGAACCATTTAAAACTAATAAAAGAATAGACATATTTTCTATTAAAAAATAATATAAATTTATTTTTAAAACTTCACATAACCCCTTTAGTTTTTAGATTAAAAAGATTTTTTTTATGTTATAAAAAATCACTGAGATGAAAAATAATTGATTAGAATAAGAAAATTAAAATCAGATGAAGAAAAAATTGATATTTATAAATTTATAAATTCACATGTAAAAGAAATTAACTACTTCACATAAAATAAAATAAAAAAAGAAAAGAAAAGAAAAGAAGTGTGCGCCTGCTCCCTTTTACAGAAACAAAATGGTAGCAAGCTAGCCAAATTGCTAACCTCATCTTTACCCTTTTTGGAAAATGACATTAATGCCATGACAGCTATCTCTTGGGATTTGGATGTATGCTAGGAATTAATTTGTTCATGTAAGCAAGCAATTGGCTCCAATTGAATATTATTATTTATGATATCAATGGATAAAAATGAAAAATTCATTTTCAGCCTTTTCTTTTCAATATAAAAACTTGATTAATTCATACACGTCAATTAATGTCGATCATCGATCGATACTATCCATGCAATTCTTTGTCGTGATTCAATTAACAGATTAATTATAGTAATTAAACATTAAAAAAATATTAACAAATAATTAAGGTCATTAGTCACTATAGAACTGTATATTGTAACCAAATTAATTTTTAGAGGTTAACCCCCAGCTGCTTGATTGTCCCAGGTTCTGTCTCCTTGTAGTCTCCCATTTGATTCCCTTTCTGTAACTCTTAGCCCGTGTTTCAAATGGTTAATTATATATTTAATATATAAATGCAAGTGGAAGGCATGGTTTTTATTTATTTTTTAAAAGTAATTTAGTTTAATTAGAGGATATATACCGTGAAACTAATATTTGAATAAACATAATTAAAAATTGAGGAGCATATATGGAGACTGAGCCTGACCATCATGGAGGCAAGAAATCTGGGAATCTTTTATTATTATTATTATTATTATTATTTAGCTGCCAATTACGATGATTTTATTTCCTCTCTCCCCCTTTGTTTTTTTTTTCTTTCTAATTGCTTTTGAATCATCAAGCTTTTGAAATATTGACTACGATGTTGGATGCAAGAGAGTGTATTGAATGCAAGAACAATATTAAATCAATGGCGAAGAAAAAGACGTGTATAGTAATTTAAGTAATGAAAATGAATAAATTTGTAAACAAATGATCTAGACAAGGTGGAAATGGCACGCAACACTAACTATCATGTATAAAAGTATAGTCTATAATAATTGGTGCCTGCAGACTATATGCTATGTTAAAATTTAGATATATTTATTTTATTGGGAAATCTAGAGATATTTTATTTTGTTGAAAGCTTGAATCACCCAGTAATTAATAAACTTTTATGTGAGGAAAAGATAACGAAACCTGAACGTGTTATTAAACTCAGATTTGATCATGGGTCAATCTACAATCCAATTGACCCAGTTAAAACATAAATAAAATGTAATTTGATTTTTTTTTTTAAATCAAAACAGAAATGTTGGAACAATATCATTTTAAAATATTGATATAATTAATTTATCATTAACTTATCATCTAGATCATGAACCCGGTCATGATATTTTATAACTATATATGAATGAGGCCATACACAAAAATTAAGGTGCAAGCTAGCTGAGTACGATCATTGAATGTTGAATCCAACTATATTAATTAATAGTGTTCTAAAAAAGTGAGTATCACCTTATGTCCAAAAGGGACAGCTACAGCCAAAAGCTGATTCTACAAGTTGTTGTCCCAAATGAATTTGTCCAAAGAATAGCTAGAGCTAGAGAAATTGTTGCTGTCTGTGGAGGACTGATCCTAGCATTTCTTAAATAGTGGATGACGGTGATCCTGCCTGAAAACTATGTATTAAATTGAAATTAAACGCTCAGCTATACCATTTTAGCCTTGGATTTTTCTGCTTCTTGATGCTTCCATATATATATATATATATATTCATGCATGTAATGTTGCTAGGTTATTATCGATGGAGCCTATGAATATTCCTTCAAAGTACTCACCTGCTCGATTAATTAAATCAAGCTCTCAAGGCTTCTTTAATATTTATCATCTCTTTCTCAACCGCCCATTGCATATTAATAATCCATAATCTATCCTCTTTTTGGAGTTCTTTTTATCTTTTTCTCAACTGCCCTTCACGAAATTTCCTTGCAGCAATTCTTGGGGATCGAGTTAGCTCGATGCTTGTGTTCTTGACTAATTGAGTCTTCGGATGTGTTTTTACGGGTCTAATTATCTTTTGAATTCAACTTATGATTTTATTTTGTTTTTTTTTTATATATCTACATTGATAGATATACTTTTACTTGAGAAACTAAAAATCCCACTTGGTTAATTAAGAAAACAAATATGAAAAAGATCAAATTCACTAACTTTTTTTTTTAAAAGTACTTTTCATGTGAATCAAGTTGGGTTTAAGTTTGGATTTTTCATATGAAAGTGTTAATTTTTTTATTAGTTTAAATAATATAGAACAAATTAGAATTCATATCTAATTCGTTTTTTTTTCCAAGTAATTTTTATGTAAATCAAGTTTCGTGAATGATGAATCAAGTCGGATTTAAGTTCGGAGATTTCTTACTTGAAGGTGTTAATTTTTTATATTCATGAAAGAACCTAAAAATACAAAATCAAGTTGAGTTGATTTCCCAACATTTCCTTGCGAAATTAAATTTCCTACCATGTCAACACCACAATATTGCTTGTAGATATAGACACATACCAACCAATATTCCTCATGTTTACAATACCAAATAGTCAGCCATGCACAAGTCCCATCACCATGCACATTGCTTTAATTTGTTACGTACAATAATACTCCAGGTTAAAACCGAGAGATGAAGGAGGGTTAAAAATAGTTACTGTTCTTCTGCCGCAGGCTGCACAAAAGGAAGCCATTGTAGAGTCCAAGAGGCAAGGCAACTGTAATTTATGACCAGCTAGCTAGTTTCAGATCTGCATATGCACGCATCAGTACTGCAAACAATATTCAACACAGAGCCTAGCCATAGGATGGTGACTAAACATTGTTTGAATGAGACTGGGTTATTTCTATATATGTTTACCCATATATATATATATATATATATATATATATATATATATATATATATATATATATATATATATATATTTAACCCTTGATTTTCTGTATTTTTTTTCCACGATCGAATAACATTCCTTCCATGCAAAACTCGATCTCTCTCTTTTATATAAATTTCTAGTGTATGTATGCATGTAATATATGTATCTTACTTGTCCTGATTATGATTTTAATTTTACCATAGACAAAACTCTCTCTCTCTCTCTCTCTCTCTCTCTCTCTCTCTCTCTCTCTCTCTCATGCATACACAATGACACATATTTACATCACTAAACTCAAGAGATAACATTAATAAATTAAACTAGTTAAATCTAAATAAGTTGCAACTAGCTTAAGGATAATATTTAGATTTAGTTCAGGGATTAACTAAAAAAAATCTTGTCATAAGGTCACCGAGTCAACTGAAAATTATTAAATTAAATTGAAGCAATTATTTTTATTAAAATAGTATCATTAATTTTTAAAAAATATTAGGGTTAACTAGTTAAATTTAATAAAATCAACTAGGTTGCTAAAATTTTAGTAATTAAATTTTAAATTATGAGTTTTTTAAACTAATTAATTCATCGATCGGATGAATCTAGGGTAATATATAGCTATGAAGTTTAAGTTCACGCACGAATCAAAATCTCACAATATTTTGGAAGCAAAACCATTAATCATCATCATCATCATCATCATCGTGGAGGTTCGTTATCAAAATACTTTCCCTGCAAGCATTATTAATTATAGTAATTTTGATGACTTTTTAATAAACACCCTTTCTCTCTCTCTCTAATTAATAAAATCTCCCTTAATTAATTACCCGTCTGAATTTCCAAGCCATATGAGGCACGTCTCACCATCCCATCATCCTCTTGATAAAGACATTTTCTTGGACAAAATTTACCCTTACTTTTGCAAGAAACATCATCTAAGTACCCATGCACGTGAAGAAGGAGAATTTTTTGAATCGTTGTTGGGTCCTTTTCGAGAAGGATTTTGATCAGTGCCTATTGCCCACCCGTGACGGACGAGGCTACTTTGGTGATTTCACTGCTCTTGGCGGCTACTTCCATAGTGGCTTTTCTGTTGTTTTTAATGCATGGAGTGGCATTTTCGGAACAAAATTACTTTCAGAGAAATATCAACACAAGCAGACAAGGTTTCAATCGGAAGCCGTAATGATGTCCAAAAATAAATTAGTTAGGGGGACATGGACACCTCAAAATACCTTAATTGCCCCCGAGATTGATAAGAATTTCAGAAACTAATTAATCTCTGATTATACAATATAAGCAGTTTTTTTTTTTATATTAACGTTTAATATGTTTAAATTGGTTTTTAATCTCAGGTCATATATATTTTGCATGTTAAAATTAATTTTGATCACGTTTCGAGCATATGATCTATATATATTCAAACTAATATATTAATAAAATATATTTCTCATAACCTTTCTGTGAATTCAAATTTAAAATAATATAGCATAAAATAGACATTTTTAGCACTTATCAGTATCTAAATGTTACATAATTAAATAGCCTTTTTTGAATCATGGAATTCTATTTTTTAATAAATAAATAAAAACATTACGTGCGGTTTCGAAAAATTGGAAGAATTGCATTTCCCTCTTTTAAGTTTATTTTTAATGGATTTTTAAGTAGTTTGATTCGTATTTAGACTATTTTATTTCACATAAAATTTATTTTTTGTAAAATATTTTAGAATTAAACTTAACATGGTAATATGCATGAGAAATACAAACTTAAAATACTTCTTACCATGTTGATTATTCTGAATAATTAAGTACATTAAAACTTTAATTGCACTCATTGCGTTAAATCTATCTAGCTATCCATTCCTTTCATTTGTCACTTTATATAAGTTTGATATAAATCTATTTATGAAACATGGTATTATAATATAAAGAATTAAAAAAAAATCCACTCACATATCTAATTAAGAAATTAAAATAAAATTCCATTCACATATCTAATTAAGAAATTAAAAAAAAAAAAGCTTCAAGGAATAGATATTTGTCCCATAGTATACTCATCCATCGAGGAAGAATAGTAGCTAGAAAAGAATAATATTTCTGTGGATGTGTTTGACTTGATCTTGTATATAAGATTTAAATCTTGAAAGCAAGGGCAATACCTTAATACTCAACAAAACCAGGGGCAAGAGAAATAGTATTTCAAAAAAAAATATTAATATATATTTATAAGATGCCTCCAAAGATGACCTGATCCTTCTTATGTTCTCTCCTAGTGACAAAGGCTGATCACTATCTCTTCTTTTTTACCAGAAATGAAGGAGAATTTCCTGGTTTTTGTCTTCCTCTAAGTTACAAACAAATCCCCAACTTCCATGTTTTTGTTTTTGTTTTGTTTTAAGCGCTAAACAACACATCTTCTACCTAAACAAGGAAGTTGTAAGAGAGAAAGAAAACAAGAAAGTTTGGTGAGCAAAAGAGAAAGAAAGACAAAAAGGGTTAAATCTTCAATAAAAATCCTACTACTTCTTATCGTATTTCTCTCCACTTCAATGTCAAATACCACAGGTGATGGCACTGGCAGCTTCTCTTCTGGGGGTACTGGTGGAGATGAAGTTCACTTGAACTCAAGTGCTGCTGCTGCTGCTGCTAACAGCAATGGCTCCACAATCACTCAACAACCTCCGCTCAAGAGGAAAAGAAATCTCCCAGGAAATCCAGGTGTGTATTCACCTCAACCATATATTATTTCCTTGAAGTAGTTAGAGATGATTAATTTAAAGAAGATAATATGTTTTGTTTCTTGATTTTGAATCTCTTAGTTTTAACTTTGTTCTTGGTTAACTTTTGCTGTCTTGTACTATAGCAGTCTTGATGATCTGATGAGTTCTCAGAGCATTGGAGACTTGTTGTTGTTGTTTTTTGTTGTTTTTGTACTATATATGAGATTGTTTTTTATAGTTCATAGCTACTTTTTATTTATCTTTTTGGATGATAACAAAAAGGGAAACTGAGTGGCTTATTGCAGATTCAGCTCCTCACAAGAGATCCACACAAAAAATGGTCTTTTCCCTTTCTTTTTAGGTTTTCTTTATTGGTTTTTTCTTATCTTGGTGGTGGGGAGAGAGGGTTTTTTTTATGGCTATTTGGCTTACAAAAAAATGGAGAATTATTGGTGTGTATAAGTGGTTGATGGGGTTCAATTATTGGCTAGGATCTCAATCATTGCATTGGACTGTTGGTTTGCCTAGCTACCTCCCTTTCCTGTCTTGTTTATTTTTAACTGTTTCAGACAAGGGCAAGCATATATTCCTTCATGGAATATCTTTGGTTTCATCACTCTTTATCTCACTTGGTTTTGCTGCACTCATGTTTCTTGCAGTTAATTTCTCATGTTTTATGATTGTCTTATCTGTAATGTTGTCCAAGAATCAAGAATCTAACCAAAAAATACATAGGTTAATCATCGTATGCAGTGTGCCAAGAAACCTGCTAGCTCCCCTTTTTGTGCCTGTTAGGATTGGATTAACCATAGCACTAGTGAAAAACACGATATGAGCAATAATTATGCTTAAGTTAATTCAATTAGTTTGTTGAAAATACTATCCTTCTTCTAATTGTTCATTTGGTAAAAATATTTTCATCAAGAACTTGGAGTATATATCCGAAGGAAATTCATGTAAAATTGGCCTAACAGTTTTTTTTTTTTTTTTCAAACATGAAATATGCGGCAGATCCCAGTGCTGAAGTTATTGCTCTATCACCAAACACTCTTATGGCTACAAATCGATTTGTATGTGAGATTTGCAACAAAGGATTCCAAAGGGACCAGAATCTTCAATTGCATCGGCGAGGCCATAATCTACCATGGAAGCTAAAGCAAAGAACAACTGCTGAAATCCGAAAAAGGGTTTATGTTTGTCCAGAACCTTCATGTGTCCATCACAATCCGGCTCGAGCATTAGGCGATCTTACAGGGATTAAGAAGCATTTTTGTCGAAAACATGGAGAAAAGAAGTGGAAATGCGATAAATGCTCAAAGAAATATGCAGTGCAGTCGGATTGGAAAGCTCATGTAAAGACTTGTGGCACTAAGGAATACAAATGTGATTGTGGCACCATATTCTCCAGGTTTATAAACTTTGCATTGATCACTAATTCCTTACTTAATCTTAATTAATTGCCAAAATAACGAATTAGTCAGAGACTCATACACCAGTACTTACCTGTGCATGAATAATTAAGGATTACAACATTGGTTAATTAATGGTCTCTTGGTTTAGCACATTGATTGGTCATCATATGGGTCCACATTGTTTTATATATGAATTTAGTTGCTATGGCTTGACAACACTCCTAGCTTTGCTTGAAGTCTTTGTTTGACTATATATATGCAATTATGAAATCATTATTTCACCCTAAAGTCTTAATCATACCTTAAATTAAGCTCTCGTTCGGCTTAATTATTTATCATAAATGTAGTTGCCATGATCGTATTAATATATTTAAAAGACTAATTCAATATTTGCATGACCATAGAGTCTCTCTCGCACAGCAATTAATTTCATATGTAAAAATACTTGGTTTCTTTTTTAGTACTGATAGCGAGGCTTGACTTAATAGGGTCTGGTTGTTTTACCATGCAGGAGGGATAGTTTCATTACTCATAGGGCTTTCTGCGATGCCCTAGCTGAAGAAAATACCAAAGCAAATCAAGGATTGATGCCCAACATGGAACCAAACTTACAAGGCCAAGTCTCCAACCTCATACCCTCCATGGCCATCAACAATAATCCAAACCAATCCACCATGATGTCTAGTTTTAACCATCTAGACGCTAAGAACCCACTGTCATTACCTCAAGAACTCATGCCGACACCACCTAAACCCTCATCGGGAAGCATGTTTTCAAATGGCACCACGGGCCTTTTTGGTGGTTCAAGAAGCATGTCACCATCCCTTCAGTTGAATGCAAATTCATCAACAATCTTTGAAGGAAACGGCCTTCATAATTTATCTGGCTCGGCATCAATGTCAGCGACAGCATTGTTGCAAAAAGCAGCTCAGATGGGTGCGACTGCAAGTAGTAATAATGTGAGCTCTCCCATGATGCAAAAGAGCTTTGTCACAAGCATGGCACCCCCAACTTTTGGTACAATGCATACCCAAAATGACCAATCTCATGTGATAGGTGGTGACGATGGATATGCTAACCAGTTTTTCAGTGCGAATGGTGGGGTTGAGAACTCAGTATTGAATGACATGGGGATTTTCAGTGCAGTTTTAGATCAAAACAATTCATTATTTAAGACTATGGAGCATGCTAGTAGCAACAATGAGAATGTTTTTCAAGGTGCAAATTCAAATCCTGGTTTAAGTAGTCCAACAAGTGGAGCTAATCCAAGTGGTTTATCAAGATTTAGTACTGGGGATGTAATGACTGTTGATTTCTTGGGGTTGGGAGGATCTAGACAAAGGAATCTGCATCAACAGCATAATCATCAAGAAATGGAGTTTACTAGAGGAATTAGTCATCCAAGAATGCAAGGGCTGAACCACTTTGAGCAAGCAACAGCACTAAAGAAACCCATGTGGGATGTTTGAAAAAGAATATACAAAATTTCTTTTTCTCCTACAGGCTACATCTAGGTACTACTTGTAATGATTTCTATCTTCACTTCTTTAATTAGCTCTCTCTCTCTCTCTCTTCAAGTTACTGCTTCAAGCAAGGGAAGAACCTCAAGTGTTTCGCTAAAGAGCAAGCAAGGTGTTGAGGATTTTTGGCCCAACATTAGCAACTTTGATATGAGTAGAAGATCAAATAGATTTTCTTTCCAAAACTCTTATTTATCCTGTGAATTCTGTAGGTTACTGAAATTAATGCCTGGCCTAATTATTATATTTATACTCTAAACATTATTATATTAACAAGGTATAGTAGGTAGGTGCTCCTAACAAAAATAGATATGAATTGGTCTAATCATGGACGTCTAGCTAGAAGAATAAGAAAATTTTTGTTCGGTTCTGAAAATTGAGCTGTAGACACCCACTAATATATTGGCCTCTGAAATCCCCAATTACCTGTTCATCACATTTTCATATACACATTCTTTTTTGGATTTAGGAATCACAGAGTCAAAAGTGTAGAATTTGTTTATTTTTAGCCATTAGATTTGAAACTCAAGCTGTTAGCAAGAAAAAAAAATGAAATCCAATGGCTAAAAAAACTATAGATGTGTATATAAAAAGGTGGTGATTTTAGTCAAATCCTCGAAGGTAAGGCATCCAATCCAATTGGATAGTTGAAAAGGTCAGCAGAACTGGAGTGGGAGCCCAGATCAACTTTTAGACCATCAAATATTCAAATTAAGGGAGCCCACAAAAGGGTTTCAGCTTTTTTCCATGACCAGAAGAGGTATACTTTATGCATGGACCAGCGCGCCACCACAGGTCCATACTCCATAGCATTTTCCACACATCAGAGGCTGGACCGGGAAATTTGTATGGCTCTGGAGTATTTCCTTGTAAGCATGTAAAATGGAAACCACCAAAAATTTGATGGCATCATCACTGTCAACGGGCAAGTCCTCCTTCGTCTCCCACTCTCTCCAAGCCTCAACTTGCACTACTCCCAATCAAACAATACCTGGTACGTCCAAAAAGGTGATGGGAACAACCTTAAAAGTTAATGAGCTAGCTACGGTGCTGCACAGCTGGAAAAGCATAGACAATGGCATTGGAGCGTTACTTTCTAGCATGCAAAAAGATCTCCATCCTCAAGATTTACATGACTCGAACATCTGGGGATAGGAAAGAGAGTGTTTTCGAGGGGTGCCTAGGCCTCCAGCCAATTTACACCTTTGGCATTGACATCTCAGAGGCCGCTACTAGTTGGTGTTGGTTCAGCTTCTCTGGTAGCAGTTCGTGCAAATTTTGGTGGGATTACAAGTTTTCTTCTCGGATCATCATTGCCGCAAAGTGGTCGAACTCTTGCTTTGCTTTATCAATTGGAGGGTATAACCGATGGATCGAAAAAAATGAAGGATTTGGTTGGGAGGTTCTGTTATATGAATTTATCACTGAAGCTTTTTTGTTTAACATGATTTCTCGCTTACCTGTAAGATTGATGTGTTCTTCTAACACTATGAATGATTTTTTTAACGTAATTCATATACCCAGAAACTTAGGTTGGAGATCAAAGGCTACTTTATCGAGCAGCTGAGGAAACGAGAATATGAGAGAGATCATTTGATCCACCTCCACTGATTAGTGGGAAATCTGGTGATTGTCAGCGCAAGAATGTGAATGAACCGGTTGGGCCCCCAGGTTCATGAGGTGAAGTCAATGTTAGTGTCATTGTTTCACCGGCCCCTCTGGGCTGTTTCAACCTATAGATAAGTGATGCCAATATCCAAGCTTTCAAAATTAGAGGTCGCATATTATGCTTTCTAGCGAGCAATAACCTCAATCAGTGTGCAAGGAAGATTCGTCTTTGACTGTGTAGGATTTAAGCATTTGGAGGGCCAGAGGAGGTGGGAGAAGCTGTTGTTCGGACAATCACCACACCCAGACATGAAAGGAACTTTGACAGAATCAAGTTTACGAGAGGATTCTATCAAGGCAGGTTAATTACTACAGGCTGGAATTCAGAGTTGAGAGCCCCACATTTTGGCGGCATAAAGTAGCAGTTCGTTGTGCTCGTGATGGTAGATTATACACCCTAAATGCACAAACACCAGAATCAGCATGGCCAATTGTGAAAACAGACTCCTATAGGATCGCAGATTCATTTCAAGGCAGCTAGTCCTGGAGCATTATCAAACGTGTTAACAGAGGAACATGAGGTCATCCTTTGTGCGATTGGCTTCAAAAGTACACAGGCTATTCTACATTACTGTTGCAACAAGTTAAAGCTTTTGTTTATACTGAATTCATCTGCTGGTTCGGTAAAGAAAAGGAGGAAAACGCTAAGACCAGAGGAACTTGAATTTCAAGATCATTTATTGAAAAGAGTGAACAGCTTGCAATTCAACATCAATCAAACAGAAATGACTTAAAACTAGTTAGCTTTCACTCAAACTTTGCATATTACAACTGCCATGATATGTCAAACACTGAGGCACTAATCATAATGACTAAGATTACATACAAATACATTTATGCATTTAAATTCCCTTCGGCAGCATGTCGGCCACCTAAACAAAATAATTTTTCTATATCTAAATTACAAGTAATGTACACCAATTTAAGAACAACTTATCTGTCTTGGCTTAGCACCTTTCTCCAAGTTCTCAGCAACTGCTGCAGTTAAATTGCGATCCTCGAATCCAATTTCAGCACCAAGTCTGCAAAAAAACTTGTATGATTCTTAACGTTCAAAGTAAAGAGAGAAGGGTGGGAGAAGGCAGCCATTCTATAAATGTCCAAGAAACTCCAGAAAAATACAGCAAGAATCATGTAAGATTAATATTAGGGAAAATTTGAGCACACTCCACTGTCTTGTCTCAAACCTTGATCCAAATGTCAACCCACAAATGCTAATTTCACTTTCATTTGTCTTCAGAAAGATATGAAATTTCAAAACAATGACAATAAGTAAGCAATATAAAAATTTAAGCTGTTTTGCTTACTTAGGATCAAGCACCAATTTCTGGACTTCTTTAATGGCTGAACTAGCAGCATAGAGTGACATCTTACCCACCTGTATGAAAACCCAATAGAAGATTAAGAAATTCACTGACAGGAGAACCAAAGAATTGGTGGCTGGATTACAAAAGAACAAGAAAAAAAATAGTGAAAGAATTTCAAGGAAAAAAAAGCATTGAATGTTATTGAAGAAAGATTCCAGAGCCTGACCTCCAAAACTTGAAGTTTTGCTTCATGGTCATTTGGAAGACAGCGAATTTCTTCTGCCAATCTAGCAGACACCCCCAGACTTTCAGGAGATAAGAAATCAAGGCCCAACTGAACATTGGACTGCAAATTTACAAGAAGAAAAAAAGAAACAATTATAATGCATAATTTTACTTAATTCAAGCAAGTAATTTTCGAACCACTCTAAATATAAATATCTTTGGTTCAGGAAACTTTTAGTTTTATAAAATTTTGAAAATCAGCAACACTTGACTTTAAAAATTGGGGAAGAAAGAACGAAAGAAAACCAACTATACTACTGGCTGTTGGCGGGTGTTGTTTTTTCTAGCATGTGCCTTTCCCCCAAACTACTAAAGCACCCTTTTTATCACATTGTTCGATGATAAATATATCCCTAACCTGAAGAGGGCCTAAAACATTCCTTTGTAGAGGAAAGAAGCAGCCCTATCGCAACAACATTAGTTGGAACCCACAATTAAAATCATCTCCTCAAGGATGAACTTTTTTTTCCTTTTTGAGTTTCAATGGATAAGGATGAATTTATTGCAACTTTGGACTTTGGAAACAGACCAATACTGGTTCCAAGAAAAATAGTGTTAATGAAACTTGATCTAATTAGGGCAAAATCATAGACCATACATTCACACTATCAGTTAACATCCCAACCATTTGAAAATCAAATTAAAAAAAAAAAATGTTTTCATCATTGTAGTCTAAATGTTTTAACATTGTCTTTACAATTAGAAGTTCTGGAGACATGTATTTATCCAACTTTGAAATCTAATTAATCACAACAAGCTTACCTGAAGATTCCTCGCTTGGAAAGGGCATCCAGCTGGGACGAATACAGCTTGCCCCAAATGTTGTTCAAATGACCATGGTTCAACTCCTGAGGAGAAAAATAATTTTCATCTTAGAAATGCATATAAAGAAAGCATAAAAAAGGAAATATACAATTTAAGTGCACTCCCCACCAAAGCAGTATTCCTGGTGTCTCTTGGGATATGCAAAAGGGGATAAGATCAAATACAGTCAGAGAGAACTAATTAATAGCATATGAATACACATGCAAATCAAGGAGGAAAGTCGGATACACCGTACATTAACAAAATAAACAGTAGAAAGGTCTATGAAGACAAAAAAAAATGGTTAGAAGCTCAGATGCCTCACTATGTTAACAGAAAAACCATAAACAAGCAGGAAGATCAAAGAACTGACTCCTAAATCTGTTCTATTTTAAAAACTAAGGAAATGCTAATGTTACTCACCAAACTCTTCCTTCAATTGTCTCTTATGAAACGCATTTAGGAAAACTGTTCCGTCATAAAGGGGATCTGTGACCTGAGATCCCAATAATAAGATCAGCAGCATGCAAGTTACAGAAGCCATTTGGCTTAACTAAAATATAAGGTAGATTTCCAAAGCTCAGTAGGTGAACTTACAAAATCATTCACTATGTTGTCAGGCTTCCAAAGGTCCTTATAGCATGTTCTCAAATAATCAATTAACTTTGGAATATCCTGCCGACGAAAGACATCCCAACTAACTCCTGGACAAACCTCTACAGGGATATCTTCACTATCTTTCTTAAACTGCTGATCCTCCATTCCCTCAACCTCTTCCACTCTGGTGGTTTCCATTCTTTCAACCTCTTGAACACCTGTGGTTCTTTCAGCCCCATGATCTTCAATTCTGTCAATCTCTTCAATACTAGTGGTATTAGCAACCTCTTGATCCTCCATTTTCTCATCCTTATCTGCAGCTGTCTTCACTTCATCTTGTATATCATGCCCATCGAGTGATATATCAGGCAACCTTCCATCATCCAAGCTTTTTTCTGGGTCAATTGAGCTACTCTCCTGGCTACCTTTTGTCTTTGCTTCGCATGTATGTACCAATAGATACACCTGCATGTGCCTCAGCAATGTCAATCCATATTAATTCCTGTCACCTTGGACAAGTGAAATTGCAGAGAATATAACAAACAACCACTAAATAATCCATGTGGGCTCTCTATACAAGGCATGGCCACAGCAGCACTTGGGCACTGAAAGCCAGCTGAATTTGTAAAATAATTGCTTCGAAAAAATGTTAGAAATACAAATAATTTATTTGTGAACCATATATATTGAATTTAGGATATCAATGAGATTAAGAAGATATCTGTTCTAAAGACACCTCGCATGCAATATTTTAATTCAAAGCTTGAATACCATAAATGCTAAATTACAAAAGAGGAGCCAGATTTTAAATCTCCAATATGAATTTCAAGAAGGAACAGCAGTACCATGCAAGTTGAAGTGTTACAATACCTATCTAATAACAAATAAAACTTACCATGTCACGCGTTTTGAAATGAAGTTTGATTACAGAATCACCCACACCGAGATCCTCATGGCTCCCATAAGATATACAAATCTTGGGTCCTACATCATTCTGCAAAGAGTAATGAGGCAACTTTGCAGCAACATTTAGAACACCCACCCTTGAATGGATAAATTCAAGGAAAGGCAGTTTACTGATAGATTCAGGTCTCTGGTATAATAAGAACTCTTCAGAAGCACTAGGGGAAGGCCAATCCTTCAACTTCAACATCTCTGGTGAACCATTTTCCCTGATTCGTCCCTCTGAGTATCCTCGGATAAACTGATCAAGATCAATATCAACCTGCCACACAGAAAACCACTTGTCAAGACAATCAAAGAGATTAACACAACATCAAATTATTTACTGATGTTAAGAAGAAAGAAGAGCCATACACCTGATATAAGCAAAAGTTAAGGAAAACACACCTCAGACCAGTGTAAGCAATCTATGGCCTTCACCATTCTGTTTTCACCTTTCTTTTTCTCATCTGATGTTTCCCGGATCCCCCTCCAAATAGCCATTGGATCCCAGCTTGATATGGATGAGCTGTCAAATACCTGCTTCACAATAACAGGTTCACCTCGAACCCAGTGTTTTCTAAACTTGTTTATCCCATCAGCTTTTACATCTTCAGATAAGGGGCAATATAAGAAATTATCATCACTGTCCTCTCTGTGAGCATACTGGCAGAGTGTGGAATCATTCAACCCGGATTTCTGTGGGGTGCCAGCATCATAAACCTTACAGCCACTGACCATTTCCTCCACATTTTTCACAAGTTTTGCTGCCCAATTCATCTTGAAAATACGGCTTAGGTTCAATGATGAGTAATTACAACCACCGTGCTCCTTCGGAGGGCATGGAATACTGCCATCATTGTTTGCCTTCCAGCCTTGGTACTTATCTGATAACTTTAGTCTTACTTGTGGTTCTCTCACTGGTTCTAATGGAGTCTCATTGTCTTGACTTCTCCCATCAATCTGATTATCATCCACTTCATTTTCAACACCATGTTTAGATGCTCCTCGAAGATCTTGACAGCAATGAAGGCACAGATCATACGAGCAATTTGCACAATGCCGATGATAATCAATAATGGGTATCCTACATATATTGCTGCAAAAGGACAAATAAATTACAATGAACAACAATTCTTGAAATGAAGAAGCGTGTGTTGTGGCTCGTCAAATTGCAAGACTTGTTTTTAAAACAAATAAAGACCAAGGTCCTGACTTCATTTCATATACAAAGTAAAGAAGAAAGTGACAGAAACTGGTTAAGCAGAGCATAAGTTTTCTAATATACCAGCACATCTGCTCATCTGCATTCAATTTGGCCCGGACAAGATCTATATCAGTTCCTGGATAATTAATATCCCAATTAGTCACAGAACAGGGAAAAAGTCATATACAGAAAGTTTAAATTCTGGATGCCACTAAATCATCAAAAGCATCTTACCACGCAGCCTTTGTTCAAGCTCTACTTCAAAGCATTGTTCTTGATGGATCTGCTTAACTATAGGAAGCACTGAAGATAATAGGCAGTGGAGATATTGCAACTTGTCAAGAACAGGTATTTCCCGTATTCTTACCTAAAACATAGGGGGGAAATCATCATTGAATAAGGCAATCCCAACACAATTTGTTCATGAAACATAAGAAACTTAACAGTGTAACAAAAACAAGGTCCCTTCAATCCATGAGTGAAATACCTTTACCATATTATCTCCTCGTAAGCAACCCCTGCAATTGCAGATCCCGCGACATGCAGGACAAACCTTCTCAATTTCTTCTAATGGAATGTCTGAGTACCTAGAAGTAAAGAATACATCATTGACTAAGCTTATAAGTTGGAAATATAACTACACTTTCCCCACAGAGCTCAACCCTCACCATTCTGAGATACAGCTATCACAAAAACCTCTCTTGTCACATTTGAGACACCAAGTAACACTATTTCTGTCATTCCTCCGGCACTGATGACAAGTTTGCCCACCAGTGTCTTCAGAAGCATCGGTGCTTGCATCTGAGTATTCCTGAAAACAAGGTGTTCTTTTCAATATCTACATATTGAAGCAGAAGAGAAAGCAACCATACAAAATATAACTGAACAATATAGTAATAGCAACAACACTTCACGTACTGTGACAGTTTCACTCACTGTCATAGCACTGGCATCAAAACTCCTTTGTGATCTACTCCTGGATGATTCCATTGTTGAACGAGGTGTCGTCTTATATGACCTCCAATTCTCTTCAAACTCGAAATCTCTTTGGGAATCATCGTTTAGTTTTAGAGAATTCTGACCACGCAAGCTCCTTATAAGTGTTTCTGGAGAATAGCGAGACTGACTTTTAGGTACTTTCTCCTTGTACCTCTTTGATGAGACCGAAAGTGGCTGATCCTCCTCAACTTTCATGTTCCTGAGTGGCATGTCAAAATCATCACTCTTACTCTCCAAGTAAAAATCGCTTTCACCTATTGATTTCCTTTTGGCTTTCTTCAGACTGGCTCTTAACGCAGAATTAGCTGCCCTCTTCTTTGCCTGGATATAATGCTTCTCACAAACAGTTTTATCTGGCATAGACATGGCAGTACATCTCCACTGCTTCCCATCTGACCTCTTGCAGCGCAAGTCATCAGGAATCCCACCACCATTTTCCTCACCATTCGCTGAGGATGATCTTAGGTGATCCATTATAGTTGTGTCACAGAGAAATTCAACAGGAACAAGACACTCAACTCACAAGCATATGCTCATAACACCAATCTGGAATAGGACATTACAAACCAAAAGATCCACAAAAAGTCAACAACATATCACCATAAAGTCATTGAAAATACACAGGTTGTGATGCTCCAGCACATGACATTCATATGCAATCCACATGTGGAAACCCTAACACAGTAGAACAGAGTATTACACTGGATGTACTAAAAATTATAAAGTTTTCCCATAAAAGATATGCCAAAAAAACTACAATGCTCAGTATCAAAATTTAACTTAATTAATCAAACAAATTGCAAGACGCGGAAAAAATAGTGAATCAATCGACATCCCATGAGCCAAACTTTCAATCCAAACACAAACAACACATTGAAGAAACACAGCAACAATAATAACATAAACGCTTACAAGTGAGAAATTGTTAACAGGAAGAGAAAGTAAAATTCAATAAAAGAATCAGAAACCACAATTAAGTCAGGAAAGGAAAACATAATACACTATTATAAAAAAAAGAATTCAAGAATTGGGTAGTTCTTAGAGAAAAAACAAGCCACGAAATCACACATTGCAAGCAAACCCAGATCAGCAAAAACGATCAGGAACCCATGTCAAGAGAGAGAAAAAAAAAGCGAGTGAGGGGGAGAGGAAAGGGTACCTGAGGGAGACTAGGGTTTTTGGTGAGGAAATAATAATGTATTGAAAGACAGGAAAAGCAAGTTAGAAGTCGTAGAAGTACTGGTCCTGGTCTTCATGTTTTTTTTTAATTATTTTAGGAATTATAGTAAAAGGCTAAGGAAGAGTTAGTATAGCAGATTTTAATGGACGGCCTGTGTTGCTCTGTTTTTAATAGTTTTGCTTTCACAGTCCAGACCAGACACAACAGTGCCACTGTTTTGCCTTGCTGGTTTTTTTTTTTTTTTTCCTCTCTTTCTGGTTCTGTTTTTAAGGTTCAGACAACTGTGTTTGTGAAGTTTACCAGAACTGGAACTCAAACCGGTTAAGCGTTAACTCTGATATTGACTTTTTTTAAGACTTTTTTTAATTACATTTTTTAATAAATAAATAGATTTTTTTATAATATAATTACTTTTCGAATTTTTATTTTACATGCTGTCGATCTTTTTTCCTGTTCGACCATGATTTTGGTGTAGAAAAAAAATAGAGATAGGAATGATAGTGTGAATCATAGTTCACACCGATGTGGATTAATGAGCTATTTAGTCAACTCTTAGATTATTAAGTTTGTTCGAAGTAATTAATTGTATTAAAATAATATTATTTTATTATCTTTTAAAAAAAATCTCGAAATTAACTTGATGTAAATCAATTGAACTTAATCATTATAAATTAATTAAATTAAATTTTACAAATTTAATATTTAAAAAGAAAAATTTAAAACTCAAGTTAGATTTTGGAACTGAATTATATTTAATTTAATATTTTATGATATAGATTGGAGTTAAATCAATTGGTATAAAAATTCTAATGTCCGTTTCAACATGATTTTTTATTATTATTGAATGATGTTATAGGATAAATCCCATTGGTTTTTTATTTTTATTTTTTCACTTGATATAAAAAAATTTAATTAATTTCTTACAAAAATTTTGCAAAAAAAACAGGTTTTATAATGGATTGCAGTGATATTATTAATAAGAAGTAAATAATTTATATATTGATCATTTTCGGATTAATGTGGTTGTTACTTATTCGTCGTGGTAAATATAAGACGTCACAACTCAAAATCGAATCCTAATTTATAAGTTACATAAATAAATTCAATAAAATGTCGCAAATTATATGGTCCTTGGTCAGTAATCGGATCGGACCGCCTCCATGCTTAGGCCTGTGTTTTTGTTGTCTCCAGTACGGGCTAAATGCCCATGATGTCCAGCCTTAGACGATGAATATGGGCCTTATACCCATTTATCTCCTATATTATCATGCGAGTTTTATTTTTTCTCCCCACATTTTTTTTTATCATGTTTAGAGGAGAAAGTTCACATGCTATATATATATATATATATATATATATATATATATATATGTTAACATACGTCTCTTTAAGAGACATAAGATGACTTAAATCCCACATGATTTTTTTAATTCAAATATATTAAATATTTATCTTGTTTAAAATTATCAAGAAGTATTTGTAACTACTTAAAAATTTCAAGTTGAAATATTCCACTAGTAGTTTCAAGTTGAAACTACGAGTCGAATAACTTAAAAAGTTATACTCGCTTTTTTGGTGGAATGAAAATGATTAAGATTCCTAAATTAATATGGGTCGCATGTTTATAGATATTATTGTAATTATCCATTAAATCATTAACTTACATTAAAAAAAAAGGCTAAAAACTATATCATTGCCTCTTTTTATTATTAAAGGAAATTAGTTTTTTGGGTTTTGAATATAGACCAACAACAAGGTTTTGCACAAAAATAAAGAAAAGGCTACCATTATGAGTTTAAGATACGCTTTCTTAATTCACTATTTTTATTGTATTTATTGAATGTGAAAAGCATATTGTTAAAGATTATGAATTACATATTAAATTAAATTAATTTTTTCATGTGATATCAAAGTTGATTTAAACTTTCATGTTCTGTCAATATTCGAATCATGACATGATAAGAAACATCTATAAAAAAATATTATTGGTAATTTTTCTTCTCAAGAAAAATAATTTGACCTAATGAATTCAACAATTTTTCTTTTATTTCTTTGTTGTCCCACGAGTCAAACTGTAAGTTAATTTTATCTATTATAAAAACAATTATATTTGTTGCACTTTTATGAATATTAAATATGTGGTATATTTTATTATGAATATTATTTTAAGGGATGAATAATAACCAAATAAAGACATGAACATCATTGTGTATTGAGAATAGCCACAACATCTTATGACATGTAGATGTTTTCAGAGTATTTAGAAAATTAACCAGGTTAATTATTAGGTAATAAACAAATCTTGTCATTGAAGTAACCTATAAACCCATATGAAGGTTTAGACTTTGCAATTAAATATGATATTGGTTAATTCATATTACAATATTGATTCAAAACATTGATTATATTTTTTGGCTGTTACAGTTGTTTTTAATACTTTTAAGAATATTGATTCTTGTACTTTTATTTTGAATAGTGAAATTTCTTTGGAGTGGAAAGACAAAATCCTCTTGGCATTAGGGTGTACATATCTAGACCTTACACTCCATGTGGATAAGTCACTTGTGCCAATGAAATCAAGTTCCATTATACATAGAATAGCCTATAAACAGTAGAAGCGATCCAACTGTCTAAGTTTAATGCTCATAAAGTCACATGGCAGTAAGAGCATTGGAGGCTTAAATTTAGAGTGTGATAAGGTAAAGGACTATATAAAGACTATTGAAGAGCAATTTATTATTTGCGATAAGGCATTAGCCAGTACCCTGATGAATAAGTTGTTTGTGATGAAACATCACAAATCAAGAAGTGTTTGTGAACAGATAATGAAAATAAAGGACATTATAGCTTAAGTATCTAAAAATTGATATTTTAGAGTCATTCCTTGTCTATCTAATACTCAACTATCTCATTGTAGGATATGGACTACTTAAGATCTTTTACAGCATATATAAGGGAAAATGGTTCATAAATGAATTTTTGACTATGTGTGTATAAGAAAATAAGAGGTTGAAGCATGAAAATCAGGTCAATGCCAACTTTATCAGTCACAAAGTCAAAATGAGGCAAGATAAGAAGGATACAAATGCTAGCAATTTACAATGGAGGAAGAAGGAAAAGGTTTCATTCAAGAGACCTAAATATACGAGACCTAACAATACAATTGCATGCTTCTTTTGCAACAAAAAAGGACACGTAAAGGATGATTTATGAAAATTACAAGTGTTTGGCTTGCAAAAAAATATAATATAAATGTCATTATGTGTTATGAATCTAACTTCATACACTATTGACAAAATACTTGATGGATTGATTCAAGTGATACATTTCATTTGTTAATAATATGCAAGACTCTCCAAGCATGAGAAAGTCGATTGAGAGTGAATAATGCATCTATTTAGGAATAGAATGCGTTCGCTCATCAAAGTTATTAGGATTTTTAGATTTATCTTGGAAAATGAATTTGTTTCAGGCATTGTAAACATTTTTTATATTTTTTTATTTTCTAGAAATTTGATTTCAATTTTTAGGTTGGAACATTTTGGATATTTGTTTTAATTTCATCGGTTTAAAACTTTTTATTTTTAAAAATTCAATTGCCATAGGATCTGGAAATTTACTTAATGGTTTATACAAACTAAAACCCAATCAACCCATGAGCAAATTCTTTTGACTATGCATAAAGATGTTTGTTCTAAGCGTATCATTGTTTATAAGTCCTCATCTACTTTGTGGCACAAGATATTGGGTTATATCTCCATTAAGAGGATTAAAAGATTAGTTAGTGATGAAGTCCTTAAGACTCTTGATTATTTTTTTTGTACTTGTATGGATTGCATAAAGAGAAAATAAACCAATAAGACCAATAGAGGTGTAACTTTAAGTGGTAATGAAGCACTTGGAATCATACATACTGACATACATGGTCCATTTAATGCCTCTTATTTAAATGGTTAAAGATATTTTATCTCACTCATTAATGACTACACACATTATATGTAACTTTACATTTTACTTGATAAAAGTGAAACACTTGATGCGTTCAATGCATATAAAGAAGGAAGTAGAGGGGCAATAAAAAAAAGATCTTTAAGATTTATTAGGTTGGTGAATATTATAGGAAAAACATAAAGTTAAGGCGGAGAACGAGTTCATTTGCAAATTTTATTAAGAAACAGGGTATCGTTACATAATATACTATGTCGGGATCACCTCACCAAAATTATATTATTGAAAGGAAAAATTATACCCTCATGGCTGTTAAGTGGCAATTATCTTCCTTTTTTTTTTTGGTGGAGTGAGGCCTTAAAAACAACATTATATATCTTGAATAAAGTTTCATTAAAAATGGTTCTTAAAACACCGTTTGAATTATGGAAACCAAGTTTAAGACATTACTTATATAGGATTGTTTAGTTGAGGTTAGAGTCTAAAACTCATAACAAAAAGGATTGGACCCTAGAATAATCAGTGGATATTTTATTGGTTATGCAGAAAAATCTAGAGACTATAATTTTACTATCCCTTACTCATTCTTAAAATTGTTGATGCCTTAAATGAAAAGGTCATTAAAAATGATGACACTAGTGAGAGTACTATTATTCAAAAGATAAAGTGAGAGGAAACATGAAGTCAAGATAATATATTTATGGATGAAGGAGATTTGATCATTAAAAAAAAATCAACATAATATCTTAAAGGAATAATCAATTCAAGAACCACCACTACAAGAAGAATGAATTGTCATGAAATCTAAAGTACAAAATATGTCAGGTATGAGTAAGACTGAAGGTGTTAGGAGATCTTTAAGGAAAATAAGATTTATCATTTATAATGATTATAGTGTATACATATTGGAATTTGAATTTGATATTAGACTTGAGGATGATCATATTCACAATCCATAAGTGAGGAAGACTAAAAAATTTGGCATAATACGGTGAAAGAAGAAATGGACTCTATGGCTAAAAATCAAGTTTGGGAAATTGTCAAGTTATTGGAGGGAGTTAAAGCTGTAGGTTGTAAATGGGTATATAAAACCAAATTATACTCAAATCATAATATTGGGAAGCATAATGCCAAATTGATAACCAAGGGTTTCACATAAATAAGTCATTAATTGCCATGATACTTATTCCCTGGTTTCTAAAAAAGATTCATCCAAAATTATAATCACATTAGCAGCTCATTTTGATATAAGGTTAAATCAAATGGATATAAAAACAATCTTTTTAAATGGTGATCTTAAAGAAGAGGTGTACATGAAACAACTAAAGGGATTTTGTTATGATCAAAGTAATCAATTACTTTCCAAGTTAAACAAGTCTATATATGGACTAAAACAAGCCTCCAATCAATGGTATTTAAAGCTTCATGATGTTATTAGTTTTTATGGTTTCATGGACAACATTATGAATGTATACACCTCAAGGTTAATGGGAGTAAGTTCATTCTCTTAGTCTTGTATGTTGATGATATCCTACTTGCAACTAATAAACCAATGATAGGGATATGCTATATGACACTTAGCAATCTATTTCAAAGAACTTTGAAATAAAGGATTTGGGTGAAGCCTTTTATGTTATTGACATCGAGATTTACAGAGACAGGTCTTAAGGAACATTAGGATTGTCTCATAAAGCCTACATTAAAAGAATTCTAGAGAAATTCAGGATGGGTGAATGTAAAGCAAATGCAATGCCTATTTTGAGGAATGACATTCAATTTTAAGTCAATGTTCGAAAAATACTTTAAAAATGAAAGAATTGAAAAAGATTCATTTTGCAATTGCAGTTAGTAGTTTGATACATGTTCAGGTTTATACAAGGTTTGACATAGCATTTACAGTATGAATTCTTGGTAAATATTAAAGTAATCTAAGGATTAATCATTAGAAAGTCACTAAAGAGGTTATGAGATATCTATAAGGAACCAAGAATTATATGCTTTCTTATAAGCATGGTGACAATCTAGAAGTAGTTGAATATTCAAATTCAAATTTTTTTAGATATCAAGATTTTAGAAAATCCACTTTAGGCTATGTCTTTATGCTAGCTAATGGTGCAATATCATAGAAGAGTACCAAATATATGATAGTTGCATCATCCATAATAAAAGCATAATATACTGCATGATTTGAAGGAACTTCACATGTAAAATGATTAAAAAATTCACCACATAGCTCCAAGTTATAAATTCTATAGCAAAGCCATTGGTGATTTACTATAATAACTCGACAACCATTTTCTTTTCAAAGAACAATAAAATTGGAAGCCACAATAAACATATTGATATATATACTTGCATGTTTGATAAAAAAACAAGGATCAAGAAGTGTTTTCAAAACACACTGAGAGTATGAGATTCGCCGAGTACATGTGGTTATTGATTTCTTATTTTACAATACTAGTTAATTGTCAATTTAATGTGTGCATTTATAGTTTTTGTTTCTAAGACGTCCATTGGGACATTTAGACCTAAAATGAATTACCACATAAAGTTTTAAACTATGAGATCATGCATTATAAGTGGAAGGAAATGTGATTTTTGCATTAACAAAACAATTATAATTCATGTATTGTCCTTCGATTCAAGTAATTGTTTTTGGCCATATTCGGTCTTGAATTCCTCAACTTATATGATGAAGTGTCATGTGAGTTAGGTGAAAGAATGTTAATGTTAATTCACATTCTATATGAGTTTTTTTTATTTAAATATATTAAATAATATAAATATTAATCTTGTTTAAAATTATTAAGAAGATTGATATTTGTAATTATTGGTTAGATAACTTAAACAATTACACCCATTTTGATAAAAGGAAAGTGATTAAGATTCTACGAGCAAATATAGATCGTGACCGATATATTTAGTTAAGACAAAGTGCGTTTTTCTTAAAAAAAATAGAAAAACAATCTCTAAAAACTATAGTTGTGAAACTTAATCCAGGATAAGGTTTGGATTATAATTCGAAAGGTCGACTCCAATTTTTTTTCAAAAAAAATTAAAACAATATTATTTTAATACATATTTTTTAAAAATTAACAAGTTAATGATTAAATTTTGACATAATCAAGCATGAATTGACCTAAATAGTAGGTTGATTTGAGTTTTTAAGATCAACTGAGTTTTTTTTTTAATCTTTCTTGAATCCAGATTGATTCAAAGGGTTTAGCTGGATCTTAGGTAGATTGTGGCTGAATTTTACAACTATACTCGAAACAATAATAATAATAAAAAAGCACACCAGGTAATCCAAAACAAGATAAAAAAATAAAACCAAATTATTACAAAACCCCACCAAACATGCCTCTTACACTACAAGCATAGTTTTGAAACCCGACCCGGTCGTTGACCCGGTCTAATGATCGGGTCACGGGTCAGATGGGTTGACCCGGGTCAATCCAAAAAAAAAAGTTATTGCAACAATGTTTACATCAACTTACTAATGGAGTAGCTGTTCTTGGTAAGAAATCATCCTGGATAAGAGCAATATGTTTACATCAAGGTATTGCCTTTAACACTGAAATAGAGTGATCTAAGTAAATTACAACATTATTACAACGCAAATTCAAAGAATAACATGAAACATCTAGTACTGGCATCCTAATTATTTTCACAAAAATATGGTTGATTATACATGCACACACTCAAAGAACGTTGATTTGTTTCATTTCATTTAGCTGGGAGGCAAGGTACTAATTGCACCATTCATCAACTTATTACGTTCTAAATTCTGCGCATCATACAATACGAAACACAGATCAATTAGATTCTGCAGCAACCAGGCATTGAAACTGTGAAAACAGCCTTTAAAATGAAATATCCAACAGCTCTTTAAACTATAGTTAACTGCAAAGTCCTACAATTGCCTTAAAAAAAAATTCAAACCCGAAAGATCTTATCAGAAAATTCAACATAAATCAAATGACTTGTTTGAGAACTGATTGCCATTTTCCGGAGTAGTCTTGTTGGCAGCAAAACCAGAGGCAATCACGGATTTTAAAAGCTCAGGATTTATTTTCGAAATGGCACTCTGAATATCTACAAAACCCAAAAAAAAATAGCAAAAATCAGTTTTAACCCATAAACAGAAGAGCAGCAAAAAGGAATTATAATAAAGAAAAACCCAAAGGAACGGAAAACAGACCTCGAAAGCTTCTTTGGCGATTAAGAAACTTGGATTTGGAATTCAACATAAATCAAACTTTTGATCAATCAGCATCAGAGAAAAATACACAAGATAGTCAAAACTAGTAGCCTTTATTGGCATCACAGATCAAACAAAATTACAGAACCAAATAAATCAATAAATACCAAACAACCAAATAACACAATCCATCGACAAAACTAACCTGCAAGATAACAGAGTGAATAACATCAGCATACTTAACAGCCAAATTAAGAGACATGCACCTTGTCGTTCACCACATAATCAAGATCAGTATTAACAAGTGAAAGAGTGAAAAGTTAATTCCCATGATAGACATCAATCAACAGTTAAACATTCTGCTAGAATCATTCACAAGCAAATTAGTCAGTAAATCAACCTTATTCGAAGAAAAGAGATCAAGAAAAGAACGTGCTTGTTGAATCAAGAAAAATGAGGCAGAGATCAAGAAAAGAACAGAGAAACATACCCGTGGGTGTGAACTGTGAATGAATCGTTGCAGAGATCAAGAACTGCAAATTGATGCCAGATCAAGAACTGCAAGTTAAAAAAAAGGCAAAGAATAAAGAAAAGAGAGAGTGAAAGAAGAAGATTCGTGAAGAGAAACAAGAATCTAACTTTATTTGCAGATTTGAAACAGTGATCAAGAGTCTTCTGCTCCTCTGCTCTTCACGATTGAAATTGTTTTTCCTTAATTAGGTTTTATCTCTGTTTGCAATTGCAACAATTATGCATCGTTCATCTTCGTCGTTTGACGTCTTTGTATATATAAAAAAAGGAGGTCGGGTCTCAGCCGGGTTTGCCCGGGTCGCCCGGGTTCCGGGTCGACCCTCCGGGTCGACCGGGTTTCACCGGGCCAACTCTCAAACGGGTTTTTGCTTAGACCCGGACCGGTCTCAGGCCCAGGTCAACCCGCCGGGCCGGTCCGGGTTTCAAAACACTGACTACAAGCACTCCCCCTCCAAAACCGATCCCAAACATTTTTTTTTCCTCCTTTCTTAATATTTCTCTCATTCATTCATTCCCTTCCAATCTCACTCAAAATAAATTCAAATTTTACAACAACACACACACGCAGAGAGTAATTATCGTAAGAAATGGCGATGGCGAGGGCAAGCTCTGGCCCCGCATACCCCGAGCGATTCTATGCAGCTGCAGCATACGCTGGATTTGATGGATCTCACAATTCCACCAGTACCGTCTCTTCTAAATTCCAAAACGACACCGCTTTGCTCCTCTACGCTCTCTACCAACAGGTTCCCTCTCCAATTCTCCATTTCCATTCCCCGATCCAATGCCTTTCTTTCTAATTGAATTGAATTCACCATATTATTCTCTCTGATTCGTGGCTGCATTGTTCTGGCGCCAATTTTAATTTCATTTTCTATTATTTTTATTAATTGTTAGGCACAATTTTGCATTATAATTTGTGTGCTTGACTTGTTTTTATGCGATTTATGAGTTTTCTAGTGCTAATTTTTCTGTCTTTGGAGATGTTGTGCGTTTTGTGTGTGTAATTTTGGTGGATCTAGCGTGAGTTTGAAATTATTGAAGGTGATTTAAGTCGATACTGTATTTTTGCCATGCTAATTTTGTACTGCAATTTTTCTTATGATGACTATGACTGTCAAGCGGATCGAGACAGTGTAAATATGTTAGTGAATTTGTTTTTCTTTGGAATGTGATTGCAGGCGACAGTTGGACCGTGTAATGTGCCGAAACCTAGCAGTTGGAAGGCTGTGGAACAAAGCAAATGGAAAAGGTTTGTTTGGTTATCATCGGCCTTACCTTTTCTTTTCGATCCTTCTCTCATGTGATTGTCTATGTATTTAATCCAGCATAGGTGCATCATTGATGAAATATGAAGTTTTGTGAACTTGGAGCAAATGATGTGAAGAAATTGGGAATGAAACTTGTTAGGATAAAGCAACTTGTAACACGGAGAATCTGACTGTGTTGGTGGAGATCAGGATAGATTTAGAACTTAGGTGGAATGTAGAGGAACGTTTTTGGTTTATTGCATAATGAGGAGGATAGTGTTCAGTTCCTGAACTCCTATGTGATTGATCCACCATGCGGGGTAGGATGCTATTATAGTATATATGCTTGTTGCAAACATGTGATATGGAGAACCGGGCAATATTGTTTTGGTTTGTTTTGTTTTGTGTATACATGTTTGTATATGTGTCTAGATTGGTTTCTTTTCATTTTCTTGTTTCAAGCAAGAAGCTTCCAGAATCCCAGAAGCAATGCCGTTGGATGATATAGATAGTGCACTGTCTTCATTTTATTACTCAGTTGCTAGTTATGTATTCTCTTTTTATTATAATAAATCTGTTTAAATGAATGGATGGAACCGCTCTTCTAATTTTTTATTTGTGCAGCTGGCAGGGGCTTGGAAATATGGCCTCTACAGAAGCAATGCGTCTCTTTGTGAAAATATTGGAGGTAATTGCAATGGGATTTCAGGTTCATGTCTCATGAATGATTTTGAAGTTGAGTTAATTATTATTATTTTTTATTCTCTTGGGCAGGAAGATGATCCAAGTTGGTACTATAGAGCATCTAACTCTATTTCAGAAATCTCAGAGTCTGTTGTAGACACACATGTGAATGTGAGTCCATTAAGAATTACAGGGTGGAGTTTATTTTCATTTCTTCCATGCTGCATATTTTATCTTCGAACAATGAATTATTTCTATATGGTTTTAGTGACATTGATGTTTTTTGCTGGTAACATAATATCAAAGTATATATCTGAACTAATGTCTTTGTTAATAGTCCCAAAGGATCTGTTGTTTAGTTTGGTGTGTGCATGGCCTTTGCTGCACAATGTGAATTATTTCTGTGGAATTCGCATACGATACCAGTGTCACATGACATAAGTGACACCTTTTAGGACTTTAGTGGTGATCTATTTAAGGTTTCCGAATTCAAGTTTAGCATGATAAAGTATTGCTTGGCAATTAATTTGTGTCCCTCGAACGCGTCATCAATGATTCTTTAAGGAAACAGAAATGAAGCAAAGGATAAAATAAGTGGAATTTTGAACATCCTAAAAAAATTGGTTATTTGAAAGGAAAATGTTGATGCAACAACCAACTAGCCATCTGAAGCATCATTACAGCTGCTGTCATTATGTACCACCACCTACCTCTATCCAAGCCATCCTGCACCATAATCTATTGCTGCTGCTCCGCTACCTCAATGTCATCATGTACCACAAGCACCTCCACTCAACAACTTTCAAATTGCATAACTAATTCCACCTCTGCACTCACTTAAGTACACTTTTACTTGAACAGATCCAATGAAAGTGTACACTTATGTCTTGTTTGTAGGCAGAGGCTTGTTCATGCATCTCTTGCTTGTATGTGTATGTGTGTGATAGTTTCAAGTGAGTTGCATTTGTTTGTTCAGGAAACTTTCTTTTTCCTCAATTCTACTTTAAATCCAAAATGGGAGAGAGAAAGAACTGAAGGAGACAATGCTCATCATGGCCTTGAATGTGATAATTGTCCCCTGGTTCTGCATTTTTTCTCATTAATTTCTTCTCCCCAAATCTTGTACTCACTAAATATTGCTTGCTGTAGCATTACTCAAAAGATGAGCCTATCATCAAGAATGGGAACTCTTTCCCAGAGACAAAGACCATTTCTACTGAGAATGGGACTCTTGTAGAAACACAGGATAAAGATGTTGTCTCAGAAGATGTCGGTACAGTTGCTGTCTATGATCAATGGATTGCACCTTCAATAACTGGCCAATCCCCAAAAGCCCGATATGAGGTACAACTACCTTTTAAAATTTCAATTGCACTCATTCCTTTTTTTCTTTTGTTTATTCTTATTTTCACTGCTTTCCTATCATTTTCTGAATGAAATCTTTCTTATTTTTCAGCATGGAGCAGCAATTGTTCAAGATAAGATGTATGTATATGGGGGAAATCACAATGGCCGCTATCTCAATGATCTTCATGTAAGCAAACCATAGATGGGAATGTTAGTTTGGAAAATGGAACTGAACTAATACCGAAAATATTTATTGTTTCTGTGTACGTGGAATTCAATTTTTTTCTGGAACATTCTAAATATCAAATTTCATGGCCCTGTGTTTTTTAAACTATTTTTTTTTGTCTCTTATATGGTATACTATATTTGTATTTTTCTTTTACGTTTAATTGATAACCGTTGAAAATGGCTATCAGCTATGTTATTGTAACTTTTTACAATCCTTTCTCAAAACTCGTTGCACAATGCAGGTGCTGGATTTGAGAAGCTGGGCCTGGTCAAAGGTCAATTTTAAGGTTGAGAATGAGTCACAGGAGGGACAGTCTCCAGCTAAATTAACTCCCTGTGCTGGCCATTCCTTGGTTAGTATAAAACCAAATTTCCTTTCATGCAATTTCTAAATCAAGTTTCTTGCAAATCCATGCTGATCTATCTGCAGACAAGCGTGCAGTGGTATTGGATATCCTCACATTTTGATGAATAGGACAATGTATATTCTGTTTCTGCAGATACCATGGGAGAATAAGCTTCTATCAGTTGCTGGACATACAAAGGATCCTTCTGAAACTATCCAGAGTATATAATATATTATCATTAATGTGGTTTTGTGATTTAAACCCACATTGCTTTCATAGTTGATTTATTTTCTTTTACAGTCAAGGTATTTCATCTTCAATCTTGTACTTGGTCAACCTTAAAGACTTATGGGAAAGGACCGGTATGTACTTTTCTCTCTCTCGCATCTACTGCATTTCCTACAAAACAGAAGTACTTAATCACTGTATTATTTAACATTCAAAGCAGGAGTCTGCTGAGTCCCAGCACAAAGAAAGGAATGCTTGTGCTCAATGGTGTTCCATCCTGACTCTTTAATGATATCGATTACTTATACAATGTATAAACTGTTATATATTTTATGCATTGCAGGTCTCACGTGGTGGTCAATCAGTCACCCTTGTTGGGACAAGCTTAGTGATTTTTGGTGGACAAGATGCAAAGAGATCTCTCTTGAATGATCTGCATATTCTTGACCTAGAAACCATGACCTGGGATGAAATTGATGCCGTGTAAGATCAATTCTTGCAATTTAGAAGCTAGCCTCTTTGTTTATCTATTTATCTTATTGGTCATTTTTTATGGTTGTGGAATATGGAGGATTTAATAGCTGTTTGTTAATTGACAATCTCTCAGTTTGCCAGGAATTAGAGCAATTTGATGTTTGTTTCTTACCTCCAAAGATATCAAGAACTATATATGAAAAATTTGAATTCTCTCCATTTTAGCACCCGTAGATACAATGCCACTTTGAGCCACTTATGATTTTCATTACTGACCACGACAATATCTCATGTTTCTAGCTCATGTCCAATTTCTGAGATTTGAGCATTTGTGGTCGAGGATTGACTTATTTTTACAATTTTACAGTGGTGTGCCTCCTTCTCCAAGATCTGATCACGCAGCTGCAGTACATGCTGAGCGTTACCTTCTTATTTTTGGTGGAGGCTCGCATGCTACTTGTTTCAATGATCTGCATGTGCTTGATTTGCAAACTGTAAGATAACTAATCTCAATGTTTTTTGTTCTTGCACAATAGGACTGTTAGTAATATCTTCCATGTTCATGGATTTTTAGATGGAATGGACTAGACCCACACAACAGGGTGAGATACCAACTCCCCGGGCTGGACATGCAGGTGTAACAGTTGGTGAGAATTGGTTTATCGTTGGTGGTGGCGACAACAAGTCTGGTATATATTTTACAACTTGGAGCTTATGCATTTAGCATTACCTACAAAATCCATTTATATTTTCCATTAAACCTAACAAAGTAAACTTGCAAACAGAAAGAAAAAAGGGAAATATTTTTGCCTGGAAATTCCTTGTTTATTTTAGTGAAAAATGACTTAAAGTGACCAACCTATGTATTGGTTCCGGTAAGAATGAGTTTTTCCATTCAATTAGTCAAATAGTTTTAATTGGAAAAAATTAGGCAGGATTCTTAATTTGATTTAAATTCTTCTCCGGCTTCATAAACTTCTCATATATTCCTTTCTGTCAACTTTGTGTAGGGGTCTCTGAAACTGCAGTCCTGAACATGTCTACACTTGTCTGGTCTGTCGTAACTTCTGTTCAAGGGCGTGTTCCTCTTGCCAGTGAGGTATTATACTTAACATAATTGTGAACTTTATTAAGCCGCACGTAATTTTATTGGAAAGTTGTACTATTCCTTGAGCTGTGTAAATTTTATTGCAACTATCAAAATCTATGTGGAGTGCAAAAGTTTGACCAGGCATCTTGAAATTTTAACATTTTTGCTCTGGATTTTTTTAATCTGAATAGAGTTTTAATAAGGAGCAGCATTTATAAATTATCAACAGTTCAGTTGTTATGACCAATCAAAGAATATGTACCTGAGTGCTGTAGATATCGCGGTGCTGTGATGTAATTAAGGCAACTGGGAAGGAATGTGGTTTAAATGCATCTAAACTGTTGAGTTTATTTCTGCCTTTGTAATCGAGTTTGAAATTATCAAGCTACTATTATTATTGTAAATTTTTATTATTTGATGTTGTTTTCTTTCTCAAGTATTCATAGTTAGCCTAGAATTGGTCTTATCAATTCCATCATAACTACAGAGAGGGTGACATGCTGTTGAAGATAGTCTTGGTTTTCTTTGACTGTCTGATTTTTTTCTGCAGGAATCCATATTAGAATCAGTCTGACTGTCTTTTATTGCAGGGTTTGAGTTTAGTCTTGAGCTCTTATAATGGTGAAGATGTTCTTGTATCTTTTGGAGGATATAATGGGCATTACAGCAATGAAGTTAGTACCAATTTTAACTTACTTTCTTGTAGGTTCACCCTCCTTTGCTCCTTCTCCCCTTTCTGATTTTGTTCTGTTGTCAGGTCAATGTTCTAAAACCAAGCCACAAATCAACCTTGCAATCGAAAATAACAGAGACCCCTGTGCCAGACAGTGTTTCTGCTGTCCATAATGTCACAAACCCCACCAGAGATGTGGACTCTGAGTTGGAAGTGGGGCAAGAAGGCAAAATCAGGGAAATTGTTATGGATAACATTGACCGAGAGTCCTGGGTATGGAAAATTTCAAAACGGGTTCCTTCTGGACAGAATATGTAGAAATTCACATTCTTTCGCTGTATTGTTGTCTTGGATTCACCCTTGAGATTTTGAATTCCATGCAGAAATCTAGAGGTGAGGGAACTAGTCTTATAGCCACTTTAAAGGCTGAGAGAGAAGAACTGGATTCTTCACTTAGCAAGGAGAAGTTGCAGACTCTCCATTTAAAGCAAGAGTTAGCTGATGCCGAGACTCGTAACACTGACCTTTACAAGGTAATCACTTGACATACAGGTTTAGTTGTCTTTTGAGCACATCTTCTGATGTACGTTGTACAAGAGGTGCATGCTATCTCAAAATATACCCTATGATAGTTTTCCCCTTGTCAAATTTCTTTTAGCTCATAAGATGCCCTTTCTTTCCATCAAATTCCCTTTAATTTTGTTTTATTGGCATCGTAGGAGCTCCAATCTGTACGTGGTCAACTTGCTGCTGAGCAGTCAAGATGTTTCAAACTAGAGGTATTTCCTAGTTACTTTCTCTTAATATTCTTTTTACCCATTCATGGTTGTTGAGCGGGTGCAATTATTTGATGATGCTTGGAACTTCCATGAAGAACAATCTTTTTCTGTTGATTTCTCATATTAGCATGCTGGCTACTTTGAAGTTTATTTTTATTTTTTGGTTAAAGCCATAAATTGTCACTAGTTCAATAACCCAACCTAGAAATGAAGATACGGATACTATGATCTTATGTCTACATATCAGGGAAAAGAAACTCTGTTTGGTTTGTCACAACTAAAGTAGAAAAAAATAGATTGAAGAATTTCCAGATAAAATATTCTAACTCGTTGCTACAAGAAGTAAGGTGATTTATGTTAATTGAAAGCCTCTAGCTTCTTTTACTCTCACCTCTCCCCACCCTGCAAAAAGAAAGAAAGAGAAAAAAAATGAAAATCTCCACCCGCCTCCTATGTACAGGTATAGTAATGAGCAAAATCTCCCAAAATAGCACCAGTTCTTTCTCCATATCAAATAGTTTTATGCGAGTTAATCACTCCTTGAGCTAACAGGTTGATGTTGCGGAACTACGACAAAAGCTTCAAACAATGGAGACTCTGCAAAAAGAACTTGAACTCCTGCAACGACAGAAGGCTGCCTCTGAACAGGCCTTAGATGCAAATCATAGGCAGGGATCAGGTGGTGTGTGGGGCTGGCTTGCTGGAACGCCTGGCGGCCAGAAAGGAGACGATGCCTAAATTTTTGTCGAATCCTCGTTAAGTAGTGATTGCTTAGATTTGTTTCTCATTGATCCACTACCTATCATATATTTTCTTTTCGCAACGGGAAGAAAGATATCGAGTTATTGTTGGTCACCGTGAAACCCCTTCCGGGTTTTTGAAGGAATACAACCTGTAGTTTGCAGTTTCATATGGTCATTATATATTTTTATGTCTTCAGATTTTTACAGGGTTTGTATTGGAAGTAAAAAAACTGTTACTGCTTGAAGTATAGAATTCATTATTTGCCAACAAAATTGGCCAACATTCTTTTGTTATAGTAATTTTAAGCTTCAATACTTGAGCTATTATTATCCACAGAAATTGTTGCTTTCGTGAGCTGCTACAATTTTGAACATGGATTTTGCTGTGAAGAATAGGCCCTTCCTCTCCCTCAAATCTACCCAAATCTTTTTTATTATGGCTGATGCTAATAAAACCCTGTGGAGGACAAATGCAATTTGCACGGGAGTTTCTCAAGGCCAATCAAATTCGTCGGGCTAACAGAATATGCTCGGAAGATGCATTTCTTATGCTCTTGCTTTTATCTTTCATGTGAAGCTTGTTAATGAAAATTATCCTCAAGATTTCACATGTAACGCGAGAGTTTATTTTATTTTATTTTTTTGTGTGGTTTTTGATTGTTTGGAATTCTTGGGCTAATTTATGCATGCTAAAACTATACGAACCATTCATATTCTTCTACCATCACTAAAATTCTCTCTTGCTACTATAGTTTTTAAACTTGGTCCGGTCCAAGGTTCGGGTTCCGGGTTTTAACCAAATCGGCCGGATCAATTCCTATTTTAAAAAAATTCAAAATAGCGTAGTTTCAGTAAAAAAACAAAAGTCAATGGATTGCAACCGGGTTTTGCCGGATCAACCCGCCGGTCAGCCGGCTCACACCGGGTCATGACTTTTTCTATTTTTTCTTAATCCGATCTGGTTCCAGCTCCGGATCGGCCGGATCCCGGATCAATCTGCCGGGCCGGACCAAATTTCAAAACTTTGCTTGCTACCTCTAAAATCAACACGCTAGATGTAATAAAAATAAAAATATGGAGAATGATTAGCTCCGAAAAATAATAATCAACTTCATTTCACATATTTCTCATCTTTTTATATGCTTATTTATTTATTATCATAAAACACTCCGGAACACACATTCTGGATTTATTTAAAAATAAAATTTAGTTATATCAACTTGAAAATTTAAATTAACTCATTTTTTTTTAGCGTTTTAAATGAAATAATTTTTTTAAATCTAATTTAAAGTAAAATCCAATCCAATCATGCCAAAAAATCAAATAAAAAAGTCACTAGATTGATTGACAAGTTGTGACAAGTTTCATCACTCCCAAACAATCAAACAACTTGATTTCCCAATCCACGCATTTCTCTTATTTTTTATATCTCCCTCAAAATTCCCTTTTAATGAAGAAAAAACGTTGACGGGGACATGGCAAAATTTCTTCAAATATTAATAACATCATGATTTCCATCAGACGGTCAGAATCCACTTTAAGAAAAGGCTCCACATTAGAGTGGCACCATCGAAAACCTTCGACAACCCCGCTCTTCACGACCCGCCCAGTTCCATCAGATAAAAATCCCTAATTACTATAAAATCCCTCCTTATTTTCTCTCCATCCAAACACGCCCTTATCTCCTTTCCTACAAAAAAACCCAAAGTTTTACACGAACCAAACAGACCCCTAATCTCTCTCAATAGAAAGGATAACTATTTTAGCCTTCAATCAAGATTCCATCTTTCCAGTGTTCACTCTTTCAATTTCACCTCTTGCAAATGATATATGCTGAATTACACACAAAAAATTCGAATGGAGAGGAAGAAGAACCTAGGGTTTCATCAATCGAGAGTGAACAACAAGAAGCTAAGAATGCTAGGGTTTCTAAGATTGAAGAAGAGGAAGAACCAGAAGAAGAAGAATCTAGGGTTTCTGAAGTGAGAAGTGAAAGAAGTTTTGATTTTGCTGTTAAAGATGAAGAGAGGCAAGATAGGTTAGCGTTAGGAGATTATAGATCTTTATGGAGTGAATTTGATGATTTTGTTGCTAACGAGGATAATGGAGCAATGACTGGTACGTCTAGGGCATTGATTTATGGTTTTGAAGTCGGTGATATGGTTTGGGGGAAAGTGAAATCGCATCCGCGGTGGCCGGGGCATATATTTAATGAGGCGTTTGCTTCCTCGTCAGTAAGGCGGACGAGGAGGGAAGGTCATGTGTTGGTTGCTTTTTTCGGGGATAGTAGTTATGGTTGGTTTGATCCGGCGGAGCTTATTCAGTTTGATGTGAATTTCGCAGAGAAATCGCAGCAAACAAATTCCAGGACTTTCATTAAGGCAGTGGAGGAGGCAACGGATGAGGCGAGTAGGAGGAGTGCACTTGGCTTGGCTTGTAAGTGTAGGAATAAGTATAATTTTAGGCCTGCAAATGTGCCAGGGTATTATGTGGTGGATGTGTCGGATTATGAGCCTGGAGGGGTTTATTCGGCGAGTCAGATTATGAAGGCAAGAGATGGGTTTAAGCCGGGGGAGACTCTTGCTTTTGTGAAGCAGTTGGCTGTCGGGCCTCATGGATGTGATCAGGAGAGTTTTGAATTTATTAAGAATAAGGCGAGGGCTTTTGCTTTTCGCAATGCTGTTTTTGAAGAGTTTGATGAGACCTATGCACAGGCATTTGCAGTTCAGAGTTCACGGCCTTCTAATGATACCGCTAAGGTACCAAATCAGCTTGCTAAAGAGCCAACTCGAGGTATTGTTTTCTTGGTAAATGTTTTGTGCTTGTTTGCAATGTTCGGTTTGCTTAGGTCTTAGATAGTGTCTTGATGTTATTGCCCCATGATGTTGGATGCCCATGCTTCTTCCTGTACTCCTTTTTGTTTCTATTAGATGCCTTATCACATTGCTTCTTGAATAATGACAAGTAGTTTGAATTATCTCGCTATGTTTTTACTTGTGCACTGACTGCTTTCACTTCTCTAATGCAACACAAGCATTTCCCTTGAGATTTATAGTGAAGGTATAAGAGTTAAGGTCTTGCTCTGTTTTATAATATAAGATAGAGCATACATGGTTATCAAATGGTTAAATCTTCAACTCATTGAGAATAGTTTCTTTATGCTTGCGCCATGCACTTGGAGGGATAAATAAAGTGTAAGGTAGTCGATGCATCACCAGAAGTTTTGAGGATGCATGCGCAACCTTGTTGAAACTCTTAATATAGCAAACATTCACATTTCTTTTATGTATTTTTTAAAAAAATTTAATATGCGTGTATTTCTGAGTATCGCCTCAGAGCATGTTTGCTAGCATCCTTTTATTTGGCTCAATCTTTTTTCCAAATAGAGGTTGCTAATCTTTGTGCCTTGTCTGCCTTTGAGAACTAATTGGCCCCTTTTATCTATTTGCATGTTATTGAATTTGAAATATGATTCACAGGGCAGTTTCCAAATAAATTACTACACCAAAATTGAATTTGTCCAATTTCATGTCTAATAAATGTTGTCTTAAGAGTTCTAGCCTGAATTTTTGAAAGCTAAAATTTTTTGCTTTAATTGAAAGTGAAATATATGTAAGAAACTTGGCACATTTTTTGAGTAAGATTCATTGCACCAAGTAATTCTATATATTGTAATTTCAGAGATTTTATAGAACATGATGAGTTTTTTCATCTGAAAAATTCTTAGCACCTCTAATCTCTTGCATATGTGGTATAAGATTTGGTTCTTTTATTATCACAGATCATAGGCGAGAGCCTGCACTTTCTTCCTTTAATAGTTTGTGTTTCATAAATTTGCCTGGATAGACCTTTCATTTTTTTCTCCTTTCTGTTGGCTATTTTTTATTCTATGTTTGAACACGTTTTCTTTCTATTCTCATTTGGTTGGCTCTCCCCCAGCTCCTTTGAGTGGTCCATTGGTGATAGCTGAAGCTCCGGGTGGCGAGAAGAGCTCAAAAAAACCTATAAAAGTCAAGGACCATTCAAAAAAAGGCAATTATCTCCTTAAGCGAAGAGATGAGCCAAGTGAGCTGAGAGCTTTTGAAATTGTCCAAAGGCAAGCAGGTTCCTCATCCCTAGCAGTTTATGTGGAGGCTGGTTCATCAGCAGTGGAAGCTGGTGATTTTGTGTTGCAGAAAAGAGCTTCAACCCCCCATATTTCAGCAAAACATGAGCAGTCTGTGCTTATAACCAAAGAAGATGTGGATTCTAGTGAAGATGGAGCTGGCAAAGCAGCGTTAGTCTTAGATCATGCTCCAGGAGATGCAAATGTGTCTCTTGATAAGAAGGGTGCTATGCAAGAAATAGAAGGTGAACCAGGATCAGATGTGGCTGTGGGTCTGATGAGTACAGGGTGGTCTGACTTACCTGGGAAGGAGCAGCTTAAGGGTGTGTCAGATTGTACATATGAAGAGAGTGCAAAAGCATCAGGATCAAATCAAGTTTCTCAGCAAAATGAACTGAGCTTTTCTGCAAGAGCAGAGGTAGACAGTGGATTGAGTAAACTTCAGGATGGTGAGCCAGGTTCACTTCTTTCACCACTTAATGCCACACAATCTGTTGGAACAAGTACAGGTAGTGGAGTAAAAAAGGTCAAAGTCATTAAACGGCCTGTTGGGGACACCAGTTCGCAGAAGTCTATTATGGGGGGGAAAAGGAAGAAAGAGATACGAGCAGAAACTAATCCTGATCGTCCAAAGAAGCGATTGGCCACTGGAAAAGGTGAGGAAGTGAGAATCTCATTAGGAAAATCCACCCATATCAGTTTTTCTCCTGGAGAGGATTCTCAGCTTAACAGTCAAAAGAAAGATGGTATTGAGTTCGAGCTACCACAGCTACTTAGTGATTTCCTTGCTCTAGCTCTCGATCCTTTCCATGTTGCAGAAAGAAATAGCCATTCAGTTACAATGCATTTCTTCTTGCGATTCCGGTCCCTCGTTTTCCAGAAAAGCTTGGTTTTGTCACCACCATCCGAGACTGAGGTTGTTGAAGTTCGTGGCACTAAATCCTTGTCCAGTATTGGGGCTTCTGACTATTCTGCCAGTGAGGACACCAGAGGTTTGATACCTTCAAAACCAGCAAAACTCCTTGTCAGACCTAATGATCCAACAAAAGCTGGACGGAAGCGTTTGCCATCTGATCGCCAGGAAGAAATTGCAGCAAAAAGGCAAAAAAAAATTATTCAGTTGAAGTCATTGGCTGCAGAGAAGAAGGCTCAGAGAACTTTGGATACGCTTGGAGCTGAAGGGAAAGAAACAGTGGCTAGGCAGCGAGCAGAAGGGAAACAGACTGCTGCTACCCAACGGGTGGAAGGAAAACAGCCAGTGGCGCAACCTCCACGAAAGTCAGTCAAACCAGATTCTTTCAAAAAAATGGAGCCTCCAGTTAGAGCTATTGAGCCCACTATGTTGGTGCTGAGGTTCCCTCCTGAGACATCTCTTCCATCTGCCGCGCAGCTGAAGGCAAGGTTTGCTCGATTTGGGTCAATAGATCAGTCTGCAATCCGTGTCTTTTGGAAGTCATCACAATGCCGTGTTGTGTTTCGTCGAAAGCTTGATGCACAGGCAGCTCTTAAATATGCTCTTGGGAACAAATCCTTGTTTGGCGATGTGAATGTAAGGTACAACATTCGTGAAGTAGGAGCTCCTGCTTCAGAGGCACCCGAATCTGACAAGAGCAGAGATGACACTTTTGTTGATGCAGCACAGGCTGAGGATCCTCTTGCTGATTGGCAAGCTGTAGCATTTGCACACCAACCTCCTTCACAGTCAACAGTACAGCTGAAATCTATATTGAAGAGACCAAACGGTGATGAAGCAGCACCAGTAACTGGTGGTAATGGTAGTAGAGGAAATCGTGTAAAATTCATGTTGGGTGGGGAGGAAACTAATAGTGGAGAGCAAATGATGGTTGGTAATAGAAACAACTTCAACAACAATGCTAGTTTTGCTGATGGTGATGCACCCACTACTTCTGTTGCTATGGGTTTTAGTAGTAAGAACATTCAAAAGGTTTTTCCTCCATCTCCATTGCCTATTCTTCCCCTCCCTACTCAATTTGCAAAAGCCCCACTTAATTATTCACAACATCATACCGAAGTAGCACCCAGAAACTCGCACAATTTCAACACCCCTCCTCCAAGTGCCGGACCCAGTACACCAAGCATAGATATTTCGCAGCAGATGCTGAGCCTTTTGACCACTTGCAACGATGTTGTCACCTCCGTGTCAGGCTTGTTAGGCTATGTGCCTTACCACCCTCTTTGACAACCAATATGGGCCAATACACAAAACCCTCATCGAAGGATTGGACTACATGAATTGGGACAAAAAAGCCAGCCAACTCCTCCAAGGCTGCTCTTGGGTGTGCACTGTGCATCGATTGGGACACAATCAATATGGCTGCAAAAAATATTTCTCGTGAAAAGGCAGCAACTGATATAAACACAAGGACACGGGGTCTTCCTTGCCGGGCGTCAATGTCAATCCAGCAAATCCATCATGACTAAGTTTGGTGTAAAATTATGAAGCATGGGAGTGGATTACTCCAAAAATGTACCCATAAGATAGCACCATCCTCTTCTTTCCTCCATTTCCATTAGTTATACCTACTCATGGCGTTTCCATTCCATCTTGTGCTTGGTCTGAATGTGGTGAGAAAATTTGCTCATACCATATATTTTACTAGTTTCCTGTTGGATTAGCAAAACTCATGAAGACCCATCAATGGCATCACGTCTATATATATGTATGTATGTATGTATAGTAGGTGGTCCACCATGACTGGAAAGCAGGGCCCAAGAATTTTTTATTTTTATCGTGGTTGTATGGTTGTGATTACTTTTCAAAGTGTTTTTCGTCTGAAATATATAAAAAAAATTTTATTTTTAAAAAATTATTTTTAAAATTAGCGCATCAAAATAATTTAAAATATAATAAAAAATTAATTTTTAATAAAAAAAATTTAAATTTTAAAAAACATGGTTGCTTTTAAAATTTTAACCTAGGCATTGCTTGTATTTACTATTATGTCCTCAGTCGTGGACCCTTTAAAGCCGGCAAATTGACGTGATTGATGATGGCAATGCTACACGTGCAGCTTCAAGGAAATGGGTAGCTCCACGTGTCAACGTCATTCCTACCCCATCCCGAAGAAGGCAAATATCAATAATTATTAAGTTTTACTAGGCAAAAAGTTTACTTTTCATATATTTAAATACAAACACGCCTTCTACGCGTATTTCATTTATTTATCCGAGACCAAAATAATAATACATACATTACACGCTGTATACACGGATTTACTACTAGTAATAATAATCACAAGTCATTATTTAGCTAATGCATTTTTTTTAAATACTTGTTAAGAGTTATTTACTATTTTTAATCAATTATAATATTTTTAATTTTTATTCTTTTTTAAATACAAATGAATAATAAATAATAATTAATGTATATGTATTCGTTAGATTTTTTTTCATAAATCAATTTGTAGATTTGAATTTTAAACTTTATTATATAATTTGTTAAAAAATATTTTAATATTTTTATCGATTATGAAAATTTATCAAATTTCATAATTTAACTTTGTAGGGAATGATTTTGTTAAAAATGAAATTTAATGAATACCAAATGAATAAACAAATCTACTTGATCTAATCCAATTGGATTCCCAATTGTTGTATGTTGTTCAAATTAAATGAGGATATGTGATAATTTTTTTTAGATATTTTTTTAAATATATTTATTTTAAAAAAATAAATTAATATTTTTAATAATTTTAATATTAAATTAAAAAATCTAAAAAAAAGTCGGCACACAACATCACTATACCAAACAAGTACTACATCTCCTCTATATCCCTCTTGTAAAAATAAGCTATAATAGAAAAAAAAATCAATCTATTATAAATAACTACTATTCCTTTTTTTTTTTTCTAAAAACGAAAGGAAAACGCGTGGGGCCCTATTCAAATTCCTAAAGAATCTAAATTCGGTTGATCACAGCTCACGAATTTTCCTACCACTTTCCTTGAAATCAAACAAAAACTATCCTTTAGTATATATATTTATAGCCATCGTTTTCTCAGCGAAACCCCAAAAAGACAATCTTTCTTTCAAAAAATTTAGTTCTCTCTCGTAACTCTTCATAACAATTTTCTTGATTGATCAGAGCTTTCATCATTATGGAGTGCAGGCCATTAGAGATCACGGTTGCCTCAGGCAAAGATCTCAAAGATGTGAACGTTTTCGGCAAGATGGATCTCTATTGTGTTGTTTCCATCAAGGGAGATCCACACAAGTCTAAGCAGAAACAGAAAACCCACGTTCATAAAGATTGTGGGCCTAACCCTCTTTGGAATTTCCCCATGAAATTCAACATCGACGAAGCCGCTGCTCAACAAAATCGCTTGCAAATCAAGTTCAAGCTTCTAGCTGAGCGAATGATGGGAGATAAAGAAGTTGGGGTGGTTTCTGTGCCTGTCAAGGAATTACTGGATTCAAAAGATGGAAAAGGTGGTCTCATGAGCTATGCTGTCAAGACCCCATCTGGGAAGATGAAAGGAACGTTGAGTTTCTCCTTTAATTTTGGTGAGAAAGTCAGTGCTCCTGCGCCGGAGAAGGCGAAAAAGACGGGCGAGCATGTTGCTGCTGCTGCTTCTCCTGCAAAGGGATATCATGAGCCCGTCACTGCCTACCCTGCAACGGGATATCAGGGTGCTCCTGGTTCAAGTTCTGCCTACCCAGCGCCACCGCCTCAAGCGGCTCCTTATCCATATCCTTATCCTTATCAGTATCCTCCACCACCCCAACATGGTTATGGTGGATACCCACCTGCACCCGGACATGGGTATCCCGGTTATCCACCACAACCCGGTTATGGTGGGTATCCACCAGTGATGCAACAACAGAAGCCCAAGAAAAGTGGTAAAGGAAATATGGCTTTGGGATTGGGAGCTGGATTGCTTGGTGGATTGCTGGTTGGTGATATGATTTCCGATGTTGGTGAGATGGCTGCCTATGACGATGGCTTTTCTGATGGACTTGATTTTTAGGGTTTTTTTATTTTATTGGCATTGTAATAATTTCTTTCCTTTGGTATGTAATTAACCATGGATTTGAGTGACTATTTTATATGAATAAATAAGCTTCTTTATATTAAATTGATGGATTTTTGTTTGGATTTTACCTTTTGTTTTAAGAATATATTCTTTTTGAGAAAACTGGGGAAATAATTGATTTATTTTTGTTTGGAACTTATTTTTGCAGAAATTATTTTTAAAAATATATTATTTTATTTTTTAAAAATTAATTTTAGCATGTTCGTACCACTATTTGGGAGTGTGGTTGCGGTTGCTTTTCAAAGAAATTTTTATCTCGAAATGCATCAAAATAATATATTTTTTTATTTTTTTAAAATTATTTTTGAGATCAGTAAATTATCAAAATGATCCCAAATATAAAAAAAAAAAATTAAGTTTTTATAATTTTATATATATATATATATATATATATATATATATATATATAGAAGTTGACAAATGAGATTACCTGCTAATACAGCTTTCATGATCATGCACAAACGGGGATGTCAAAGTAGACATTGTTTAATTAAGGAATTGAGCGACTTTTTATATGAATATTTTACCTTTTTTTATAATGTTATATATTGTTTAATTGTGATTAATAGTGTTGGTGTGAAGTGTGCTTGGAATTTACTTCATAATCAAGGTGTTCCTTGATGACACAATATAAAATTTTATACAATTCAATAAGAAATTAGTGGTATATTAATAGTTAATTCTTAGATCCATTTTAAACACAAAAAAAAGATATAAAAATGAGAGAAAATTGTATATTTATCTTGAATTTATTTATTTATTTTTAAATAAATCCAAAAAATAATGAGAGCGGAGTGGGCGCGCGGGCTTATCTCCACTGATCACCATAAAAATTTTACAAGAAAACGTGGAAAAATGTAAATAAATATGCTTGACTTTTTCTTAAAATAATATTGTTGAATAAAATTAATTAGTATTGGGGAATATTCCTATATATATATTTTTTCAATGAACTAGTGGGCCATTATTTAATTCCCTTTTCAGCACAAATTCAACTCTTGCAAATTGACCCTTTGCATAAATCATGGGCCACCACGACTCAAGTTGTGTGGGGCCGGGAATAAAATGGATGGAGACACCACCAAGGAGCAGTTCTCTAGGAACATGGCCTTCACTCATTTTAATTTTGTTGACTCATTGGGGAGTGGTGCCTTCTTCTGTCAAGTAATGCAACTTTTAGGAATATCCTCTCTCTGCGGGTTGACCATCCAAATTCTTATCAGAATTGAATTTTAATTTGAATTAATCTCTTACAATGACTTAGGCAAAACCAGTTGATTTAGTTAAACACAGTCTAAACCTAACTAGGTTAATACCAAGAATTTTTTTTTAAAAAAATATTATTTTAATAAATAAAAAAAAATTCATAAAGGTTGATTTTGGATCTAATAATTATGCTCACCAAGATAAAGGTGGTTGGTTGATCATGAAGTATGATTTTTATTGGCTAAGCATAATTAAGGATTGTATTGGTTATGCAATCCAGCATGCTGTAACTTCCAATGAGATTAATTAATATAATAGTCAAATCATAGCCTTTTAGGGATTGAACAATATTAAATATTATTTGTAAGATACACTATCAATCCATGGTCAAAAACGTAATATTACGAGGGTATTTGGTAGTGTGGTAATGGTTGCTTTTCAAATAATTTTTTATGTTAAAATGCATGTCAATGATATTTTTTTATTTTTAAAAAATTATTTTTGATATCAGCACATCAAAACGATCCAAAACATACAAATTATATTAAATTTTAGCAAAAAAAAAAAATTTAGAAACACGGGTTTGCACCGAGTTCCCAAACATGTTTACTTCTTTGCTGTAATAAATTAGTTTATCAAGTAGGTACAATTTATTTCTTATTGAGTGATCAATAATAATAATAATAAAACAATGATAAAGTTCTTTAAGAAACCAATCATCCGTAAATTTGGAATCCTAAAAATTGTCACCATTGATCAAGAACATGTATTCACTAGTAAAGAAATGAAGGAAATCACTAGCTCCAAGCAGATTCACAGGTCAGAGACAGCTGCAAGTCTCAAGTCTTGCGTGTATTAGAGCTTGAGCTTGACGCCATCTCTGAAGAAGTCAGTACTCTCCATCACCCTACAACTGAGTAAAAAACGACAGCATTAAAGAAGTCATCACTTCATACATTTGAGTTGACATACAAACAACTGCATTGGTAAGAAAATGATCTTTTCTCATTGTATTTTAGGCAATACCAAAAGCAAAGTGATTTTAATCTTAAGGTTTAACTTGTTAGGCTCTGGTTTTACTCCTCAGAGATCACCAGTTCGAATTTCATAAATTTCAGGGCTACTGAAACTTATATGATCGTTAATTTTAAGGCTCGTGGGATTAGTCGAGTTGCGCACAAGTTAGCACAAGTTAGCCTGAACACCCATGTTAATCTAAAAAAAAAAAAAAAAAAAAGAAAATAAGCCTAAGGAAACAATACATACCATCTCCTCGAACAATTACTTTTGTACAGTGGAATAAAGGTCGTCCTCCCAGTATCCATGACTGGCCTCCACGTCTTCTGTTAGTACAATATCCAGCTTTGGTGTGAATATGACTGCGTGCGAAAAGATTTTCATTTCTGGGCATTTATTTATGACTACCACCTCCGAAGATGGAGATGAAAAGGCATGATTCCCCGAGTAGCTAGAGGGTTTAGGCTTATGAACACAGGAGAATATGAATCCTTTTTGTCCTTCAGTTTCCTTGTTCACCACTATTTCTTTGATGTTTCTACATTCTGTTGTGCTCAATCTCATGAGTTGCACGAGATGTTTAGCAGCAGAGATCAGGAAGCTATCGAGCTTATTAGTCCATCACATGCATTTGACACTCCTAGGTTATGAAAAATTAATCCGTGAATCTTGCAGTGATATATGGATGAGTTCAGGAAATTCAAATTTGTTTTTTAATTTTATCATTTAATATTTTATTTATTATTTGAGAATTAAACTTTATAATTATATTTTATTCATTAATTGCATATGAAATAAGCATAATGATACGTTAATTGGCAATTATTATCTATGTCATAGATTAAGATTGAGCTAGATTGTTTTACTAATAACCAAGTAATAAAAATCTTAATTTTCAAATATCTTAATAAATAAAAACTATGTATTCCTACAATACCCGCGATGATCATTACATTTAAGAGACGAGGAAAATAATCTTTTAAAAAGAGAATTTAAACTTTTGAACATGTTTAAGGAACTGGTAAACACAGAGATGCTATAATAAAAAAAATCAAAAGAATTCTGAACCATTAAATTTTTCTAAAAAAATATTTTTTTGTGAGAAAATACGAATTTTCAAAATGCTCAATAAATAAAAAAGCAATTCAAATAAGGAAATAAAAAGATTCCAAAATTCGCAGCTATTAAATCTTTTATCAAAATAAAATATTAAAATTACAAAAACATCCAAGATAAAAAAAAACTTGGAAATTTATTGATAATTAAAATTTTAAAAACCATATTATTAATAAAATTATAATTTTTAAAAATATAAAAAAACCATTTCAAATAATTTTGATTCCTATTATTTCTTTGGTTTTTTTCAAAACTTTCAATGTTTGGGAATTTTTCAAATGTTTATATTTATAAAAAAAAACTAGCCTTCTTATCTCATAAATATTTTCAAAATCCTAAGTTTTTTTTTAAAAAAAATTGTATTTCAAGACACTTTAGCTGGTAAAAAATAAAATGCGATGAACAAGGACACTTTTTACGTGGTCCTGACCTTGATATTAATGAGTTTAGGCAGGAAAATAAACTATCATTTTATCTGCATTAATATTTGGTGTGAAAAATGAAATAAAACTATTTTCCACATTTTCAAGTGTTTAGTGATTTTTTTAAAAAAATAAAATAACAAAAAATAATTCCAATTTCTTGAATATCGTTTTTTTTATATATAAAGGATTCATTTTTTTGACAAGCAAAAAGGCTTTAATATGTTCACAATCAATCAACACTTCGAGCACCTTGTGTGGTTGCAGTAAACTATTAAGATGCTGTTTGGTAATGTGGTTGCGGGTGAGGTTCATGCAATCATATATTTGAATATTTGGTAACAAAGAAAAAAGTGATTTTTATTGGTGGGACCCACCAATTTTAACTGTTGCACCACAGGTTTGCTTCTCGTTGTGATTTCCTCTTAACAGTGGAGCATGGCTCCACTGTTGCACTATTCACGCGAACAGTGCGTCGCACTGTTCACGTGAACAGTTGTTGTTTTTTTTTTTGAAAATCAGTGCAGTTAATTTATTTCACTCGCACTGTTCACGTGAACATGAATTTCTAATTTTTTTTTGTTTTTTTTTTAAAATTAGTTTAAGGTGAATTAAATTTACTCGTACTGTAATCTCAATTTTATTCCTGCTAATATGTTACCTAATTTTATTGCACGCTCAAAAAATCATGAAAACTGTAGTTCTTGTCGAATAAATTTTGGACGTAATGAAATTGTAAATTTTTTTTAAAAAAATTGAGTTTTACTTGAAAAACTAGTATTTAATATTATTTAATAACACTATATAAATTAGAAGGATATCGCATGATGACGTAGCATTTGTGAAATTTGATCGCAATTCCAATTATGTTCTTGCCGGGTCCGACCCAATTAAAAAAAATTCAGTTTTTATTTTTATTTTAATTGTGTTTTATTCATTAAATTAGAAGGATATCGCTTGATGACGTAACAAAAAATTCAGTTTTTGTTGTTGCGCGCTTAAGAAACCATGAAAAATATAGTCATTGTTGGATAGATTTCGTATGTGATGACATTGCATGTAGTTTAATGGAATAATAAATAAATTTTGATATCAATATTATTTATTTCATGATGTAATAATAGTAGTTAAATCTACAATATTTAAATTAAAAATATTTTTAATTATTTTATAACCTCAATTTGAAAAGCATTTTTTTAACCAAACACATTAAACTACTTTTTCTTCGATCTTAATTTCAACCACAGTTTTAACCAAACATCTATTTTTTCAAATCAACCTCAATTAAAAATATTTTTTTATAAAACAATATTTTTCAAATCACAACCAGAACAGTAACCACCGCAATACTAAACACACTGTAAAAGTTGATGCCATGAAATTGCCGAAAGAATAGAGCTTCTCTGGGACTCATTCAAACGGATTCCCCTTGTTTCATTTACTTATATGCCCTTCTCTCTCAATTCTCGTACACAGATAGAGGCATGGAGCTATAGTAAAGAGGTAGAACTGGGCCAAGAGGCAATGCATTTCCCTTTAGATTATTCGTGTTGGAAGTCGCAATTAAAAGCCCAAATTTAACCAGTCGAAAGCCCATTTTCATAACGAAGAAGAATGATTTGCTATTAAAGTATATATGCATATAATCACGTGCTAATGCTGTACCAAAGAGCATAACAATTGTATTTTCTCGTAGTTATTAAACCCGGTTTAAAAGCTAATCCAGACCTAAGTTATAAGATATCCTAGGTTAATTTAATTTTAATTACTGGAATTATAAATTTATCATTACTAGTTTTTTTTTAATCTTATTTTTAGCACCTAAATATTATTTTTTACATAAAAAAATAGTTTATCCTTGTGATGAAATGCGAACACCAAGGACAATATGCACATATATATATATATATATATCAAAATGGAATTTCGTACTCTAGAACTTGACATCGTCTCCGCCGAGGGTCTCAAAAATGTTAATTTCTTCTATGCTGCAAATGTTTATGCCATGGTTTCACGTAATACTTCACCATCTGCAAAGCTAAAAACGTGCACCAGTTGTCAACGCAGCGATGCAGAATGGCAGGCACCTACGTACCAGATGGTTAGCAAACAAACTCACTAATTGAGATATAATGAAGGAATTCGAACTTGAGTTCTTGAGCTTGGCATTGTCTCATTACTTTTCGGTGATTAATCTAGTGTTAATTATTTGGATAATCCATATTATATTACGAGGATTCCTCTTTCATTTTCATATCATCACATAGCACTTAAGAACCCTAATTCTTTTGGGCACGCAAAACCAAATTTCTCCCATCAAATAACTCCAAAAAACAAAACAAAAAAACAAAAAACTTTCTCGACCACACCTTCTTTTCCTTCAAAAGTCACAACGATGGATTGCAGAACTCTTGACATGCTTGGAAGGCCTTAAACTGTCAAAATTGTTCTCCAAAACCCGTGCTGTGGTCTCCATCGTGGGTGATTCTTTGATCTCTGGGCAAGAAACAACGTACGGTCTGAATATACAAAGGAAACAACCCAACTTGGGATTATCCGATGAGATCTTACCTAGAAGATTCAATGTTACAACAAAATCATTTGACTCTGTTGTGTTTCAAATCTGGTGCACCCCAATATTATCAAGTCCCTTTTGGATAATTGGACAAAGGACAAGCAAACAAAAGAGGGTTCTTATCGAGTAGTGATCACTCCATCAGGAAAGCAACGAGGTTGCTTCGTTTTGAGGTATAATTTTGGGCATGATACTATAAGGGGTGCTCCTAGGAAGGATATATGACGAGAATCTCATCAGGACTTGCTCAACATGGTCATGGCAATTGCTACAATCTAGACCTCCATATATCAAGACAGCACCATGGAGAATGTCTTGGATAAGGGTGTGTTGGGAAACGCGGTGCAAACCGTATTCTCTCAAATTTTGAATTTTGTTTTGCTTAAAATAAAAAAAATATATGTTTTCAGATCGTTTTGATGTGCTAATATCAAAAATAATTTTTAAAAAATAAAAAAAAATTATTTTAATATATTTCTAAATGAAAAATACTTTGAACCGTTACCGCTATCATAATCTCAAACACACCCTAAGTGCACCCAAGTCACTACCGTGTAATCCAGCTTATTATCGACCGCTATTATCAGTACCGCCAATTGATTTTGTATGGTTAAACTTGTAACAATTATTGGACTCTATTGAACATATAAATTTTTTAATGTTTTATCAGTGATTTTGACGTTCATGTGTCAAGAATTTTAAAAATAAATTAAAAAAATATATTTCAATATATTTAAAAAATAAAACACTTCAAAAAATTAATATCTTGCATGGGAACAGATAGTGAAATTTTAAAATCTAGCCTGATATGAAACGGCAAAAGGATATCTATCTTCCAAGACAAACTGTCTCTGCTTTTTTCAAAGAGCACGAACTTCTAATCGGGTGTTGTGTGATTTGATAGTAAATTTCCCAGTAGCGCCCAAGAGTCATTATAAGCCATGCTGATTCCTCGAAGCTTCGCAAGTCATACTAAAATACAGCACTCTTTTGTTGCTTTTCTCTTCGATTTCGACACTTTACCAAAAGGTTAGGTACATGTAAATTTCCTTTAACAAGATCATCAAATCCGTTCTCCGTTTGCAAGAAAAAACCTGGCAAAACATAGAAATTAGACCCGACCCGGTTCAGCTCGGGTAATGATCTCGTTAGAATCACGGTTTGAACGAGTTAATTATAATTGATTTAGCTCATTTAAAATAATATAAAATTAAAAATCAATTTAAATCTTGACCGATAGTTCATTTATCAATATTAATTTTGTTTTAGCATGTGACTCGAATTATAAGATAGACCGATCGGGTCGTGAACTATATGAACAACAAAATAGGGTTTGATAACCGTTGGCAGAAGGGCTAGATGAAGCGGTTGAACTTGAAAAATTGCTAGAAAATGAATAGAAGGAGACGATGGACGAGGAGTATACTCCACTGCGTTGAGACCTGTAAACATCATGACGTGGCAACACTTACCAGCCAATGGCATAATTGTATAGAAGGAATCAAGCAATAACCAAGTCAAAGACTCGAAGTAATATATATAGTTCTTGTCCACTACATATTATTACCTTGTAATAGAAGAATCTCCTTTTTCTTTCTCCTACTAAAATTATTCGTTTAGGGGGGATTTGCCCTTGAAAGCCTCTCCTCCAAAACACGTGTATATTTTTTTTTGGATGAAAAATATTAAATTTACACTTTTTAAATATTTTTTAATATTTTTATCATGATAATATCAAAAATTAAAATAATATATAAAAAATATCTTAATATATTTTAAGTTAAAAAACATTCTTATAAAAATAGACATTACAAAACATATATTATTTTGACGATGGTAATTACTTTTTAAAATATTTTTTATTTAAAAATATATTTAAATAATTTAATTATTTATATTAACATATTAAAATAAATTAAAAATATTTTTAAAAAATTCAATATTTTTAAAAACTCACGGCCTGCGCTTTCCCGGACAATAGCCATAAAGTAGCCATTTCACGGGCAAAGATGGATGTAGGGCACGGCAGAAGCAAAAGTGTCATGATGCCTATGATCCATTTTTCAAATAAAAAACAAAAAGACATAATAAAAACTCCTATTTTTATTAATTGATGTTTGATTAATAAAAAAAAATGTTTGATTTTTTCTTTAATTCAAACTCCTATTTTTTATTCATTGATGTTAAGGACTTGACCTAAAACATAAAAAGAATTTAAGATTCAAAGGCTACATTTTTATGCTTAATATTTAAATTTTATTAATTATTAAACATATAATCTTCTCTAAAACTCTCGATTTAATATAGCATAACAGGTTTTAAACTATGATTATTTTTTTTATTAATAAAAAATCCAAGCTAATACTATGAGATTAAATAGTGAGAAAATTAACATCTCCAATTTTTACTTAGCAACTAACGGCTTTAAACCGCATTTACTTTTATATATATATTCTTATATTTTCAAAAGTAAAAGAATGAAAGTGTACTTTATCTTAATTTATAAGGACTAACATATACTTTACCATCCTAGTGGGACCCTAACTCTCACACAAATCCACAAGCCAAGTGTCATCATCAACTATATAATGTATAAACCCAACAGAAAACTATCTCCTCCCAAAACTCCTCTCTCTCGCAAGTTCTACTCCAAACCTCAACCCCTCCTCTCTCATGGCGACCCGAACCGAATCCGACTCTGGACCCGATAACCACACCACAACCACCACCACCATAACCAACAACCCAACCCAAGTAGCAACCCCTCCAACCTATCACCTGTCCTTTAACCAAAACCACACCTGCTTCTCAGTTGGACTCCAAAACGGGTTCCGGGTCTTTGACACGGACCCATTCAAACCCTCGTTCCGCCGCGAATTAGACACACACGGCGGCATCGGATTGGTCGCCATGCTTTACCGCTGCAACCTCTTCTGCCTAGTTGGTGGCGGACCCGACCCGATTTACCCCAGCAACAAAGTGATGATTTGGGACGACCATGTTTCCCGGTGTATAGGAGAATTATCATTCAGGTCAGAGGTCAGGAACGTAAAACTTCGCCGCGATATGATCGTAGTTGTATTGAACCAAAAGATATTTGTTTACAATTTCTTGGACTTGAAGTTATTGCTTCAAATAGAGACGGTTTTGAACCCTAATGGGTTGTGTGAGATTTCGCAGAATTCTTCGCCAATGGTTTTGGTTAGTCTAGGGTTGCAAAAGGGTCAAATTAGGGTGGAGAATTTTGGGTCGAAGAAGAGTAAGTTTGTTATGGCTCATGATTCAAGAGTTGTTTGCATGAGTTTAACTCAAGATGGGGGGAGGTTAGCGACCGCGAGCTCTAAAGGGACTTTGATTAGAGTATTTAATACTTTGGATGGGACTTTGTTACAAGAGGTATGGTAATCAGTAAGCTGATTAGTGTGATCCTAGTTTTTTATTCTGTAAATCTTAATGTGTGGTGATTCTGGTGTTTTTGGAGCCTGTTATGATCCTAATTGGTGTCAAAATTTTGTTGAGTTAATTTAATGTGACTGGAAGTAGGAAAGGATTTTACTTTTTGTGTGCGGGCATGTGTCTGTTTAGCAAGGTGATTTTCTCAGTGTTTTTGTTAATGGATATGTTATAGCCAAATTGATCGTGTTGGACAAGTGAGTGTCTGTTCATGCAAGCACTCCTGTCGATTGAAAGATTTAGCTTTTCTCTTTTATAAGGAAAGGCGCCGTCTTGTGTAAATTGAAGGATTGTGAAGAGATTGATAACAGGGTTTTTAAGCAAAGAGCATAATAACATCTTGAGGTTTAAAGAAAAAAGACAAAAGGATCTTTAAGTTTAACTGCTTTATGAGATCGAATTTCAAATTTGTTTCTTGATGCATAATGAACATTTTGTGTGCAATTTTCAATTTTCTTTGGTTAAGCTTGTTTTTGTGTAGCTAGAAAAACTTAATTTCCTGTCTGTGGTTTGTTGATGCTATTTGCTGATGTTGAATGATTTCTTGTGTCCCATGCTAGGTTAGGAGAGGTGCAGATAGAGCAGATATCTACAGCCTAGTATTTTCATCCAATGCTCAGTTCCTAGCTGTCTCAAGCGATAAGGGAACTGTACATATCTTTAGTCTCAAGGTTGATTCAGGGTCCTTGGCCTCACTGACAAATGACAGATCTCACATTGCATCTGAACCAATTCATTCTAGACTTTCATCTCTTTGCCTATTCAAAGGTAATTTCCCTACTCATTGTCACTTAGTCTTTGAACTATAAATACTACTATGCTAGTTTGTTGCCTCAATGAAATCTTGAGGAGTTAGTGTTAGCAGTTATTGGAAGGCTATAGGATCCGGTAAATTTTAATATTTAGTGGCTGAGCATGTTGAAAATAAGTTTATAACCTTGCATAGGTTAAGATATGACTTCTAAGTTCTAACTCTAGTTCATTAGCTTGCATAGGTCAGAGAACTGATTGTCATTGGTTAGTGTACAAGCCTGCTAGATAATGCCCCTTTAGGAGTTCACTGTTTTAAAGCGAAGCTTGTCTTGGGTTTCTCTCATTATTGCAGGTGTGTTGCCAAAGTATTTCAGCTCAGAGTGGTCAGTAGCCCAGTTTCGATTACCTGAAGGTTTGCAGTACTTTGTTGGGTTTGGCCAGCAGAAGAACACTATTGTCATCATCGGCATGGATGGAAGGTAATGAAAAGTCAGATCATGCTGGTTGTTTTTTACTTGTCATTTTGTTACGTTATGGGTTGAGGCAATTGAATCAAATCCCTAATGCATGATGAGTTAGCCTCTGGCATGTTTTCTTCCCAGCACTTGCATGATTCCCTGGGCCACCAAGGTGTGCTAGTAGGCCATTCCTAAGGCCGATAGGGAAACTGTCTTTGGAAAAATAACAAAAATCATAAGACTGCAGTTATGTTCAATCTCATTATGCTTAGTTCTTATGCCTCGTTTAGTGGCTCCTTGGCTTCCATGGGAATATGCTTTAGATTTGTCTGATCCCTGCTTCTAGTAAAAGCCATTATTGGTTTTTGCTACGCTGAGCAGTAGATGAACAATCTCTTAGAAGCAGAAGTGTTGCTGATATCATTGTCATTCCATATGCATAACAAGTTGAGCTGTTTTTTCTCGGTGTTGGGTTTGGATTCCCATCAAACTTGGACTCTGCAAATTAGTTGATGGATTCAGGAGTTAATGATAAATTATCCTTGGCAATCATATAAACCACTTACCATATGCCCATTATTGCTTGTATGTACATGTTTTGATCATGATTATATTATTGAAGTTCATGGATGGATCATTTTTGAATACATGGTGCACAGTTTTTTTTTCTAATGATCATGGAGAATCTTAATGGATTTGTTTATTGGATGGTTTTGCAGCTTCTATAGATGTGAGTTTGATCCAGTGGCTGGTGGGGAGATGATCCAGCTTGAATATCACAATTTTCTAAACGCGGAGAATTTCTGATACTTGTCTGAATCCAATGTAAATAGATTATTTTCAGTTTTGTGTGGTAAATATTGTTAATATTATTACTTGCTCAGGAGACTGGAATTAGTTCTACTTCTACATATTAACACGAGTACTTAATTTCAGCCAGTTGTTTATCCCATTGCATTCGGCTGTTTGTAAAAAGAGTTTTGTCTGTTGCAAGCTGTTTGTTAAAATTGGTACCCTGTACATTCATGTTAATAATAACCTTGACGGTGAACATGAACATGATGAAAAAGGACAGGAGCATTTCTTGAGTGTTCAATTGGCAAATCAATGAAGGTTAGAATGGTTTTGTACGTTGATGTTGGGTTTCTTGGCGACTGGAAAGTTCGGTAATGACACGAGTAGCAATTGTTGCTTCTGGTGATTGTAAATGGTTGCACTCTTCTCGAACCACTCGCTGGGCTTGGGGATCTCTGCGTGATCTTCCCATGGAATGTTCCCATCTTGGTTATTAAGAAAACAATACATGATAGAAACAACAACACTGTAACCTTAGAGACGAGTCCTTAATCAGTCCTCCAATGTTGTCATAACCTGAACCTTTTTGACGGTAGACACATCGAAGAAACATCCACGGTCAAAGTCCGAAGAATACATCTCTGATCTTTTCAAATGTAGGGGAGTTTTCGATGGCTGAAAATGGATTTAGAGGCTCTATTCCTTCTTTGTTTGGAAATATGAGCTCTATAGGCTATTTGGATTTAGCCTACAATTGTTTGGAGCAATACCAGAACAGTCAGTTGACCTCATCGTTGCTGTTTCTTAAGCTGTCAAATATAGACTGCCCTCTTGTTTTGCCAATTTAACTTTCAAGGCAACTGATGAGAAAACTTTTCTTCCCTAATTGTTCTTTCGTTTAAATACATCAATAAAGCAAAATTCTTATCAATGGGTTTGGCAGAAGTAGATGATCAGTAATATGATGCCAAACATGAGCACTGGGAAATCATTGTAGACTATGAAGTTGTGCACTGTACAGTCAAAGACAAAATAGAAACTCCTACACTTTCAAAGGTGATATTCTAAATTTTTCATGTCTGGTATGGTCCTATCTTGCAACAGATTCATAGGTGCAATCCCCCCAGAAACTGGAAACTTAATTTAATTGGATTAAATACCGTGACATCCAAAACAAGGTTTTCTATTCTATATTTCTATTTCTATTTCACAAACTGCAAGTTCATATTTGGAAGATTTTTGTACAGAAAAAGATGAATTTAAACACTTGGTTAATTTGAGAAGGGGTTTCTATTACATCAAGATGTTGCGAACGGATTGATTCTCAGGTATGCTTATTTCCTATTTGAGATTCAATATGAAGAGAAGATATCTTCACCAAAATAATTAATGTCTTTCACATATCTGGATTTGCCTCCTCTGGAATAACAGTCAAATTCACCACCACATCATTTGGTCTTTTCAGAACTACCTCCAAGGGTTTGCCAACTCTGTCTCCCATAATTTCAATGATCTGCCATGCGTTCATGAATTATATGGAACATCAGCACATAGAAGAACAACGACACATCAAAAATTGTAATGAAACTTTGATTTTCCAAGATTTATTTCTAAGTAAATACAGGAACCAGTCACTAACGACCAGCATCATTTTTACAAATCATTGGGTACTCAAAGTGGCAGCCCTTAAGTATTTTGCTGTGTAATGTTTCACGGCTGCAAATATGCACCTGACAAACCTCCTTCATAGAACCCACCCCAAAAGAAAGAGAGAGTCAAACATACCTCCTTGATGCTTCGAACAGGCTTCCCATCAAATTTGATGACAACATCACCAGGGTGGAATCCAGCACGATCAGCTGGAGAGCCTGGAGTTACCTGGAGAAAAAATTAAGAAAACCATCAAACATGGAAAAGAAAAGGGAAACTAACGGAAAAGGCTAACACCTTATATTTACACCAAGATTATTACTTGTGTATCACATGTGCCTATTACCAAGGGGCATTTTTTTTATGATAGCTTATTTCTAAATTCATCTATGACAGTATATTCTTCGAAGGTTAGAATGGTTTCTAAATAAAAAGTGTTAGATACAAAATTTCCAAATAACAAAACCTCTAAGAGATCTTCTTTCTGACAATAGCCACATTTCCTAACTCGATATCTTCTTTTCCATTCAAGAGGGAAATAAAAGCATTTCATTATAAAGTTAATATCCAGGATTAAATCATTTTTGTAGACAATATGCATCAACTACAATTGCAAATACACAATTTTACATGCAAGCATCTCAGAAGACGTGGAAGAAAAGTGTCAATAACATGCAAATTATATGATATTACGAATGCAAAAGGAAAGCGGAATGAGCATTTAGGTTACTTACCATAGGTACAAGAACACCTTCTTTAACATTAGGGAATTTGGGATCTCTCTCTTTAAGTTGAGTAATGATCATCTCATTAAGATCAATCATTTTCAAGCCAAGCCAAGGCCGAATGACTCTCCTGCAAAATATCACCTCCTATTTAAATTGCATGCACATGGATAATTAGCAAGGGTCATTGTGATCTTTATTGTTCTTCTTTGACCTCAAATAGGCATTGTTAATTAATTTATTTTTCACTGTCATGGTACACGAAATATTTGTCTTGCCTAAATTGAGTTTTATGTATCCCTTCTGTTACCCTCCAAAAATTGTAAATTAAACTTCCTTTTAACAATAAAGCATATCAATCTTAACAAACAGAAACTAAACCTTCATAAGCTTACTCTCTCGGTTCATTCTAGAATGGAATGGAAGAAAAATGGTAGAGTAGGCTACAATCACATCTACTTCTATGTACTGATTGCCAAAAAAACAATTGCTTACCCACTCCTTTTGAAATGCTCCATAATTTTGGCAATTGAATCAATTGGTACAGCAAAACTTAATCCATCTGCAGCCAGTACTTTCATGATATTAACACCAACAACTTCTCCATCAACATTAATGAGCGGCCCACCAGAATTTCCCTATGCCATTAAAGTAGAAAACATATACTTAAATATAGCCACAGGTAAAACACACATGCAAAAGCAGATGAATGAACAAAACATGTTTGTGCTACTTGAGCATGAGCATGTTTACCCCTTCATAAATGAAGGCATTATCAGCAGTATAGGAGGGGTCAAAAAACTATGTTTCTGGGGTGAGTTGGAGAGAAAGAACTACCATATTGATTGCACAATCTGTCTGTAAATACTCTCTTCGCATTCCTCCAAGACCCAAGTCACTGCTTTTACGATCAACACAGCTACATCCCAAGGGGATAGTCATTTAAACAGCAACGAGAAATTCAATAATCAAACAGGAACTATATTCTACTAGTGTGATGAAAAATTATAACTGAAAGAACATACACAAAATCAATACTAAAACAAGTTTCTATTTTTATGGCAGCCAAAAATAAAAGGTTTCTCTGTTAATCTTAAGTATTCTTGATACCTAACAATGCCAGCTGTCACGGTATTTTGAAGGGAAAGTGGACAGCCCATAGCTACCACCCAGTCCCCTGGGCGAAGCTTGCTTGATGAACCAAGTTTTGCAGTTGGCAGTGGGGTTTTAGACTTTATCTTTACAATAGCAATATCAGAATGTAAATCAGCATTGACCACTGTACCCTCAAACGTCCGACCATCTTGCAAAGTCACATCAACCTGCAAGGGTTCATTACACATCAGATCATCAGGAGTTAAAGATCAAATAGATCAGAGGGAATTGATACGCTAAAGTATAAACGGGCTTGCATTTATGAACATCATAACCACTAATTGAAGAGGGAAATAATTTTCTACAGCAAAAGCAGGTAATTATGACCATCATAACAACAATGAGAAAAAAAAAACTCAGAACTTTGTTTCCCTAGATATGATAATTCTGCATCAACCAAATTAATCAATACGAGACATTCACTACTGAAGGCATTCATTCTAGCATGCCATTATCAAAGAGCAAAGAATTAATGACATTCGAGTTAACACCTGAGTTAAAGAGCATGCAAAGCCTAAAGATGACAAAAGCTTCGTTTGCAAATTAAGCTCAGTTAAACCGAAGAACAGCACATGTTTCAGAAATACTGAGCCTAGCTTTCAAAATCTGTCATCTGGAAAATTAACAGAAAAAAATTTAAATAATTGATCATGAGCACACAATTATGGAAATTCACACCACTTGACACACTATTAACTCATTTTACAATGCCTTCATTATATACAACCACATTCCAGTGGATCTCATCCCATTGAAAGAGACACTTTTAGGGTGGCCAAGGAAAGTTTTTGCACAAATTTAATTTTCCTTGAAACAAAAATGAAATTAGTATACGAACACATTACTATAAGCTTAATATTTAAGTGCCTCCATAATCACTAACCTTTCCTTTGGATGAATCTCTCATGTCTTGAAAATCGACCACAACATGAGCACAAGTCAAGATCGTACCATTTGAATCAATGATAGTGCCAGACCCTATACTCTTTCCAGTAGTAATCCCATAGAATCCTACAAAACAAAAGGGAAAACTTCACCAATACCTACCTATCAATATATCAAGTCCCTTTATCCCCAAAAAAGGGCTCGTGCTCGACTCCTTAATTGTTTATCAGTTAAATAGTATTTTATGGCCAGACAATGCGTTGAGGGTAGTTCTAACCAAGCCAAACACACCTACCCTTTGGAACAGATAGATTAACAACAGCAGGACCAACCCTAGCAGCCGCATTTGCGATGGTATCTCTGCCTAAACATCCACAACTGGGTTTTGGACTCTCTCCAACAACCCCTGGATTTTCATTCTTTATATCACCAGATGGAACAGGACTGATTCTAGAAGAGAATAACGGGAGATTTCCTACAAAATCTAGCTTAAATCAATAACCCCATAACATAAAATAACAATCATTAAACCATCCAATTAATTCAGAAATGGGCAATAAAAAAGAGTGCTACAAACCAAAGTGCCAACTATGCTGGGTCAAGTCCAGTGGTGTTCGCCATGGAAGTAGCAAAGATTCATGCAAAGATTCAGCACGAAATGAAAGTGATATCCTTGTATCTGAAAAGTTGCAAACATGTCATCAACAATTCCTTAACGTGCCAAATCAAAAGGAGTGTCTTCCAAAAACGGAAATCTCACCGGAATCACGGTGCTTGCTGTTTGCATACAAGAGACCGGATCCACCAGCAGCAGCAGCAGCAATGGCAATGACTGGAATGCGAATGTATTTACTAGGACATGTTGAAACCTTTCTCTGCCCAGCAGGAAACAACAAATTTTAACTACAAAATTGCGATAACAAGTGATTTAAAAGAAAACAATAACAGCCGGAGACGGTAGTGTCATTACCAGTAAATAATCCATCATAGGATCATAGGTAAGATTGAATTTTTTGGGAGTCTCTTAAATTCCTAAAACCCTCCTTGTTAGTCAACTTTTTACAACTTGCTGGGGCTTTCCTTTTAGTCCTGTTCATATTACTTTGCTGGGCTTACTACATATCTAATTGAGTGATAGACCAGCTAGCCAGAACCCGAAGCCCGTCTCCCCTTTTATTCACGATCTAGGCCCAAATGGACAACTCAATTGATCATCCATGAACCAATACACAAAGGTCACCATCTCAGTTCTTTTATGGATCTTATCTGTGATTTGCATTTGCAATTATTCATTAAAATCAAACAACATTTGCATCACCAAATTCAGTTTCATAATATCAAATAGAACGAGCCTATTTGAAAAATTATAGTTGTTATATTCAACAGTTGCCCAAATCAACCCAAACTCTTTTCCCATAGTAGATGTGATAAAATTATGATTTTAAGGTATTCTCTTGAGCAAAGCTTTGAATCTAAAACTCAAATCCCTTTGGAGAAATCAAATCCTCGATGAATTGACCAGTCTTTTTACACAAATTTAGCAGGAAGGTAACAAAACAAGCAGCAGCTTGCTTTCCATTATAGATCGATCAACATGAGAGAGCTACAACCATTTTTTGTGCAAAACATAAGACAACTATTTCCTTAAAAACAAAATCTAAACTGCGTATCTAAACTCCTACTACATTGGATGATACCTCCTAGACTTTTTTTACAACAAAATAAAAAAAAAAAAAGAGCCAATGGCTTAGGCCTTTTTAGGAGATTTGGGCTCGGATCCAGAAGATTTCTCACTGCTTGCACTTTTCTTGGGTAAAAGAACTGGGTTAATGTTAGGCAACACTCCTCCGCTTGCGATTGTAACGCCCTGCAGCAATTTTCCCAGTTCTTCATCGTTTCTTATAGCCAACAAGACGTGTCTTGGGTTTATTCTGTTTTTCTTGTTGTCTCTTGCTGCGTTTCCGGCCAATTCCAACACCTTAAAACACACAGATATAAATCAAAACAAATCAAATCAGGGTCTAAATAAAAAACAATAGGAAACAAAACAAAAACTAAACAAAAAATCCTAATCCCAGATTAATCGGGGGGGGAAACAAGGGGTTATTTTGTGGATCAAAATTAACTAATTAATAAAAAAAAAGGAGATTAATTTTTTTTTTTAAATCCCCATAAAAATCCAGATACAAAATTTAAAGAGCAATAGGATATAAACAAAGGAAAAAAAATCTCAAAATATTTTAACGTTGTAAATTATAAGACATTTTTCTTTTTAAAGAAAAGAAACAAGATGTAAAAGACCACAACTGTTATACCTCAGCAGCGAGATATTCAAGAACAGCTGCCATGTAAATAGGAGCACCAGAACCAACACGTTGAGCGTAACGACCTTTCTTCAAGAACCTAGCGATACGACCCACAGGGAACTGAAGACCAGCTTTGGTTGACTTCGAAACTGACTTCTTTCGTTCTCCTCCTCTCCTTCCTCCTGCACCTTTCGTTGCCTTTGTTGTTGCCTCCATTGTTACACAGATTCAATAACCAAAAGATCTTAAGATTTGTTGAAGGTGATTGCGTTTTTTTAGAGGGAAATGAAAATTGAGAGAGGGCGGGATTTGACAGGTATGGTGTGGTGGTTATGGTTTTTTATAGCGGTGAGTGACACGTTGGCGATCCGTGTACGATTTGTTTTTTTTACATTTGAATGGAGGGCAGGAGTTGTGACAGGTTGGCGATTTTGAGTTTTTGAAATTGGCCAATGAGAGAGGGGAGTTTGTTTTGTGGAGAAAAAATCAATATTTTAATAACATTACTCTTGTGGTTTTTTAAAGAAAAAAATAATTAAGATATTTTTGAAACAAAACATCTGTAAAAAAAAAAATTAGTTTTTTTATATTATTGGTTGAAAAGTGAATCGTTTGACTAATAAAAAAATAAAAATAGAATTGAGAAAAAAAATCAATTTAATTTCTTATCTAATCTAAATTTAAAATAAATCATATAAAAATTATATCAACCAACCAATTATGACATTATGGCATGACATATCATTTTAAAAATCTAATAAATATAGTAAAAAAAAAATGTTTCTTGATCCTGTCGATTAGGAGCAGCATTGAAAGTTATAGAAAACTACAGGACTAACATTTAAATATTTTAAACTTGTGTTTTGTTGGGCAGAGGACTGGTTGGTTTTTTTTTTAATTCACGTGGGATGTTCGGGCAAACTTACGAGTATCTCGACTAATTTTTACGGGTTCTGAAATTAACAATCAGATAAGTCTCCAGTAGCCATTCATATTGGCAATCACATGGTTCGAATCTAAAATCACAAGAGAAACAAACTTATTGATCCCAAATTTTTACCACTAAACCACCTAGTAGAGATAGTAGAACATGTTACTTTTATATTTTTAATGATAAAAAATCAATTTAATATTGTAGTAAAGATATATTTAATTATATATATTTATCTTTTTTTAACTAAATATATTTATGTTTTTTTTATATTAAAAAAAAACACAATTGTAAAGTCACGGTACACTCTAAAATCAACACCGAAAAACCAATTACACCGCAACACAATTCATGTTGCTTAAGAGTGTGTTTGGTATTGCGGTAGCTGTTGTGGTTGTGATTTGAAAAAAATTGTTTTATAAAAAGTACTTTTAGTTGAGGTTGGTTTGAAAAAATAGGTGTTTGGTTAAAACTGTGGTTGAAATTGAGGTTGAAGAAAAAATAGTTTAATGTGTTTGATTAAGAATGCTTTTGAAATTGAGGTTATAAAATAATTTTTTTTAAATATATATATATATATATATATATATATATATATATATATATATATTAATATTGATGGTTTTAAATTTAAATAGAGTAGAATTAACTACTCTTATTACATCATGAAATAAATAATACCTGATATAAAATATTTTTTATTATTCCATTAAACTATTTATAATTCCATTACATACAGAATTCAGCTGATAAGAACTACAGTTTTCATAATTTTGTGAGCGTGTAATAAAATCAGATAAAATATTATCAGGTATAAAATTGATATTACAATGCGAGTGAATTTAATTTACTCTATACTAGTTTTTCAGGAAAAAAAATATTGTTCACATCACAATGCGAGTGAATTTAATTCACTCTAAACTAGTTTTTTTAAAAAAAGAAATTGTTAAATTTTTTTTTAAAAAAATGCACGTGAACAGTGCAATTTACTGAATAGTGTGTGTTTCATAGGTTGTAAAAAAACAGTATTTTACTGCTTCTGAAAAATCATGGTCCTGCCGCATATAAATGGCGGGACCCATGTGTTTTGATTGTTTCAGTATTTATAACCAAACGGTCATTTCATACGTTCTTGAAAAAACATGAACACTAACGCGTTGCCAAACGAGCTCTAACTGTAATAATACCATGCATACCTTTGATGCGTTTAGATTTCAGAATTGTTAAGGTATCGTGATGAATATATAATTTGAAGTTGTTAGGATAAATCAAACAATTATATTAATATTTTGAAGATAAACAAGGTCTGTATTGAAAAAATAGGATATGCTATTGTTCACATAATAATAATAATAATAAATAGTAAAAACGATAGCTCTTCTAATAATACTGTGTTTTATTTATAAGATTCAAACTCAGAACTTTGTTTAAAAAAGATAAATGATGAACCACTTGAATCAATCATGGTTTGTAGGTTTGTATCTAGATCCGCTAAATAAGAACAATTAAACGACAGAAAATATAAAAATTTATTTCAAAGGGAATAAAACCCATCTGAAAAATTAAAAACTATTATTATTAAATATATAAGAAAATAGAATAATCCACACACGTTGATATCCTTGCAAATTTTATTTTTTTCTTGGATAAACTAAAAAATTATTATTATTATTATTATCTAAATTTTAATTTGGTTTTAGACTTTTCAAAGGGAATATTTACTCTCACTAACATGACATCTGCTAGTCCTGATTATTATCCTTGGTCTTGGTGCCTATGTCTTCATTTAACATACATTATAGCATTCAACTAATATATATCTGATAAGAGATTGAAATTAAAAAGTTTGTTTTTCCTGTAATTTTAGATTCGAGTCCTATGATTATTAATATTAATGGTCATTATAAACTTACCTGGTCGTTAATTTCAGGATCCGTAGGGATTAGTTGAGGTGCGCGTAAACTGACCCGGATACCCCACATGAATTAAAAAAAACTAATATAAACTCAATTATCAAAAAATTAAACTCACATACTCAAAATCAGTTTTTTTCTTTTAGATATTGATTCATATTTCATCATAATTTTTATTTTTTTTGTAATTTTTACCTTAGATTCAACTTAACATATTTTATATTTAACAAATTTAGTAGTGTAAACTAAAATGTTTTGCATTTAATTTCTCTACTAAAAAATCCATTTTATTAAAATAATGAATGGTTGTTCAATTTCATAGATTGGTGCGAACAAGTTCGCAAGGTCATCAAACGTGATAAAACCTATGAATTAACCGTGGTGTACTTGCATGAAATTTCTTGTTGAAGGTCCATGCATCTCCGAGATTAGTCAGGTCTTGGCCTGGATACTTAGAATTAATTAAAAATAAATAAATAGAAGTATTAGATGCATACAAGAAAAAGAAGAAAGATCTCATATTTTTTTAAAAAATATAAAATGACCATAAACTACCGTGAAAATTACCGTCCACTCTCAGAAAATATCTTTGAGATGTGAGAGGTGTTGATTGAGATTTTTTAAAATACATCAAAATTGATTTAATAAAAATAATTTTTTTGAAGAAATCGATGATGGACTTAAAACTAAAAAAAAAATATGAAATTTACACTCTGAGACATGATTAATATTTTTGGAGTAATATGTTCATCATTACCATTCCGATAAAAAAAAAAATGACTACTGAGTTTGTTCTAATACCTATGCTATAATTTTAAAAGTCAAAAAAATAATTGTTCTTCTCATCATGATTTATTTCCTGAACAAGACAAGAACCATTAAAAATTCAAAATTATGCTGTTTCTGATTTTAATGTGGCCTTTGCCACTCCCATCTCCTTGCAATGGCAATCTCCATATTTATTTTTTCAAGTGACCTTGCATGGATGATTGGATTTGCAGACCTGTGCCATTGTATTCCAAGTATTTGTAAGAATGTCTGAGTGAACCATCATATAAGAACGTACACCATACACCTACTTGATTTAATTTTTAACAATCTTTTCTTTATTTCTTTTGATCTTGAAAGAACCCTTTAAGATTTTGGTTCTGGAACACAATGTAGGTAGTGTAAAATGGTCCGAGGATGGTGCAGTGACAAGGAGAAAAGATGCACTTATGATAAAGTGTAAGACGACAGTGAGCAGGGAGAGATATCTGGTCGACTGCACATTAAATTTGGTTGATTGTATTTGCTTAATTAAGAAAATCATCTAATATTACATAATCAGAATTATTCATCAACATTGAAGTTATATAATGTCTGTAAAAATGGAATCACATGCACTAAGTTTTCTCATTTTCTTGCTCATGAATGCTCGAGCAATGCATGATCTTCTCAGCAATGCATTTGTTGAACCTGAAATTTATGGTATATTTTTCATAAGATTTTTCTTGAATAGAATATCCCGTTACCTCTTGACAGTAGACTTGCTGAAATGTTTACCTGAATAACGCAGAACAAGTATCACTGGGCACTTGACAGAATATAGCATTAGGTTTGGGGTTCTACCAGGAAATGGGACGGAAACAATCGGATTATACCTTATTTGAAAAGGATGAACCGGTGTGTTACGACAATTTTAAATGCTATTGTCTAGCATATTTGGATCCTGTTGACTTTGCTGCCAGAAGAAGTAATAGAAATCCATCTGCGGTCAGCCGTTAGCAAAGAATTCAATGCTCAGGGGGTGTCTGGTTGGTGCTTCCCATATAAATCCACGCCATATCTTGAACGAGGATTTAACAACTCTGTATTCTTACTGTCTTGTAAACATCGGTATCTGGCCTGATCTGGATTGAACTTCTCCCACTGCAACACCTAAGATGATGAATGGTGTCAGTGAAATCTAGGACCATAATTGGCTTAATTCTTTTCGTATCAATGGTCATTAATTACTGATAAGAAGTGACATTTTGGATTGTAGACCATAATTTATTACTGACGAGGTGGTGCCAAATCAACGGTTTGGATATGTAAATGTGTGGTGGTGATGGTATAAGATTAGATTTTATGAATCCGGCCAGTTGCGTTAGGTAGAAACATGAAAAGAGCCTAATTCGTCCAGGCCTATGCAGTATATATAGCCTATAGACTGGAACAAAAATACTCACCCATCCTTCAATTTCTGTTCTTGCTTTCTTAGCCACCATGACTAGAAAGAAGGTTAAGCTTGCATACATTACTAATGATTCTGCAAGAAAAGCAACCTTCAAAAAAAGGAAGAAGGGTCTAATGAAGAAGGTAAGTGAGCTAAGCACCCTTTGTGGGATTGAAGCTTGTGCGATAATTTGTAGCCCATATGACACTCAACCTGAGGTTTGGCCCTCTCCTCTGGGGGTCCAGCGTGTGCTAAGCCAGTTCCAGAGATTGCCTGAGATGGAACAATGCAAGAAGATGGTGAATCAGGAAAGTTTCCTTAGGCAAAGAATCACAAAAGCCAATGGGCATCTCAAGAAACAGCGAAAGGACAACCGTGAGAAGGAAGTGACGCATGCCATGTTCCAGTGCTTGACTGGGAAGAGCTTGCAAAACCTGAACCTGATGGATTTGAATGATCTGGGATGGATGGTTGACCGAAACTTGAAGGAAATTAACAAGAGGTCTGACTCACTTAAGAATGTGACCAATTCCCAAATGGCAGCAGGACCTAGTGGGGAGCATCCATCACAGAGGGCAGAAGTGCCGGTTTTTGAGGTGAACAATGATAACATGCAGAGGCAGCAGTGGTTCATGGATTTGCTGACCCCACAAGAGCCTCTGGGATTTGGTGGGTCGGATGAGATGATGCTGCCATTCGTGGATAACAACCAAAATCCTCCTTGGTCTAATACCTTTTTCCCTTGAGGTTTGGCTTATTTACGAATCATGGTGTTTTAGCTGGCTGGAGTTGGAGCACGGTATTGCTATAACCCTCCTAGAATCCATTTCGGTATTTTAGCTTGCTGCTGGAGTTGGAACACATATTTCTATACCCCTCCTAGAATCCATTGTACCTAAATAAGTCCTCCTCGGTTAAGCTTTATCATGTTCAAGATATTTCGCTTAGTTTGCATTCTCTGATTTTCAAATATTTCATTTTTATGTATCTGATGTCGATGGGCATCACTGTCTGTTGTTTAATAAAAGTGAATGAGATATTTGCCAATTGCTTCATTTAAATTCTTCAGTTATTACAGTCATGGTGTCTCTTGTTTGGTCCCAACGCATAATCTAGCAATTTCTCAACCGGATACGACGATTTACCTGTGGACTTCTCCGACGACATTTTCCACATCAGATTGAAACCACTGCCTTGCTTTTGATGCTTATGGCAATTTAGTATTATAGCGGTTTCTTTTTTCTTGTTTCATTCCATAACACTTATCGTAAAACTGCTTCATTTCCTGAGAAATTCTGGCACTTCTTTTTATTTTTTAACTGTAGATGAAGATTGGAAGAATAATGTTCGAATCACAGTGTCATCTCCAAGAGAAGGTCTAAATTTCATAGATAGAATTGCTCAAATACTACTATCAAGCATAAATGTCTTTGGTGGTCTTGGAGCCAGTGTAAGCAAGTGTGCATGTTCTGGCTATAGACCAAAAGGATATTGCTGGATTAACTGGGGCTGATATAAACTGGAAATGTGCTGATCTGCTTGTTGAATAACATATATCACCTTGCATTAACTGGATGCTTAGCTAATGATCATGGATGATTTCTTATAGACAATGATGATGACTTTAGCCAAGTTTTAGTGTCGAGTCGTTAGCCATTCTGGAGAAGGCTTCCGAATATTTGTTTCTTTCTGCACTACAAAATCGAAGTCTGGTATCTTAATATGTTCGCTAGGTGCATTGGCTTGTTGCAGATCCCTCCTTTTAGGCATTCTGCTATGAGTTGAGGCCCTTCATTACCTCAAATAACACGTAGCTTGTTACTAGCTTGGATGGACAAAACTTTTTATCTCAACCTTAGCTGTCAATTTATTTATCAGATCATTTCTTTGTGGAACTGTTCCTCTCTGCTGCAAAGTGGGTCTAAATTTACAATCCAAATTCAAACCAATGTTCGAAGCCATAGAAGTTAAGAGATGGACAAGAGCTCAGTATTAAAGTCTGAAAGATATCTTGAAGATTCCAAGCCTCGAGAGGCCAAAACAACTTGACAAGAAAGTGGGTTCAGGTCTGGTCCGGAAGATAGTAGTTCGCAGAGTCCTTCAATGAGTAAATATAATAGATGCTGGAGTATCTTTCTTTGAAAAAAGAGATTGTGATAATCATTGCCCTCGATTAAGAAGGTTTATTCCCTTTCTTGATTTTCTAAATTCAAATCTTGGTGTCGACAGCTAGAAACAATTATTAAAAATCTTCGAAGTATTGTCTTTAAAATAGTATGGAGAGAAAGCCAAATTAATACAAAGATACTGTAATACAGGAGATTTATTACAAATATGTATTTTTTATTATCACGCTTTTATAGTTTTTTTTTAAAGAATATTTTATGTAGTTTATTTTTTAATATTCGATATTATTAGGGTTTTGTAGTTTTTTTTTATGCAAAGGTTTATAATATTTTTTTTTTTGGCAAGTGAAGACTTTGAAAAATAAATATTAAATAATTTGGTTGTATCCTTATACTTATGATATATATATATATTTTTTTTTTTATCGTAGATGGTTTTACCAATAAGAAACTTCTTTATTCTTTACTTTCACATTCGTCAAATGGTATTAGATTCCAATAATTTTTTATGGTTATTTTATTTTGTTGTGTACTACATAATAACCATGGCTAGAAAGAGTCCAACGATCTTTAATGATTGTTTTGGTTTGTTATGTGCTATAAAATATCCATAACTAAAAAAATTTACAGAACATAACTTTAATTGAAGGACGAGTTCCTTTCAACTTGGGTTTACAAAAAAATAGATATTTTTTATTTTTATTTTTCTATTTTTTATTATGATGCTTTTCTATTTTTTTTTTCTATTTAAAGGAAATATTTTTCATAGTTTTTTTTTCTATCAAGTATAATTAGGGTTTTCTAGTTTTTTTTTTCTGTATAAAAGTTATATTAGTCTTTTGACAAGAAGATACATATTATTATTATTATTATTATTATTATTATTATTATTATTTATACATGCCCTGAAGTATAAATTAGTTTTTATTATTTTATTAAACTAGTTGCAATCACATCATGAACATCATTATTTAAGATGGTATGGTTTGCATGACTTTATGAACATGACATGACATCAATTAAAACCTCATTATAAAAAAAATTTGAATAACGATTAAATTCTACAAATATGTGATCATCTTGAGAATCTTGAGAATTTCTATTTATGTAGCTATGTAATGTCATTGATGTAACTGCAATTTAAACTTGTATTTTGTAACGATAAGCGAACATGTTTTGCAAAATTATTCATCTCTTTTTCCACACGTCAAATGTAGTTCCATCACATTGTGTATTGATAAGTATGCATGTTTGAATACTTCTTCTCGACTTTTTGGTTATCTTCAACGTCAAAAATCTAGTAATCGATATCTTTTATCTTTATATAGACCGAAAAATTCATATTTATTTTGATATTCAGAATCTAACAATAATATTTTTCTACGACAACAAGTAATGCATTTGCAAGTTATTACACAAAGAAAGATTATCCATAAAAATAGTAAAAATAACCAGTTTAGTTTTCTCATTCAATTATCTTTAAGTGATTCTGAAAATTTATACGGGGATTGTCAATTGTTTCTAGAAAAATAAGTGTTTCATGTTTATATTTGACCAAAATCTTTTAAATAACAAAACTGGTTAAGCACGTGAGACTCATATAATAAAATCATGCTTAGATTTTCTTAAGTTAAATAACACAAGTATTCATTCTTTAAGTTAAATAAGGAAAAAATACCTTTAAATAAAAAACAATAAAAAAGAGAGAGAAAATATTTTATTTTTTCAAATTACATGGGAAAAAATGCATTAAATAAAATAAAAACAACAAGCTAGGAGCTTAGGCCTACTAGCTAAGGCCCAGTGCGCCTAAGCCTTAACAAAAAAAAAAAAAAAATCAGGCATGTGGCCCATCAAATCCAAGCCCTTACGCTTCGACTTATTTCTTAAAAAAAATCCGTGAACGATATTGTCTACAATAGTAGATTTTAGCAACTAGATGGTCGTTGAAAAATCTAGTCAATGATGTTTTATACCCAAAAACTATTTTCTAGGTTTTTTTACTTAAAAATACCTAAAAAACAACTTAAAGACCTAGGTGAATCCATATATTCCCTCAAGCAACTCAAAATTCGGTCAAAAAACAAGAAAAAAAAATTGAAATAATTTTTTTTTTATAACTGGTCTACTTTTTCAGACAATTTCAAGGTGAAAGAACATAATAAGACTCATCTCGTCTATTGGAACCTGTTGACACCAAAATCTATTATTTTGGTGGTTAAGATTAATGTTAGCTGAGATTTTTTATTTTTATAACTGGAATTTGACAACTCTTTCTCTTTTCTATCTCAAATTATGAACTAAAAAAATAAAAAATAAAATAAAAAGAACTTTTGAACCAAGATTAAATTTTAGAAAACCATAGAAACTAAAAATCAATCAATAGAAAAGTAAGAAAATCAAAGTTAATATTTCGTGTGAATTTTGAGAAAGCCACTTAGTTTCTCAGTTTTTTTTCCTCACTTCATTTCCCTAACTTTCAATCCCGCCCATCATCAACAAGTTAGAAGTTATTGGTCTTCAACTTGGACATAAAAAGATCAAATTCTAAAAAAAAATTCTATTACCGAAATGAAAAAAAAAATCACCATGTAAATTCAGTGAAATGTTAGAGGCTACACTGCATTCATGTAGAGTATGAATCCCAGTCCTCAATTCTTCTATTTCATGGGCTGAAGCCTCTGAACCAGTTTTTCTATGAATGAAATGAAATATTTTCATTATGTTAAAAAAATTAACCAAATCCGCCAAAGATATTATCTGCAATAGATCACATAATATATATTTTTTTATGAGGATCACACAATATCCTCCTTAAGGATATACACAATTAATATTGTAATTATAAAAAATTAATAATGCAATCTCCAAATTAAGAAATTTTACAATATACTGTCACCATGATGCTGTTTTAATTTTCCCATGAAAATGTACCAAAGAAAATATCCTCTAACAAGGCTTTTTTTTTTTTGTTCCTCAAGGGGACAGTGAAAACACTTATGAGAATATTAAAATCTTGCAAATGTAATCTTGAAAAAAAATCTTTTAATATAAAAGCCAATTATGTTTCTGTAAAAATTAAAATTAATTTGCCCATGTATATAAACTCAGAATATGCACCACATTTTTTAACTAAAGTCTGATTTCCTTAAAACCTGGTCTGGTAATAGAAAAATAATGGGTCTAAGTTGTCTATGAACTAATCACATCCTCCAAATTTGGAATAGGTTGTTGTTCATGGCATTTCAGAAAGTGATCATTCCTCGGATCATTCCTTTGGCAAGGTAAGATTTTAAGACATGAAACACTTTTACATCTTTATTTTGTCAGAATGGATAGATTTGCTTAATGCTTTAAAATTAATACGTTGATTCAACTACTCTTAACAATGATACTTTTTTTTTTTTTCATAATTGTTTTGGTACCTTAGTTATACCACCTAACTCGAAAATCAACTCATAAGTTTTTTATTTTTTTTGATATGGATGTTCGGACTAGTTTGTGTGTATCTCGACTAATTCTACGGGCCTTAAAGTTAATGATCATATAAGTCTCCAGTGATCTTAATGTTTGTAGGACTCAAACTAGTGACCTCTAGAAAACAAACCTAGAATCTGACCAGTTGAGCTAAATCTCTAAGGAAGTTTTGATGAGATAACATGTACTCAGTAAATCAATTAAAGTTACGATTTTTTTTAAAATAATATTATTTTGATAAAAAAAAAAATAATTCGAAGTAAAACATGATACGAGCCAAACTCTAAATCGGTTACCAAAGTTTTTTATTTATTTTTGACATGTCCTATATTTTCAGCAACAATCATCCTTTGACCTGCAAGCCAGTCGCAAGCTTTTCTTTTTATTTTCTTGCATTTCTTCTATGGATATTGCAAGTTCTTGATCACAAATACATGACACCACCCAATTTGCTTTTGTTAATTTATCTTAATCCATCCAAATACAACGTTAAAAAAAACATATTTAATATATTTCCATATAATTTCCTTTTTAAAATTTGTATTTGGCCAAAATAAAATTATTTCCTTACGGTGTTTTCCTTCTTATTTTTATATTTCCACAACTGTTACACATCCCCCAACCATGTCTAAATGTTTTTCTCGATCTAGTGATCGAGAATTTTCCATTACTGTCAAATCTCTTCTCCATTTCTCTTCAATATTGTATAAACTCCATGCAATTCCCTCTTTTCATTCGCACATATTCCTTAATAAACTTTCCTTGACAATATATATCTGAGTTAAAGAAAGCAAATTATAGCATCAAAGGTAGAGAAATGCTGTGACTGTTTCTGGTGGATGGTGTAATTACTTCTCTGTTAATAATGCTGCTATTTGTCTTGCTGCCATAATCTTCTGTTTTTTTCCTTCAAAATCTTCTTCACACATGCAGCACATTACTGCGTCCACTTTTGATATATTTTTTTCTTTTTCTTAGGCCTCATGCGATAAGATGCACGAGACTTGAAGATGTTAGGAGAGGAAGTAGAACACTTGAAAAAATTGCTGTTGAGATGGACATCACAAACGCATCCGAAGAGGTTGTTGATGTTCCTCTTAAGGAAGAGGGGCGATAAGAAGCTGGAAAATTCTAAGAGAGTGGAGGGCCCTGCATACAACAGCCTATCGTTACTTCTTTCTTCGATGAGGGATTTATCATCAATGTGTAGACCTTCAAAAAAAAAGGTTACCTCAATTGAAGAAACAAAGTCATGGTGGCTTGTAAAAGCATTTGACATTTTCATCGTTGGATATGGTGACAGACTCTATGAAATTAGACACATGTATTTTAATGCGTTTGATTTTAAAAGATATCAAATTAATAATGTTTTTTTTTAGTAATTTCTGATAATTTTAATATGTCAATATCAAAAATAAAAAAATATTATAGTTACAGTCCTCTTCATTAGCAACAAAGGCTAACTAACACCAAATTGTTTTCATAGATGGTGGGAAGAGGAGGTATGGATGTGTTTCATAAACCTGCTGCAAAATGTTTGGCATTGTGATGAAATTTTGATAAACTAGTAGCAAACTTTGAAGCGGATTTACAATTCATCATTTGGTTCCTCGTATTCAGAATCAGCTGAACTTCCACTCTTTTCATAAACTTGTTTTATGACAGGATCACAAACTTCTTCCACCTCCTTCAACTTCTCTTCATAATCATCCTTCTCTGCATTTTGGTTATCGTCCAACCATTCAAGTGCTTCCTTCAATGCAGTTTCGATCCTCTCTTTATCATCCGAATCGATCTTATCAGCAAGCTTGTCTTTATCATTGATTGTACTTCTCATGTTGTATATGTAAGTCTCCAATTTGTTCCTAGCATCAATCTTCTCCCTAACCTTCTTATCCTCCTCAGCCATTTCTTCAGCCTCCTTCACCATCCTATCAATCTCTTCTTGGCTTAGACGCCCTTTATCGTTGGTGATGGTTATAGATTGAGACTTCTTTGCTGCTTTGTCCTCAGCTTTCACATGCAGAATACCATTGGCATCAACCTCAAATGTGACCTCAATCTGGGGCACTCCCCTGCAAAAATATTATAATCAGCAATGAGAGTTGCACACCCTACTTCACTACATTAAACTGTATCAAACTATAAGTCAGTCGTGGGTCGTGAGATTCCAAAATCCCAAAATGTTCATAGTATTCCTCTTGTTTACAATGACAGCTTACCTTGGAGCTGGAGGAATGCCAGATAGATCAAATCTTCCAAGCTCACGGCAATCCTTTGTTAAGCTTCTTTCACCTTCATAAACCTGAAATTTCAAGAACGAATAAGCCCGACGACGTATACACAAGTACAGATAATGGTCAGTAGCATTAGGTATTTCACATACCTTTATAGACACTGTGGTTTGCTGGTCTTGGTAGGTGGTGAAGATTTGGGACTTCTTAGTCGGTATAACAGTGTTCCTTGGGATCAATTTTGTCATTACGCCCCCAACTGTCTCAATACCGAGGCTCAGAGGAGTAACATCAAGTAGAAGAAGGCCTGAAACAAATAAAAAGAATCCTATTAGGCATTTCCTGAACATAAATAGCTTCTTTCATCTGATAGTATCACATCCAAACAGAAGCACAGAAAAATAAGAGCTAAGTAGCAACCTTTGGTTTCCTCTCCGCCTTCGCCACTAAGAATTCCACCTTGAACAGCAGCACCATAGGCAACAGCCTCATCTGGATTCACGCCCTTGTTAGGTTCCTTCCCATCAAAATATTCTTTCAACATTTCTTGCACTTTGGGAATTCTGGTACTTCCACCAACAAGCACAATCTCCTTGATATCAGCCTTCTTTAATCCCGCATCATCCATAGCCTTCTTCACTATCCCCAGTGTCTTCTTAAATAAGTCCATGTTCAACTCTTCGAATCTTGCCCTTGTTATTGGCTCTGAGAAATCAATGCCATCAATGAGTGATTCAATCTCTACTCGAACTTGATGTTGGCTACTCAACGCCCTCTTAGCTCTCTCACATTCCCTTCGAAGCTTCCCAAGAGCCTTCTTATCTTTACTCATGTCTTTGTTGTACTTCTTCTTGACCAAGTTGATGAAATAGTCCATCAATCTCTGATCAAAGTCCTCTCCTCCCAAGTGGGTGTCTCCACTAGTAGAAAGAACCTCAAAAACACCATTATCAATAGTCAAGATGCTAACATCAAATGTACCACCACCAAGATCATAAACCAAAATGTTCATATCTCCTCCTTTCTTGTCCAAGCCATAGGCAATAGCTGCAGCTGTTGGCTCATTGATTATCCGAGGCACATTTAGCCCGGCAATGATGCCTGCATCCTTCGTCGCTTGCCTTTGAGCATCATTGAAGTAAGCTACAACAAAGAACAAAAGGAAACCCCGTCAGACAATATTCAAACATAAAATCTGAATAAGAACCAAAGAAAAAGGTTTGAAATGTACCAGGAACAGTGACAACTGCGTTTTTAATCTTCTTCCCCAAGTAAGACTCAGCTGTTTCTTTCATCTTTCCCAATATCATAGCACTGATTTCCTCGGGGCTAAACACCTTAGTCTCTCCTTTCACCTTCACCTGTATATAAGACTTACCATCCTTGTTCACAACCTTGTAAGGTAAGAACTTTATATCTCTTTGAACTTCTGGATCATCAAACCTACTCCAAACAAAGCGAAATGAGCACCAACGGAGTTCAATTCACTACCGCAATTACAAAATATATTCAAATTACGACAATGTGAAAGACTTTAAGAGTGGCTTCTTCTTACTTTCTTCCAATGAGACGCTTAACACCAAATATTGTGCGTTCAGGATTCATAGGAGCCTGATTCTTTGCAGCCTCTCCAATCAAACGCTCGGTATCGGTGAAGGCCACCCATGAAGGAGTTACTCTATTACCTTGATCATTGGCTATAATCTCTACGTGGCCGTCCCGAGAGACAGCCACGCAAGAGTAAGTAGTCCCAAGATCAATGCCAATCACAGTCCCTAGCTTTGGTCCATCATCTGCTGCCACTACTAATCCTAGAAAGTAGTATTCTTCAAAAGAAGCAAAAAATGGAACCTTTTAAGACAAATTTCAAAGATGAAAGATTGTGTTGAAGTGAATGAAGAACACTCAATATCCTTTCTATCTTACTTTTCAATTCTATAGAAGCAATAGAAATGAAAGCACACATAATATTTCTCACATTTTCTTGCATTTTCTATCTTTGAAACAACTCATATTATTATTCCCTCAAAACCCTGTTTGGTTTCCATGAAAACAACACCCCAACAAAGAAACTACAATGATCAAGTACGTAAACTATCAAATTTTGTTGATTTATCAACCTTCTAAGCTAATTTCTCATCAGCAAAAACAGAGCACTAACCATAAAACCCAACAAGCTTATAACCAAAAAGAAATTCCAAAAACCTTTCCTTTATCATTTCTACTTACCTGAAACAAAGAGAAACAAAAAGGCAAAATCTGCTTGATGCTTGACCCTCATCGTTCTTGCTTTTATTACAGTGAAAATCTATAAAAAAAAACAGAACAAGCTTTCTCTGTTTTCTTGAAGTGAAGCTCTAGAGGCACTACGAAGCTGGTTATTATTTATAAGGGGTTAAAGTAACGGTGGCTGTATAGTTCGATAGTGTTCAAACCAATAGAAATGATCCACGTAAGTCCTTTCTTTTTGTTGATTGTGCCCTTCAAGCTCTAGCACGTTATCGGCCCAATAGAAACCTTACATGTGGATATTCGCGGGTTCCGTCTTGAAGGTTCTTGATTTTTGAAGAGAGTTGTGGCGGGTTTAACTGTTTTAGAGTATTTATATATAAAAAAAGGGGGCTATTTTCTTTTAAAAAACGATGTCTTTATTGATTTTCTCCTGAATTTCCATCTGTATTATTAAGTCAGTCCAGATAATTCAATCTAAAATCTAATCGATTTGTATCCTATCTCAAGCTTGATTTTAAAACAAATTAATCTAAAGTTTGGCTTTTTATAATTAAAATATTAAATTTATTAGGTATGAGACTAAATTAAATTAAAAAATACAGTACAAATATATTTCATGGTTCTTACTTTAACATCCTTCTAACTAATGATATTTTAAGTAATTTTTATATTATTTTTTTAAAATATCATTTAGATAGAAGATATCTAAAATAAATTATACATAAAAAAAAAAACTAAAAGCTAAATATAAATACTTAGAAGTTCTCTAAAAAACAAATCAAATTCATCAAGGAAGCAAATAATCAAAGTCATTCCTTCATCAAATAAAACCAAGAAAAAAATGATCAAAATCTTTTTTTTTTGTCAAATCAAATCAAATTAAGATTTTGCATGGTTAAAAGCTTTTGAATCCATGTGAATACTCTTCACTTTTTATTTTCATCAAATCAAATCAAGTAAATATCTCACATAATTAAAGCTTTCAGCCTTGTGTGAATATTTTTTCGTCCAAAGCAAGATTTAGATCTAACTACTAATTAGAAAACTCATCCACGTGAAGAGCACTTCAAAAGAGTTTTTAATTTTTTTATAATTAAATTTATTATTATAATTTTTATATTATTTTTAGTATATTTTTAATACGTGAAATCTTGCATGTACACATCTCATTTTCTTTTTTTTTTAGTTTTTTTTTTAAAGGAACTTTTAAATCAAATGGGAAATTTAGAGAAAAATTGTATAATTTATGTAGCTGATTTAAGGTTTTCTTGCTTCTTTTATGTCTTAACAATTGTTTAGCACTAAGCATTTTATCTGAAAATCTGATCTGACTTGGGATGATTAATACATTGACTGTCATTGCAAATCCTTTATGCAATCAATTCAGTCTAACTTAGCTCACTTAACAAAGCCTTGATCCCACAGCTACTTGGGATTACAAGGCCAATCAAACTAAACAAGCCAAAACCCTAGATGAAATTCACAAAAAAATAAGGCTACATTCAAGTTGGTGATTGGATGATAATCCTATAAAGTATAAACACACAATGCAATTGTCCAATCTACCTAAATGGAGCAAGAGGGTTTGGAATGCTAGGGACTTTGAGGCTCCTAAGTTCTTTACAGACATGATCTAGCATTCCCAGAAAGTCTCTTACAATCACGAAAATACGAAGTGGGTTGGCTTCATCTTTGCTTACGTTTCCATGGAAGTATTCAGTAATTTCCCTAACGTGCAATAGGACTCTATCTTCGTCTTCGCGCAACTCTTTTAGATTCCTTGCTGCATAATTTAGGAAGGTTTTCATTGTGTGCACAAAGTTTATGCTCTTTTTGTCGGTTGATAAGTCTTTGTTTACTAGATGTTGTAATTTATCAATCCCATCTGAGAGGTTTGAGACTGAACTTGCAAGAACATCTAAGTCAATTGTAGCTGTTTTCTTGACATTGTAGAGTTCTGTGCTTAGACCTGAAACAAGGTCTAGTCCCATTCTTCTGTAATCTTCTTCCCTTTCTTCGACGGTTTTGGTTTTGTTTTTCTGATTGATCATCCCCATAATGCTATCTGATACTCGAATCCCTTCTGACCGGATTATTTCTTGGACAACGAAATGGAGTAAGGTAGTCTTACCATCTGTTCCTTTTACATCAGAAAGTTTAAGGAGTGCATCGAGCTTGAATGCTTTAGCACCTCCTCTGATTGTTCCCACATTCATTCGGTTTCCTGTTTTGAGCACTGCTTCAAGCAACTTTAGGAAGAGTCTGCTTGACCTGAGTTCTTTGCAAGCCTCCTGGCATCAAATAAGAATTAGAAAGAAAGGTATAAGTTGTGTTGAAATATTGTTTAGATGAAAAGTTGCTCTGTTGTATGGTTTTGATGGTTACCTCTAGCATTGAAAAAGAGTTTCTCAGATGAACCACCTCATCTTCAAAAGTTTCTCTATAAAGCATTGCTTCAACTCGTTCAAAGGCAAACGGTATGCTAAGAACTACTCGAACAAACTTCTCTGCAGACCCCAACTCCTTGATGTCTCCTTTATAACCGAATAGCTTAGCCTCTTCTTCCTTAGTAGGTACCATCTTCGCCAGTGCCTCGAGTTGCTGTAAACACAAGCCATCCCCTGATGTCCACAGTATTAGTTGGTTGTTATAGCATGCATGCGCTGTATATAATATTTGTGCATAGCACTCTTTCTAATGTTAAGTATCAAAAGAATTTAGTTATAGTGTCCTTGGACAAAAGGGATGGATACAGAAGGGAATAGAAACGTGAATGGTTGGAGTGATGGAGATAAAGACATGAATTAAATGGACAGTTTTGGAGTAAATTTCAGTCATTTTAAAATAGAAAAGACAGGGAAATATATTTCCTTGGTCGCATTGTTTTTGTCTCTTCTATCTCGAGATGTTAGTTTATTTATAACGTAAGACATCTATCAAGATTTCATTTGCAGGAGGAGATGAATTCTCTTTATTGAAATTTCTAACTTTGATTCTAAAAGGATGTACTTTCTGCATTTGCAATCTTTAAAATTCTGTTCAGCTTTGCTGTTCAAAATTATTCAAGGATGAGACATTTTGGGGTCTTGACCATAACCTCCTAGGAATTAGTGCTTCACATAAATATTCAACTTTACAAAAACGTACCTCTCATTAGTGCTTCACATACTTGCTCAGCAGTTGCATTTATGGCTTTCGAGAGGATAGTGATATTCTGCAGCCTCTTTGGCTCAAGTACATGCTTGCTTGGTGAAGGAGTTTTGCTCTTCGCTTCGTCATTCTTCGTTGTGCTTTGTAAATTGTATCCAAAAAGCGATTCGATCATCTCTTCATCTAATCTGTTAAGAAACCTCATGTTAATAACTCCTAGTAGAAAATTGGAACTATATCGTAAATACAAACACAAAAACTTACTCAAATAAAAACTTACTCAAATGAACTTGATCTTATCTTGTCCCACACCATGCTTTGGTCTGGTGCTGCTCTAACTTTGTCCCAATGAAGTGGCTTCAATTTTGCCAGTGGTACTCCATCTTTTCCTAATGGTGTATATTGAGGAAGTTGAGATGGTGGAGGAGGTGGGCCACTATTTCCTTTCAGAAATGGAGGTGGACATGGTGGAGGAGGTGGGCCTTTGGCAGAGCCATTATTTCCTTTTAGAAATGGAGGTGGGCATGGGGGAGGAGGAATACTCGACAGCGCTCGTAAAGGTTTGGGAGACTTTTGAGGTGAAGGCGGTAAGTCATTTCGAGGTGTTTGGTTTGATCCTGAAGAAGCATCTGACTTCCTAGGAGGTGATAAATTTGGTAATGAAGAAGAACTTGAAGCTTCAGATGTAATTCTGCTTGATCGCGAAGGTGTGCGTGAAGAAGGTATGCACATTCTTGGTGCCAGAGCAGGTGGCGGTGGCGGGGGTGGGGGAGGAGGTGGCGGAGGTGGGGGGGCTGTGAAATTCTTATCCTGAACTTGTGTTGCTTCTAGAATGTCTAAATGTGTAGGAGGTGGTGAAGGAGATGGTATTATCTGTGGCACATTTGAGGGGGGAATTTCTGAAATATCACTAAGACTACCAGCCGAAGCATTAGAAAGCCGAACATTAGATGAATGTGAATCAACAAAAGAGTGAAAAGACTCATCATCTGATGAATGGCATTCAGTGGGAATAATTTTATCCCCAGATGAAGAGTTACCGCCATCAGATTCATATTTTACCGATTCCCCATCACCATGAACAGACGTGATTTCCCTTGTGGAAGAACTACTAGCATTGTCAGAATCTGACTTTACTATCAATTCTTGCTTTGATTCCTGCCTCTCATTCATTGAAGACTTTGGAGTGCTATGATTTGATAATGTGTTTACAGTTTCAGGAGTTTGCTTAAGATAAGTAGTTTGTTGCTCCAAATCCTTTTCTAACGAATTAAGATACAAGAGATCAAGGGCAGGATTTAAGCTCACCTTGCTTGCCGACTTTTGAGAACTAACAAACTTTGATTTACCTCTGGTTCTTCCTTTTTTCCTGTGCACCGACATTATTCTTGCAGATTTTTTCCTATGCTCCCTGAATTTTCCAGAGAACCAAATGAGCCCAAGAGCACAAACCAAGAAGGCAGCTCCTGCAGGCACTAGAACTGCTACAAGAATTCTTTTAAGTCGACTTTTATCTTTGTGCTCTTTCTGAATCTTGTGTGGTGGTGGGGCTAGATGTTTGTGATGCAGAGGAGAATAAGAATGTACATGAATTGGCAACCTTGGAGGAGCAGGAGCAGGAGCAAAAGCAGGAGGCTCAGATTCCATGGTGGCTGATGGAGAAGGTGCTCGTGACACAAACTCAGTTAATGAGCTTCTTGTTTTGGAACTCTTTAGTCCAAGTAAAGCTCTAAACTTCTGAACTATCAGTGTTTCTTTTTCTTCATTCTCATCTTCTCCAGAGACTTTTTCAATCTGCTTCTCATTATTAACATCTCCAGTACTTTCCTTTATGAAATTCACCTTCGGTAGGCCAGGAGCTTGGAAGTACCCTTCTGCATCCACTGAAGCATCATCGGAAATAAAAACGTGGGCACTTTGTAATAATATGAGCATGAATATAGTGATGATGAAGATCATGTGGAGAATCTGAGGAGCACAACCCATGTTCCTCAACTAGAAATCATAAAAGCATAAATTCTAAGCTTCTGCTTATAAATCTAGTACATTGTTTTCTTATATTCTTTTTTTTTTATTGAAAAAACATTTATTTTTGGGTGGTGTAGGTGCTGTAACAGTGAAGAAGATGCAATGCAGCAATGCAGTGTCTTTAATGCTACTCCAAGGAACCCCTGAGCCTTGGCAGTTGTGGTTGTAATGGGCCTTCTTTACTTCTCCCTTCAAAAATTCTTATCTCTGCTCACCTCCATAAATTCCCTGAAAACTTCGTTAAATGTGTGTTACACTTTGTCTTTAGGGCACTGTCATCAATCCTCAATTCTTAATTTGTTTTCCCATTCTCATGTTTAACTTTCTTTTTATTCTCTTTGTTACAGAAAAGCTGACCGTCTGAAATATGTTTTTTGTCCCTGTTCTTCATCAAATCATGACACTTCATCATTTCCTCAGTCTAAAAGTTCTACTAAAATCTTTAGCATCTGAAGTTTAGCCATGAGGTTTTGCAGTTGAGAAGAGCTTTTTAGTTGCTAAAAGCCTCAAAATCAGACCATGAAAAAGTTTCCTAGGTGGGCCCCTGTTTGTAGTTGGAATTGGCTAACCTTCCAAGAGGGTGCTGGTGCAAGTTTTCTCCTCCAACCCCTCATAATTGATGGAAGAGAGAGGGGAGGGGATATAGCTGTGTGGCCCATTACTTTCTTGTGTGAGTGCGTGAGCTTTTCTTCGAGAGGCTAAAAAACAACAACTTAGGTTGAACAATCTCTTAATGTTGAATTATGGGATGCTAAAAGGGTTGCTGCCATCAAGCAGGAGTCCCTTTCCCACACTTTCCAATGGCTCTACTAGCAGGTAGGTTATTGCTGCTGCTCTCAGGCTCACGATGTGGTGCCATGGTTTGGTAGGACAGAAGCTGATTTCTAAGATATCTCAAGGTTATTTGCTTCCAGTTGCCTGTCTCTGACCTAACCACAGAAGAGAGAGGGAGAGGTCCAGCACCAACTACATCGTCAGCATGTAATAGCAGAAACTGGCTTGGAAGTCTTAAGCTGGTTGTCACTTGAACCAATATGCCATCCACCATGAGGGATCGATCTCTTTGTGAAATCATTTGAAAATTAGGGTTAATAAAGGTTTTTTTAGCCCAGATAAGGCAGAAATCAAGTTTCTTGTTTCTACTCTAGAAAAGGGGTACCAGACTGTTTTGTTTGCCACTAAACCATACATGAAATAAACAAAGTGTCGAGCCACACCCCAAAAAGCAGATGAAAACAAACCGGCCTGGCTACATAACAAAAAGTCGTAAAGAACAATCCTTTCCATTCATAATTTAAGGGTATGAGGTTCGTAGTAAAAGTTGTTTTTTTAAATAGTTTTTTGAATGGAAATATATTAAAATAAAAGAAATTTCTAGTTTTTTATTTTATTTTTAATATCAATAAGTTAAAAAATGTTATAAAAATCTTTAATTAAATATTTTTTTAAATTAAAAGTATTTTTAAAAAGTTATTAAAATATAAGTAGAACATCCCTTTTTAAAATCATTATCATTGCATTTACAGCGAACATAAAACGACATGAATATATTTTTATAGAGGATATTTTTATTTTCAATCATTTTTATCTTTTTTCTGTCTCTGAAATAATAATTGAACGTGAGTAGCAGATAATATTTGCTTTACTTAATTCAACCTCAAGCAATAGCCTCTACTCCAAGTCAATTAAGGGATGTGTTTCATTTTAACAACTATTTTGGATTCTGGCTTCAAATAATCAAGCCAAACAAAATCTTTTTATTTTTTTATTTTATTTTTTTCTTTCTTGAGGAAAGACTTCTGCAGCAATGCTTCCCCAGATCAAGAAGCATGGATGACATTGTTGGGCATTAGCCAAATACACAAAAAAGACAAAGGCTTTTAATGTCACTGATGAAATCATTATTTTATTTTTTTTTCAACCAAATTCATGAAAATGGATTTTCCAAGAAAGGGTATTGGTGGACAAAATCTTATTGTATAAAGAAATATATTATCTGGGCACAAATGATTCTGATTTTAAAGGCTTTGGAGAAGGAATATGTCCACACCCCAACTCCATAAAAGTCCAAACAAGATGCTGGTGGCCATCTTATAGTACTGTCAGTTCTTCGCCACAAGAGCACAAGAATTACTTATATTGAATGCATTTCACCATTTTGGTGGTAAAAAGCAGGAGGCAAGCATCTTATGTCATGTGTCCTAAAGGGAAAACATGGAGGCAAAATTACACGGGGGAGAGACAAAAGCATCCTTGTCCAAAATTTCATTTCAATTAAACCTAGGAAAAAAAAATACTTGTCAAAAAACACCATGTATGGATCTTGATTGTTTTTTATATAGAATTTTGATACAATATATGGAGCAATATACTCTAAAACTCTTCTGTTTTTTCTTGAGAAATCAATCATTTATCATTTATAAAATTCAGATCTTACCACTAATCAATTCATACATTAGTTTATGTAAGAATTACGAGGGAAAAAAAATCTTATAAATCATTTTTCCCACTAAGACATTTGTTAAGAAACTTGCTTGGGTTTTTTTTTCATTAACCTGTTCAGTATATGGATAACAAATTCACTTATCAACTAGCTGGATTTTTTTTTTCCTGCTATGTCTATTGGGCTTTTAGAAGTGCTGGCCCAATGAAATTTAGATGTTTTTTAACGTCAAACGATGATGGATTTTTAAGGGCCACGCATGCGTTTGTCGAGACAGCTATGTAGTAATGGATAGGCCTTTAATGGGCTTTGGCCTGTATTGTATAAGAAAGGTCTACATGCCGAACCCTTGTAGTTACTATCATCTTAGCATTCCTAGATTTGGGATCGGGTGCAAACCGTTTTTATTAAATTTTTTATAAAAAATTATTTAAATTTATTTTTTTATATTTTCAGATCGTTTTAACATGCTAATATCAAAAATAATTGTTTAAAAATAAAAATATTATTTTAATATATTTCTAAACGAAAAATATGTTGAAAAGCAATCTTACTACATTTACAAACACATTTTAAAAGATAGGTCCAGTGGTCAAGAAAATTTAATCCATCTCTTAAGGAGTTGGGTTGCTGGTGCACATCTTGCATGTGACTTTCCCAGATTACTACAGGCTACTGATGACGAGTACGAGCCAAAGGAGCCATTCTTCGGTGAAGAACAGCCAGATGACTAGTGATGGTTCGTGAAAGGGACCGGTGTGGTGTGGTGGTGCTTATCGGCATAGTCTATGAAGTAGTCCAACCTTGGTTCCAAAGGAATAGACTAAACCCCCCTTAAACCCTAAAGAACCTAACAGGACTCAATGCCTTCTGAGTATAATGAAGCAGAATATATATGGCTGTGTGCATTTCAGGCATCCATTTTTTATTGCTTGATCATGTTGATCAGAGGGCTGGTAAGTAAATATATATTGCCTTAATCTTCTAGCCTTATGCTAACAAAAAAGTGCACTACACTAATGAATTCAGCTAATTGTGGTCTGTTCTTGTTACAGGAGTGTCTTATTGTAGGGCACCTGGATTGACTGGAGAAGCAAGAAGATTATAAGCTCAGGATTTCTCCAGGAAAACTACAACCAGGTTTGATTTTTACGAAGAGAATTTTTAATTTTGTTTTCAAATTACCTCAACGATTTTCTCTTCTTCTTCCCAAGTGTAAGATTAATCTTGTTCTTTGTAAGATATAGATATCATGTTTAGGTTTTCTCTAGCCCTTCCCTGTTGAAAATTGAAAATTTTCATGTTTGGTTGGTGGATATTGGCATTTATGGTACATATAAAAAATATATGTAGCAGTTCAAGAATTCAATCTCTTATGATCTAGCACAACCAATCCTAAGCAGTTTTGAAATTAAAAAAAAAAAATCTCAAATCTATTAGGGAAAATTAACTAATCAACTTGAGAAAATCGGAAGACATCCTTGTGTTTTGTCTATCTCTAGAGACTGATATTTGTTTTTATGTTTCAAAATCGTTTTTGAAAAAATTTAAATTTTTTTATATTTTTCTTTATTTCAAATTAATATTTTTTTTGTATTTTTAAATCATTTTGATGCGCTGATATCTAAAATGATTTTTAAAAAATAAAAATATATATTATTTTGATACATTTTTAAAATGAAGAGTACTTTAAAAAACAATCACAATCACACTCCCAAACAGACAGATTTAGTGTTTTTTAAAGTATTTTTTTATTTTAAAATATATTAAAATAATTTTTTCAAAGTTTTTTTATTTTTAATATTAGTATATTAAAATTATTAAAAAATACTAAAAAATACTAAAAACTATTAATTTAATATTTTTTTAAAACCAAACATATTTTTAAAACGTTATCAAACACCAAAACTTTTAGGATTAATCTCTCCACGTAAAATTATTATATGTAGGTTAAATTGAATATCAATTAAGACTCAATCTCTCCACGTGACACGTCGTTAATATTAATCTCTTGATAGTTATAAAATCTAAATTCAAGAAATCAAGAAATGAAATAAATCTCCTTAGCCACCAAACCATCATTTCAAAATGAAAACCCAACTACATATCATTAATGCAATCATTGAAACTTGAGCTACCAAGTTCTTTTTACAAGTATTTGATAGTGTGGTAACGATTACTTTTCAAATAATTTTTTGTACCAAAATATATGTTAATAATGTTTTTTTATTTTTTAAAAATCATTTTTGACATCAGCACATCAAAACAATCCAAAATATACAAACCATATTAAATTTTAACAAAAAAAAATAAATATTTTAAAAACACGGTGCAAACATGGTTTTAATAGCTCAGCCATGAGATGGTGAGCTTTTTTATGTAAAACATAAGGCAATTTGCTTGAGAGTACACGCAAGCAAACAAAAAGGAAATGAAAGAATTGCAGATTTGGGCAAATAACTTCCTTATTGGATATGGTATAAATGAAGAAAACTTGTAAATGCACTTGCCTCTTTTGATGGGCAGATAGAGGTCCTTGGACCAATAAATTGTAGTGTTGGACCCCTCACTTTTCAATAAATAAAAGATGATTTTTATTATTATTATTCTTAATATTAGTGCATTAAAATTATAAAAAAAAACACTAATTTAATACTTTTTCATTTTGACCTCTAACAAAAGGGTGCCTACCTGCCTTTATCCTCAACAATGGTCCCCTGTGAGGTAGGTTCTTCCTGCCTCGCATGGGACCTAGGTAGGCTGAGGATGTAAGAGATTAATGCATTATTTCCTTCGTACTGGGTGCTTGACTAATCGAGAGACTATATAACGAAGAGGGATAATTCATATTTTGACAAATCATATTGTTTTTGAACTTGCCTAGAACAAGCAGAACCACGGTCCCATCCATGGCTGCCTTTGCTATTGCATTTTGACCTTGAGCTTGGAAAATGATGTCAAGAAATTCTTATTGGTGAGGGGAATATATTGTTTGCTTTTCCTGTACAGTTTCAATCCAATAAACGAAGTAGAAGTTTCGTCTTCGTTAGAGCACTCCCTTGTATTGTAGTTTTAGATCTGAATTTAAGATGGAAAAGGTCATAACAAAAGAAACTGTTTTCTAATGTATCAATATTTTTATTAAATATGATCTCTCTTAGTTATATTGATATAAAATTTGGTAATTTAAATTTTAACTCGAATGAAATTTATAATTTTGAGCGAGGTTACAATGAATTTACTATATTGCTATTAAAAAAAAGGGTTTGAGCTAATGGTTAAGGGTAGGGTTATCTTAGTTCTATTTTGGCATTTTTAAAATGAGCGAGGTTACGATGGGTGTTTGCCTTTTAAATTATACAGTAAATTTTATAAATACATTTAAAATTAATATGTTGTTGGATGTTATTGAGGTGTAGATTTGTATTTTTAATTATAAAATGTATAATAAAATAATTAATTTGCCTTTATATACAAAAATATTTTAACTTCATACGATCGGTGCTTTCATCTTATCCTTTTTATTTGCAGAATCAAGTTACATCCTTGCCTCTGAGTTTTAATTTTTTATGCCTTGGACTTGAGAATATTTTTATTATTTCACTATTGGTTTTTTTTCTTGTTATGGGATAAAGTAATGGTTAATTTTTTTTTAATAAATTAAATGTATTTTTTTAAAAAATAGCTAAATAGTGCCCAGCTGCCATTTTTGAACAACACGTGCGGTTAATTCCAGCAACAAAAAAATCATTCTAAGGTGTTTTTAGATTCTCTTACTGTCTTATCCATATAACCACGCCATGTGTAGGGAAAAAAAAAGAGCATTGGTTTTGATCTGGTAGCCATTTTTTTTTTTTTTTTTTCTTTCTTTCCTCGATCTCCCTTGATTTTTACATCTTGCCCTGTAATTTTTCAAATAATCCATTTAGCTTCTCTTTATTTTTTATTCAGTCTCTGATCTTTTGATTTATATTTATTTTATTTCAAATAACTTATGAAAATTAAATTTTGTTTTAATCTTATCTTCATTTGACTTTTTATTTCTCTTTGTCACTGATCTCTAGGTGATAATTATTTTATTTTATATAACTTATAAAAATAAAAATTTGTTTTAATTTCATTCTCATTTGATTTTTTTTTTAATCTTGTCATGCCCCTATTCTTTTAATTTATATTTATGTCATATGAGATATTCTTTGTAATTTAGTTTTTTTAACGAATTCATCGTCGATCATTTTTTTTCTATCAATTTTTATCATTATTTTTTTATTTGTTTGTTTTTTTTAGCTTTGCCAAATTTTTTAATTTGATATTTTTTTTATACTCAATTTCATCCTTTAATATTTAGTTGATTTTGATTTGAGTTTCTTAGTTAAATCCATTTTGAAATTTCATAGGTTACGGTTTGAAAAATTAGCTCAATTTAAGGACATTCGCTAGGGGTTGCTTTGTTTTTTTTTTTTATCATTACTATAAGCTAATATTTTTCAATTTTATCCTTCAATATTTATTTTATTAAAGATTGGGCTATGTGTCTTTTTTTATATGCTTTCTACATCATTTGTTTTATCCTTTGTTTTTTTATTTGGTTGGGTTATTTAAGATCTTTTTATTTCTTATTCTTTGTTAAATATATTTTCTTAATATATTTTTTTCTTAAATTAAATAGAATTAATTAATTAAATACAGACATATACTCACTTTAATGTGTTTTGTTTAATTTGCTCTTTCAAGGCACTACTTTAACAAATCATGTGACTTCTTTCAATGTCGTCCTAAATCATTTTATAATGAAATTTGAACCTTTTCAATAAACTCTTTTCATAAGTGATGTCTATCGTGATTATCAGTCTTTATTGATTTTTACTTTCTTTTATATATATGTATATAAATTGATAACTTATTTTTTTAGTTAATTATTATAGATTTTTTTTACTATTATGATTTTCGATTTAAATGAAATTATTAAATCATTTATTAGATATAGTGAATTTAATGATACGATTACAGGGTTATTGTTCCCTGACTGTTCTTTTTTTATCTTAAAAAAGTTATATCAACCTGAGATGTACCGCGGTTCCGGTCAAGATGACACCTGTCACATGTGTTCTGGCACGTGGCATTATTAGCAGACCCATGTGGTTAGTGGGGCCAGCACAATTATTCCAAACAAACTATTAACCCTCTCCTCTGTGTTTCATGTATCATAACCTAATAATTCAGGTATAAAAGACTTTCAATTTCAATAATGAAAAATCACATAAAAACAAACTTATGAGAAGAAAACAATTACATCTGAAAAAATTGATATGTCATATGAACAGAAAATAAGGTGATTTTTGAGTCCTTTTTTTTCAATTTTATTTTATAAATTATTCTAGTTTACTTTTTTATTATTTTAATTTTTTAAAAAAGTTATTTTAAATTTATTCTTTTAAAGTCAAATCAAGTTTTTTTACCAGTTACCCATGTTGTTTTGGGATGACCAAGTAAACTAGATAAAGTCGAAGCAATTTTCACATGGTTTGATTCAAAATCTGGAGTAGACAAGAAGTCAAGTTGAGAAGTTTTAAAATTGACTCAATAAAATAAGTTTAATAATAATATTAAATGTTTTTTTCTAGACTAAATATTTTTTATATTCAATTTTTTTTAATCAAGCCAGCATCTAAAACTACTAGTCTATTATAAAACTAATCATATTGCAAAATATTAAATAAACATTTTCTTTAATTTTTTTTCTGAAAGAAATTCTAGAAAGAAAGCAAGAACTAACAAACCTATCAAATATTAAAATACATAAATTTATTTTAACATCTATTCCTTCTTCACAGAGTAAAGTTGTTTAATTTCGACCTTTATTATATAAATCAAGATTTGCACTTTAATCTTAATTAGCTAGAGAGCATTAAGCAAAAGTATCAAATGTCTTTGTGAGCACATTAAGTCCATTGATTTGATGTTAATAGCTAGCTGAGAACCAATCTTTGTGATCTCTTTTATAAAGTTTTTTTTGTTTATAATAACAAAGTATTTTTCCCTAATTATATTTAACTTATTTGCCATCCTTTACAACAAAAAAGCTACTCTAAAATTTATGTATCACCAATATTCATATCCTAGCAGCCAGCAGGTTCCCTATTTTTTCCATCTCATCAAGCACCAACTTTTTGGGCCTACATTTTTTCTTTCTTTTCCTTTTCCTCACCCTTGAAGTTCCTGCAACTTTCATTGTTCTTAAGAGTTTCCACCCATCCTCAAATTCCTTCCCTCGCTCTCTCTCTCCCTCTATACAGAACATACACTCAAAATTATCCTAATGGCAACAGAACCAAAGACAGACGCCAAAACAGAAGCTAAACAAGAGGCCAAAACAGAGGCTAAAGAAGTGGTAGTAGAAGGAAACACAGAACCATCTCTCAAGTACAAGGTAACTAGATTAAGCCAAAAAAAACTCGTCTTTCTAGGATAAAAATGCCATCTTTCCATGTTCTTAGCCTCATTTTCTTTGTTTTTCAGACGTGGGTGTTGAAAGTCTCGGTTCATTGTGAAGGGTGCAAGAGGAAAGTCAAGAAGATCCTGGATAGCATAGATGGTATGTAAATTAGCGTGAACCCACTAAAACATAGCATTAAATTCTTGATTATTTCTGTTATTTTCTGTTACATTCTTGCAATGTTTTTAAGATTCCCTCATATTTCTTATCTGGGTCTTTTTCATTTTCTTTCAATTTCAAACTCTCGGTAAAGTTATTAATTTCTTTCCAATATTTAGCTACAAAAGTTTCTTACTTTGTCTCTCAATTTTCCCCATCTTGGTTTTTATTCATTTTCACTCGTTTCTTTGCCATTTCTTTTAATTCCCATCTAATATTAAACCTTTAATTTCATAATTTATTGTTAATACTTCTAGTTATCTATTTGCTTCATTAAAGTTTCTAATTTTGTCCATTATATTTGCAGGTGTGTTCACCACAGATGTTGATCTAAGACTACAGAAGGCCACAGTAGTAGGGGATGTTGATGCAGATACTTTAATCAAGAGACTGATAAAAAAGACCGGGAAACATGCAGAGCTGTGGCCTGAAAAAGCTGATAATAATCAGAAAGCAGCAATGAAGAAAGGCAAAGCAAAAAACAAAGACAAGGAAAAAGAGAAAGAGAAAGAAAGAGACAGCAATGAAGAAGGTGGTGATGGAGAAAATAAGAAAGAAGTTAAAGTCAAGGCCGAAGTAGTAAAAATGCAAGACCCTTCTCCTAAAAACAGTGAAAATGGCGGCCCTAGTAAAAATAGTGAAGGTGGCGGTCATGTGGTTATTGGCAACGCAAGTGAAGGTGGTGCTGTTCAAGTCAAGGAAGTAAAGGTTAATGAGGTTAATGCTAAGCAACCTGCCACCTCACCGTCCGGTGTCCGGTCACCGGTGGCTGACAAGAAAGTTGGTGGTGAAAGTGAGGTTGTAGCTGAGAAAATTGGTGGTGGGGGCAGTGTAGATGGTAGCAGTGGTGCTAAAAAGAAGAAGAAGAAGGCACATAAAGAGAATAACAGCAATAATAACAATGGTGATGAGGGTGAACATTCTGGTCACGCACCAGCAGGTACTGGATCACCAGGTCAAGGGCATGTTCAAGTCCAGATCCCACCCCCAGCAAATCACATCCCTCCACGTCACGATCATGTGTATGACTACCCAGCAACTTACTATGCACCCCCAGTGTATGCTGTGAGTAGCAATGTTGCATACCCTAGTACAAGTTATGGTGCCTCATACCATGCCCCACAGTATTCCTATGCGTATATGCATCCCGGCACCCATCCGGGTACAATTAGTGTACCTCCGCCACCTGATTTCCATCCGTACTACTCATCACAGACGTCTGATTCATTTGAACCTCCGCCACCCGATTTCCATCCGTACTACTCATCACAGACGTCTGATTCGTTTGAGTTTCTTAGCGACGAAAACCCTAACGCGTGCTCAATCATGTGATAATGGCTTGACAAGAAGTGGCAATTAGCACATTGAAGTATCGAAGCCTTATACTACTTGTATAAGTCTACGGGGGGAAAGGGTTATTTTTGTAATGTATGTAGATATATGAAAGGTAAAGTTCTTGTAGCTTTAAAATTAGGGGATAATAAGAGGGGGATTAGGGTTTGGCGTTTTTCTCTTTGGTGACGGGTGTTGCTGTTTTTAGCTTTATTTTGTACTTTTTACTGTTTCTAAGTTTTTTTTTTTTTTTTATCATTTATATATATAGCAGCCTTGATGTTATTGCAGGCCCTCGTATCTTTTTTATTTCTCTAATGTAGAAAGTAGATTAGCCATTTTGGCTTATTAGAATGTGATTACAGTGACTTATGGGCAATTAGTGTTTAATTAGCTTTCAAAAGCACTATAAGCACCCAAGCATGTGGCAAAGAATTGGAGGCTGAAGATCTTGAGAGGAACTTTTTAGTGCATGGATTAACCTAAATTGACACTTGCTAATTAAGCATCTGGTTTTATAAATTTTTTTGTTAATGCAGTTTTTTTTTCGCCCTGCCCACTAAGTTTCCATAATGGGTTGTGATTTTTCTTATGGTGCGTCTGCTTAGTTGTACGTAGGACCCGTGTAACCTTTCCAACACTCCTTGTGTGTAAAGTGATTTTTGTTTGTGAATTAGGGACAAAGGTTCCCAAGAATTTTGAATTTTTTATTTAAAATATTTTTTTTGTTTTTATATTGTTTTGATGTTAAAAATAATTTTTAAAAAATAAAAATATATATTTTTAAACAAAAAGCACTTTAAACTATCATCAGTGTCAGAATCTCAAATAACCTCATAGGTTGAGAACTGTAAATAATTAATTACATTCTATGAACAAAAAAAAGCACTTCTTTCTTTTAACACATACACAAAAAAAATTCTTGGATATGGCACTAATTTGCAATGTAACAGTGCCCCTTGAAGGAATGTTATCAAACCATCAGCTCAAAAATAAACTCAGTTATTCATCAATTCAATCTTTAATTTTATAATGAAGTTTAAAATTAAATAAAATAAAAATTAATATAATTAATTTGGTATGTCAAATCACGACCTAATAACGCCTAGTTTGATTTTTAAATTATTCTTTTCAAAATCACAATATTTTTGTTAAATAATCTTCGAACAATACTGTTTTGGATTTTCCAGATTATGAATGCGTTTGGGAACGCGGTGCAAACCGCGTTCCCAAAAAATTTAAAAATTTTATTTTTATTTGCTAAAATTTAATATGGTTTGTATGTTTTGGATCGTTTTGATATGCTGATATCAAAAATATTTTTTTAAAAAAAAAAAAAATCATTAATGTGCATTTTAGCACAAAAAATTATTTAAAAAGCAACCGTTATCACACTACCAATCACTCTCTTATATTAACTTACTGTTAAAAGAAGGAATAAGCTAGCTAGGGTTCGGGTCTTGATCCTCCTAGCAAAAATCTAATCCTATAACTTATAGGTAACTGTTAAATTAAAACCTATCACTTGGGTATATGTGTGGGCGCCCTTGAAACAGGGTACTGGGAGCAGAATTTTTTTATATTTTATTTTAAAAGTGTTTTTTAAAAAATAAAATAAATTTATTTATTTTAAATTTAACCTTTTCTGTGTTTCCATCTAATTTTAACATGCTAATCTCAAAAATAAAATAAAAATTTAATATATTTTTAAATTTATATTTTAAAAATTAATTACTACCGAAATCCTAATCAATCTCGGACATTCGGAAAGTTTCTCTTTCTTTCATGAAAATAACCTTTGAAGTTTGTGTTTGTCTGTCTCTCTTTTTTTCTTTTACTTCTTTATGTGTTTTCATTTCCATGATGGCGAGGGCTAATGCAAGACTGCTTTCCAAGTAAAAGCAAGTTTATTTCCTTTTTTTTATATATATAAAAGAAAAGGTAAAGGTGTACCCTTCCTTGTAAATGCCCCTTCTTTTCTTTTCTGCCCTTCTCTCTGGGCTTGGAGAGCAAGGAACTTGTAAGGGAAGGAAATCACGTGTCGTTTTCATGTTGTGGTCAGAATCACAATGCTTCTTTATTAATTTCTACTTTGACTTAATTAATTCGACTCTTTTGGACCAATATACCCTTTTGTTTTCTAGCAGTGACTCTTTGCCACCTCCATTTGTATCATTCTGTTAATGACAAATTCCAACTAATTATTTCATTTCATGCACTAATTTAGTGGATTAAAGTGATTTTAAAAATACATTTTAATAATATTTTTTTATAATTGTTTTTTTTGTTTTTGATGCTGACATATTTTAATCATAAAAAAGCACATAAAAACATATTAATTTGATGTTTTTTAAATTAAAAAACAATTTAAAAATATTATCACTAGATGGTCATTTGGCACTCCGAAGCTTGATATCTAAGGAGAATCTCATTGCTTTATTCTTGTTCTTGGTTGAGGTGTTTATTTAGAGCGTGTTTGGCAGTGTGGTTGCGGGTGCTTTTCAAATAACTTTTCGTGCCAAAATGCATGCCAATGGTGTTTTTTCATTTTTTAAAAATTATTTTTGACATCAACACATCAAAACGATCCAAAACGTACAAACCATATTAAATTTTAGCAAAAAAAAAAAATTTAATTTTTTGGGAACGCGGGTTGAACCGCGTTTCCTTAGCAAATTGAAGTTTTTTTTTAGGCCAATCATGAGCAGAAAATAAATAGTGCTACGTGATTATATAAAAGTTTTCTTCCATTTTTGCAACTAACACCAAAGTTTTGGAAGATAGACAGAGATCGACTGCATAATCGGGATCTCTAGGCTCCCCTGAGTCTTGTGATGCATTTTTCCGTGCACATGCCATTCTATACAAAACTTCGAAATTCGGTTCAGTTTTCAGTAGAGAATTAAATAAGGTAGTGAGGATGGTCAACCCTAGGGAGAGATTTAAGATTTAAACCTGCATTTACATCGTGCAAATATTATTCTTGTCTGAAAAACAAAGAGAGGAAACTTGGATCCATCGTATCATAGTTATTAAGTCGAAGTAGTAATATGCTGATTCAAGACCTGGTCTAGTTTAAGTTTTAAATAAATCAAATGAGTTGATTTAGCTGATTTAATAAATAGACCCATAATTTAATCAACTCAATTAAAACTTGAATTGATTTTTTTATTTGAAAATATTAAAATAATATCGTTTGAATTTGTAAAAATATCATAAAACAATATAGTTAAAAAAAAACACAATAAAACAATATAGTTCTTGCCCGATCCATATCTTGGACCGGCGAGAGAAGCGAACAAAATAATATTTGACAGGAAAAAAAAGAGGATAAGATCTTTATGGAGCAGTGATATGAAAGGAAATGATTCATTGAGAGAAGCGCATTCAGTCAATCAAACACGGCATCTGCATATTCCTGACATCATTTACGAAGCAATTTCCATGAATTAGGAACCTGATTCCTTCAGTCCAATCCATCTTCCTTCCCAAGATAACCAGTTGTCTTTGAAACTGTAGTAGTTTTATAAGCTCAAACAAGGCTCACAGAAATATATCACCCCCCCGGCTTTGTTGTGAGCGGGGCTAGTTTTTTTATAACATAAAAAAAAAAAAACAATGATTGGGTGTTGGTAGCATATTTTAAACAAGAAGAAAACATTATGTTAATTTAATTATTCTATAGAAAAAACAACAATAATAAATGAATTGAAATTTTTTAAAAAAATAATAGGAAGGAAAAGAACACCTATCAAAAAAATAATAATAAAGTTGAATCCCAAGTTAACCTATTGCTAAATGATGAAATTAAAATAAAAAATAAAAAACAACAAATAATATGTCTTGAGTTAACCTGAGTTATCGTGTAAATTTGCAATCCAAGTCATGAGATCGGGCTAACTTTATAAATAACAATTTGAAAAAAATAACGATGATCAATCCCCAACAATTCAAATATAAAAGACTTAAAATACAATCAACAAAAAATACCCAAAAATAAAACACCTCCAAATCTAGGTAAGGTCGTCAAACCTTGTGAATCGGATTATATGAACGGAATAACCAAATAGAAAGTAAAACATAAAAAATAATGAAACTTAATTTTTAAATGAGCTTAATTTTGAAAGACGAAATTGAAAAAAATATATATGTAAAAAGAAAACGACCCCAAAAAAATACATGGGTTAACCGGGTAAACCTGTTACCAAGATCATGAGATCAAGATAGCCTAATTGAAATGAAACTGAAAAAAATCATAAAGCTTATTTTTTTAAAATAGACCATGTTGAATAAGTGATGAAATTATAAAAAAAATAAATGTAAAAAAAAAACTTCTTAAAAGAGGCATCACCTCACATAAAAAGAGACGTCGTGGCAGGTAGCTACCGAATTATGCCGTACACGCAGTTAAAAAAACACGAACGCTTTCACCCATTATGGCATGTGTTGTGTTAGTTATTTTTTTGTATTATATTTTATATTTATCAAATACTAGATTTCCCCTCGACATTTAACAAAAAAAAAAAAAAAAGGTTTATATATGTATAAAAGAAAATGTAAATTTGTAGTCGTGTACATGCCACTTCTTTTCTTTTGTACCTCTCTGCCCCTCTCTCTGAACCGGGCCAGGAAGGTGCTTATAAAAGAAGGAAATCACATAATGCTTCTTAATTAACTTCTACTTTGACTTAATTAGACTGTCTTGGACCAATATACCATTTCTTCTCCGATAGTGACACTTCGCCAACTCCATTTGAACCTTTCTGTTAATGACAAATTTCCCAATTAATTATTTCATTTCATTAACTAACTAATGGATTATGGGTGCCTTACATGGTACCAAGTAGATTAGGAATTAACGTCTGGTAGGCCCTACTGATTAGCACTATAATTCTCTCGAGGGTATCGTTTTCATTCTTAAATCCTGAAAACGACGTGTAAACCTCGACTTTATGAACAGTTCGAGTGTCTCTACTAGTATGATAGCTTTTTGTTTTTGGATATGTTTTAAAATTATATTTTATTAATAAAACATATTTTTTTATAATTTTAATATATTTAATATGTTTTTATGTGATAAATATTTTTTAAAAATATCATACATCACAATTATACCAATAATACACACACATAAGATTTGACCATCTAGTAGGTGGTTCAGAGGTAAAAGTTTAGGACTAGAAGGTTTGCTTCTCTTGTAATCTCAGGTTCAAGTCTTGTAGTTACTAATACGATGGCTACTGGAGATTTACATGGTCGTTAATTTCATGGTCTATAGGATTAGTCGAATTACGCGTAAGCTGATACGGACATCCAAATTAATAAAAAAAAATTAATCATAATTTTGAAGAAAAAAAACCTCAAAATCCACCGATACTTCCTTTACTAGTCTTTTTCAATGTCTAGAAAGCTCTCGTGGCATTTTTTTATTTTTTTTTTCTATTTCCCGCTAGACGGTCACTTGACAATCGGAGCTCGATATCAAAGGAGAATCTTACTGTTTTATTCTTATTCTTTATGGAGGTGTCCTTTCTAACAAAGTAATGATTTTTAAAGGGCAATAATCATGGGCAGTAGATAAACAGCACTGCTGCATGATTATGAGAGTTTTCTCTCATCTCTGCAACTAAAACCAATGTTTTGGAAGATAGACAGAGCTGTATAATTGGGGTCTCCAGGGTCCCCTCAGCTTTGCTGATGCCTTTTTCTTTGCACATGCCATTCTATTAAACGAGCTGCAAAACCCTAGAGATAAATTTAAGATTTAAACCAGTATTGCCATCCTATAAATCTAATTCTTGACTGCAAAATAAATAAAGGAGGAAACTTGCTAGGGCAGTCGAGCAATGATTCGTCGATCCAGGACATGGTATAGGTTAGGTTTCAAAATAAACTGTGAAAAAGTTGATTTAATTGATGTAACATATCGATTTATAGTACCTTTCATTTGGTAGGGATGGAAAGATTCATTGGGCAATTAGTACCTTTCATTTGAATTCAGTCAATCAAACATGGCATCTGCGTATTCCTGTCATCAGTTACCAAGAAATTTCCAATTATCAGGAACCCGATTCCTTCAGCCCAGTCCATCTGCCTTCTTTTTATGCAGAAAAAAAAGTTGATTTGGAAACAAACACAAGCAGATTAATTTAAAAAACATATATGTTAATTTAATTTTTTTAATTTGTTTGTAACTTAACCTCCTGTCAATTTCATGTTACTTTTTTTTTTAATTTCTCAAACAATAGAACAAATAAAAGAGAATTAGGTAAAATAGAAAAGTTTTACTGCAAAAAAAAAAGTACTTGAAAAAAGAATTATTAGATTGATAATGATCAACATTAGTCTGTGGACTATTTAATTATTTATTATACCACATTAGCAATGATTATGGATGGTGGTGCTACGATGAAGCATGATGTCTAGCCATGTTCAATGGAGCATGGATTTACAATTGCATTACCAGCCCCCTGATTTGTTATATTTATTATATTTTTCAAAGTGTATTTTATTTAGAAATATATTAAAATAATTATTATTTTATTTTTAAAAATTATTTTTTGATATAAGAAAATATTAAAAAATTAAAAACAAAAAAATAAAAACAAACGGGATAAATGGTTGAATGTTGGATAAGCATATACCAGAGACAGAATTGCTGCACTAAAGTCCAGGCAAAAAAAACAATTGGAAGTCCCAATAACAAGGAAGCAGGCCCACTTGAGCTAGATGTTTTGAGCCACTTGCCCGATTTAAAAATTGTGGGTTGACGGTCAGTATTGGCTCTAGTTATCGTCCAGAAAGGTGTGCAGGTTGCTGAACACCTGCCCTCGTCCACGTGTCATCAACCCAGTTGGAGTGGTTCATGTTTACCATTAGTGGCAGAGATATTGTAGACAGCAGCATTTTGTATGGAGTTGGAGGAAATAGGTATCAAATCTTATGAATTTCCATTGATATGTAATAGCGCAATAATAGTCTAAAGTATATTAAAAAAACACTCTCATGCATCCATGTCATAATCAAAGATTAAAATGCACTGATTAAAGTATTATATAATATATATTGCCTATAATTCATGATTTAAAATTTGCAATTATGGCATGTTCGGTGATCAATCGATTGTGTTTTCTAGCAATACTGTTTGAATTAAATTAAGGTATTACATATCAAAATATATCAAATTAATATATTTTTATATTGTGTATTAATCTATCCTAATATAATATCTTCTATATAAATATATTTTTAATTTATTATTTTCTAATAATATTGCATTTTAAAGTAATTTGCTTGTATATATAAATAATGAAGTATTATACTTTTTTAGTTTTTGGATCTTTCCTTTTAAATGTTTTTCAAAACTTTGATAGACAAGAAATATTTGAAAAAAAAAAAGGAAGGAATATCAGAAAAGTTATCAGATGTCATTTTCATTGAGATTTAGGGAAGTCCATCCATTGCCCATTGGTCTCTTTAAAAGTGAAAAAAGAAGACTATAATATTTGACTTCTTATTTCTCAATTATATCATATGTTCCATAAAAATTAAAACCTTGTTCTTACAGTACTGGCACTTATTATTAGGCTGTATTGGTACTCGCCACCTGCCTTGATATGCGGTTATGCATTGCTTGGGCATCTTAGAAATTGCAGTTGAAATTATATTTCAGTGTGTTTTAAACATATTTTTAATTTTAAAAAATATTAATTTGATTTTTAATGTTTTTTAATAGTTTTATTATACTGACATAAAAAATATTTTAATATATTTTTAAATAAAAAATAATTTTAAATAATATTTTACACCATAATATCAAATATACAAAGATCATAAAATAAAATCTAGTTTAATCTACTTCTATGTGTTTTAAATTAAATTAAAAAAATAACTATATATTTATTTAAGAACGTTTTGAATATTGAATTTTTTTTTCCAGTCACCCTTCAATTTAAGCTTTTTTTTTTTATATAGCAAACTCACGTTTCGAGATTCAAAAATTATATGTTATTGTTTTAATGTTTTCATGTTAACTCCCATTTTAAAAATTATAATACATGTTTTCATGTTATTAAATTGGTTTTAAATTTAAAGAAAAGAATGTGAATTTTTTCTCCATAAACACAATAATATAAACATGAATCACTCATTTAAAATGAACTACTTGAAAAAGGATTTAATATTGGTATAACAAAATATATTGATCTCATAATAAAACCAACAAATATTAGTTTTATTTATTTATTTATTCCAGGAGACACGTGTTTCTTTATAAACCAATGAAGCCACGACAAGACAATAAAATCGAGTAATAATCACAAATAAATATTTTTCAAAAAGACAAATTTATTGAAATTAATATCACCTTTTTTTTTGCCAAAATATTATATATATAATGACATCTGACCGTTTTTTCTCTCCTCAATATCCCGCAATGTCTTTCTCTCTCTTCACTTATAACTTCCAGGGGCCGAAACAAAAAGAAATTAAAGTTCTGGACAAGATATGAAATGGTAAAATAATAGGGACCAAACAATAAATAAACTAAAAATTACAGGGAGCACATTTAAGTTTTTCGTTCCCATATCAAATCGGGGTATGTTTTCTTATGTTAAATTTCATCATTATTTTTTTAATTTTTATATTTAATTACAAATAAGTTTTTTTTTTATAAAATTATTTTCAATTCAACACTAAAATATCGTTCGACACTTTATATCAAACAACGTCATCTTGTAAATCTTTGTTCCTTCATATCAAACCAGATTTTAAATAGGAAATAGGTCACTTGATGAAAGCCCTGACATGGTTCAATTTAAAATCCAAGGTAGGGGACATAGTTCTTGGTTTTCTCGACTTCTCCACATGGTCTTTAACTTTAATCTTCCATTTATTTTATTAAATAGACGCAATGCATATTTTATATATATATATATATATATATATATATAATAATAAGAGTTTGAAATTAAGAGATTTGTTTTTCCTGTGATATCAGGTTCGAGCTATGTGGTTGCTAATATGATGACTACTGGAGATTTACATGTTTGTTAATTTTAGGACCCGTAAGATTAGTTGAGGTATGTACAAACTGACCCGAACATCCTTATTAATAAAAAAAAAATCTTGCTGCTATATAAAATACACTGTCAAGGGATACATTTTTTTAATTGCTGAGATTTTGTTTTTGACATGGTTTGTGGCGGAACGCGACCAAACGACTAGTAACCAAGAAGTGAGGAAAGCTTTTGGGCAAAGTTAATATTAATATTAGTATTAATAATAATTATTATTATAAAAATTAATAATAGGAATACACCACAATATTATTATTTTTGAAAAAAAAATCAATATCTCCGTATGTCCCGTTTTCGTTGACCGTTTCTTTCTTATTACTAAAAACACTTGGCGTGGAGACTGACTCTGTTATGGTTGAATCCCTGTTCTGTTTCTTTCAAATTACCATTATCTTAATAAAGAGACTCTTGCTATTTCGGTCGAGCCTGTCAGTGGCTGTTTCCTTTATTGTTTTTTAGTTGTGTTTGTTGTTGTAGTTCAGCATTGTTTTTCAAATTTTTATTTTTTTTGAATTTTTTTATATTAAATATACTAATATTAAAGATAAAAAAATATTATTTTTATCTTTTGAAATGGCTGCACAGAGTGAAAGAAACGGCCGATAAGGTGGGAAGGGAAATGGTGAAAGATGAAATTATGGCAAAGGAGACAATTTTGTGGAAAGTGTCCAGATTTAAAGATTCGACATCACTTTGGCAGGAAAGCAGTGAAGGGCGCACTTTTTATTGCTGAAATCCGGGAAGAGACCGTTGATTTCACGACGGTTTCCTATCAGGCTGCAATGGAGGTGCATTTTGCCAGGATACAGAGATGTGGGATCTACAATGCTGGTTTTGAATGCCTCGGGGGTATATGGAACGGGAGGTGGTGGAAAGATAATTTGTTCAAAGAAGTTGTAATTGCAACTTTATCCCAGAATTCAGATGTCATATGTCAGTAGGATTCGAGGGGAGATTGCAGAACAACTTGGGTTTTCATTCAGTATAGAAATTGAATCAGGGATAGCAAATCAATTGAGCAAGAGGCTGGAGGAAGAGGAAAGGTTGCCGATGATCGGCGGAAGATAATTTATATACAAGCAGTCGGAATTCCCCTTCCTCCCAACCATGGACGCAAAAATATTGCTGACTTCTAGAAACCTCGAGGTTTTAGCAAATGGGATGATCTAAAAAACCTCCATGTTGCTTTCGAACTGTTTAAAAACATGGCAGGAAAAAATTTCTAGAAACACTGACTTTTATATGAACGTTTAAATTGATAGCATGGTAGGTATATTAGCTATATCTTTAAGAGGCCTCGTGTTAGAAAAACCTCTTAGTCTTGTATAGCTAGGAGTAGAGCTTAAAATCTTACCGCAAATTATTTTTTATTTAGAAAAATGTTGTGTTGTGAATTCTAATTACAAATACCATGAGTAATTTCACAAGAAGACACCATAGTTATAAAACTCGGATGAAAACACAGCCAAAAAAGACGTACCAAAAACACCAGTCGTCAACGCAAAACCACATTCCTAAATGTTTCTTGACAGGCATAGCTTGTGGCAAATTTAAGCCTCTCCAAATTCTTGCTGGGCATGAAACAAGAAATTCACGTTTGTTCTATGACTTGTGCTGGCACCACACTTTTCAAACTTGATCACATGGGGTTGTGGAACCACAAAAAGTTAATAAGGTTTTGTCTTTTGAACAAAATATATGGCCCGATGAATTCCTAGTTCTAGCAAACCATTATAAAGTCTTGGAGGCCATCTAGTAATGTGTTGTTAATCCCCTCTGACACTACCGCCTCATTTCGAATAGAAAGACTTAGAAATTGCAGGCAAGTTTAGAGGCACTTCCGACTGCAAATGATCCCAATACTAAACGGGTCTTCAACGTGATGGAACTCACTACAAATTGAGGATTCTAAAACTTTCAAAACTTGAATGGAAAATTATTAAAATCTTGGACATAACGAAATTTCAAAATATAATAGCTAAGTACTAGATTCTTGTTCGGGCAGAGAGCTAAAAGAACATGTTCACGAAAATGAGAGCAGTTGGTCACTTTCTTGCACTAACAATGTTTAAAGGGCAAAAACAAAACTCTAATGCAGTTACTGCTGGCGGAGTTCAGTCTTCTTCTTTTGCCAAAGCCTGTCCACGGCACTGTCAGCATCACCCTGGAAGTATATCAGCATATTCACATGTGAGTAAAAATGTATCAAGGCATGAAGAGAGTAATAAACCCAACGTTATATCTACAAGTGAGGGTATAATCAAGGAACCTGATACTTTTTACGTTAATAAAGTTCAGGGAAAATCTGTACATTGTGAATAAGGAGCTAAACGCATAGACATGAATGAATAGATGCAACCAACATAGCAACATATTCACCAAGTTCCATATGACAAAATAAGCCTTTTCTCTCCAATGAGGATCTCTTCCATTTGAAAGAGATGATGGTTATACTATCCTATTTGAATGATGAAAGATAGGGTTATCTAAATCAGATCCATTTGTAGAATGGGCCATGACTTCTTGAACCAAGTACACAAGCAAAGTTCGCTAACGATAAGATGCTATACAACATAAACTCAAAAGGCTATATAAAATAAAAGGGACCCCAGTCAATCAAATATTCAGTCCCTGTAACTCAAAAGTCTGCATATGAATTTTTTGCTGCATTAAGAACTCCAAATCACAAATATGGTTTGGTTTGTAAGAATATATAAATGTTAGAATGCCCTCAGATCTCATAGCTTCTGAGAATCACATGATTTAAAACTAATGGCATTCACCAAAAGCCTTCATACAACACCACAATATATAAATGCGTGCAAAAGGGTGGAGATGTGGAGAAGGAGGTGGTGGTGGAGGCGGAGGAGGTGGAAGTGGTGGTGAGTGAAGCCTAGTGATGAACAGCACATTAGCAACCATTCAAAAAAGTTTATGTTGTGCATCATCGGGCAAAGCATAGAAAAACAAAACAGAACCCCAATCAGGAAAAGTAGAACCAAAATGTGTTTACTAGCAAAAGCTAAAATATGAAGTCCTTTGTGAGATAAATATATCAAAAGATAAAACTAATTATCCAGAAGGGAGACCAACAAAAGCATTGCATAATACTATCAGCAGAAAACTGATCAAGTTATTAGTGAAGAAGTGAAGAGAGACAATAGTTTTGGTTTTTTAAAATGAAATAAAAGTTAAAAAGCCCTCAGATCTCATAGCTTCTGAAAATCATACATGATTTTTCGCTAATGGGGTTCATCAAAAGCCTTCACACACCACCACAAAGTGTACTTTTGTGTGCATAAAAGGTGTGTGGCGTAGGTGGTGGAGGTGGATGAGGTGGGGAGTGAAGGCTATCAATGAACAGGCCATTTGCAACCATTCAACACAGTTTGTATTGTGCATCAATGGGCAAAACACAGAAAATAAAACAATAAAATCCCAAGAAAAGTAAAATCAAATAATACTTACAAGACAAAAAACCAGACATCCATTATCAAGATGGGTGGATAAATATAATTGTAAGAACAAAAATAAAAACAAATCATCTTGGGAGATTTTGATAATCCAAATGGAGGCACTAGACTATCCAACAAGGGAACTAAAAAGCTATTAGATCCAAAAGAAAAAAGGCCAGAGAGGATACTCTAAGCATGATCATTAACTCTTTCCCAGACTAGAATCTTAACCCAAATAATCCATGTTCTAACGCCACGACAGCCCCATCTACATGGATCCAAACACTACCCATCTCCCTCGATTGGAACCTTTTATCAAGGGATATTAAAAAAAAACGAAAAAAATCAACAGCAGCATCAATAACAGACAATAAATAAGCTACGTTTTAACAAAGAACACCAAAAAAATCACAGCAGATTTCTAATTCGAGGCAAGAAAAATACCTGGGCACGGACGAAGCCACATAGCGCAAAAGTGGTGAACTGGCCAGTGTAATGACCACTGGCATCCAAATGACCAATATTAATCTGAACAGACGCATGGTCCTTAGAGGTGATAAGCCTGTTTGTGGCGGAGCTGCAAAACAACATAACAATAAAAGAAACCTTAACTAAGATTCCTTACCTTAAAAAAACCAACCCAAAAATAGACAGGCAGAGAAAGTTAAGATACCATTTCCTGGGGATGTAAAGATCCATGTTTTGTCCCTCTTCGTTCTGCATCTTGTCTGGTTTTGATTTGCTACCCCAAATACAGTTTAAGCTCTAAATCACCTGATTTTACAAACAACCCTTCTTTAAGAAACTTGTGCACTTCACAGTTATTATCAAAGAAAAGGAGGATAGAGAGAAAGAGGGAGTACCAGGAAGAGGAGAGGCTGCCACTGCTAGGGTAAGCTGAGTAGGAGATGAAGGCTTTCTTTACGGTTTTTTATATGGCTGCAGAACCCTAGTGTTTAGTTGTAAATATATATGGACGGAAATGCCCCTGATGACTTTGCTGTTTAATGCTAAACGTTGCCGTCTGTTTGAAAACTTCGTCTGTGTGTTCTGTGCATCCTTCGCCTCTATATAATTATTTTAGGATATTTTCCTAAATATGCTTTTTTTTTTAATATACACACACATATATAAAAATTCTTTTTAATTTTTTTAGGTGAGAATTTTTTAAAATAAAATTTACATACAATATCAATCATGTATTTGTTAGATATGATTCAAAGTTGTACAAAAAAAATAAAACTAGATTATTATATTAATTTGTGTTGACTGTTTTTATTAAAGCAATATTTATTTTATATTATTTTAGCTTAACCATATGAATTAAATCTCTAAAAATATAACTAGGCTAAAGGAGTTTATTAGATCGATATTTTATCTTGCTTAGTTTAATACTTACTTTCAGGAGTGAGTAAAAAAAACCAAAAAACCGATTAAACCGAGAAAACTAAAAAAAAATAATCGAAAAGGCCGAACTGTGAAAAAAATCGATTAAACCGTTTAAAATTTTAAAAAACCAACCGATTCGGTTTCGATTTTATAAACCTGAAACCAAAAAAACCAAACCGAAAAAAAAACTAAGCCAAACCGAAAAAACCGAGTCAAACAGTTTGAACCGGTTTTTGTCCTAAAAAACGGAATCGAACCGAAACCGGTCAATTTGAACCGGTTTCGATTTAAAAAAAAAATCAATTTTGTTATTTTTTTTATAAAAACCGAATCGAACAAAAAATAATCACCTCTACTTACCTCAATTAAACATCAAATCTTAATTTTTTTAAAATCAACATGCAGTTTTTTAGATGAACACATATGGCTTGATTTAACAATTATGATGTCAATGTAGTTCTTGAGTTTGATTTTTTAGAAACAAGAGGTAGAGAGATAAGTTAGGTGATTTTTTCTTTTATATTTGATTTGGAAATTGAGTAATGCTGCTTTTACGAGAATTCTCTCCGAAATCTCTTTCTAAAATCTTCATCATATCACTCTTGAATTATTATTTTTTTAAGCTATTTAAGTAAACTAGGATTATTCTTCGAGTATTGAAATGGATGGTAAATAAAGAAAGATATATTTTTTGAAAAAAAGAAGAAGAAAAACTCGAAGGTTTCCTCAAAAGTGATGCAAATTATGAAAAATTGAAGTCGTGAGCTGTAAATTACCAAGTTCAAAGCGCTTTTTTTTCCGGTAATTCAGGGTATTCGAACCAGCTTATACGCACCATAATTAATCCATGGATCTACTGAACACTCTATAAGCTCGAGTTCAAAGCTCTCTTGCCATTGCTCGTGATCACGTTGTTGCGTGTTTCGTGGCAAAACAAGGAGACCAACGGGTTCGGGCCCTTAAAAAAACCCAATAACATCATGGCTTGAAAATAATAAATTTAATTTTTAAAATCAAAGCAAGTAATATTTAAGTTTTGACATCCTAGAAAATTATCCTAACTCTGTCCGTAATTATATGTTACTGTGAGTTTAGAGTTTTTTGAGTTTTTAAATTGTTTTTTATAATTGTTTAATTATGTTTATATTAAAAAATAATTTTTAAAATAAAAAATATTATTTTAATATATTTTTAAATAAAAAATATTTTAAAAAATAACCATAAAACCTAAAACGTACCCATTGATTTCAGAACACGATTTATATTTTAGGTAAACAACAAACAAGTCATCGTGTAAAAAATCGTAGATATCAGTATATAATTCATTTACAAAAGTAAAATTAGGAATATACATATTTCTTCCCGCCAATTCCATAGCGAGAAAATTCTCATCTCTTTATCGCTACACACATTCGGGGGAAAGAGAGAGAATCACATAGATGGAGTTGAGTCTCAGCGGAAACGCGCTGAAAACCTTCGCTCGCTCCATCACGTGCCTCTCACGTATCGGCAACGAGCTTGCTATCCAAGCTTCTCCTTCTCAGGTACTCGCTCCTTTTCACTTTCCCTCTCTCCAAACACGTTCGGAAACTGAAATTTGTTGTTCTTTATCATCAATTAGTTTGTAATCACTATTTTAATTTATTTCATGTTTTTTTAATTATTTTATTTCTGATTTTAGGGTTTTAAAATAGAGAAATGCTAATTACACTCACTCTAGTAGGAATTAAGTACAAAAAAAGCGTTATTGGTTGGTTAATCATCGATTAGGTTTAAATTTTGGGTGCATTTCTCCAGCTTTCGCTCCACACGCTACATTCATCACGATCTGCGTACCAGTGTATTACATTTAAGGCGAGTTTCTTTGATGTGTATACAGTTTCCGGTACTGAAGTCAAATTCAGTGTGCTTCTGAAGGTAATTAATGGTCATAGCCTTTTAATTTGAGATTAGAATTAAGTAATGGTGTTAGGTAATCTAGCGGTGTTGATTACTGACTTTGCAAGCGTGTGTTCAGGCGATTTGTTCGGTTCTTAGGACGCCAATTGCAGGTGTTGATCATCTGAGTGTGCATTTGCCTGATCCGGATGCTTCTAAAGTGAAATGGACTTTGGAATGCTTCAATGGTAAATGTGTTTGTTTTTTAGTGCTTTGTATGCTACTCATTTAATCGCTGTATACTTAATATTGGGAAGTGGCGACGATTGGTGGTTGGCGCCTTTATATGTTTGGTGATAATAATATCTAACGGATACTATAGTAGAGTTTGCTGGCAACAAAGTGAGAGTTCAACTGCTACTTCGGGGGGAATTATATCTTTATGCATTTTATGCAGGGAAACCATGGAAGATTTCATTTCAATGATAGTAGTAAGAAACATGGTTACTCCAGTATGTTTCATGCCTTAGTGTCCAATAAAGACTTGTTGAGTTGATTTGTAATTGAAGGTCAAAGTTAGTCGTGACTAGTCCTGACAAGAATTATAAAGCAAGGAAGCTAGTATAGTGACAATGTGCCCCTGTAAATACCATCGTATTCCTTGAATTGTGTTTGTGGCATTAGAGTTTTCAAATTTCAGGTTCCAATTGAACTACTGATGTTGCCCACATCCTTTTATTCTTGACTGTTTGCTTGGAGTGCTTCTGTGAAATGTTGTTATCGGAGATTCAGAGTACAACCATAATTACCACACAAGTTTAATTATGAAGTGTGTTATTCAGTGTTGCCATCCTTTTTTTTTCAACAGCTAAAATGGATATATTTGATTCTTTTATGGTCACAACAAATTCATAACTCCTATGTTCAGGTATTAGAAAATCCTATTGGATTACTTGCAATGTTGAGCCGGACATACAACATCTGTCTCTTGACAGGAGAAGATATCCAAGCAGCTTAGTTGTGAGACCTCATGATCTTAACAGACTGCTTGCCAATTTTCAGTCATCACTCCAGGAGATCACCATCATTGCAACAGAACGTGCATCCATGGCTTCTGACACTGAAAATGAAATAGGAGGAAAAGCAGTTGAACTTCGAAGTTACATAGACCCAACCAAGGGTGCGAACTCATGATTTTTTGCATTCCTGACCATTTCAAACAGGATATTCATGCTTCAAATTTTCAACTGCAGACAACGACTCTTCACTGCACACTCAGCTGTGGATAGATCCAGCTGAAGAATTTGTCCAGTATACTCACAGTGGAGACCCCGTGGATGTGACATTTGGTGTGAAGGAACTGAAGGTTTAGTGGTCCTGGTTCTCATCCCAAAGCATATCATTTTAGTTTTCATAACAGTTGTGCGATTTGCTCAAGTTGACTAATCCTTATTCTTTTTAACAACCCTTTATGACATTTAAATGGAGATTAATGCCAGCTAATCATGGTTCCTGTTATAATTATTGTCATGTTATTTTCTGGTTTGATTTTTATATTTTGACCAAAGAGTTAACATGTCTATTTGGGGGATTTGTCATTATTTCTAAATTGCAGGCATTTCTTTCTTTCTGCGAGGGTTGCGAAGTTGATATTCATTTATATCTTGAAAAGGCCGGGGAGTAAGATGTTTCTTCTTTATGTTCCATTTATTAACCTTCTGTTTCATTTTCTTGCCTTCTTGCCCTTTGCCCCCTTCCTGAAGAATGGTTACTCATTTTATGAGTTTCATGTTCAACCACTGGATTCAGCCTATCTGCAGACTGACCATGATGTTAAGTATCCATTTGGTCACAAATCGAAGCCTCAGCATGCTTCCATGTGAAAAGTTTCTGGCAGTCTTCATCCATGAATATGTGTGTGCACGCAGCATGACCTTGATTTATAATTACATTAAGCTAAAGAGATAAATTTCTGTAGATTGAATGCAATTCAGTGGAACATTAGCCTAGAAGTGTTGCTAGTAATATTAGTATTTGCAGATTGATTTGCATTGCTTAACACTGAAAATTCAAACCTTTGTTAAAAGAGAAGCTAAATCCCAAGTTGTATTGCATCAGTAATTCAGACTCATGCATTTGTATGACACCATTAATGCACACTGCATCAGCAGCCCTTGTTTGTTTTTTCTTACCATTGGGGATTCAGTATTAAGATTATCTAAAAATATGATTCCATTTGTGCAAAAACCATTTGTTGGTATACAGGCCTATTTTAATGGCACCAAAATTTGGTCTGGATGATGGATCCAGCTCAAACTTCGATGCTACTCTTGTACTTGCAACCATGCTTATATCACAGCTCCATGAAGGAAATCCACCAGAACCTCCACAAGCCACGGCACGTGGTGAGGCTGCAGATGGGACAGGGTCTCAAGGACAACAAGAGAGATGTGGAGTGAATGTATCTGAACATCCATCTGATCACACCAGAATTTGGTCTGAACTTTCAGGTAATTGTTCAAAGTTCCAATGCCGACTTTATATGTGCACCTGCAAATCTTACATACTTTCACTTCATGCAGGAAGTGCAGCAAGAAGTGGTAGTGGTGGTGGTGCTGAAGCAAGGCAGGCTCCAGGAGAAAGAGACTTGAATGCTAATGAACAGAGGGAAATCCAAAGGATCAGCACAATGCATATATCCAAAGACACATCTGCTGGAGAAAATGTTGCTGTGAATCCTAGTCTGTATCCTAACTGTTACTGTTTGTTTCAGTATGTTACCTTGTCTGGTTGTGTGATTTTTAGATTTCTCGTCGCTTTAATTTCTAGTGATGGAACTTTGCATCTCTTTCTCTCAAAGTATGTTTGGTGGGCAATGTCTCCAGTCTTACAGGCCACTAGCTAGCACAGAGAACTGGATGGACTGCACATGCAGGTTTCATCCTCTAACATGGTCATAATAAAAAAATTTGTTGCATTCAGTAGATAATTTGGATATAGCTAATATTAGTGTTTTGAGTTGCTTGGAACTAAGGTATAAGGACTTTGATATGTGGCCCACACAGGTAATTCACAACTTGATATTATTGCTCCATTTGTCTTCATCTTTTCCAACCGTATGGATCCGTGTTTACAATCTGCAAAGGCAAAAAAACCATTTCTGTTGGTGAATATAAAATCATACTTAATTCAGTTTTTTTGCATTTTTGGTTGAGTTTGGTAGTTGTGAGCATAAATTTTAAGGCTTTGATTTGTATTTTCAACTCAAAATTATCAAAGCACTATTCATATGAATGGAAAGATGTCCATGACATGTGCTTGCTGACCAGGAAATTGCGAGCTTGAATCTGTTAGCAATCCTCACAAAAGAGGGCTCTTTTGTTTTTTGGCAAGTAGATTGAAAGCATGAAAAAAAATGAAGTAAATGCTCTCAAACATTTTATCCACGCCATAACCAGGTTCTTTGTTCTGTGAAATTTCTATATAACTACTCAATTTAGATTCTCCCTGAATATCATTACTTGTTATCAAAACTGGAATTCCAATAGCACAAAAAATATCATGCACTGGCATGACTCCACCATAATATTACTATAATGTTTGTATTAGTCTTTTGCACTAATTCTGATGCCTATTTGATGATTTGAATTTCAATTCCTTGACTTGATGTATTAGCGGCCATCCTGTGCAAAAAGGTCATGCAAAAGAAGCCCAAGGTTAGTTGTAGTCTTCTGTTGGGCTAACCTTAAATATGTTTTCCCCTGCTATGTACTTACAATTTTTCGATTTTCTGCTCCCAGAGAGATCAGAAACTGATGCCCATAGTTTTTCACAACGTCATCCTAGTAACTGGGTGGACGCTGATGAGGATGAGGATGATGATGGTGATGCAGATGGAAATGAATTGTGTGTTCAGTCAACACCGCCTTACTATGAAGAACAGTAGACTATGGATTTCCTTGTTCCAGTGACAGTTTGCGTTCTACCTTTATACTGTTGTAAGTGTGCGCCTTGGATAAATTTTCATATCTTCATGTTATTACCTGTACGCCTAACCGCACGGGAAAAATAGTGTGGCAATCCATAATATTTTTTCAATTTTGCTCTTCGGAAAAGCACTCCTAGTGCCTTAAAAAAAATTGGTGTAAAATAGTCATTTTACGGGATACAAAATAGGTGTTTTTTTTTTGTTTTTTATATATATATTTTTTCTTATATTGACAGGTGCCTATTTTTTATATTTTAAATTTAGTTTAAATTATTTGAAATTGTTTAACTCAGAAGACTTGACTACCTGACTCTCGAGTTTTCTTTGAGTTCTTTAAAAATGCTAGTGTTATATAATTTTTTTTTTGCGTTTGGGATAATTTTTGCCCCCTCTCAAATGTAGTGATTGACGTTTTGAAAATTCACCTGGTTTTTTTTAATTTTTTGTTATTTTTTATTAATTTTAAAAATAACTCAGAGTATCTTGAATTTTTAAATTCATTGTATTTGTTAAATTTATGTCTTTTTTAAAGTTTAGAAAAAAATAAGCTCACATATGCTGTGGGTTGTATCTTTTTTTTCCTGACTTAAAAAAAATTGAGATGTTAGGAAGTTTGAAATTTAATGCATACTGGTTAAAAACACTTTAAATCCTAAAAATAAAACGTATTGGGTGATATAATAAGATGGTGACATGTTTAAATGATACAGACTAGCAATGATTAATTTATAAAACCTAAGATGTTAATTAAATTAAATTAATTAATATGATGCATACGATTTTAACTTCGTTATATTTTGAACATGCATGCGAGCCATAATTTTACTTTCATGATTTTTTTTGGTGCACTATATAAATTAACTTTATTTTTAGAGATAAAAAAAAATTTATATTGTGATAAAAAAAAAGCTTTGTGACAGAAAAATACATTTGCATTAGATAAAAGTATTGGCTTTGGATATTAAGCTTATCTATATTTTATTTTTATTGAATTTTATTTTTATTTTTTATAATTTCATCAATGCAAGCATTTGCCCACAGCGGAGTTAAAACTTTGATTTTTTTTTCAGATGATTTTCAGTTGATTTAATTAAATACATGCATCAACTTTTCAATTTATTATTATGATTTTTTTCTCAAAAAAAAAAAACATTAAAAAAACATGAGGTCTTATTTTTCTAATAAAAAAAATTATAACTCGTAATGAGATGTAAATTAACGATTTATTTAGCTAGATAAGTGCCTTATCTTTTTAATTTATTATTTGGTTTTTTTTCTCAAAAAAACCATTAAAAACAGCCATTTTCAATTTTTTTTTGCTAAAGAAAAAATTTGTTCCCCGCTGTGTAGCGCGACTAGTTTATGCTAAATGTTATTTTCTTCTTAAAGTTCATTTCCTTGGACAAATCTTAGCAGTATTTTTCTTCTTTAGCTCTCTTGTATTGTACAAAAATTCCCAGTGAATATTGCTTTTAAAGCAATTTTCTGACAGATTAAAAGTAAATAGAGAAAATACTCAAAGTACCCAATGCACTTTGAACTGAACGTGTTCATATTGTTGGAGTTTTGAACTTCATCCAAATATAAACAAAGATGACATAAAATGATAGAATTAACTATAAAAATAATGAAGCATATGATAAGGGGTAGTTTATTGCATTTAGAAATTAGAAGAGTGCTGTCCTACTCTTGTACAATGTTCATGCATAAGATCAAATAGATGCTCCGTTTTCTATTCATGGAAAAGCTTGACATGTTCGTGCTGGTTCTGTGCTGATGAACTTCTCCACCTTGTTGTTTTGACGCTGACTTTTTACGTGCACGTTTATTGGACCCAGCCTTGAAAGTAGATATTGGCTTCCATTAATGTCCTCTCGAATATTGAGATGATATTTCCGGGACATGATGTGTGAGAGGACATCTGGATCGGAAGCTGTCAACTTCCAAGGTTGGGCTATGGATCGGTGGATGGTTCAAGAACTTACGTGGTTCATCCATCGTCCGTCCCAATGCATTAATTAGATGGGCCCTCTCTTTGTCATGTTTGTGAAGCAAATCTTATCAATGATTTTTAAATGAAGTTATCTTGCAGCGCTTATTGCCCTTGATTTGATCCTTTTAACTGGAAAAAGGTGAAGGTTTCACTTTCATTTTGCAGGGGGGTAGATAATTGATATTACAGTGCCATTGATAATTGTCATATCAAGCTGGTGCTGTAGAAGGCAAGAAGCAAAGTAAAAATTGAGGACAATTGATTGAAAAGTACTGTCCCACTTGAGACACCTCTCTCTGTTGATAAACAGAAGAAGACGCTCAGGGGGTGAAAACACAGTAATGCTGTTTTAGACTGCTATTACATGTTCTTTACAGATGATGAACTGGCTTTTTCTGAATTCTCCAAAAAAAGCAAGTGTTTTTCTGGCTGGAAAATGCATCCAGTTTCGGGATCACATCTTCATGAAAATGGCCCTTGAGATGTTGTTGCAACTGTGACGTGAAACTTCAATTCAAGGACCTTCTTCCAACCTTGTTTTTTATTCTGTTCACAGGTTCCCGGAGAAATCACATAGGTTTCCCTCCTGTGCAGCACAGCTCGGAACCGAACACGAGATAAGTTGATCATGCATATTTTCAGCGGCTCTGTAAATACACTTGGGAGTCGAACTGCCACCAGCAGGAATAAAGTATCCCGTGTTAGACAGATTTCTTGATACATTTTCCAGTCAAGTAAGATTCTGTAGTCTCTCATCTGTTCACAGACACCAAGGAAGTAGACAGCAAGTAGTAATATTCAACTTTGTTCAGTTACTCTGTGTTTGTTATTGTGATGGGCGTGATGTGAACATAATTGAAAGTGTTTGTTAAATCAACACATCATAATTTTACTTTCAACTCTTTTTAGAAATTTTGGTTACCAAAAATTATAATCTAAAGCTTTTTTTTAATTAATTTTTTTAAACTATAACTATAAAAGCTATTATAGTATAAATACTTAGAGTCTGATTGAGTTAGCAGCGCAATTAGAATTTTGTAAAATTTTAAAAAAAAATATGTATTTTTAAATCGATATATTTAAGTAAAAATTAAGTTTTAAAAAATAAAAAATATTATTTTAATATTTTTAAATAAAAAAATATTTTAAAAAACTACTATTATCACTATTTTTTTATTTTTTAAAATTTATTTTTAATATTAATATGTTTAAACTAAACTTCTTTGGGCCGCGATGGCTTCGTGCTTGCATCCTGGTAACTTTGGAAGAGTTGAGTCCGTGAATGAGTCGGTGGGGTCCACTCAGTTTATAGAATCCTGGCCGTTGAAGACTTCATCAGACACCCACTCACGCAGCGTGATGCTTGAACATTGCTTACATTGCCAGGATGTCACAAGATCGATCTTTCTTCATCATTTATAATCATTCATTCATCCTTGATGATTTCATGGTAGGTTTTGAAGGGTTCAGATTTAAGCAATGAATTTTTATGCACTTTAATATAATGTGATAATTGATGATTATTAATGGAAAAAATAAATAAATTCAACTCCTGGAGTTGATGGGGTTGTTTCGGGGAAAAAACAAATTGAGGGTATATTTGTCAATAACCAGGGAATGTTTTAAGTGTCTTATAACTTTTTCTAACCCTGTGATTAATATGAGACAAAATGTGGAACAATGAAGATTCGCAAGGAAAGGAAGATTTTCTTTTTTTCTGGAAAAAAAATAAAAAATATATATAAGAAATTTATTGGAAAGGTTGTTAAGAGACAGCTGGCTTTAGTGGGGTTAATTTTGGAACATGCAAGCACCGTCCATTGTGATCTGTAAAAGGGCCCCGCGTTTAACGGCTACGTGCACGTCACGTCGGCGCTTACAACTATTGGTTAACGCCGTTTAAAAAATCCATGTAGCCGTTGAACATTTTAAATGTAGTTTGGCGGGTGGAAGAAGTCTTGTTTTATTATCCCAATTCAGTTGGGCTCTTGCATGTATAAATGCCAGCACAGTTTTTTATGGTGAGAGAAAATGTTTTGGCAACTAATATTCTCTTAAGCGCTCTAAAGAGACTTATTTTAAGGGATTAATTAAATTAAGGGATGATTACGAGAGTATAGCAGTAACTATTACTTTTTAAAATATTTTTTATTTGTAAATATATTTAAATAATATTTTTTTTATATTTTAAAAAATTATTTTTATATCAAAAAAATCTAAAATCATAAAAAAATTAATATTAAATATAAAAATTGATTTTTTTGTGAAATGCTTGTGTTTGAGAGTGTGGCTATGATTGCTTCTGAAAATATTTTCACTCAGAAATATATTAAAATAATATTTTTTTTATTTTTTTAAAATTATTTTTGACATCAGAGCATTAAAATAATCTAAAAATATTAAAAAATATTAATTTAAAATAAAAAAATAAAATATTTTAATTTTTTATAAAATATTTTTAAAATACAAAAACAAACCAGCTATCGCTTTTAACAATCCCCATAAATAATGAGTTTCTACTGCTAGAGTGTGACGTGACCAGACACATATCAATAAGTGAAGATTATATCAATAATAATTTGACATGTTATTTGTTAATTAGATTACTGAAATGAATCTAACACTTGCAATTGATTATCTCATAGAATAATCTTAAAGTTGATGTAAATTATTACCTATAATACTTTCGACATCATTATTATTTTTTTAATTATTACCATCATCTCATCACAACTTTTTTTTTATCATTATCATTTTTTCACTATTATTATCATCATCATTTTACCATCATCTTTTATTTTTTTACGATCATTATTATTATTATTTTTTATTATTATTATCATTATATTACCACTATGAAAAGTATTTATATTTTAAAATAAAAATTTATATGTAAAGTATTTTCTATTTATAAAATATTCTCCACGAAACAGACGCCAATCAAGCCATTTATAAACTCTCGACATCAGAGGTGAAAACCGGGATAACTAAAGCAGAAGCGTCCAAAAGAGATCCAGAAAGCAAAGGTGCTAATTGACGGTTATATTGATTGCTGGGAAAGATCAACGGGCATTAATTAACGTTAACGGATACTTGTTGCGAGCTAAAATGGAACTGGGCCAGGTAGGAAAGAGAAAACGTGTTTCAGTTAAAGATTCTTGGATGGGCTTGTAGAAAATAATGAGAGTAGATGGCTAAACCCTAGATTCCCCCTTTTCTTTTTCCTTTTTTCCGATTTCTCCTCACACCAAACTATGATAGAAGGAGAGGAAACGACAAGCAGTCAACTAGGACATGTAAATCTTAGGCATGGAGACTTGTGAATATGTCCATTCTGTTCATTTTAATAACGAAGTTGACATCTCCACTCCTCCTCGCCGTACTTGCTGGTGGTGGGCAACCATTTTGGTGGGATTTGGTGCCAGAACCCTCTCATCAATCTAATATCTTACACCCATTTTTTATTTCTTAATTTTGTACGAGATTCAATGTTACTTGTGGCCTACTTGCAATTAATTAGTTATTTTTTAATATGAATTAGGTGTAATAGTCACCTTCATTCTCATGGGGTAATACTAGTAGTAGTGATAATTATAATCATTTTGTTTTTAATTTTATACATCCCATTTATATAAATTTGTTTTTTATTTTAATTTATAAAGCATGATATTTTAGTTATATGAGATTGAATCTTTCTCCTTTTTTTTTTGGCAAAAAGTTTTTGAAACATTGATAATATTGATATTTTATAATTAAGTGGCCGTTTGAAAATATAAATATGATTGCGTTTGCATATTGAAATTATATTTTTGGTTTGAGAACACCATTGAAATTATAACTTAATGTCTTTAATTTTGAAAACATTGGTGAAATTGCAACGACACTAAAATTTCAAACCGGTAATAAATACTTTTATTTCTTTCAATTCATTAATTCAAACTTGGTGTGCTTGTAACCCATCAGTAATAGTGTATTGATTACATTAAAGCTTTGCCTCTAATGTTTAATTTTAGAGTTTGTTTGATATTGTGATAATGACTGTGTTTTTAAAGTGTTTTTTACTAGTTAATGCATCAAAATAAATATTTTTAAAAATTTATTTTTGATATCATTATATCGAAATGATTCAAAAACATCAAAAAAATTATTTTAAAAAAAATTATTTTTTTAAAAAATTAAATTTTAAAAAAACACACGGCTAGCCGTGTTGCCAAAGAAATTCTTAATCCGAATGATACCATGTTTTATTTTTCAATCATTTGTACTTGAAAATTTTCCTTAACTTGACCCTTAATCTAGCTATCCATTTAGTCAACAATCCCAGTAATTAAAATCAAGTTCCAATCATGCATTCTTCTGTTATCCACACAAGATGTGTTGAATTGTTCGTCTCATGAGGAAAAAAATAGGAGTTCTAATTAAAATATGATGAAAAAAAAACATTAAAATTCTAAGAATTACTAGAAGGTTGGTGCCCTAGCTTAACCTTCGTAGTTAGTGGCTGCCCATAACTAGAATGGCAATTTGGTAAATAAAACCCAAACCAGAGTCAAGTCATGAATGGTTGTCCACTTATAAGTCTTTAACTCGCTAAGCCCTTAGCTGTTGTCTTAACCTCATGAAGAGAAAAGAATAAAGAAACCTTAAGCTCATTAACATATACACCACCACCCCACACTACCATCATCTCCCACTGCCCCCATAGAGAGAGAGAGAGAAGAAAAAGCACGGGAAACCGCTTCAAGAAAACCAAAAACGGAGAAGAAGAAGAGAGTTTCCCTGTGTATATTTAAGAAATGGCAAGGCTGAGCTCTTTTTTCTTGATCTCCGCGACCGTCTTGATCTTGATGGTGATGGGCTGGCCATCCACCGTTCAAGGAAATGGGGACCACCACCACCACCACCTGGGGTGGATTCCGACCACCGCAACCACCAGATCATCAATCTGCGACAAAGGGTCTTTAGCAGAGTGCATGGCTGAGGAGGATGGGGAAGAGTTTGGGATGGACACGGAGATCAACAGGCGCATTTTAGCAACTAGCAGGTACGTCAGCTACGGTGCGCTTCAGAAGAACAATGTTCCTTGCTCTAGGCGTGGTGCTTCTTACTACAATTGCAAGAATGGTGCTCAGGCTAATCCTTACAGTCGTGGATGCAGTCGCATTACAAGGTGCCGGGGTTGAATTTTATTTATTTACTTATCATTTTTTTTTGTTTTTTTTTTAATTTTTTAAAATGGGCTTGATTGATTGTCATACTTGAATGGCAAAAAAGAAAAAAGAAAGGAGTTGGTGGTGTTGGCTCTTTGATGTTATTGATGGAAATATTGTTGTCATAACAATATCTTGATGTCTTTGTAAGAGATTATCGTTAACTACTACTACTACTATCATTCCTTCTTCGTTTTCGTAATATTTCTCTCTAATTTTTGTACTGGGAACTTTATTTCCCCCCTCAATTTATGCTTCTAGATTGTGTTGATTTAGGTGGAAAGATCTATGCTTTAAGTTTGATTGATTTTAAATTTGGACATGGGTAATTCCATGCTCTCCTGTTCGGCTGTTCCCCTCTCTTAAAAAGCTTCTAAATAATTTGTGTTCGCCTTCTTGGCACAGATTGAGCTATTGAATAGGTCAGCATTTCACGCCGAAGAATTTTACAAAATCCGGCTCTACTTGTCGAGCAATTCTATTGGGACTTGTGTGTTTTTGCTAGCAAGTCATGGAAATTCTCGTTTTGAAAATTGACTGGTAGCTCGGCTTCCTTTGTTTTTTTCTCTTTCTCGAGTAAAAAGCGAGAAAGGCAGGAGGATGAAGAAAATAAAGCGGCATAAAAGCTAACAGGGAAAGAGAGGGTGTACAATTATTGGGCTGTATTTAGCATAAATTGACTCTCACATAATTGAAGAAAGATGAGGAGAATAAAGGCTAATCTTTTGGCCAAAACAATAGACATAAAGAGGTGGAAACAAAGCACATTATTCTCCAAGCAATTAACTCTTTTATAAGCTATACCCCCCTACTTGTATAAACCTCTAAAACCTAATTAATTCATGGCAGTGCTTAGCGTTGTTTCTTTTTATAGTGAAGACAAGAGTCAAGGGATCCTCTTCTCTTCAAAAACAAAGGGAAAAGAAGCACTCCCATATGCTTCATGTGACACAATTGCCATTAAAATGGTCCCTTTTTATTTATTTTTATTCACGTAATTGTAGATTAAGTTCATTTTTAAGAAAACAATATCATGGTTAACTTGTATTTAATTTAATTTAAAACTCAGCTCGTTCAACCAAATCCTATCCTATCATTTACACGGATTAATTAATATGATGGGGGTATATTTGGAAATGTGGTTGAAACTATTATATTTTAACATTTTGAATTTTTTTTAAATCAAATTTTTTATATTTTTGAATAATTTTTAAAGTATTTTTAAAATATAAAAAAATATTATTTTAATATATTTATAAGAAAAAATACTTTGAAAAACAATTATTTTTATATTTCAAGTACATTATATGGAATTTGTGGGCAAATTGAAATCTATCACGAGAAAAGTGAATGAGTTGAAGCAATGACAATAACATCATGCCGGGGTTATTGTCACCTGAAAAATATAAAGGTTGATGCTCCTCTTATTAATTAATCACCCTTCTTTAATCTCTTTCTTGAGGTGGCCATATCATATGCTGTGTTTCTTGTTGTTGGGTCATCTCTCTCATAAATAGATAATCAAAGGTCTTGCTTGCTTGCGGTCCCCTTTGCCCAAACCCTCGTTTTCTCCTTCAATGTCACTCCAAGATTTTCCCTTTACACTGTTGGGATATTTGTATCATCTTTCCCAGAAGGTTTAAGGTTGATATATCTGTGTTATATATAGTTATAAAATACATAACGGTCTAATAAGTTAATATATTATACAATTAATTCGGTGCTTAAACTAGTTTAAGTTAAAAAAAACAAAAATAAAAACATAGTTGACCTCAGAAACCTGGCTTCACTCATTTAAACCCAACTCTCAACATGTTGGTTTTTTATTTAGATTCTTTTTATTAAAACAATTTTATTTTGATTTTTTAAAAAAAATTATTTTTGAAGATCTATTTTTTTAATTTCGTGACTCAAGTCTTGTCTCGAGTCGACTTTTAAATTGGATTTTATAACTATGATCTATGTAAATTTTTTTTTTTTAATCTTATGGATTGACTTTCATACACTGATTATATATATATATAACTGGATTTTATTTTATACCAAACATTGACACACTTAATGCATCTGTGGGAAATTAAATAAGAACTTATGTTATCACAATTTTCTTTTGAATTCGAACTCGCAAATAATAACCCAGGGAGTTTCTGATATGGAGATATTCGAGGTTTTTTTGGTGAAGGTAATTTAAGATATCAATTATTTTTGTATTTAGTAAATTAAGAAATATTAAATCTTGAAAGCCTCAAATGTCTTATAACATTAAACTGTCTATAAACGTAGAGGTGTAATTCCTTTTTAAAATAAAGGGCAATTTTGAGATACCAAACACTTAAAAATATAATATTTTTTTTCTTAACTCGAATAACTTCCATGCACACTCTTATTTATTTCAGTAATTTTAATTTAATGCTCAAACGATTAATATAATATGTGGTATATTTAATTTTATAAAATTAAATTAAATTTAATATATTAGTTTTAAACAAAAGAAATATATTTTTTATATTAAAAATATCTTGGTGCCAAATTAAATACTATAAATTTGAATAGTAAAATGATAAATTTGTTCAGATTTTTTTATGAATTAAAAAGAAAAAATTAAACAAATAATTAAAAATCTTTGTTTTCAATCCATAACAAATATCATAATACTGGCAGAGCTATTAAGTCCCACCCAGCTCAAAGCTTGGATACTGGTTTGAACAGGTTAATTCTTGAAATAAAATTATTTTATTTATAAAAAAAATAAAAAGATGCTGTGAGATATTTTTTTTTTAGAAAGTAACATTAGTTTTTTTATTTAATTTTTTTTTTAATTTAGTTTATGATAAAATCATGGTCAACCAAGTTCGGTATGAACTTGTTAAGCCAGTGTTTAGGTAGTGTTTGATATTGTGTTAATTATTGTTTTTTTTAAAAAAAATTGCTTGAAAATTCTTTGAAATAATATATTTTAATTTTTTAAAATTCATAAATAATTTAAAATAAAATAAAAATATTTTTTTAAAAAAAAACACTGCCACGCCGGAGTATCAAACATGCTGTTAAATGACAGTCGTTACTAGTAATTACTGATCACAATTAGTTTCCGAGCCAACGCTGTCGGTGACTTTGAAGTTTTATCGTGTAAAGTACAAACAGGATTCATGTGATTGGAGATCAGATGGCTCCATCACTTATAATGGACCCCAGGATGGTGAAAAATCTGCTGGTTCGCGTCAGGGATGGCCCACAGTGGAAATATCAGATTGACAAGCCTGCATCAATCTGCTAATTTCACCCTCTGATTCTTTCTGATAGAATTTGCTAAACAGACTGGTCTGGCAGACGGTGAACTGGGGATTACTGCAGCAGCTTCCATTCCCCAGCCCTCATCGTCAGTGGAATCCAAACTCCAAAATCGATCTGAACAGACTATAGACTGGCTAGCTAGCTTCTTCCAATTCTCCGGTCCCGAAAGCTAGCATCCAGCGCGCCCATGGGGTGAGTGGTGATATGATCATGAGATGACCGTTCTATCTTCCATGTCCTTTCTGTCACTGAACATGGACTATTGACTGCTGCAAATACAAGACCTTGTTCGAGTTATCGACGCCTTGTAGCTGGTAAGTTATGTCAATAATAATAGGTGTTTTTGAGTTTGATTTTAAAGTATATTTTATTTGAAAATATATTTAAATAATATTTTTTAAAAAATTATTTTTAATATTAATATATTAAAATAATTTAAAAATATAAAAAAAAATATTAATTTAAAGTAAAATATTAAAAAATAAACTTTAATTTCTTTTTAAAAAGTAAAATTTAGTGTCGATTGTGATAATTCAAGTAAACATGACACCTTGTGGTCCAAATAATTTCATAGCATGACTAAAGTTGACAATAATATTATTACACATGGTCCGCCGAACACTAACTTATCCGAGGCCCCAGTTAAAAGTTGAGTGATTTTCTTGTTTGGTTTTGGATTTTAAAAGTGTTTTTGAAAAAATTTAAATTTATTTTATTTTTTTTTCTTTAAATTAATATCTTTTTATATTTTCAGATTATTTTGATATACTGGTATCAAAAATAATTTTTTTTAAAATAAATAAAAATATTATTTTGATGTATTTTCGAGGAAAAAATAACCGTAACCACACTTCCAAACATTTCTTATCCAAAACAACATTTTATATATATATATATATCAAAATAACATTATTATAATTCTTTTTTCAAATCATATAAGATTTAACTGAATTGATTTATGTTGACTTGTTTGATCAGAGATAAACTTTTATTTATATTATTTTAAAACTCCACCCCAACTGGATTGTGTATGGACAACTCACTTGGTTGATTTACGAGGTTTAATTTCTAAGGTTCACAAACCAATGTATATGTTGATGGTTTAATTTCATAGCTAACTTAAACAGAGTACACTGAGCTAGTTAATGTCTCCATCCATGCCATTGGTTAAGAAATTAGTTATGCATTAATCATGTCTGACAAAATTAATGTTGAATGAATTATACATTTTTTTGAATCAGGACAGCTGTGTTTCAACATATAATTATTGGACCCTCCTTTATACACACTCTAACTAATGCCATGTCTTAGCCATATGCAGTGTTTTGGACATTTGGGAGATCACTTTTAAATATTTTGGAGACATTATATGACGAGGGAGTTAAGAAATTTATTAAAAAAATATATTTTTTAAAAAATATTTTTAATATCAGTACATTAAAATAATAATAAAATAATTTAAAACTAAAATAATCAAAATTTTAAAAAAATATGGTCCAACTATAATCTAAACAAGCACTAAATGAATTTCTTATGTATGTTTTGGTTTAAATTCAAAGGAAAGGTCACGAGTTTTCAGATATAGATATTCTATGTAAAATCTAATGGAATTATTTTGTTATAGTTTACAAGCAAATAATGCATATCAATTAAGATTAAATTACTTTTTTTTAGCGATTTTAAAATCTAACGTGTACGATGATCCATGGTATTCGGAGGAATTTAATAATTTTATTATTTATAAGTGCCAGCACCAGTATTTTAACCTGAAAAAAAAAGAAAAAATAGCTAGCCTCTTTCACCTTCGAGCCAATCTTATTTTGATATAATTTATTTGAACATGAATATTTTATGAAATAGCTGTTTTTTCAAGTTTAGAGTGTAAATATATTTGGAAGTGTGATTATGGTTGTTTTTTAAAGTACTTTTAATTTAGAAATATGTTAAAATAATATTTTTTTATTTTTAAAAAAATATTTTTAATATCATTGTTTCAAAATGATCTAAAAACACCAAAAAAATATTAATTTAAAGCAAAAAAAATAAAAAAAATTTAAATTTTTTCAAAAACACTTTTAAAATGTAAAAAAAACATGGTAAGTAACTTATAATAATACTATTGTATCTATTTTTAAATGATCAAATGACATAAATTTTGCCTACCAGTTGAATTTCTGGTAATGCACTTTTTTTATAAAAATTATTTATCTTTGAAAAAAAAAGCAACCGTGTATATGAATAATATATTTGATAAATCTAGTAGTTAAATGAAAATAAAGAAGTACAATTGAATAATTTTAAAATCACGTATTTCAAATCAGACTGTCCTTTAAATTTTCCTAATAATAGTATTGTAGATATATTTAAGAAAATGATAATAAAATAATTTAAATTTTATGTGAATCAAACACAATAAAAACACCTTACTAATAATTTTCATTAAAATCTTCTCACTTTCTAATAATCTTTCTAGAATAATTAATAAAAAACACATACTCTTTTTAAAATAGCATTTGGTTACATACTGAGATAAAAAGATAGAAACAATAAAGATAATAAATATTAAAAAAACAAGATAAAAAAGAAAATGAAGACATAATACTAGTATACAGGACATAGTACTTGTCTCTTTATCTTTTTTGGTTACGATAAACAAAATATAATAAAATATAAAAATATATATTTTACCATTAATATGTATTATTCACAAACTTTTCTACCTGACCCTATCAAAAATTTAAGTTGACCCGTGAGCAAGTTGACTAAAGATAAAACATAGGTAAGAACTTGTTGATATTTTTTTGTCAAAATAAGATTACTCTGGTTTTTTTTTTAAAAAATTTGAATCAACATAGGTTGACCCTCCCAACCAGTGACTCGCATCTTGTCTCGGGTCGAATCTTGAATTGTGTATAAAAAATATAATAACAACTATTTTTATTTGTATATTGACTCGGGTCGACCCGAGTTGACCCTCTAGACTCGTGATCCAGATCTTGCCTCGGGTCACTCGATGAACCAGGTTTTAAAATTATGACAACAACCACTTTTATTCTTTTGTTAACCTGGGTCAACACGAGTTTACTCTCTCAATTCATAACTTGAGTCTTGTCCCAGATCGACCCTCGAGTTGGATTTTAAAATTGTAATAATAACTATTTTTATTCTTATATATTTTAGTTGAACAATTTTAGAATTTTATGTTTTACAAAAGACATTTAAAAAATAAAAAATAAAAAATATTATTTATGGAACATATTCTATTTGTACTTTTGTTTGTTTTGAAAATTCATAAATTTATTTTTATGTTTTTATTTCTTTATATTTAACAAAATATATTTTTTTATTTTTGTTGTTTCTATCATTTCTGCCCAAAAAAAAATCCCAAACACTACCTACTTGCCATCCAAACCTTTTCCCTAAAAGAGCACACAAAATCACAAACTTAGCAACTATGGTGTCAAATCCTGTGACGCCAAAATTCCGCGAAATGAAAAACTGCCATGTAATTGAGTGTAATGCATGAAGAATTGTTTTTTAAAATATTTTTTTTAAAAAATATATTAAAATAATATTTTTTATATAATAATCTGTTTTTAAAATAATCTAAAAAATTAAAAAATAATATTTTTAAAACACAAAAATACCACTCTCACCACAGCCGTCCATTCTCACCGATTCCCGCGCTTCCTTTTCACACCGAGACCCGTGCTTCTTTTTGTAATCCAGTCTATAAATAGAAGAAAATCCTCCCTTCTTTAACCATTCCTCGTTCTCATCGAACCCTTTACAAATATCGAAAACCTTATTTTTCTCAGGCTTCGAAGACCCTTCTGATTAATTTTCTCACACAACGAAGGACTCTCTCGTCATGGCTGAAAATGATGTCAACATGCAACAGCAATTGGTAAGGATTTTTTTTAAAAAACTTTGTTGAAATTGGGTTCTTGGGATTTTGTTTTGATTGATTTTGCTTTGTTTTTTGAAGGCTAGAGAGGAGGAAGAGAGGAGGCTGAAGTACTTGCAATTTGTGCAAGTGGCTGCAGTGCATGCTGTGTTGACGTTCACGAACCTGTATATTTATGCCAAGGACAAGGCTGGTCCGTTGAAGCCTGGGGTGGAGACTGTTGAGGGGACGGTTAAGAGTGTTGTTGGACTTGTTTATGATAAGTTTCGCGATGTTCCTATTGAAGTTCTCAAATTTGTTGATCGTAAGGTGAGTTTTGAGGTTTCTTTATTTGATTGAACATGATAAGCCATAGCCCACGTTATGCTTAATGATATGCATATTGCCTGACACGAATTTGTGATTCTAATCATGTTATATGATATGGGATTTTTTTATTTATTTTTACATTTCTGTACTACCATGTTGATTGCATGTGATTTTGATAAAAGATACGATAATATGTTAGGTTATTGTGATATGGTGAGTATTGTTGGTGAGGCTGATGTTGATAGAAGGACCTGGGCCTTGTTGGTTTCGAAATATTGCTTAGATGTGAAGATCTTGAATTCTGATATTGAACCCGAATTTGTTAGAAATTGATGTAAAAGGGTTAGAGAACCTAGAATCCATCATGCAGCCCTTGAATCCACAAGGGATCCTCTTTGAATCCGCAGAGAAATTGGGTTCTTTAATCTTGGGATCCACGAGAATAAAAAACCATCGGAGTTTCCAATTTATGCCTTCTGATTAGGCAATTCTCTGCATATCGCTTTCTTCATTTGAGTGCAGTGTGCACTTTTTTTTTTTTAATGTTTTGATGCTCTCTGTGTTCTCCAGATTCTTCATTTGAGTTTAGTTGCATTTGTGGACATTGTTTATGCTTTGTCCGAAGGTGAGTGTTCATAAATTTGTGTAGAGGGCATTCTGATGAAAATTGTGACCTAATGTATGGTGTGGTTCATAATCTTGCTCATCCATATAATCGTCTCTCTCATTTTGTTCAGTCATCAGATAGTTAAGATTGCGCAACTGCAAACCAGATTGGTTGCTCTTAAAGACCTTGCTTTTTGAAGATTTCAAAGAATGCTATGCCTCTGTGAAGATGATCTGATTAGTCTATGATCTGATTTTCTGTATATTTTTATACCTTATGATGCTAGAATTGACTTTAGGCTTATGCAATTAATCACGCAAGATTTTCAAGAATTGCTGTGTGAATTGAAACTTTCTATTGTTGCAGGTGGATGAATCTGTCACTAGTCTGGACACCCATGTGCCCCCACTTGTCAAGCAGGTGTCATTCCAAGCCCTTTCAGCAGCTCAAAATGCTCCAGTGGCAGCTCGAGCAGTGGCTTCTGAAGTTCAGCGCTCTGGTGTGAAAGGAACAGCCTCTGAATTGGCGAAAACTGTGTATGCCAAGTACGAGCCTACAGCCAAGGAACTCTACTCCAAGTACGAGCCGAAGGCGGAACAGGCTGCTGTCTCTGCCTGGCGCAAGCTCAATAAGCTCCCCCTCTTCCCTCAAGTGGCCCAGGTGGTTGTGCCAACTGCAGCCTTTTGCTCTGAGAAGTACAATCAAACTGTTGTCAGCACAGCAGAGAAGGGATACAGGGTATCCTCATATTTGCCCCTGGTGCCTACTGAGAAGATTGCTAAGGTGTTTGGCGAAGTTCCAGAATCAACCCCCTTGATTTCTAGCTAATCATAGGGCCTACGCACACAAAATTTGGATATGAAGTGCGGATGTTTCCTTTCCTTTCCTTTCCTTTGTTTTGTTTTTTTCTTTTTTTAAATTTGCCTGGTGACTTTGTTCCGCGTGTATATGTGAAGGCATGTTCAGACTACATGTATATTTCAGTGACAATATTTGCTTTATCATGTGAACTCCTGAATTTGTCTTCCAGTTGCTCATTTTCTTTCCTTTCTTTTACTATCGGTATTCTATTTAGCATCTTCAGATCACACTACATCACAGCATCTTCTATGTGCAAGTAGGAAAACCAATATTTTGGATACCGATTGTATGCTTTATACAGATTGAGTTTTGGGAAGGAAATTTGATATATTTGATCTTTGAGGGTACAAAATTTACCGAATCACGAGTCAAGTTCTTGAGGGGATTAACTATCCTCACTTTCTCTTGCTGTGTTTACAAGTAAATTCTTGTTTCCAGAATCAAACTTGTGCTACAGAATCATTTCTCTATATCTATAGCAAGCATAGAGTTCTCTTTCCCAGCTTGAAAGTTCATCCAAGAGGCATGTAGATGGGGTGATCATGTGCGCTTTGAGAAGCTCAGTGATGCTCACGGAGGATACAAGACTACAGAGGGCTGGGAGCCAGGGGGTTCAACTTGTAACTCCTACCAACAATTGGCTCACTGCCTGAGGTCCAAGAAGTTACAAATGGGGCTCCTCCTAAATGAAAAGATGGGACAACGGTGCGTCACCAAAAAGAATTAATCCATAAACAGATCACCAAAAAACCAATGGCTACTTTTTTAGCTACCACCACCACACCACTAGCCTCCGAACCCATGACCTGAATTTGGATCGTGCAACAAACTAAAGGAGAGTGATATGCAGATACCGTTGCCTCAATCTTCTTGAATATTTATCTCTTTCTTTACGCGCAGCAACTCCTTTCCTATCGACAAAGGTCCCTTTCTTACCATAGGAGAAAACTGAAAAAGGAACAAAAATCCCCTAATCCCATTTCCATCTTCTTTTCTTTTTGACTCGCAGATGTATACTGGTCTGTTCTTCTTGGTACACTCGAAGAAGCACGAAAGGAATAGCTCGGAACAACCAAGACACCCATACTATCAGCCAAGAGAGTATTCCTCGAACGTGGAGGTAGGGAGAACTGAATTTAATACCCGTCATGACCTAACATTAGACAAATACTTGGGATTTGGGAATTAAATACTTAACCTTTAGTGGATACCAAAGATTACTGCAATGAGCCATCAAAGTCGTATTTGGAGACACCAAAAAAGAATTTGAATAATTGAATTGAATTATTAGGTTAACTCGTGATTTATCGAGTTAAATTGGATTAGTTCTACTGGAACAACAATTTTTTTTTTCATGATGTTGGCTTGATAACATTTCAATCAGGTTAAAACATTTAATCAAATCTTTAAAAACTCAATCGAATCAATTATATTTTACTAGATTAATAATTTATCCAGTTTAATTACAAACTCAAATCAATTTAAGTTTTAAGTTTTCTAGCGCACCAAACTGAAGTTAAGTTTTAAAAACATGGGGGCGATGATACTATCATTTGCATTTTGGTAGCATAAGCAAGGATGAATGAACTATAAGTCTGTAATTGGAAAATACGTTATTTATCTACAGCGAGTTATTTACAAAAAGACGCCATGAATGATCCAGCATAGATAAGGTGTGGAGCCTTCACGACCTAGATTATAGAATGTATAGCAAATCTACACGGCCGACTCGAGAGAGGGAATGCAAAAGAGACATCAAAAATCATTTACGAGATCAGACATTTTGCATGTTTTAGAGGCCCTAAACTTTGCAATTTGGGTCCCCATAAACCTCTTCAGAGTTCAGAGCTCACCCTCCAATCTCCACTGGTTATATAATAATAATTATTTTTTTATGTGGTTTTTTTTAAAGAATATATTAAAATATTTACTTTTTTAATTTTTTTTAATTTTAATTAATCATCATTTTGGAACGCAATTTCAAATAACACCTTAGCCCAAGAAAAAAAACTGTCTACAAACTAAAACTAAGGGAGTGTTTAGTTATTGTTTTGAGATAAAAAAAAATAGCAGAAACAGGGAAGACAAGATAAAAAATGAGATAAAAATACAATTATGTTTAATAGTGATGTATAAAATAAAATGAATATCTTTATATCCTGTTTGATTACGATAGATAAGACAAAAATAAATATGAAAAAGTCTATTTTACCTTTAATATATATTATTGTCAAACTTATATATTTTTTAAAAATTATTAAAAACTATTTTTTTTAATTTATATGGAGTGTTGAAATTAATAATATTATAATAACTCTATCTATAAAACCAGAATTGACCTAGTAGGGTTAACCCCAAATTCGGGCTGAACTTAGGTTTGGGTTGGTCTGAGTTTAAGAAAAAATAGAGGAAGGATTGACTCAACTCAATCATGTCAAAAACCCGAGTTGACTTGAGATAAAACATGAGCCAAAAACCTGTTGATTTTTTTAATTATTTTTGGTCAAAACAAGGTTGGTTTGATTATTATTTTTTAGGTTAATTGAGTTGATATTCTCAACCTGTGACTTGAACCTTGCATCGAGTTGACTTTCAAATCAAGTTTTAAAATTATGATAACAATCAATTTTATCCATATGTTGACTCAAGGCAACTCAGGTTCACCCTCTCGCCCCATGATCCGGACCTTACCCCAGTTAATCTTTAAGTCGGGTTTTAAAACTATAATAATAACAACTTTTATCCTTACATTGACCCGAGTCAATCCAAGTTGACCTCTTGATTTGACACCCGGGCTTTGCCATAGGTTGACTCCCAAATTGAATTTTAAAATTATGATAATAATTGTTTTTATTCTTATGTTAACCCAGATTAACTCGAATTGACCTTCAAATTGATTTTTAAAAATATAATAATAACCACTTTTATTATTATGTTGATCGGGTCAACCTGACCCGTGACTCAGGCCTTGACCAGTGATCAGGGCTTTGCTCTAAATTGAATTTGAGTTGGGTTTTAAAACTATAATAATAATCATTTTTGTTTTTATATATCTTAGATGATTTTTGAATTTAGAATTTTTTACAAGGATATTTTAAGAATAAAAAATAAAAAATATTGTTTTTGAAAATATATCATTTATGTATCTCATATTTTGAAAATACATAAATTTATTTTAAAAATTGATGTGTTTTTATATTTTTTGTTCGACTAAACACGTTTATATTTTCACTGTTTCCTATCCTTTTATCTTAGAAAAATAATTGATTGCTACCTAAGAAACACCAAAAATCGACACCAACCCATTAGTGAGATGGGGTTGAAATTGTATTTTGCCATTTTGAAAATATTTATGTTATCAATGCACCAGATAGTGTTACATAAATCCCACTAAAAACTGTCTCTTATAACCTTTGTTAAGGAAAAATACCTATAGTCACTTTGCAATCGCAGGAACTATCATATTGCCCAAACCCACACTTCATAGTTCAGAGTTCACCAACCAATCTATGAAATCTACGGAGAAATCTTATGATGCTCAGCCATCAAATATATTAACATGAAAACATAATTAACAAACATGAAACTGTGCTCAGCAATAGATCGAGATTACGAAATACAGTTATAGAAGAACTATAAAAGAACAGTAGGGATCTACTAGCTCAATGTGAACGTTTTACACCAATTTCTCTCTCTGTTCATCAACAATATAACATCATGCTGGTAATGAATCATTTTCCAACATGAAAACATAATTAGCATGATATTGACAAACATGAAAGAGAGTAGACTGTATTCAACGCCAATGTTTCTCTCTATTCACCTTGAAAGCCTTCCACGGACAAACCAGCAGAATGGCAAAACAAAGAATGCAACCAGAAAACAGTAAGCAATCACGATCCCAGCTGGAGCACAAATGTTGGAAGCATATTTAGTGTCTGTAACTAGAGCCATTCCCGTTATAAATTCTACAGCAGCAGCACCCAAGAGAGATCCAAATAATGTACGCAACATAAAGTTCCAATATTGCTGACTCTTCTTGAATAACGCAACGTGGTTTGAAACTTCAGTTAATGCCAAGAACACAAGGATTGTTAACGATGTGAAAAAGCAAATTGCATTCGCTAGGAAAAAAGTAAGGGCTTCACTTTTTTGTAGTTCCCAACTTATGGATTTTCCAGGCTTGTGTGTGACATTAAGAAAATTTGGGGTGGTACTCGAGCCCCAATCCTGCCAAGAACCTCCGGGAGGATTCATTCCCAATTGGAAAGATAATGTGGCAAACAATACAGCTAAAACACCAATACCGTTCCTCAGTGAATCAGTATAGTTTCTTGAAGTCAAGGACCGATCTTCTCTTGATAATGCTTGTTGTCGTTGGTTACTGACAACAGCTTGAACTAGCCTCCCGGACACCTCTGCTCCGGCACTTCGAAGCACTTCTTGTATTTCTTCCAGTTCATTAGAACCTGCCATTGATGTTACACAAATATCTAATGCTGTAAGACCTTCTGAATTAACCGCATTCACTTCAACATTAGTCTGATCTGATACAAGAAGCTTTACTATCTGCTGCAAATAAATGCGTATTATTAGTTGGTCCAAAGTATCGTTAATGGAATCTGTTAGTTGAGAAGACTATATCGATGCCATAAGAAGTAAAAGGTCAATGTCAATGTTCAAACAAAAAAGGAACAGCAAATTATCATTTGAGCTATATTCAGAAGACTAGCAAACAGCATACCTTTGAGTTTTTTGCAGCACAGGCAAGGTGAAGCACGGTGTTGCCATCTTCATCTTTGGCATTGACAAGCTCATCTCCAACTTGTATTTGATTAGCAAGCTGAATCAAAGTCTCCAATGCCTTGTGTTGATTATGTTTAACGGCAACATGCAAGGCATTCTCACCCTTCGGAGTAAGCTCTTGCGCTGATGCAATCGAAAAGACCTCTCTCAACACTTGTACTCTCCCCTTTGTGGCAGCAGTGTGAAGAGGATTCTTTCCATCTTCATCTTTTATAAGAGCAAGATCAGGTCGACGAATCAGCATGTCCCTCACTATCTCCCAGTGACCTTTTGCCGAGGCCAGATGAATGGGAGAAAAACCTTGTTGGTTAAGTTCATCTGCTAACCCAGGACAATTTTGCATCGCTGCCATGGCAAACTGAGCATGACCAAGAAGTGCAGCAACATGCAATGGTGTGTTTGATGTGGTGACTGTTACGGTATGGAGAGTGAGAGGATCTTCCTGGATTAATTCTAGCAAAGCGTTCACATCTCCTGTGAAAGCTGCATTAAACAATCTAGGATCCATTGCTAAAATCAATGCTTGCTTTCCTCCACCACTAGTAATCTATCTATTTGTCTGTTTGGTTTTGTAGGCGGAATTATGTTAAAGCTAATTCAGAAATGGACCCCATTAAAAATTGAGTCGATTTTACAAAAAAATAAAAAATTAATACTTTTTATTGTCTGTATTCGACACCATTTATTCTCCATTACAGTATGTGCAGAGTGAATTGAATTGAATTCACTCTGCACTGGTTAAAAATTTAAATGCTAATTTAGAAATGGATCCCGTTAAAAACTGAGTCATATCACCGGTTTTATAAAAATAAAAAATTAATAATTATCTAGAAAGTGATTTAATGATAAGAGCTTGGGACTAATGAGTGTTTATTAGAGGTTTATATAGACATTAACTTCAGGATTTCTGAAATTAGTCAAAGTGCACGCAAACTGATCCAGACATCCATAATAATAATAAAAAATTTATTACTTTTTATTGTCTGTATTCCACACCATTTATTCTCCATTACCGTATGTACAGAGTGAATTCAATTCACTCTGCACTGTTCATTATGTAAAGTCAGTGCAGACTGCAGAGTACACACTCCACTACTAATAAATTTTTAATGTAGGGTCAGTTTCTTTTTTATAATCCCAACTCCCAAGTTTGAAAACGTTCGCGGGATGCATTTGTTAAAGACTGTGTACATGGAGCCTTTTACTGGACCCGACCCGACCAAGCGGGACTGACTGATAAAAGAAGTTTTCCATTTTTTTCTAGAAAAATGTGTCCTTCATGTGGATTGTCGAGGGTGGTGCAACGGTGTGGATGGAAATTTTTTATTTTGGGATAGAGTTGTGTCCATACATGCAAATCTCAATTAATTAACTGGTATATTGGCGGTTTTCACTCCGGGTTGTATAAATTTTTTAATATATAAAAAATATAAAGAATATAAAGAATTTTTTTATGATGTTATTAAACTTTATTTAATGGATTAATTTTGAAATCTTACAGCTTATTTTTTTATCTAACTCGAGTTTGAAACTAAATAGCGCAGGAAGTTAATCCAAATTAAATTAATTGATTTCATAAATCGAAATATAATCTAATAATTGATAAAAACACGGTTTAATAAAAATTTATTTGAGACAATGATAACCCTAAAAAAAACAAAATAAAATATCATACATTTTATTTCCCAATCAATTTAATATTGAAAGATAAAATCACAAAAAAACTATTAACGGACCCAAAAAAAAGCATATCTAACCAATGGGTAAACTCATCAAACTTATGAACCGGGTAACCCGGGCTAGCATATTAAACTTGTGAATCAGGTTATGGACTCCAATGAGATTATATATTTTTTTCCAAAACTATTTTTTTATTTAACAACATAATAAAAAAATATTTTCAAAATAAAATACCAACTAAATACCAAGATGTTGTAAAAAAATCAAGCGAAGATCAAAATATTTAACATTGGAACATGAGTAATTTACCTTGTTGTGTTTAATGAATTTCTCTATAAAAATAAATTTGTAAAAGAAAAACATATAAAATTTATAATAAAAATCAACATACGTATAAAACTTAAAGAATAAAAACACACACAAAAAAAAAGGTTGCACATATGAAAAATCTTATAAGAAAATCAATATTAAAAAAATAATCTATATAAAATCAAGAAAAAATTACAGGTGAATAATATTTACCTTTTTAAAAACTAAACACACTCAATATCATTAAAAATCACCACAAAGCAATTAAAAATAAACCCAGAATATATTTTAAAAAATATCAACTGATTTATTATTTGTTTTAAAAAATAAAAGTTAAAAAAAAAAACCAAGCTACGCGCTGCTAGGCTTGGTAGGGCAGGCTTAGTGCTTAGCCCCATCAAGCAACGCCCTGTGCGCAGGCTTGCAAGGCTATGCCCAAGCACATGAACCTACTATATTTTTTAGTTTAACGGGGGTGGATGACCATGCATCCAAAAAGAAATTTAACGCGTCGTCTGTTCATTCTTAAAATAGTGGCAGAAAAAATTAACATGGTCTTTTGTTTTTTTTTTTAATTAAAAAACTCATTTACAATTTATTTTTGATTCAAAGCACCTAGAAAACACCCTAGAGACCCTGTTATACTAATCCATGGCCACAAAAAAAACATAAAAACTGCCATATAAATCGAAATCCACTCGAAACCAAAAAACTTCCCAAGCTGAGATATGATTTTTAGGTGTTTTTAATGTAAAAAAAATCTAATCTTAACTCTTCTCGTCATACAAAATCATTAGACACAAAACAATGAATGTTTCGATGGCTAGATCCCTCTCCAACGGGTATTTTTTTTCTCTAAACCAGAATTCAGCAACCTCCCCTCTCTCATCAAACCAAAAAATGATTGAAACGAGTAAAATAAAGTTTGATATCAAAATCTAATTTTATAAAAATTAAGAGATCAATCGTCTATTAGCTAAAAATAATGGGGGAACTCAAATGAATTTTTGACAGAAATTTTCTATCTTCCACCAAAGTTTTCTGTTTTTTTCACTTCAGTCTCTTTTTTTTTTAATTCAACCATCTCTTATAAAAAAAAATACAATTAAACTCTAATTTAATCTCAAAATGGTTTAATTATACAAACAAAAAAAATATTTAAGAACCAAATTAAAAAAACTCTAAAAATTGCACTACTGTAATTTATAATAAAATACGAGAGGTTGTGAACAGTAAAAACAACATATGTTTGAGCTTCATGTATGATTGATCGAGACATGCTTTTGTTGTCATCGACATGTAATAATTTATCAGCATCAAGACTTTGGGGATCATATATATATATATACTAGTCGCGTTTCAACTTCAAGAAGAGGCAAGCATCCTTTCGATTTGTTAGTAATAAGTTAAAATAAAAGATCAAAACAAAAGATCAATACCTGGGTAGGATGGTGAGCTTTCCACAACTGAAGCCAAATCATAGTTGATACCCTTAATTGCAGGGTACTTGGTAATGATCATGTTAAGGATAGAACCATTTCCACCACCCACATCCACCAAGCATTTTACACCTTCAAATCCATCATATATGTCCAGAATTGTCTCCATAAATGTAACGTTGAAACTTTTCATGGAACTGCTGAATAGCTCACAAAATCTTGCATCTTTTTTTAGATATTCTGCAGAATTTATCCCGTGAGCCTTTTCAAATGGAATCCCTCCTTCCAGAACTGCGTCTTTTAAGTGGTACCTGTTGTTATTTCATAGTGAAAGAAGAAGAAAAATCACAAACTAACTATAGCAACAAACAATTCGGCAACAGAAATAGAATATATGAAAAAAGCAATACTTATGAAGTCTCTTACCACATATCCATCATAACCTTGTCATGAATCATAGCTAAAAAGGGACTCAACGATCCTCCATCCTGGTTCTTGGTAAAGTATTTGGCCATAGGTGCTAATCCATATAACCTCTGGGAATGACCATCCTGAATATTCTTGGTGGACACTGAGCAAGTAAGAATGGAATGGCTTGCGAGCAGGCAGAGGTTACGGTCTAGCAGAATATGGGCTTCCGGATTGTTTTGTGTGGGAAATTGAGCGACAATATCTGAAGCTGAGAGCAAGGCATCAGGACCAGCCTTTTCTATTATCTCAAACACACCTAGCTCTATTGCTGCTTTCAAAACCAGAGGCAGCACTGATGCACTTGAAAGTTGCATAGCATACTGGAGATGATAGTCTTCCTCATAGGTTGAGGTTGCCATTTGTTTTTGCTTGCAATAGGAAAAGGAAAGGTGTTCTTAACCCATCAATATTGCTAGTAAAACTTTCCACGGTGAATTGTATCTCCATCTACAGTAAAAAAACCACTTTCCACGGTGAATTGTATCTCCATCTACAGTAAAATAACCACGGCTTTTAGTTTATTTGAATATATATATATATATATATATTTTTTTTGAAGGGGGCACATGGATGGCTCGCAACTTGCAGGTAGCTGAAAATGCCATGCATTAGGGATAGCAGTGAGCAAAAAAATCGATAAAACTGATTAAACTCAGAAAATAGAAAAAAAAAATAACTGAAAAAACCGAACCGAAAAAAAACCGAATTAACCGATTAAAAAATCACAAAAAAATTCCGGTTCGGTTCGGTTTCGGTTTCTAAAGTTTGAAACCGATTGAACCGAACCGGTTCAACCAGCCAGCACTTTTAAAAAAAATAAGTATAAATACAATATTTTCTCACCCTAAAATCACATTTAGCCATCAGTCCCCTCTATGCATATCCCTCCCTCCCTTTAGCCCCCCCTTCTCTGCATATCCCTCTCCCTTCCCTTTACTCTCCTTCACTTTGATTTTTCTCCCCTCTCTTTACTCTTTGTAAACCTAAAGTTACAGTCCCTTCCCTGCTCTACATATCCCTCCCCTTTCTCTGCATATCCCTCTCTTTTCCCTTTACTCTTCTTTGCTTTGATTTTTCTCCCCTCTCTTTACTCTTTATAAACCTAAAGTTACAGGTTTTATGGGGTGCATGCATGATGTGGACAAGTGCCAAGTTGTGGATTTTTTTTCCTTTCATCCCCCCCCTTTTTTTCCTGTTGTGTTTCTTATCTTTTGCTGGCTTGTGTGGCTGAGGGTTTGGACAATTTGTTCATACAAGTTTCAGCCAACAAACATGATATCTTTTCTTTATTGTGCGTAGCAGAAGCTTTGGATTTGAAGGCTCTTGTTTTAATTGTGGGCGGTCGGGGCACAGAGCATCAAAATGCCCAAACAAGAAAGATTTTTAGTTGCCTTCTTCGACGTAGGGATTAGGGATTTTTTGGGATTGTGAACAAGTTGGAATAATTTTGATTTGAACCAGTTTGGAAGGGAAAAAAACCGAACCGAACCGAAATTAATCGGTTTGAATCGGTTTTCAGTTCAGTTCAGTTCAAAAAATTTAAAAAATAGGTTTGGTTGTTTATTTTGGTTCAAAACCGGACCGAACCGGAAATGCTCAGCCCTAATTAGGGACCTGCAAGTCATTGAAGCCTAACAAGCTACATCAATCATGGTTTTCAAACCTGGTTTATCCAGGATTGGACCGGATTTAAAAAAATAAAAAAAAATAAAATTTGAAATAATTTGCTTAACTCGATCAAAAACCTGGTTGTAACATGTTGATTTTTATTTTTTACTAAATCGATATCGTTTTAATTTTTTTTTTAAATCAGAATTGACCCGAGTAACCCAGTGACCCAGTCAAAACTTGAAATCTAGGCCTTGGACTGGGTTTAAAAACTCCATGAGAGAAAAACAAAGAAAAGAGGAAACTTACATTTGTGAGAGAGCTGCCCACATTTTATTTTAAATAACATGTTTGTCTCCACCAATAATATTTATTAAATAAAAATAAATTGAAACTTTTTCATTGTATATTATTGCAATGGAATTGATTTTTAAAATGTCTAATTTTGATTTTGATTTTGAGACAATGATTAATTTTTAAAATAATTTTTATTTAAAAATATATAAAAATAATTTTTTGTTTTTCTTTAAATTTATTTTTGATATCAACATATTAAAACAATCTAAAAGTACATGAAAATAATTTAAATTTAAAAAAACACAATACCATCACAAAAAAAATTATTTTGGCTATTAGGTGAACAAGTAATTATCATATTTTAAAATAAAATCTTATTAATTATTTCTTGAATTTTAAATTATTTTATAAACACCATAAAAATTTTGAGAATAGAGTTGGGCTTTTCCCATCCCTCCTCTAGAATGGCTCGCCCAAGACCTTGAGAGAGACCTAAATGGGCTTAAGAAGTTGTAAACAATAAAATCAACTAGCCCATTACCTCACAAATTTAACCGGCAATCTCCTCCTCCAGTTCCCTAATCAATAGAAGAAGAAACCAAAAGCTGAAGCTGTGGTAACACACCAGAGAGAGAGAGAGAGAGGGAGAGAATCACCATGGCAAGAACTTCTTGTTTTCAAGTAGTACTGCCTTTGACGACATGTTCATTGCCATCTTCAACTTTATATTCAAAATCAATTAAGCTAAAACCTAACACCATCGACAACCTTAGAATCAAATGTTTTGCTTCAATTAATGCAAGAAATTCATCATCTTCTTCTAATATCCCTATGCCTCCAATAAACCCTAAAGACCCATTTCTGTCGAAACTCGCTTCAATTGCTGCCACTTCTCCTGACTCTCTCCTTCAAGACAGCCCCGTCAGCGGTTCTGATACGCCGCCGTATCTTGACATCTTTGAGTCTCCCAAGCTCATGGCCACTCCTGCTCAGGTGAGTTCATAAGACCGCGTTTGGTTTCTCGAAAAGAGAACCGATTTCTATCTTTGTTTTGATGTTAACTATGCTTTTAATTAATCGAGCCTAAACAGAAATTGGAAATAACTGTCTGTGAGTGGCTGTAAGAAGTTCTTGGTTGTTGCTGGTGAAGGGAAGAGTTTATTCTGTTCGTTATTTCTAAGTGAACCAAACATGGTCTTAAAAAGAGAACCAATTTCTATTTTGTTTTGATGTTAAATATGCTTGTAATTAATTGAGCCTAAATAGAAATTGGAAGTAACTGTCTGTGAGTGGCTGTAAGAATTCTTGGTTGTTATTGGTGAAGGGAAGAGTTTATTCTGCTTGTTATTTCTAAGTGAACCAAACATGGCCTTAGTGTTTTAGAATTCATTTTTGTGTGTGTTTATGAGTTCTTTGATTTCATTCTGTAATGGGTTTTTTTTATCGGTTGAAACTTTTGTTACTGGTGGAGCAAAGTTTTATTTTGGTTTTGATTTGCAAGTAAACCAAACATGGCTTTAGTGTTTTAGAAACTCAACTTTGTGCGCGTTTAGTAGTTTTCTTTTTTAATTGGAATCTTTATTGATTGAAAATCTTAGGTGGAAAGATCGGTGTCCTATAACGAGCATAGGCCAAGAACGCCTCCGCCTGATTTGCCCTCTTTGCTTCTACATGGAAGAATTGTTTACATTGGCATGCCTGTAAGTGTCTTAATTTTTACATATCTAATTAAGTACCCTTTTTACTTAATTTCTAGTTGCTAGCATGTATCATTATGTGAAGATAATTTAATTTGCTATCAAGGGAAAACTTCAATCATGCAAAAGAGAGTTTGAATTTGAAGCATTTTGACATGGATTGGTACCAAGTAATAATGTGGTTTGTACTTTGTAAGCTGAGTTTGTTTGTGTGATGTGTTTGATATGTTAGACATTTGTTTGTCTCAGCTAGTGGCTGCTGTCACGGAGCTGGTTGTTGCAGAATTGATGTATTTGCAATGGATGGATCCAAAAGCACCAATTTATATCTATATTAATTCTACAGGAACAACCCGTGATGATGGTGAATCGGTAAGCTCATTTCTTCTTGTGATATGATACATGTTGGAAATGAGATACACTAGGTGATTGTTCCTGTTGTGAGGTACCTATCTGTTTCAGTGCTAGATTATCCTCAATTTAGAGTTTTGAAGGATAAGTGTTCTGTTATAAGTAGAACATGTTGAATGCGTGGAAGTTTATAAAGTTAAGGGACATGGATGCTTTGCTTTTGCAAATCAGTATATTGTTGTAATAGGTTTGAGTCTAGTCTCAAAGCACAATCCATTTTTCTGAGTTACAAATTCCGATTTTGTTAAGTATTTCAGTATAGCACCAGTGGGAAGTGGGCAAGTAAAACTGAAAGCAAGAGTGGGTCAATGGGGTCGTGAATCCTACCATCAGATTAGCTGAGAGGACTCTTGGATGGGTTGCTTAACTGAGTTGACTCTTCTGTCCGATGGAATAGCCTCGATGCCTCAGTTAGTTAGGTGCCCATCCGTGTTGGTGAGCAAAGTTGTTATGGTTAGTTCCTCTACTGAAAGGGCAATTGGCACCTGTGGGGTCATGCAACTATGCGTTCCCTCATTCAGGCCTCGTGGCAAATGGTTGTGACGGCCCTTGGTCATGAAATGTGGTGCAAGAAGGCGTAAACCAAGAACCTTGAACCATTCTGGCTGATTGGTCTATACAACAAACCTGAGGGGAACTTAAGTATCCCACTTCCTAGCTTTGTTTGGATAGTGAAAATCTTTCATCAACCTAGAAAGTTATATATACCATTTTGGAGATTGAGTTGTTAGACTTAGGACTAGTTGGGTATTTCCTGCATTACAAAATATTTTGGTTTATCATGAACAAATTAGGACCAATGTAGATGACATAGATGGGACAGCTGTGGTGATACATATGTTCTCTTTCGAGTCCTCTCTCTCCTTTCAGTAATTAACCCTCTGTGTAGTTCTCATAAAAATTTATCTCCCAATCCTTTCATCGGATATTAATTTTTAATGTAGTTTCTGCATACTGGATATTCAGGTTGGAATGGAGACAGAAGGTTTTGCTATCTATGATTCAATGATGCAGTTAAAGAATGAGGTGGGTTTCTCTTCAAAAATTGTTTTGGCCTCTCTTTCTTCAAGAGCATTGAATGGATAGATGACCACTAATAGGGATTTGATTTTATGAAGACATATATGCTATTCTGCAGGATGCATCTAGACCTTTACGATATTTCTATTGCAGATACATACAGTTGCTGTAGGAGCTGCTATTGGCCAGGCTTGTCTTCTACTAGCTGCAGGAACAAAGGGTCACCGGTACATGATGCCACATGCAAAAGGTATGATGCAGTGGGCTTGCAAAATTTGCAATTGTAGAGTGCTTATGCTATCATTCCATCTCCTATCTAACATCAAGTGTTTCAGCAATGATCCAACAGCCTCGTGTTCCATCATCAGGATTGATGCCTGCTAGTGATGTTCTTATTCGTGCTAAAGAGGTTCGTTTAACCCATTTTATAGCTTGAATGAAAGTGTCATGGTTATTAGTCAACTTTGGCAATTTTTGCTCTTATTTCATGTTATTGTCCATTTCTGTACTTTCCAATTCATTCTATGCTCATTTTCCAAGCTCTCTTTGGTAGTCAAAACTCAAAAGAGTGGGCCATAATAACAACTGTGATTTTATATGTGCATTCTTTATTTTTGTAATATCTTTCATTTCTTTCTGCCGATTACACTGATATGAGGAGATAATAAGCTAATCACTTCTCTGAAGACTTGTTTTAGAACCTTTTGAGGTCACTGCTCTGTAAATCAAATTCTAATATATATTTCTGGAAATCATCATCACTCTACTGTCATCATTAATTTTGCAGGCAGTAATAAACAGGGATGTTCTAACAGAACTTCTGGCCAAGCACACCGGAAATGTGAGTACGATTCTTTAATGTGTAGCCTTTTTATTTAATCTTAAAACTACCAGACCCGGGAACTAATTGAATAACTCGATCTTTCATCAGTCAGTAGAGACTGTAGCTAATGTAATGAAGAGACCATTTTATATGGATTCTAGAAGAGCCAAAGAATTCGGGGTCATTGACAAAGTAAGTTCTTAAAAGAATACTTTCTCTTACACACCTGATTGTTTTATTTACCCCAATTGGACGTTCAAGTACGTTGACTTACCTTGTATGGCACTATTGTTTCCAGATTCTTTGGCAGGGTCAGGAAAAGATAATGGCAGATGTCTTGCCCCCAGAGGATTGGGACAAGTCAGCTGGCATTAAAGTTGCAGATCCCTTCTAGTGCCATTCCTTCTTCCTTGCTGGAGCAGAAGAGAGGAGGGTCCTGGAATGCAAGTTGTTCTACAGAAGGAAAGAATTGTCAAGCCCTCGAGAACAGCTGGTGATGCTTTGTCGCAGTACATGAGCCCATCTTCGATATGCGGAGTATCGGTTCTCACCTTTATAAAATCGTGTCGAAAAACATATTTAGAGGGTAGAAAAGCCTCGGATATGAACAAAAATTGTTTATCATCAAAAGCAAGATAGAAGTTCTGTACACTTTTATCGATCATCTCAAGATTCAATCAGTTATATGGTAGTTTGTATTTTGTGCTTCTCATCGACAAACTTTTCAAGCAACCATTTCATTCTCTTTGTTGAGCTATGTTATAATTATTATAACATATACGAAAAACTAGACTGAGCTGTCTATTGCAGTTCAATTTTTTCTTTTCTTTTGTTTTTTTAAGCTGTTTTTTTTTTCTTCTCTTTATTTTTTTTAATGAATACTTTTTTTGTTTAAATTTTTTTTTTGTTAATGTTTCTTTTTTAATTTAGTTATTAAATTTTCATGGCACGGATTCTGGATTTGATGAGTTAACTTAAATTTTTTTTTTCTGGTTTTTTTTTGGGGTTTGACGGGTTAACTCGGTTAATTTTGGATTAACTTGTTAATTTGATTTGAAAGGTTAATCTAGAATCAACCTTTATCTTGTCATTTTACAGCTGATATAGATCGGCAGGTTGTTTAAGGCATAAGCTAGATACCATGACATGCAACTTGCCAATGCACAGCCCATTTCATCTCATGCCCAGGAGTTCAGACTTCAGATGCTAGACATTGGATCATCTTATTTCTCATGATCAATGTTACATGAAACATAAGGTCCGATTTTTCCCAGAGGTATCCTGTTTTGGTCATCAAGCCAGCCATCCCATGGCCGAAATCCAACCATGGCTCAGAAACTTGGATAGCATGCAAATGAATGACATCGAATCCTGTTTTGAGATTAGCTCACTGACTATTGGCTAATTCTTGAACTTAAATCCTAAACCCAGGTCCATTGATTTTTTATTTTCTTTCTCCCATCATCGCTTGCCTTGCTCCATGATTGCTTAAATGAATCGTAAAAAGGGAGGTGGCTTGACACAGAAGCCCAACTGCAGCATGTAAAAAATTGGAGGGAAGTCGAAGTAGTCAACTCTCTGTTACCATTTCAGTTTCCACCCAAATACACAGAGAAAGGAAGCTGAGACTGGGTGGGAGAGGAAATGGGCAGCCCCTCTTTCTGCTCTTTCAGATTTGCAATTTTCCTCTCCCTCTCCCTCACAGCTTCATCATCATCTCCCTCCCTCCTCCCATTCAAATCACCATCACCATCATCAATCCCAAAAGCCACACCATCTGATCTACTCTCCCTCTTGGGCCCTCCAACCCAATCCTCCAAAATCAACCCCTTAATCTCTCAACAACTCTCTTCTTGCCTTAAATTTCTTGTTCCCTTCACTCCTTCAAAACCAAAAACATCAAAATATAACAGTATCAGCGACTGTTATATTAAGCAAAGGAGTCTCAGACTCCGTTCTAATAGCGTGATTAGCGTTGAGAGAAGCAAGAGTGAAGAGAATGAACTCATTTGGTGGCCACCTGAACCTGTCCTTGAACTGGCTCGGCTTGCGCTTGATTCTGGTGGAGACCCAGCTTCAATACACCGAGCTCTGGATCCTACTGTCTTGCCTGTGAGTTTTAGCTTTTATTTTTTTACGAGTGAATCATTTTTATTAGGAATAATCGATCATTTCGCACAAAAGTTAATTTCCAGTTAAGCTAGTGAAAACCCATGATTTACTATAGCATGAATTGGTAGCTGAAGAATATCTTTTGATCAATCGTAGTAGATAGGAAGAAATTGTTGGAAATGAATGTGGCAGAGTGCAGTAATTTAGGTGAACTGAATTATTGCTATTGTCTAGATAAAAAAAAAATCTATGATAATTGATATTGTTATAGGTGCCTGATGTTGAAGGATGCCAAGAGAACAAATGTGGGCTTACTAGAACACCATATGGAAGAAGGTTCATAAGTGAGGTTTGTATCATTCTTAGAAGGGTTTTTTTTTTTTTTTTTTTTTAAATTTAGCTTCTATGTTAATCACTACCATTTTGTTGTTAAATCGCAGGAGTTGAATTCTTATATTAAATTTTTGTTTGAGCTCATTGTTGCTCGAGGACCGTCAGTTGGGTTTAATGTATCTTTGAATCGATATGATTTGTTTCATGGTCATGTTTTCATTGCCAGGGAAACAGGAAGACTTGGGATATTGTAAGTTTTGCGTTTCGCTTTCCAATGATTATGTGCAGTACAGATGCAAATTGAATTTTATGTTAAATGGTATGTGTGCGGCAAATAGTCTGCATTTGTGCCTTTAAGGACTGCATTTTCACAATTAGACATCAAAAACATATCTGAAAGGTTGAATTTCACAAAAAGAATGGTGAAAATGTAATAACAAATTGAACTCATTCACAATCTGGAAGGCATGAAGTAGTGTTACTATGGTTGTAGTTTGTGGATATGCACCTATATGTGAATTGCTTGGCAACCAGGACCAAATTCGAATATGTTAGTGTGAATATGACCTGTATTCAATGGATGGGCAGGATATCCTGTACAAAAGAGGTTTTTAGTTCAAAACCCAATCTGCTTTGAGGTATCGGTCCTCTGCTTACATTGTAGTATCTCCAGTCAGTTTCACATATTATGACCGCGTCTGTTGTTGTCTCATTTCATAGGGTTAAATGAGAGAGTTCATTGTTCTATTCAAGAAAGTCTCTCCTTGAAGCATGAATGTTTTTATTAAATTTGTAATGGTTGTTACATGGTTTTGATTATGATCTTGATGGAATTTAGCTCGTTAATTTTCTGCATGTTATTGACAAATTCTTACTTATTTTGCAGGTTCCATGCTAGAGAGTACCCCGCATATGATAAAGAAGTATTTCCATACAATATGGGATATTGCCAGAAAGGTAAATCAGCAAAACTCGTATGAACACAACTTCAGTTTCTGTTACCAACACTTGTAACAATTTTCATTCTTTCATCCCTAAATCTGCAAAATTGCATCTGTTATGAAGGTCTGAATTAAGGATTAGTTTTTTTTTTAAAAAAAAAAATTCATTTACATTTTTTTTGAAAGGAAACTAGAACAGAATCTGTTATTATTTCATATAAACTTTGTAAATGCTTAAAGTAATTCTATTGAACTGTTGGAATTGATCTGAAATCATGAAATCATATCACTAAGAAAACATGTGGCTGTTGTACTAATACCAACTTCTTTCCCCCTTTCAGGTTCTACTGTAACTTACGATGATTCTATGAATTTGCGAAACATTCTCGTGTTGCTTCCAATGCCAAGCAATTCCACTAAAGCTTGGGTGGCACCAGGTACATTTCTCAAGTTGCCATTACTGTAGTATTGCAACAGTCAGAGTTCTGCTTCTGGATGGATAAACTTTGTAGGTTAAACAGTAATCCCATATCTCATGAACCCTGTAATTTCTCATCCCTGTAGCATTTTCATTATGATTGAAACCACCAATATGCAAAGCCACTCAGAGTTGAATTTATGCATCTAAAAAGGATACTTGGATGTGAAGCTGTATGCATCTCCTTTCTTCTTCTTGTTTTATTTTTAATTGTTCTCTAAAAGTTTCTTGTGTCTCCTTTACTTTGAGCTCTATAGTGTTGGCCTTTCTCTCTCTTAAATTCTAATTTGTTTGTGGTACAAGAGAAGTAGACATGTCTTATGGTTACCAGAGTTAGCTGTGTTCAAAATACTCAGAAGGGAAGGGTAGACTAGTGAATGACACAGAAGTCATTCCTCTTAAGTCTTGTGCAGTCTTAACAGAAATAATGCATGGAATGTATATTGCCGGAACTTGTTCCGTGATCTTTATTCCTTGAAGATTACATGACGCTATTTGATTTTCTTGGCTTTTATCAAACACGAAGTGTCTTAGAGTGCTGTAAGCCACATCTATTCTTGTGTCTTTCCTAAAGTGAAAGTTCCTCTGTTTCCAGCAACTATTCAGCAAAATGTTCCTAGAAATCAATATGGATTCAGGTCTCAATTCTCGTGTCTTAATTTAGCTTGTTATTGACATGCAGGAGTCCTAGTCGTGCTGGATGCCCGTCCTGATGGAATCATATACAGAGATCTCATACCTGAATATGTAAACATTGCTAGGACCATATATGAAGGTTTGAGCTTCATTTACCTTGTATCTTTCCGCTTGCAAAATTCAAATTTCAATTCATCATGTTGCTTGACATCTATTGTTGGTCTTGGCAGATGATTTGGGAGAAGTTGTGGTTGATGTCAACTACTTGAATGTTGGAGACACAGTTCCTGATTATCAGATCTTCGTATGCTGAAGTCCTGCTCAAGGCAGCCATCACTTGCTCTCTTTTACAACACTGCTAGATACACCATAAGGTGTTCTCACTCCCATCATTCTTCTTTCTCAAATAACATTATCAGATCCTCTTGCTGTCCAGCCATCACTTGTTCTCTTTTATTCATTTTTTTTTGGTTTAGATATCGATTTTACTTGAATGTGACAAAATTTCTTTCTGTGTAACTATTTAATAAGAGCACATACGATGGAAGATTTTCTTGTAATTACAATAATCGACACGAACGAATTACATACAATAATATTTAGAGTAACTTGGACTATCATCCTGACCTTTTCTGTTTAAATAATCAATCCAGTTTCTGTTTACATAATCAATCAGTTTGATTAGGTTAATATTTTTTTCTGTTGAAATTATATATATACTAAAAGAAAATAGTGTTTTTACGTAGAAATAACTTGTAAATTTCACCGAGCAAAATTGTAAATTTTTGTTTTTTAAAAAACAAGTTTTTCTTATATTTATTTTCCTCTTTATATTTTGAATTTTTTATCATTTTATACTTTATCCATTTATCATCATTTTTTCTTTTTTTTCTTTTTTTTCTTTGCACTCTTTTTGGGATTTTTTTTCTTACAATTTGAAAATTTATTACTCTATACTTTGTCTATTTATACTATTTTTTTGTTCTTATCTCTATTATTTTGTAATTTTTTTTCTTTACACATTTTTTTAGAAAAAAATATTATATAAAGACTAAGAAAATAATATTTCATTGTAGTAGTTTTAATATTATTTTATTTTTTTGCTACGTTAAAAATTAGCTTGAAATTTTATATGTTTTTATTAACACATATAATTTTAACTATATTTTATTATATATAAGTATTGGTTTTTGACTCACAATTATATTTTTTACTTGATTTTAAAAAATACGTTAATAACATTCACATATTAATTTTTTTGCATTAGAAAAAAAATATTCGACTTATAGAGATGCAAATTGACTAGAGACGTTAACACTTTATTTTTTTATATTTATTGGCATAAATAATTCTTGATGTATTTAATTAAATATATGCATGAGCCTTTTGATTTATAATTAGATTTTCTTTAAGAAAAAACATATTTATAAAGCTTATATATTTATTTTTTTATCAAAAAATTATTCAACCAACAACGAAACACTAGTCAAATAACTAATTAAAATTTAATTTTGGTTACCTATGAATTTTATAAGTTAACTTGTAATACCGGGTTTAATACTTATATTCTATTTAATACCATAATAATTATAGTCTAAGTTGAAGTCATCTGTCTAATGATTTCATATTTTTCATTTCATTTGCAAATAATGTGATGTGCTACCTTAAACGTTACCGTTAAAATCAAAGTATGCTTTTATAGTCTGTTTGCCTTTTAAAAATATTTTAAAAAAAATTAAAAAAATTTATTTTTTTAATATTCTCAAATGCTATTATATTAATATTAAAAATAAATTTTAAAAAATATATATAAAAAATACTTGAATGGATTATAATCAGAGGCATTTATAACAGCAAAATGGAATTACAAATGAACGGTCACGATCATACACACACAAAAAAAACCGACCCCACTGATCTCAAAATCATTTCGCTTTCGCCTTTTACAGATCACACACATACCTCCCTCACTCCCTCCTCTCTCCATTTCCTTTTCAAAAACAATAAAAAGAAAAAAAAAATCCACACAGTAATTATATCTTCACACACATTTCTTTAATTTTTGTTTAAATTAAAGATACAGAGAGAGACGACGAAGCGAAAAAATGGCAGAAGAGGAATGCGAATTAAACGAGAAGCAAAAGAGAGAGATCGCTAAATGGTTTCTTCTTAACTCACCTGCTGGTGAAATCCAATACATCGCCAAAGGTCGGTCGGTTGGTCACATTTGCGACTTTTTTTTTTGTTATTTTTGTTGCATTTCGTATTTATTATTGATCAGTTTTGGATTTGGCAGATTTGAGATCGGTATTGAACGATGAGAAAGTGTATAATGAAGCGGCATCAGAGGCATTCCCTCTTTACAATAAATCTCACTTGATTTGCCTTGAATTACCTAATCGAAGCGGAGATGTAAGTCTTTTTTTTTGCTTAATTTTGGTATTATTTCGTGAAATGTGAGTGTATTAGTTAAATTATGAGCTTCGATAAATTATGAGCTTCGATTTAGGTATTCGAGTGAATTTTGATAATTTAATATTGGATTTTTTGTTCCATTTTACAATTAATTATTTTATTTTATTTTATTAATTGATTTTAATTTTTGTTATTGTTAATATAGTTACATGATTTGCTTTGAATTAAGTAGAAGCTTTATATTTTTTTCCCCATATTTATTGCTATCACTTTGATTTTATGCTAATTTTGTTTATTTGTAGGTTTGCAAGTTTTTGACTTGCTGATTCTAAGCTTAATATCAAAGCAGAGGTTTTGTTTGGATATTTTAGTTTATTTTCTTTAGTTTAGTATTTGGATGGAAGATAATGGGCTCATTAGCGACGGCCTATTTATTCTCTTTTGTTTTCATTTTAATTTTCCATGAAGGTTGTGTGGTGTGGAGTAGTTTATCTATTTGGAGGATTATTTATCATTTTTTAGACTGTATTTTAGGGTTTATTTGTAAGTATAGATATATTGATCTGTTAACCTGATTTATTTTGTATGCAGTTAGTTGTGGTAGTTATAATTGCGTCTCTAACTTTTGAAATTGTATTTGCAGGTGCTGGTTACGTCTTATAACGAGCTCGAGGAGAATGAGTTTCTTGATCCTAGAACTGCACAGGTGGCGACAGTTGATCATGTTAAGCAAGTCAGTTATCCAAAAAACTTGAAGTGCATATTTTGTCTGCTGTCTGCTCTCATGTGCATTTTGTTTTTCTTGGTCTTTTTTTGATATGTTTGTTAGTCCATCTTTTATATCGTGATGTGCTAAATTGGTTCAGGTTTGTACAGACGTGAGACCTGCAGCTGATGAGGAACTTTCATCACCATATATCGAAGAATTTCGGTATGCTTTCTAACTCTTATGGTTATTAATATTAGATTATGTTTGTCCAGAAGTTCTTCTAGTCATTAGTGCATCGATGCTAAAATTTTAAGAGCTTGATTTCGGAAAACAGCATTTTCTCAGCTCTTATTCCTTGCCTATGTATCACTTCGTAAAGTTTCAACTTTCAACCTTGCAATTTTCTATTACTCTCATTTCCTATCACATTCTGCTGGATTGAGAATATGATCAGGATATTTTAGAGGTTAGAATCCTTTATCTAATGAAGGGTAGACTTAGAGAGGTGTTTTTGGTAAATAGTATCTACCCCTACTTCATGGTTATATCATATAATATTTGGAACATTCAAGTGCTTGAGCAAGTAGTTTTTGAATTATTATCTTCTTCCTTTAATCCTTTACACACTCAGTAATGCTTGTGAGAGTGAATCAGAGTTAAATGCGTTTGAGGACTGAGCTTATGAGTTACATCTAAATCTTTCCTTGTAAAGGATTTAACTCGTAGAAACTATTTTTAATGCTCCTGTTTGATTTATATAGAATTCTTTTTGCTTAGTTTTTGGAGTTTGAAATAATTGTGCCATCTTCATTACAATTTTCTTCCTAAATTGTCTTTTCTTCTGTGCATCTTTAGGTGATTTGGGATTGCAAAGTTATAGAATCAGTTTGTAGTTTCTCTTTATATATACAACTAATTCCAAAAGCGTTTTGCATAAGTGGTTGTTTAGGACCTGAATTGTGGTGCAGTGCACCAAGAGTAGTTCCTTTTTTATGGGCAGTATTCTATTCATTCTTCCATTAACAATGCTATTTTGTTCTCTGCTAGTTGTGCCCTGGATGCGGAAATGCTCAAATATGTTGCTGAAGCTTATCCAAAAGGTATCTGTTCTGTCTACTGTGTTGATGGGAAGGATGTGGAGGGACCAGGATCTAATTTTGAACTTGTAGTGGTCATTTCTGCTGCTAAAAATAGCCCACAGAATTTCTGGTGAGTGGAATTCTAGTCAGTTTTTACTCTTTATCAGATACTTCATTTAGGACATGTTCCTAGTGTTCCATCTCCCGCTTGTATCTGAATATACCATGTCACTTCCAAGTCAGAAACATCTATATTTTATGACTGCTTATCTTCATATAATATTCTTTTGCATATCATATAGCAATGGAAGTTGGCGATCAGTGTGGAACATAGAGTTCAAGGAAGATGTACAAATGCTAGAAGTAAGAGGCAAATTACAGGTATGATGAAAAAAATTGACTTCTGTCGACTGTTATTTGAAAGTCAGATTGCATACTTGTAAGACAATGCAAGTATAAGCTGTTTCTTTTTTCCTGCATTCTTCTTATTTCAGGTGGGTGCTCATTATTATGAAGAGGGAAATGTTCAGTTGGATGCTAAACATGAATGTAAAGATGCAACAATCTTTCAGGTTATTGCAATAACTATAAGTCCTTTAGCTTGACATTTTTTCATCATGAGATTTTAGCTTCTTTGTTTAAGTACAATACATAGGGTGGATAGGGGATTTCTTGGTGCTAAGTTTTGGGCGTGCAATTACAAGATTGCACATATCAGGTTTTGAATCTTGAGAGCAGCTACATCTTGCTGAAGGGCAAGACTGTCTCTAGATTCCTTCACATGACACCACTCAATTGGAATCTTAACTAGGTATTCGGAGCAGGTAAGGTGTAATGCTAAAATATTACATTAAGAACATCCTGGTTATAGTTACTAGGGTTGGTGTGGGGAACGTTGATTATTTGGGTGACTTGTGCATCCAGTCTGGTCGTCTGTGTTGAGTGACCTTTAAAGCAACATTTTCCATTTCCCATTTCCCATTTCCCAGATTCTATTGCAAATACTCCCTGATAAACCCAGCACTTGGCTTCAGAAGCCTATCCTTTAAGTCCATTATGCCTTCTTTTAAACTTTAGCGATAATGAGAATGATTGAGTGATTTTTCAGTGATTTCACTCTTCAGACATGCAAAGCATGCTTTATGTTTTGCAGCTTTGTAATGAAGCTGTTCAGTAAAATAACAAGTTTCTATAAAATAACTAAGCACATTTTTAGTTGTAAGTTTGTACATTAGTATCATTTTAAGGGGAGAGTGGAGCACCTGCTTGTGCTGTCATCGTGCATATCTGTCTGTCTGTCCTTCTGTTGCTGATGAAAAGCAGACAAAAATGGTTGATCTTTTACAATTTTTGTTTCAGGCCCCTGATGATTGTGCTATTTCCATAGCGAACATTATTCGTCACCATGAGGCAGAGTACTTGGAATCTCTTGAGGTTCTCATTGTGTCTCCTTTTCCATTTAAATTCTTGGATTTTAAGGCTTCGTTACTAACAATTACTATTTGACAGGCATCCTATTCAAATTTGCCAGATACCACTTTCAAGGTATCCTTTAATCTTTACTAGATTACATGCTACAAAATTTTGTATTTCCACATCTGGTGATATCTGTTGGCTTATTGTTCTATTTGGACTTTGCCTAAGATACATAACTCATATTTTTCCGTGCATTTGAATATTGTGAGGAGGTATATGTGCTCTCTAGTTACTGAACAAACCAAGGCATATTGCTTTTCTTTTTTGAAATAAGATGGTTTAGTAGGAAACTTGTGGTGTAGACATAATCTTTCCTTTCCTGTCTGTCTGGCTGCTTTCTTTGTATTTTTTGTGTCTTAAAGTGATTTTGATGCGTTGCAGGATCTGCGGAGAAAACTTCCAGTTACTCGAACTCAATTTCCATGGCATAATACTCTACAGTTCAGCCTGACAAGAGATATCCAGAAGGAACTTGGAATTGACAAGTGACTAAATTCCAATCCAGAAGTGTACACTGCGTTATTTGATGATATGTAAAGCCGAGATAGTGAGATCCCAGTATACCAGTCCATTTGTATTGAGTCTATGATTTCTTATGAGAGATCTTTGATATCGTTCCTTATTTTTTTCCCATGATTAAAGTTATTTTTCTGTTTGGCCATGCGATCTCCTCTCCTGTTAATGAGTTCCTCTCAGATTTAGTGTGTATTTCTGTACAATTGATACAAACTTTGTATAGTACTCTTGTTAATGATCATTCTTCTTTTGATGTGCTGTGAAAATGTTGGCAAGTGTCTTTGTTCGACCCTGGAGGGATAGTGTAGTGAATTAGATATGAAAGGTAAAGCTACAATTTAATAACTTTTTATCAAATAACATACAATTCTAAACACCCAAGCAAGTATTAATATAATTGTGATAATTAATAATTAAAGAGTTGGAATTTAGGAAGAATGTACTAAATTTTATAGAGGTTTGTTAAATCATCTACTTCTCTTCTTGACCTTATGTTCAGGAGTTCTATTATTACATGCTGGGTTTTTTAGTGGTTGAGATCAAATTTTTATCTAATTTTTTTGCGGGTGCAACATTAAAGCTAATTCATACTTAACCTGATTACAAGGAAAACAAGAGTATTGTACATTGTTTTGAGAGGGAGTATGCTTAGGAGGTCCATACGTGTTTTGGCTAAGGGAAGGGTTATTTATCGGTTTAGAAATGAAACTAGCTCTTAGACATAATTTTCTACTTGTTGGAATCCCATTAATGTCTCAAACAATCAACTGATTCATATCGATTAAGTCAATCGATTAACCAGTTCATGCAAAATACCCAAGTGTTCATCCCTGATGAACAAGCAGTTGCTCGGTTCATGTAGAATATTAATTTTTTGACATATTACACTAATGAATTCTTGAACCGATATCATTCTCAAAATAAGTCTTTACTTGCTTTGCATCTTGGATTTCTTTGTTGATTTCTTTTAGGTTTGTTTAGGTTGTGTGAGTATATTAAGATGTTCTAAACAAATTGAGTGCTATTTCACAAAACTCTAATACAAAATCTTGATCGGCGAAGTCGATAACCGTTATTCTTACAGGCTCTTCGACTTTCGCGAATCATTTTCTTACTTGTTTGATGATTATTGAATGTTATAAACTTGTCTAAATCATTGCAAGAATGTGTGCCACATATAATCTTGTATTTATATTTGTATGACATTTATGTATTAGATCTTATTTAATCAATTAAAACAAGATTAATTCTTGTGATCCATAAACATGTTTCGTGCATAAACTTTTTAAATCATTTTATCATTATAGCATGTCATTTAAATGCTTCATTAAATATATCATGTTATTTACCATGCATTTATCAAAACTATATCAAATTAATATTTTATTATCCACATATAACATAATAATTTATTAATAGCATTAATATTCACTATTTATATAATCATTAAAACATAATGAAAAATTTCATTAAATCATAGCGATAAAGCTAACAGTCTTAACATCAAGCCTTGTTGAAAATAGGAAAAATATGCCGACTTATTTGATAAAAGAGGTATGATGAAATGGGGACCGCAGCACTACTCATCATTCAACTGCTCTATCAATAATGAAAACCAGCTGTGTAAAACTATGATGCTAGGAGCTGGTGGGATTTAGGATGTCAAATCAACTGGTTACTTTAAGGGAGTTGCACGAGAACTCAATTTCCGTGCTTGATTGTGCTTTTCTTTTGCTTGGCTGTGGTCCTTGTGGCCGTGCCAGTTTGCTAGCCATGGAGCAAGCAGGCTCATGGCTCGTGTATCTGCACATGCATCTGTCGAAACCATTCTTGAAAGTGAAGGTGCAGAATAAAGGCGTAGGCAGTTGGGTCCAATGACGCCTTATAATTTACCCTTTGAGTTGGTCTCCAGATGGCGCCTTGTAATCTAATAATTAGAGGTTTGATTGTGTGATTAGCCCAATCATGAACCCTTAATAACCATTTGCCACAAATCTTGAAACACTGTTTCCATATAATCAAATCAAAGCCGTGCACGTGTAACGGACCCGCCTCCTCATGCGAGCCTGGGTCCGTTCTCTAAGCTCTAGGGCAGTGGCCCGTGTGAAATATGAATAAAGAAAAAACAAATGAAGCAGGAATGGAAGGAAGAATAAAAAGTTCCGTTGCCGGGAATCGAACCCGGGTCTCCTGGGTGAAAGCCAGATATCCTAACCGCTGGACGACAACGGAATGTTGTTTCTTCTAGAAGTAGAAAATATATTATACTCGTTTTATTTAACACATTAATTTTCACTCTTACGACGCCGTTTACATTCTTGTCTCGACTCTCGAGCAGTGCCTAATCGAGCCGCTTCTCGCCCGCGGTCCCGGTTTCCGTTGCTCGTGCTGAGAGGATGATTCTGTATGGAGTTGTCTATTTCTGGAGTGTCTTCGAAGCCGCAGGATTCAATTTTCCCTTCTCCCATTTTCTCAGCAACCAAACAAGGACTATACAATGACATACATGCCAATGGTAAATTGAATTCCTCACTTCCTCTTTTACTCTGTTTAAAGCTTTTGATAAATTTTTTTTTTTTTTTTTTCCTGTTTAAGCTTCCTCTTTCGCTTCTAAAGACTGCACAATGGCATTCCTGGATGTGTGATGTGTCACAGTAATTGCCCCGGTTGCTTATGAACCCAAGAATTAGATGTGCTCTCTCACAACCCAACCAACATTATCACCACCTTAAATGTTCTGACAAAAATGCTCGGTTATTACTGGGATTCTGCCCTGCTTTTATAAACAATGCATGCATTTGCTGTCTTTGCAGTTTCCTATGAAGCTTAAAATATAAGAAACTCGTGTCACTTTATAACAAACATCTAACATTTATCCATATCAACCTTCAAGGAAGTTTCACATTGTTGTTTGCTTCTAGTATGAGAAATGACCTTTTCTCCATGGACAGGTGGGGGCGAGGTCGTGTTTAACACACAATTTAGGCATTTGAGTGACTGATTGGTAGAGACATCTAAGTTTTCAAGCAGAAGATGCATCTTAAGAAGCAGAGATGGAGGAAAAAGATCCTTCCGTTGGTTTACCGGTGATTGATGTGATGATGTCGTCAAGGGAACGGTTTCTCCAAACAACATATACATCATCTCCTTTGAATTCAAGTGCTTTCTTGATGTAAAACTTAATCATGCTATTTCCTTCGATTATCAAGGAATTTAATCAAGCTCCTTTTTCGATCATTGAATATATAACTAAGGAAATACCATAATCATATATAGCCCTTGATCCTTTTGATTGCAGAATGCTGTATTCCTTCCCTTCTGCGGTGAATACGAAGTTACCAACTACCTGCTCCAGGATGGGATGCCTAATTTTATATTTGACATCTCAAGTTTACAAAAGATTCGGACACAACACAGGATTGCTTAAACATGTGACACCAAACAAAAAATCTCTACATAATAATACAAATTTGTCTGTAATACAGAAAGACAAACTAGCTAAGCTCACAAGGGCCCCATCTTTGCTTGCAAAATCTCTTCCTTAACAAGAGAGAAAGAGAGTGGAGTCAAAGAAGTACCAATAAAAAGACTATATTAAACCAAAAAATCCACTCTTATCTTGTAAGAGATTCCCGTGCACTTGTCCAGATACAATTAGTACCCCACACTTCCTTCCATCCATTGAGCTTCCTACACACAGAATCATCAAAGCACAGTTCCTAGGTGACTAGATTTATAGACCCATGACACCCTTTTGAGCTTCACATAGAATCACCAATTAGCTAGTTTGTAGAGTTGAGCTTCTTGATTCTTGCACTGAAAAAATGGCCGAAATTAAGGCCGATATTGCTTTAGACCACCGGCTGACAATTGCTGAGGTAACCGATATCTCAGCCCAAAAGCCTGACCCGAAAATTCGTGTAGCTTCGTTAGATATCTACAGAGGCCTCACTGTTGCTGTATGTATACACGTCTCTCTCAAAATACTCAAAACTATTTACTCTGTTTTCAAGTTTGTTGTTCTTAGCTCTAGATATGGTTGTTTTATGTTAATCATTTAGTTTTAGTGCCTCAGTTTTCTGGTGGGTCCTTCATGGAAATGGGTTCTCTTTTAATGATGGTCTGCCCATGATAGTTTTATTGTATATAAATACTAAGTTACAAGATAGCACAAACGGGTCCATAGCTCAGTGGTAGAGCATTTGACTGCAGATCAAGAGGTCACCGGTTCGAACCCGGTTGGGCCCTTTTAACATTTTATTTTTAACGTGAAAATTGCCCCCTTAATATCTTTTTACTTCCCACTTTAGTCCTCATACTTTTTATCCTTTCATTTAATTCCAATTAAGAACATCAATTCCCCCATAATTTTCTTATTTCCTACTTTTTTAACGGGCCTTTTTGAATTTCCCCGATATTGTACTTTTCATCCTTTCATTTAATTCCAATTAAAAATGTATTAATTTCCCCATGGTTTCCTTATTCTTACCTATGCTACGATTTGGCCCCTTTATCAAATATTTTTTGCTTCTGCACTGTATATAGGCATCCTTGTTAAAAAGTTTATGAACCCACCATAATCATTTATTTATGATACTAAATTTGTGTGCTTTAATGGGATTTATGTAGTTAATGATCTTGGTTGATGATGCTGGAGGAGAATGGCCTAAGATTGGACATGCACCATGGAATGGTTGTAACCTTGCCGACTTCGTAATGCCTTTCTTTTTATTCATAGTAGGAATGGCCATTCCTCTTGCTTTTAAGGTTGGCTTACCATTTTCTTTTAATACATTTTGATAAGGAAAAGGTTTTAGAGGATACATATATTTGTCATTACAAGTTCAAGCTTGCTTATATATGTTCTTTGATTAATGTAGAGAATTACAAGCCGGCACCATGCTGTCAAGAGGGTGATTGTTAGAACTTTGAAACTGCTATTCTGGGGTATCATGTTACAAGGTTAGTTCTGTTCTGCTCCTAACCTGCTTACAAGCTGTGTTTCATGCTTATGTTGTCCTTTGATGAGACAATAATACATGGAAGCAACAAAATTGTGATATTGAGTTTGGTAGAGAACATTCTTTAAGCCTATGTACCGTGTCTAAAATGTAAATGCAGTAAGAAACAAAGTTTTTTGTTCCTGCCCTTAAATGTTAATGATGTTCTTCGACAACTTGCCATAGTTGGCGAAAGCTAGTAGTAATGGGATAGGGAGATTCCAACCTGAACACTCCAATTCTTAAGGCTCGACCTCGAGTCTTTTATCATCAAACTGCCATCTCGTTAGCAGCTGAATTTGAACAAGGAGTCAGCTTTCATGCTATCTTGGTATGCAATAATGAAGAGTTATTTCTAAGGAATGAAATGCAATAGAATCAAAAGATAAAACACTATTTTCGTTCTCTTGCTTGACAGTGCTTAATGTTATTACAATTATGTAGGGGGCTTCTCCCATGCTCCTGACAAACTTACTTATGGAGTTGACATGAAGAAGATAAGATGGTGTGGGATTCTTCAGGTGGTGCTGGTTTTGATATTGATATGTATGCATAATTTAGGTTGTTAGAAATATACTTATACAGCAACTTGATTCTTTCTCTTCAGAGAATTGCTTTTGCTTACTTAGTAGTGGCACTGATGGAAATATTTACAAAAAAAAAGCAAACCAGGGAGCTACCACCTGGATGGCTCTCCATTTACAAGCTATATAGCTCGCAATGGTAGGTTTATATTCTTGTGACTACTGAGTATTTTCATTAGATTCCTTGACCAGATCTTCAATGATCGCTCTGTGCCAAATTTTGCAGGCTGATGGGAGCATGTATACTTGTTATTTACCTGGCTGTAATCTACGGGACTTACGTGCCTCACTGGCAGTTCACTGTCAATGATAGAGACAGTGCTGATTATGGGAAGGTTTTCACTGTAAGCACCTACTCTGTCGCTCCTGCAACATTTCCCTTGATCTGGATAACTTCCTGTATGCTTAAACCTGAATAGTATAGTATTTGATTTCATATCATCAATTTTCTATCAGTAACCACATTTTCCTTGTGGTTGACTTTTAATTAGGGATGGTACTATAACTATCCACAACGATTTTACATTAGGATTTATTTTCTACCTACATTTGAGCCCTGTCAATTCCAATTTCCAGGTAGAGTGTGCTGTCAGAGGAAAACTGAATCCTCCTTGTAATGCAGTTGGTTTCATCGACAGAGAAATTTTAGGAATCAATCACATGTATCAGCATCCAGCTTGGAAGAGATCTGAGGTGAGTAGCAATTTTGTTTGCGGCTGCTCATTATTTTTTAGATGTGAAACCATTTGTTTGTAACCTATAGAAGTGAGAGCTTATGATTTTTGCCAAAGCGCTGCAGGCCTGCACGGAGAATTCCCCATATGAGGGGCCTTTCCGAACCAGTGCTCCGTCGTGGTGCAAAGCTCCTTTTGAACCTGAAGGAATCCTAAGGTTTGTTGTACACAACCTAATTAATTAGTCACTGAATCTTATAATTTGATTCAAACCAGTAGCGAGCAGCCTTACCTTTCTCCTACTTGGGAAACCACAAGATAGAAAATCATTCAGCTCATTCATCATTTTTAGGATATGCCAAAATGCTTATCCACTACAAGAAATTGTAAGATGCAACACTGATAATTAAGCAGTTAACCATAAACTTTTATCTGCTCAAGGAAGGGAATGCTTGAGAGACATAGGCTCTTGCACAAAATGCACATAATGGCAATGTGAAATTCTCTAGTTCCAGGGAAATTTCATGTGTGGATCATCCATCCCTCTATAAAAGAAGTCCAGATTGAATGCACACTGCCTTTTATGCTGTACACGCATCTTGAGAAAATGTCTAACTGGATATGTGGATTTCAATCTCATTACTTGCAGCTCAATATCTGCAGTTCTTTCAACCATCATTGGAGTTCATTTTGGACATGTGCTTGTATATATGAGGGTTAGTTTTGTTGTTTTAAGCATGTAAATGCTTGGCTTAAATCTAGATCTTGCCTCACTGCTTTGACAAATCTTTGAACTCCAGGGTCATGCAGCTAGACTGAAGCATTGGATTGTGATGGGATTTGCCCTTCTTATTTCAGGGCTTGTTCTTCATTTCACACATGGTGAGAACTGAAATACGATATATGCATATTTTCATAGGAGAATGTTAACCCTTTTTTTTTTCCTTCGCAGCGATTCCCTTAAATAAGCAACTATACACTTTCAGCTATGTTTGTGTAACATCCGGAGCAGCAGCATTGGTGTTTTCATCCATCTACGCCCTGGTATGCTGTTGTCACAGCTGAACCATTTTCGGGTTATAAAATCGAGAACCCTAGTTTGAAACTGTCAATAGGTTACTTATGATATGAAACAATTTCATTTTCCTTCAAGGTTGATATTTGGGGTTGGAAGTGCGTCTTTCAGCCACTAGCATGGATTGGCATGAACGCAATGCTTGTTTATGTCATGGCTGCTGAAGGCATCTTTGCTGGTTTCATCAATGGGTGGTACTACAATGATCCTCACAATACACTGGTGAGTTTTCTTCGAACCTTGTCACGTTTTCACCTATCTTTCCAGTTTTCTTATCAAACGTTAGGACATAAAATTCATGGTTCTACCCTATTTTGCTGGCTTAATTCAATCCATCTGTTGCAGATATACTGGATTCAAAAGCATATTTTTATAGGAGTTTGGCATTCTCAAAGAGTTGGCATTCTACTTTATGTTATCTTTGCAGAGATCCTCTTCTGGGGCATGGTTGCAGGCATTTTCCATCGCCTAGGAATTTACTGGAAGCTTTAATTACTATTTATCTGCTGTATATTCTGTGATAGCCACATAAAGTTCTGTAGATTGTCCATGATTTACCAGCTTAATGTGGTCAACAACTGATCTTTGCGATACAGCAAGGGGAACTTTGTTCATTTCACATGTTTCTGCATGATTTATAGAACAGGAAAGGCCAAAGATTGGCCTGTTGTACCCAAAATGTTTGTAATATTAATGAAATGTCTGCTACCTAAATGGTCAAGCATTGTTGAAGCTTCAAACATGCCAAGGTCAAAAACCAGAGTTCCTATATTTACAAAATCCTACATAAGCTAACAACACCACTTGCTTGCTTAAATCTCACTCGAAAAGTTCTCGAATAGCAATTTATTTGATATATAAAGAACAATCCAAAGCAGCTAAACTATATAGTATGTTGATTGGTTTGAATAAAATATATATCTTAATATAGAAACAAATGAATTCTAAATAAATAAAAAATCATTTTTTACATTTGATATAAAAAAATTTCTAGAAATGAATAGCTATTTTTCTTTTTACATGGGAAAAATTGGAACTTGAAATCTCTTACAGAAAAGAGGAATGCTAATACCATAAATTATTGTATGTATTTAGTTCATCAATTTATTCATAAACTAGGTCAAAACAAATATGATTCATGGATGAACTTGTGCATTATCATATGATCCCTTTTTATTTTCTTTTAATTTATTCATCCATATGTCTTGGTCTATTCTTTAAATGGATTGGTAAATCAGCTGAACACAAACAACTATCCATACAATAATATAATAATTAATCAAATATTTATGTGTAATCATCTTACAATATCAAATTAAATATTTATTAATGCCTATTTTTATTAAATATATAATGGACATAATAACATAATTGCGGACTACAATACCTGTTAAAAATATAAGACATGTCAAATATAAAATACTTGTGTGGTCTACTTGACTTATTATTGATAATTTTTATTGGTGTTGTTGAATTTATTTTATTATAATTTTTTTTTATTTGTGCCATCTTATTTCAACTATTTCTTTAAAATATCAACATACTCAATTGGGACTTTTTAAAGTATTGGCATTCTTAATTGCAATATTTATCAAACTATGTTATTTTATAAAATAAAAAATTCTATGTTATTCCCAAACTATGTTAGAAAACAAATTTACCCACTAGGACCTAACATGGGTTAAGTTTTAGATTAAGAGCTTGTTTTTTTTTATATTTTAAAAGTATTTTTAAAAAAAAATTAATTTTTTTTTAAAATTTATTTTAAAAGAATGTTATTTTAAATAATATTATTTTGTATTTACCTATTCAATTTGCACAAGTCATGGGCTAACCGGTTATTATAACTTTGCTCATGCCTGAACCCTAAAAAAAAAATCATCTTTCTACTCGAACAGCTTGTGTCCAATACAGAATAAAGCCCAGCAAGAAAACAGTAACCTCAAGCCCATCATTTCCTGTCTTCGGCAACAAGCAGAGAAAATAAATATAAACAAAAACAAAAATATTTTATTACTCTCTCTCTCTCTATCTACACTCAATCTTTTCTTCTCAGTTCTCTCTAAATTTCTTTGCTTTAAGCTCGAATCTTGATAACCATGGCAACCCCGATGGTGGAGGATTCAAGCTTCGAAGATGACCAGCTTGCCTCCATGACTACTGAAGATATCACAAGAAAGTCTCGTCTTCTTGATAACGAGATTCGCATTCTCAAGGTGATTTTTCTGTCTCTCTATCTGTCTGTGGCGATAACAACAACAATTATAATGTTTGACTTGAGTGTTTTCTTGCTGCGTGTCTAGGGTTGTTTTGTGTATTTAGGGTTTTGGTTTTGGTTTTGCTAGTGAAGGAAAGGATTGGTTTGTTTATGTTACTGGTTTGTAATTGTGATTGTACTAATAATAAGTCAAAATCTGGAATTTTTTGTGTGATGAATTGCAGGAAATTAATGGGTTTTTTTGGTAGTTTCTGATTTTTTTAACTGAGTCTTTTTGTTTATAATTCTGATTTAAAACTGTGTATTGGGATTGATTGGCTTATTGCTTATGGAAGTAATAGTGTTTTTAGTGGTTGTGTTTGTGAGTATAAAGTTTGGGAAAGTGGTTGCTTTTTTGTTTGAAGTGGGTGTTTTAGAATGCAAAGATTTGTTTGAGTAGTAAACTTAAGTATTTTTTTTTGGGTGGTGTTTTGATTGGTGTGTGTTTGTGGGGAATGTAGGAAGAGGTGCAGAGAACGAATCTGGAGCTGGATTCATATAAGGAGAAGATAAAGGAGAATCAAGAGAAGATTAAACTCAACAAGCAGCTGCCATACCTGGTTGGCAACATTGTCGAGGTAGATCTTGTTGACATTCATTTTTAATGCCTAGATGTTCGACAATGATGGAGTGTTTGAAGACTGTAACTTAAGTTGAATTACACTCCTGTGGACTAAACACGAGTAGCTGTTCCGGTGTCTTCCCTTTGCAATGCAAAATTTCTATTTTAAAACAGCCCTTTTTCCTGAAAATCAAATGGTTGGGATTTTGCTATGAATATTGTTCAGACATTGGTTGTATTGTTCTGTTTTACTGTCGCTAGAAAAATGTGATGAGAAAGCTCATGACTTGCTCTTCGAGTTTATCACATGGTTATCTCATTCCCAACTATAGGCAAAGAAAATATAAATCTTTTTCTCCAACTTTCCAACTTTCAGGGGTTCAATTGAATGTTAATAAAGTCGGTTGTTTTTAATAGAAGTTCTAGCAATGTTGGCACTAACTCTATATTTTGGCGTCCATGCATTTATAGATTTTGGAAATGAACCCAGAAGACGAGGCTGAAGAAGATGGGGCAAACATTGACCTTGACTCTCAAAGGAAGGGTAAATGTGTTGTGCTGAAAACATCAACTCGTCAGGTGAGCCATCTTATGCAGTGCTCTTGTATCTGACTAGTAGACTAGAAATAAGGTAGTGATGATGGAAAAGTGATGTGCAAAATTAAAATTCAATGTAGCTTGCTCTTCTATTTTCTTTACAAGCAGTTGAATTCATACTTTTAGAGCAGCTCATGTATATTAGCCCTGATGTTCTTGCTTTCAATTCAAAAACCTGTTTAATTTTATCATCTTTTGAGTTGACAGAAGTTTAGACATTGAAGAAATTGTATAATGATACAACAGCTTGGCCACATTTATCAAGATTTATAAATTTAAATTCTTCCTCAAATGCAGACTATTTTTCTTCCTGTTGTTGGGCTTGTTGATCCTGACAAGTTAAAACCTGGGGACCTGGTTGGAGTCAACAAAGATAGCTACCTGATTTTGGATACTCTACCGTCAGAATATGATTCACGAGTTAAGGCCATGGAGGTTGATGAAAAACCCACAGAAGACTACAATGATATTGGAGGCTTGGAGAAGCAGGTGGATTTTGACTCAAAAGCATGATCTATAGGAGCAGCTCTTTTATTGTTTCTGTTAGATGATAATACCTGATTTTGTTCCTTCTGCAACAGATCCAAGAATTAGTTGAGGCTATTGTATTGCCCATGACTCACCAAGAGCGATTTCAGAAGTTGGGTATTCGTCCTCCCAAAGGTATCCTCTTGTATGGACCTCCTGGAACTGGGAAAACATTGATGGCCCGTGCTTGTGCTGCACAAACAAATGCCACTTTCTTAAAGTTGGCAGGCCCACAACTTGTTCAGGTATAGCAATTTTTTTAGTACATTATATTCCCTCTTTAGAATTCTGCTTTTCCTTTTGTTTCCAAAACTGAGAGTTGGGTGCTCCTCTTTTTGCACTGTAACTTGAAAGATGTTTTGTGATGCACTTATGGGAACATCATGACTAGTTAGATTTGAGAAGAAAGCGTAATTACAAAATGCAATGTTTCTAATCTTGTTTTAAGTTCATAACAAAGTAGTCTTGTATAGGAGTAATTTAACTTTAATCATTTTTAGATGTTCATTGGAGATGGAGCCAAACTTGTCCGTGATGCCTTCCAGCTTGCAAAAGAGAAATCTCCCTGCATCATTTTTATAGATGAAATCGATGCTATTGGCACAAAGCGGTTTGACAGGTATACTACATTTCTACTTCTTCAGCAATCAACTTGCTTTCACTTTTGATAGTTAGCTTTTCAAAGTTGGAGTTCTGTTCTTGCTGCTTAATTTTATTGTAGCTGATTTTAAAAATATCCTGTCCCTGTGTGCAGTGAGGTTAGTGGAGATAGGGAAGTGCAGAGGACCATGTTAGAATTGCTCAATCAGCTTGATGGCTTTAGCAGTGATGACAGGATTAAGGTTCGTTGATGCTTCTGTGACGCAAGATGTTTCTTCAATAAATGAATTGTTTTCTGTTTGTTCTTGGGGTGGATGGCTTCTGTAAACTATTAAGTGCAGTGTCATTTCCCACCCCTAAAAATATCTGTTGTGTTTGTGATTAATGGCAGTCACAATTTTTGTTATAATTTCAGGTGATTGCTGCAACAAATCGTGCTGATATCCTGGACCCAGCCCTCATGCGATCAGGTCGACTGGATCGCAAAATTGAATTTCCACATCCAAGTGAAGAAGCTAGAGCTCGAATTTTGCAGGTTTGTCACATCACAATTGCTTGATGGCCCTTTTCACTCTTGTGTGAAAACAATAGTTTTAATTGCATTGGTTTTTCCCGCTGATGTTGTAGATCCATTCAAGGAAGATGAACGTCCATCCTGACGTGAACTTTGAAGAGCTTGCTCGCTCCACAGATGATTTTAATGGGGCACAGCTGAAAGCAGTTTGTGTCGAAGCTGGGATGCTAGCTCTTCGCCGTGATGCAACGGAGGTACTCTCCCACACAAGTCCTGTTTCGTTGTCTTTTCCAATAACATTTTTTTTCCTTACAAGCGAGAACCTGACCTGTCAACAATTATTTCGAAAGTAGTTCACGGAGCAAGCTCTAACTAAATTCTTGTATTGGGATGGATTTGAAAACAGGTGAATCATGAGGATTTTAATGAAGGTATCATCCAGGTGCAAGCGAAGAAAAAAGCCAGTCTTAATTATTATGCATAAACTAGCAACAAAGCCACGTCTTGTCTGTGGCTTTAAAGTGTTTATGTTTACTATATTTTCAATGACAATTGCAACTTTTTTAAAAAAAAAATTCAAATGATGAATTTATTTATGTTTAGGTTTTTGGGCACGATTGTGGTTGTAGTTGTTGGGGTAGTGGTTGTGGTTTAAAGTATTTTTTATTTAAAAATATATTAAAATATTTTTTTTATTTTTTAAAAATTATTTTTAAAATTAGTATATCAAAATAATTTGAAAACATAAAAATAATAATTAAAATAATACAGTTTGCACCCTATATACCTTGATATAATTTTAAACTTAATTAGAGTTGGATTAATATAAGTTAATTATTATTTTGTTTTATCAAAAAATAATATTGTTTTGCTTTTTTATATAAAAAATCTTCCAGTGATGGTTTAGTAGTTTGGTTACGTTAATGTTTTATTTCAGTTTCTTGGTGTGTCGGGTTTGGATCATAAGTTTTGCTAATTAATCAACTATTCATATCAGTATCGGGATTTTATATGACTGAAACCAACTATTCATATCAGTATCGGGATTTTATATGACTGAAACCATCTTATTTCAATGTACCGCTAATTAATATTAAAATAAATAATATGATAAATAATTTAATCAGGTAACGTCATAGGGTTGGTTCAGAAAGAAACAATGACTTAATTTGGAATGTTCTTCCTATGCAAACAGTAATTCAGATTATTCCATTTTAATTTATTTTTCAAGAATAAAATTCAAAATAATAACAATCACCGAAATTATTGTATTCAATGTTAATTATAAAATATAGTTATAAAAACTGCTACTCCAAACCTAGTTGTAAATTTCAGATTCGTATAGAAAAAAAATTTTTGGTTAACCGAATTAAAATTATATATTGATTTGTTAATTAAATAAAAACTTGATTCTTGACATCTAAATTTAAAAAAAAAATTAGGAAAAATAACATTTGAATGCTTTAAAAAAATAAATATAAAGTCTGACTTGAATTCTTCTCACCTGTTACTTGTTCTATATTAGTTAAAAATAAAAAATCTAACTGTTCATGAAAAGGATATCCTAAAATATTATATTATATTTTATGCGGGAAAAATATAATATTGTGTATTTATTATGGACACAAATTTATTGTACCGTGAACCACTCTACAGACGACGTAGAATCTTTTTATTGTAGACGATACTATAGCATTATAGAAGCGTTGTTTTTGCTGGTAGTTAATCAAAAAAATATTGTTGAGGGTGTTAATTTTTTTTTTTATGCTAAAAGTTGTTGGATCTGGCTGGACAGCTAGATTCAAATCGCTTTTAATAGATGTTGGGTCTAGCTTAACATTCAAACTCAATGCTATTGCTTTCAGTTAAATTCAGATAAGTCTAATTTTAATTTTTTTATCTTTTTAGATTTTTTTATCTTTTTTTTTATTTAATTTTTTTATATGATTAAAAAAATAAATTGATAAGATTTTTTTATATTATATAAAAATTGAATGATGATAATTTTTTTAATTTAAAGTTGGGTTAGTTGAATTTATTTCCTCTTGTATTAATGCGACTTTTTATATTGCTAATGGGAATTTTTATATTGCTAGCAGAACTCAACGACATTGAGCCCTACTATCGACAAGATTCAATAAAGTTGAAGCGCGGTTAAATCCAAGTACACTTAATATATTATTTATATTAAAAATATATATTATTAGTCTAATACGGAGCGCTGCCAATATGCTATTGGATAAATTACAAAACCTATCAAGAAGATACCAAGCTGCAGACTCGGCAGAAATGAGAGAGTTGCTAGGAAAGTCATTGGGGTCATAATTACTTGAATATTATTGCTTGGCTTGACTTCACAGACTAACCTAGTCTCTCTGCCTCTCTGCAGTTGCTCTAAGCAAATTCTTTCACTCATTTTATCTGCTACATCCATCTCCATAGTTTTTCAAATATCGCAGTAGTGATCATCCTTGTGGTTTAGCTGCTAAACAAAGGCAGAACATTGGCTATGGAGATCCTTGGTTCCCTGACATCCACGGTTGTGGAACTGTTAATTGTTCCCATTAGGCGCTCCGTTTCTCGTGTATTCAACTGCAGCAGAAATGTTCAGAGCCTCCGAACTCACTTAGATGAGCTGTCAGGTACAGAAAAAAGGGTGCTGCATTCTGTAGAAGAGGCTAGAAATAGAATTGAAGACATTGAAGATGATGTTGGAAAGTGGCTTGCTAGTGTGAATGTTATCACTGACAAGGCTAGCAGAGTTTTTGAAGATGAAGACAAGGCGAAGAAGAGGTGCTTCATGGGGTTGTTCCCTAATGTGACGAGGCGCTACAAGTTTAGTACAAAGATAGAGAGTATTGCAGAGGAGGTTGTTAAGATCAATCATCGAGGCAGATTTGATAGGGTGTCCTACCTTCCTGCTCGACGCGGGATAGGGGACAGATCTCTAAAAGATTACGAGGCTTTCGAATCAAGAAGACCTGTTTTGGATGAAATTTTGGAGGCCTTAAAAGATGATGATGTTGACCTAGTTGGAGTGTATGGGATGGCTGGTGTAGGCAAGACCACACTTGTGAAAAAGGTTGCTGAACAAGTCAAGGCGGGCAGGATTTTTGATGTGGTGGTTCAGGCTGTTGTATCTCAAACTCCTAACCTGAGAAAAATTCAGGGGGAAATAGCAGATGGGCTAGGTCTCAAATTGGATGCAGAGACTGACAGTGGAAGAGCAGATTTCTTGTACGAGCGGCTTAAAAGAGAGACAAAGGTACTTGTGATTTTGGATGACATTTGGGAGAGGCTTGAACTAGATGATGTGGGGATTCCTTCTGGTAGTGATTATCGGGGATGCAAAATATTGATGACATCGAGAGATCGAAATGTATTATCCCGTGGAATGGTTACAGAAAAAGTTTTCTGGCTTCAAGTTTTACCCGAGAATGAAGCATGGAATCTGTTTAAGAAGACGGCGGGTGATGTTGTCAAATATCCCGATCTGCAGCTTGTTGCTGTAGAAGTAGCCAAAAGATGTGCTGGTTTGCCCATTTTAATAGTTACTGTTGCGAGGGCATTAAAAGATGGGGATCTGTCAGAGTGGAAGGATGCTTTGGGAAGGCTGAAAAGGTTTGACAAGGATGAAATGGATAGCCAAGTTTACTCAGATCTAGCTCTAGAGCTGAGCTACGATTCTTTGAAAGGAGAAGAAATCAGGTCAGTATTCTTACTTTGTCAACGGTGTCCGGTTGTTCAGAGATAATTGTTCATGTACAATAAATCATTTTTAAGAATGGAAAACTAAGAATAGAAGTATATCAAAATTTTCCCTAAACTTGTTCCTGATTTTTAGTTTTCCTGATTTGTAATATTTCCTAAACCAAGAATTAGTCTTTGTCAACACTCCCTCTCTAGTTGGTGTAAAAATATTTTGTATGCTTTACTTATAGAAAGCAATGAAACACTTTACTTGATACTGTTTTAGTAAGTATGTCTACTAATTGATCCTCCGATTTGACAAAAGAAAAAATCACAGTCTTCTCATCGAGTTTCTGCTTGATAAAATGTCTATCTACTTTTACATGTTTAGTTCGATCATGTTGAACTAGATTATTGGTTATAACAATTGCGACTTTGTTGTCACAGTACATCTTAATCTCAATCTCCATAGGATATCCTAGCTCTTTAAGTAGCCCCTTTATCCATAGTATTTCACATAATCCATTGGTCATCCCTTAGAATTCTGTTTCAGTACTAGATAGAGCAACAACATTTTGCTTCTTACTTTTTCAAGTCACCAAGTTTCCTCCAACAAAGGTAAAGTATCCTGAAGTAGACTTTATGTCTGTCAGATTTCCTGCCTAATTTGCATTAGTATAACCAATGATGTTAAGGTGATCATTCTTTGAGAAAAGAATTCCTCTTCCTGGAGAGGATTTTAAGTATCTAAGTACTCGCATTGCTGCCTCCATATGTACTTTACTTGGGGTTGTGCATGAATTGGTTGGCTAAACTAACTGCATATGCGATATCAGGAGGTGTATGTGAAAGGTAGATGAGTCTTCCTATCAATTTTTGATATCGTTCTCTATTTGTGGGAACCTGATCTGGATATTCCGCTAAATAATGATTTTGTATGATTGGTGTATCCACAGGTTTGCAATCCAACATACTTGTCTCGGCTAATAAGTCCAATACATATTTTCATCGTGAAAGGAATATGCCCAGTTTTGATCTGTATACTTCGATGCCCAAGAAATACTTCACAACCCATCAAGATCCTTCATTTCAAATTCACTTGCTAGATACCTTTGTAATTCTGAAATTCCTTCTTCATCATTTTTTATGACTATCATATCATCAACATAAATAATCAAGGCTGCTGTTTTTCCCCCATTTCTTTTAAGAAATAGTGTATGGTCCGAGTTGTTTTGGCTAAATCCATGTTTTCGCATTGCTAAACTGAATCTTCCAAATCATGCTCTAGGAGACTGTTTCAGTCCATAAAGTGATTTTGTAAGCCTACACACCATATTTTCTTTTCTTCTAGTAAAACCAGGAGGAGCATCCATATACACTTCCTCCTCTAGCTCTCCATGAAGAAATGCATTCTTTACATCAAATTGATGTAAAGGCCAGTCTAAGTTAGCTGCAAGTGATAGGAGTATCCGAATTATATTAAGTTTGGCTGCTGGTGAGAACGTTTCCTGATAGTCTATGCCATATGTCTATGTATATCCTTTAGCTACCAGTCTCGCTTTATATCTTTTTATTGTCTCATCTGCTTTATATTTCACAGTAAACACCCATTTGCATCCAAATGTTTTCTTTCCATTTGGCAATGTAGTTAGTGTTAACATGTAATTAGCCGAATAAGAGGGTAGTTTTCCATATATAAAAGACATACTCTATAGGAGTCCTAAAAGGATATACATTGTTGTATTCCTTTCAGAATAGGAAAGATGTAACCGACATATATATTTGCCTATATAAGGCATCCCTCCACAGGAGAAGAATAAGATGCAGAGGATACATCCAACCCTAAGCCTTAAAAGAAAACATGGTATCATAGCAAGGTTGAAAGCTAAAATCTTCCTTTAACTTTTCAGCCGCCACATTAATCTTCACCTGGGAATTGGTCTTGAAACAAGGGACCAACCATGGATGACACAAATACTTCTATTATCCCCATAAACCAGACATCAATCTCTGCTGAAACACCTAACCTAAACACCTTACCCTTTGGATTTAAATTGAATGAGACAAACTTCAAAAACTGGTCACGTATGCTTGAACTGCACGCTGCTGGATTGAACAAACTTGGCTACTTAACTGGGCAGAATGCTAGAGTGGAAGAAGGAAATTCTGGTTACTCAAAGTGGTGTACTGAAGATGCAGTGGTACGATGATGGTTGTTGAAAACCATGGAGCCTCATCTTATTGGTTTATTTATAGACCTGTCATCAGCCAAGGAAATCTGGGATAATGTCACTCAAACCTTCTATGATGGGGCTGACGAGTCGCAATTCTATGAGCTATGCTGCAAAGCCACAAGGACGAAACAGAATGGGCGTCCAGTTAACTTGTATTACGCAGAGCTGAATAGTGTATGGCAGGAAATTGATAAGCGACGACCAATTAAGATGATATGTGCTGCAGATCTTAGAACCAGACAAGAAGAAATTCAAAAGGACCGGATCTATAACTTTCTCGCAAGTTTGGATGAAGTTTTTGATTCAATACGCAGTGATCTCCTTCGTAAAAAATCTGTTCCAAGTATTGAAGAGTGCTTCAATACAATTCGACGGGAGGCTCAGCGACAAGTCACCATACTAGGAGCAAAGAAAACTAGTGAAGGATCATCAATTGCAATGATTTCGAAATCCACCACCCCTTCTAACTTACGCACTTTTCGAGCTATTGAGGAAGCAGAAAAAGATAAGTTGCACTGCAGCTATTGTAATGGAAGTCGCCATACCAGAGACACTTGTTTTGAGATTCATGGCTACCCTGACTGGTTTCTAGAAAAACGGAAGCAAAGTAAAGCAAAAAGCAATAAACGTCCAGTCCAAGCAAAATTAACCACTGCAACAGAAATTCCTTCAAGTTTTGCTGCCATGGAAATAAGCCAAAAAGACCATACTAAACCGGGTGAATTACTCTCCCTAGCAAAAACTTACCAGGCTTCAGTGACAGGTAAAACTGGTGTGGTTTTGTCAACATCCACGGTTCATGAAACAGGTTGGATCATTGACTCGGGTGCCACAGATCATATGACTTATAACAAATCATTATTTCAATACATGACTCCCCCGTCTAAGGAAAAAGTCATGACAGCCAATGGGGAGTCTACCCCAGTCATTGGAGCAGGATCAATTGTTCTCACTCCTAATCTTTCACTATATAATTGTTTACTTGTCCCTGCACTTTCAAATCATTTATTGTCTGTTAGTCAAATTACAGAAGAATTGGATTGTGTGGTATTAATGTTTCCCACGTTTTGCTTACTTCAGGATATCCAGACTCAATCGATCATTGGACGTGGTACTAAGAGGAAGGGGTTATACTATGTAGATGACGTTGCTTCAGGTCATGTCTATCAAGTTCAGAGTCACAATGGTAATAATCACAAGAAAATTTGGTTATGGCATCGTCGGCTGGGTCATGCATCTTTTGGCTACTTAAAAAAATTATTTCCTTCCCTCTTTGATGACATTCCGGATCCAAGTTCTTCTCTTAAGTGTAATGTTTGCATCTTGGCCAAGAGTCATCGAACTTCATATCCTGTAAACTTAAATAAAAGAACAAAGCCTTTTGAATTGATCCACTCTGATGTTTGGGGACCTGCTCCAATTACTTCCCAATCTAGAATTCAATGGTTTATTACATTTATCGATGATTGCACCAGAATGACTTGGTTATATACTATGCGACACAAGAGTGATGTGCATAATATATTCCCAATTTTTTATCGCATGGTGTGCACTCAGTTCTCCCTGTCGGTGAAGATTATTCGATCAGACAATGGTGGAGAATATCTTAACTCTGAACTCTCGAGTTTCTTTCAAAACAATGGTATTATCCATGAGACTACTTGCCCGCGCACTCCACAGCAAAATGGTGTGGCAGAACGTAAAAACAGGCATATTCTTGAAACTACCAGAGCTCTTCTCATTGGTGCCCATGTCCCTCAACATTATTGGATTGATGCAGTAACCTATGATGTGTATCTCATCAACCGGATGCCATCCCAAGTCCTCTCCTTCAGCATTCCCTTGCAGACTCTCACTCAACACATTCAGATTTCATCCCTCATATACTTAGAACCCCGTGTGTTTGGATGTGTGGCTTATGTCCACCTGCAGAAAACTCAGCGCACAAAACTGGAACCATGCGCAGTACGGTGTGTTTTCTTGGTTTCAATCCTCACCAAAAAGGATACCGGTGCTACCATCCTTCTTCTCGCCACATGCATGTCAGTATGGATGTTACCTTCTCTGAAACAGAATATTTTTTCTACATGAATCCATCCAGCTCTAGTCTTCAGGGGGAGCTGCAATATGATGCCTACACCTGGATTGATCATCAGTCTGATTCAGGGGAAGGAAACACAGATTCAGGGGAAGGAAATACAGAGCAGCAGCAGTCAGCTTCAGGGGAAGAAATGGAAACCAGTACACGCACAATTAGTAATGCTGGGGAAGGAAATATAGAGCCTAACTCCAAAACATGTGTAACAGGCAGTGCAGGGAAAGAAGATATAGAGTACGATGCACACAACAACAGTGATGCAGAAGAAGAATACATGTATGATGAAATAACCCCTTCCTTTCCACAAATCCATATTCAAGATCAACCGGATATCCATGAGGTAAGTGACACCGAAAGCCCTTCCTCTTTTCCTTTATTATCTGCTCCATACTACTCTCTCCCTCCTAGACAGAACCGTGGGAAGGCCCCTGACAGGTACTCACCGAATGGCAAAGCAAAATATGCAATCACACAGTATGTCTCTACACACAAACTACCACCACTGCATCAAGCCTTCATAAGTGAGATGGTGAATATAAGAATACCTACAAAGGTTGAGGATGCCTTGCAACACCCGAAATGGGCAGAAGCAATGGAGGCTGAAATGAGTGCATTATAAAGAAATGACACATGGAGTATTGTATCACTCCCTCCAGGAAAAAAACCAGTGGGCTGCAAGTGGATATTCAACCTCAAACATAGAGCAGACGACACAATTGATCGGTTCAAGGCAAGGCTAGTAGCAAAAGGGTACACATAGTCATTCGGTATTGACTATCAAGAGACTTTTGCTCCAGTTGCAAAAATAAACACCATCAGAGTCTTGTTGTCTTTAGCAGCAAATTTCAGTTGGCCTTTGAAGCAATTTGATGTGAAGAACGCATTTCTCCATGAGGATCTAGAAGAAGAAGTCTATACGCAGCTTCCACCTGGGTTTAACAGTTCACAATCAAGTGGAAAAGTGTGTAGATTACGGAAAGCATTGTATGGCTTGAAGCAATTGCCAAGAGCATGGTTTGGGTGATTCACAGAAGCTATGAAACGAATTGGTTATCACCAAGGTAACTCTAATCACACTCTATTCATCAAACGGAAGAATGGTAAAGTTACACTGCTCATTATTTATGTAGACGATATGATCGTAACTGGTGATGACACAGATGAAATAAAAAAGCTACAAAAATGTTTGTCTACCGAATTCGAAATGAAAGATTTAGGAGGACTTAAATATTTTTTAGGAATTGAAGTTGCAAGAACTAAAGATGGTATATACTTGTCACAACGAAAGTATATACTGGACCTATTATCTGAAACGGGTATGCTAGAATGCAAACCAGTAGAGTCTCCTATTGTTCAAAATCATTGATTGACCATTCACCCAGATCAGGTACCAACAAACAAAGAAAGATACCAGTGATTGGTAGGGCGGTTAATTTATTTATCTCACACTCGCCCAGACATTGCCTATGCAGTTAGTGTGGTAAGTCAGTTTATGCATGCTCCAAGTGAAGATCATATGACAGCTGTAATGAGAATTCTAAGTTATCTAAAAGGGGCTCCAGGAAAAGGACTGACATTTAAAAAACATGGAAATATGGAAGTGAAAGGATTTACTGATGCAGATTGGGCAGGGAATCTCATTGACCGGAGTCCACCTCTGGCTATTTTACATTTGTTGCAGGAAATCTTGTCACATGGCGAAGTAAAAAACAAAATGTGACAGCAAGGTCCTCAGCAGAAGCAGAATATAAAGGGATGGTACATGGAATATGCGAACTGTTATGGCTTAAGACCTTACTCACAGAAATAGGTTTTGAACCCAAGGACCCTATGTTACTATACTGTGACAATCAGGCAGCACGAGAGATAGTTAATAATCCAGTAAAGCATGATCGAACTAAACACATTGAGGTAGATCGACACTTCATCAAGGAAAAGTTACTTCTAAAGTTAGTGGACATCCCTTTCGTCAGATCAAGTGAGCAACTAGCAGATATTCTAACCCATGTAGTCCCTGCAGAAGCTCTTCATAAGTCTCTAGACAAGTTAGGCTTAGAAGATTTCTTCGCACCAACTTGAGAGGAAGTGTTAACATGTAATTAGCCGAATAAGAGGGTAGTTTTCCATATATAAAAGACATACTCTATAGGAGTCCTAAAAGGATATACATTGTTGTATTCCTTTCAGAATAGGAAAGATGTAACCGACATATATATTTGCCTATATAAGGCATCCCTCCACAGGAGAAGAATAAGATGCAGAGGATACATCCAACCCTAAGCCTTAAAAGAAAACAGTTAGTTCCCAAGTATTATTATTTTAAAGAGCTTTCATTTCATCATAGACAGTTATCTTCCAGTATTCATCTAGCATAGCTTCTTCAATGTTTCGTGGGACCTGTTCTGAAGATATTTTTTCCATGAAGACCTTTGCTGCATCTGACATGTTATGGGCTGAGATAAAATTTGCAATTGAGTATTTGGACTTTCTTCCTTCTGTTTCCGGTGAGTACCGGTTTTGGGGTACTCCTTGATTATGCCTATGAGGTAAACTATATGTCATAGAATCAGGTAATGTAGGAGAGTCAGGAGATCTTACCTCAATTATAGTGTCGGGATTGTCCTCACGATTCTGATTTTAGTTGTGTTGTATATTGGAGAGGGGGTTATTTGATGTGGCTTGAGTATGTAAGTCGGCGTGGTTGATCTACTAAAAAATTTACGATTTTGTTTGAGTATGGTCTGGATGAACTCAATCCCATATTTGTTGTTCATGTCTATTCTCCCCCTGAAAAACAGACGGTGATGGTTCATTTCTCCCCCTGAAGAACAGACGGGGATGGTTCGTTGAAGAAATATTCGGTCTAAAAAAAGGTTACATCCATAGTAACATAGAGTTTTCGTGTAAGGGGATCATAATACTGGTATCCTTTTGTATGAGAACCATAGCCAAGAAGGACACAACGAATAGCACATGGATCCAACTTGGATCGTTGGTGCTTCAGAACATGTACAAATAAAACACAACCAAATATCTTTGGAGGTATATGGAGTGTTGAAGGTAGTTTAACATACCGTTCCAAAGTCTGGAGTGGTGTGTGAAAATTAAGTACTCGGGATGGCGTACGGTTGAGAAGATAAATAGATGTACCCGTAACATCAGGCCAATATTGTTGAGGCATATGGGTATCTCTCATAATGGCCCGTACTGTCTCTAGTATGTGTCTATTTTTTCATTTGGCAATTCCATTTTGCTGAGGAGTATGTGGACAAGTAGTCTCGTATATGATGCCCTTACTATCACAAAATTATCTAAACTCTTGGCTAATATATTCGCCTCCATTATCAGATCGAAGAGTTTTAATGCCCATAGAGAACTAAGTTTGTATAAGGGCGATAAATTTTTGAAAAACTAGTAAGATATCTATTTTATGTTTCAACATATAAACCCAAGAGACCTTTGTATAGTCATCAATAAAGGTGACAAACCATCTAAAGCCAGCAATAGTCATAACAGGTGCAGGGCCCATAAGTTAGAGTGAATAATCTCAAATGGTGTATTGCATTTTTTATAACTGATGGGGTAATCTGTTTGATGACTTTTGTCTAGGATACAATCCTTGCATTTGAAACTAGAGAGCAATACTTTTTCAAATGAAATAGGGAATAAATGTTGTAGATAGTTGAATGATGGGTGTCCTAGCTGGTAATGCCATAACCAAATGTCTTGTCTTTTCCGCTGTGATGATTGGGCAGAATGAACTTTTCCAAGGTCCAAATCATCCACATAATATAACCCTCTCCTCTTAGTACCACGACCAAAAATATTCTTCGTGAGAACATCCTGAAACAAACAAAATGAGGAGTACATCAATACGCAATAGTTTAAATCTTTTGTTACTTGCCCTAATGATAGTAATTTAATAGAGAGTGAAGGAACAAAAAGAGTATTAGGGAGAGTGAGTGTGGTTGATAATTCCATTGTTCCTCCCCCTGTTACCGGATATATATCACTATTAGCATTTGATATAGTCTTCCGTCGAGGAACTGAATTTGTTTTAAAGTCATTATGATAATAGATAATGTGATCTGTCACCCTTGGTTAGGTTAATGTTTTATTTCAGTTTCTTGGTGTGCCGGTTTGGATTATAAGTTTCGCTAATTAATCTACTATTCATATCAGTATCGGGATTTTATATGATTGAAACCATCTTATTTCAATGTACCGCTAATTAATATTAAAATAAATAATGTGATAAATAATTTAATCAGGTTATGTCATAGGGTTCAGAAAGAAACAGCGACTTAATTTGGAATGTTCTTCCTATGCAAACAGTAATTCAAATTATTCCATTTTAATTTTTTTTTTCAAGAATAAAATTCAAAATAATAACAATCACCGAAATTATTGTATTCAATGTTAATTATAAAATATAGTTATAAAAATTGCTACTCCAAACCTAGTTGTAAATTTCGGATTCGGATAGAAAAAAAAAATTTGGCTAACCAGATTAAAATTATATACTGATTTGTTAATTAAATAAAAACTTGATTCTTGACATCTAAATTTTAAAAAAAAAAATAGGAGAAACAACATTTGAATGCTTTAAAAAAAAAATTAAGGTCTGACTTGAATTCTTCTCACCTGTTACCCGTTGGATACTTGCAATTACGCTCTATATTAGTTAAAAATGAAAAACAAATAAAAAATCTAATTGTTCATTAAAAGGATATCCTAAAATATTATATTATTTTTTATGCAGGAAAAATATAATATTGTGTATTTATTATAGACATAAATTCATTGCACTATAAACCACTCTGTAGACATAGAGTCTTTTATTGTAGATGATATTATAATGTTGTAGAAACGTTATCTTAGCTATTTGTTAATCAAAAAGTGTTGCTGATGGTGTTATTTTTTCTGTTTTCTGTGCTAAAAATTATTGGACCTGGCTAAACAGCCAAATTTAAATTGCTTTTAATAGGTGTTTTCAGATTCGTATAGAAAAAAAAAATTTGGTTAACCGAATTAAAATTATATATTGATTTGTTAATTAAATAAAAACTTGATTCTTGACATCTAAATTTAAAAAAAAAATTAGGAAAAATAACATTTGAATGCTTTAAAAAAATAAATATAAAGTCTGACTTGAATTCTTCTCACCTGTTACCTGTTCTATATTAGTTAAAAATAAAAAATCTAATTGTTCATGAAAAGGATATCCTAAAATATTATATTATATTTTATGCGGGAAAAATATAATATTGTGTATTTATTATGGACACAAATTTATTGTACCGTGAACCACTCTACAGACGACGTAGAATCTTTTTATTGTAGACGATACTATAGCATTATAGAAGCGTTGTTTTTGCTGGTAGTTAATCAAAAAAATATTGTTGAGGGTGTCAATTTTTTTTTTTATGTTAAAAGTTGTTGGATCTGGCTGGACAGCTAGATTCAAATCGCTTTTAATAGATGTTGGGTCTAGCTTGACATTCAAACTCAATGCTATTGCTTTCAGTTAAATTCAGATAAGTCTAATTTTAATTTTTTTATCTTTTTAGATTTTTTTATCTTTTTTTTATTTAATTTTTTTATATGATTAAAAAAATAAATTGATAAGATTTTTTTATATTATATAAAAATTGAATGATGATAATTTTTTTAATTTAAAGTTGGGTTAGTTGAATTTATTTCCTCTTGTATTAATGCGACTTTTTATATTGCTAATGGGAATTTTTATATTGCTAGCAGAACTCAACGACATTGAGCCCTACTATCGACAAGATTCAATAAAGTTGAAGCGCGGTTAAATCCAAGTACACTTAATATATTATTTATATTAAAAATATATATTATTAGTCTAATACGGAGCGCTGCCAATATGCTATTGGATAAATTACAAAACCTATCAAGAAGATACCAAGCTGCAGACTCGGCAGAAATGAGAGAGTTGCTAGGAAAGTCATTGGGGTCATAATTACTTGAATATTATTGCTTGGCTTGACTTCACAGACTAACCTAGTCTCTCTGCCTCTCTGCAGTTGCTCTAAGCAAATTCTTTCACTCATTTTATCTGCTACATCCATCTCCATAGTTTTTCAAATATCGCAGTAGTGATCATCCTTGTGGTTTAGCTGCTAAACAAAGGCAGAACATTGGCTATGGAGATCCTTGGTTCCCTGACATCCACGGTTGTGGAACTGTTAATTGTTCCCATTAGGCGCTCCGTTTCTCGTGTATTCAACTGCAGCAGAAATGTTCAGAGCCTCCGAACTCACTTAGATGAGCTGTCAGGTACAGAAAAAAGGGTGCTGCATTCTGTAGAAGAGGCTAGAAATAGAATTGAAGACATTGAAGATGATGTTGGAAAGTGGCTTGCTAGTGTGAATGTTATCACTGACAAGGCTAGCAGAGTTTTTGAAGATGAAGACAAGGCGAAGAAGAGGTGCTTCATGGGGTTGTTCCCTAATGTGACGAGGCGCTACAAGTTTAGTACAAAGATAGAGAGTATTGCAGAGGAGGTTGTTAAGATCAATCATCGAGGCAGATTTGATAGGGTGTCCTACCTTCCTGCTCGACGCGGGATAGGGGACAGATCTCTAAAAGATTACGAGGCTTTCGAATCAAGAAGACCTGTTTTGGATGAAATTTTGGAGGCCTTAAAAGATGATGATGTCGACCTAGTTGGAGTGTATGGGATGGCTGGTGTAGGCAAGACCACACTTGTGAAAAAGGTTGCTGAACAAGTCAAGGCGGGCAGGATTTTTGATGTGGTGGTTCAGGCTGTTGTATCTCAGACTCCTAACCTGAGAAAAATTCAGGGGGAAATAGCAGATAAGCTAGGTCTCAAATTGGATGCAGAGACTGACAGTGGAAGAGCAGATTTCTTGTACGAGAGGCTTAAAAGAGAGACAAAGGTACTTGTGATTTTGGATGACATTTGGGAGAGGCTTGAACTAGATGATGTGGGGATTCCTTCTGGTAGTGATCATCGGGGATGCAAAATATTGATGACATCGAGAGATCGAAATGTATTATCCCGTGGAATGGTTACAAAAAAAGTTTTCTGGCTTCAAGTTTTACCCGAGAATGAAGCATGGAATCTGTTTAAGAAGACGGCGGGTGATGTTGTCAAATATCCCGATCTGCAGCTTGTTGCTGTAGAAGTAGCCAAAAGATGTGCTGGTTTGCCCATTTTAATAGTTACTGTTGCGAGGGCATTAAAAGATGGGAAACTGTCAGAGTGGAAGGATGCTTTGGTAAGGCTGAAAAGATTTGACAAGGATGAAATGGATAGCCGAGTTTGCTCAGCTCTAGAGTTGAGCTACGATTCTTTGAAAGGAGAAGAAATCAAGTCAGTATTCTTACTTTGTGGACAACTTGAACCTCACAGCATTGCAATCCTTGACTTACTGAAATATACCGTTGGCCTGGGATTGTTTAAACGTATCAGTACATTGGAAGAAGCAAGAAATAGACTACATAGATTGGTCAATGACCTCAAAGCCTCTTGTTTGTTGCTAGAAGGTGGCGCAGATGGAATAGTCAAAATGCATGATGTTGTTCATGGTTTTGCTGCCTTTGTAGCTTCCAGGGATCATCATGTCTTCACATTAGCATCTGGCACTGTATTAAAAGAATGGCCGGCTATGCTTGAACAGTGCAGTGCTATCTCTTTGCCGCGTTGCAAAATTCCTGGACTTCCTGAAGTACTGAACTTTCCAAAAGCTGAGTCGTTTATACTGTATAATGAAGACCCCTCGCTCAAAATCCCAGACAGTCTGTTTAAGGGAACACAAACTCTCCAACTTGTGGATATGACAGCTGTGCAACTTCCAACACTACCTTCCTCACTTCAATTTCTCGAAAAGCTTCAAACATTGTGTCTGGATAGTTGTGGTTTGAAAGATATAGCTATGATCGGAGAGCTAAAGATGTTAAAAGTTCTCAGCTTAATAGGCTCTAACATTGTTCGGCTGCCGAGAGAAATTGGGCAGTTGACTCGTCTGCAACTTCTGGATTTGAGTAACAATCCAAGGCTTGAAATGATTCCGCCAAATGTGCTGTCATGCTTGACCCAACTAGAGGACTTGTACATGGAGAACAGCTTTTTGCAATGGAGGATTGAAGGACTAGATAGTCAAAGAAACAATGCTAGCCTGGCTGAGCTGAAATATCTGCCAAATCTAAGCACTTTATACTTGCACATTACAGATCCTATGATTCTTCCCAGAGACTTCTTCTCCAAAAAATTGGAAAGATTTAAAATTTTGATCGGAGAAGGGTGGGACTGGTCCAGGAAGCGTGAAACTTCAACAACAATGAAATTGAAGATCAGTGCAAGCATTCAATCGGAGGAGGGGATCCAACTGTTGCTGAAGAGAACTGAAGATCTACATTTAGATGGACTAAAGGGTGTTAAAAGTGTTTCCTATGAATTAGATGGGCAAGGTTTTCCTCGTTTGAAGCATCTCCATATCCAAAATAGTCTTGAGATTCGATATATTGTCGACTCGACTATGTTAAGTCCTTCTATTGCTTTTCCACTCCTGGAGTCTTTGTCTCTTGACAATTTGAATAAGTTGGAGAAGATTTGTAATAGTCAACCTGTGGCGGAGTCATTTAGCAACTTGAGAATTTTGAAGGTGGAAAGTTGTCCAATATTGAAGAATCTTTTTTCGTTGCACATGGAAAGAGGCCTTTTGCAACTGGAACATATCAGCATAATTGATTGCAAAATCATGGAAGTGATTGTTGCTGAGGAAAGTGGAGGCCAAGCTGACGAAGATGAAGCAATCAAGTTGACTCAACTACGAACACTGACACTGGAATATCTACCCCAATTCACAAGCGTTTCCTCAAAATCGAATGCAGCTTCCATATCACAGACCAGGCCGGAGCCGTTAATCACTGATGTCGGGTCCAATGAAATTGCATCTGACAATGAGCTCGGGACTCCCATGACACTTTTTAACAAAAAGGTTTGCTTTATTTTAATGACTATGGCATAAAATTTAGTATTGAAAACATAGAAGAAGAAAAGAAATAAATAATCTCTTTTATATTGATCAATCTATCTCTTATAACAACACAGAAACCCTATATAGAAAAGTAGACTAATTAAAACCTTTATAAGTAGGACACTATATCAGAAAAGTAGACTAATTAGAATCCTTATAATTAGGCTCTATATTATTTTCTAATTATATGCTATTTAAAACCATAACACTTCTCATCAAGCTGAAGCATAGATATTTATCATGCCAAGCTTGCTACAAAGATAATCAACCCGGGCCCCGTTTAGAGCTTTCGTGAAAATATCCTCTAATTGTTCTCCAGTCTTCACATACCATGTGGAAATCAAACCTTGATGTATTTTCTCACGAATGAAATGATAATCAATTTCAATGTGCTTAGTTCGTTCATGGAAACCAAGATTAGATGCAATATGAAGAGCAACTTGGTTATCACACCACAATTTTGCCTGTACTAAAGCCTTGAGACCTACTTCAGTTAAGAGCTGATATATTCATATTATTTCACACACTGACTGTGCCATGACTCTATATTCTGATTCTACACTCGATCATGATGCAACATTTTGCTTCTTACTTTTCCACGAAACCAAATTGCCTCCAACAAAGACACAATAACTTGATGTGGATCTTATATCTACATTGTAACTTGCCCGATCTACATCTTAAAAACATTCAATATGAGTGTGTTCATGATTTTCATACAAGATACCACGTCCAGGTGCTCCTTTTAAGTAACACAAAATCTGTTCTAAAGCTGCTCAATAGTGAACTGTTGGGGATTACATAAACTGACTTACAACACTGACAGAATAAGCAATATCTGGTCGAGTCACTGTAAGATAATTCAACTTCCCAACCAGTCTTCTATATTTCTCTGGATCTTCAAATAATTCACCGTCTTTTGTAAGTTACGAATTAGGAATCATCAGGACACTATATGGTTTCGCCCCTAATGTCTCAAATAATAAGTCAAGCACATATTTTCTCTAAGATAGGAAGATACCTCTTTTGCTCCTATGTACTTTAACACTCAAGAAATACTTTAGCATCCCTAAATCTTTCGTGTGAAACTAAGTGTGAAGAAAGAACTTAAGAGATGAGATTCCTGTAATATCACTTCCAATAATAACAATGTCATCTACATACACAACTAAAAGAATGATGTCAGCTTCAGATTGTTTGTAGAATACAGAGTGGTCAGACTTATTTTTTGTCATGCCAAACTTTTCAACTGCTTGACTAAATTTTCCAAACCATACAAAGATTTGCGAAGATGACAAACTTTCTCATACCCCCCCCGAGCAACAAATCCAGGAGATTGCTCCATATAAACTTCTTCCTGAAGATCACCATGAAGAAAAGCATTCTTGATATCCAGCTGATGCAAAGACCAACTATGAGTAGTAGCCATAGAAATAAATAACCTGACAGATGTCAATTTAGCAACAGGAGAAAAGGTGTCAGAATAATCAATTCCATAGTTTAAGCATATCTCTTAGCAACAAGTCGGGCTTTCAATCGAGCTACTGACCCATCAGGATTTACCTTAACTGTGAACACCCACTTACATCCAATAACTTGTTTCCCTTGAGATAATTTGACCAAGTTCCAAGTACCATTGTCATCTAAAGCATTCATTTCCTCTATCATTGCATTATGCCAATGAGGATGAGATATGGCTTCATGAATAGTTTTGGGAATAGAGATGAAATCGAGAAAAGCAATAAAAGAACAAGAAGAAGATGACAAGTGGTGATAAGAAACAAAGGAAAAGACTGGATAAGTATATTGACGTTTACCTTTGCATAAAGCAATAGGAAAAGCATCACTTAAGGTTGGATATGATAACGAAGGAGCTGATATAGGACATGTAACATGAGGGATTTGTTGTCTGGAATAGACTTGAAGAATGGGAGGCTTAGCAGGATCCAGTTCAGAGACAGGTTCAGAGGATGTGATAGTATAGGCTAACAAGTCATCATCCCCCCCTCCCCTGACGAGCAGGAGTGGAAGATTGAAAATATGGTGTAGCTTCTAGGAAAGTAACATCAGTTGAGACAAGATATTTATTAAGACTAGGATAAGAGCATCGATATCCTTTTTAAAGACGAGAATAACTAAGGAAAATACACTTCAAAGACTTAGGATCTAATTTGGTGACATGCGGACAAACATCCCGGACAAAGCAAGTGCTACCAAACATCCAGAGAAAGGTATACAATTAATCAAAAAACATGTTGAAACTGCATCAACCCAGAAAGGTTTGGGAACATTCATGTAAAATAATAGGGCTTTGGTTGTTTCAAGAAGATGTCTGTTTTTCCATTCTGCTACTCCATTCTGAGAAGGAGTATGAAGTTTGATAAAGGATGTCATTGTGAATCAAATAAGTTTGAAAAAATGCTAACAAATATTCTTTGGTATTATCACCAAAAACATTAAATTAAGTTTTAATCTAAGCACAAAAGGCATAAAAATAAGAAAACAACTCAGAACAGCTTTTCATTAAGTATAACCAAGTCACACTAGAGTAATCATCAACAAAAGTAACGAAGTACTTAAATCCAGTTTTAGACAGAACTAAACAAGGACCCCAAACATTATAATAAACTAATTCAAAAGGAAAATTTGTTGTTTTATTGACTAGAGGATGAGAATGAAGACAATGGTTTTGGTAAACTGACACAACTCAGAATCTAATAAAGACACCCTACTAAACTGTGGACAAAGTTTCTTTAGCAAAGGTAGAGAAGGATGGCCTAACTGATGATGCACCTCAAGAGGGGTTGTTACACCATAACAAGCAATGGATTTGGGTATTTGTGTGTCAAGGATGTAAAGACCTCTAGACTCATGTCCTTTACCAATAATCTTCTTCGTCATAAGATCTTGAAATAAGCAATAATCAGGAAAGAATAAGATGCATCAGATAAGCGCATGAGTAAGTGTGCTTACAGAAATTAAATTAAAGGACAACTGAGGTAAATGTAGAACAGATGACAGAGGAATCAAAGGAGTTGGGATAATTATGCCAGACCCAAGAACACAAGATGTACACCCATTTGCTAAAGTAACATTAGAGGTGGATATATGTGACTAGAAAGTAGAAAAGAGACTAGAATTACCTGTCATATGATCTATGGTACCAGAATCAATGACCCATTTGGAGGATGAGAAAATAAGACAAGTATTCAGTTTACCTGACTCGGCAATGGTAGGAACGTGAGTAGATGAAGACTTTAAAGATTCTTGGTACTGAGAGAACTTGACAAACTCATCTGTAGAGATAAGAACTGATTTTTCGGATGTATCATTAGTAGATGCAATATGGGCCGAGTAAGTTTTCTGAGTTTTGTTTTGTAGTCTTCTACAATCACGTTTCATATGTCCTGGCTTATGACAATAATGACACACAATCCCTCCTGAATCTTGTGTACGATCAAAATTGCTTGCCCCTTTTTTGTTACCACCTCTGTAATGTGATTGCCCAGTTTCATACTCATTAGTTCAACTGACAAGAGCACCACTATACTAGACATATGGAGAATTTTCTGTGTGAAGTACCCTACTAAATACATCTTGTAACAAAGAGATCTCAGAACTAGAGAGAATCTGAGATTTGGCAGTCTCAAATTCAAAAAGAAGACCAGCAAGAAAACTCATTCTCAAATTCAGAAGGGAGACCAACAAGAAAACTCATGACAGCCATCTTCTCCATTTGACTTTGTTGTATTTTTACATTAAGACTAAAAGGTAACAACATATTAAGCTCATCATAAGTTCTTTTAAAATCTATAAAGTAACTTGTAAGAGACCTATCATGTTTTTTTACACGGTAAAAGGCTTTACACACCTCATAAATACGGGAAACATTTCCTTTTTCACAATACAAGAAATCTAGATATTCCATCAATTCCTTAACAAATTCACAATGATTGATCAAGCCAATTACCTCATTATTAATGGAGTTTTGTATCTGCAAGAATAATCAGGCATCCTCCCTCAGCCATGTCTATCTTGAATCATCTTTAGGTGGATCATTAGTCATATGATTATCCTTATCGATACTCCGCAAATAAAAACAAACTGTCTTACTCCAATCCAAATAATTGGAGCCATTAAGCTTGTGTTTAGTGAATTTTGACATCACTGGGATTGCATTAGATATTACTGTTGCTTTTTTATCAGCCATAACTTATAAAATTTTATTTGTAAATCTCAACAAATAAAATAATTGTCGTTGAAAACAAGAAAACATATTCTGGATCCCAGCAGCCACACTAGGGGAGAGATTTACACAACAAAGCACAAATATGTGTTATACCAATTTTTTTAGTATTAGGTCAATTATTAGTAAACAAAGCTATGATACCATGAAAACATAGAAAAAGAAAACAAATATTCTCTTTTTCTTTTACATTGATCAATCTATCCCTTATATACAAGATAGGAACCCTATATAAAAAAGTAGATTAATTAGAATCCCTATAGCTAGGACTCTATATTAGATATTCCTATAATTAGCCTCTACATTATTTTCTAATTATGTGCTAATTATAATCTGTAACAAGTGTCATTCTCATTTTGACGAATGAAAAGAACTTGATGATGAAGCAAAAGTTGTGCATGCAGATTGAATTCCCTAGTTTGGAAGACCTAAAACTGTCCTCTATCAAAGTTGAGAAGATATGGCAAGACCAACCAGGAGAACTGTCCTATTGGTTTCCGAGATTAACAAGTTTGATAGTCGAGGGCTGTGGAAATCTAAAGTATTTATTTACTTCTTCTATGGTTGAAAGTCTTGCTCAACTCAAAAGGCTTGAGCTACGTGATTGCACGCCTATGGAAGAAATAATAATTAAGAACGGATTAAGAGAAGAAGAAAATGTGAGAGGAATAATGTTTCCAAAGCTACAATTCCTCAAGCTTAAGGGCCTTTTAAATCTCACAAGATTCTGCACCAGTCACCTAATCGAATGCTACTCCTTGAAAGAACTGCGGATAGAGAATTGCCCTGCACTGAAGACCTTCATCTCTAATTCATTAAGCACAGATGCAGTAGCCAACAATCAATTTGAAGAAACAAACTCAACTCTCTTTGATGAAAAAGTGAGTCCTTTTCTTCTTCTTTTCCTGTTAGTCCTACAGTCCCCAACCTCAGTTCAACATTTGCTTTTGAACACCTGAAATTTAATTTTCTTGTCATTTGCTACTGACATGATGGAATTGATTTCTTAGGTTTCATTCTCTAACATAGAGAAACTGCACATTCTTGGCATGGATAATTTGAATATGATATGGCACACTGAATTCCATTCAGATTCCTTTTGCAAGCTCAAGGCGCTGAAGGTAAAACAAGCAAACAAATTGTTGAATATTTTCCCACCCAATATGCTGAGAAGATTCCATAATTTAGACAACCTGGAGGTAGATGATTGTTCTTCACTGGAAGAGGTGTTTGATCTCAGATCTCTGATGAATGAAAAAGATTCCCATGCTGTAACAGCGTTTAAGTTGAGAGATATGTATGTAGGGAACCTGCCAAATTTGAAGAAAGTGTGGAATACAAATCCTCATGGAATTCTCTCTTTTCAAAACCTTCATTTAGTGAATGCTTGGAATTGTCCAAGTCTAAAAAGCCTCTTCCCAACCTCTGTAGCCTTAGGCCTTTCACAACTCGAAAAGCTTCAACTAACTAGTTGTGGAGTGGAGGAAATTGTTGCTGAGGAAGAAAGACTAGGAGAAGAACTAGAGTTTGTTTTTCCTAAAACAACCTCTTTCATTCTCTGGCAATTGCCCAAACTCAAGAGTTTCTACCCAGGAAGACACACTTCAGAGTGGCCGGTTTTAAAGAAAATAGACGTGTATCATTGCCACGAAGTGCCGGTATTTGATTCGGAGCTCCAGAGCACCCAAGGAGCTTGTACACAGGACCAACTTGAGATCCAAGTTCAGCAACCGCTTTTCTCATTTGAAAAGGTATGAGCTTGAGCATTATCCTATGGATGTTCACTAACAGTTCTAACATTAATGCCTTCAATGAGTTATGTTAAAAAATACGGAACATTCTCTGTGCCAGTCCCCTAGGCTTACATGACACCATTAAGAAACCGAAAAGTTACTCTTGCTGCCTGGCAAGATAGTTCAAGCTAGACCTAGCTAGCTGTGCAAAATAGGAACATTTTTTCCTTGTATTATTGAACTCCAACGTATTCCTTTGATAATGCCATGCTCTACAAGAACTTTACACAAGAATTAGCTAAGATGCAAAGGCAAATCTGCTTGTAATGCTTGCATTTTGGCCTTTCATTCTACCCAATCATCATCGTTTTTGGTTTTGAACCAGATATGCAATCTATGAAGAAGATTCAATAAATACAACACTTCTCCCTCCCAAAAATTGAATTCTACTAGTTCACTTTAGAACCCACAACAAGAAGCAAGAGGATAGGATATTGTAGTAAAAACCCGAAGGCACAAACTTGTACTAACGTGATTGCATCTACCTGGACCAAATCAAAATTCTTGAGATAATGAACCTACCAATCCCCTACAACTGGAACCTGAATCTACAACAACGCTCTAAAAGAGTGAAGCAACAGGAAATGTTAGAACATCATTCACCATAATAGTGCCTAAGAAAATTTAACTTGTAAGCACCAATAAGACTTGTCGGCAGTGGGAAAGGACTGGCCTGTTTATTGAATGTGCTGTAAAAACTGCTATATCTACCTCTGGCTTTTCATATTTAGCTTGCATTTGTGCATTCGATTTCCAGATCATCCCCAACTTGGAAGAACTATCGCTAAACAGTAAAGATGCAGCAAAGGTATGTCAAGGCCAGTTTCCAGCAGACCTCTTTCACAAAATAAGAGTTCTTGAGCTGCAATGCTTTCATGATGCATCGGCTGAATTTCCATTTGGTATCATGCATAGATTCCAGAATATGGAAAAGCTTCTTGTAACTCATGGTTATTTCAAAGAGCTGTTCCCATGTCGACTTGTTGATGAGGAGGAACATACTCTTGCTAGGATACTGTACTTGAAACTTTTTAATCTTCCAGATTTGGAGAAAATTTGGAACCAAGATCTCCAAGTGGACCAGCTTCTTCAAAATCTTGGAACTCTGGAAGTAAGGAGTTGTGACAGTTTGATCAATTTAGCACCATCTGCATCATCTTTCGGAAATCTAACAGCTTTGCATGTATGGGATTGCGAAGCATTGAAATACTTGGTCACATCCTCAACTGCCAGAAGTCTTGTGCAACTCTCTGCAATGAGTATAAAGGAATGCAAAATGGTGACAGAAATTGTAGCAAGCAAGGGAGATGAAGCAGGAAATGAGATCATTTTCTGGAAATTGGAAAGTCTGAAACTTGATTGTTTAGCAAGCCTCACTAGCTTTTGCTCTATAAATTTCACCTTCAAATTCCCCTCTTTGACAGAAGTAATTGTGACAAATTGTCCAAAGATGAAGACTTTTTCCCCGGGAATAAGCACACCAAAGCTGCAGAAAGTATGGCTATCAGAAGAAAAGGACAAAGGACATTGGGAACGCGACCTTAACATCACCATTCAACAGCTCTCTGTATAAATTGTATGCATTTGCCAGATCTGTTCATCTAGTTTTACTTATCTTTTTTCCCATTCCATTATTCTAGTTCATATAAGATAGCCAGCACTTCTGAATCACTACATTGAACAATCATCCTGTTAGAATTTAGCATTGAGGAGCTTCAGGATGGTTCACTCAATTTGCAGGCTGCATGCTGTGGTCCTTCATAGTGTTTGCTTGTGCTTTTTGAAAGATACGGCTGGTGCTTCAAGGGAGTGCTATTGTGACTCATTATCTGCGTGCATTATCATATCAGGACTCTTCAGCATACTTCCTGTCAGATGGTACGATGGCCATGGACTGATGGAATACTTTAATTGCTCGATAGTCAAAAGCAGAAAACAAAGAATCAGAAAGTGTGTTGGGCCACGCGGACCAGGCTGGCCTTTTTATATATATTTCTTTGCTTTTATTTTTTGGATTTAGATTTAAATGTAATATAAAAAATTATTATTCGATTTTGGTATCTTTTTCAAATAACACTGTAGGTTTTATGGGAATTTTAACATTTTTTCAGTTAATATATGTCTACTATGAAAAAAAAATCATGAATATTTATTTAGCATAAGATTTATGTTTTTCAAGATTTTTAATTTTTTATATATATAATTGTATAACATTTATAAATATTTTTTCTTCTATCATGTGAAAAATACTAAGATTTTATTTAAATTTTTTATTTTAAATTTACTTTTAAGATTATAATGAATTTTTATTTAAGAAATAGTGTTTGCAATTTATTAAAAAAAAACATTGATATTGAGTCGATCATGCGAACTTGCGAGCATTTATTTTTTTATTATTATTATTAATTTTATAAAACATAAAGTCGAGTTAAAAATCAGATTTTTAAGAATGATATTTTTTATGAATAAAGTTCACAAATACAGACAGCATGGTCTCACGACTATCCCTGTTCTTCGAGAATCAGAAAGATTTTTTTTTTAATTTTGAGCATGTTCATTTGAAATCTAGGCACTTCTTTATTTATTTATTTTATTGTTACGACAGCGGTGAAGATCTAGACAGACTGCGCAGACAACATATTTTGCCTTTTGGGATGTTTGTGGACTTCATCTGTTGAACAGGCTTTGTACAAAATAGTTTGCTTAGAAGCAATGCAACCTTTTGATCCTGGTGAATGTTCTGTATAACGACATTTCATAGCAATGTCTTAGGATACTTTACTGACTCAAATTTAACAGTGTATGTCTATGAAGATTCTTATTGTGTTTGTTTTTCTGGTTAAAAAAATATTTTAAAAAATATTATTTATGGTTTTGCCCAGTAACTCCTTTTGCTGCAAATGTAAAGTACTACTGCTGCTTTCATCTTCCTAGTCCCACCACAGAGAATCACCGAGTCAAAGGCTTTTCTTCTTTTTTTTTCGATCCATACAAAGTCCAACTCTTCATTGGGCCAGCTATGTGACAAAGCATCCAAGAGCTGCCATGTTCTAAGCTGGCAGCGCAAGGTTCACACATGAATCTGCAAGCAAATTATGAACGAGGGCTGAGGCTATCTGGGCAAGTAGACCAGAGAGATACCAAACGCCTAGAATATCCATTGAATACACTTATTCTGTGAGTGCTTGGTGGGGCTTCGACATTCTTACCTTAAATTAATCTAGAACAGAAAAACATATGGTCTTGTGTTGTTCTTCTCACTAAGCCCCTATCATCCCTGTCACGTACAAGAAAGGAATATTGAAATGTGGGAGACACTGCATGTCTTGTGCTAGAAACTAATAACCAGAGAAATCAATGGATGTTCCGAATCTTATACTCTCCTTCTCACCATCCATTAATCTGACTCATATTCGATCCATATTTTCTTGAATCTTATTCTGTGGTAAATGTATTTGTTTTTTTCCGTAATGTATCAAATTTGAATTCTAGATAATGATGCAGAATACAAATTTCTTATTGATGTATTATTCTACATGTAATTATTTGTTTAAAATCCGGTCGGACTGTTGGATCTAACTTGGTTTGGTAAGCTAGCCACCCAATTTGTTTTCCGGGTCAATTCCCAGATCAGGCACGGCAAGGTGGAAACGAGAAGAAAAACAGAGTCACGCAAGAAGTTTCCTCGGGGAAGTTTCCTTGGGGAGGACAGAGGTCAAGTAAACCTGTCATGTTCAACCAAACTCCATGGCCGACACAGAGTTTAGAAGTAGAAGAGGAATGGAAACTTGGGTGTGGTTGGCACTTGGCAGGCATGTCTGCGGGCCAACTACCAGCTATGCATTCCATTTGGACAACTGGGTGTGATCTTCCAGGCATGCTCTGTTCTGCAATTTGCAAGTGCACTCCTAGGCCCATGTGGAGGCCATTTTAATATGGGTATAATCTGTACCAGAAGAAAATAAATTTTATGATATTGAAAACAACTTATCTGTAAGCAATGGATCGAGTATGGATTTTTAAGACCCGAACCTAATTCAATCAAGTGTTAATATTAATTGGATATTCATAACCAGAATTTAAATGATATAATATGAAATTAGTTTTTTCAAACTTTAAAATTATTTATATATTTCAGGTTAGGTTTAGATGGGATAGACTAATGTTCATTTTCAAACCCAAAAACTTAACTTTTTATCATTTAATATTTTTTTTATTAATATAGATGTTCGGCTCAGTTTGCGTGTACCTTAATTAATCATACGGACCCTGAAGTTAACGATCATGTAAACTTTTAATGGTACTGAGAAGACTCAAACTTGTAATTATTAAAAAATAAATTCAAAAACTGATTAATTAAGCCACCTCTTGATATTCCTTCAAATTTTACTCAAAATCCATGAGTATAAAAATTGTACACATTAGACATATTCATGATCTTGTATGGTATAAAAAATGAGGATTGATGACGGAGGTGTGGAGCCCATGGACAAATCAAACGTCAGGGAAAAACAATTATGAAAAGAAGTAGGGATTGATGGGTTGATTTATGCCGACCCCTCTCTCCAATAACTAATTGCTTTCACTAATCAGCATCTTAACAAGTTACAATGTGACGGTGCATTGGATTAGATATTTTTTTATTAGCATGTTGAATTAGGTGCGACGTTTTATGTTTCAAATCTCTTTTTAAATTAAAAAAATATTATTTTAATATTATTTTAGATGGTTTATGATAATTTCAATACATTGATGTTAAAAATAAAAAAAATATTAAATTAATATTATTTTAGATGGTTTATGATAATTTCAATGTATTGATGTTAAAAATAAAAAAATATTAAATTAATATTATTTTAATATATTTTTAATTAAAAAATATTTTTTAAAAACATTTTACACCATAATATTAAATATATAACTTGTTTTAATATGATTTGTGGTTCATTAATTAAATTCACTTTAATATTTGAAATTAAAAAAAGATAGACGCACATTTGATTGGAAATATAAAAATAAATATATAAAATAAATTTGTTTTGTGTAACACTTTTTAAATTAAAATTTATCAAAATAGAAAATACATGAAGATATGTTTTCTTTATCTTCACTAATTTCATTTTTTTTATCTTGAAATTATAATTAAACATTAAGAAAATGATAATGATTAGGAGTTTACGATTAACACATAAATTGTCATGCAGCTGCTAATTACCTTAAATCCTAGATTTACTTTCTATGTATGCACTAAATACCCAATCTAGTTAATTAGTTTTTAGTTTGTTAATTGAAAATGTTATTTTAGAGGCTAGTTAATTATGTTTGTTTTTGTGTTTCAAAAGCATTTTTAAAAATAAATAAATTTTTTTTTGCTTCAAATTAATATTTTTTTGGTATTTTTAGATCATTTTAATGCGCTGATTTCAAAAATGATTTTTTTAAAATAAAAAAAAACATTATTTTAATATATTTTTAAGTAAAAAGCACTTTAAAAAACAACCACAATCACACTCCCGAACATGCTAAATTATTTTTTGGACACCTAAATGATATCCCAATACTATTTTTGTATATTAAGATCAAATCAAGTTCATGATTGATCTAAAATTCTAAACTTGTTGTCAATATTAAAAATAATTTTTTAAAAATAAAAAAATATTATTTTAATATATATCTTTGTTGTTTGTTAATCAAAAAGCACTACCGAGGGTGTTATTTTTTTTTATCTTTGTTAAAAATTATTGGACATGGCTGGACAGTCAAATTCAAATTATTTTTAATAGGTGTTGGGTCTAGCTCGACAGTCAAACTCAATACTATTGAGTCATGCTTTCAGTCAGATTTAGATATGTCTAATTTTATTTTTTTATTTTTTTAGATTTTTTTTATTAATTTTATTTCATATAATAAAGAATATAATAAAGAAATAAAGAAGAAATGAATTGATAAGATTTTTTTTATATTATATAAAAATTGAATGATGATAATTTTTTTATTTAAAGTTGGATTAGTTGAATTTATTTTGAACTTTTTATATTGCTAATGGGAATTTTTATATTGCTTGCAGACCCTCAACAACAAATCAACTCAATAGAGTTGAATGGCGGTTAAATCCAAGTACACTTAATATATTTTTTATATTTAAAAAATTATTATTAATCTAATACGCTATTGGGTAAATTACAAAACCTATCAAGAAGATACCAAGCTGCAGACTCGGCAGAAATGAGAGAGTTGCTAGGAAAGTCATTGGGGTCATAATTACTTGAATATTATTGCTTGGCTTGACTTCACAGACTAACCTAGTCTCTCTGCCTCTCTGCCTCTCTGCAGTTGCTCTAAGCAAATTCTTTCACTCATTTTATCTGCTACATCCATCTCCATAGTTTTTCAAATATCGCAGTAGTGATCATCCTTTACTTGTGGTTTAGCTGCTAAACAAAGGCAGAACATTGGCTATGGAGATCCTTAGTTCCATCACATCCACGGTTGTGGAACTGTTAATTGTTCCCATTAGGCGCTCCGTTACTCGTGTATTCAACTACAGCAGAAATGTTCAGAGCCTCAAAACTCACTTAGAGGAGCTGTCAGATACAAAAATAAGGGTGCTGCATTCTGTAGAAGAGGCTAGAAATAGAATTGAAGACATTGAAGATGATGTTGGAAAGTGGCTTGCTAGTGTGAATGTTATCACTGACAAGGCTAGCAGAGTTTTTGAAGATGAAGACAAGGCGAAGAAGAGGTGCTTCATGGGGTTGTTCCCTAATGTGACGAGGCGCTACAAGTTTAGTACAAAGATAGAGAGTATTGCAGAGGAGGTTGTTAAGATCAATCATCGAGGCAGATTTGATAGGGTGTCCTACCTTCCTGCTCGACGCGGGATAGGGGACAGATCTCTAAAAGATTACGAGGCTTTCGAATCAAGAAGACCTGTTTTGGATGAAATTTTGGAGGCCTTAAAAGATGATGATGTCGACCTAGTTGGAGTGTATGGGATGGCTGGTGTAGGCAAGACCACACTTGTGAAAAAGGTTGCTGAACAAGTCAAGGTGGGCAGGATTTTTGATTTGGTGGTTCCGGCTGTTGTATCTCAGACTCCTAACCTGAGAAAAATTCAGGGGGAAATAGCAGATGGGCTAGGTCTCAAATTGGATGCAGAGACTGACAGTGGAAGAGCAGATTTGTTGTACAAGAGGCTTGAAAGTGAGACAATGCTTAAAAGTGAGAAAAGGCTTGAAAGTGAGAGAAAGGTACTTGTGATTTTGGATGACATTTGGGAGAGGCTTGAACTAGAAGATGTGGGGATTCCTTCTGGTAGGGGATGCAAAATATTGATGACATCGAGAGATCGAAATGTATTATCCCGTGGAATGGGTACAAAAAAAGTTTTCTGGCTTCAAGTTTTACCCGAGAATGAAGCATGGAATCTGTTTAAGAAGATGGCGGGTGATGTTGTCAAATATCCCGATCTGCAGCTTGTTGCTGTAGAAATAGCCAAAAGATGTGCTGGTTTGCCCATTTTAATAGTTACTGTTGCGAGGGCATTAAAAGATGGGGATCTGTCAGAGTGGAAGGATGCTTTGGTAAGGCTGAAAAGATTTGACAAGGATGAAATGGATAGCCGAGTTTGCTCAGCTCTAGAGTTGAGCTACGATTCTTTGAAAGGAGAAGAAATCAAGTCAGTATTCTTACTTTGTGGACAACTTGAACCTCACAGAATTGCAATCCTTGACTTACTGAAATATACCGTTGGCCTGGGATTGTTTAAACGTATCAGTACATTGGAAGAAGCAAGAAATAGACTACATAGATTGGTCAATGACCTCAAAGCCTCTTGTTTGTTGCTAGAAGGTGGCGCAGATGGAATAGTCAAAATGCATGATGTTGTTCATGGTTTTGCTGCCTTTGTAGCTTCCAGGGATCATCATGTCTTCACATTAGCATCTGGCACTGTATTAAAAGAATGGCCGGCTATGCTTGAACAGTGCAGTGCTATCTCTTTGCCGCGTTGCAAAATTCCTGGACTTCCTGAAGTACTGAACTTTCCAAAAGCTGAGTCGTTTATACTGTATAATGAAGACCCCTCGCTCAAAATCCCAGACAGTCTGTTTAAGGGAACAAAAACTCTCCAACTTGTGGATATGACAGCTGTGCAACTTCCAACACTACCTTCCTCACTTCAATTTCTCGAAAAGCTTCAAACATTGTGTCTGGATAGTTGTGGTTTGAAAGATATAGCTATGATCGGAGAGCTAAAGATGTTAAAAGTTCTCAGCTTAATAGACTCTAACATTGTTCGGCTGCCGAGAGAAATTGGGCAGTTGACTCGTCTGCAACTTCTGGATTTGAGTAACAATCCAAGGCTTGAAATGATTCCGCCAAATGTGCTGTCATGCTTGACCCAACTAGAGGACTTGTACATGGAGAACAGCTTTTTGCAATGGAGGATTGAAGGACTAGATAGTCAAAGAAACAATGCTAGCCTGGCTGAGCTGAAATATCTGCCAAATCTAAGCACTTTATACTTGCACATTACAGATCCTATGATTCTTCCCAGAGACTTCTTCTCCAAAAAATTGGAAAGATTTAAAATTTTGATCGGAGAAGGGTGGGACTGGTCCAGGAAGCGTGAAACTTCAACAACAATGAAATTGAAGATCAGTGCAAGCATTCAATCGGAGGAGGGGATCCAACTGTTGCTGAAGAGAACTGAAGATCTACATTTAGATGGACTAAAGGGTGTTAAAAGTGTTTCCTATGAATTAGATGGGCAAGGTTTTCCTCGTTTGAAGCATCTCCATATCCAAAATAGTCTTGAGATTCGATATATTGTCGACTCGACTATGTTAAGTCCTTCTATTGCTTTTCCACTCCTGGAGTCTTTGTCTCTTGACAATTTGAATAAGTTGGAGAAGATTGGTAATAGTCAACCTGTGGCGGAGTCATTTAGCAACTTGAGAATTTTGAAGGTGGAAAGTTGTCCAATGTTGAAGAATCTTTTTTCGTTGCACATGGAAAGAGGCCTTTTGCAACTGGAAGAGATCAGCATAATTGATTGCAAAATCATGGAAGTGATTGTTGCTGAGGAAAGTGGAGGCCAAGCTGACGAAGATGAAGCAATCAAGTTGACTCAACTACGAACACTGACACTGGAATATCTACCCGAATTCACAAGCGTTTCCTCAAAATCGAATGCAGCTTCCATATCACAGACCAGGCCGGAGCCGTTAATCACTGATGTCGGGTCCAATGAAATTGCATCTGACAATGAGCTCGGGACTCCCATGACACTTTTTAACAAAAAGGTTTGCTTTATTTTAATGACTATGGCATAAAATTTAGTATTGAAAACATAGAAGAAGAAAACAAATAAATAGTCTTTTTTATATTGATCAATCTATCTCTTATAACAACATTGGAACCCTATATATAAAAGTAGACTAATTAAAACCTTTATAATTAGGACACTATATCAGAAAAGTAGACTAATTAGAATCCTTATAATTAGGCTCTATATTATTTTCTAATTATATGCTATTTAAAACCATAACACTTCTCATCAAGCTGAAGCATAGATATTTATCATGCCAAGCTTGCTACAAAGATAATCAACTCGGGCCCCGTTTAGAGCTTTCGTGAAAATATCCTCTAATTGTTCTCCAGTCTTCACATACCCTGTGGAAATCAAACCTTGCTGTATTTTCTCACGAATGAAATGATAATCAATTTCAATGTGCTTAGTTCATTCATGGAAACCAAGATTAGATGCAATATGAAGAGCAGCTTGGTTATCACACCACAATTTTGCCGGTACTAAAGCCTTGAGACCTACTTCAGTTAAGAGCTGATATATTCAAATTATTTCACACACTGACTGTGCCATGACTCTATATTCTGATTCTGCACTCGATCATGATGCAACATTTTGCTTCTTACTTTTCCACGAAACCAAATTGCCTCCAACAAAGACACAATAACTTGATGTGGATCTTATATCTACCTTGTAACTTGCCCGATCTACATCTTAAAAACATTCAATATGAGTGTGTTCATGATTTTCATACAAGATACCACGTCCAGGTGCTCCTTTTAAGTAACACAAAATCTGTTCTAAAGCTGCTCAATGGTGAACTGTTGGGGATTACATAAACTGACTGACAACACTGACAGAATAAGCAATATCTGGACGAGTCACTGTAAGATAATTCAACTTCCCAACCAGTCTTCTATATTTCTCTGGATCTTTAAATAATTCACCATCTTTTGTAAGTTACGAATTAGGAATCATCAGGACACTATATGGTTTCGCCCCTAATTTCCCTGTCTCAAATAATAAGTCAAGCACATATTTTCTCTGAGATAGGCAGATACCTCTTTTGCTCCTATGTACTTTAACACTCAAGAAATACTTTAGCATCCCTAAATCTTTCGTGTGAAACTAAGTGTGAAGAAAGAACTTAAGAGATGAGATTCCTGTAATATCACTTCCAATAATAACAATGTCATCTACATACACAACTAAAAGAATGATGTCAGCTTCAGATTGTTTGTAGAAAACAAAATGGTCAGACTTATTTTTTGTCATGCCAAACTTTTCAACTGCTTGACTAAATTTTCCAAACCATACAAAGATTTGCGAAGATGACAAACTTTCTCACACACACCCCCCCCCGAGCAACAAATCCAGGAGATTGCTCCATATAAACTTCTTCCTGAAGATCACCATGAAGAAAAGCATTCTTAATATCCAGCTGATGCAAAGACCAACTATGAGTAGTAGCCATAGAAATAAATAACCTGACAGATGTCAATTTAGCAACAGGAGAAAAGGTGTCAGAATTATCAATTCCATAGTTTAAGCATATCTCTTAGCAACAAGTCGGGCTTTCAATCGAGCTACTGACCCATCAGGATTTACCTTAACTGTGAACACCCACTTACATCCAATAACTTGTTTCCCTTAAGATAATTTGACCAAGTTCCAAGTACCATTGTCATCTAAAGCATTCATTTCCTCTATCATTGCATTATGCCAGTGAGGATGAGATATGGCTTCATGAATAGTTTTGGGAATAGAGATGGAATCGAGAGAAGCAATAAAAGAACAAGAAGAAGATGACAAGTGGTGATAAGAAACAAAGGAAGAGACTGGATAAGTATATTGACGTTTACCTTTGCATAAAGCAATAGGAAAAACATCACTTAAGGTTGGATATTATAACGAAGGAGCTGATATAGGACATGTAACATGAGGGATTTGTTGTCTGGAATAGACTTGAAGAATGGGAGGCTTAGCAGGATCCAGTTCAGAGACAGGTTCAGAGGATGTGATAGTATAGGCTAACAAGTCATCATCCCCCCCTCACCTGACGAGCAGGAGTGGAAGATTGAAAATATGGTGTAGCTTCTAGGAAAGTAACATCAGTTGAGACAAGATATTTATTAAGACTAGGATAAGAGCATCGATATCCTTTTTAAAGACAAGAATAACCAAGGAAAATACACTTAAAAGACTTAGGATCTAATTTGGTGACATGCGGACAAACATCTCGGACAAAGCAAGTGCTACCAAATATCCTAAGTGCAATAGGAAACAATGACTTGGTTGGAAAAAGGATACTGTAAGGGGTCTCATTATAAAGAACAGAGAAAGGTATACAATTAATCAAAAAACATGTTGAAACTGCATCAACCCAGAAAGGTTTGGGAACATTCATGTAAAATAATAGGGCTCTGGTTGTTTCAAGAAGATGTCTGTTTTTCCATTCTGCTACTCCATTCTGAGAAGGAGTATGAAGTTTGATAAAGGATGCCATTGTGAATCAAATAAGTTTGAAAAGATGCTAACAAATATTCTTTGGTATTATCACCAAAAACATTAAATTAAGTTTTAATCTAAGCACAAAAGGCATAAAAATAAGAAAACAACTCAGAACAGCTTTTCATTAAGTATAACCAAGTCACACTAGAGTAATCATCAACAAAAGTAACGAAGTACTTAAATCCAGTTTTAGACAGAACTAAACAAGGACCCCAAACATTATAATAAACTAATTCAAAAGGAAAATTTGATGTTTTATTGACTAGAGGATGAGAATGAAGACAATGGTTTTGGTAAACTGACACAACTCACAATCTAATAAAGACACCCTACTAAACTGTGGACAAAGTTTCTTTAGCAAAGGTAGAGAAGGATGGCCTAACTGATGATGCACCTCAAGAGGGGTTGTTACACCATAACAAGCAATGGATTTGGGTATTTGTGTGTCAAGGATGTAAAGACCTCTAGACTCATGTCCTTTACCAATAATCTTCTTCGTCATAAGATCTTGAAATAAGCAATAATCAGGAAAGAATAAGATGCATCAGATAAGCGCATGAGTAAGTGTGCTTACAGAAATTAAATTAAAGGACAACCGAGGTAAATGTAGAACAGATGACAGAGGAATCAAAGGAGTTGGGATAATTATGCGAGACCCAAGAACACAAGATGTACACCCATTTGCTAAAGTAACATTAGAGGTGGATATATGTGACTAGAAAGTAGAAAAGAGACTGGAATTACCTGTCATATGATCTATGGTACCAGAATCAATGACCCATTTGGAGGATGAGAAAATAAGACAAGTATTCAGTTTACCTGACTCGGCAATGGTAGGAACGTGAGTAGATGAAGACTTTAAAGATTCTTGGTACTGAGAGAACTTGACAAACTCATCTGTAGAGATAAGAACTGATTTTTCGGATGTATCATTAGTAGATGCAATATGGGCCGAGTAACTTTTCTGAGTTTTGTTTTGTAGTCTTCTACAATCACGCTTCATATGTCCTGGCTTATGACAATAATGACACACAATCCCTCCTGAATCTTGTGTACGATCAAAATTGCTTGCCCCTTTTTTGTTACCACCTCTGTAATGTGATTGCCCAGTTTCATACTCATTAGTTCAACTGACAAGAGCACCACTATACTAGACATGTGGAGAACTTTCTGTGTGAAGTACCCTACTAAATACATCTTGTAACAAAGAGATCTCAGAACTAGAGAGAATCTGAGATTTGGCAGTCTCAAATTCAAAAAGAAGACCAGCAAGAAAACTCGTTCTCAAATTCAGAAGGGAGACCAACAAGAAAACTCATGACAACCATCTTCTCCATTTGACTTTGTTGTATTTTTACATTAAAACTAAAAGGTAACAACATATTAAGCTCATTATAAGTTCTTTTAAAATCTATAAAGTAACTTGTAAGAGACCTATCATGTTTTTCTACACGGTAAAAGGCTTTACACACTTCATAAATACGGGAAACATTTCCTTTTTCACAATACAAGAAATCTAGATATTCCATCAATTCCTTAACAAATTCACAATGATTGATCAAGCCAATTACCTCATTATTAATGGAGTTTTGTATCTGCAAGAATAATCAGGCATCCTCCCTCAGCCATGTCTATCTTGAATCATCTTTAGGTGGATCATTAGTCATATGATTATCCTTATCGATACTCCGCAAATAAAAACAAACTGTCTTACTCCAATCCAAATAATTAGAGCCATTAAGCTTGTGTTTAGTGAATTTTGACATCACTAGGATTGCATTAGATATTACTGTTGCTTTTTTATCAGCCATAACTTATAAAATTTTATTTGTAAATCTCAACAAATAAAATAATTGTCGTTGAAAACAAGAAAACATATTATGGATCCCAGCAGCCACACTAGGGGAGAGATTTACACAACAAAGTACAAATATGTGTTATACCAATTTTTTTAGTATTAGGTCAAATATTAGTAACCAAAGCTCTGATACCATGAAAATATAGAAGAAGAAAACAAATATTCTCTTTTTCTTTTACATTGATCAATCTATCCCTTATATACAAGATAGGACTATATCCCTACGGATAATAAGTGGAGGGACTTTACTGGACTCGACTCGACCAAGCGGGCTGACTGATAAAAGCACACTTAACTGCTGCAGGAAGGACTGAGCGGCATTTGTAAACTCGCATTTTTAACACCTCGGCGAGGAGCCCTATATAAGAAAGTAGATTAATTAGAATCCCTATAGCTAGGACTCTATATTAGAATTCCTATAATTAGCCTCTACATTATTTTCTAATTATGTGCTAATTATAATCTGTAACAAGTGTCATTCTCATTTTGACGAATGAAAAGAACTTGATGATGAAGCAAAAGTTGTGCATGCAGATTGAATTCCCTAGTTTGGAAGACCTAAAACTGTCCTCTATCAAAGTTGAGAAGATATGGCAAGACCAACCAGGAGAACTGTCCTATTGGTTTCCGAGATTAACAAGTTTGATAGTCGAGGGCTGTGGAAATCTAAAGTATTTATTTACTTCTTCTATGGTTGAAAGTCTTGCTCAACTCAAAACGCTTGAGCTATGTGATTGCACGCCTATGGAAGAAATAATAACTAAGAACGGTTTAGGAGAAGAAGGAAATGTGAGAGGAATGATGTTTCCAAAGCTACAATTCCTCAAGCTTAAGGGCCTTCCAAATCTCACAAGATTCTGCACCAGTCACTTAATCGAATGCTACTCCTTGAAAGAACTGCGGATAGAGAATTGCCCTGCACTGAAGACCTTCATCTCTAATTCATTAAGCACAGATGCAGTAGCCAACAATCAGTTTGAAGAAACAAACTCAACTCTCTTTGATGAAAAAGTGAGTCCTTTTCTTCTTCTTTTCCTGTTAGTCCTACAGTCCCCTCCCTCAGTTCAACATTTGCTTTTGAACACTTGAAATTTAATTTTCTTGTCATTTGCTACTGACATGATGGAATTGATTTCTTAGGTTGCATTCTCTAACATAGAGAAACTGCAAATTCTTGGCATGGATAATTTGAATATGATATGGCACACTGAATTCCATCCAGATTCCTTCTGCAAGCTCAAGGTGCTGAAGGTAAAACAAGCAAACAAATTGTTGAATATTTTCCCACCCAATATGCTGAGAAGATTTCATAATTTAGACCACCTGGAGGTAGCTGATTGTTCTTCACTGGAAGAGGTGTTTGATCTCAGATCTCTGATGAATGAAAAAGAATCCCATGCTGTGACAGCGTTTAAGTTGAGAGATATGTATGTATGGAACCTGCCAAAATTGCAGAAAGTGTGGAATACAAATCCTCATGGAATTCTCTCTTTTCAAAACCTTCATTTAGTGAATGCTTGGAATTGTCCAAGTCTAAAAAGCCTCTTCCCAACCTCTGTAGCCTTAGGCCTTTCACAACTCGAAGAGCTTCAACTAACTAGTTGTGGAGTGGAGGAAATTGTTGCTGAGGAAGAAAGACTGGGAGAAGAACTAAAGTTTGTTTTTCCTAAAACAACCTCTTTCATTCTTTGGGAATTGCCCAAACTCAAGAGTTTCTACCCAGGAAGACACACTTCAGAGTGGCCGGTATTAAAGAAAATAGACGTGTATCATTGCCACGAAGTGCCGGTATTTGATTCGGAGCTCCAGAGCACCCAAGGAGCTTGTACACAGGACCAACTTGAGATCCAAGTTCAGCAACCGCTTTTCTCATTTGAAAAGGTATGAGCTTGAGCATTATCCTATGGATGTTCACTAACAGTTCTAACATTAATGCCTTCAATGAGTTATGTTAAAAAATACGGAACATTCTCTGTGCCAGTCCCCTAGGCTTACATGACACCATTAAGAAACCGAAAAGTTACTCTTGCTGCCTGGCAAGATAGTTCAAGCTAGACCTAGCTAGCTGTGCAAAATAGGAACATTTTTTCCTTGTATTATTGAACTCCAACGTATTCCTTTGATAATGCCATGCTCTACAAGAACTTTACACAAGAATTAGCTAAGATGCAAAGGCAAATCTGCTTGTAATGCTTGCATTTTGGCCTTTCATTCTACCCAATCATCATCGTTTTTGGTTTTGAACCAGATATGCAATCTATGAAGAAGATTCAATAAATACAACACTTCTCCCTCCCAAAAATTGAATTCTACTAGTTCACTTTAGAACCCACAACAAGAAGCAAGAGGATAGGATATTGTAGTAAAAACCCGAAGGCACAAACTTGTACTAACGTGATTGCATCTACCTGGACCAAATCAAAATTCTTGAGATAATGAACCTACCAATCCCCTACAACTGGAACCTGAATCTACAACAACGCTCTAAAAGAGTGAAGCAACAGGAAATGTTAGAACATCATTCACCATAATAGTGCCTAAGAAAATTTAACTTGTAAGCACCAATAAGACTTGTCGGCAGTGGGAAAGGACTGGCCTGTTTATTGAATGTGCTGTAAAAACTGCTATATCTACCTCTGGCTTTTCATATTTAGCTTGCATTTGTGCATTCGATTTCCAGATCATCCCCAACTTGGAAGAACTATCGCTAAACAGTAAAGATGCAGCAAAGGTATGTCAAGGCCAGTTTCCAGCAGACCTCTTTCACAAAATAAGAGTTCTTGAGCTGCAATGCTTTCATGATGCATCGGCTGAATTTCCATTTGGTATCATGCATAGATTCCAGAATATGGAAAAGCTTCTTGTAACTCATGGTTATTTCAAAGAGCTGTTCCCATGTCGACTTGTTGATGAGGAGGAACATACTCTTGCTAGGATACTGTACTTGAAACTTTTTAATCTTCCAGATTTGGAGAAAATTTGGAACCAAGATCTCCAAGTGGACCAGCTTCTTCAAAATCTTGGAACTCTGGAAGTAAGGAGTTGTGACAGTTTGATCAATTTAGCACCATCTGCATCATCTTTCGGAAATCTAACAGCTTTGCATGTATGGGATTGCGAAGCATTGAAATACTTGGTCACATCCTCAACTGCCAGAAGTCTTGTGCAACTCTCTGCAATGAGTATAAAGGAATGCAAAATGGTGACAGAAATTGTAGCAAGCAAGGGAGATGAAGCAGGAAATGAGATCATTTTCTGGAAATTGGAAAGTCTGAAACTTGATTGTTTAGCAAGCCTCACTAGCTTTTGCTCTATAAATTTCACCTTCAAATTCCCCTCTTTGACAGAAGTAATTGTGACAAATTGTCCAAAGATGAAGACTTTTTCCCCGGGAATAAGCACACCAAAGCTGCAGAAAGTATGGCTATCAGAAGAAAAGGACAAAGGACATTGGGAACGCGACCTTAACATCACCATTCAACAGCTCTCTGTATAAATTGTATGCATTTGCCAGATCTGTTCATCTAGTTTTACTTATCTTTTTTCCCATTCCATTATTCTAGTTCATATAAGATAGCCAGCACTTCTGAATCACTACATTGAACAATCATCCTGTTAGAATTTAGCATTGAGGAGCTTCAGGATGGTTCACTCAATTTGCAGGCTGCATGCTGTGGTCCTTCATAGTGTTTGCTTGTGCTTTTTGAAAGATACGGCTGGTGCTTCAAGGGAGTGCTATAGTGACTCATTATCTGCGTGCATTATCATATCAGGACTCTTCAGCATACTTCCTGTCAGATGGTACGATGGCCATGGACTGATGGAATACTTTAATTGCTCGATAGTCAAAAGCAGAAAACAAAGAATCAGAAAGTGTGTTGGGCCACGCGGACCAGGCTGGCCTTTTTTTATATATTTCTTTGCTTTTATTTTTTGGATTTAGATTTAAATGTAATATAAAAAATTATTATTCGATTTTGGTATCTTTTTCAAATAACACTGTAGGTTTTATGGGAATTTTAACATTTTTTCAGTTAATATATGTCTACTATGAAAAAAAAATCATGAATATTTATTTAGCATAAGATTTATGTTTTTCAAGATTTTTAATTTTTTATATATATAATTGTATAACATTTATAAATATTTTTTCTTCTATCATGTGAAAAATACTAAGATTTTATTTAAATTTTTTATTTTAAATTTACTTTTAAGATTATAATGAATTTTTATTTAAGAAATAGTGTTTGCAATTTATTAAAAAAAAACATTGATATTGAGTTGATCATGCGAACTTGCGAGCATTTATTTTTTTATTATTATTATTAATTTTATAAAACATAAAGTCGAGTTAAAAATCAGATTTTTAAGAATGATATTTTTTATGAATAAAGTTCACAAATACAGACAGCATGGTCTCACGACTATCCCTGTTCTTCGAGAATCAGAAAGATTTTTTTTTTTAATTTTGAGCATGTTCATTTGAAATCTAGGCACTTCTTTATTTATTTATTTTATTGTTACGACAGCGGTGAAGATCTAGACAGACTGCGCAGACAACATATTTTGCCTTTTGGGATGTTTCTGGACTACATCTGTTGAACAGGCTTTGTACAAAATAGTTTGCTTAGAAGCAATGCAACCTTTTGATCCTGGTGAATGTTCTGTATAACGACATTTCATAGCAATGTCTTAGGATACTTTACCGACTCAAATTTAACAGTGTATGTCTATGAAGATTCTTATTGTGTTTGTTTTTCTGGTTAAAAAAATATTTTAAAAAATATTATTTATGGTTTTGCCCAGTAACTCCTTTTGCTGCAAATGTAAAGTACTGCAGCTGCTTTCATCTTCCTAGTCCCACCACAGAGAATCACCGAGTCAAAGGCTTTTCTTCTTTTTTTTTCGATCCATACAAAGTCCAACTCTTCATTGGGCCAGCTATGTGACAAAGCATCCAAGAGCTGCCATGTTCTAAGCTGGCAGCGCAAGGTTCACACATGAATCTGCAAGCAAATTATGAACGAGGGCTGAGGCCATCTGGGCAAGTAGACCAGAGAGATACCAAACGCCTAGAATATCCATTGAATACACTTATTCTGTGAGTGCTTGGTGGGGCTTCGACATTCTTACCTTAAATTAATCTAGAACAGAAAAACATATGGTCTTGTGTTGTTCTTCTCACTAAGCCCCTATCATCCCTGTCACGTACAAGAAAGGAATATTGAAATGTGGGAGACACTGCATGTCTTGTACTAGAAACTAATAACCAGAGAAATCAATGGATGTTCCGAATCTTATACTCTCCTTCTCACCATCCATTAATCTGACTCATATTCGATCCATATTTTCTTGAATCTTATTCTGTGGTAAATGTATTTGTTTTTTTCGTAATGTATCAAATTTGAATTCTAGATAATGATGCAGAATACAAATTTCTTATTGATGTATTATTCTACATGTAATTATTTGTTTAAAATCCGGTCGGACTGTTGGATCTAACTTGGTTTGGTAAGCTAGCCACCCAATTTGTTTTCCGGGTCAATTCCCAGATCAGGCACGGCAAGGTGGAAACGAGAAGAAAAACAGAGTCACGCAAGAAGTTTCCTCGGGGAAGTTTCCTTGGGGAGGACAGAGGTCAAGTAAACCTGTCATGTTCAACCAAACTCCATGGCCGACACAGAGTTTAGAAGTAGAAGAGGAATGGAAACTTGGGTGTGGTTGGCACTTGGCAGGCATGTCTGCGGGCCAACTACCAGCTATGCATTCCATTTGGACAACTGGGTGTGATCTTCCAGGCATGCTCTGTTCTGCAATTTGCAAGTGCACTCCTAGGCCCATGTGGAGGCCATTTTAATATGGGTATAATCTGTACCAGAAGAAAATAAATTTTATGATATTGAAAACAACTTATCTGTAAGCAATGGATCGAGTATGGATTTTTAAGACCCGAACCTAATTCAATCGAGTGTTAATATTAATTGGATATTCATAACCAGAATTTAAATGATATAATATGAAATTAGTTTTTTCAAACTTTAAAATTATTTATATATTTCAGGTTAGGTTTAGATGGGATAGACTAATGTTCATTTTCAAACCCAAAAACTTAACTTTTTATCATTTAATATTTTTTTTATTAATATGGATGTTCGGCTCAGTTTGCGTGTACCTTAATTAATCATATGGACCATGAAGTTAACGATCATGTAAACTTTTAATGGTACTGAGAAGACTCAAACTTGTAATTATTAAAAAATAAATTCAAAAATTGATTAATTAAGCCACCTCTTGATATTCTTTCAAATTTTACTCAAAATCCATGAGTATAAAAATTGTACACATTAGACATATTCATGATCTTGTATGGTATAAAAAATGAGGATTGATGACGGAGGTGTGGAGCCCATGGACAAATCAAACGTCAGGGAAAAACAATTATGAAAAGAAGTAGGGATTGATGGGTTGATTTATGCCGACCCCTCTCTCCAATAACTAATTGCTTTCACTAATCAGCATCTTAACAAGTTACAATGTGACGGTGCATTGGATTAGATATTTTTTTTATTAGCATGTTGAATTAGGTGCGACGTTTTATGTTTCAAATCTCTTTTTAAATTAAAAAAATATTATTTTAATATTATTTTAGATGGTTTATAATAATTTTAATGTATTGATGTTAAAAATAAAAAAATATTATTTTAATATATGTTAAGTTAAAAAATATTTTTTAAAAAACACTTTACACCATAATATCAAATATATAACTTGTTTTAATATGATCTGTGGTTCATTAATTAAATTTACTTTAATATTTGAAATTAAAAAAAAAGATAGAAATATATTCGATTGGAAATATGAAAATAAATATATAAAATAAATTTGTTTTGTGTAACACTTTTAAAATTAAAATTTATCAAAATAGAAAATACATGAAGATATATTTTCTTTATCTTCACTAATTTTATTTTATTTTATCTTGAAATTATAATTAAACACTAAGAAAATGATAATGATTAGGAGTTTATGATTAACACATGAGTTGCTAATTACCTTAAATCCTAGATTTACTTTCTATGTATGCACTAAATACCCAATCTAGTTAATTAGTTTTTAGTTTGTTCGTTGAAAATGCTATTTTGGAGGTTAGGTAATCATGTTTGTTTTTTCTTTTAAAAATATTTTTTTAAAAAATATTTTTTTCTTTGCTTCAAACTAATATTTTTTTGATATTTTTAGATCATTTTGATGCGCTGATTTCAAAAATAATTTTTTTAAAATAAAAAAAATATTATTTTAATATATTTCTAAGTAAAAAATAGTTTAAAAAACAACCGCAACCACACTCCCGAATATGCTAAATCATTTTTTGAACACCTAAATAATATCCCAATACTATCTTTTTTGTATATTAAGATCAAATCAAGTTCACGATTGATCTAAATTTTTAATTGCAATAAAAACACACATTATAAAACTTGTTGCCAATATTAAAAATAATTTTTTAAAAATAAAAAAATATTATTTTAATATATTTAAACAAAAAATAATTTAAAAAACAACTTCTATAATAACCTCAAACATTGGACAACACATACAAGTTCTCACAATCTTGTCAAATTCATTGAAGATTTTCAGCCAACAAACAACAAGGAAAATTAAGGCCTTGTAGATCTCCCTCATCAATTTTAGAAATATCTCACGATAATATATATATATATATATACCTCATGAAAAAAAAATCACTAAATAGATAAATAAAATTCTATAAACAAGAGCCCAAAAGTACAAACAAGCAAATCCGAATACAAATCCCTTCCCATTGTTCTCATTTTTCACGCTTGACCCACCCACTCTCGACCAAATCCAAATATAAAAAACACTCTTGTTACCTCGACAAGATTGCTAATTGGTTGACCACTTTTTTCTTGGTTTTCTCCTTCCTAATATTTTCATATATATTTTTTTATCGTAGTAATAAAAATCAAATATGTTGAATTAAGATTTTTTTATTAAAATAATATTTTTTTATTTAAAATAAAAATTTAAATCGATTTTATTTTAGTAAAAAAACTGGATTAATTCACAATACCGAAATAATCTATACCCAAACTGTTTTTCGATCTAATCTTGGGCTTGGGCGGTGGCGACACCGACCAGAACACGTTTCTTGTTCAATTTCACCTTCGAGATCAAGATAGTTGATGACTCGAGTTAAAAAAAGAAAAGAAAAGAATAAAACAATGTGAACCAACCCAAATCCAACAACCAGAATCCACAGACTTAACCCAAATAAATCTGAACCGTCCATCATTCCATTAAGACAGCAGTTACTATTACCCTCTAACAGCAACCTCAACCTCGCCTAAAATCTAACGGTCACAATATAATTTCCTACAAAAGATCAGATAAAATAAATCAACAGACAGAACACAGAAACAAAAACAACAACAAGAGAGAGAGAACTGGAAACAGGAAACAAGAAACTCAAACCCATCAACCAAAAAAACAATCCTGTTCTCATAATCTCTTGTAATTCACTTGTAATCGAATCCTTGATTTATTGGGTTTTTTCTTCTGGTTTTGTTTTTGTGTTTTGGTTTTCTGGTGGGGTAATTTAGAAAAAGAAAGAAAAGAGAAGAGTGTTAATTTATGTAGAGGAAGAAGGAAGATTGAAGGACTTGAGGTTTTGGGTTTGGTGAGATGGGGCTGGGGAACAGTGAAAATGACGTGATCGTGGACGATGGAGATGGAGGAGGTGGTGGTGGAGGATTGAATGGCAAGTCGTTTGGAGGGTCAGTTTCATGTTCGATTTGTCTTGAAGTGGTTGCTGACAATGGAGATCGATCATGGGCCAAGCTTCAATGTGGACATCAGTTTCATCTGGGTATGTTAAAAGGTTTTATTTTTGGTGTTTTCTGGTTTTGATTTGGAATTTTGAGATCTGGGTGCAATGTTTTTTTAATGATGCTTACGTGGGTATTTTTTGAATTTTGGGTTCTTGTGTGATTGGATGTTGAGTTACTGGCTGAATGGTGATTAATGGTTGCAGCTCCTTGTTAGATAGTAGCAGATAGAATTATGTGTGATCGTTTTGAGGCCATAATTTTATGATTTGCACCTGTTAGATCTTTCTTTTGAAATCAAGTTGTTGAATTTTTGTGGTATCCGATGTGATGCTGATTTGAAATTGGAAGTTAGATTTGTATCCCTGTTGAATTTTAGATTTTGCAATTTGCAATCAGAGATCATGAGACATCGGCTGTGAGTTTGTGTGATGGAAAAGAATGTGGGGTGGTTATGAATTAGGAAAAAGGTAAGAATGAACGAAAACTTTTACCGCTTCAAGTTACCTAACTAATTAGAAGTCATGCTTTGACAGAGCGTGCAGAGGATAGCTTAGTTTGTGAGGATTTCTCCAGTCCCTTAATGTGATTTTTAAAAACAAAAATTAGAGAATTTTACAGAGTGAAAAATACTAAATCCATAATCTTACTCCATTGAGAAATGCCTTTTGCTAAGCAATCTTGCTTAGTGTACTAAGGCTGCTTACCACCCTCAAATTCTCATTAATCTACCCTTTTTGGGTTTGTAATATTCTGGCATGGCTCAGGTTGTCAAAAATGCTTTTTTAACATGACACCATTGTTGTCAAAATCACGAGTTGAATTGTAAAATCACATGATTTTACAAGTCAACATGCATCTAACAGGCAAACTCGGACTAAAAACTCAAAAACCAGTAAAATCGGATTTCACTCATGTAAAAGCAGTAAACTAGGTTAAAATCATGCAAAATCATGATTTTACACCCGAGTTTATAGGAAGTATAAATACTTTCATATTAACTCCCCTTTCTCAATCCTAGTCCACCAGCCGACACTACCACTCTCTCTCAAAGCACTTTTTTTTTTATTTCGTTTGATCGTCTTAGTTGGCTGGAAGTTAGAATCCTCTTAGCAACAACTAGTATACATACTCTGTAGCTTCCTACAAAAAGATAACAAGCTTCATCATTAGCCATTACCAAAGTCTTTTTAAATACTCAAATCCAAAAGTCTATGTCTATGTCTATGTTGAACATAGAAAAATATTTCTTTATAATAAATAAACAATGGGAGATCCAATTTTATAAAGATTTAACCTACCATCATAAATACAAGAATTAAATAAAGTAAAGAAAGCCATGCTTGTGAGATGAAACAAAATCAACCAGAATCTTGTTTAGAAAAAAGAATTTAGGGTACTTTCATGAGAAGCAAGTGGAAACAAAACCAAACAAGACCCTTTTAGTAAAAGAATGCAGGGTGCAAAGGGAAACCAAAACAACAGTATAACAAGAAGTTAAGAACACTAACCTGAAAATTACACCGACCCCAAAATTGATTTCAAAACAGGAAGGAAGGAGAAGGAGATGATTAGACGAAGTAAAAAAAAAAATTGTTTTGAGAGAGAGAGTGGTAGTGTCGGCTGGTGGGCTAGGGTTGAGAAAGGGGAGTTAATTTGGAAGTATTTATACTTCCTATAAACTCGGGTGAAAATTGCGATTTTGCACGATTTTGACCAAGTTTACCGATTTTGCATAATTGAAGTCCGATTTTACTGGTTTTTAAGTTTCTAGTCCGAGTTTGCATGTTAGATATATGCTGACTCGCACGATTGATTTTACAAGTCAACTAGTGATTTTGACAACAATGCTCATAAGTACAATCCAGGAATACTAACTTTACAATTTATTATCACACAGCAGTAATTTCTTTTGGACCCATTATTCTTTTGCTATTCAAAATCAAATTTAAATATCAATTGTGTTATTGAAACGAACATCACACTAAATGCCTAAGAAGGGAAACAAAAGAGAACATTCATGATAGCATTTGTTGGAGAACATGGAATTGTGTCATGAAATTTGCATATACAATAATCTCTTCACAGCTTTTAAGTGCAGGCTCAGTGATCTTCCATTAGGAGCATCAACAGTGATTATTTGTGTGACTGAGTGCTTGGAGATGCTTTTTTTCTTTTATGTTTTGGGTTTTGGTATCACTCTGCTCTTGTGTTTGTTTTGTTCTCTTTGGAGACCACCAGCAAGATTCTTTCCACACAGTGGTGCATCAATGTGCTCACTTGTATTTCATCACTGACTTTGTACTTGACAAGTATTTCTTTGTTTTTTCCTCCTTTGGTTGAAATTTATCTTTTCATATGATCTTCAGACTGCATCGGCTCAGCATTTAATGTAAAGGGTGCAATGCAATGTCCTAATTGCCGGAAAATTGAGAAGGGCCAATGGCTCTATGCAAATGGTTGTCGTTCACTGCCAGAATTTAGCATGGATGACTGGGCTCATGATGAGGACCTTTATGACTTAAGCTACTCTGAAATGGTAAATGGATTTTTATCTAAATGAATACTTTACTTTTATACGGTTCAAGTGTATGGTAGTTGAGGAAACCTCATATTTATATTGAGTTTTGATGTTATGTGAAACCTTCAAGTACCTAAAACCTGTTTTCTTACTAAGTTGTCCCCCTAGGACCTCAGAATATATTATGTCTTTTGTTTCTTTGTATCAAGGATAGAATGTAAAAATGTCAATTTCTTTTGTTGTTAATTGCTTGTAAAACAAGAAGCTGTATAACTGAAAGTGCTCTCTAAGCAGTTTACTCCTTTGAAATGCTTAGAAAGCCAAAAGCCAAAAATGTAAAGCTAGGAGACACCAAATGATACAGGAGCAAATTCAAAGCACTATGTTAAGTTTTAAGGGTGACTGTAGCATGGTACTGTGCCAGGTTTCTTTTAGTTTGGTCTTTTTCCTTCTAGTTTACTTTTTTGCATTATTTATGATAATGTTTCTGATGGTTAAAATTAATTTTGATATTTTGAGAATTTTATAAGAAAAATCCCTTTCTCGTTTGGCCATATGATCCAGTTAACCAGCCTATGGCTATGTTTATTATCCTTTTCCTATCTTCCTACATCATTAAAGAAAGAAAATCAGTGTAGTTTAGCCAATATCATCTAGGTTTTTTAGATAAATGGACCAAGGTGGATAGGATGCTTGTGCACTTCCTTTCATGTTTATTGGACTGAGAAAGAAATGCAGGTTCCCACACAAACTTCAGTATTGATATGCTAACCATTTGATGCAATCAATATCATGGCCTCTTTCTTTTTCTCTAGTTTGGACCATAGGAAGTGAGGTTGAATTCTCAATCTTTTGTGCAACAGATACTGGTATCTTAAATTTGGACCGTTGACACAGCCACTTGGATAGGTTGGTAATTGTATTAGATCTCGAGGTTAAAATTTGTTTTTGTCCTTGGAACTGAGGCACAAGGACAACTTGCCATTTTGTATTTCCAACTCTAGATTCCCTGGATTTTCCTCAGGAGATGAGTTGAAGATGCCACCAAGGTGCAACTAAGAGCTTACTAAAGTGAGGTGGATGGAAAGGTTTTCTATGCTGTCTAATTGTAATCTAACATTGTACTTTGAATGCTCTATGCTGTTGATGCATCTTTTTCAAAAGTAATAGATTTATTCCTCTATCTACATTTCTCTTTATTATATGAACATGGCAGCAGGAATTCTTCCTGCCCAACACATGATTGTCTCAAGCTATCATGTGTGGGTAGCATTAATTGCTCTTTATTTTTTATTCATTTTTTTTTTTATCATATAATCTTGTCTATAAAGAAATTACCTTTTTACTATAGATGAGTGATTTGGATTTCATATATATATTGGTGAAATAATAAATATTCTCCGGCACGTGGATGCCCTGAGAGATTGCCATGTGCTGGGCAGGAGGAATTTCTCCTGCCTTGGGCACCAGGAATTTCTCCTGCCATGGGCACCAGGAAATTATTTTTTGTATTATATTAATGGCTTTATGCATGCATAGATAACTCATAGAAACGACACATCCTTCTGGACATTTACTTTTAAATTTCTTTGTGCTGTTGATACCTAGATTTGTGTTTTCTGCAAGTTTCTCAGTAGCATTTTTGGTTCTTGTGTGGGTATGATACGCATTTCAGGAATGGTTCGTGTTCCTGAACTGTCGCTTATGATGAATTCTGTGCATGTGGGAGTATTTACATATGCATGTGTGTGCAGGCACATGGATGCACTTCAATTGTATCTGACATGCAACTTCTTACTTATTTGGTTCTAAATGGTTTTACAGTCCTTTGGGGTTCATTGGTGTCCATTTGGCAGCCTAGCACGACTTCCTTCATCCTTTGAGTAAGCATTAAAATCAATTACATTTTAGAGCTCAAAGTTATTCCTGTTCCAGTTTCTATGCTTCACTTGGTATTTACACATCTTCTCCCCTTTTATTTTTGTGTTTGTATGACATTAGAAAATCTTAATATGGAAATCAGATGGTACTCTAAAGAGACTCTAGGTGAGAGTATTTTTTGGCTGAGAAAACTGAAGCTAAAACAAAGAAAGAGTGATTGCTGAAAACCGAATTCTGAATCATTGGGCACATGGGTTGCAGATTTGCTGTTACTATTTCTGGGAAATGTAGCCTAGTCCATAATTTTGAGGGGAGGGTTGCATGTGAGCTGCAGATTTCTAATGAAAAATTTATGTCCCAACGTGGTAGTTCTTTGGAAATGCAACCCAGTCCACGTTTTCCGTTATGGTATTTTGAAAGTTGCAAACTGCTATCTACCACAGAATCCGTGAACTTTTAAATTTTATTGGCTAATTCCCACCACAATCTACCTAATACAGAATGCCATGGCAATGGTACCAGATTTTGTTGGGGTAAAACTACGTGGTTCAATAAATAGATATAATAATTAAAAAAAAAATGGATAGGAGGATTGCACCAGTTCTTGTCTCTTAAAACTGCTTTTTGGTTCAAAGGGAGCAGTAGTTTTACTTTTTCTATATATGCAGTCCGCGTGGTTTTTCTATCTGTTTTCAAGTAAGGCACTGCTCTTTGTCTAAGGTTTTAATTTTTCTATGTTGCAGGGAAGGGGAATTTTCATCAAATGCATGTAAGAGATTCTCTATACTGTTTGAGTAATGATTTTCTTTCAAGTTCTAGAATGGAGGCATGATGGCTAACTATATTGACAGGACTGATATTATGATGCAGATCATGATTTACTGGGACAACATCCCATATTTGGCGAACATACCGCAGCAGTATCATCTGCTACTCATCCTTGCCCATATATTGCTTATTTTGGACCAATTCACCCATCATCTTCGAACTCCAGTGGCAGTGTTTCAGATGTTTCTAGTTTTAACAGTCACTGGAATGGTCCATCAGTACCTAGTGAGATCCCTAGTTCCTATGCTTTTCCTGCCATGGATGTCCATTATCACAGTTGGGAGCACCATTCTCCTCCCTTCTCTACGACGGGCAATCGAATAGGTAATGCAGATCAGCCTTCTGTTCCACCTGTTACTCAAAGGTCGGCTAGAACTTCTTCAGATCTTCCACCAAGATCAGGATCTTTCATTCATCCATTCCTTGTTGGTCATGGGTATGTATATCTTCAAAAAATTTAAATTCTTTGCCATGAAAAATGTAGTTAGAAAATCCATTATTTAGGCTTCTTGCTGACACCATTTAGGATGAAGAAACAGTTACTGCTTAGCATTTGAAACAGATGTCCCCTTTGTTTTTTACATTTATTTCCTTTTCTTTTGTACTGTATAATTGCTTCACATGCACCTCTTTCGTCCACAGTTCTAGTGCTAGACCAGGGAGTTCAGTTACTTCCTCAATGATTCCACCTTACCAGGGCAGTAACGCACGAGCACGTGATAGAGTTCAGGCCCTTCAAGCATACTATCAACAACTACAGCCTGGCAATTCTCCACCTATTCGCACACCAGTTGTTTCTGGAAGCCGAAGGTCCAGCAGTCATAGAGGCATGTCCCAGGTAGGAGCAGTGGCCTCATCATCCGATCAGACTGGCTTCTATTTCATTCCATCAGGAGCATCAGGTCGGAACTTCCAAGAAGCAGAAAATCCTCCTCCGCCAACTCGATTCCGTTCATGGGAAAGAGATCATTTGCCATCATTCTCATTAAATCAGGTTGACAGAGATTCAGGTTGGAGCACATTCCATCAGGCTGGTGGTGGTCCAGATCCCGGCATCAGATTCCGCCAAAGGCATGGATCCGAGAGAATGTCATCACAAAATCGGTGACAACTTTCATCATTATCCTTATTGGGTGAAGCAAACTACCACTACTGTGGCTGAAACCAAATTATGTATGCTTGAGAAATGACATCTAATGCTTGGAGTCTGTCGATCCTGACAGACGCAAAATACTGTTGAGTGGCCCTGAAAAACGATCTGTTTGGCAGCCACCTGGCTGTGTGATGGACTTTTGCCTCCTCTTGTTTCTTTGCCTTTGAGGATATAAATAAGATCAAATGTTGGATAGTAAAGTTGAACGGCCATCAGGCTTCCCCCCCACCCTCACCCACCACCACCACCACCACACACACACACGACGGGAAGTGAAGAACTTGACCTAAGCATGCATTAGTTAATGGATAGCAAGTTGGGTCCAGCATGCTGTATCCATACACTGGAGGTCCTGGCGCTGTGATGTTCTTTTTAAGTGCCGCCTGAACCTTTATTCACGGTTTCAGAGGGTGCTCCTCGCCCTTTATAATTTGATGACTCGCTTAGACTACTCTTGTTCTAATTTGATGATGATAATTTAATCCAAATTTAATGGAATTAGAATTACAAAGGAACTTGATGACTCGCTTAGACTACACTCTTGTTCTAATTTGATGATGATAATTTAATCCAAATTTAATGGAATAATAATTTCAAATTATAATCAATGAAATTTTTTTTGTAAGTTACTTTATTTAGTGGATATGGGTATTCATAAACTTGATTTAGATAAATAAATTAATCTTTCTCACACTTTTTTTATATTGAATAATAAATATTATTTGAATAATAAATTCTTAAATAAACATCCAAAATCTAGAGGATAAAATATAAATATTTGAATTTTTTTTACCCAATGAATAAAATATAAATATAATAAAAAATAAAATATAAAGATAATAAAAACTAGCTATTCAATAGAGTTTTTCCAGGTTTTTCAAGAAACGAGCATGTTTTTCTTCTTTAACCTTTTTTTTTTTTTTTTTTTTGCTTGAAGGAAAAAAACAGTGAGAGCACTACAAAAATAAATTAGCATTTTGAAAAATTTTAAATTTTTTTGGTAAAATTTCTTGCGTTCTTTTCTGAATTTATATTTTAAGATCGATTATCATTTTACCAAAAAGCTAATCATATTTTCTCGAGTATTCTCTGTATCTAAATTTAATTATTTTGTACATGATATAGAGATGTTACCGTTTAGCATCCTGCCCTACAGCAACAGCAACAGCATCAGGTCCGTGATCGTGATCTAAAACCGGGGGAATAAGCTTCCAACAAGAAGATAGAACTCTCTTGTGTTTTCCAAATATATATATATATATATATATATATATATATATATATATATATATATATATTATTTTGATATGGTAATATTAAAAATAATTTTAAAAGATAAAAAAATATATTTTTAAAACCAATGGTTTCCCAAACACCTGATAGACATGCCTTGATTCACAAATATGCTAAAAAACAGTTGTTGGATTCGCTAGGCAGTTGCTTTTCTACGTGGGCTTACTTGCAACTAACAAAGTAGCTTCGACAAACAAATTGAAAACTTACTACCACAGGCACATCCTGTAGTCTAAAAGATACAAAGCACTTGCGAATGCCGTTAAATCTCGATCTAAAGATTGATAAGTTGAGAATAATCTCATGGTCAATAGTCCAAATATAACTGTATACATGAGTCATGTCTAGCTTTATAGGTGTCGTCAAGTTCACCAAGAACATGGAAACGTTCCATGACCAAGCGAACAAGATCTCATCAACGATCTGAGTCCACCGAAAGGCTTCGATCAGACCTCACCTGTCAATTGCAACCATGATCAGGAATGGTCAGGTAAAAAATTGAAAGGCAAATGTACAGAATGAAATAATGGAGAAATCTTCTAAGCTAAGAGAATGGTCATACAGAAGGCGAACGGGATACACGACCAGGGCTTATGCTTGGGGTTCTGTGGCCATGTTTTCTGCGAGGAGGCTGCACATCACCAAGGACATCATAATACAGTAAGCAAATATGTAGCTGTATTCCAGCACACTGCTGATAATGGAATGAAGGCTTTCACTTACAGAAGCAAGAGGAGATCTTGATCTTGAAAGGGACCTGCAAAAATTTCCATAAAACAGAAAAGTACCACTAATCTTTAGAAGCAGCTCAAAAAAAAATAAGGAACCAAATTCACTATCTGATGAATGCTACCTCAATATTTGTTAATTCTTTTCCCAGCAGGTAATGACTTAAAACAATGCGTAGAGAAAAAAATACCAAAAAAAAACAGTATAGCACCATTACAATATTCCAAATGAAAAGGCATCTTCCCCATCCATACCAGAAGAAAGAAGAGCTACATCCTCCCTGCCGGTATCACCAAATCCAAGGAGAATACCAAACACAGGTTAAGGGTAATGTCGAAGCAGTTTCAAGCTTCTTTGTACCACTGATGGACGGGTGGCACCAATAGTGCTTACTTCACAGTAATCCAGCTTTAAAATCATAATCCCATCCAAGCTTCATCAATTCTAATGCTAATTGACACACCAACTTAATAGCATTGTGAGATTATTAGGAACCAACTTAATAGCATTACGAGATTATGAGGATTTTCCAGAGGTGCCCATCAACAAAAACAGCATTACCTCAAAACAAGCAAAGAGGTGCAAGCATATGACCACCACATCCCATCAAGTCCTTAACATCCAATCCCCCAGGTGGTCAGGTCGCTGCATAAAGCCAGATCAAGCAAAACAAACAAGGAAGACAAACAAGGTACGCTACTAGCCAACTCAGAAACCCTTTCCTGGTGGCACTTTTCACTCTTTCAAGCAAAGATTAGTTTTCCATTTCCAAAAGGCGGTTAAGATTTTATTAGCATCTAACCAAGATTGTCAAATTGGTGAAGAAGAAAGATTAAGAATAGCATGAAGTTGCACAGCTAGAAGGTTTATGTTGGAATGCCATGGTACAAGACACTTGATATTGCCACAGCATTTGAAATTTCCAATTATCAAGGAAAGACACCATCAGAAGAAGGAAATTACTGAAAAATACTATGAAATTTGGGGATTCATCCACTGACATACTAGCAGATACAAACAAAAACAAAAAGATTGACCAACAAAACAAATGAGAACGAAGATGAATCACTTAAAAGAGCCAGAAGATAACAGGCTCACTAAAATGGCAAGCTCACTAAGGAATGGAAGATAACAGGCAGGCACAAAGAGCCAGACATTGAGATCGAAGAATATGCTCTGTAGTAGTAAATTTGAAAATGCAAAGAAAGAACTACAATCATTACTCTACCTAAAATTGTGATCAGCCTCAAAAGTTTCTGCAGGTGTAAGTGGGCTTCTGTCGATGCTCCAGTAACTTAATCATAAGGCGTGTTTCTCATGCCAACAAAGATTTAACATTGACCAGTCAATCATGAAAAGTTAAGGACTTGGGACTTTCAAAACTTTTTGTAATAGAGGCGATAGAAATATGTTCTACCCGTGTGAATGTCCATTCAAAGACACCAAGAAGCTTTAGAACTCAAGTCAGATGCGTGCAAAACTGAAGCTGTAACCTTGGCTATTATGCTGCTCTAGATGGGATGAGTCAATGGTCATGAGAAACCAAGTTATTGGCTTATTGCTACTATTTCATAAGCTTTTGCGCATTGATTCAGTAAAATCGACCTTAATGAATAACAAAAAATTAAAAAATTAGATTATTTATCCACACTCTGGCTCTTTCATGTAATAGTTATAAAGGAATCCAACATTATAAGCTCTTTGGGAAAATGCAATAACAAAAAGACGTGCATGTCAAAATTGAAGTGATTTCAACTAAATCTTATAAAGGAATGAAGAAAAGAGTTGCTAATAAAATCATGGAAAACTCATGACTTATGATGTAAAAAGGAGGGCAGTAGGAAGAATAAAACGGCAACCAAATGCAGAAGAGAATAGAATGTTTACAGATTTATCTTTTCCCTAATTCCCTATTATCTTCCCATTTCTTGGATAATCAGCCCTTCTAATTTCCCTTCTCTTAGAAACCCATCCCATTAGATAAAAATGCAAATCAAGATGTATAAATAAATAAAAAAGGTCTAATGCAAATTGTAACACCTATCAACCATTTGTGATAAAAATGACCTTGAGTTACAACAAAGTAAAAACTTTGGTAAATATCTTATTGAACATCTTAAAATAACGACCAAGACAGAAAGAAAAGCAGAAATGGTATACCTTGAAAAAGATCGTGGAGATGATCCTGCACGAGAGCGAGAAGAAACAGATACAGATCGAGAACGCCGTGAATGTTTTGCCCTGGGAGACTTGCTGCAAAACAATACAATGTTAAGTCAATTATCATTATGGTTTAAACATACACATTCTAATCCATTATGGCAATGCGGACCTCCAGCTCCTGTCACTATAGCCTCCACTGCGACTTCGACTCCGGCTTCTTGACACATATGAACTGAGACTGGGGCTCCTAGAGTAACTCCGTCTAGAATCATACTCCCTCACCTAGAGAAATAAGACAACTAAGTAAAAACCAACATGACCAAGATCTAGCACAGCATACAGATCTTGACATACCCGAATATATGCCCTTGAAAATGCATTCCGGAACTCAGAGTCATCAAGCTTCTTGATCTACAAGGGAAAAACAGCATAACCATCACAAAACAAGCTTCCTATTAATAAATAAACCAACAAAATTTCCTAAAAGGCCACCTATAGTTAGTGGTAACAACTTACAGCATATTTCATGTCATCATAGTTTGTGTAGTCCACAATTCCTGTCATGCCTGCAAAAAAATTGCTAAAATAAATTACTAATACATTTAATTTCAAATCCAGAGTCAACTGCTGCTTCTACATCCAAATAAAATATTTCAAATTCAGCCCTCAAAAAAATAAAAAAAAAATTGGTTCATAAGCCTCTCTTTCTTACGTCCAGTATGCAATGCAACCACAAATAGCTTCAAATGCAGCATCTCTCAAAAAGCCAATTCAGGCAGTACCACAGCAGATATTAAAAAACTTTACATGATGCAGGTTTGAGCAGAAGTAGATGAAATTGTTTTCATTGTTTAACCCAAAGTACCTAATATTAAGAATATTTAAATATACGGTCCAAAGCCATATAATTGCCCTTCTACTCCAAAATTAACTTCAAAGTGAGAAACATGGACCAGTGAAAATCAATTACTTAAAAAATATTACTTCTGCTAACCAGTTTAACTCAGCCATTCAGAAACCGTGCAGCAAAAACTAAACGTAAAATTAATTCACTTACCACCACGATCACGAAAGACTTGAGAAAAGCAGACATCACCAGCTCGACGCATATGATCCTGATAATTGAATATACATGATAAAAAAAGAATTTAACAATGAAAGCCAACTGATCTCATGTCTTGGCTTAGAACACTAATACTCAAGGAGAAGCATGAACACAGCAAAAAAATTAAGGCCTGAGCATACCTTTAGGTCTTGCCATGAAGCAGAAGAAGGCAATCCAGTCACTAACACTGCATGACATTAAGAAGCAGTAAATAAACTATTTGATAGAAAATACATCATTACACTGCAAGATTGACATCAAAGTGAAACATACCACGATAGTCAGAGCGCTTGGAAGGCCCACGGCTACCACTGCTACCACTGTAACTGCTATAATGATCCACTGGTGATGAATGTCTTCGCCCACCATGGGCAAGCTCAACCTAGAAACCAAATTGCACCCAAACGAATGGAATTAATTGAAAGTACAAAACAGAAGCAACAAACCAAACCAGATTCAATATCATTAGTAGAAAAAAGTCATATATACAAAAAAAAATAGACAGGAAAAGAATAATACTTACCCGTAATCTACACCCATCAAAATTATATCCATCCCGGCCACGAATTGCATCTTCAGCATCACGAGCTTCTTCAAACTGTAACATAAAAGGAGTCAAAAATTTACATTAGCAAGACATAAATCCAAGGGATGGGAGAAAAAAAGGTACTTCAATGCAAATAATGGATCCAAAGTGCACATACATAGGTAAGAGTTATTTCCCATACAATTCTCCCTAATGTAATAAAAAAAAATCTCACCTCAACAAAAGCATAGCCTGGAGGCCTTGGCGGGATTTTCAAATCAATGTCGACAATGGGCCCATACTGCAATTAAAAATCAACACAAGTCAGAATCGACGCAATGCCAATAATAACACACGATCAGAAATTACCAGACTAATAAAATGCATCAATCCATTGTATCAAGCACGGTGCCGCAGTTTAGCCAGTATTTTCAAAAATCTTTTCCCGAATTATAAATCTAGAATGCTAAACATCACTGTGTTTTCACCCAAATTCTTAACACTTCGCATCAACTTCCTAATATTAACTCACCAATGCTCGATGATCGCAACAGCACTCTTTCGAATAAAAAATTAAATTATAGAGTGCAATACCTTATAAAACAAATCTTCAACTTCCCTCAGGCGAATATCACCAGGAAGATTTCCGACGTAAAGTGTTCGACTTGCTCGGCTCATTTTTTTTCTCTGAAAAAACACTAATTATGATTAAACCTGAAGACAGCTATAATAATTCAATTTCAATTAAAAAAAATAAAATATAAGAAATCCATTTAAAAAACACACAGAGTTCTTGCACTGAAACAGTGATTTTGATGAGTAAAAAAACACTAAGTTTATTAAAAAATATATCTAAAAATTTTAATTAACAACATAAAAATAGACATGAACTGAGAATCTTAGATAAAAAAATAATAAATAATAAATAAATCAGCTGATTAATATTACCAAAAAATAAATTTAAAAAAAAACACGCGAATTAAGAACATAAAAATTCATTAAAAAACCGAATTTTAGTAAAACAAAATTGGAAGAAAATCAGCTGATTATCAATATATTGAAATGAAAAATTGGATTGAAAAAAAAAAGAACTGAAAAACTGACCTTTTAGTCAAGACTTAAGACTGGAGAGGGAGTTTCTGAGAGCTTTCTCGAGTTCGTAAGATTCTTCTCGAAGGAGAGAGGAGATTTAAATTTGAGGAGGTGTTTTCCTGTGTTACCCTTAAGTGTTATAGTAATTCATTTGTTTGCTTGGAAAAGCAATACTTTTTAAAAAGTATATTTTTTTATGTTTAATAATGTAATAAAAAATAAGTTGAAAAATATTTTTTAGTATTTGGTTATATTATAGAAAATAAGTTTGAAAATTATTTATTAATATATTATTTTTTTCAAGTTTATTAAAATAATAAGGAACAAATCTTATAAATTAAAAAGTTGAATGAGAATAAAATTGAAAAAAATATAATTTTATAAATTATCTCAAATAAAATAAATAATAATAAAAATAATATAGATCAAATTTAAAAAATAAAAAAAATAAAATATAAAGAAATTAAGATAATAATAATTAACATTTCATAAATTATTTCAAAAAAAAATAACAATAAAAAAATAAGACCAAATTTGATAGATAAAAAGGTTCTATAAAAAAATGATAAGGGAAAAACAAATAGCAATTATAAAAACGAGGACTAAAGTTAATATAAAAATTAAATTTTAAGATATAAAATTAAAAAATAAATATTCAAAACAAAATATATATAGCAATCAAAATTTTGAGAATCAAATTTGATATAATCAGCAAATAATATGATATTTCTAAATTTTTCACAACTTCCGGAAAGTGTTTTTCGTCCAAATTTTTCAGAAAAATACATTCCTGGAAACCAAGTCAAATTTTTCTTTGACTGGAAAGTATTTTTCATTAACTAACTTTTTTAATGTCAAACAAACATAGAAAAGGATGGAAAGTAGTTTTTCCAGAAAGTGAATTCCGGGAAACAAAATACCCTAATAGTTAGTTTATTTTACTGTCACGTGTCACTTGATTATTTGAGTTTGACGGGAAAATGATTTTAGCCGATGATTGGTCCCTGTACCCTTCGTATTGTTTTGACTGAGTCTCTCTACATGTTTGTTTTTTATTGAGTCCCTATTTGCTTATAAAATATTGATGAATGACACGTCACTCTATGTTTATAAATATAGTAATAAAAATTAACTTTAAATTTTAAATTAAAAAAATTATTTATCCTAGGCATTAAATATTAAAGTAATGCAATATCAATTCTATGTTTTTCTTTTAACCCAACAACTTTCTCTTTCTATTTAATTTTTATAATTATTATGTCAATTATTTTATTTTCAAGCATGGAAGGACACGTCAATCATTTATCAAAACCAATTTTGTAAAACATACAGAGACTTAATCAAGCAAAGAGAATCGCTGAGGAGCTTATTAAAACAATTTAAAAAGTATATGGATGGACCGTCGTAAAATTCACGGGAAGTAATGTTTGAAACGTAAACTATGGGAGCCGCCCAGACCACAAAAATTATATTATATTGTGTGGTTGGAATTTCTATGCTTTTGTTTTGTAAGGTTGATTTTGATTCCCCGTGTGATTAAACTACTTTACGCGTACGTGTTATGACGTGGGGGAATAAAAAGAACTTTAACGTGAAAAATGTTGAGATTGTTTTGATATTTTTATTAAATTTAATTTAGAGGATTAATCTTTAATTTTTTTTAAATTGATTTCTTACTTAGTTACTTCAGGTGGTTTAAAATTAAAAGTAGGTTTAGAATTATGATATAAATTTTTTTTTGAAATGCTTCAAAATATTTTTTTATTTTGAAAAAAATTATTTTTAACAATAATATATTAAAACGATTTTAAAAAATAAAAAATATATAATTTTAAGTAAAAAAATATATAATCTTTCAAAAATACGGTTGGACTACAAAAACAAACATAACTTAAATTGTATTAGAGTTATTCTAATATAATTCAGTCAATTTGATCGTTTAAAAGTAACCTTACTGAACAATAAAAAACTACAAGGAAAATAAATAAAAGAAAATGACGAAACAAACTAAAAAAACTATTGTTTTAACTTCTTTTTTAATTTGGATTTAAAATCAAACCTTGTAAAAGTTATTTTAAAATAATTTAGTTAATTTATTAATTTAAAAATAACTAGAATGACTGTTAAAAAAATATATAAAAATAGTATAGAAAAAAAAAGATAAAAAAGGTTTCGTAATTCATATCAACAATGAAATGAAGCTCCGCAAAACATATCATTTCTTTTTAGTTGAGAAAGATAATATAATTACAATTTATTCTTTTTAAATTTACAAGATAAATATTTTTTTTAATTTGAAAAATAATTAATTTGTAAAATTAAAACTAGGGTAAGATCTGAGTGATGAGTCCAAAGAGTTGATTCTTAATTGAAAAAAATTAAAATAATATTATTCAAATCATTTTTTTTAAATAAATTAATTAATAATTAACTCTTAATTAAATTAAAACCATATCAACCCGAGATTTTGATAAAATAAACAAGTTTTTTCTTTTTATTTTTCATTTAACTGACGGGTTCAGTCATATCATCGATCTCCTAGAAAACTCAAAGCAAAGCAACAGAGAAAATGTCCGTGACATTCTTGTCCCTGTTCGTGCTGGTTTTTCATTTTTTAATATATATAAACAACAAAACCAAATATTTGGCACCCAAAGCGTGACTCTGACCATGAAAAGAAAGAGTGTATGAGATGGGGGTACTAAGTGTCGTTTTTTAAATTAATTTTTATATTAAAATATATTAAAATAGTTTTTTTTTTAAATATTTTTAATATTAATAAATCAAAACAATTTAAAAATACGAAAAATAACTCTAAAAATAAAAAATCAAGATCTTGCAAACTTTTGTTGAACCACGGGGCTTAACACCCCCTAAAACATGAAAAAAATAAAAAATTCGCATACAAGGTACTGTTGTTTAAAGCAAATTCAAAAAGAAATTCTAAAGTCATTTCGATCTATAAAACTCATTCAGCCTAACGAATCAATTTACGAATCAATTTAGTAAATTATAAACTCAAAGTTTATACGGTATTAAGTTTTATATTAAATAAGTTTTTTTTAAAAAAGAAAATGATGTTTATTTTTGTGGTTTTTTAAAAACCTCAAAACAATATTGTTTTATGTATTTTTTTTTAATTTAAAATCAGGACAATTCATTGAACCATGAATTGACCCATTTGCAACTCAAAATTTTAAACCAAGTACCGAGTTGCATATTAACCATGCTTCAAATTAGATTGATTTAAGAGTTTGTTTGGATTAAAATATATTTTTTATTTAAAAATATATTAAAATAATATTTTTTAATTTTTAATATCAACACTTTAAAATAATAAAAAATACTAAAAATATTAATTTATTTTTTTAAAAAAATATTTAAAATTCTTGAAAATCACTGTTAGAATACATTGACATCGGGGCCCCTCTTATCAATTCAACGAGATCACGTGTTGAAACCAGTCAAGCCACTTTTTTTTTAACAAAACTAATTCTAAGCTTTAATTTAAACATATTTTTAGTATATTTGTTCATGTATTTAAAAAGTTTTTTATATAAAGTTTTAAATTTTAATTATTTTGACACAATATTAAAATATATATATATATATTATTTTAATAAATTTTTAATAAAAAATAATTTAAAAAAAACCAGCGAAAACAGAACATCTGGCTTTAATACTCCACACGCTACCTCGTTGCCTGTTTTGCCTGCCCGCGGTTTCTCCTGAAACCGGACTTCTCTCTCGCTCGTCCTATAAACCACCGCAACAAAAACAAAACATAAAGGGAACCTCAATTGTCTCTATCTCCCAGACACAACAAGATTCTCTCGTCAAAATGGCTGATGCTAAGACCAAAGTAGAATCTTTCCGGGAATGGGTTGTTGACCACAAGCTTAGAACTGTCGGTAATTCATTGCCATTTGCCTTTCCTTCTCATTGTTTCTTTTTTGATTTTTTGTGATATGGGTTTTTTATTTGATTAATTGTTTTAGAGAAAAAGGGGTTTCTTTTTAAATTTGTTTTGGTGCCTTACTTTATATTGAATCGAAGTTGTTTCCTCTGTGCTTCAAAATTTTGTGATATGGTTTTTTGATTTGATGGTGTTTTTCGAAAAGGGTTTCTCTCTAAATTTCTTTTAGTTCTTTACTTTATGTTGGATCAGAGTTCCGTTCTTTTCTTGGTTTTGTGATGTGGGTTTTTTGACTCGATTGTTTTGCGACGAAGGGTGTCTATGGATTAGTGGTATTGCGGGTTCATTCGCCTACAATTGGTCGAAACCAAATATGAAACCCAGTGTCAAGATCATTCATGCCAGGTAAAGTTTCTTTCTTGGTTACTTTGTTTATTAGATTTCTTGTTTTTTAGCTTCCGTGACGTGATCCTTATTGCATTTGTGTATCTTATGAAACAAGAAGAAATTATGATATAGTGAACATGTATGTTCCTGTATATTGCTGTAGATTTGAAGGAAATAAATTTGAAGTTTTGAGTTTCATTATTATCTGTTTCCCGGGTAAAAGAATAGACCAATGCATGTTCATTTTGGGCGTACCTAATTATGGAAAAAGATGACCCTTGGAAGGTTTTTAGGTGACTTTGGTAATTTAAGAGATGATCAGAAAGCAACCTACTTTGAACTTGTAGGTACTTGAGCGAACAGTTAATTGTATATTGGTGTCGTGTGATGATCAGTTAAGAGCAGCAAGTGTTATGTTATGTTTGAGCATTTAGCTGTTGGCCGATCACGCCTCAATTTATGCCGTCATTGTTGTTGGCTGCTTGACTTTTGTGTCTTTACCTAGTTCCTGAATTAAAAACCAAATTACAGAATGATAGGGGATAAATGACAACAGGTTTCAGTGCCACCCCAGCTCAATCCTGTCTCTATAAACAAGTGACATCTAGATAGGGATACTCTTGAACATGGAGTGGTTATTCTTGGTCTTGAAATATAACTGTCTGGGTGCAAGTTCTGATCTCTACCGTTGAATCTGAAAGTGGCCCTTCCTAATTTGTCTGTTCTGGGTGCAAGTTCTGACCTCTACCGTTGAATCTGAAAGTGGCCCTTCCTAATTTGTCTGTCGTTGATTCACCATATTTTGTGGCATTAGAATCAATACACAGTTAACCATGGGATTGAAATCTGTGTTGTCAGCTCAGAACGTGCTAGACTTTTTATGGTAATTCATATTTATGAACAGTGTATGGAGGTCTGCATTCTCCCATGGCAGCTGGCACCCTCATTTCCATGTTCAATAAAGAGGGAGTGAAAGTCATCTAGAAGCATGTTTTTTTCCTCATCGTGCTGTTGATGTTGCTGCCATTGTTAAATGTTCAAGTATATAATGCATTGTTTGGCGGTTGCTGCGGGCAGAAGTTTTTCTTCATCACTGTTTGATACCCTGTGTGCCTTCTTCCTGATTGCCCTGTTCATATCTAGTGTGATGTTCAAAAATATATTTTGCCTTGTTAACCCTGACCTCTTCCTATCGGAATTCAGGTTGCATGCACAGGCTCTCACCCTGGCTGCATTAGCCGGTGCTGCTTTGGTTGAATACTCCGACCACAAATCTGGAGCGAAGGCTGAACAATATGCAAAGTTCGTCCCACCCAAGGACTGAAACATTCAAGATATGGGGCCTCCAATGAAAAGATAACAACAACCATATTTCCTTGAATGAGCATTGGTTTTGTTCTTTCTTATCTTCTGGTTGTAATTGAGTTAACTTAATACCCCAATGATTTAGCAGTCAAATATCCAATGAGAGAATGAAGTGAAAAATGATTTGTTTTCAAGTTTTTACTCCTAAGAAAATAGAATGACAGATATTGTAGAGAGGGATAAGTGGTGGATGAGTGGATTATTCTGATGATCACACCAATTAGCAGTTAAATCCATCACTAGTTTCATTGTTTAATGATCTGTAATGAAGTTATGATGTTGAAAATTATGTTAAGAATTGTTAGTGGCCCGCTGCAGTTGATATGCATTTCGAATATTGATTCATTATAGCAAGGATGCGTGTTATAGCCTCCTGGTCCAATCATGATTGTGATAGAACAGGTTTTGTACTCTTATGAAAAGCAAGTGCAGATGCTGGGGAAGGAAATTTGCCATTTGAGATCTAATTATTCAAATTAATTCTACTCAATTTTTACTTTCCAAGATGAGGGAAACGATTGCCATGTTAGTTCTTTCATCGAAGCTTTCATCGATGCAGATGTAGAGTCGGCTCTCATCTCTAACTAATTTATAAATTTAGAAAAGAAAAATGATTTAATAATAAATTAATAAATCTTTTTATAGACCAAACTTAGGTCTTAATCTCATAAAATTATTATTTTAAAAACATGTTTGAAAGTTTGGTTGCATCTTATAAGTTTGGTTACAGTTTAAAAATTAAAGTATTTTTTAATTGGAAATATATTAAAATAATATTTTTTTATTTTTTAAAAATTATTTTTATATCAAAAACATTAAAAAAATATTAATTTAAAATAAAAAAAATAAATTTAAATTTTTTCAAAAATATTTTTAAAACATAAAAATAAAAAATTTCCTAAAAAATATTTTGTATCAATTTCTCATCTCAACTTTCTATTTCCATCTAAAATTCTCTCTTGGTCCAAATAAAATATCATTTGAAACATAGCCAAATGATGGATTTACACTGAAGAAACGTACTTTCATGATTAAAAATCAATGGCTTTAATTATAGCACTATGCATTTATTTTTGCCATTTTTTAAATTGTTTTTCTTCTAAAAACATTACTTTCACTGTTTTTTTAATTATCTTTCTTTTTAAAACATTAAATTAAATTGTTTAAGAATTTTTAATATATTTTTAATTGAAAAACATTACACAACATATGTAATAATAAGATGAATATAATGCTTAGGCATTTGAATTTTTTATTAGTAGAGAGGTTAAGATGTGAAATTAACAATATAATATTTTATGAAAATTGATTATAAAAATAAGTTTTTATCGTATATTTTTCTTAAATAAAATAACATCATTTTAATATAAAAAACCTTACAAATTAACTTAATTAATAATTTAATGATTTAAACCTTTTTCCTTGGACACGTATCTAACAAGAGGCTGAATTATCATCCTGAGAAATCTAAAACACTAAGAACCGAAATGGAATGTTTAACAATTTATAAGGGCTAAGCCGCAGCTTAGTAAAAAATAGAAAGCCACCCTTATAAACCAAACCCTAGTCTCACCCTCTCTTTTTCTAGTAGACGGCCGCTCCATCTCTCTCGCCTGCAGTCTCCACCGGTAACTCTATGGCTCTCTCTACATTTTATCTCTTTTAAATTGAAGAAAGCTTGTGTTTCTTTTAATTATTGATGTTTTCTTATTTATTTTGTGATTGCAATTTCAGGGAGTAATCGAAGATGAGTAAGGCAACAGCACCAGGACCCAAAGGGAAGAAGAAGGGTGCGACCTTCACAATAGATTGTGCAAAGCCAGTGGAGGATAAGATTATGGACATTGCTTCATTGGAAAAGTTTCTTCAAGAGAGGATCAAAGTTGGAGGCAAAGCTGGTGCTCTTGGTGATGCTGTTACTGTTACTCGTGAGAAGAACAAGATTACTGTTACTTCTGATAGTAACTTCTCCAAAAGGTAAAACCCTTTTCTTGCTTTGCTGTATGTGTTGTCATTTTTGGGTTTCTTGGGTTGCTTGAGATGATATAAGTTTGCTAGTGCTGCTTTTTGCTAGTGTTTCTTGGTCTCTTGACTTTCTTAAAACGTTACGAATGGAATCGTTTGGTATAGTTGTTTTCGGTGAATGGTGAATGGTTTCTTTGTTGTCTAGATGATAGTAATCTGTTGGAGGTTAATCATATAGACAATTGGAAATGGTGGGAATCTGTTTTATAGAAGAAGTCTTAGGTGATCAAGAAGCGAAACTTTTCGGAGGAGACTGGTGTTGGTTTTAGTTTGTTTATATGGTTTTGTAGCATTCAGAGATCATGATGATTAGGTTTTCGTCTTGCTACACTCAATTTTTGCATGGAAGTTTATAATTCTTGTTTTGCACTGGGAAGCCTGCTTGTATTTCTCTTGGTTGAGTGGCGGATCATGAATATTATGCGACCTGGCCTGGTTTAGTGGAGTGGAAAACCAGACAACCAAACACTCTGAAACCTAGCTTATCCTGTTTTTTTCAGCTTACTTTTCCACTTTTAACATGTAAATATTACATTACTGAGAGGATTGTTTTTGGAATATCGATGAATGCTTAGGGCTAGAACACGACCTCTTGGGTACTTATTTCACAATTCGCATGGTGTAGAAATCTACGGTGGTTATATATATGGTCTTATTTCCCTAGTTGCCTCACCTATTTCTTCCTGTTTTGTTCTTGTCATTTGCCATTTGATTTTGCATGAATCCTGTCTTTTTCCCTAGAACATGGACTGTTCGGTTTCTATTTCTTGTTCATTTGCTTTGATTGTAGAAATTGCCATAACACCATTCAATTCCTATCCTAACTTTTTACCCAAGTCATTGTAGCCTCTGTCAGCAATGCTATTTTGTTTTGTGCCCTATCTCAATGATTTCCCATTTTGATTTGGGTACAGGTATCTCAAGTACTTGACAAAGAAGTATTTGAAGAAACACAATGTCAGGGATTGGCTACGAGTGATTGCATCCAACAAAGATCGCAATGTGTACGAGTTGAGATACTTCAACATTGCTGAGAACGAGGGAGAGGAGGAAGATTGAAATTTAGGTCTCATAGCCTCGATCATGTTGTTTCCTCAATCGAACCCCCTCCATTTTTTTTGTTTGATCAAGTGATCTGTAAAACATTTACCGAGTTAATGTTTTATAATTTTATTACCAAGTTGGTTCTTTTGCAATATTGCAGCCGCTAAATTGAGAACCTACCTGCCATTTAGCATATCTGGAATTTGCTCAAGTTGTCTTTTACTATGTTCTTCAACTTTGATTAGTTATGGCCTTCGAAATCCGAGTGCTCTAGTGATTTGATCTGAATACCAATCATTGAAATTTATTCAGGACTTGGTGGTTTCTGGCTTTGTATTAGTTTACTTTTCATGCATCGTTTATTCTTCTTTTGCATGCCATGCCAGGCTAAAAATATATTTGGAAGAAAAAAAATTAATTTCTTACAAATACATTCAAATCATATAAATTACTGTTTTCATAAAAATAATTAAATTCAATTTGAAATGGGATTACAGAGTAAACCTGTCGACTGATAGGGTTCGTTCTACCCTGTAAAGCTACAGTAACACATGCATGGAGCTTTGTTGGCTACAACCAAAAGTTGTTATAGCTTTAAAGAATCACATTCATTTAGGCAAAAAATTTATACCTAATTTTAACAATACATAAAGCATCCTCGACCTTCAGCTTGTGTGATGGAGAAAAGAGAAGACTACAATGGGCAACCTGAGCTTTCTAATGTCTGTCTGATAAAGTCTAACAATTTCCCCATCAAATTGTACCACACAGCATAATGCGAGTAGGTTCACCATCAATTAACGTGCTTGTAAACTGGATCCTCTTAGGTTAATTAGGAACATAATTAGCAGTTTGAATCGCTAATTTGGTGTGGGATTAGAGATGTTTACTGGATAATGTGATTCACTAAACAATGTTTCATCATCCTATTCTGCAAAAATATATATGGCTAGCTTTTCTCACTTTGCGATATTTTCAAAGACAGCACCTTGAGGAACTCATGCAAGCTTTTCTTTTTTAATATTTATGCTCCTTTTTTTTTCTGCCCTTAATTGGAAACTTGAATCGATCTAAATTAAAGTTATAACCCCATTTGTTTCATATAAAATTAATTTATTTTTAATAATCAAAGAATCATTTATGATCTTGATCAGTTTTTATAGACACGCATTCTGTAGAAACAAACCTCAGCTTTATGTATATTAATATAAAAGAATCAGTTATCATTTTAATTATTACTTTTTTTAATCAGTTTTTATAGATGGAATTCGCCCAAGACAAATCTTTTACTGTCTTGCTAGGTTGTATGGCAGCCTATTTAATTTTCATTTAATTACTATCGACAGGTTGTTTTTCTTCTATTCTCATCCTTTCAATCTCTCTCTCTCCCTCCCTATATATATATAATTGATGCTTCAATACCATTAAAATAAAAAGAAAGTGATAATAACTATTGATCAATTCCCTCTTGAGCCATGGCTAGCAAGAACATGGCTTTCTTTCAAGTTCTTATAAGCTCAATTTTTCTTCTTGTTTTCCCTCGGTGTTCATGTGAGGCATATGATGATGTAGCCAAACTCAAGCAATGCAGGTTCAATGCAATATATAATTTTGGGGCTTCGTTATCAGACACAGGCAATCAAATTATAGAGATTCCTCAGGTTTGGTCTACCAAACTTCCCTATGGCCAAGCTATTCATAAAGTAACTGGCAGATCCTCTGATGGGTTGCTGATAATTGATTACATTGGTAAGCAAACATTTTCTTCTTAATTTTTCTTCTTTGATTTGGTAAGCAAATATGTAGCTAGTTGGTATATATACCGAATGTATTTAGCTGTCTTTGCAACTTTTGCAGCAAAATCAGCAGGTCTTCCCTTCCTGGAACCCTATTTGAAATATCAAAATGCAACAAGTTTCTTATCTCATGGAGTGAACTTCGCTGTTGGTGGCTCTACCGTCTTGTCAACGAAATTTCTTGCAGAAAAGAATATCTCTAACGATCATGTTAAAAGCCCTCTTCATGTACAACTTGAATGGCTGGACAAATATTTACAAGGATATTGTCACGATGCCAAAGGTTACTATCATATCCATACCTCTCATTTAAGTTACAAAATCAGGTCCTGGCAATGTAATTTCTATATGTTCTTGCCAAAGGGTATTTAGTGACCGTTTGCCATCGCAATGCACTTTGCAACCCGCGTTTTGCTAGCAAAAACATGCACTAAAAATGATGCTTTTGCCGCGGTGCACACCATGTTGTCAAACAGTGCCTTAGTCTAATACATCGATCAATGTAAAGTGAAGGACAATATTATTATAGGATATTTGTTCAAGTTCAAAGTTCAAGTGGTTCCTGATCACTTTGTTATATTTGATAGATTGTCAGGAGAAGCTTGCATCATCTCTGTTCACAACTTTTGCTGGAGGCAATGACTATGGCACTGCATTCTCCCAAAATAAAACTCTTGAAGAGGTGAAGAATAGCCTGGTGCCCGCATGTGTGGAAACCTTGAAACATGTCGTCAAGGTAAGTTAACATGTCTTGATTTAAAGTCTGAATCAACTTTTTCCTTGCAGAATTTCTTGGCTAATGTGACAATTTTCACTTGATCTTTTGATTAATTCTGATATCTTGTTAATTGGTTATAGAAATTCATCCATCATGGTGCTCGTAGAGTCCTTGTCCATGGACTTCCCCCGTCTGGTTGTGCACCACTATTTCTTACAAAATTCTCTTCAAACAACTCAGCTGCTTATGATGGATTTGGTTGTCTAAAGAGCTACAATGACCTGTACAATTATCACAACGATCGTCTCAAAGAAGCCATTGAAGAATTGAAGAAGGAATACCCTCATGTAGATATAGTGTACGGTGATCTTTACAAAGCAATGCAATGGATTATGGACAATTCTCGACAACTTGGTGAGTGCTTTTTTTTCCCTTCTCAACTCAAGGAAGAGCAACAACATTTCTTCAGACATGAACCACATAAACTAATCTAATTTCTTCAAAAACACTTCGATTATGAGACATCAGAGGTTAAGTATATGAATATGATGTGATTTTAATATGATTACTTCGTTGTTTCCAGGGTTCAAGTCAGTAACAAAAGCATGTTGTGGGCCTAAAAGTGAGTACAATTTCATCGATAACTTTCATAAAATGTGTGGAGCTCCAAACATACCAGTTTGCCAAAAACCTAAGCAGTATGTCTACTGGGACTCCGGTCATTGGACTCAAAATGCAAATAAGCATCTGGCAAAGTGGCTGATTAGAGACATCTTCCCAAAGTTTCACTGCAAAAAAGTTTGACAAGCTTCAATTTTGTTAAGCAAATAACAATTGTTGTAAACTTTTATTTGTTATGTTATCTTCGTGATTCTTAATCATGATCAATAGTGCTTTTGAAAACTATGAAATAAATATCATAGGATTTTATTAATTTGTCCATGTTTTGCCTTTGCACAAATATGAAATGAAGATTATAAATATATTTATTTGGGCCTTGATCCGCCTTGTTCACTTAACCTCTGAATGTTGTAATATCATGATCATGCTCGATCCAGTTAGGTGTAATTTTTTTGGTCAAGCTCTAACCAATTTAGAGTCAGGTAGCTAGCTTGTATGAAGTTTCTAAATACCCTTCTTTGATGAATTTACTAAAAGATTAGAGCTGGGCAATCACCACCAGAAAATTATAAAGCTCCAATGAAATACTCTATCAGCGAGTAAATACAATTTCATCAGCAATTTAAATTGTCAATAGATTTATTGAAAGAAACATGCTTTCAATAAAAATTTTGTTTGGGATTTGCTATTCATTAACATTTATAATTTTGTCATTTATTCAATTTATTCAATGTCCTTTATATATTTTTCATGGTAAACTACTTGGTTTATGCCCTAAATTATGAGTTTTTCTTTAATTCTGATTTACCTAAAAATTTTATTATTTACGTGATAATTTACATTTATAATTTCAAAGACGTGGTCAAATTAAGAGTTATGCTTGATAGCATAAAACTGGATAATTTATTATTTTTTATCGGAAATATGAATTTTCTTATTCAATCATTACATAAATTATACCAATTTTATTAATAAATCTCAGGACCATTTTCTTATCCCAAGTGTATTTATGTTTCTTTATTATTGATTTTTCCATTTACATACTTCTTACTAGTTTGCATTATCGATTTTTATCACTTTTAAGTGCAATTCTTTTTAACTTTCATACTTCATGTCCAATATAATTCCTTAAAACTATTTCTCATTCTTACAAAACATTTATTTTAATTTCCTTGAATTTTTTTATCCATCGAAACTCGTTACTATTAATTTTATCATCATTATAAATTTTAAAAAAAAATTCAAAACCCTTATTTTTTAACCTTCACAACACTTTTATATTTATTTATGGACGTCATCCCCTTGATTACACATCACATTTATTATTTTTATTACCCTTTAACAAGTTAAAGACTTCCTATTCAAGTATTTACTTCTTTTACCCTTTTCCTAGTGTATTCTTCCTCAAGTCATTGGCAAGACAGCGAGCTGTGGCATTGGTCAGAAAAATGAAAAAACCACCATAAACCAAGGGGGGTGGAAGTGGAGAGTGGATTTTTTCGTACAAGAGATAAAGGAATCGTAAACACCTAGGGACTCCCCCTGCTTTCCCCAAAACCTCTTCACTATCCCTCCCCCAAAAATCTCTCTGATCATTTTCTCCATGTTTAATCAAAAACTTGCTCGCCACACGCAACCCCGACCTGCATTTTCTTGCACTTTATATCCTGCTTTTACTGCCAGTACTCCCCCCACTATCATCCAATCTTCCTGTGCCGAAAAACCCATACAAGAGTCTCTCTTTCCCTAGCCACTTACCTTTCAGTCTTTCACCTGCCATCAATTCTTGGTCAAAAGTCATTACTATTTGATGTGTTAGCAGGGAAAATTAATTGCTCACTGGGCTGCCAATCAAATTTTGAGTATTTTCCACTCCTTTCTTACAAAAAGTGTCGACCAACACCAAATTTTACAACCAAAGATCACTTGGGTGTGATCCAACTTAATTACTTATGTGCTCCATGGTCCGCACAAGTAAATCTCCACCCTCGTAATTTTTTCGAAGATCAGGAAAAAAAATTCAAACTTGAATTCAAAAGAAAAAAAATTATATTTGGCATGCTTCGTGTGCTCATTGAGCAATGAAGTGTGCTGAAGTTGCACCTGTATTTCACTAGCAAAAACATAAAAAACTATGATTTTGTTGTGATGCAACAACCTGCGGAGCACCACGTTGCCTTCAAAGTAAGAGAAATCTTCAATGGATAAAAAACCTGGTGTTTCGGTGAAGGATTGGTGGTTGTTTTCGGTGATCTAGGGGTAAAACAGTCGGGTTTTTGGTTTTTTTTTGGTGATCTTGATTTTCTACAACCAAGCTGATGGTAGAAAAACAAAAGGGACGCGATTAATGGTAATTACGTGTTTGAAAGAAAAGCTAACGATTAATAATCATGTATTTACTCAAATTATGTTGTTTTCCGAATATTTTCTTAACACTTAATCATTTTTTTTAAAAAAAATTACTGTTAAAAAATTATGAAGAAAGCAGAATTCTCAACTTTCAAGACAGTTTATGAGGTCATGAAGACCAAAATTTTGGATAAAGAAAAGAGGTGGGGTCTGCTCTCTTTGGCGGCAGAAATTATCCTACAAACTGACTCCATGCATACGTAACAAAATATCGCCACTAATCAAACCGGTAAGAATAAGATTCACTGGCCTGCCTCACTGTCAAACTCAAGGTCAAATCTATTAATTTATACACACACTTGCTTGTTTTCTTCCCCCCCCCCACATCGTCTGCTACTTGTGCTGTGGACTGGTTATGGGACCTACAATGTAATCCAAAGATGATTGGGGAGTGTTTTTCACTCCTGTGAAGAGAGAGTGGTGATGAGCAAACACAAATCACATTGATTTTGCTTTGAATGAATTTGACAATTTGTTCTCTCTTTTTTTCACTTGAAGTTTGCATTAAGAATGGCATGGTTTTTTCTACACATCAAAACTTGAATTGCTTTGATTGCTTTCTCATATGGGGTAGGGTACTCTTTAAAGATTGCCCACTTGAAGACTCAATCTCTTTAACTCTCTCTCTTTCTTTCCCCCTCTCTCCCCCCCCTCTCTCTCTCTTAAGGACTTGTAGTATATAAATGCATGGCCAGGGCAGCTCTATAGCTCCATTGCTAGCTTCTCAACAATGTTCTCAGTTTTCCTGAGTTGTGGTGAATGAAGAAAGACGAAGGCCATATGCGCGGTTTACAATTGGGTGTGTAGCTCTTGCTGGAGAAGCAGGGCACGTGCAAGCTCTCTCCTCAAGCTTTCCTTGCACGTGCTCCCCTTCTCCAACATGGGTTTCTCACCTTTCCTCGTCTCTTTTCCTTGCATCATCCAAGCTTGCACAGAGAAATGTAGTTTGGTGATATGGTAATGGTATGCCAAAATGCTGACTTCATCTTTCTACTTTTTTTCCCATTACTTAATTATATATGACCTTGCCTATATATATATATATATATATATATATATATATATATATATATATATATATATATATATATTACTTTATGTCTATACTGTTGAGTATTCTTGTAAGTGAAGTGTTTGCTTTAAAGAGAGAGTTTGGGGGCATGCGGAGGAGGAGTATGAGTGCAGCTATTGAAAAAACACAGAACCTGAGGACCCCAACATATTATTAAAATCACTGTATCAGCGTGGCTCAAGGTTTAATCCTAGCTAGCTAGACACATGGACTGTTAATGTCATGCATGCCAAAATCTTGGAAAAACGTTAACAGATAAACCTCAAAAAGAATATTTACCCGGAGATCATCAAGTGCTTCAAATAATCAATCAATTTGTTGATCAATGACCCATGAAATTATTTGAAATTAAATCATGGTTAAATTGATTGAATAAAAAAAAAATATTATATAAGGCTGAATATATTAAAAATGTTATTTTAAAATCTTTGAAATGAAAACACAGTTAAATTAATTAAATAAATAAAAATATATGCTATGTAAAGATGAACATAGTAGAATATTATTTTTTATAAAATAAAGCTTATTTATATAAAATAAAAACATTTCTTCAAAATTTAAATATAAGCAAAATAATTTTTATAGAAAACTCTATTAAAAAAAGGCTTTCAAAACTCGTAATCTAAATTATAAAATCGAGATAAATTGATAAAAAATAAATTGAAGATAGACACAAAACTAAATTTTATTAAAAAAAATAATGTAGAATAATAAAATCATAAAAACAATGAGTTACAAAAAGGATACCGAACCGCATTAACTTTTCAAACTTGTAGCTTGTATTATTAGATCAGAAGCATCATAAAAAACAATTATGAAATCTAATCTCCAAAAAATCAAACGTTAAATGATGAAATTAGAAGAAAAAAATCAATCACACAAAAAATTATAATTAAAGAATGAAGGTGAAAATCAAAATAAAAAATAAATTAGAAGCATGAAAAAGAACTAGAGTGTTAAATAAAAAAAAATTAACAGAAGAAAAAAGAAATAAAATGAATGAGGGTAACATTGGAAAAAAATAAAACAACATAATCTTTAATTGAATGATGAAATTAAGAACCTATAAAACTCTAACAAAAGAGTTAAGGAAGAAAATAAAAAAAGGAGTTAATTGAAAAGAAAATATATGAAAAATTATAATTTAAAAACTAAATTGAAAATATAAAAAACTTTTATAAAAAGGTCAAGGACAAAAATAAACAATAAAAAACATAAGGACTAGAATTAAAAAGTCAAAAGAAAAAAGGATAGACATGTATTTTCTATGGAAAAGAGAAAAAGAAAAAACCACCGGCGACAAACCTTTTATCATCTGCCTCTACGCGACACATCAATAGGAAGAAGACATGGTGATGCTTCCAAAGACACGATGGGAAAGCAGGTTTGGTTACCAGATGGTTTTGCACACGCCGTCCAAAGAGCGTGAACACCACCCACACGTTAGCGTGTAATGCGCACGTGCTAATTTTTATGAATAAAAATTTATTTTTCCAACTTAAAAATACCAAAATGCCTTTCAAGAGCCTGAAAGGTATATTAAAAAGAAACTTATGGAAGGACAAAAATGCCTTCTGATGTATGTCTTGTTTTTTTTTTTTAATCTTTTTTAAGGGTAAAAATATATTTTTACTTTATTCTAAGAAGCCAAAAAAAAAAAACATTTATCAACAACTCTAATTTTTTTTACTTCAGGGGTATATAAGTAATGTTATTATTTTTTAAAAAACAAAATAATCATTGGTAAACAATTCTAGATTATGTTGATAATAGGGGTAAATACATCATTATACCGTGTAAAAAATTTAGAAAAGATTAATATGTTCTTGAATAATTTTTTAATGATAATTTTACTATAATAATTCACAGTAAATTATATCTAGTATTACAGTGAAAAACTAAGTCCTTATATATTTTCTGTTAATGAGACATAAATTCCTCTCTTCTTTTTTTTCATGATTTAAAGCAACCATTGTTTCAGTACATCTTATTTATTTGTAATTGAGTTATATAAGTAAATACATCTTATTATTTACTTTTTTTCATAATAATATAAAAAATTAAATAATCATTAACTGAAGTAACCATGGCAGTCAAATCTGGCAATATGAGGCAAGTGGAGATTTCACTTTACCCTAGAAAGAGGGGGGGGATTTTGTTTCTTTCCTCTCTTTTGTGCAAGCAAAGCAAGAGGTTTTCGAAACTTTGATAGGCCATATGGGGTGTTGGAAATTGAAATGGAAAGATGGGGGACAAGGAGGGCAGTGCCAAATCAAGGAACCTTAAAATTCAAGCAATGGTTGTCGTCATTAACAACAGGTAGGAATATATCTGTGGGTCTTTGGACACGCAATGCACGAATCTCTAGACTTCAAAAACTTGCTCTGATCAAATGATTATGTCACTATCCAGGGTATGTTCATGTGCATGTACTGTTGTCTGAATCACAGGTATACATAGCTTGTGCTAGCATGGAAAAACACCCATTTATCTAACAATTTTGTTCTTTACCAGGGCTTAAGGAGTAGTTCTTTCCCTTAACCTTTTCCTGTTGTTTTCTTCTAACTTTGGTCCATTTGCCACAGGGAATGGCGTTTTAAGGCGTGAAGCTCCAAATGTGTAGCTTATATTATCACACTGTCTTCAGCCAAAAAAGGATTGTGCAAAGAATTGATTGTCTATGAGGGTTCATAAAGGCAGCCATGTCCATCATGACTGCTTCCATCTGGACATGCGTGACCAGTAAGAGCAAACCCTAGACGGCCTAGATGGAGAGATGACAACACGAGTGATTTTAATGTGCCACTGCGGTATTGAATTACTTGTCTGTTATGTTCCATGTATGTTGCTGTGGATGCCCGCTGACACCTTGATTCTCTATCTAGATGTCTCTGTCATCACTCTTAACCTAATATTTGTTACAGTGAATAGAGAGTTAGAATAGTTTTTTTTCCTTGATTTATTGCAGAGGAAAATGCATGCTCCATAGATGTTATAGTTGCTCATTTTCTTTCCATGAGTCTTTAACCAGCCGCTTGTTATGCTTAAACAAGGACACACGTCCCTTCACAGAGTAAAAATTAATCGCGTTCACTCATATATAGAGACATTATAGCTTACTAGAGCATGATTCAAGATTCACCCAAGAACAGAAAAATGGCAAAAGATCAGAGCTTCATGTTAGAGCAAACCAGGATTGCTGAAATCTTAATCCTGGTTGCTGATTTCAGAGTGCTAGCAGCGGTTACTCTCTCGGTGGCAATTGCTTTGTACCTTTCATTCAATTCCAAGCATGTTTATCTTGTTGACTTCATGTGCTACAAGGCACCAAACACTCTCCGAGTTCCCCTCTCTTCCTTGATAGAACATGTAGAAAGATGGGGTAAGTTTGACAGCAAAACAATCGAGTTTCAAACCAAAATCAGTGAAAGATCGGGTATTGGCAACGAAACCTACTTGCCCACGGGAGTCCACCAATTTCCATGTGATCTTTCCTTGAGTTCTACCATTGAAGAAGTGGAAATGGTGCTATTCACAATAGTCCAAGACCTATTCACCAAGCACAGGATTGATCCGAAAAGCGTTGACATTATCATCACAAATTGCAGTCTTGTATGCCCCACTCCATCTTTAGCCACAATGATGATCAATAAATTTGGATTTAGAAGCAATATAAGGAGCTTCAATCTTTCTGGGATGGGCTGCAGTGCTGGCCTCTTGTCAATTTCGCTAGCTCGAGACCTCCTCGGAGCGCACAACAACTCTTTGGCTCTAGTCCTCAGCATGGAATCGGTGAGTTCCAACATGTACCATGGACAAGTCAAGTCTATGCTACTGGCAAACTGCTTGTTTCGAATGGGAGGTGCTGCGATTTTGCTATCAAATCGCAAAAGTGACAGACAGATTGCTAAATATGAACTCCAACATCTGGTTAGGACTCATCTTGGATCTAAGGATAATTCATACAAATGTGTTGTTCAGGAAGCAGATGATGAAGGGTACACCGGAGTATCATTGTCGAGATCCATCCCGCAAGTAGCCGGAGAAGCACTGAAAACTAACATGACAACATTAGCTGCGCTTGTGCTGCCTTACTCTGAGCTAATCCAATATGGTCTATCAATTATGTGGAAGAAAGTTTGGCCTCCTGCAAAGAAGAGAGGTTCCTGCATTCCAGACTTCAAGAAGGCTTTTGATCACTTTTGCATTCATGCTGGTGGCAGAGCTGTGATTGGAGCTATAAAGGAGTTCCTTAAGTTGAAAGATAGGGATGTGGAGGCATCAAAAATGACACTTTATAGGTTTGGGAACACATCTTCTTCATCAACTTGGTACTCACTGAGCTATCTTGAAGCAAAAGGTAGGGTTAGACAGGGTGACAGGGTTTGGCAACTGGCATTTGGGAGTGGATTTAAATGTAATAGTGCAGTTTGGAAGTGCATTTCCAAGATCAAACCAGATAATTTGAATGTTTGGTCAGACAGGATCGACCAGTATCCAGTGGAAGTGCCAGCGGTAATGGATCATTGATGTGAGTTCAACATGATTGACAGAGCTCAAGAGGATCAATAAACTTGTAAATTTGTACTGGAAGCTTGTTAAATAAATATAAATTTCTGGAAACTACAATTTCACATGGATAGCAACTCGTAATCCATGAAGAACTAACAAAATCAGCATGGTTTCTTTCTCATTGTTGTTTCAGAAGCTCAGAAGTCCTTCTCTGTACGTTCTTATATTGCAAGCCAAATACTCAAATTCAAGTCTATATGGCAATCTAGGAAAATATCCAAGTTTTCCTAAAAAATTTAGCATCACAATAAGACAGCTATTATGTTAGACCAGGCAAAGAAATCAAAACCTTGAAGCATAAGATGACTACATGTAAAAACATTTGAAATTTAAATTTAAAGATTTGACAAAGGGAAACAAGACAAAGATGGCATAAAGAATCCTACCTTAACAGGGATAATGCTTAGCCACACATTTCTTCACCCGTCTCCTTTACTTAATAAACCTTTGAACTCAACAAGAATACGTAGGCATAAAAAATGATGAATATACTATTTTGACCTTTTTAATTTCCTCCTCCATGTTAACTACTCTTTCATCCAAAACATTCTTGAGGCTTTAGACAACTCTAAATCCAGGGTCCAAGGAATTAACAGCACAAGTAATGCTTCCAACAAGCCCCTCGTTGTAGATTCCACCACATGCATTGCCTAGATTGCTGAGCATAAACAATAACAAAAAGAATTTAATATTGTTAGTCATTGTGTTATATTTAAATTTTTCTATAATCATGCCACCTCTATTTATTGATTGAAGATAGAAAGTCAGATTAGGTAGCTTGTCTCGGGTGGAGTTTGGCCTAGCTTTTAAGTAAGTGGTTGAATTTCAAATGGGAATGGTTGCAAGAGAGTGCAGACTGAGGAAGACATATATTGCTCTCTAATGGTGGGAACTAAAGCAAGAGAAACCCAACACTCCACTTCTGCATCGATCGATGCAAACACAAAAGCGTTCAAGAGTTGGACTTAAATCCATGCAAGCAAATAAAACAATCCCCAAAAAACAAAAGAAAGGACTTAAAATTGAAACCCATCCCATTTCTGAAAACTCGAGATAAACTAACCCAGAAGGCCAAATTATCACTACATGCGAGGACATTAAGCTAACCAAGAAAACAACTCCTGTCTATAGGATCTCAATTCTACAGCATCATTCAATTTTATTGATCTAAGCTTAAAGTAACAGCAACCAAAAACAAGAAATGAAACTAAAGAGACCGAAAGAGCAACCAAATAAACACTATCAAATTCTACAAGGCAAAGACCAAGCAACTTGAAAAATAAAACCCATCAAGAGAAATGAAAAACATGCACAAAAGTTTATAACTTTAAGCAAAATGACAGAAAACAAAGAGAGTAGTACTGAGAGAGAGAGGGCTTACTTGAATATAATTATTATTACTTTTTTTTTTTGGTATCACTTGAATTGCCCCAAAAAAACTTTGTTCTCTGAGTTTTTTTAAAAAAAATTGTTATCCAAATTGATTTGATTAATTTGAATGATTTGAGTGGTTCAGTTTTTCTTTTCTTTTTTAATATTGCTCGTCCCTGCTGCAAGGCAGGGTAGGAAGGAGCATGTCTCTGGAACAAGGGGTGGAGAGCATTTAAAACCACAAATTCAGTAATTAAGTTTACTGCCATTGCTTTTAACGTCAGTGATTTGGTTAGGGCATGGCAGTGACAACATTCATGCAAACCCAGTTACTAGGTGAACACACAACAGAACTGTGTTTATCGACAAGTAAACTAAAACGAAACATTAAAGATGCTTCGACAGGAGAGTTTCAACAAGGTTTTGCAGCTAATTTGATATCTAACCAATTTTTTCTAGGTGAAAAATACAATCTTGAAAAGCAAATTGTAAAGTTCAGAAGTGAGAATTTTCTCAACTGTCAACAATTGGCTGTTCATTCTGTGCTGTCAATCAAACAATATAAAAACCTTCAAGACACTTCATCTTCAGACTGTTCCACCTAACCTGAGCTCTATGTAGGTCAGTCTTGAAAGCTCCAACATCTGGATGCTCAGTTCTCAGTAAATGTATATGAGCAATTAGCACAATGAAAAAAAGTCGTTTGGCCCTCGTCTGCTGATCTCATCTGTAGGACAAAAGGATACAAAGGTGATCGATTAGTAATGAAATTGTGAATTTGATGATGATATTGCCAAAGTGATTAGGTGAGGTAGAATACTTGTCTGGTTGAAAATTTAAGCTTTGTGTGGCCGCATTTTTCACATTTCTTATTTATCTGTAAAGAAAAAAACTTCATGTTAGGACTACCAGCAAATCCAAGCTGAAGGCAGCCTGAAAATCAATTTCTGTCCAAAGTATTTACCTCCATGTCTTTCACTTCCATCTTTCCTTCAAAATGTGAGATGCCTAGATCCCTCCTCATATCCTGCACCAAAAGACACACAAGGACAACTGACTTCACAGCTTGAATTACCATTCATGATGAAAATGCCAAAGACATTTTCTCGGATATGTATAATCCACAAAAGAATAGTGATAATTAAATTGAAAGTAACCATAGGAATTCAAAGGGAGCATCCTACTTCGAAATTCTATAAGTTGCACCTGGTAGAACTTGTTGAAGGAAAAAAAACAAAGGAAAATAAAGAGATGGACAAGCTTGGATGCATATGCTTCCATACATGACCTGCAAATGCACATTAATGAAAACTCTATGACATTTGACAACCTTAGTTTTCAATTTAATAATATTTACAAGTGCCTAGATCTACTTTAACATTGAGAGATCATTTTCGACAAAAAGATCTAAGAACCCAGATTCATAAAACCATTCTTCATAGGTTCCCCCTACATTATGGAGGGACAGTCAAACTCGATACTTTATATCCTACCAAATGCAATTTGCAAGAGAAAAGAAAAGGGAAAAGAAAAAAGATTGCATGGTAACTCAAGAGAAAAACTTCATAACTCAACAGGTCAGTTCAGGCATACCTCAGAGCTGACTTGATAGCTTATTTCTCTTTCACTTAGATCTGAAGACAGTGGCAGTAAATTCAGTTTGGTAGATTATCAAGAAAAGGCAACATAATATAGAGGGATTTCATGACAGATAGTAGACAACACCGTACAATTTACAATTTGCAAGACAGTGCCATCATGCAAGATATTAAAACTATACAAGATTACCCCCAAGATTCACTTCAGCATTGCAAATTAATGTCATGACAGCAGAAAAGGAACAACCAGTGTTAGACAGAGACAGAATTGTAATAGATAATTTCAAGATGTAGCATTGCAGTTTGACATTGAACACATATACAAACCAAGTAAAACATGTGCATGGAGACCACCTACCCACCAAACACAGATAAACAGGAAACAGAAAAATTTGGGCACGGGAAAAGGCAAACATTAGTTGTTGCAAATTATAAAGCTTGTAAGATGAAAATCAACTAACAACTAAAAGAAACACATGATCCAGAATAACTACAGTGTATAGATTTGTTAATAAGGAACCTGCATAGATAACACTTCTGTTCTTATATTAGCATTGTATAAAATAGGCTGGTCTGAGCCTTGCAAGAGAAAAGAATTGACAAGCATTATCAATGTGCAATATATTACTTTCCTTTGACCAGGCTTTTGAAAAATTTCAGAACTCACTAAATCCAGATTACAATGAAAGAAACACCTTGCTAGCTGGATGTACAAACATAAAGAGTTTGTCTGGTCACAGTGCTGATTAGTGAGGCATTGCGGTGAACAATTTCAGAATTATCATCTGTGAAGCATAGATTCTTATATAGAAATTGACCGGGAATATTCTATCTCTTATTTGGGAAACATCAAAAACCAACCATGCATTGAGTTTTTGTTTTCGGTATGTAACAGTAAGAAAAGAGGGAAGGAAAAGGAGAAGATATAATCCAAATACCAGCACTACTATAAAATCTATGAAGGCATTAAGCATACACGCTGGCTGTTGCTACTTTGAACTAAATAGATGATCATGAGCCATACCTTTTGCACTTTTCTTAAATTTGCACAAAGGACATTCAACATGCTCCTTTGAATATAAAAACATCATCGTTCCACACAAATCACAGAACATGAAATCACCTCCTCGAGCATGTGCCATCTCAATGCTCCTTCTATCAGCTGCTTTCCACAACCAAAGAAACTAAAAATCACCAAATACCATCAAATTCCCTTGTTTTCAATCTAAAAACACATTAAATAAAAACAAATTCGAAGCTCCAAAAGCATGCTAAACACTTGATAAAATCCGCTATTTACACCAAAATCAAATCTTCAAATATATAAAGAAGCACGATTTAGAGTTAAGACAAAAAAAACCACAAACATAATGACAATTTAAAGTCCAAATATCAAGTTAAGGCATCAAAAAAGCTATTACTACCAAAAAAAATCCAATTTCAAGCTGAATCTAATAAAACCTTTACACTTGTTTTACTTTCTATAAAGCCAACGCATGCGTGTTATATATATAATGAAAAACCCAAAATCTTGGCAGATAATTCTTACAAATCCATAAAGCTGTCATCGTCACAGACGAAACATCAAACACCACATGGAAAGGAAAGAAACCGGGTGTAGGAAAAAGAAATCACCTTTTTCGAGCTCAACCGAGCTGAGAGGATAAGCAGGAGCGGGCGGAGAAGGAGACCCTCACTCTGCGCTGGGTTTCAAGGAAGTGGAAGGAGGAGGAAGCGAGCGTGGGGAAACAAAGGAGAAGTCACAAAACCCTCTGCCTCGAGGGTTTTACTCTCCATATTTTTTCTGTTAAACTATATTTTAGTCCTTTAAGATTCACATGTGCTCTCCTTTGAGTCTTATAGTTTCAATGTTACCAATATCAACGAAAGAAATAAAGGTGGATTAATTTTTAAATATTTTTTAATTTTGAATAATTTTTTTTATTATTATCATACAAGCGTATAGCATTGAAAAATTCTAGAGATTTTAAAATTAACATTGAAGATTTAAATAAATAATTATTAGATATTCCTTTGAAATAGATTAATATTAAATTCTTTCGATTAAACAATTGAGATTTTATTTTTTAGATGGCTTTTGTCATGAAGGATTTCTAGATGCTTTTTAGATTTTATTAGTTGGTGTTTAAGAGTGCTTGGCAATTGTTTGATTTAATAATTTTGCATGGGTAGCTATTTGGATCTTTAGTTTTTCATTTCATTCCTTTTTTTCCTTCAATTTAGCAATTATTTGATTTAATAATTTTGCATGGGTAGCTATTTAGATCTTTCGTTTTTCATTTCATTCCTTTTTCTTATTTAATTTAAATTATAATCTCCATGGTTTTAACATTACTATAGCATTTGAAACAAGTTAAGTAAAAATAAAAAAGAGTTAGTTTTTTTTTATTAACGCGGGTGTCTGAATTAATTTGCGCGTGTCTCGACTAATTCCATGGGCCCTGAAATTAATGACCATATAAGCCTCCAACGGCTATCATATTAGCAACTATATGGCTCGAACTTAAAAACACATGGAAAGCAAACGTTAATTTTGATTACTATATAATTTAATTTTAACTATTTAGTCTCGGTTATCATGCAAGCAAGCTTCACATTAATATGTAAATTCTTTTGGGCCTAATATTATACTTGGTGTTTTCATAAAATTTAATACGAATTTTTTTTTTATCTTCTAGCTAGAATATATTTTTATACTTAATAATCTATCATTTTATTTCCGTAAGATTTTTTCTTTATTTTTTGATCTCTTGAGTCAAGTTTACTGTTCTATTAAACTTCACCAATATATTAAAAATTCTCAATAAATTTTACCTGAAATTCCTCCAATCATTGTTTTGTTGATTCTAGTAGAGACCTAAATGATAGAGACTCATGAAACTTTGAAGACAGTTTGACAAAGCTCTCCTCTTTTCTATGTTGTATCATGCTTTCTTGGTGTAAAGTAAAATAAATAATGAAATGCATTTATTTATTTTTTCATCATCAAGTAAGATAATTTATGGAACAATCAATCCATTTTTCCTTACAAAGCAAGTGATCTCTCCTATTGGACCACGTGTCTTCAAATGGAGACCATAAATCCTCACACGCCAACATGTTTTCTAGTATTTTAAGAGGGGGTAAAAATAAAAATAAAGCATTTAAGTTGAAATAGTATTTATTTCGCATTGTGATATTTTGTTTTTAAAATTATTAAAAAAACATTAAATTTATTTTTTTAGATTTTTTTTATAGTTTTGATGTATTAATATAAAAAAAATAAAAAATAAAATTTTAATTACAAAATATTTTTTAAAAAGCACACTACACCACCTTACCTTACAAACACAACAAAATATGACAATCTAATAAAATAAAATAGAATAAAACAAGGTTTAAAACCAATAAGGATTTGATGGCTAGTTAATTTTATTTTATTTTCAAATTTATTATAGTATTTCTTTAATTCCCTTCATTCCACATCGAATTCTACCCCTATGTTATAGTTTTTTTTTCTTTAGCAAAGGAGGAGGCAAGTCCAAAAAGGGTTAAATGGGAATCTATCTCGAAGCCCTCAATTCTACTCTGATATTTTAATCCTAAAATACTAATTCTTTTTTTCTTTTGAGAATTCAAATATTAAACATTGATTTTAATTTCGAAAATATAGACTTTATTAAACAATCCATGGCCGTTAATGGACGAAATGGTAAGCTTTGACGAGACAAAAGTTACGGGGCCTCTGGGTCTATGAGATTCTTGAACAAATGCTACAATCAACTCAATTTGTAGCGTATCCTTCACTCGTAATTGCCATACCTAATTAAGGGATTTATCTAGGAAACGCATAAATTATTTAATTACTGGTTAAACATGTGAAATATTTTTACTAGAATAATATTTTAATTTTTTTTAATATTAGCCTGATTAAATTTAAATTATTTTTTATCAGCTCAACTCAGTCGTTAAAAATTTAATTATATCAATCAGGTTTTATGATATTAATGTTTTGCTTGTTTTAATTAGAAATCCAATCTGGATTAACTTTAAATTTTATGTTTTAAAAATTAATTCATTGAATTGGATTTAGATTTTTTCTATATAATTCACATGCTTCGTTGACTAGTTCATTTAGTGGGAAAAAAAAATTAAAAAAAATTATACATAATTTTAACAATAAATAAAGCATCCTTGACCTCACGTTCAAGTAGGGATGATCATTTTTGGTTCGGTTCGATTTTTATAAAAAAAAATAACTAAACCGAATTTTTTTTTTTGAAAAACAAACCGAAACCGGGTCAAACCGACCGGTTTCAGTTCGGTTCGGTTTTTTAGGGCAAAAACCGGTTCAAACCGGTTTGACTTGATTTTTCCAGTTTTGGCTCGGTTTTTTTCAGGTTTTTTGTCGGTTTCGGTTCGGTTCGGTTCGGTTTTTTTTGGTTTTTTGTTTATAAAACCGAAACCGAACCGAACCGGCCGGTTTTTTCAAAAATTTAATAGTTTTTTTTTTTCAGTTTGATTTTTTTAATTATTTTTTTTCTGATTTTTTCAATTTAATCAGTTTTCTGGTTGCTTTACTCATCCCTACGCTCGAGTGATGGAGAAAGGAGAAGACTACAATTTATTATCGGGTAAACTTAGTTTTCTAGTGTTTGATAAAGTCCAGCAATCTCCCCATCAAAGTACCCCACGACATGATGCGAGTGGGGCTCGATCAATTGACATCCCTGTATAATGGATATTTTCGGGCACTGTGGTTGCGCTGTAGTTTATGATTTTAGATGTTTTTTAAAATAATTTTTTATAATATTAGTATATTAAAAACATTAAAAAAACTAAAAAAAATAACAATTTAATATATTTTTTCATCAAATATATCTTTAAAAAACACTTAAAAACAATTTCAAAAAAACTCCTAAACACCTTTTCACCATGTATAAAGCATACAACTTATCGTGATATACATGTGTGTCTTTTCACTTTATAATTTGTAACTTGGTTTAAAATATAATTTTTTCCAGTACAGAGAGTAACATATATCGAAACTTTACGAAAGCATTAAAACAAAGAGATGGAAGTAAAGAGTATGATTTAAGTGGGAGACGAACTTCCTTTCTCGTGCATTTTCAATTTTAAATTGAAAATTATATGAATACAATAAGGGGAGGTAGTATTTTAATGTGATTTTTAAACTGTCTTCATATAAAAAAAATATTAAATTAGTATTTTATTTAAAAAAAATTCATAATTTTGATGTGTTACTGACAAATATTAAAAAAAAAAAAAAAACATTTTTTTTCTAGTTTTTTTCAATTAAAAAATTATTTTTACAAAAATATCATACATCATAAATTTATAACATATAACTAAAAATATATATAACATCATGCACATTTAATGGCAAATCCTATAACAGCTCATAAGCCACGCCAAAGTTTATAACTAGGAAACATGTAACTCTATTAATCATTTTTTATTAGCTAAATTCTAACAAAGTATATTATAAATAATTAATTTTTATTACCGCGTTTCACGTCACATCCTTGTTAATGTAATTACAATTTTCTTTATAAGAGCATCTCTAATAAAGCTACTAAATGGATAGCAAAAAATAAAAAAAATAATATTTTGATTTTTTTTTTGTTTTTCATACTTTAAGAAAAAAGTCAAATAAAATGCTAAAACGCCTTTTTTTTTTCACAAATACTATTTTTACATATCTCTCAAAAAAACCAAAACTAACAAAGTAGGGCCAACAAAAAAATAAACCAGTTAAATATAGTTATGTGAAAAAAAAATAACATCAAAATCATTAAAAAAAATAAAACATTTATTTGTTCTACTCTAATAGAATTAGCTTTTCAAATGACTTTTTTCCATTTGAATATATATAGTAAAAAAAGTTATATTTATACTATTTAAAATGTTATTTTATTAATTTGTCTATTTAAAATAGCATCTTCAATAGGAGATGCTCTAATTTCCATTTAAATCTAAATCCAAAATAACAGGAATATGAGAGACAAATCAAGTTATCACTTGTCCAATATATTACATTTTTAATTTTATAATTATAATATTTCTCAACCTTGAATTTTTATTTAAAAATATAGTTGTTAAATTCAATTTAAAGTTGATATAACTTGATAATTAAATCATCATTCATCAAATTAACTTTTAAAATCAATATATTTATAAAGTTATTTTTAGAAGAAAAGATAAAAGATAAAAATCTCAAAAATTATTTTTTTTATCCAATCAAAATTTGTTTGGCTTATGACATAATCATATATATATATATATATATATATATATATATATATATATATATATATATATATTGGTGTGAAATTTTGAAATTCTAATCATTCCCACAAAAAAAAAAAAGCATCTTCTCTTATCACGTCAAAAACTCGGAAAAATTCAACTTATCGAAAGGCGGCTAAAGAATCTTTAGTGGCAATACGGTAATAAAATCCAGTACCAACCCCAAGAATTATAAATTTGGACAAGGCTAAGGAAATTTTCGTATTTCTAATGTAGATAATGACCTCCCATCACGTGACACGCCACGTCTCACCTCTCCCCTTTAGATCTCCGGCATCCCGGCCCCACATTTCGCATCGATCTTATCTTCACAAACGTGTCCAATCCATTCATTTGCCACGTCACTTCATCACTTCTTGATCCAAATCAACGGTCCAGATATAACCAGACTGGCTCGAACCTTAACGCCCCACTTCCTCTTTAAAAATGCCCCTCTCCACTCCCTAAGTTCACTCCCTCTATCCGCTGCTAGCCTAAAACTACGCCGTATTTGTAAACGGGCGGTGTCTCTTTCCCCAAATTACGCCGTTTTTTTTCTAACGTGCGCCATGAGTCTTCTTGATCATCTCTGGGACGACACCGTTGCTGGTCCTCTTCCGGAAAACGGCCTCGGGAAGCTACGGAAGAAACCGAGCTACGGTCTCCGGTCAAACTCCGGCAAGGGTACGCAAACCAATTATTGCCAAGACGATCATGAACCATAATAAAATGATGAAATCAACTGATTTGAGTCGGACGGTTCCTGTAAATAAGAGAATTGGAATAGTTTTTTTTTCTTTGCACGCCGTAAAGAAGATTCGAATCTCATCATTACAATCTAATTTTGATTTTTTTAATAATCTTTTTTTGTTATGAATAGAATCTGATGGTAGTGGTGGTAGCGTGATGAGGTCGTACGGTGGTGAAGCGACGACGGAGGAGACGAAGAAAGTGACAAGGAGTATCATGATAGTAAGACCACCGGGATACCAGAATAACGGTTCCTCTGCTACTCCCCCGGCGTCACCAGCTGGTTCTACTCCTCCGGTGTCTCCTTTCTCTGGTAAGACAATAATGCCCTTCGGTTTTTTCTTCTCTCCTGAAAAAGCGGAGAATAAGGGTACTTTTGTCATTTATGGGGTCAAGTGTACTGCGGTTATTGTTTAATTTGGCGGGGTGATGCAAGTTGTGTGTTTGTTTGTTTGATTGCCGTTTTAGATAATGACATTCATGTCCCTTTCAACGTTCAACTATGCATGAGATGCTATTGATCTATGCCCTACATTAATAATTTTGATATTAATGTTGCTAATTTTTGACTTGGCATCCGCATTTTATTTAGGGTTGGTTGGCATATCACATCAAGATTATGTGTAATGGATAATGGTAGGTAGACATTTTTTGTGTGGACTATAATAATATATAGTGTAGTTCATTTTTGATAAATATCATATGTTCATGATGAAGTTAAAATGAAACTATTTGCTAGTCAATATAGGTATCATCACTTGGATTGCGTGAAATATATATATATATATTAATACGATTAATTTAGCTAAGAACTAGTAGCTTTTAATTGACAAAGTCAACATGATCTTACAAAGAAATGAAAACTATCAATAACTAATGGGATGTCACTACTGAACGAACACAGGACGTGGGATGTTTCTGAAGTTTGGGATGTTACTGGTTTTAGTTCGAACACAATAAGATTAATTACTCTATGAAAAGTTGGTGCAAGGCATCCCATATTGCCACATTATGATAATTGCTACTTCCATAATTCTATTGATCTGTATGCTTTGCTAGTGGGAATATATATATGTTTAAGGTTGAGGATAGTTTAATTGATTCTATGGTGCTTGGTAGCCTGTTGTTGTCTCATTAATTGCACTCTATAGAGGTCTAGCGAGCCACATGGTTTCGTTACCTACCACCTCGCACGTTCTTTTGTTACCTACCACCTTGCACGTTCTTTTGTTACCTACCAGACTGATAATCTGGGAGAAGTGAGGATGAGTGAACCTGGTCACTGACTTAAACCGATTGTATTTTGTTAAGGAAGCAGAGAGTCCTTTCGGTTTCGAAGAAGGTCTACGTCGGACGCATACGAGAAGACAACCGAGGTTGGACCCAGAATTCCTACTTCTCCTTACGGCGAATGATATATGAGCCTTTTACATCTTCTCCGGCATCTCTAAGTATTTTCTCACCTCTCTACGTCCTGTTTGTCTGGGTTTGTAGTGTATCCAAGTGCGTGTTTTTGTGTAGTTGATAAAAATGCCGCGTTTCGAACCTTATGCCTACGTGTTGATGGCCAGTGAAACGGGTCGTAAGTTGTAATATATATGTAGAGTTGGTATTCCACAATGCAGCTTCTCGTTGTCTCTCTGTATATGTAGCTCTTCTCATATTCGTCCTTTGCTTGCCTTTTCTGTGTGGGTGGGAGCTAGCAGCGTTATGGTGCAAGTCTAGACGGTACGTGTTTGATAAAGTAAAAGCCAATAAATGTAGTAGTTGAGGCTGCTATGGTGAGAGAGAGCATCAAGGGTGGATGGTGGGCTTTCAGCTCGGTGGCCTCTGATGAAATGATAACTTATTATTATTGCTTTTCTTCCAATTTGATAAGAGGGGCATGATAAGTATCATGCTGTCAACAATAAAGTGGGGTTTGGCTCTGAATCAAGTGGAGGGACCACGACACTCTTGGTGGCTTTATTTGTTGTTGAAGAGCCATCAGGTTGGAAGAAATGGGACCCCATTTAAGTCATGGTACTGAGGTATGTGTTCGTTCTCTTAGATTCATCTAAAATGAGTAGAAATATATCTGAAGTGAGTATAAGAAATAACGAGGCATCATAACAAAGTCAATACTATCAGCACGAAAATCCCACATGAATATTGCAAATTTCTTTGTTTTATCAATGGAAATGTAACTGCCAAGCTTTTAGCTTGATGGCTTCACTTTGAGATGTGAAGGAATATTCTTGTAGACTCAAGGCTATGTTAGTTTTGAGAACCTGTCAAGCTTTCAGGATGTTTTCTTTTTATTAATAAATAAATCTTATCATCATCAAAATATTCCCTCAAGCTCCCATTGTAGTAATTCTAGCTATGCTAACCATTATCAATTTGGACGATGTAAAAAAAAAAAAAAAAACTATTTTGGAGGAAAAAGAAAATTGAGGGCTTGACTTGAGTGGTATAAAGGTTCATTTTTTACTTTATTATCTTGTGCTCGAATTAAAAAGAAGTTGTAAGAAAAAAAATCTTATAAAAACATCTGTTTAGATGGGATTTCTGTATAAAATCTAATTAGGCAAATCTAAATAGTCAATGCATAAAACAAATTAACAGAACAATCAGTGAAATTACACTTTTGTCTTAAATTTGTGTTTTCATGGTTAATCTATCATTCTAGGATTGTAAAGTGGCATCTCCATCTTTTTTTTTTCACAATTAAATTAATTGAATACATTTAAAAGAAAAGAAAAAAAAAACTTCAATTTAGGGACATTCTTGGGTTTCACATTTTAAGCCTATTTTATAACCCTTAAAATCAAAATTCTCAAAGCATGGCAATATGAGTAAAAGATAAGTAAAATAAAAAACTCAAAAAGCGGTTGCTCTGCCACCTACAAGTGTTAGTGACTACCGATTTTTCTTGGCATCTCTTTCTCTCTATATGGCATGTGCATGGTTATTCCATTGGGTTTGACACCGGTTTTTTTTTTTTTTTCATTTATCTCTCATCCACCTCGATTTACGTGTTGCACCTAAACAAAATCACTTAAGTTCTTCAATTTATTCTTTCAAATTTAGTTTAGTTTTTTAATTTGAAAAAATAATTTTGAATTGGAAATATTTTTTAATTTTATACTTCGTCAATTTTCAATCTCTCATATTTAGTTTTTATTTTTTTGGTTATTATTTTTTATTCGAGATGATTTATGTAATTATTATTTTTTATTTCATCTTTATTTATTTTTTTAATCAAATTCGATCTTTATTTTTCACTATCAGAATTTTTAGATTTATTAATGGAATATCTCAAACTTATGAAGTTGAAAGATATCATTTTTCACAGTTAATTCATTGTTATCATCTTGAACAACATGAACATGATTAATGAGTTTGGTTTTCATTACGGATAATCAATCAACTCTTGAACAATGTTTTCTAAAGGAAGTAGTGTATATGTAATAAACTTGTTGGCATTGCTTTGTAAAAACAAAGATATTGTTGATGTTGCGGAGTCTAGCCTTTCTATTAATTTCGACCAAACCATGATGGAGATATACTTTTATTCGTCTGTTAGTAGTATCATACTAGTAACATTTGAATAAAAAGATTATATTTTGCTCGTTATGATATTGCAATTTATTGACTTCTTCTAACTTCGTATGGTAGTCAACTTCAAACTCGTTAGAAGATGATCTCTTAACACAAATCTTATTGCTATATGTCTTTTTACCCTAAACATACTTTTCAGTATAAAACACATGTTTATTGACAAAATACCTGTTATAGCACTTCACCTTTCTTTCAAGATCTTGACTTGGTAAATTCAAAGTAAATACTAGCATTCCTTTCTAATTGATAAACCTGGTACATGAATTATATCTTCATCATAATTAAAGAGAAATATGCAACAAAATTAAGTATCTCGAGAGATAAGAATAATTAAATAGTCTTTACATGTGTTTTGAATCATATGGAAAATTGTTCCTTGTAATCAAAAGATTTAATGTTGAGAATCTCTTGATCACGCAGTTAAGCAACTCACAAAGAAGATGACAAAACTCTCAAAAAGCCAATAAATTAGGTTTGATAGGAATGTGACACAGTGAAAACTCGTTCCAAAACACCAACACTATTGGAATAAAAAAACCATTACCCAATAAATAAATTCACGAAAAAGAAGTATAAGAAAGACGTCACAAGGATAGTTATATCTTGATAAGTCAATTTACTCTTTGTCCTAGAAAAGAACATGTATCACTTCACATAAAACACGAGTTTCTTTTATAAATTCATGGTTATTTCATGCAAAACATAAGTTTATTTCATAAATTCACTGCTGCTGAAAATTTCAGCTTACAAAGCCTTATATAATAGCTTAACTAGAAACCCTAATGGATCCAAAACTTATGGGCTAATATTTACCCACTTACAATAAACTCAAAATATGTTAATTATGTCTAAATATGAAGAAAATAATAAAAATAACTAATTTGTCATTAAATACCACTGGTCATTCTTTCCTTGTGTAGTTGTGATAAACAAAGAATTTTTATAAGAACAAGATTTTGGAACATTAAAAAATCATTGCCACACTTGAAAATTATGTTGCAGCCCATTAAAGATCCTTGTAGAATTAAGATATTCTCCTAACAAGCTACCACATTCCTATAGGAAAAGAATTCTTGCTGAATATAAAATTTACAAGTCAAAAGAAAGTAAATAACAAAATTTATACAGCTTGTTCTGATTTATATCGCAAGGCCTGAATCCCGATTGACTTGAAAGTTTACCTTAACATAGAATAATATGCAAAAAAACTTTGGGTAATTTCTAGTCTGAATCAACGGTCAAATTGAAAATTATGATTGTTGTTGTAAACCTGAACGATAAGCACAATTACGTTATAATCCAAATTTTCTTGGTTAATAAAAATCTGTTCCAGTCTACGGCGTTGCACCGACCACTGATATATGTTTACTTGAGTTATTTTTTTAAAATATAATTTTTTTTTTACTTTCACCCTTTAATATTTAATTTATTGTAATCAAGCTTTCTAATTTGTTTAGATACGGGTTTTATAATTTTATCACAATCTCATACCTTACATTGTGAGTTTTGCAGAGTAATCATGGTTGCCCCAAGTAATTCTAGTATCTTAATATTATTTTTTTAAAAAAAATATTGTACAATGTATCACCATTTAAGAATTTTAAATGTTTTTTGTCCAATATAAATCAAAATTTTGACTTCCTAACTTTTTATATTTTTTTAGATTAAAAAAATGATTCAACTCTTTACATAGCGCAGGTTAAAAAACAATATCTATCAAAAGATGCGAAGCATTATTCATAATTGTTAAACTTGCCTTGACTTGACAGATTTATCAAGAAAACCTGCAATTTAAAATCTAAGTTGGGTAGAGTTTTACATTGAATTGAAAAAATACGTTGATCCTATGAAATATAATTCATATTGTTAGAGAATAATATAAATCATATCCTGGAACCTCACCTAACAGCTTAAGCTATTGGGTTGAGATGGTTCTTTGACATGGTATCAGAGCCTTGATGACCAAGCGGTCACGAGTTCGAATCTCATCATCCCCATTTATTTGATTAAAATTAAGCACAAGGTAATGTGGGCCTGTGCAAGTTTCAAGCCCAAAGGGCTTTCACTTGAGGGGGTGTGTTAGAGAATAATATAAATCATATCCTGGGACCTCACCTAACAGCTTAAGCTATTGGGTTGAGATGGTTCTTTGACACATATAACTAGATTTTTAATGATCAAGTTGACATGACGAAACCTTGTCCGAATATGATTAGGTTAACAACAAAGAATTGTTTTTTTTTTCAAAAAAAGTAACATGATATCATTTTAATAAAAATATTAACATCGTGGGTTGCCCAATAATCTAAACTTTTTTTTTTTTTCTGAACCGGCTCTCAAATCAAATTTTACAACTACTATTTTATTAAATAGATGTAAAATGTTTATAAAGTTTATTAAAGTGATTTTAATTGAAAATATTTTAAAATAATATATATATATATATATATATATATATATATATATATATTTGAAAAATATTTTAAAAAAACATCCGTTACGAAATAAAAATAATTTAAAAAATAAAAGCTACTGAACAAGTACGAGGTATTCTATACTTATCACATAAAAACCATGCAAGTGACGGAATACTGTGCAGGGAATGTCTAATAATCTTTGACACATGAAATAATGATATAAATAAATAGTATAAGCCCAGTGTGTCTCAGCATGGAAACAAATTTATTCAATTTATACATGAATATGGGCCTTCAACTATCCTCTTTATGGACCAGACTGAATTCAATTTTTTTTTTTAATCCAGGCTCAAGTCAGCCCATTGGATCCAAATTCATATCAGCCGGGTATCCTAAAAACCACACAAATTCTTCCATTTTTGTGCGATCCTTCACCACCGTTTGTGGAGGAGGTAGTTCCTCTCTCAAATTCTAAGTCAATTCGAAGCTCGAAAAGTAAAAAATGAAGAGAAAATATTGTGGGTCCTTGATTTTTCTGCTTCTTTTTCACTTGCAAATCCATTTCTCCTCTGGTAAAGATTCTTTCTTCGTTAATTCCTTATCATGGGTTCCTTTATTCTCCAATTTTGTCACTTTATTTGTTATTTGCGTTGATTTTAGAGAACCCATTTGTAATCTATTGATGTTGGTACAGAAACTCACTTGTTGGGTCCTGGTTTTGGTGTGTGATCTACCATTTAGAAAATTAAAAGATAAGAAATTTTGCTTTTTTGCTTTTGTTTTGAGACAGAGAATTACTGTATTTGAAGCCGAATAGTTGAATAGGTTGTTTAGGCTTTCTGTTTATAGGACACTTCAAAAGTTGGAAACTTGTTTTGTTAAATAATGGGTGATGGTCTTTGTCTGAAAATTTAACTGTTTTGTTTAGAGCAGAAAGTTGCATTTTTATTTGAAAGCCTGCAGTTTACGTGTCCATTGAAGTGTGTTTGGACTGGTTTGTAAGAAGTGAATTCTATTCAGATAAAATTTGCTGATGAATTCAATTCAGACTCTCATTTCTGTTTTAAAACGAACCTGAGTGCAAGGAATTGGATTCCCTCAAGAATTGCAGAGTTTGACCATCACAATGGTTCACTTTGTTAATGTAGGAAAAAATGCTAGAGTATGTGTTTCTAAAGGTGGTCGCTTTCCGCCGTATTCATCGGAAGGGAAACTTCCAAAAAAGGTAGGCAAGGGTGCCAGAGATTTGACCCTTTGTAGGCTGTTTCACAAACAGACTTGCTGCGATGTAGCTCAGACGTATCCTGCCTCCCTGTCTGTTAGGAGGCTGGCTTCAACAGGAGAAGCCAGCCAGGAGTGCTTGCAATTATGGGAATTGTTGGAATGTTCAATTTGTGATCCCCAAATTGGTGTTCAGCCCGGACCTCCTCTTATATGCGCCTCTTTTTGTGACAGAGTCTATCAAGCTTGTGCTAGTGCTTACTTCTCTATGGATGCAAATAAACGGGTAAGAGCAGAGTCACCTTTTTTGTCCAGTTTGGATTTTTGAGTTTTCTGGTGTAAGATTTCACCTTTTTTGTCCAGTTTGGATATCAGATTAGCTTACGGTGTTTACATTCATTTGAAATGAGAATTGCATTTGATGTGTTCAATGATTAGTGCTTGCTTAAGGTCTGAGAACTCTTTAATTCAATTAATGAGTCCATCAACTAACATTTCTCAAATGTGGTTAAAGAAAATAATATGGTATGTATCATCCTTTATGTTTGCATGGTAGACTAGCGTTCTGTTTAGGCCTGTTAAATATCATAAAAATTTGAGGGCTCTTAATTTCTCCCACCAGAATGTCTGAGAAAATCAATTTCCTGAATGGATTTCACCTATCAGGTCATAGCACCGTGTGGAGTAAATGACTTTGTTTGTGGACAAGCTGCTGAATGGGTCTCCAATGGCACAGAGCTCTGCCATGCTGCAGGTTTTGCTGTTAAGCTGTCTGATGCAAATGTTGGTGTAGAAGAGGTGTCTTGCTATGGTGGTAGAGCCAGTCTCGATTCTATCTCCGATTCATGGAGGTCTCCACAATCTGAGTTTACCCAGAAAGTTGAGAATTTAGGGGTTGTGGAAGATTTCCAGCAGTGGGTGCAGGAAATGCAATTTAGTGAAAAAGTTTCTTGGGCAGTAGGAGGTTTAGTTCTCACTGCAGGCCTCTTGTTTATGAGGTTAGACTAATATATTCTTGCCTTCTTACATCTTCAAGACTCCATACATAGCTTTTCGGTTTTCAGTTTTCAGTCATCATTTTAGTTCCTAAGAAAATGAGGATTACTATAGAGATAATGTCCACAATATTCCCTTTCATCTGGCTGAAGTAGTTACACCAAATAAAGGTTAAATAAAAGGTTCCTGCTTTCAAAATGGATAACAACCCCAAAAGGAGCCAATGTTACAGAAAATATAGGCTTCATTTTTCATGTTTCTCTTTAAAAATTAGAACACTACTTCTGAGCACCTCAGACCTATCATCCAAGTAGGTGACATCTTTGGCTTTTAGCAGGGTGTTGTGTGTATTCAGAAAGCTTAGTGAAGTTCGCTTCCTTTTCTTGCAGATGTTAAGCACGCTTCAGTAAATACATATTACTTAACAGCATGTAGGAGACATCAAATACACTACAGATACCATAATGTGTAACTTATTTTTCTTCATAAATCATCCATGCTATCCTTCTTTTTTTCCCGTGTAATCATGGCCTGTGAAGTTGATCGTTTGTTGTCATCATATTAGCAGTAGTGAATAATGAAATAGAAAATATTGTTTTTTGATATATTTTGCCGACCATGCAGTAAAAGGAAGAGTCATGGTCAGCGCCAAAAGCTTGCAGCTATTCAAAGAGCAGCAATAGCTGCAAGGAGACTGGATGGCCGGATGAGCCAGAATTCTCCTGATAGTTTAGTGAATAGGAAAGGAATTCGAAGATGATATTTTAATTTACAGGTGAGCGATGCTATTAGAATTACTCTTATGATGTGAATCATCTGTTATTCCATTCTCTCTTGTTAAAAAAAAACAATCAAAGAAGAAGCATACATGAGTTCATAGGTTTCTTATTAAAAGCTATTGCCACCAGTTTGAGTAAGTGAAACTATTTCCTGAATTTCTTCCCTTCTCTTTCTTTCCAAAATCCTGATAAAGAATTACGGGGCTTGGATAAGTGTTAACGTTCTTGACCAGTTCAGCACGTAACAAATACGATTCAGATAAAGATTTCTCTTCGTTCTCATTTTCTTCTTAAGAATTTCTTACCACAAACATGCAACTACACGTTTTGCAGATCCATTCTGGAATAAGCTGCCCTGATATCTAGCTGGAAGCTATCAAGAACTTCAACAACACAATCTCAGGATTGACTGATGTATATTTGTTAAGCTTCGATGATTGAGGTGGGAAACAGAAATTAGGATTACATGTGTCCTGCAGTTTTGCTATAACAGTTGTCAATGTGAACCTGTTGGTGTTTTGTATATAAAAAAAATCTCTTAGTATGAGATAAACAAGTCTTTTTCATACCCTTTCAAAGAATTTCTGAGTTGCTTCTACAATACAGGATGTATAAGACAATACTATTGGTGAAGGGTCATAAAATATTGAATGATCCCAAAATGTCCGGTCTAAATTACTTTGAGGAAATAAATTATTTTCTAAATTTTTCTGTGTTTGTTTGTTATTAAAAAAATTGATTAATAAAATACACTTTCTAGTTAATAAAATTTAGCTTGATTTTTATAAAAGTATTTTTTTTTTATTTTGAAAAGAAAATACTTTCCAGAAGTTGTGAAAAATTTAGCAATGTTATATTTTTTGTTGATTATATTAAATTTAGTTCTCAGACTTTTAATTGCTATATATTTTGTTTTGATTTTTTTTTCAATTTCATCTCTTAGAATTTGATTTAATTTGATTTTTATATTAACTTTGGTTCTTATTTTTATGATTGTTATTTGCTTTTTTCTTATTATTTTTTAATTGAATTTTTTTATGTATCAAATTTTATTCTTATTATTTAGATTGTTACTTATTTTATTTAAAATAATTTATAAAATTATAATTATTATAATTTAAATTTTATCACCTTTAATTTTTTTATCTGTTAGATTTGATATCTATTATTTTGATTATTATTTATTTTATTTGAGATAATTTATGAAATTAGTTTTTTTTTTTCAATTTCATTCTCATTCAACCTTTTAATTTATAAGATTTGTTACATGTTATTTTAATAAATTAAAAAAAAAAATTAATAAGTTATTTTCTAACTCATTTTCCATGACATAACTAAATACTGGAAAATATTTTCAAACTTATTTTTTTTGACATTACCAAACATAAAAAATAATTTAATTTTAAAAATTCACTTTTATAAAAAAACTACTTTCCAAAAAAAAAAAACTCAATGAAACTACTAAACTATTTTTCAGGAATAAAAAAAAAACAGGTGAATTTCTTTTTTTTTTGTGCTGGACCCAAAAATTTCCTTTCTTTTTGTATTTTTTTTTTATGGTGATTGCAATTGATGAAACTTTGCATCGTGTCCAATAATCTGTTACACCAGGAAATGCCACTCGTGTCTGATTCATTATTCTATTGCAGAAAACTTGAGAAAAGTTCAAGATTAGTTTGAATTGCGTAGATATCAGACAAACGGAAGTGAAGAGAAGTTCCTTGTAAATAACCTACCACTTGCTAGAACATCCAGATTACGATCATGAGCTTTCATAATGACATCAATTGATGATTATGTCAAAGTTAAATTGTGTAGAATTTGTCCTCAGGTAACAGGACAAGGTTACTCAATATTCACAAGAACCACCATGAACTTCTAAACAAGCAGCTTATCACTCGGGAAACGTTTCTCTATTTAGTCTGCTCGAGAATGTTGACGCTTGAGATTTTTCAAATCGAACGTATTATTTGGAGGCGAGATGAAACGAAAAGGAAGCAGAAATTGCTTCAGTTGCAAAGAGGGAAAAATCTGGCAGAACCAAGCTGGCAGAGAAGAACTATTTTGATTGCCAATAGATCAACATGAGGACTCTCTGAGCAAACCATAGAGTAAACTTGCACACACATCTCAACAAAAATCAGACCTATTCTCAATCACTACTTACAAACAGCATATGCTAATTGACCAGACAGGAAGTTCCCAAAGGGTATCCAACAAAACAACTTTGGTTCCTGGGCATAACATACAGCATGGGCTGTTGTTTTTGCACATTTTTTTTCCCTAACAATTTGCACTGTGCAAATTGAGTTATGTGACATTTCAACAAGAAAAAAAGGCTTCTTTCTGAAGATAAACCGGCAATGTGATAGATATTCAAATCATTGCTAGAACCGAGCCTTGGTCAATCTCCTAATTGAAACAAGAAGAGATCCCTGAATGCTCTTTTCTCATACTAGAACTTTCCGGCTTTTGGAGGCTGTTTGAACATAGAAAAGAAAAGGAGATTAGAGTGTTTCAACGGGGAAGATCTATTTCTAATATACAATGCACGTACCTTCTTAAGGGTTAACTTTGGAGCGCTTGCTGGTAGAACTGGTTTTAATATCTCAAAGGAACATACTAAGGATTCATCAACGCTCAACAAAGCACCTGCATTGTCAAACTCCCCACCATAGTTTGGAGCTGAAAATATTGTTACCAATTTTCGTTTGGCAAAGAACTCGTATCCATCCTCCACCACCTAAAACATAGCAAAAAACTTTCATCTGTTATCATTGCTGGAGTTGTTCTGGGTCAAAATTAAAAAATAAAATAAAATGCTGAGGGCTACAAACTACATGGAAGTATCAGTCATATCTTTATATATTTTGGTAAGGTAACTGATTATCATGATAGTTTTGCATATTTTCTCACTCTTCATTGTAAAGCAATCTTGTATTAGATTTAAAGACACGTAAGGTTTGGTAAATTAAAGGGCTTCATCAATAGAGAACAAAATCATACCTTTCACAGTAAGGCAACATTAATGACAATCACTATTCTTTGCATCAAAGTATTTCTAGATGAAATAGTCCAAGTAACGCAAAAGCTTTTGGCAACACATATTTAGAAACAGGCATCTCCTAAATCATGATCCAACATACTCCAGTTACAAGGTTTTATTTGGTTATATGCAAGGGGAAAAGAACAAGGAAGCTGGGAAAAGATGCCTCTTCAACTTCGCAGTTTTTGTGGGTATTAAGCTTGCTTAAAAAGAAATTGTCTCACCTGATGACCTCGGCAAATGAGATCCAGGTCATTTTTATCCAAAAACTCAGCAACTTTATCAGGTCCAAAGGTACATGAAACACCTCGATCACTATCTGACCAACCCTCAACCCTAGCATCAGGATCAGACCAAAGTAGATCGCATAGGAGACCGTTATCTGGGATTTCGGTAGGTCTTTGAATTTCCTTTATTTGGCCCAAATGTTCCAACTCTGGAGAGAGGCCTCCGTGCATGCAGAGTATCTTTTCATCAATCAGTGCAGAAACGGGCAAACAATTAAAGCAGTCGGTAAATATTTTCCATAGCCGGACATTGAATCTCCGTTTACACTCGTCATAAAACCCATATATCCTATTGATCTTCGCATCCTCATGGTTACCCCTCAAGAGGTAAATTTTGTCGGGATGTCTGATTTTGTAGGCCAGAAGCAGACATATGGTCTCCAAACTTTGCCTCCCTCTATCGACATAATCCCCAAGGAAGAGATAGTTTGCAGAAGGAGGGTAGCCACCATATTCAAACAGCCTCAGGAGGTCTTGATATTGCCCATGTATGTCACCTGTAAGAAGACAGCAAAAATTAGATATGCAGGGGCCCAAAGTGGAGTTAAGAAGACAAATGATGACTAAAGTGCTTTGCCACATTGTGGAGTTAAGAAGATAAATGATGACTACAGTACTCCACTGCAAATGAGCAGTAAAAAAGAAGTTAGAAGCAAACAACCAAAATATTCAACAACCGAATGGTTGCCATGTGTTTCACATAGTTTATGGGCCATAACTGAAGAACTTGGTAACTTCTTCCACCAGCACATATCCTTTCAAATTTACGAGGCAGTTCCAAGCTAACTATGATTCTAAGGCTCTCTGTTTATTTTTTGGACTTGTGTAAGCACATGCCAATCCGACCTAATCGGAGTTCAAAAACCACTCACAATGTTCAAATTTCTATCCTTTTGATAATTTGGTAGCTGCAGAGAATGGATTTGAACCTCAGATTCTCCACTCTAAAGGAAGTGTAGCTACCAATCGGGCAATGCTCTACCAAGGTTTTGACGGTAATCAATGAGTGGACAAGGATGAGCTTTTGCCCCATCCTCTCCCGGAAGAAACACGTGACTAGTAACAAGATAGATGTCCTCCTCCCATCATAAAGTAATAATTGTAATCCTTGCTTCCATTCTGTCCAATCGAAAAGATCAATCCTACCATTCCTTCCAATTGAATAAAAACACCAATCCCTTCACCTCGAACATTACAATTCCTTCAACAATCAAACTAAAATTATGAAAAATTTGATTAATCGTGCCGTGCCATAACCAATCATCAAATGATCCATGTCTATAGATAAGCTAAAAGATGTCTCTTTTACTGGAATCATTCAACAGTCTTCTTTAAAAAACTCACACGATCATCTCACATTAAAAGCATAAACACACACATCAGATATGATGATAATCAACCCATTCATTATCAAGAGAGGAAAAGAGAGAGAGAGTGCTAACCACATATTCGAATGGGAGCTTTAATCTCAAGGAGAGTAGGCTGAGAAAGGAAGATTTGGCGAGCATTAACACATAATTGACGGATCTCTCCTTCAGATAACTGCACTTGCTTTCCTCCTTTTCCTTCTAATAACCTCCTTATTATATCATCCAACACTGCCTTATCCATCATCCCTTCCATCGTCATCATCATCATCTTCTTCTTCCTTTCTTCTTGACCTCCAAAACAAATCAATACCCAATTCTTTAAATTTCTTATAAAGAATCAAGATTTAAGTCCTTGAACAAGAAAACAAAGGACCCCCAGATGGATTTTGGCGTTGAAACAGCGAAATAAAGGATCAGATGAAGAATTTACACACAGAGAGAAAAGGGGTTGGTGTATTTTGATCAACAGAAATAGAAGCAAATAAATTAAAGAAAGAGACGGTAAGAGAGAGAGGGGGGGGGATAATAGATCAAGATAGAAGCAAATAGTAATGGATATGGGTTGTCATTTTCTTGATAGATCTTTTCTCTCACACTCTAAAAAAGCTATTTTTTCAATGGCAACTGCCCAACAAGATTCAAATAAGGCAAGGGAGGTTGAAACCTTCAAACTTCAAAGGTAAGGCTGAGAGAGAGAGAGAGAGACTTGTTAGAGGACAGTAACAAAAACCGCGTATTTTGAAAAGTCAGTTAACACGTGTACTGCAGCTCTTTCTTTCTTGATTGATTGCCATTACCTACCTCTACGGCTCTACCTGTCTGTCTTGTCTCTCTCACAGGTCACAGGTCTCGCACATACATACATACATCATCGATGTTTTGATGATACTTTTGTTTTGTTCGTGTCCTTGTGTGTTTTCATGATGTGGTGTGCTCGGTTATCAACCCGCCCACTACGCCCGACTCACGAGAATACAAGTTAATTATTTTAAAATAATAATAATAATAAAATAAAACCATTTTTATTGAATTCGATGGTTATTCAAATTAGATTAATTCTAAATTGATTTTTATAGATATCTAGACTGTTTTTTTTTTGTTTTTTTTAAATATTTTTAACTTAAAAAATATTAAAAAAATATTTTTAAAAAGCACTTTAAAACAAAATCTCAAATACTCTTTTAACCCGAGAAATCCTTGATTAATTTACTAGGTCAGAACAAAATTTAAACTATGTTTCTAAATATAATGGAAGATGATATTTATGCACGAGGTACCTGTAAAAACAAGAAAAGAAATAACTTAACCATCTAGGTGGTGACCCAGTGGTAAGAGTTTGGGATCAAGAGGTTTGCTCCTTCTGTGATATCAGGTTCGAGCCCTGTGGTTGCTCATATGATGGCCACTAGAGGCTTACATGGTCGTTAACTTCAAGGCCCGTGAGATTAGTCGAGGTGCGCGCAAACTGGCCCGGACACCCACGTTAAACTAAAAGAAAAGAAAAGAAATAACTTTTATAAATAATTCTTATTAATGGTTCGGTTGTATCTAATTCCAACCTCAATTTCTATCATATTTTCAACAGTTTTTTTATTTTTTATTTTTTTGAAGGGTGCGAGGAGCCACAACTAATTAGTATATTCAGTCCCAACTTTTTGAAAGGAAAGCTTCAATGGTAAACGAAGATGTTCTGTCCTACCTAAGTTTGTATCATTTAAGATTTTTAAAATCCAATCTAGGAGAGATTCAATTTTAGTGTGTGGAAAGTAGTTTGAGACACCTTTACCATCAACACAAAACAAAACATGTATAGTAATTTACATCCTACATTATTTTATAGTTTAATATGATATAAACTATAGTTTTTTTTAAAAGGAAGTAGGTGAGTGGAATCTTTTAAATGGCCGCAGGACGACCGAAACCAAGTTGATCTCTAAGTTAATTTATAACTATTATTTTATCTGCAAACTGTTAGATTTCCAAATAAAATTTCAGAATAAAATTTCCAAGATTTTCCTCGGGAAGGAGTCTTTTTCAGAGTTCTGGCCAGCTCTTGTATATCAAACTCAAATCTCAAATTCCCAAGAAAAAAAAGAGTTAATTATTCTTACTTATAGTAAGAAAAATCCCAGGTCTCAGATAAGTGTTTAGTAATATGTTTTATATAAACAAATTAAAATTATTAAATATATATATAAAAAAAAGATCAACAGTCATTTCTAAGTGGAGCATGAACACAAGACTCCTGTGGAGACAAATTATGTGCTCTATTTACCTATGATTTTACCTATGATGTTAGATGTCAATAAACATTATTTTACAAAGTGTAAGTCCTTTTCTTCTGTCATGAAAAGCAGGGCCAACTTTAAGCCAAATGGCTTGTTAGTGTAAACATGACTCTGCGTCCATAATATTTTTATTATTATTAATATAGGTATCCGGTCAGTTTACGTATACCTCAACTAATCTCATAGATTCTAAAATTAACGATTATATAAATCTTCAGTAATCATTATATTAGCATTCACATAACTCAAACCTGAAATTACAGAAAAATCAAATATTTTAATTCTAAATTTTTATTACTAGACCTCAACTACTAGATAATTACCCATAATTTTTTATAGCCATCATTCTAGCTTGTGGTAGCTAGAATGACTTCGACTTCGCTGTTCATGAAGGAGGCCCTCTTCGCTCAGTGGATTGATTCATGATATTATTTTTGTGCTGATATTGAAATCACAACTCTAACAGTAATATCCAGTGTCGGTTTTCTTTTGGCTTTAGCTATAGTGATTCTTGTGGGTTCATAAACTAATTCTTTTTTCAATGGGATTTTAAGTGAATTATTTATATTCATAAGAAAATATTTTTTAAGCTTTTCTCAAATTCATTTAATGTCCCGGAAAAAAAACTTTATTTATAGCATTTATTTCCTATCCCGAAACAAAAAAAAAAAAAACCGAGGTACTAAAAATAAAAAAGAAAATATATTCTCTAATATTTTCTATTTTGAGAATATATTTCAAATATTTAAGTCTCTATCCATTCTATCACAACACACTAACCAGATACAACGCACGATCCTCAGAGAGCAAAAATCCATTATCAGTAATGCTTAAAAGCTAAGGGTGAAATCATGGCAGCATAATAAAGAAAGGTAAACTCAAGAGGGCACATATTAGAAGCCATCATGTCAAAAGGAAAAGGTCTTCTGAGCTGAAATTCCTGGAATATGTACATTTTATGAACTCAGCAAAAAGCATGGTATGACATCAGAGGTGGATGATGACCGCATACTCCACTCCAGACAAGTAACCGACAGAGTAATTTCCTTTACAATGAGTGCATTCTACCCTGTAAAAGCAGGGAAATTTTCACTGATTTCCTGTCCCAACAACCATCTATGCCAAATTGCCAAATATTAATGTCTGTTCTGTTGCGTGCAACCATAAACACAAGGACTGAAAAACACCCCTCGGATTTAATTAACTTTTTAAATGAACTGTGACAAACATAGAAGCTTATGATGATAACTCAACTCATCAACATACAGTCAAGCACGGCCACAGAGATGGATGATTATACAGGGTAACATGCAGAATGGCTGATCCAAGTTAGAGAACCTGTTGGCCCAAATAAGCTTAATTGGGAGACTTCCCTGTTTACTGTGAATGGACTCAACTAGCACAGCCATATTATCAGTCTCTTGCTATAATGGAGAACAAGATCGCACCTCGCAAAAGTATAATTTCTGGGATTATGCAAGTTTGATGAGCAGATTGTAATTTTAATCAATGATATCGATTATCATATAACGTCCCTTCTTCACCTGGCAAGTTAGACATTCAGCTTTTAATACAATCCTCACAATTCAAAAGCTTTTGGTTTACAAGGGAAAAAAAAGAACGAAACGAGGTTGGCCCTTTGCATGATGAATATTTAGAAGAGGGCTTTTACATTCCACTTAATTTGAAGCATGCAATGCCAGAGAAAAAAGTAGGAGTTGGTTGGAAGTAAAATAAGTCCCAATCAAAGCATTCCAAAATCCAAACTGGATGTGTTCAATGCCATAGAGAACATGAATTTTGCCTATATGCAGATATGAAGAAATGGCATGGATTACAATGTTCTTGCAACACATGAACTTGTTTGCTATAATATCAGCATGCCTACTGCCAGTTTCAAGCATGAATACACTCCGAAGGCATCATAGAAAGTAGATCCAAAAGCTAAGGAAAAAAATAGAGCAAACAAGAATTCACAAGAGAAGAAGGATGACACATTGGTAATACCATATTTCTAACCCAGAAAACTTGGTAAAAAGCAGTATTTCCTGGACCTATATAGTGGGCTGCATCACAATCATAGCGGTTGTGGTGGTTTCCTCATCAAAAGCAAGCAGTGAAGGCAAAAAGAGACATCGCCTAAATGTACTCAAATAAAAAAGCCATTGGCAGAGAGCAGAATAATGGACTCCTTAAATTCTTTTGAGCAAATCAAAGGCCATCACTGGCTTATCCATTCTGACAATAACTTCTCTAAGGTACTCTTCAGGTATAGCACAAAAGAAAGGACAGACTAAATTTCAATAGAAAGCAAAGAAAAGGTAACCTTATTTGGAACCAACCCGATACATAACTCAGTCCCGCCTGCCTCCCTAAGTATGTAAGAACACAACGGCATAGATATGCAGGAGCAAATGCACATATACACCAACACTCGCAATTTGGTAGCAGATTCAAATTAATACCATGCCAACATTACAATAACTTAGTACTCAATCGATTCAAAATCACCAAAAAGGAAAAGTCATTCCATTGACAATTTTGTCAAGTTGAAAAACAGTAAAGGCAATCATCTGATCATACAAACCAGGACTAGAATTATTTCAACATGTTAAGCACAAGTATTATCAGTTAATGCCAACCAAATAAAGCCATTATTCCAATTCAAGCATGCTGCTCTTTTTTTATTCCATGTTCCTTGAACTGGGCAACGGATACCCTTTTTCTAACTTAAAAAATGACAGCTTGGGAGAAGATTTAAGGAAACAACTAGCTTTGATTTGAACAATAAATAACAACAAACCTCATTACAGTGCCATCCCCATTTCTTAAAGGTTAAGAAAACCTCATCACCGACTAAATGCTGAAAATTCTTACTCTTTCATTCCCATCAAATTCCACCAAGAAACCATCCAATCATTTTCATCACAAAAAAATATCATTTCAATGACATGCACCCTCATTTCAGTTTCAACACAACTGTTGTGAATTAGGCACAATTCAATAAATTCCTTAACCAAAATAAAAATTCCCACAATTGTTTCTACACTGATCTATTTCTAATCACACAAACATGGGCATTAATAACAAAAGGAGCAGCAATAAAGGGCATAATCCTGTGACAGCCCACGCGAAAAAGAGAATTTTGAGACAATTTACGATAACAATTACAACCCAATTCAATTCATTCTAATCAAACGAGAATCACAGTTTTAAAAACCCAATAGAACAATTCAACGATTGAAATACACAGATCTTTCTAAGAAGAGGAAACAAAAGGGTTTGATCTAATCTTGCTCACTTTCCTGGTCTTACCACCACAATTCAAACCACAACCACATTGAGGACACTCTTCAAAATTATCAACTGAGAAATCAGCACCAGCAATTCCAACAGAGAATTCAAGATCATCACCATTTCTTGTAACATCAATAATATCAACCCAAAAAAAAAACAACTTCACGCTAACACCTTCCAATCTTGAAAGCCTCCCTTTTGATATGTAACCGTTGATAGTTGACTTGTACCTTAACTGGTAAGATCCTTCAAGAGAAAAACTACAAGTTCCATTCCAGAATGCAGAGAATTTACCTGTTGTTGTGTCAAGAGAATAGCCAACAACTCCTTTAGGAAGTAGTCCTTTAGGGAGGTTGTAGTCACCCAGGATATCATAGGCTGTAGGGTTTTGATCGAGAAAGTTTGTTTCTTGCAATAAAGATGATGATGGTAAAGATTGTGAAAGCATGAGAATGAGGCAAAGAGCTGTAAATAGTAAAGGCAAAGCCATCTTTCTTTGGAGTTCTTGATTGGGTTTCCTGGGTTGTTCTTTTTGGGAAGATAGGAACAGAGTTTGTTTATGGGAAGGAAACGAATGATCAAATGGAGAAATGGCTTTGCAATTTTTTTTTTTTAAGTATCGATAATAAAAATAAAAACTATTATTTTAATATATTTTAAAATAAAAAATATTTTTTAAAACAACCATTATAATAATATTTAATTGTCTCTTGATGTTTTGTGTGTAGAACAAAAAATAATAATATAAAAAATATTTAGGTACTATTAATATTTTTTAATAAAAAAATTTAAATTGTTGGTACATAGATTTAATGTGACTTGGTCGCTTTAATATATTTAAAAAGAATTTTGATGACCGATAAAAAATATAATTTGAGTCAAAATAAATATTCAATTAATTTTTTTTTAATAAATATGAATTAACAATATATTAAATTGATTCAGATCAACCTGTCAATACGCATACCAAGTCATGAGATCAAAATAACATTAAAAAAATAAATTAAAATAAATTATGAAACTCAATTTCTAATAAATTCAATGTTAAATAGTGAAAATAAAAAAAATTAATTAAAAAAAAGACTTTAGTACCGAGTTAACCAATTAAACCTGCAGTCTAAATTATAAATATAAGATAATTTCATGAAAAGTAAATTAAAAAAATTATAAAATTTAATTTTAAATAAACCTAACATTAAAATATACAATTAAAACAAAAAATATAGATTAAAATTAATAAGAAAAAAGAAAACATATTCAAGTGAATAGTATTATGGAAAGAGAAAACCGTAAAAACCCCTATTTCTTTGGTTTTTTTTTGTTGATGGCAAATTTTTTTTTATTCTCTAGACGGTGACTAGTTGAGTTGTTTTTTATTTATGATTATTAGGTAGTATTTATTTTTTAGTTCAATCTAATTTTTTAAAATGTCTCTTAAACAATTAAAATATCAAATTGATAATATATAGATATTTTCTCGTGAATTTGATGTGATAATGTTAAAAATAAAAAAAATCTAAAATAAATATATTTGATACATTTTAAATTGAAAACTACTTTTGCGAAAGCAACATACATTGCATTATCAAACACATTGCATTGTGGTAATATTTTCAGTTGTGTTTTGAAAATATAGATTTTAAAAAATATATAAATTATAACTTTTTAAAACCAAGATTTCAAGAGATGATCTTGATAAAATTCATGCAAAGCTACGATGTGTGTTAATCAATCAAATATTTTTATATTGAAATAAAATATAGATTGTACCGCATTACATTATACATGTTTTTTCAATTAAAATGTATTAAAATAATTTTTTTATTTTTTATTTTTAGTTTTAACTCATCCAAAATTACTTTAAAAACTATATTAAAACACAAAAACAAATAATAAGTAAAACTCTTGCAGATGGGCCTGTAACCTAGGTTGGTTTAAGGTTAGGTGGGCTGGTTTCTTGTTGGGTTTAAGGTGATGTTAGGGCTTGTCTAGACAGGCTTCGAAGAAATGGGTCCTTGTTTGCTCTCAGTTTTGAGCTTTGAGATGGGTTATGATTGTTCTTTCAAATACCATGATACTGTCCCCCCAACGGATTGGAAAGATTCATTGGGTCTTGGGTTTGGATCCGGTTTTCATCGAATACTCTAATTTATTTATTTATTATGTAATTAGAGAAATTCATTTTTATCATGTAGATCAAGATTCAATGAGCCGTTGATTAATATTATATATAAAAAAGAAAATACTATCCTTGCCGTACTGGAATCCCAATGATGCGATATTTCATATAAAAAGTGTTATATTTTAAAATATTTTTTTATTTAAATATATCAAAATTATATTTTTAAGTTTTTTTAAATTTATTTTTGATATTAGCTAGCACATCAAAATGATTTAGAAATACAAAAAAAAAAAAACTAATAAATTCAAAAAAAAAAAATTAAAATTTTTTAAAAATATAATTAGACATAAAAACAAATACGGTCCAAATAAAACAATGCAACCCCACTTGCATTAATTATTATTTGATATGATAAATTAATAGCTTTTATTAAATAACATTTCTATTTAGTCCTGACTTAAACTTAAAGTTTAAATGATGTATTTATTATTAATTAATACATTTTTATAATCTTAAAAGTATTGATTTATAAAGGTTTAACTGCACATAAACATGCCAACAAACAATTTTATTTCTGTCCAACCTCCCTTCTCCCATTAAAAAAAAAAAAAATCCTGTTCAATTCAATCTGGTCTCGTCCTATTGATATGCACGCAACCAACAGGCAAGGCCTCTATGCTTCATTATTTTCTCTAAAATGGCTGGAAGATGGTAAAAGGTGTTCATGCTGTGAACCATGCTCTGAATCCTTTGATGCTGTATTCTTTGATGACTTGGGTTTCCAATATATTGCATAAAGTATTAGTTGAGCTGCTCCAAGAAAGAATCCAGCCACATTTGCCACCTATAAATAATCCCAAGCTCTGATTAATTAATTTATGAGTAGATAGGTTAACTATATATTAGATTGTTAAATTAATTCTTAATTCTATATATTATTATTTAACATTAATCTAATATGAAAAAATCTTCAAGTTTACAAAATGATGGGATGGGATTAATTTTTGACAAGATATGTACAAGCACTTACTAATTCATAAATACAGAAGCTCTAATATATATATATATTAATTAAATGCAGCCTAATTGATAAATGATAAAAAAAAGAAGAAGAAAAGAACATGATTGTGGATTATTGCTTGTCAATTAGAAGAAAAAGTAGGATTATGAAATGGGCCATGTATTGATCATGGTCAATCAACATTATTTTTTATAATTTTTTTTAAAATATATATTTAAATAAATAAAGGAAAAAAGTTATTTGTTTGTGTTATAAAATATTATGTTATATTGTATTATATATTAATAATAAATATCATGAAGAAGAAGATGATCATGGTGTCGTTGTACATACTCCTAGAAACCAATCTTTCTTTAGCACGGCGTAGCAAGTCCACACCCCTCCATTCAAGAAAACGAAAAGGGAGAGGAGGAAAGGCATATACTCCACACTTTTAGTCCTCACCACTGTTTTCTGCAATCAAATCAACAAATTTAACTGAATTGTGAATCGACCCGCTGGATTAATAGGATGAAACCAGGTCAACTTCAGATTGAAATGTTTTAATTAACTATCGAGGAAGAGGCAGAGCTTCTTCTTACCATGGCTGCAAGAGGAGAACCATACATGACAACGTTAAGTCCAGCACCCAAGAATCCTATGATATCGATCTTCATATCACCCTGCAATAATAACTGGCAAACCAATATTGCTGCTGCTAGAAACCCCACATCCAAAATCCCAATAAGCATGGCAGTCTTTGCCTACAAGTAATTTGTCATGAATGGTCAGCATATATATTCATCAACATAATATATTCCATATTTTACATCAATTGTCACGAATTCATGATCATGACATTGAGTACTTAACCAGAAAATGCCTTTTGTCATTTGATCCAATAGCTTTTCTTTAAATAGAAACAAATTTGATAAATAATTATAACTCTCGGTAGAGTATTAGAACAGAAAATCCATGAGATAATGATCTCTCGGTTCTAAAGCATTTTTTTGTGATGAATAAAATTCGAAAAGATCAATACCCTAATTCTTGGAGGTGCAAAAACAAGGAACAATGTCAAGAGAACAATCTCAACGACAACACCAAACCCATTTATAGTGGCCACGAGAAACTCTCCAGTCTTGATAATACCATAGTAAGTCCACAGGGAAGAGTTTAATAGTGTGCAAATGTAAGGAAGGCTCTCAAATTCTTCAGTCGATCGATGCTTCAAAATACGCCGAAATACTCCCCTGAAATATTCAAAATACGGGTTGATCATCTGAACTTGTCAATGACTAGAAAAGAGATCAATATTCTAGATTACGAGGATGAACATAGATTAATTTACTTACACAGGAGAAAGAAAGAGTAACACTGAAATAATATTACCTGTACGTAATAACATATATATATTAGCAAAGATCCATTTAGTTAATTTTCTTTGAATGGAAATATATATAGTTGCAAAAACCAGCCAAAACATTTTCTTTTACCTAGTGCTCCAATAATCAAACTGAGACTTTCCATGCTGTCGAAATGATGTAATTGTCTCAAAAGGGATTGTATATATCGTGGGGTTTAATTTGTTGAATGAAGCTTGATCATAGGGATTATGAAGAAGAAGAAGAAGAAGAAGAAGAAGAAGAAGAAGAAGACGAAGAATTTGCTGGAGGAGAGTCTCTGAAGCCTAGCTTTGAAAATTAGGTAGAACTACATGTGGCTTTAGAGCTCATCCACCATGCAAGTTAGTGCTACTCAATCATCTCTCGTCTCTGTATGTCTTTTCTTGAAGGTCTAATGGCGACTTTATTAAAAGCATAGTGCTAATGTTCTCCATAGTAAAATAATTATTGTATTTTAATTGAACTATTTGTATTATTGACCAGTTAATTTAACCAATTAAATCATAATTAAATTGATCAAAACCGATCTTCTTTTCTTTAAAATGTTTTGTTCTTTACATTCTATCAAGAAAAGAAAAGAAAAATATTACCTATGAATTGACTTGTTAACTTCCTATATATATAGAAAAAGAGACATGAATCATGTGGGAATTATTTAAGCAATTTCATGATATAGTAATTTAAGAAATCTTCAACATGACATGAATTAAAAACTAGAGGGAATGACATCAAACATCATTTCCAAATAATTTAACAAGATCCTATGATCTTTCTGATAGTTATCTCTCAAGTTATAAAATAGAGTACTTATATTAATCACATGCTTGTATCAGTAATTTCTCCTGTATCATAATTAGTCCGACAATCACCTTCGAGAAAGGGAATTCAGTCGAATCTTTCCAATGATTTGGGAAAGGATCGACAACTTTGGGTGAAAAATTAGCAGTACTTGCTTGCCAGGGGAATGCCACTGGAGGGAATGTTTCGTTGAATAGTTAGCCTAAATGGTTTGTTGAAAAGTGGTTTGTTGACTCGTTGGTGAAACATTGTATGCCCAATGAAGGTACCTTTTCTTTGTATCAGGTTCATTGCCTATCAAATCAAAAACATTTTTTTTTTTTTTTTTCTCCTTCTATGGTCTCAGGTTCAAACCTTATGGTTGCTCATATGATGGCCACTGGAGGTTTACATGGTCGTTAACTTCAGGGCCCGTGGGATTAGTCGAGGTGCGCGCAAGCTGGCCCAGACACCCACGTTAAACTAAAAAAAAACATCTCTTTTTAATATCATTAATTTGCTGTCTGCTGGCATTTGGTGCTGTGTTCATAAAATTTTGTTTGCAGAAAAGCTTTCTCTCTTGGTGTGCTAAAATTCGAATAGGCTGTGGACGGTAAGGAACAGAAGGCTGAAGGTGTGCCTGGCAAATCCTCTTCAGCAGAGGTTACTAGTGGGGTGATTCAATTAGCCTGGTGCAGATTGCAGAATTTTGAAAAATGCTCTTGAAAAGTCCAAGTTCTGCTTAGGTTATAGAATTAACTAGTTCTGTTTTCTGCGATTCGCTGCAGATACAGATTTCAAGGTGTCAGTGACATCATTATAAGTTTGTTTTTGTAAACACTACACAAAGATAACCCGGTCGTAGCGGATACGAGTAAAAACAAATTTAGAAGATGAAAATCTTAAACTACTTTGTTTTATTGAACGCAAAAATAATAATAAAAAGCTAGAGTATGGATAATTCTTTTGCAATATCATTAAAATTTATCTAACATGTCAAATTTTAATCTCCCCACCCGATTATTTGCATAAATCAAGCATTAAATTAACCATTTAGGAGCTGTTTCGATATAATCATGTTGGTTTGATGGGGTTAGAGACAACCCAAATAACCGATAAAAACACGAGTCATCTTTTAAAAAAATCAGCATGATATATTTTATTGTTTTAATTTTGATGTAGAGACATAACAAGCCATCTTTGGTTAACCTAGGTTAGACTTAAAAATCATGATCCATGTCATGGACACGATCATATAATACGCTAAACCACTCAATCATCTATTTTTTTTTATTCCCCTACCATCATTCTCTTCCCGATTGGGCCTACACTAGGATTGAGTTGGATGGATTTTGAGCCGTATTGAAGATGTTTTGGATAAATAGATATTAAATTAAAAGAAAAGGGTTTGGACTCACGTGGAATGAAATTCGAGAATCAAGTGATGAGTTTTTACTTTTTATACAATGAGGGACCAAAGTAAAAAAAGACAAAAAAAATCTTTGGCACGTGTGGAGGACCTGATGTGTTATGGCAGCACGAGTAGCGTCCTCCGATCTCAAAAAAGGGTCCTGGTGTCTCTAATTGTGTCTACCGATCACTTCCATTATAATTCATGTGTGGCGGTTATTTCTCTTCTCGGTGGCGCTGACGATCAATTTTCCTTCTCTTTCTCTCTCTATAGCTTTTTGTTTTTTTTTTCTTTTTTTTAAAGGATTGATTTTTTTTCATTTGTCAATTATAATCCCTCGAGTTTTGATTTCTTGAGAAACAAAAGACCCAAATAATATTGGGCAAAATCAAGCATGAGTCGAATGATATTTGTTTTGCACTCTTGAGAATCTCACGGGGAGTTCGTTGAAACAAACCATCAATATTAATTTTAAAATAAATAAATATAGAAAGATAAAATTAAAAAAAATTAAAAAATATAACAATGTCAAAAGTCTTTCTTTAGTTTTTTCTCTCCAGAATTAAGAAAACTTTTGGAATTTTCTTTTGTAAAATTAACACAATAAATTAAAAAAATTAACAAAATAACACAGGTTCAAATTTTTTTTATGAAATAACACCGTAAAAAACACAACATGGTCAAACTGTATCGTTTCTGATTTAACTAGTTGACTGGTTCATAATGATCAGTAGATTAATATTAAAATCTCTTGATCTAATTCTTTACCTAACCCGGATTTAAAATTAAACCATATAAAAGTTGCTTTAACATAATTTGATCAACTTAACATCTTAAAAGACAACCTAGACGACAAAAATCTAATAATGAAATTGAGAAAAAAAAGGGAGGAGAAAATGAGAAAAAGAAAAGGAACTTCATTATTCATACATGAAGAAATGAAACTCCACAAATCAGGCCAATTCTTTTGGCAGACAGAGATAATCTTCCACTCTTTTTATTTTTCTTTGATACATAAAATAAAAAGGTAAATAAAATATCCGAGATATTTTTGATAAAAAAAAAACATGGTGCTCACATCACACCATCCTCGACTTTTCTAGGAAACCAAATTGGAAGATGGGATAAGGGGCTCATGTTTACTTCCGTCCTCCAAGTTATCAGATATTTTCTCGGAGGACCTAGGCTTCATGTATGTGACATATAAAATCAACTGTGCTGTCCCCAGAAGAAACCCAGTTCCATTTGGTATCTACATATGATCCAAAACATGTTGCTGTCAGCACTCATTAATAAAGACAGCAATCATGCTGTCAATTAAATGATGGCGGGGAGAAGATTCTAACTCACTCCAATAAAATAGTCTTCTGTAAGAAAGGCATACACAGTCCAGACTCCTCCATTTATGAAGAGAAAAAATGATAGCAGGAATGGCATGTACTCCACACTCTTCGTTGCTACCACTGTTTTCTGTACATTTCAAGCAGACCAGACATTAATTTCACAATTATTGAACCAAGCTCGGACATAGCTCAAGTCCCGTGTTAGACATGTTGATTTTTAAGAAGTTAAAACTAAATAGTGTTTTGATAGGATTGATGGATTTTGACAAGATCAACTTCTACCTGGTTAATTAGGTTCTATATCAGCGAGTTTATGGATTGACCCAGCGAGCATGACCGGGTTTGATGACAGTGATTAAATCTTAATTAGTTGATTGATTCTGACACCGAAGAGGTGAGAACATGACAATTAAAGGGAAATTGATGATCTTACCATAGCTGAAAGAGGTGATCCATATGTGATCATACTGAAGACAACACAAAACATGCCTGAAATATCAATCCTCAATTGTCCATGTAAAATCAACTGCATGAGCAAGAATGATACTGCAGGAAACACCAAATCCAGAACTCCAAATAGTATGGCTGTCCTAACCTAATGTTACATACAAAAACACGATGAAAAAGATCAAGATCACGAAGAGATATTGATTTATTCTTGAACATTAACACGGGTACTGGCTTCACTCTTTAAATCGAAACTTACCCTTATTTTCTGAGTAGATGCAAACATCAGAAATATCACGATGAAAACAAGCTCAACCACAGCACCAAAACCATTAATCGTCGCAACAAGCACGCTGTTCGGCTTGATGATTCCATAGTAGACCCACTGGTATGCGTTAAGTAACTTGCAAATGTAAGGGATGCTTTCAAACTCTTCAGTTGATCTGTTCCTTGCAATTCTCCAAAACGTTTTCCTGAAAGTTTATTCCACATATCAATATTTCATTGGAAAACTTACATTACAAAACAACTATCTTGATTTTTCACACACACACACAGACACACACGATCAGCTCTTACGCTGGAGAGAGGTAAACTAGACCAGTGGTGATGTTGCCTGTAAACACAATAAAGAAGAAGCTCAAAGTTCATGAGTTTTTCGTTGCATAAATCTAAAACTACAAGAAGATATTCAAGCTCAAATTATTGGTCACCACAACTTTACCTAGTATCCCAAAAAGGGTAATTATGCTAAACATGGTGCAGAAAGTTTCGATAAATGTAATGGATCAGTCTCTTTGTGGTTTGAACTTTGAAGAGTAGATAGATAGCTAGCTTGAGCTAGCCTTCAATCATCATTCATGGACGCTCGAGAACTTTACAAATTTATCCTCCAACTCTAAGGATAAAAAATGTTAACAGAAATGGGTACTTCAGAAAATTCACACAATTAGATATACCTTCAAGCTCAGTACATATCAATACAATTCATAAACTCCAAATGGGTATTTCATTGAGATTGACCCGACCACATTGATGGTCCCTTTTCTTTTGATTGGTCCTTGACAAGGAAGGGACACCTGGTTGCAGGGGATGTGGATCTAATGGTTGCCATAACGTTTAAGCAACGAAAAGAAGAGTTTGGGTTGCAAGTTTTGCACACAAAACGATGCCGTCTAAAGAGTAAACGATGTCATAGGGCTCAGAATTTGAAGAAATTAGTGGTGTCTTGAATATTGTCTATTCAAAGTACATGACAGTGGTGTCTTATATTAATGAAGTAGGTGGAGATGTTCTGAATGAAAAATATAAAAATAAAGATCACATCCTAGTTACATGGTCCATGGACATGTTTAAGAAGATCGATGCAGGCATAGCATAAATTTAAAAGACTGAGTTTGTTTTTTAGTTTTTTCTTCAAAAAAATAATAATATTAAATTAACATATTTTTAGTTTTTTTTAATGATTTTAATTTGCTAACATTAAAAATAAAAAATATTATTTTAATTAAAAATATTTTTGATAAGCATTATGCGCACTAATAGAGCCTTAAACTTGGCCTGGGTTTCGAGTTTTGACCAGATCATCGGGTTACCCGGGTTAATTCTATTTTTTTTTTAAAAATCAAAATGATGTCGTTTTAGTAAAACAAAACAAAAGTCAACGGGTTGCAACCAGGTTTTTGACCGAGTCTTACCCGGTCAGCCGGGTCGCCGGGTCACCCCGGGTTTCGACTTCCTCTATTTTTTTAAAACCCGGCCTGGTTCCAACCTCGGGTCAGCCAGGTCCTAGATCGACCTGCTGGGCCGGGCCGGATTTCAAAACTATGCTACATTAATTTGTGTTTTCTTTTTCCTTGTTACGAGCTACATTATATGATTTTCAATCACATTCTGGATTCAATTATGATTTCATGGATATGTTGTTTGCAATTCCCAGTGAATGATCAAATGGGGCCAATTGAACGCGGAAGGTCCCATAGCGCTGGCCTCTTTCTTACTGGGCTATGTCTATAACTGTATCAATTTTCAGAAAGCCTGTAACAGGGCCTTCATGGCTAGAGTTGCTGGGGGCACAAGATTATTTTGGTCCTGTTGAGGTTAGAAACTTGCAAAGAATGCTTCAACTGTCTGACTCACAGCGGAAAGAAACATCAAGGAGAGGAATGGAACCCATGTCTCCGAAGGGAATTTGGTGCAGATTGATTTTGCAATTTCACACTAAACAAGCAACGCACTGGAGATGAAAACGATGCCTGGAAAGCTGTTCTTATTGCTCATGATCTGCCGGTATATTTTAATGCTTCATGGTTTTGCCCTGAACCTTATTCCCCAAACCAGTTTGCCAGCTACTTGGACATCTCCAATCAGTGCAAGTCGCTTTCTACCAAACCATCAATCAGCCTTGGCATCGTAGAAAAATTATGGATGCTGCTTTTCTTCAGCACGCTGAGGAGAACTATTTGACTAGGAAATCTTCCATTTCACATGTTCATCAAATTCGTCTGTCCCCATCTTCTGATACAGCCTTTACCTCATGGTGGTCAGGCTACTGGGCTAAAGTTGTTCCGAATCTCTCAAAGGTTCAGGGCAAACTTGTTTTCAGATTTCGAGTGCTCCCAAACAGACCTATAAGAGACGAGCTGGGGTACTACCGCAACAATTGCAGAGAGATAGCTTATTGTTTTACTCCCTTTTCCACCATTCAAGCATTAATATTTTTGATCGTTTATCAACAGACCGATATATGAAGCGCAGAAGGAGAAGCGTTTCTGTTGACGTGGAAGGATATGCATCAGAAGAAGAGGAGGAGGAAGAGGAAGAAGCAGAGGAAGGCAGTGAAAGAGAAGCAGAAGAAGAGGAAGAAGAGGAGGAGGAGGAAAAGGAGGAGGAACAAAAAATAGTAGTTGTAGAACAAGAAGAAGGCACTGAAAACTTGGAAAAAGGATCAACCTCGTAAATCTGTTACATGTGAGGCAATCGCTGTATTCAACTTGGCCTTTAACTCCATTTACTAACTCGGAAGCTGAGTTTTAAATTCTTATTGCCTTGACTGAATGGTGCAATCATGGAAGAGGTATCCATCCTTTGAAACTTCCTTTTAACACGCACGACATTGAAGTTTAATTTTCTGTTGCTTTTTTCATTCAAAATATGTGAATCATTTTCTCACAGAGCTAGGACACACTGGACTCTTACAAAGAGACTACAGAAAACTAAAATCTAATGAACTGCAAAGGAAATTTATTCCATCTGTTAAATAGATCCTACAAGTATCTCTAGCTCTAAAAAATGTAGGAGGTCTTTATCAGCATGTCTACCATTTGATTATTTCATAGAAGAATCATTCATGGAAATTCCCAACACATTGTTAGTTGCATGCAATAAGTTATTTCTTTCGTCACATGCATGATAAATGTATGATCATCTTGGTAATCTAAGGAGAACAAAATGGAAGGATGTCCTTTGCAGATTCATTTTAGCCCAAGATAATTGATATCTGCGGTCCTCATACTTTTCTTAACATCCTAAGAACTTTTGTTCGTAAATATTCCTGATGGTGTGACACAGTGACAGGGTATTTTGTTTTGCTTTAAAATCTTGTTCTGATGATGTAGTTCTTTTGCAGGATGCCGTTAAAGAAAGGGGCACCACAAGAGCAGTCCCTACAGATGTTGAACAGTGCAGAAAGACACTGAAAAGATATTCGGATATGTCTGTAGAATCTATTTTCAAGGATAATGAATAGAGTAACATGGAGAAAGCTGTTGGCACTCTTTATTATATTTCAAGGGATGCCTTAGAGGCCTCAATTCTAAGAGATCTGAGGAAATAACTAGTTAGTCTCCAGGATAAGATCCATTCTCTCACGGATTCCATAAATTCTGCTAATGCTGAACTAGATCCTCTTTGCAGACAAAATCCTGACTTCACAGCAATGTTAAACCAGGAGAAATTAAATTTACAAGATGAAGAATCGAATCTTTCAGAGTTCAGTTGCGAAGAAAGAAGTCTCAAAACGGAGATTGAAACACTAACTGCAAAGCAAGAATCGGCTGTTTTTAAGATTACTTCGAATGAAAAGAATGCTGACAAGACAAAGCAGAAAATGGAAGGGATGAAGAACACAGATGGAAAAGTCAAGAAGGATGAGCACATTTGTTTCCAATGGCAGAAAGAGATGCGTGTCAAGTGAAAGCAACTTCCATGAATGCCAAGAGGGTTTTATTCAAGTGAAATCTTTCATTTCCCTTTTCCTAAGACTTGTAATGTGAGCTTACAGTACATGGCTTTTGATCAATCAATGAACTTCAGGTAATCTATGTGCTGTTGCTGTAGCATTGCTGAGACAGTAGATTAAACTGAAAACAACATTGAAAAGAATATATATGGTGGACAGGCTTTCTTTCATTTGTTGGCTAGTTAAACTGGCACTTTCATATGATTCTTGTAGATAGATTTATCGACATGTTCTTTCATCCTCTGTTTTGCTTGCACCTCCGTTTTCAGCTTTCTTGATTCTTTGCTAAATGAAATTTTCATGGAGAAACAAGAGATCTCTCGTATCTGGTTTGTAGATATCGTTTGTTATTAAAATAGTTTCTGCTTTTTACTTAATTATATAAAAAAATAACTTTTATTAAGCTTTACATATAATTACATTAATTGTATTTTATAAAAACTAAAATAACTTAATTTTTATTTATAAAAACTGTTATTTATTTATTTTATATAAAATAATCCATCTCATCGTAATTTTAATAAAATTTATTTGATAAAACACTTAAAAAAATAGAAGTGTTAAAAAAATAAACATTAATCCTAACCAAATTAAGAATTAATCAACACATGCAAAAGCTAATTAACGAAAATTAAAAAACAGTACCCCTTAATTAATAGTTCACATAATTAGTTATTTATCTTTTAACAACATCCTTACATTTCTCAAAATTAACAAAACAGTACATCCTTAATTATCAATTACCAGACGAGGGTCAACCTCAACCCTAGCGACACCATGCCTTCCTTCAACAGCCTTAGCCACCTCAATTTCTCCAACAACCACACCAGCCACATCCTTCTCTTCACCCTTCACAATCTTCTCTTCCACCACCTCATCTACATAGTTGGGATCCTTCTCATCGATAGCAGGCGGTGCTGCAGCTTCCAGCTCGATCTCCGCCTCATCATACGGTCCTTCCCATGTGAATTTCCCTCCGTGGCCTGACTTGGGTGGTGGCCTGCCTATCCCACCTTTCCCATCTACAGGGTGCCTTTCCATGCGCATCACCCCTTTGTCCATCAGTTTCTTCTCCACGTACTTGATGGTGTCTATGTTGTGTGTCTTCAGCTCGGCTTTCTCCACCTTTTTCTTTCCTTCTGCATCTCGGCTCACTGTCTTTATCACCACTGTGTCCTTCTTGTCGTCAATGGCCTTCATCTTGCTTGCTGTGTGCATGGTGTTTCTTGGTTCTCGATGAAGGGTTGACGCTGATTGGTCTTCTTATATAGAGAAGGGTTTTCCTCTTGGGATTATATCTAGAAGGAGCTAGAAAGATGATGAATGTCTAAATGGTTCAAGGAGGAGCTAGAAGGTTCAAGCACTTGGTGTTCTGCTTCTGTTGCCATGTGTTGTTGTGTCTTTCTTCTGGGCAAACCTCATTATAAGTCCCCCAACTTTGTATAGTTTCTTGATTCAGTCCTCCAATTACTGATTTTTTGTTACATTTTCTTTTTCCTATTAGTGAAATGTGGAGTACATTATTATTAATATGATATTTAATCTTGATTGGAAAGTTATAAATATGTTTTGTGAGCTAATCTGTGCAAAGTTTCTCTGAATTTTGAAGGTTTTTGATGGACACTCTCTGAAAGATTTTTTACGAAAAATTTAACCTTCGAATTGAATAAATGTTTTTAAAAATTAACCTTCGAAATATAGGGTACTGTTTTGATGGATTTTTTTTATTATATTCTATTTTTTTCCATTAAATAAAATTATGTGAGTTGAATATGTTTTCTTGTAAAATATCAAAGTATTATAAAAAAATTGGTTAAAAAAATTTCAAAATCAACCTCCACTAATAATATTGTGACAAAAAAATAATTTACAATGTAGAAAAATCATAATCAAATTAGCCATCGGTAGTTTATATATATTCTTTAATGATTCTTTTTTTTAAGCATGTGGTTTACATATGATATTTAATGATTGTATTGGATAAAATATAATATAAAAGATGTCAATCAAAATACATTATAGTTCAAGGGTTGAAATAAAAAATAAAATAAATTAATTATCAAGGATTAATTTGATGATATGTTGTGACTGATGTGTGAATATATATATGTGGTTGTTGATTTATGGACTTGAAGATGTTACTATTTAATTACTTAGATTTACTTCCTCTTCATTTCTTATTTTTAAATATCATTTTGATATTTTTTTTTAACTCTTTTTAATATTTATAAAATATATTTTAAAAAATAATGATTCTTAAAAATCTTGTGTCCACTAAAATAAATAAGAGATATATCAATAAAAAAAATTTGTGATTTTTAATTATGGACTCTAATGAGTTAAAAACTTTATTTTTAAAATTATTTTTTATTTAATAATATAATAAAAAAATACTTATAAAATTAAACAAATTAAATATTAATACGTATGAATATTGATTCAACAATCCAACCTCCATCGTAGGAGATGATGACACTCGGATGATAGTAAAAAAATAAAATAAAATAAGTATCGAGAAATTAAATAAAATCTTTAACTCAATTTTAATCATAAACTCAAAGCATAAAAACTGGATTCAAGATAAAATCGGAATTATTCAACAGATTCAATATATACAGCTCAGGAAAATAAAACATCAAAACCAGACCCAGCCCCAACAAATATCATCTCAAGATTCATAACCTTTTACATTACAGAGCAAACATTGCAGCAGCAAATATGGCAACTGATCCCACCACATGATTTTGTGTGAACATAAGTGCACTAGATGTATCCACAGGGGCCACGGGACTCTCTACGGTTGCTGCAGGAACTGCCTTTGTAGGCTTTTCTGGTGCAGGTGCCACCGGTGCTGGAGCTGGAGCCTTTGAAGCAAAAATGTCCTTAGGAAGTAGCACCTTCTCAATCTTATAAATGGCTAGCTGGTTGTCCGTGTATACCGTGCCGGATAAACTGGTATTGGTAAGTCCTGTGGTTATGTTCACTGAGTTTGGATAACTTGTGACATTAAGTGGTAACCTATTACCTGTTCCAGCCCATGTTCCGAGAGGGTTACTTACGGTCTGGAACTGGGAGGTCGATAAGAAAGTAGGAACTACATGGAACTTCACCAACTCAGACTTGTCACCATCACTTAGAGTGTTGAGAGTTCCTGATTTGAGTTCCGAAAATGCGCTATCAGTTGGTGCAAAGATGGTTACACCAGAGCTTGAATCATTAAGTGCGGAGAATAAGTGGTTTTCCTCTTGGGTGGATCTCAAAAGGCGAATAAAGATCGTGAAATGGCCAGCCTTCTCAAGGATTTTGGTGACGTTTGTGATGCCGTGTGGTTGAGCTGCCTGTGTCGGGGTTGCAGCTGGAGGTTGTGCTACAACTACAGCTGGTGCCTGTGCTGGGGTTGCAGCTGGTGACGTCTGAGCAAAGGTAGTGGTACAATGGAGGAAAAGAAGGAAAAATGAAAAGGAGAAGAGTGAGTAGTACTGTTGCTTCATCTTTATATTCTCTGATATCTTGAAACAATAGTACTAAAATACCAATGCAAATTAAGCTCGATCGATCGTTGAAGTGTTGATGTGTGTAACGAAGGGATAGAGTGAGGTTTTTATAGTGGTGGGAAGAGGATCAAGTTAGGTTTAATGTACAATTTTAGTTACAAACTAGGTTATTATCTAGCACCTTATCTTGCTTCAAAAGGTGGAGGGTACTGTCAATGGAGAAGGAAATTAATTTAACAATGCTGCAGCAACTAGTTTGCTTGGAAAAGCAGGAAAGAGATTTCAAGTGGGTGTGACAGCAAATGAAGATGTCAATGATTTTCAAAATTATAGCTCTCAGCATCAACAGGAAGAATAGTTTTATGATTGATAGAGCCTTCAGAGACATGCATGGTAGCTGAAGATAGTGCAACATTCACTTGCATTTTTGGTAAATACCATATTATTTTTTTAATAAAAAAATTGATGTTATGGTGTCGAAAGTATTGTTTTTTTAATTTACGACTGGGATTATAACTCTAGCTAGTAAAATAAATTGATTTTATGAAAAAAGCTATCACTATAAATAAAATAAAAAAACCTTTTTTCACCAATTAAATATAAAAAAATAAAATTTGATAAAAAAATAAATAATTAACATAAGTTAACCTAGGTTAGTAGAATGAATATATATATAACTTAGCTAGACAATAAAAGATGAATTGTCTCGAGTTAACCAGCCAAACCCGAGTTGATAGAAAAAAAATTAAAAAAAATCATAAAACTAATATTTTTTTAAAAACATTAATATTAAATAATAAAAAATAAAATAAAATTCATTCCTGGATCCTAGGTCCTGGTTGGACCCAATAGACTATGTCACGTTTAATAACTCTAAAGACTATCTGGGTACTTTAATCTAGTTCAGTGCATTTGCACTTGATGTTATTTTTGATTTTTCATCAGTTAAGTTGCCTACATAACTTGAATTTGTAAGCCCTCCAACTTTCTAATTTTCATAATTTGAGTCCAAATCATTTTAATTTTGAAAATCTTGATTGAATTTATGTAATTTTAGGACTGGATTGAAATTATTTATACAATCTCTTTTCTAAGTTGACAAGTCCTAATGCACAAATGGTGGATTTGGTACAATAATCTTGCTCTTTGTTGCTTCCTTCACCGAGTCAAGATGGAGTCAATTGAAAAAACCAAAGGTAAATTGAATAATGGTGCAGTCAGTTTGAATATACGCTGTTCTTTTCTTACCAGTTATAATTATAATATATTTTTACTATCATGCATGAAATGTTTTTCAATAATAATATAAAATCCTATTTCTTATTTTATATATTATAATATATAATACATTTATAGTCCTATCTAAGACGTGCTTGTTAAATATTTTTTATTGCACTTATAATTAAAAATATGAGCATGATTGAACAATTATAGCATGCAAACATCAATTACAAATTAATTAGTTTTTTTTATGTATATTAAGAATATGCCTTTCATATATTGAATATACCTTTCATATCGCTATAATGCATTTTGATATATACATATAATTAAGTTAAATATTAGTTTTTAATTTCTAGATGATTTAAAATTATCCGATCTTATCGCATCTTATATATATATATAGAAACCGTCAGCATTTTAACGTGTACACTGATCTTGATTTGTCAACGGAATAAAATGAGCTGGAAAGCTCGATAATACATATATAAAAAAATAATATTTTAAAAAGAATATAAAAACATTTTAACTAAAATATTTTGTAACCATTTGTCTTAATATTGAATTAGTGTAGACATTTTTGTATGAAAATTAGTGAAGTTTATTGATATAGTTGGGTTGAGTTTGAGTTATAATTTTATTTAATTCAATTTTTAATATTTTATAAATTATAAATTATATATATTTAATTTTTTTATTTGAGTGAATTAAATATAATGAGCTTGGCTAATTTCTTTTATAAATATTATAGATATCAAGAGTTAAATTTATATCACTAATTTTTAAAGGTGTGATGACACTTTTAAAATTAAATTAAATTTTCAAAATATTTATCGTGATTATATTCTAATTACCTCCTCCTACCTTTCAACAATGAGATTTTTAAATAAAATAAAAATAAATACACAATTCATAAAATATCAAATGTAAAAATTAAAAAAATATAATGTATCTGGATTGGATTGAGTTGATCAAATTTTAAAATTCTGACTCGTTATCTTATCAATGATATTTTTTTCTTAGGTTTTTTTATTCATTATTATCTGTACTATATATATTATTTGATTTTGATAAATTAAATAGAGTTAAAAAAAATACAAATATTATATATGAGTAAACTTTTTTAAACACGTCTAATGAAAATCATTGAATGTGTTGATATTACTTCCAAAAATAGGTGGGACGTGGGAAGGAAATCTAAGAACAAAGTGCTCGTTTGTCTACATATTAATTTTAAGTTTCAAACTGTATTTAACTAAAAAAAATTGGGTTTGCTCGACTTGGTAAAAAAAGTGGAGTCTTTCTCCACTTAATAGGGTCTGTAAAATCTAAACCCCAACCCCTAGCAAGTCTCCCCTTCTTCTTCACTTCTACACTCTACTTTTTCGGCAAGAAGTGCCCTTTAATGCAGCACTGCATTTGCCTATACCTGTGTTTCTCCTTCATCTAGCTGACCAGCCATCTCCACTATTCCAGGTCAAGAATCTTCTCTCTTCCTTTTCTTTAATGATTATCGCACTGGTTTATAGACTACTGATTTCCCATGTTAATTTGCTATAAGTTTGGTTCACTTAAGAACTTGAGATATTGAAGTGGGAATCTCTTTTTCTTCGTAGAAAATAAGAATTGGAATCATAGATAAAATGGGGATTTTGTTTTGGTAACATCAATTATTTATTACAGCAGGCTTGATTTCATGTAAATTAAATGCTAGTTTGGACTGGATCGGAATCAGAATAGTATTAGTAACTCCAAGTGAAGCGTATTTTGATGTGATTTTAGCGGATTCTTTTCTTGCCGTACAAAGGGGGAGAAAGGGTGCGAACTGAATTATGGTTAATAATTCAAAGATTTCAAGGATTTGTACAGTACCTAGCCTAGTAGGTGATTGCGGTGAAATTCAGGAATTGGCACTGGTTTCAGGTGCTGCTAATCTTGAGGTTCAGCAGGCTTATGAATCACATGACACAGCAACTTCATTGAGTTTGGGTTCGGGTTCGGCTCGGTGTTACAAGCTTGGTCCGTGTTTTGATTCGCCATCATCTGTTGAAGAAGATAACAAACCTGTGGCTGCAAGGTTGTCTAAATATTACCCTTCTGAGAAAGCCAAAATTCTGGTGCAGAATTTCTCAAGTTTGGTTTCGTGGCATAGTTGGTGCAAAAATTCCAGCCCAATTGTTGGATGGCATCTACCAGATGAAACTTACTGTAATTGGGTTAAGAAGTTGGAAAAGAGACTTGAACAGAAATGGCGTGACCTCCGAATTTATGAAGCGATTATGCTGTCTACACGTCTCATTTCCTTTGACAGTCCTCTCATGTCTGCACTCATGTGTTTTTGGGACAAAAGTTGCAATGCTTTCCTCCTCCCTGAAGGTCCGATGGGCATAACAATGGAGGATGTGGTCGCAATCACCAGTTGTTCCCCAGTTGGCATTGAGTTATCTACATTAGGGACTGACCCGCCAGATGTAAAGAACACTTATCTAGGGATTGGTGTATCTAGTTACGGCAATTTTGTGACTAGAGCTATGGCGCTCAGAGATAAAGAACAAGAGGAAATGGCTTTCTACTTGTACTGGATATGCAAGTTTGTTGTTTGCAATCGCTCAGTCATGGTTCTGAAGGGCTTTCAATGCGTGGCTGAGACCATCTTTCATGCAAAGGGTCCAATAGCGCTTGCCCCCTTCTTACTTGGCCTTGCCTATAATTGCCTAGGCAACATTCTCAGATCAGATTTCAGTGAACATGTGAGTGGGCCTCTATGGCTGGTCGTGCTATGGGCGCAGGCTTATTTTAATCCTATTGCAGCTAGTAGTATTTCTACACATCTTCAAATCCCTAGGCAACAAAAATTTAATAGCATATACTCATATGGGGATTACATAATTTTCAGCCAGGTTCATTGCGAGAAAACTTTCGGGGAATGTTTCAACTATTTAACTGACAACAAAAGGAAACGCCAAGGAGAGGAATGGAACCCATTTCTTAAAAGGGAATTTGGTGCTGACTGGTTCCGTACTTTCACGCTTCATCAGAAACACACTAGAGATGAAAAGGATGCCTGGAAAGCAGTTCTCATTGCTCGAGATTTACCAGCATATTTTAGTCCTCCTTCATTTTTCCTTGAACCTTACTCCCCAAATCAGTTTGCTAGGCAACTTGGACACCTCCAATCAGTTCCTGTCCCTTTCTACCAAACTATCAACCAGCCTTGGCATTCTAGGAACACTGTGGCTGCTAATGTTCTTAAGCATGCAGAGAAGGACTATTTCATCAGAAAGTCTGCGATGTCACAGGTAAATCAGATTCATTGGTTCCCATCTTCAGATCATGCCTTTGATTTTTGGTGGTTATGGTGCTGGGCAAATGTTGCTTCATATGTCTCTGAGGCAAAGAAACATTTTGTTTCCAAGTTTGGAAATGGTCCCAGGAAGATGCATAAGAAACGCCGTGCAACACGTACTCAGAAGTTGCAAAGAGGTATCTTATAACTCCCCTCCCCTCTTTTCAAGTACATTTTAGAGTTCTGTTACTCAACTGTTAGTGTTGGTATGATAATTTATGTGGACAGCTCCAAAGCGTAGAGCAAGAATGGTTTCAGCTCTTTTAGAACCATCCCCCGAAGGAAGAGGTGGAGGAAAAGTAGAAGTAGAAGTAGAAGTAGAAGAGGAAGAATCATCGTCGTCGTCATCAGAAGATCTGCCTTCTAATAAAGAAGGAAAAGGAAAAGAAGTAGAAGATTGCGAAGAATCATCATCATCAAAAGATGATGATGATGATGATGATGATGATGAAGAAGAAGAAGAAGAAGATGATGATGTTGATCTGCCTTTGACAAAGTTGCGACATCAGAAGCCCTCTGCTGATGAAGTAAACATTTCTTTCAACTTAGCCATTTAAGTCCATGATGAAGCGATTTGGAAACTGAACTTGAAATTTTATTTTGCCTTGATAGAATGACATGACATTAGAAGAGTATCCATCCTCTGAAGATCCCGTAAACACTGAGCATGATCAGGTATTCTTTATTTTTTTCAAAAGAATGAATAAAAGAAACAGCATAAGCTTTGGAGAACAATTTGAGATACAAATTATCTTGAGTATTAACTGAGAAAGCCTTAGCTTTCCGTCGTAGGCAGCACTTCACTATGTAGCAATTTGTTCAACAAGATCATCTGGTGCCTGACCACCGTTGAAATTGAATTCTATCTGTTATTTCTTTCCATCTGCACCTGATAAATGTAAGAGCACCATGGTGATCAAAGACAAACAGATGGGCATTTTCTACTCCTGATTCATTTGTAGCCCAAGATTATCCAGAACTCATAGTCCCTACTGTCTTGATCCAAAGCACTTTGCTTTACTGTTAGAATCTTATGTATTTCTTTTGCAGGATGCCATTGGAGAAGGTGACTTCACTCCTCAACAGAACCATGGCCCAGCTGTGAATGTTGAACAACAGAGAAAGAAGCTTAAACAATACATGGACATGTCAATAGAGTCCATCTACGAAACTGATCAATTGAACAACATGGAGAGAACTGTTGACGCAATCTATCATCATTCAGGCGATGCGTTAGAGACCCCCATTCTGGGAGATCTAAGGAAACAACTGACTGGCCTCAAAAATAAGATCCCATCTCTCTTGTCTTCAATCAAATCTGCCGAATCTGAATGCGAGTCTCTTCACAAACAAAATCCTGATCTGCCAGCTAAGCTAAACCAAGAGAAACTGGCATTACAAGCTGACGAATCACGTCTTTCAGAGCTCACAAGTGAAGAAGCTATACTTGAACTGGAAATCCAAAAACTAATGGCAAAGAAAGAATCAGTTCTTTCTCAGAAAACCTCAGCAGCTGAGAGGGCTGAGAGGAGAAAGCAGAAAATGGAAGAGCTCAAGAACATAGAGGAAAGCATCAAGAAGGCAGAGTACAGTTGTTTCCAAAAGAGAAATGAAATGAGTAAAGTAAATGCAACCATTAACGCGACTTTGATGGACGCCAAAAGGGTTTTGTTCAAATGATTTTTTTTTTCTTTTCGTTTAGCAAATACATGTAATTGTGAACCTTGTAGTACTTCTTGCCTTCTGATCAAACAAAACAACATTCAACGTTATATTTCTCAAATTGGAATGACATGTAATGTAGGTTTTTACTTGCCCTTTTGCTGCTCTACTTTTTTCTCTCCTGATATTTGTTTTATTCATGTGCTTTTTGTTTTTTCGTTTTTTTCAGCATCATTGGTAATATTAATTGGTGTGCTGTTTTGATCACATCATTCTTAGAATGCTAGTTGTTCCATGCAAGGATCATAAACAAACTTATTAAACATGGTCAATCCAATATGATGTCGTTTTAATCCCATTTCTTCAGAAGCAGAGATCAGGTCATGAGGAGGAGGAGAAAGAAAAGGAAGCAGATTGTCCTCTAATGGAACCACCTTTTGATGGACAGGCTTTTGGTAGTTTTCAATTTACTTGTACTGCTTAAGAATTTGCGTTCTTATGCGAAGGTTGCTGGATTTCAATGGAGAACCAGAACTTCAAGAAAGGATAAGAATGGTTAATATGCGGTGTCCGCGTAGTATGTAGTAAAGAGGGCACTGCCAAGTCTCGGGGAAAAAGGTCAAGTTCTCTGAGGGTGGGGTGTGATGTGGGGATTTCTTCTAGCTTGCACAAGGATGGTTGGTGGAGGATCAAAAATTTTCAGATTGGTCATGAGATTGGTCTGAGTGCTACCCCATTCCTTGAGCGACAGCATCTATCAACGTCAAATGATGGATCGGGTGTGGAGGAGGAAGATGAGGAGGAGGGGAAAGAAAAAGAAGAAGCTGGTCACTCATCTTTGCCTAATGGAACTGAAAATCCTTTAACACAATCACCGTATGATGGGCAGGTTTTTCGTTGTTTGCAAGCACTGGTGCCGCATCTGAAATCTTATGCGAAGGCTGTTGGGTTTCAATGGAGAACCAGAACTTCAAGAAAGGATAAGAACAAGGGTGGAATATGTACTGTCAGCATGGTATGTAGTAAAGAGGGAGCCAACAAGTCAAGAGGAAAGAAAAACAAATTACGTAGGCCATCACTGAGGGAGGGATGTAATGTTTCAGTAACTTCTTCCTTGAAAAAGGATGGTTGGTGGAAGATTAACAAAATTAATTTGCTACATTGTCATGAGAATGATCCCAATGCAGCCCCATTCCTTCAGAGATATAGAGTGATTCCTCCTCGCATGCGCTATCCATTAGTGTTGGGGGGGTCTCAAGAACCCAGTCCTGATAAGGTCCATAGAACTCCATTACCTTGTGATAATGCTTCACGTTCGATAGATGATGCAATAATGGGAGAGCAACCATCCTTTGAAGCTCCATTTTTCAATCAGTTTCTTTTTGGAAAATGAATGAATTTCATAATCAACAAAACGTCAAAATCTTTAGGAATTAGGGATCATTTCAAAATACAATGCAGCTTGGACTTGGATATCCATACCCATGAACCACTTTCATTTCCATGTCAGTCTTGGCTATTTGTAAAAAATTCCTGCATTTTTCCCACCAGATTTCAAGTGCCCAAGCATCAAATCCATGTCTTGCGTGTTAAGTAATGGGTACTCCAGCATAAATGAAGAATCAAACAAACATATACAACAGTGGCAGGACTTAAAAAGCAACTCCTAGAATTACAAGGAGACTGAAACTAACAATAGAAAACTAAAGAAATTTGAGACCCAAAAGCTGAAGATTAATGAGTTGAAAACAAGATTTATTGTTTGTCACCTGGCGAGATCCTATAGATATCCTTAGGACCGTCCGAGAAGGCACTGTAGATCTTTGGCTATATTACCTTCCATTTCACTTCACACTGTGAAGTTCAGTCTATTTCATAGCATGGTTTGCTGGATTTGTGAACAGTGTTGAATGTTGTCCGTTATTTCTTCAATCCATGCTATTGCCACTCTGAGATGAACTCTACATGATATCATCTTCTTTCTGAGCATCATATACTCTCTTTCCTTGGGATCCCTTTTCGCTGTTGGAATCTTATGTAGTTCTTTTGCAGGGTGCCATTACAGAAAGGGACACCACTTGTCAACAGAGCTGTAAATACTGAAAAGCAATGGAAGAAGCTTTGAAGATATATGAATAATTAATAACGTCCAATTTAGACAATATTACTCAACTGAGTGACATGGAGAGAACTGTCGACATTCTGATCTGTCATTATTCGGGGGATGACATAAAAACCCTGATTCTGCGAGATATGAAGCAACTTCTCGCTGAACTCAACGACAGGATTTCTTTTATGGGGTCTTCAAAAGAATCTGCTCAATCTGAACTTGCAAATTTTCACAAAGAAAATCCTGATTTCCTGGCAATACTTGAGAGAGAGAAACTAGCATTACAAGTAGAGGAATCAAAGCTGTCACAGTTCACATTTGAAGAAGCTAGAATTGAAGCGGACATCCAAAAGTTAATGGAAATGAAGGAATCAGTGGTTTCTCAGAAATCTTCGGCTGCAGAAATTGTTGAAGAGGGAAAGCAGAAAATGGATGATTTGAAGAACAAACATTAAAAAAAATAAAGAAATTTAAGTATAACTGTTTCAAATGGCAGGGTAAAATATATAAATTCAATGTAACCACCATTTTAACTTTGAGGGATGCCAGGCAAGTTATGTTCCATTGAAATGTTTGATTTCCTTGCTTCCAAAATTATTAATTTAATATCTTCTGTAGCTATATATTCATGTAAATATATATTTATTATTAATAAAAACTTAATTTATTTTTAATATTCATATAATATTAGATTAATAAATCTAGAATAAAAGATAAAATCTATGAGACAAAAATGCTCTGCAAAAAAATTTATAAAGTTGTTATAATTATAAGATTCATATTACATCAAAGCATCGTTCCTAAAATATTCTTGATTGATGCTCTCTTAAATACTAAAAATTCATTAGAGCCATAAAGATTTGTATATATTATGTTTTTTTCCTTATGAAATGAAACAATTGCTTTATAAGCTGAGATATAAAAAATATCTAGAACTAATATGTAGGTGTTTACCATAAGACATGTGCACTGAACTAACCCACATGATAATTCCATATGAAGAGATCATTTATGTCTATGAAAAGACTCACGTGACGGTTATGCAAGTGATCCTTAGACTTGAGATCACTAAATCATCTTATATAGAGTATGTTATGTTTTAATTTCATTACATATTATCTTAATCGAGGTAATGAAATGACAAACATTAGTTATAATATGAACTATATGAAGGTGTTTAAGTAATTAAGAAAAGATTTATTACCCTATGTGAATTAGAGAAAATATTCCATCTATTTTCAAATAGTATTGACTAAGAAATCCTTGGCCAAGGTGGAATGAGATTTGAAAAGAGTGTCAAATCTTATTCAAACGATCAATTACTATATTATGTAGAGAACAAACACGATTAAGCATGGGACATACGTCATGCTTTAATGTTAAATTAATTAGAACATTATTGATGAAAATATATTAATTATACTGAGAAATTAAACTAGTCACTGAAAGGTTAGTCTAACCACTAATAATTTTATTAATATTTGAGAAATCATGACACGTTACTAGACGATAACCTTGATCTTCAAATATAAATTAATCAATTTTTTAATTGATAATAAATTAAATTGTTTAATTTATTTAATTCTATTTAATTAGAATTAGAATTTATATTTGGGTTAACATATTAGAAATCCAATGAGTCACATTCATTAATAACCATTAATTATAAATTAAATTGGGATGATTTAATTAAGTATGACTTGATTAAAATATATTTTAGAAATTAAAAACTAGAATATAATTAATACAATGATTATATTTCTAGACCTAGAAAAATCAAGTAAAGACTTGATGAAGTTACTTTCTAAAATTATCTTGAATTAATATATGAATATTATATATTCAGGAAATAAATTGATATTTTGCTAATTTATAGGGTTTTTTTTTCAGATTTTCCTATAAATAATAAGCTATGCCTTTTATTTTTTTAGTTGTTATCTGTTAAACACGAAAAACTATAAAAACACAGAATTAGAGCTAGCAATCTAGACATAACAATTTCTCTCTTCTAAATAGAGATTTAGAATATTTCTTACGGGTGATTCGTGTGGATTACTGTTGAAGACCGGACAATTGAATGACTTGTGGTTTGCAACAATTCAGCCTTTAAAGAATTATTTAAAACTGAAAAGGATCAAATCTTCAATAATAAATTCCTAAATAATTTTTAATCTATCTAACGAGATCTTAGAGATTTCAGAATAAATTTATTTCATAATTTTTGATACGTATATGATATTCAGAAACCAACAAAAACTTATAATGTTAACCATGTAAATACTTACTTTTTTTTTATTATAAAGAAGAGACTTGAACACGAGAACTCTTGGAGAAAGAGAACCCTACTACGAGAAAAAGCATTGTGCAGGCCATAACGATAGCTCATAGTCCACATTATATGCATCCATTGAAAGAGGCCGTAGAGGCACCGCTTCTGGCACCATCGGAAAGCATACCGATTATGACACCGCAGGAACCATATCGGAAGGCATATGCTTTTCCTTGATTATTGATAACACATGCAGTAAACTTCCCTTCCCATTTTGTAAAGTAAGGACCAAAAACAGTAAGTGCTAGGGTAACTAGGTACATGTATGTAGACTGTAGTCTTGATCTTTTTGGACCAAATCAAAGCATCAATCAAGGGTTATCAAGTTTCCCATTCTCAATACCAGCCTCATTAGCCCAACTTGAATATTGCAACTCATAATTACTCGGAGAGAGTGTCTTCGTGATCTTTTGTATAGCTGTATTCTCTATTAAGTACCGATGGCTTTGGCAGGCTCTTTCCCTTACTGAGACTTCTGTTCTTCAAGTTGCCCTCGTCAATACCACCGTCATCTTCATCGTCCTTATCTCTGTGTACAAGTATATCGACACTTCCTTTCACCAGTTGTACCGAGCCATCTTCTTCTATCGCCTTCATTGTTTTGGCTGATGCTGACTTGTTCTTGTACATTAAATATAGGATCAATTGAGCTGACCCCAATACAAAACCAACTACATTAGGCACCTGAAATTGGACATGCATTATTTTACATCAGATTTCATTTCAAGAGTTGTTTTCTTCATATACTTTTGAGATGCAGAGAGTCGGCAAATGACAAAAATGTTACGAGAACTTACTCCAATGTAGAAGTCTTTGACAAGCACTGAATAAGCTGACCAAACACCTCCATTGAGGAACAGGAAAAAAGAGAGCAAAAATGGCATGTACTCCACGCTCTTGGTCTTTATTACTCTTCTCTGTGATGCATTGCATTCAAGCCAAATGGTTCATCAAGAACATGCTATATGATTTTGAAGATCAATAGAACTTTAAATCCAAGGAGTTTCAAGAACCTTAAAGGTATCAATTAATATCATTACATATGTCTACTTCAAAGGAAATTCTAGCTACAAGCTCTAGTTAGTGAAGCTTACCATGGCTGATAATGGCGCTGCATACATGCCAATTGTTAATGCAGCACATAAAATTCCAACGAAGGTAATTCGCAGATTTCCATGAATTGCTAGAAGAGCAACCATAATTACTGCTCCAAGAAAACCAACATTCAAAATGGCCACAAACTTTGCCATCGTAACCTGAAAAAATAAATAATAAATCATGTATTTGAGTCATTATTATTGAGCCCAGCCTAGCTCAAGACAAAACAGATTTAAGGAAAAAAAAAACCCAGTTTAACTAGGAAACTAAGGATTTTTAATGCCATACCATCTTGATTTTAGTTTTTTTTAAAAAAAAAAAATTCACATAATTATAAAAGTGAGCTTGTTCATATTAAGCAAACAAAGGTTTCTTGATAAAGCAATGGCCTGTGTACATAAGAAAATAAAAGAGACAACGAGACATCAATGAATGTCACCTTCGTATCCTTAGGAGCATAAATGAGAAAGAGTGTGACATAAATGAATTGGAAGATTGCTCCAACTCCATTCACTGATACAACAAGAATATCTGGCTTGATAAGTCCATAGAATGTCCATAAACTTGTGCTCAGCAGTGTGGTTATGTATGGAACCCCTTTGTAATTCTCTGTTGATTTCTTCTTCACCACTCCCCAAAAGGTCTTTCTGCAATTATGCAAAACCCATCTATAAATTAGACAAATATCTAAAGTTTCCCCGTTAAGTTTTTCATCCGAATTATTCTTCACAGATTTTCTATAAAAATGCCAAACTCTATGCTAAATCGCCTTTTTTTTTTTTTCCCCTCTTAACTCCCTGAAGAAACGTGAAGTTCTGGATGGAATTCAGTAACATTGAATGAGAGTTTTTTGAAATTTTTGGGGATTGATTTAGAATCCATGTATAATTGGAGGACTTATTTGAAGTTTCTCATTTATTGCACAGACACGATGTGTTGTTTTCTTTTCTAGAAAGCATTAGGTAAATCTGAACAAATTTATTGTTCAATTTTATTTTATAAATTAATAATTTTTTTTTTGTAAATTAGAGTTTTGTAATTGTTTGTTGATAAAACAAAAAAAACATGATTTTATAAATTATATAGGTGGAATTATTTTTCATGAATCAGTGCATTGATATGATAAATATATATGAAACATGCTTTAATCAAATTTAAATTTTTAATTTTAGATTTTATATATGTATTCCTACGGAGTGGTGCAAAGGTTACTTTAAGTAAATTCCATGACCAAAAGATTACTTCAAAATCTATATTCATAATCATATCATCTTTTTATTTTTTATTTTTTATTTTTTTATAAACATATTTTAATTAATTAATGAAAATCCATCCTCGAGAACAAAAGAGACAATAAGCACATGCATCATCTTATTAGCACATTCCATATTTTAAACAGCAAAACAAAGAGAAATTATTTTGAATTAAATAAACTTACATTGGAGAAACAAAAAGCAGTAAAGAAATTATATTACCTGCAAAAAAAAAAAAAAGAACGAAAACCGATGAATCTAATTAAGAGGGAATAAATCTCATAATTAAGAGAAGAAAGGAAACTAACCCATGATGCCAACAAAGAAGCTCAAGCTAGCCATGAATAATGCAATGGATCGAAGAGAGGTTCTTGAAGGGATGAAGACACAAAGAAGTAAGCTTTTTATATGCACTTTCTTTAGCATATTAGGCTCTAGATTTTTGCCACGTCTTCACTCAATGTGATTAGTTGCACGTAAATCTTGATGATAACAATATTATCAAGTGGACCAGCAACTTTATACAACATCATTTCGTGTCTTTACATGTTTTCTGTGTTCGAAACTGGAATGCTTTTGTCCTAATCTTGAATGATTTCTACTTTTAAAAGGAGCTTGGTTTGGTAATCCGTGTGCGTGGTGGTCTAGTTTGGGGGTGGTGCCTAATTATTCTGGAAAAATTGTTCGGTTTTAATCCCATACCTTCCTCTATTATTTGACAAGAAATTAAACTTGCCGACATGGAGATAATGTAATTACTGTTGTGGAATGAAAGATAAAAACAATAAATTTATTTTAAAATTACTTCAGAGACAAATCTATTTAAATCTTTATCTTTTCAATCAAATATCTCTTTTATATTTGTTGTTTTTATTGAGAAACATTAACTAAACACAACTAATTAGTTTGGTTTTAATTAATTATATTCTTCTCTTTCCCATTACGTACCTTGTTCCTTCATATAACATATAAATCTCTTTAAACCCTCTCTTTTTTAAGGTTTTTGATTAAAATCTTGCTCTTTTTTTTCTCATAATTTAAATTAGTGTTTATATCCTAAAATTGTGACATTAATCAACAACCAAACAATTTATTGCAATATTAAAGATAATATTTAAGAAGTAGTGGCTTTGGTATATGATTTTTTTTTTTTTTTGCAAAGTATTTTAGGGTGAAAGTATATGTATATATGTGTAGGTGCGTGAAAGTTATCTTAGAGAACTAGTTTTTGAATGATTGCTGAGTAATGTATGAACCTATATTGCCTGTAAAAACTTTCCTCCATTAATCCACACATCAAACACTTTATGTCCTTTCTGTCTTTTCTTTTTGGCTTGCAAGGTCGTGAATGTGCATGCATCTTGTTGGTGTAAATTAGGAAACCAAGCCGTGGAAATTTTTATGCGATGGACATTAATTAAGCCTTCTCTTTCGAACTTCTGTTGTGGATAATCATGAGTAAAACCAAATATATATACCGTCCACTGCATCTTTGCATTACTATCATCTCTAGTTTGAATTCCACTTGATTTTTCTTTCTTTTGTTTTTTATTTTTTTTCTTTTGATTTAACCCTTTTATAGCCTAATTAAATGGAATTAGGCTTCAAATTGTGGAGACAATATTAAATTACAAGTTAAAGGACTGAAAAGTAAAATACTTGGGTTTAGTGATTAGCCGAATCCAAGACAAACATGAATCTGACAAACGTGTCAAGCCCGAAATATTTGGATTCAAATGTTATCGGGTTCTATGGCTATGTGACGAACCCAAGATAATCTTCAAAATTAAAAGTATTGTAGGCATAGTAAATCGTTATGCCTCTCAATCTAGAACAATAACACGAGTAATTAATTCATATTCAATGTAATAATTTGTCTATACTCATATGTATACAAAAGATCTCTTAATGGACCTACTATATTTATTAATGATATATAAAGAATATTTATCCCCTATTAATATCGCCGAAAACAGAGGACTTTTCAGTCATTTGATTCTCTGAAAATGATAAGATTCACGGGGTATAAATATTCCCTAAACCATCCAAGTAAGGGTTCAGAATTTTTCATCTCTTAAGATAAACTTATATAGATTAAAAGAGCATTAATAATTTTAAAACTCAAGAACAAACATTTTTGTTCCTTGAATTTAAGGTTTTTTTAAATCATTAGTCTTTCTCATAAAAAATACTAACTTTATCATAGGATAGTCTTTAAATCTCTCTAATTGAAACTGTTTTTACAGTTACTCAAACTTCTATCATTAATCTTTAATCTGATGTTCCTTAATTTAAAGAGAAAAAATCTAATTATCTAAATATATTAATTAACCACTATCTCAAACACTAATTAACCTATTTTTTATATATCGTGGATTTTGAAAGAAAAATCATCAATTTTGATTCTATAAAAATATATAAGTAGATTCATATCAATGGATTAATTTACTAATTAACACATAATAATTTAGTTATAAAAATTATCCCAGATTACATGAAAACTGCTGTTGTGAGCCTTAATTTATTCATCTGTTATAATGCTCTGTTAATTTAGTTTCTTTTTTTTTATTACAGAGACCCACCACCATTTGTTTATTGTCTGTTGAGGCTTGCGGTGCAGGGCTTCTCCTTCCCTCTACAAGTTAGCTAAGGCTTCTTCTTCATTTTTTACTCACAGCTCTTTCCCTTTTTGATTCCCCTTGTATTGTCAGCTCCCTGGCTCGGTGTTCTTGCACTTTGGCTTCTAGCTTCTATTTTTTAACTAGTCTATTTAGTTTAGCCTCTGCTTTGACAGCTGCTGTTAGCCTCTACTGATTCATATGTTACGATGCTCTCTTGATTTATTTTATTTTTTTGGTTACAGGGAGCCGCCGCCATTTGTTTGTTGTCTACTGAGGCTTGAGGTGCAGGGCTTCTCCTTCCCTCTTCAGGTTTGCTAAGGCTTCTTCTTTTCTTTTCTTTTCTTTTCTTTTCACAGCTCTTTCCCTTTTTTATTCCCCTTGCATTGTTAGCTCCCTGACTGGATGTTTTTGCAATTTGGCTTCCACTTTTTAACCAGTCTATTTAGTTCTATTTGCCCCATGATTTCTCGATTACATTCAAGTAAGGTGGCATTCGGCTAGGCTAACATCTATATAGTCTTATTTCTTGAAATTGTTGGTTGTTCAAACACATGCGCGTGAAAGTTAATGCCATTCTTAAACATTTTCTGAAAAGTGATGCAACTGGGTTTCATGAATTATTGCAACTATTCGAGTATGAAGGATTTCATAGCATTTGCTGTCTGTTGATGCAGAAAGGATGACAGTGTGTTACGTGTAGCAGAAAGAATAATGCAAACAACACTTTGCTTGCCTAGGTTTCCATTAAATTTTAGTTCAGAGTACATGCACGCATATTGAAAATTATAAACTTCCAGTAATTTTGGGAATACTAGAAGTACCAATCTCCTAAAATTTATTGGATGTTTGTGGCTTCACAGGTTGGAGAAAAAAATGAAAATAATAACATTAAAAAGAATTGTCAGTCAAAGTAATCAAAGGGCAATGAAAGATGAATTGAAATTTTTCCCAAATTGGCCATGAGATATTGGGTCAAATTACAAAGATTTTACTGTTTGGGGACTAAATCTGGATATTCAAGCAATATAAAGGACTAAGAAAACCAGTGAAGCTCATACACTTGAAAAGGCAAGCATGCACGAGAGATTAAGCTTTCAGTCCTGGGAAAGGAAGGGGAAAGATTGAATCTAGCTATAATGATGGCTTGGCATGGTTTTGCTGCAACTAAGAAAACCAGTGAAGCTCACACACTTGAAAAGGCAAGAATGCACGGGAGATTAATCCGTAATAATGATGGATTGGCATGGTTTTGCTGCAAATTCAGCACTATCAGTGTTCATATTTCCTGATCAGATGTTAATAGCTTTCAATTATACTTCTTGCTATTCTTTTAGGTAAGAGAATATAAGATATCTTTGCAGAGAAGTATAACAAGAGAAAGGGGCAAAACTACTTATAAAAGGTTTGAAGACTAACCGGACGCTATAGCCTATTGTAAGCAAGCCATAAGAGGAACCTGCTCTGTATGCAGATATTGGATATGTTGCATTGTATGAATATGGAGACAATGGATGGGCTGTGAGATGACTTTACAAGCTATAATAATCTGCCTTGCTTGCTGACTTCCATGTCATCTCCTTCTATGTCCCGCTAATGGCTTCTTCTTTTTTACACTTTCTCAGCAGGCTTGCGGAGCTGCAACTACCTGCTTTCTCATACTGTTCTTTCGCCTACAAAACTTTGGCAGCTTAGGCCCCCAAAATTGTCATCCGCACACTTATTTTCGAGGGTTTCATAGGTTTGTTGTGCTTCTTTCTCTTCTTAATCCACTACATCTTTTACTGTTCTGATTTTTTCCAAAAGATCGAATTAATCTAATTCTCGACTGCGATAGCATGAAACTTGGAGATATTAATCTAATTCTCAATTGCTCACACAATCCTCACAACTTGAATTGCAGCTGCAACAGAGCAAAAAGAAACCGATTCCTTTTAACTGAGACCATTCAATACGCCCAGAGAAATAGTAAATTAAATAAAGGATCGGATGATGAGAGACTTTGTCATTCTTCCATGCTATGTTTAACTACACATGCCCACAATACACATCTCTCACACATTCTTTCTCTGTTTATCATACTTTAATTCATTGTTTCCCCGTCGCAGGGAAACTGGCACTTTCTCTACTCACGAGTTGGATCTTGAGATATAAACATATAATAAATTTATTTCTATAAAATTATAAAATGAATTTGTAAATTTTCAAAACAGAGAAACATGATTCCTTCTATTTCTATTGTCTCTATTTTTTATTTTGATACAATAATAAAATGCTGATAGGTTTAAAAAAGTGAAGCAAGTTCCATGTGGGAAGATCGAAGTCTACACACATCAAGCTATCTGCTTCCTTGTGCATATTACATATTTTGTAAACAGTTAAACATTATTTTTCATGGTTTTAAAATACTTACATTAAGCAGCAAAAACCATCATATAAATTATATTACCTGCAAAAGCAAAGTGAAAGGCTGAAAACCCATCAAGAAAAGAAATTTGTTTGATATATTGAATTGTGTCAAATAATCATCTCAATCTAATAATTTAAACTGTTAGGTGAGATCCCAAGATATGATTTATATTATTCTCTAACACACCCCCTCAAGTGAAAGCTATTTGGACTTGAAATTTGCACAGACTCACATTATCTTGTGCTTAATTTTTATCAAATAAATAAAGAAGGTGAGATTCGAACTCGTAACCGTTTGGTTATCAAGGCTCTGATACCATGTTAAAGAATCATCTCAACCCAAAAATTTAAGCTGTTAGATGAGGTCTCAAGATATTATTTATATTATTCTTTAATAAATTAAATATTTTTATCTTTTAATATTACTGATGTTGCGAAAATAAAGGCATGGAAACAAAAATTATGTGTTATATAGTTTTAGGATAGAGATTATTGTTATATATATTTTGTTTTATATTTTTATTTTATTTTGTTTTGATTTTTAAATAAAATGTTTTGAAATTCAATTTCAATCAACTAATAAAAATCAAACAACACTAAGTAAGGGCCTAGAAATCACGGCTTTTGGCTTTTTTTAATATGAAGTGGCTTTTCATCCAAGAACAAAATCTTGAAGTAGTGTGTGGTATCAATTAAAAGTCAACATCACATCTCATTCCACACATGGTTTTATAGCTACCTTTAATAAAAGCTACAAACTGTAGCTTTTAATACAACTGTTATTTACTTTTATTAATTGTTTTAAATACCTTTATTAAAATAAAATAAAATTGGTTGAGAAATTGTCGAAGACATTCGTACCTCTTTAAACTCTATAAGTACTATGCTTCCATTTAATAAATGTCATCCCTTGCAAATTTATTTCATTCATACCTGTGAATTGTTTTAATACCATTAACAATTTTTTATTTTATTAACGTGAATGTTTGGGCCAGCTTGCGCGTACCTTGACTAATTTCACGGGTCCTAAAATTAACGACCATATAAACCTCTAGTGACTCTGAAGTTTGTAAGACTCGAACCGGTAATGTTTAGAAAATAAATCTAGAACCTGACCAGTTAAGTTACGTACCTCCGAATTACCGTTAACAAATCTTTTTCTCATCAAAGTTTCCACCGTTATTTTTTTTTCTCACCTAATAAAAAAAACAAATCATCTCCTGAATTCATACCAATTGATATATTTCTAGATGTTATTCACGTCTCTTCTCAAGGACTTCAAGATAAAAATGATATTTCTCGAATATAAGAGAAATACGGGCAATCAGAATTGAAAAGGTTCTTCGTGACAATATTACTTCTATTTTAATGAAAAATGTTAATTAAATATATATCACTTACTATTTCAATTTGACTATGCAATGTATATATTGAATTAATGATATGCTATCAAAAATATTTTTTGTTAAGATTGATTTTAAATGAAATTTTGATTTCATATTTACTTTTAATTTTACATTGCGGTGTATATATTAACATATAAAAGTCACAGATATACCTTTTTTTCATGACTTTTTTTTAGTAATTTTGATAATAAAAGCCTTTTTTCACAATTATGTTTACCAAACACTATATAAAATCTTTTCAATCAAAAAGCACTTATCATCAATATTACCAAATTAACACCTTTTCAAAATAAGTATACCCATTTTTACAGCTACCTACAGCTAAAAGCTACAGTTTTTCTAAATTAAAAAAAAAAAGCTATAAAAATTATATTAACAGGAACAATACAAATAATCATAATTATAATAGCTACCATGACACTGAAACAAAATTATATTAATATACTTAAATCATCAAATAAATGATTATATACACTCACACACACACATACTTGTCTATATATGACCCTAAATTGCTATAAAATTTATATTGAAAATCTCTTTCAATATTCTACTCGTCAAAAATGCAATTGACGTCCCTTTCTCCTATGCTTTTTAGCCAAGGAGGTGCATTTATAAAGATTGCTGGGGTGGGCCTCATATATATATATATATATATATATATCAACTTGTAGTTTGGATGACGATTTGACCAGAATCAACCTACCGTCCACTGTCTCAATCGTTGCCTTATCTTAATGTAAACGCAGTTAAGAATATAAAAAATTTTCGGTAGGTAGTGTTTATAGTTGTGATTTGAAAAAATAAATTTAAAAAATAATATATATTATATTTAAAAAAAAAATTGAAAGTGATTTTTCTAATAAAATCTATATAAATTAGTATTACATTAAAAAAAAGCATTAAATTAAATGGAATTAGAGCGAAGCACAAACTGCACATCGAATTAAAAATAGTTTTCCAAACGGTGTTGTTTTATGAAAATGTTGGATGATGCTACATGCCATCATCATCAAGAGTGACCTTCAATTTTCTCATAATTCTAGATAGATATCAAACGGCATCATTAGCCCAGCTTGAATGTTGCAATAACTCATAAGCACCTATAGAGAGTGTCTTGGTGAGCTTTTGCAAGCTGTGTTGCCTCTCAACCGATGGCTTTGGCAGGCTCTTGGCCTTTCCCTCAGCTAGGCTTCTGCTCTTCAGATTGCCAGCTTCCTCATCATTATCACCCTTCGCAGGCATCTCGACGCCTTCCTTCGCCTCGATGTGGACTGGGCCTTTTTCTTCGATCATAGCTGCTGACTTATTCCTGTAGATTATGTAAAGGATCAATTGGGCTGACCCCAGTACAAAACCAACAACATTCGGCACCTGAAATCGGACACAGTACCAGAGGTTAGTTTAAGACATCTGATCATTCAAGCGATTATGATACTTTTCAAGTGCCTCTTTCAAGGCCATTAGGCAATCTTGGGACTAGATCAATGAAAAATAAGGTAACTTACTCCAATGTAATAGTCTTTGACAAGCACGGCATAAACAGACCAAACACCTCCGTTTAGGAAGAGGAAAAATGAGAGAAAAAACGGCATGTACTGCACACTCTTGGTCCTCATCACTCTTTTCTGTGATGCATAACATTAGAGCAACATTTTTCATCAGAATTAAGACTATCAGGTCTATTCAAAGCTTGATTTCAAAACCCAGAAAGGCCTAGATTTAGACCTACCATAGCTGAAAGGGGTGCTGCGTACATGCCAATGGTTAACGCAGCACATAAAACCCCAACAAATGTAGTTTGCAAACTTCCATGCATTGCTAGAAGAGTTATTGCAATTACCACTCCAAGAAAACCAGCATTCAATATGGCCACCAGCTTTGCCGTCTTAATCTGAATGAACATCAGGAATTTCGATTCAGAACACTTGCAGGAATCTCTAATCTAATTAAGCTTTCTAAGCTATGCAAAAAGTAACCTTATTGTTGTGGAAAATCAAATTGAGAATTCAGCCTTTGAACATTTAAAAATGATGATTTTTGCATTTTTAATTAATTGTAACAGGAGTAGTACACGTTATCTAGCAAAACCATTGTGGTTTTGATATGTAGGTACTCTTTTCAAATTAATTTCATAATTGATTACATTTCAACAGATAAAAGTATTTAATTAATCTCTCTATATATATTGATATATGCTGCTTTGTGAAATTACATGCAAGAAAAAATAGAGCTCACGTCAAGCGATTAAAACATGGGAACGATCATATATATGTTGCGAGCATGTAGGATTAATTGCACACATAATTTAACGATATGCATGACAGTCAATAAGTTAATATATTATTTATCACATCAATAATATTAATTTATTAATAGTTATTTAATTTCTCATTATATATTAAGCAGTATAAATATTTCATGTAAACGAGAAACAAAAACAGAAAAACAATTAATATTGGTGATCAGTTGAAGACAAAAAAGAAAGATCATATAGAGACAACGTCGATCACCTTCTTGTCCTTCGGAGCGTACATGAGAAAGAGAGTGACATAGGTGAGTTGAAAGATGGCGCCAGCACCATTCACGGTTACAACAAGAATATCTGGCTTGAGAAGTCCATAGAATGCCCATAGACTTGTGCTCAGCAGTGTAGTTATGTATGGAGCCCCCTTGTAATTCTCTGTTGATTTCCTTTTCACCACCTTCCAAAAAGTCTTTCTGCAAAAGGAAATTAATCCATATATACTCGGATTTATGTTGCCTTTTCTAGTCAAATTAGATGGCTAGCTACTCTATCTTAATCGTGTAGTGGGTGAGCTCATGACTTGTAAAAGAATTGGATAATACTAATTGTAATTATATTGACCCAAGAAATTAAATAGATTGCTACAGAAACACATAATAAATATCCCATTGCTTAAAAAAAAAAAACTTGGCTAATATGGTGTGGTTAATTGCTTTGTTCATTGACGAGATAAAAGAATTTCCTGATTTACACGCAACACTGAGAAATTCTATATATGGTATTAAAAGATAATTATTGAAAGAAAGAAAAATAAAATGCATGGTTTTCAGCTTTGATTGGTCTAAAACTTGATTTTTTTTCCAAAGTAAATCTAGAGAGTAATTATATATATTTACTTCTAAGCATCATAAGGATTTACCGAGTCGGCACTCCGTAATTGACTATGTAATTTGAACTAATATCTCCATATTACAGCACTGATTAGCTAGTGATACAGATTAGAATCGTTTTCTAATTATTTTTGGCAAGCCAATTACAATTACAGGGAGGAGACTATATTTGACACTTGGTGGTCCACATTAGATTCCATTTTCTAATAAGAAACCCGTAGATATTTTTAGAATGTGAGGACCAGACACATAGCTAAGTCATGATTAAAGGTAAGGCCATTATTAATCTTTGCTAATGATATTTAAAACTATATAGCCAATGACTAAATGACTCCAATATCGGCACCTTCATCGATGATGGGTTTGGGCTATAGCCTTCTTATCAAGGCCACAAATGGTAATTCTCTTGTAAGCAATATATACTCCTGTTTTCATGGAAAATTAAAGAAAGCTTAATTTTCTCTGCAAATCTGAAGATATGCACTAGCAAGAGTACTGTTGAAAGATGAAAGTAAGCAATTGACAGAAGTACTAAACCACACCAAATTAACGTAATAAGTTCAAGCACACGAAAAAAGGCTTGTAATTGCAAAATATTTTTTTGAAGAATGAAAGCAAAAATTGCATTAATCAACTCAACAACTGGGGCAATGTAATTTTCACTTATCAGGCGCGTCAATTTAGTGTACGTAGTTAGGAAAATCCATACAGTAAAACCAAATTCTACACACATCAAGCTACCTGCTTACTTCAACATATTCCATGTTTTAATAAACAGTACTGAAGCCACCATTGTTTTTCATGGTTTAAAGATACTTACATGGGAGAAGTGAAAACCAGTAGAGAAATGATATTACCTGCAAAGAGAAAGTAAATGGCTGAAAACCCATGAAGCTGAAGTGAAAATAATAACCATTAGAGAGGAGAGGAGAGGAAACTAACCAACGATGCCGATAAAGAAACTTATTTTAGCCATGACTAGCTAGGGCAGTGTAAGCTAGAAAGGTTGTTGAAGGAATGAAGAGATCAGACAAGGAGAAAATGTGGCTGATGAATATAAGGTGGATATATTTCTACCTTTGATTAACTGCACTATATATCTTGCCTTTAACTGTTAATCTCAAGAATCTTGCCACGTTTTCACCCAATGTGATTTTTCTCTTTAGTTTTTGGAAATAAAGGACAAATAAATTAATCTTTCAAGATATATAAGAAGACACAAGGGCAATGCGAGTTGCAGTATACGTTGTGATAATAATGCATGGGGACCAACCCTCCCTTTTTTTTTTCTTTTTCTCGAACATGATTTACATGTTTTTTTGCGATTTGTGACCTAAATAGGATGCTTTTGTCGTAATCTTTAAGTCGAATATCTTATGTGAAAATGAAATAGTTTAGTGCTTTGGTAATATTACCTAATCCTTCTAGAAAAAACATGTCGACCGGGTTTCAATTCATAAGCTTAATTAATTAACTTATCGGATAATTACCAATAAATATTGCTCCACGTAAGAGCGACGTCTCTGTAAAATAGGGACAGTCAATTACCAATCATCTATTTTTATGTTCATCTCTTTGACAACACCAAAAGAAAAGATCCAGGCCATGGAAGAGCCGAGGTGACAGATCGGAGACAGCCTTTGTCATCCTAGCTGGCTTCCTGTAGAACTCTTTATTAATATTTTTCATCACATTTTATAAAATCAAAGATAGGCAGATCGATGTGCATGTTGAGCTTGGGAATTCGTGTGATTCTGTGCAAGAAATTTTCGATTCTCACTTGAGATCAACCTAACCTGGAAGATTGTCTACTCCTGCCTAAGAGCATGAGATCATGAAATTGTGAATGAGATTTCGCTTCATTATTGATAGAAAAAAGTAAACAAAGTGATATACGCCACTTGCATGATATACACAAAAAAACCACGTAGCCTATACAGTGAGTCTCTTTCATGCCATTCCCTTTTTCTCTTCTGCCTTCTTACGCTAAGCATGCTATGAAGGTGTACTTTTGTAAGGGAAAGAGTGTTGGTCTCTTGTCTTGTTCGTGCAAATCAGTCAATTAATTAATTAATGGAGGGAAATTTTGATCCCTTACCAGCCACCATAAATATTAAAATTTGCCCGTTTGTCCTTACAATTCTCTGCCCAGCCACCACACGTCTCTGTAGTCTGTACTCTATACTCTGTAGTAGCTTTCGCAATTGTCTGCTGTCCAAACCAAAAGGTCTTACGGAACAAGAACACACCAGTGTTTTGTCTCTATGAGCGTAAAAGGACAACCTTCTCTTTTAGTTTTTACTCTCTCTCATGACAACAATCAACACAGATACTCTCCTGCCTCTGTAATTATTGGCTTTTTTCTTGGGTTGCTCATCAGATTGGTGATGGTGCTTCGATCGACTGTTGAGATTTTATGAATTTCTTTAGATGTAGGATAAGAGATGGATTCATGGAGAATTAAATAACTGATTGAGAAATTTCTAGGAAAATAATAATTGAAGAGAGAGACATTATGTTTGAATGAGAATAAATTTATAATATGTTTTTGTTTGTTGGAGTTTCTGAGATGTTATATATAATAATAGTTTGATTTTTTTGTTCAATTTAAAAATTTATATGAACTCATAACATAAACTATCATTTTTTTTAAATTTAGTTAAACAAGTATAATTTTAACAAAAATATAGGATATTAAAAATATTTTTTTCTTGTCTAAAAAAAACACAAGAAAAATAGATGACTTATAACTATTATATTAATTTTCAATGAAAGTTGTTTTTAATATGGATGAAATAAGGTTGTCTTACTCATCCAAAAACTATTAAAAATTTAAAAAATATTAAATAATTTTTCTTGCCACATAGCACAACATCAAAGATTCCATCTTGTCTCATTATACGGAGATCATAAAAGCTTTGGAGATGTATTATCATCGTTAATTTTAACAAAATCTTTTAGATATTTGTGAAATTAAAATCTTAAATTCAAAGAAAATAAATGGTATAGATGCAATGAATCTCAGAATCTCAACTTGGACAGCTGATAATTAAGCAAGTATAATTACAAATTATTTTTTATATTGTAAACTTAGGTCTATAGATTGTATGATTTTAAAGAGTTTGAGTCAACACTCGAATGATAGAGGCTTTCAACAATTACATGTTTTAATTAAAGAGTTGAAATATTATGATATAATGGATATTGAATATCTTTTAAACTATTTAGAAGAAAACAATGCAACTTTAAAATTGTTGAGTAACAAGTAAATTATTAAAAACATAATGAAAAATAACAAAAAATAAAGTTAAAGATAAATAGATAATAGTTTTGCACTAGAGTATGTCTTGCACAAAGATGCATTCAAAGCAACAATCACATTGCATAATTTTCTCCTGTGACACGAGAACAATACACTAGAATTTTTTATTATTATTAAGTCAATTTGAATTAATTATTTTTATTATAACAACATTGTTTTTTTAAAAAAAATACTTATCTTGATGTTGACTCAGATAGGTTTGGTTAAATGAGTTGAATTATTAAAAACTCGATAAAATCAATATTTTTTTATTTAATTTAAAACTCAGCTTGAATCATACTTGGAAATTGAAATAGCAGGTTTCTCTAATTATCTTGCCGGTTTAGACCGGATTTAATAACTATATTAAAAATGATTACGGTGAAAACCTAGTAACCGTTCTTATATGGCCCATCAATGCTCAAACCTATCAAGCTCAATCCATACTCAGCCCACACCCCGATCCCGCGCACAGTCACTCGCTTAATAAGCACGCTAGTCTAACATGCACCATGGAGTTAGCTGCACCTTCACTAAATTTTAATTTAATTAACCGCTAAAAGAAACAAATACAAAACCGAAAAAGAAAAATCATTATTATTAGATTAGATCGATCCAAACCCTATAAAAAAGCTAAATTTAATCAATCTCTTACTCTTTATTCTCTTAAAAAATGTTCAAAAAGTAAGCTTTCATTTCTTTGTATCTCTCACTCATGTTTTTTCATTTCCTGGATTTTATTTTGATTTTTTTCTTATTTTTTGTTAGGTTTTCAAGTGATGAAGTATCGTCACAAAACCAAGTGAAAGCATCAGTTCAACGCAAAATTCGACAAAGCATTGCTGATGAGGTTCTAAATTAAACAAGAAGAAAACCTTTTTTTTTTAATTTTTCGGTTTTCTTTAGATTTTTCATAAAAGTTTGATTTTTTTTTGGCAGTACCCAGGACTTGAACCAGTATTGGATGATTTGCTGCCAAAGAAATCCCCTTTAATTGTTGTTAAATGGTAATATTATTGTTAAATTTTGTGAAATGATTGATGGGTTTTTGTTGTTTTTAATTTTTATTGTGATTGGGATGCAGTCAGAATCATTTGAATCTGGTGGTGGTGAATAACGTGCCATTGTTTTTTAATATAAGGGATGGACCTTACATGCCTACTCTACGACTTCTTCATCAATGTAAGTAAATGTGTTTGTTTCTTTGTCTGACATGGCATTGTAATGGTGTTGTTAGCGTGTGCCTTTTGTTTTTAGGTTTGGAATTGATTGATTAATGTAGTCAATGTTATAGTTATGTGGAAATGATGAGGAGAAAGTGTTGCATGCAGTTGTAGAATATTTTATAGGCTGTTTGTTGTAATGTATCGGATGAAAAATGCGATTATTTAAAACACAAGGTGGTGTTGTTTTTGAATATGGATAATGGTGCATGTGTGCTTTCTTGATATGTTTTGATTTCCTTTGCCATTGCTGATTTGAATGTATCAGTAAACATAAATTTGGTTCAGTTCTGCTCTTAACAACCACCGGTTTTATTGTGAGATTTATTTGGGAAGAACTGGATAGTTTTATTCATGCATCAGTTTTAAATGTTTATGGGATACAAGTAGTTGTGTTGTTTCGAATCAGAATGGGAGTTTTATCTATTTTTCGCTTTGCTTGTGGTAGAGGATCTTTGGATTGTCTGTAGGAAAATAAAAATTGGGCTTTTGGATATAGGTTTTATGATGCTTACTTCTCAATTGTATTTCATCTAATTTTTCTAATGGGAAGACCTGTCAAATGCTTCTTGCTTCTTGTTTGTTTGGAAGTTGAAATCTCGATTTACTTAGTTTGGATGTGTTACTGGTTCCACAGATCCAAACATAATGAAAAAATTGCAAGTTGACAGAGGTGCCATAAAATTCGTCCTTTCTGGTGCTAACATAATGTGTCCTGGACTCACATCTCCCGGCGGTGCATTAGATGATGAAGTAGATGCAGAAACTCCTGTGGTATGGATTGAATTGTATTGTACTTAGAATGTCTATTCCTGATCAATTCTTTTCATACATCATGGCATTTATGGTTTCCTTTTTTGTTCTGATACGCTGCATAGGAGTTTTGTTTATTCTGTGCTTTTCCTTTATTAAAATGTTTTTATACATTCCTAATGTGTCAAACTGAATGCTTCCAGGCTATAATGGCTGAAGGAAAGCAACATGCTCTTGCTATTGGCTTTACAAAAATGTCAGCAAAAGACATGTGAGTTATTCTCTAACTCATTGAAACTTGGTATTTCAATTTTGTGGGCGGTGAAATGGGAGAGGGGCTCAGATGGTGGCAGAGCATTTTTCCCAGCTCTAGTAGACTGATGTAGCAATTCGCACCATACTACCATAGCATAATTTTATAGCTTCCATTGTCAATAAAATAAAACACGTGCACAAGAGATTGGTAAATCAGCACTGATTCTATTGTCTGTTGCCTTTGCGATTGGTTTATGTTATAACCAGAAGCATTTCTTTGATATACAGAAAGACAATCAACAAGGGAATTGGTGTGGACAACATGCATTATCTCAATGATGGTCTTTGGAAGGTAGGTCATCAAAAAATCTTTAACTTCTTGTTCAGCCATGTGCCTTGTTGATTTGGTTTTATGTTAATAAATAGTAGGATTTTTTTTTTAAGAAGTGCCATTAAGATGGTCAATATTGCTGGGAGCATTTCATCCTTTTGAACTTGATGTGTAAGCTACAAAAAAGTAATGTCATGGAACAAAACTTAGATTCCTGCATCACTTGTTGGGCTTGTAATTAAATGTTATGAACAAATAACTGTACCCTGTGCAGTTTATGATATATAGGTAGCATCACCTTTTCAAATGGAGTGATATTATCTTGTGATTTTCAAAATTAGCATGATGTAGCTGATAATGGTAACAATTGTAATCATTTTTACTAGTTGCATTATGCAGATGGAGCGTTTGGATTGAGGTTTTCCCCCAGAAAAACTGCAGTATTGTCGTTTATACAAGACAGAAAGAGCATATATTATTTGCCTCGACGTGGCTACGCAGATGTCCTGTCTCCTGATGTTGCTAAAGTAGTTTGTGTGAAGTGTTCTCTGCTCGTTGTCACCTTTTTTCCCTGTACACAACAGAAATTGATTTTACCATGTAGATCTACCGTTTAATGAGTCGATCATGGATATTACTTTTCGCAGATATCTTGAGAACATTGGTGGCTATATCTGACTTTCTCCTGTGTGATTAGTTTGCATGTTAAACCAATCAGATGGATGCCATTGAAATAAGGCCAAATGAGGAGTGAGATATTTCATTACCTAAATTTCTTGTTCGAATCGAAAATTAGACATTTTTGAGGTCTCTAATCTAAAGGTTCTGTTAATAGAATGGGAAAAAAGTAAAAGAGTAAGGTTTCCTTAAACAGTCTCGTGCTGAAACATTGACTTCACCCTCCTGCTTAGCAACAGTAGCAGGAGACAATGAATGAATGATCATGCGACCAATACTCTGATTCGATCATGTATCAAGTTCTGTTGATAGAAAAAAAGAAACGATTCCTGATCAGTAGAGAAATCCATTTACAACCTTGAAGTGACATGCTTGTCATAATTTTGTTTGAACGGGAAGATCAGCACTCGAGATGATGACATTTTCGACTTGCAAGAAATCAGTGAATTTGCTTCAAGCCAGCAAGTCAGAGTAAGTCAGAATTACAGATTGATTCATCAAGCCAGGCTAAGTCTTGTAACTATGTGTGATATAATGGAGACATGTTGAAGTTGGTGACGGTAAGGGAAGTGATTTCGAGCTCGGGGAGTGGCCAGCGCACCCTGGAAAGCCAAGGCTGTAATATTTACGAACCATAGCTTCAACATCACTTGTGCTCTTCGACACAGGAGGAATACGTGGAAGAGGTGATGGTTAGCACATGGTATTCCTTATAATTTTTATTTGAATTTAAAGATTACAAAAATAAATTTTGGTTCTGTCAAAATAATATATTCCATAATTATACCAAAGACAAAGAATAAGGTAGTCTATTAATGATTTTTTTAAAAAAAAAAATATGGTGTGGGATGAACAATTTATAGAGTGGAAATACACATCAAGGTAAATATATAGTTGAAACTCTACCTTTTTATTTATTTTTTAATATTTTTTTTTTATTTAATACACTTAAAGAATTGTTTAAATTTACGTGTTTTATTGAGGACTTGCAATATATTAATAACAATGATTAATTTGGCATTACCATATATTTATTACCTACCCAAAATTTTATATCTCAAGACAATAAAATTTTATTTTTACACAAACAAATTAAATAATTACTATATATAAATTTTGAATTCCAATATCTAGGGGTGGAGGTATGTTGAAGGCTTTGGTGAGTTATAGCCCAAGTCAAGATTTTATCAATATTTTTTTGTATTAATATTAAATAAGTTTATATATAATTAAATTAGTTAAAAGATATATTTTCTTCATCAAATCAGCTATTTTTTTTTAGTTAAGAGAGTCAAAGTCGAAAATCGTATCCCCCTCATGCTAGATTATTTTTTGTTTTCCTTCTTTTATTTATTATACGGTACTATTTATTGTATAAATTCATAATTTTTGATCGGGTTATTAGAAAATACTGAAATTTTGCGTGGAGCCTTCTAATATGATGCTTTAGCTTGGGTTAAAATTTTAGAAGTTTTTAAGAAATTCAAAAATTTGACAAAAAATCACAATTTGACAAATTTTACGTTATTGGGCGTAATTTTCACTCTGACAATCATATTGAGTTGAAATTTTACGAGGAACCTTCAAATATATTGAATAAAATATGATTAAAATTTTAGAATGAAGGGAGCTTGGTAGTGCTAACAAAAAAAAAACTCGTCAAATAGAAGCAAAAAGACTCATTAAGAGTGTTATTTGCCATTAAAAAATAAAACAAAGAAGCTCTTCCTTCCTTTTATATGCTGCCAACTGGGCAGAAGTAGAATAGAAAAGGAAAGAAAAGAGAAAGCGAGAGAGAAAGAGAGAAAAGTAAGGGAAAAACATAAGAAAAAAATCCAAGGAAAAAAAAAGAAAGGTGGGAGAATAACCTCGTAAACTTACAAAGTCCAACTTATAAAACACTAATCTAAGAAAGAATCACGTGAAGGAAGGAGGAATTGAGAGAGAAAAAATATTTAATTACTTTGTTTTCCAATTAACATTAGATTGTTATTTTATCCCGGTTGAGAAGTTATTACAATATCAATTCAGATTCGATTATAGATGAATTTTATTCCACAAAATATCAAAGGATGTAACTTTGATAGTGAATTTATTTTTACTTTCACTTCAATTTTATACTTTTAAATTTATTTTTTAATATTTTAGATAGTATATTTGAATTAAGACTTTATTGTTAACTTCATAAATTCATGTACATGAGTTAATAATAGATATTGAAAAAACATTTATATATTTATTTAGTAGCCTAGGATAGTAAAAATTCTTGGCTCCGCCCTTGTCAATATCATATATTTATATTCAGTTGGTATAAGTATTTTAAGTTTTGATCTCAATATAATTACAGTAAATATTTCTTTGTATATATATGTTGATGTTGATGTAAAAATATTTCTTAACGAATATGCTATCAACTTATCTATATACAATATTTTCTATATAAAAAAACCCAATACAAAAAAAAAATTAAAAAAATTCCCAACATTACATTATACATGTGATTTTTCTTCTATTAGAGAATTTTAATTTTTGTAAACATTATAATAAAATTAGCATTATTTGTCAACTTGGGTTGGGCCCAGTTAAATCAAAACCCTGTTAAGATCACAAACTTTGTGTACCACGTGTACGGTTTGTGATGCATCTGCATAAAAAACAATAGACCTCACCCACACACATAAACCTAACTATATAGCTCATTAAAAACCCTAGCTTCATTTTTTGTTCTCCTCTCCAACTCCCATCAGCAGCACCACTAGCAGCAGCGGCGGGTAGCGTCGAAGCTTCAACAATGGTGCCTCTCTTCCCCCTTACTTCTTTCTCCTTACGAATATGCTTATCTACACGTATTTACATGCCTATGTTTCAGTTACTGATATCTTTTTTCATTTCTCAGGGGATAGATTTGAAAGCAGGAGGTAAGTCCAAGAAAACCAAACGTACAGCACCGAAGTCGGATGATATCTATCTTAAGCTTCTTGTTAAGGTTAGTTTTGAGAAACCCATGTTTATTTTTCTATAATGTTTGGATCTTTTGTGTATATAGTTGTTTTTGTTACGGATAGACATAAAAAATCCATGTTTGTTTTGCTATAAATTTTTGAGTCTTTATTGTTTTTTTGGTCGTATTGGTTATGCTTAGGCTTTGAGACCCCCTTTTATTTTTCTGACCACGCATTTTTTTTTTAAGTTATATTCTTTAAGTGTATTGTTATGTATAATGTGCTGTGTTCTTGATTGATTTGAGACTGGTTTTTTTATTAGTTGTACCGGTTTCTTGTGAGGAGAACTCAGAGCAAGTTCAATGCTGTGATACTGAAGAGGCTTTTTATGAGCAAGATTAACAAGGCCCCACTCTCTCTTTCAAGGCTTATTACGTACACAAAGGGAAAGGTTAGATTATAATTTTTGCTTGTAAAGTTTGGATCTCGATCGTGTGGTTTTATATGGTGGTTGTTTTTGTGGTGCTTTTTTCTTAAACTGTTTGTTTCATCTACAGGAGGGCAAGATTGCCGTGGTCGTGGGGACAGTAACTGATGATATTCGAGTTTATGAGGTGCCCACATTGAAGGTCACTGCTTTGAGGTTTACAGAGACAGCTAGGGCCAGGATTGAGAAGGCAGGAGGAGAATGCTTGACATTCGATCAGCTTGCATTGAGAGCTCCATTGGGACAGAACACAGTATGTACTCCTTTTAGTTTGTTGGGTTTTTTTTTCTGTTGCAGAACTTCAGCTTATTCATTATGTTTGTTGATGGATTGATCTTAGTTTAGCTGATTCTATGGTTCTGATTTTCTTGAATGCTATCTGAAATTTATTACTGTTTTTGGGTTCATACCAAGTATGCTTTTAATGTTATAATAATACCTTCAGTATGGGTTTCTTTGCTTGTATGATATTAATGGGATTCTATTAAATGTTTGTGATGAGCCTACAGGCCTGTAGTGATTTGCGCAAATGATGGCAAATTTCCAAGAACATCTAGGGGACCGAGCTTTGTAATAGGACTCATATTTGTCTTGATGCATGAATCTTGGTAAATTAGTATTAAAATCGTTGTCATTCTCTGTTGATTGATTATTTATTGATGTACTTGATTTTATACAGTAATACAATCATGATATATGAAAAAGAAGAGGTCTAGAGAACACACACAAGTTGTTGGTTATGTTATCGTTTTCTCTGCTTTGATTTTGTTAATCACCATAGATGTATTACTCTACTAGATCTAGGGACTCTAGAATCCTTAGGCATAGGTGTTATTCCCACATTTTATCCATCTCATTTAGGTGCATGTCTTATTTCTTTTTAGAAATTTCAAAATGTTTTATCTTTCTCTTAACACGATATGCATAGTTCCACTTGCTGTATCTTCTCTAACTTCTTGGTATCGAAAATGGCAGCCGTTTTCAGAATTCATGCAACTTGTATGAATTACCGAATATTATTCTTGTTTTGGATGTTTGCTTATTCTTTTTTTTTTCAGGTTCTCCTCAGAGGCCCAAAGAATGCTCGTGAAGCTGTCAAACATTTTGGCCCAGCTCCTGGTGTGCCACACAGCCATACCAAACCATATGTTCGTGCAAAGGGAAGGAAGTTTGAGAAAGCTAGAGGAAAGAGGAACAGCAAGGGCTTCAGGGTCTAATTTTATTGTAGTGATAAATTGTGAGGCAGTTTGTTTTGATTTTGACTCTCTGTGTTCCAATTTTTGTTCAACTTTAGGTTTCTAAAGATCTTGTTCATTTTATTTCCATTTGGGTTATTGATTAATCCGCATGGATTGTTTAATGCTCAGATATCATACTTGGTTATGCGTAATGAATTATTGAAGATCTCGATTTTCTCCCTCAAATATTTAAGTAGAAACTTATTGAATCTCAAAGTTACATTTTTTTCCTACATCTGTCAGCTAAAAGTTGAACAAAAACCTCTGATGGAGCTACTCATTGCAGCCTGTAACAAGTGTTTGAGTTTCACCTGCATCTTGTTGCAAAGGTTTGTTGTTCGAGCCCATGGACGTGTTTTCTCGGATGTGCTTATTAAGCTCTATCTGATGGCTGATGGCACCTTGTGTCCCAGAACCTGTAGAAATTGGGACGGAGTGGATTGAACATTTTGCTATAATGTGAATCGATTTGTTGATGGACAGATGGCTGAAGCTAGCTTGTTTGAACTTTGGTATTTCGAAGTCATCTATCAGTAGGGATGAGGAATGCAGGCTTCATTTTTCCTTCATCTTGTGTTGAAAAGTGGCAGAAGACAGTAATGGACGAGTGTTGGTTTCAAATCAAAGCTTTCACAGATTTCTACTCCCAGACCAGATGAAAGAAAATCTTCAATTTAATTACTGAAACCAGCATATAAATGAAATGGCAAGTCTGGTTTGTTCGAAAAAATATTTAAAATCTATATATCACACAGGCTTTAAATTAAGTGATAATATAAAGGATTCATAGTATTTTAGCAAAGATTAAAGACTTTTTATTATTGAAAGCACAAAGATTTCTAAACAATTACTTCAACACCTAATCAATCATTACAGTAATTATGCATCATATTAATTTTATGCAGCGTTTATATGCTTGACATATTGAAATTATATTACAATTACAGCTACCAGTGGAATCCAAATAAACAAGTTGCAAAAGAGCAAGGTTTGTCTAGTTTGATAAACCACTGCTTTGGAACCAATTATCATATTAAAGCCAAACTACAAAGCTTCCAGGGTTGTAGAATATGGTTCTGGACACATTCTTGAGAGGTAATAAAACAGATCAGTATTTGCTAATGTAGTCATAAATGTGATTGCTGATCTCCTCAGCCTTCTCTTGGTTAATGAAATGACCAACTCCTTCCATCACAACAACTTCCTCCAATAATGGCACATAGTGCTTGAATCCACCACTATTGACAAATTCCTTCATCCCTGGAGTAGTATAGACCATGTCAAGATCTCCCACCACAAACTTTACGGGCACTATCACTGGTGCCCCAGTCCACGATGCTGTGAGCTCCCAGTTCCTGCAATAATCAGATTGTAACTATTAGGGCAGGATATTGAGGCTTATATTTGGTTCATTTTCCATTAAGGAAATGAAAAGAACATACAAATCTAGAGCTCTGTAGTAGTTCAACCCTCCAGTGAACCCTTTCTGGCTATATTTCGTGGCATAGAAAGAAAGGTCTGCTTCTGGGAGCCAAGATGGCATGGTAACTGATTCCTCTGGATAGATTCCGAACGGATTTTCTTTCGGCAAGCAAGGGGGGCCTGGTTTGCGATCAGTCAAGATTTTCTTTAGCACTTCTTCAGTTCCAGCACATGCAATCTCAGCTTCAATCACTCCTGGTTCCTACCACATTAAATAGCCAGTCCTTTTGCTTCAGTTCATACCAAAAATCAACACGTTTTTTCTTGACTAATCCTCTAATATTACGTAGCATTCTTACCGAATTGACTTGCAGAGAAATATCAACCATCGGACTTATGAGAATCGCTAGTGAAATCCTCTTAATTCATTCAATGCATGAGATTTTCCAGAAAGTGCAGTCGGTGAGAATATTTTGAAAGTTTACCATTGATCCTTTTTAAATGTCAATAGTATGAGAACTTTGAACTTTCATACACCAGATTTAAACAAACAGTTGCCAAAATCGAGATGTTAGAATCCAAAAATTTGCCATTACCAAAATCTTCAGCTTGCTTTGGAGCTGTTAGATACCATAAACATAATAAATTTAGAAGTATGCTCCAAAGATATGATCATTCAAGGCTATAGCATGCTTTATATGCTAAAGAAAACACAAACCTGGAATCTGCACATGTAATAGTCTTCTCCAAATACAAGTTTCATGCTCTCCACTGGCTTCATCTTGGGATTTCTTGGCCTGTATGGAACACTAAGGCAGACATATGCCTTCACTCTATCAGGCCTGAACAAGCACAAGTACCATCCAATAAGAGCACCCCAGTCATGTGCAACAAGAAACACTTGCTCCACCCCAAGATAGTCAATGAGTGCAATAAGGTCACCAACAATATGAAGACAAGAATAGCTAGAGATTGATGCTGGAGCTTCAGTGTCACCATAGCCCCTAAGATCTGGTGCAACAGCATGGTAGCCCAGGGAACTTAATGCAAGAATCTGATGGCGCCAGGAGTACCAAAGCTCTGGAAATCCATGGAGGAATAGCACAACAGGACCTTGGCCTTTCTCAGCTATGTGCATGTCAATGTCATTCACTTTCACCATTCTATGGCTTATCCCCTCCATCTCTCTACTTCTCTAACCTCTACAGATCTTTTTTCTTTTCTTTTTTAAACTCTACCTGAGATCTCTTGGTGGCATGGCCTGTTTCATAAATAGAATGCTTTCAAATTTAAGAGGGTTGGGGAGCATCACAGAATAATAAATGGCAGTAAATGAGAGGCTGGGCCATGATACCAGATTTGAAATTTTAGTTTAAGTGTTGGGCATTCCTAGATACTGAGTTTTGTCCATTCTAGAATTCAACATAAATGCTGACAACAAATGAGCTTAGTTGTTTTCACCTTTTTTTTCAGATAGGAGCTGGGATAGTTATTCAGTTGTCAGTAATGTCTTGGATTGTACATACACACCAGCATGAATGATCTCATTTTGGTAGGTTAATGGTCACTTCTCATTCATCAAATTAACCCTAACTCGTATACTATTCATTAAAATATCGTCCTAATACTGTTTCAGGATATAAAAGATAAAAAAAATGTAAGAATATAGAAGACAACTTTGAAGACATGTTAAAAACATGGTGTCAGCTATGGATCAAAGACTTCACACACAATCAAGGCTGAGTTTCAAGTTTATAGAAAATATTTAGGCATCTCATGTAATGAAGGGGCCCGAAGAACTTTTAAACATGAATGGCATGGTCTATCTGCTTGTTTGGGAGTGTGGTTGTGATTATTTTTTTAAAGTATTTTTTACTCAGAAATGTATTAAAATAATATTTTTTTATTTTTTAAAAATTATTTTTAACATCAGCGCATCAAAATTATCTAAAAATACTAAAAAATATTAATTTGAAATAAAAAAAATAAAAAAAATTCAAATTTTGTAAAAACATTTTTAAAATACAAAAACAAACAATAGCATCACAAGAAAAGCCTGTTTCTGTAGATTCTAGCCAGAAGAACTTTGAGACATGAATGACATGCTCTCTCCACCACTTAAGCAGGTTCTCTCCACCACTTAAGCAGCACAAGGAAAGCCCGTTTCTCTAGATTCCAGAATTCAAACTTTGCACAAAGCTATGGAATCTAAAATTATGTCTGAATTCGTCAGGTTGCTTTCTTGTCCAAACAGACCTCTCCTCTGCCATTAGCAGCGCAGTGAGATGTGATGATCGGTTTGGAGAAAGGCCAGCAGACATAGCATTATCATTTCCTGATACGAAAACGAATCTCTGGCAGCAATGCTAGAGTGCTTTAAAACTAATCAAACGGTTACACAAACAGAGAATGCTTGATAACTGAAGGTCGTAATCACAGCAGTTCTAAGAAGAACTATAAATTATAATCTTTTTGTAATTAAGATTTAAAGAAAGTTTTTAGTGGGATTTATGCAAAACTATAACGTACATTAATTAATCAAATACTCTCGAAACACTGCCAATGAAGACAAAACGCAGGTAAAAATGGAGCCATGTTCTTGACGCCCTGATTAGAGACCCTAATAATAGAAAAACAAAACATGTTGCTAAAATAAACGACACGAAGATAAAAACAGACAGACAATCTCCATCAATCAATCAAGTAGCCAAGAAGGAACCTCTAGTAGCTTAAAACAGGAAATATACTTAGAAATTGTAATCTACCATCATCGACTATGACTTCATTGGCTTTTTTTTTCTTGTAACCTTTGGAGAGTTTTAATGGAATGGAAAAGGGTTTGCATTAAATATGAAATCAAAGTGGGGAAATTACATATGCCCCACTTCATTGTTAATGCTTGATGCATTACTAGCCATTTCTCTTAATTATTTATCTTTTCTTTCACCCGTCTAATAGCAGCCCATACTTGGCATGTAAGGCGCTTCTTTATAAAAATCCATTAAAAATATGAACCAGGAAGGTTAGGCGTTAATGTCAACATGGGGTGGAGCTGGGATTTGTAGTTAATGAAATCTTACGTTTGGAGTCTTCTTAATTGCATTTAAACTGAGAGGTTTTAACAAAATTTCATGTTTGAATGTCAAGAATTGAATTTTAAATGAGATTCAATCTTTAAAAATACTATAAAAATAAATTAGAGGTGAACTTTTCTGATTTATAATTCTAAATAGATGAATTTTACTATGAAAAGTAAATTTTTTTTAAAAAAAAATTCATCTAACCTTTTTCTTAAAGACCTTTCAAAAAATAAAATGAAGGTAATAAAGGTAATATAGAAAACGAAATGAATTTTATCTCTTTCAAACATGTGAATTCAATTTATTTATCAATTGAATTTAAATCAAATACTATAATTAAACTCAATTATAGTAGAGAATTGATTTCAAATAAAAAACTTAAGAGTAAAGATTATATTTCGATAGGTATTATTACTTTATTATGTAATATTAGATTTAAACACGATTATCATATTAAGATTGAATAGAAAATAATTTGTTTAATTAATAATCTCGTACAATTTTTCTAAATAAATCACTCTTAATGAGAAAGTTTTTGGGACAAATGTCTATAAAACAAAGGGGCAAATTAAAACTCCTTAAATTATCAAGGACTATTATGAAACTCTTAAAAAATATTAAAGGGGGCACTGTGTTGTCTTTCTCTCTCTCTTTTTTTTATTTTTTTTTATTTTAAAGGCAGCAGAGAGAGGCGCTGCAGCCTTTGTGGCAGCAGCAGGAGCTGCCATGGGCAGCTTGTGTAGGCTGTAAAATGAGAGTGATAGAGAAAGAGGTTAGACAATTACAATTTACAAGAGGGCGTGAGAGAGAGGTTTGTCCTCCTCCAGTAGTGTAAATTGTGGTTTTCTCCTATCTAATAATATTGGCTGCTCTGTGAATGTAGGCAAGTTGCCGAATCAAAATAAAAATGTTGTGATAAAAATGCTGTGTTCAGCCTTCGGGCACTGATAAACGGTCCTAACATATTGCAGTGGCATTTGTTAAGCCATCCTTCCTGCAAGTTTGGCCTGGACTTTTAATTCAGCTACTTTGTTTTCCGGTACAGATTTAATGTAGATTTGGACAGGTCCTTGTTTGAGCTTGGTCACAACTTCCAGTTCTGATTTCCTTGCAGGGTTTAGAAAGGATTTGATGAGAAGAGAGGATAAGGATTAGGACAACGTAAATTGCAATTTACTCCATTCTCTTCAATAGGTTCAACCGGGCTTGTGCTGGATTATATGTGTTGAAGAAAGGAATGGTTCACTGAAAAGGACAGAGATTAGAAGATTACACAGCCTTAATGTTTGATATTAGTTTACTGTTATCTTTCTATTTTTACGTAGGGGACAACTCATGAGGTAGATTGTTAGAGCTCCTTTGAATTCCTGTCCACAAAGGTTGCCGATCGCAAAACACTGGCAGAAGGATTCTGGGTTCTGTGCTGAATTCTTATTTCAGCAGCCTGCGCACTTATCAGTAAAATGACCATAAGTCTCAGTAGGAATCTCCAAATAATGCTAACGTTTTTGATGCATTGGAAACTAGACACGCATTTCCAGGGACAATGGCCTGAGTGGTAATTTGCTCTGCTTCGATAAAGTTCCACTTTTGAATTTGAAACTGAAATCTGGACATGTCGCATATATTTTCAGCTTTGGTGATTTCTTTGGGCTGAGCTCAGGTTCTTTTAAGGACTCAATAGAGGGTAGAACTACTACAGAGCTTTGGATATGTATGTTAGCAGGTTGCAGCTCTGCTAATACGAATAATTTATACAAGGCTGAATAATTTATACAAGTGGAGAAATTCAATTTCAATGAATTCCCGTGTACAATTTGGCTTCCAACAGTCTGTGAGAAATAAATTATTCAATTTATGTTGTAATATAGAAAAATACTTTGTATCTTGATCCTGTAAATTTTGACAGATCTTTCTTGTGCTATTAGAACGATAGGTTCCCCAAAAAATGTAAGATAAAACTATACTCACATCAGATATTGGAAGGATTAAGAGAAAGAAAAGGGTATCAGAATGACATGTTGTTCCTGACCTGAAAAATCCTTGCTACAAATTTAACCAACCTTAGATCTTCCTTAGTTTTTAACCGTATATTTGTGTTTGTGCTACTCAATTGATCAATCATTATTTTGTCAGGACGGCTACTATTTCTCACTTTGCAGCAAAGAGATGACAGGAATGAAACAGAACGAAAGAAAAATGTTTCCATGTCATGTTTATTGTAAAGCTCCAAGCTTAGCTAGGAAGGAGAAAGAAAGTAAACAGAAATGCAATAGGCATAGCAAAGCTTTTAAATTTCCTATTGAATACAGTTTCTGTTCCATTCCCATGAAATTTTCAGTGATAATTATCTTTCTATGATTTTGAAGTACATTTCTTGTTTTCAGACTCAATGCACAATGCAAACACCTGTAGATTTGTGTGCAAGAGCCACTAGAGGATAATTTCCGGCTAAATTTTTTATGAAGGCTAAAGCACTAGCAACTAGCTTCTCAAACTCTGGTTTCATAGCTGTCAAAGGAGATTTTTCGTTTGCTTTTCCAGCGCAAGTATCCCCCCGTGTCTGCGCCAAGTCTGCAGCAGCTCCAACCCCGGTACTAGCATTAGTGTAACATTTAGAATTCAACGCTGGCAGGCGAGTCCTTAATCTTGTCAAATGTCAATTGTAGTGTGGTAGATGTATTTATCTGAAGTTGTTTTTAACAGAAGGTTGATGTGGTTGTGGACTTTAGTACTGCCTTTCAAAGCTTTCTCTACTGCAAGTTAAGCTATGCCTTGGAGACCAAGCCCATGGTTTTCCCAGAAGAATTCAACAGTAGATTTGCACAGGTCCTTGTCTATGGTTTGGTCATAACCTTCACTTATCAAACATCCCTTTTCATCCAAGGAATTAATGAGTTTTAAACCACTTAGACATATCTGTTTTCATATCAGCAATTGGAGAATTTTGGTGTACTAGTTCCTGGAATCTATCTGTCTTCATTTCAGAAAATTTCCCTTTCATTACGAAGTTCTTACGGCCCTTTGTCAGGCAACTGGCCAACATTACCATGTTTCTCTCTTTAACCTTCTAATCTCAGATGGGAGCGGGATTCTTAGATTAATTGTTTAGAACAGCTCGTCATTCCAATCCGGGGACAGCCAAGAAAAATCAGTCAAATTTCTGCAGATCAAAATATGGTAAACACTTATACGTCCCTGAAATCAAATTGGTCGTTGCCTTTTTTCTGGAATTAAAACTGGACAAGGGAATTCATTAATATTGAACTTTATAACTTCTTGCTGATATGCGTAGAGAGCTAGCAGCATGTTTCAAGATCTATATGTAAATGCTATATTAGCAATGAGATTATGAAAAGAGCTTTAAAAGCATAGAAGGGCTGAAAAATTACAGTAAAAAGAATGTAATCCAATAACATTGGAGCACATCTCCATGAAAAATATTAAGGAGAAGGCTCAAGCAGAGAGGATAGTACTCAGTTTGCTTTACGCACAAATAAAATCCTGGAAACTGCAAAATGGATTCCCAAGAAGAACTATGTGCGAGTCATTAAACAGAAAAGGATGAGAAAACATCAAAGCTTATCACAATACATCAGAAAACGAAATCCTTTTGTTCGGAGAGAAAGGGCAGAGAAATCAGATGAAGATCTAGACTGATTCTACTAGTTATTTTAGAGAGGGAGAGGGAGGCAGGAGGAACTGCTTTTTGCTGGTAAAACCCTAGTTAGGCCTTGTCTTAGAAGAGCTTATATAGAGAGAGAGCGGGCAGGGTAGCAGAATGACTATACTACCCTTCCTTTATTTTGTGTTTATTTATATATTTATCTTATTTTATTATCATTTTATAAGAAGGATTCTCACTGTAATTAATTAGTAAAGAGTCGTTATTTTATTTATCTTATTTTATTATCATGACTATACTACCCTTTTTTTTTTAGATTTTCTATTAAAAAACTAAATTTATTTTTCTAATAAACTATATAATATATATATTTGTCGAAAAATAAAGGGTCTCGAATTCTCATTCAAATGCCTATTGTAGAGCACATCGTTTTATTTTTCTTATAACTACATATAAATTTGTCAATTTATTTGAAGGATAAATTGCCAAAAATAAATCCGTACCCGGTTCACTCGCCAATTTACCGGTCCAACCAACTGGCCATTTTGATTAGGGGTGATTATTTTCGGTTCGGTTCGGATTTTATAAAAAAAAAATAACCAAACCGAAATTTTTTAAAAAAAAAACCGAAACCATTTCAAACCGACTGGTTTCGGTTCGGTTTGGTTTTTTAAGACAAAAACCGGTTCAAACCGGTTTGGCTTGGTTTTTTCGGTTTGGCTCGGTTTTTTGCCGGTTTGGCTCAGTTTTTTTCGGTTTAGGTTCGGTTTGGTTTTTTCAGTTTTAGGCTTATAAAACCGGAACCGAATTGAACCGGTTAATTTTTTTAAAATTTTAATCGATTTAATCAGTTTTTTTTCACGGTTTAAGTTTTTTAATTTTCTAACTTTTTTAATTTTTTTACTCACATCTAATTTTAATATCGTTTACCGGAGGGTAAGAGCCATTTAATGATTTATTTTTCTAAGTATGTCCTGTTGAATCGCATTTCCTTCCCGAACACACCCTTAATCAACATCATTAACATTAATCAATCATAACAATAAAAAAAAAAGTACCAAACTTTAGCAAAAATCACTACCCCAAGCTCTAAATCCTACGGATTACAAACACAAAATCCAACCATTTTCTTTTAAAAAATTATATAAAGGAGAGCAAATTTAAACCAACAAGAATCTAAATCATCCAAAACCCCCCAAAAGATTCATAATTTACATGACCAAACAGAGAAATCGATCCAAACAAAATAATCCAATTGACTACAATAATTACAAAACTCCCCTGAATGAGGAAAACACGTAATCGAAAGAGGAAAGAAACTTGACATATGGGTTTGCTGTAAAGAGCCTGGAAGAGTAAGAATCCGAGGAAGATGAGTGATGGTGTTTACGGCGGCGTTACGAGTGAGACTTATTGTTGTTACTACTCTTTTTCCGGATCTCGGGAGCTTCTCTGTCCCTGCAATTGCGGCAACGGCGACGGTTGCGAGAGGAAGGAGAGGAAGGAGAGGAGGAATCGGAGGACAGAGAAGATGGAAATAATAATGCAGGAAATAAACCAATAATCACTTGACAAAATGCATCAATGGCACGATTTCTCTTCTTAAGAATCAACAACTCAAAAAATTAGTTCAAATCATTTCAAGATTTGATATTTTTCGAGTTTTGTGGTATATATACTATTTAAAATTCGTAGCAGACATTATTAATTTGGATACGTGAAAAAGATCATTTTGTCCATCATAGACAGATAAAAACTCTCTTAATTTGTTTTTTTTATGACTCTACGTTTTCCATTTTAATTTAAGCAATTAAATGATAATTAATTAGCAGTACTTAATCAGTTTAATCAATGTTTTAGCTAGAGCATTACTTGTAAATGAGAAGAAGAAGAAATAATGGAATTTTTCAATATGCTAGGATTCTCCATTTTGATTTTTGCTGCATTCATCAGAGTAATAAAAGTTGTCGACTCCAAACTCCGCCTAAAGTTACGAGTCAATGGATTACCTTGTCGGATGATTATTATATAAGCTTGTTTGGTACAATATTGTGATAGTTTTAATATGACACAAAATAAATAAATCTCTGTAAATCTGAAAAGAAAAGTGAAAATGATGTTTTTGTTTTTCATCTGCAATACTTGAAAAAAGATCAATGGAGAGGGAGAGGATTAATTAATCTATGTCAAAAAATCATCTCAATCCAATAACTTAAGTTGTTAGGTGAGGTCCCAAGATATGATTTATATTGTTCTCTAACACACCACCTCAAGTGAAAACCCTTTGGGCTTGAAACTTGCACAGACCCACATTACCTTGTGCTTGATTTTTATCAAATGAATGAGGATGGTGAGATTCGAACTCGTGACCACTTGGTCATCAAGGCTCTGATACCATGTCAAAGAACCATCTCAACTCAATAGCTTAAGTTATTAGATGAGATCCCAAGATATGATTTATATTGTTCTCTAACAATCTAAATTAATGATTTTTGTCAATAATGATCAATGGTAGAATTTGGTTGAAGTCTATTCACGGGGAGCATTAATTGGCATTAAACACAAACAGATTGTTAAAATTTGAAAGAAGAAGAAAAAGAAGAAGAAAAAGAAAAACTCTCTCAAATCAATCCCTTTTTCAAGGCTTATTTTCTGACCAAGAAAGGTGTGTAGGGGATCCCGGTGGCCTTGATCCAGGAATCACCCTTTAGGAACCTTCCTGGTGTGAAATCCATGGCATGTTGACGGTTGATGGTCTTGATTCCATTCCACTTCACACGAAGATTCTTGCTAGAACCAGGACCGTAGTTGTTGAATTCTGTGTACCAACAAGTCTTGAGTCCGAAAGTTCCGAGCCACGGCAACCATCCTTCGGGCTGGATGAGATCGTCGATAAATGACTCCATGATGATTGTTCTTGAGTATTCCTTCCATGGACGGCCGAGGTATGACTTGAATTGTTTCCTTTCAGGGAATAGGTCAGGGTGAGCTGTGATAGTGCTGCTTTGGATGATAAGAGCTGATGGCTGCCTCCTCATTTTCCTGCCTTGAGCGGTCACAATGCACTGCTGGTTTTCCAATGGCTTGCGGACCAAGAATTTGCAGTTTTGGAAGACTGCAGAAGCATCACCGAAGACGAAGTCAATGGTGCCGGAGATGCTGCAGTCACGGTAGAATTGACGTTTGGCATGTGTGTACAATGTATCCTGGTGTCCGTCCATTGAGCAGTTGTAGAAGATAGCGTAATCAGCTGAAACTCTCAACGCCACAGCCTGATGTTTGATGGCACCAGCATTGTTCTCGAAACCAATATTCTTGGCCACAAAGTTATCTCCGAGGACAGCTGCAGGCAATTCATGAAATTCCAGGACATATATATAATAGTGGAAATGTGTTAGATTTGGGAAGAACATAGAGAATTCTCAAAATAGATCAGGCTTACATACCGACTGTTGCGGTGTGGAAAGTGTTAATTCCATCGACAAAGTTCTTGTTTCCGATGATGCGAGTATTTTCCTTGCCATCTCCAATCACCACCAAATTAATCATGCCCTTACTGATCTCAAGGTACTCTTGATAAACTCCTGCCTTAATGTGTAACACAAAGGCCTTTTTGCTCTTGATGGGAACATGTTTCAATGCTTCTCTGATAGTTGAGAAATCTCCACTTCCATCCTTAGCCACAACAATGTCAGCCTTAATCTTCGAAACGGGTGCAGCTAGGAGTCTGCGGGTTCCAAAGTCAGTCCACGTGGGGAATTGATCACCATGGCCAAGAACAGGTAGATCGTCTTGAAGAAGGCGGCGGTGGGTGAAACTTTCCAATGAAGGGATTGCGGAAGAGATCCCGGAAACGATGTCAAGGAGATTGGCGCTAAGCTCCATGCCCAGCTTCATTCCCTTCTTCATTTTCTTTCCAGCATCAGTGGTTGTGTTTTCAAACCCGTCCAAGCAAGTCTCTTGATATGTGATGGAAGCACTAAGCCAGGTCTTAACATCTGCCATCATTTTCTCTAACTCGCTAAGATCAAAATCCGTTACTTTGTCAAGAGATTGCTTGAGCTCACCAACAGACATGTTCATAAGCTCTTTGCAGCTCTGAAGAGCCCCTCGGGTTCTTGGATCCTTTGAGAGTTCCTCCAAAAGCTTTGATTTCTCGGAAGCCTCATTAATTTGCTTCTCTGCAATCTTGAATGCTATTTTGATCAACTCCTTAGGATCGGTGGTGTTTCCAGCAGCTTTTTGGAGGCTTTCTTCACATGTTTTTCTGTAATCAGTGGGCTGGCAAATGGCTTTGACGGCTTTCACCGAGGCAGAAACCTGACTAGTGCTTTTATGACTGCTGCCATTGAGGCCGTCATTACCGTCATTGTTAAGGCCAACGCCAACGGTCACAGCTACAACCATAGCTACCAAGAGCATAGAAGAGACGCCGATAATGGCCAATCTCCTCTTTCTCTTTGAATCATCCCCGTAAGACATTTTTATCGGAAATAAAATAATATTTATAGATCAGTAACTTTCAATATTAAGAAAGGAAAATAAAATGCTCAATCTGATCACTCTCTTTTCCTTCCTTCTGTTTTCTTTTAGCTGCTAAAGGCTCAAGAAAGAGGGGTAAAGCTCAGTTAATTAGCCTTCCCCTTAATTTGAAACCTGAAGGACCAAGTTGAAGTGATCTTAGAAAGAGGAATATATATTTATAAGAGACTTGAAGAAAGATAGGCTTCCAAAGTTAGTCAAGTCTGTTACAAAATTTGAGGCACAGAGGAAAAGAGACAACCAAAGACAAGCTAGAACATTGTCGTTGTTTTCTAAATATGGAGCTTCACCGCTTGAAGTTTCGAGGAACATTTTTATTGGTGTTTCGTCTTAATTTTAGGCCATTGACCAATTATCTGTAGCTGTTCTAATGATGGATAAATGGTTGGTAAATGCTCGTACTCTACCATCTAGCATATATATACACCATCCATATTTTAAGAAAAATTAGTCTGTTTATTTTTAGACTTAGATGCACGCATTGAGCTTATCTGTTTGCTATATGCTCCAGTGGTCAATTCTGAGGTCATTTTTTAGCATTGCTCTATAGTACATGGCAACTCAGTAGCAACTGACAGAAAGAATATGTTGGTGTTATGATGCAGAACTCAGTTTTTTTTTTTTTTTTGTGGAGGGAGATTTCTCCACTAGGTAAACCCAGAAGGATCTAAGAATTGCGGATAAATGTACCAAAAGAACTTCATTGTATGAACTGAAAACTCAACATTTCTATTACAAGAATTGAAAACCCTTACATGCACACTTGAATGTTCGAGCAGAATTTATAGCCGGAAGAGCAATGAAAAAGGTTAATGAATTAACTGGTATTAATTTGACCTGTCACAAGAATATTTTTTTTAGCAGGACAATATGTCTGAAATTAATTTCAATTCAACTCGAATAGTTTATTATATTTCCCACATCTGTAGGAGTGCACCCATGCTTGCAAAATAATTGAAAGGTGATTTCTACAGAAATATTTCTTTTTATCAGAACAAACTGCATCCAAACATTTGATACCTGATATATAGGTTCCACTGAGGCTAATTAATGCCACGCTAAATGATCGAATTTAAAGAGAGGGACTTAAATTCTATCAATAATTATGTCAGAAAAATGAAAAACAAATCTAGATAAACCATCAAACATAAGGCACTCCTGTTGCTGGCAACCAGAAACCTCCTAGTATGAGGCTGGGCATGGTGGGGTTAGCTGCGTCGGTCTCGATCGTATAATTAACAACATGATAACCAGGCCGTGTAACTCTATCAGTGGTATCTGATCATCCTGGACCGATGTTATTGAATCTGCATAATAAAGTGTGCTGAGAGCAAAATCTTCAGACCATGCTGCCCTACCGGCCGGTTCCATCAGCTGCCTTAATGACACAATCATGTATCCAAGTGCCAGTGCTTTGGTTAGGATCAACTCCGCCTTGAGCGGTTATGGCAGTGCACTGTTTGTCCAATGGTAATCGCGGATAAATCTTCGCAATCCTGGAAAACAACTGCTGCGTTACCAAATATGAAACCAAACATCCCCTATATATATATATATATATATATATATATAAAAGGTGTCTTGGTCTTCTTTAAAACTGCATTTATAAAATGTGGACATATCAGCTCGATTTTTCACTGCCATGTACTTCCTGGTTCTAATGTTATTCTATTCCTCCAGTTATGTTATGTTCACTGCAACAAATCAGAATAGCTGCATAAGGAAGTTAAAAATCTGCAAAGATTACCTGAGTAAAACTAACCCTAATTTGTTGCGTTAACAAGCGAAACCTCCTTACAGCTATAAGAACATATAAGAAGAAGGCATTCAAAACTTTTCTGTCCATGCAAATAAATCTGCCCTTACCACACAGCAACAGACCAATGTATTCCCTAGCAGCTCATAGGTTCATGTTGTTGACCATTTTCATGGCCTTGGTTTCCCGTTCAAAGGCAGCAAATGCTCCCTCCGAATTAATGCAAGACATTTGCAAGGAAACCGCAAAATCCCATGGCTCGTATGATGATTGTGCCAGTGCTCTTGAATTGGATCCCACAGCTGATTCTGCAGATATCAACAAACTCGCTAAAATCAGTCTCCAGTAATTAGGAATTTCCAATACAGCTGATACCCGAAATTACATAAAGAAACTACTTAAGAATGCCACACCTGAGTAACAAAAAACCCTCAACACTTGTTTGTCCTCTTACGTAGCAGCCACAGCTTCATTCAAAAGTGCACTGTCGGAGCTAGGTGAAGATCCTCTTTCAGCCAACTACGACAGCATGGTTGCCGGTGATGATGTCCAATCATGTGAGGATGAACTGGCGAGGGACAAGGCTCAAATTCCTGGAATTACAACCAGAAACAACTATGGAAAGCTTTATAGTGCGATTGCATCTGTTGTCACAAATCATCTGCCACAAATATATATCTTAACATCATGCATGTATAATCATAAATGATTATTCATGATGTTCAATCCGAATTCCAAAGAATAAAGATATATATATGCTCAAATTCTATTAGTTATTCTTGTTATTGTTGTTATTGACAATAAACTTTTAAGGCATGGGTTAAACATTGTTCACCCACGCAGTGAAGAACGTCTCATATTTCACCATGGATTGTGGATTGCGAGGTAGTGATATTTTTTGTTCATCAAACTTTTTTGTATTTCATCATTCTGTGTTCTGTTTTGTGTTTTTTCAATTGATAGTATCTATTCTTTGCATTTCTTTTAGATATAAAGGTCTTTTTTTTAGATTTTAAAGCTTGACTGTGGAGCAATTTAATTAGATATATATAGATGCTCCAATCTCAAACTCACGTGTAAAATTTATATTTAGTTCTCATATTTTATGTTGACTTTCTTTTAAATCCCTAAAGTTTTTGGATTTTTATTTTGATATAAGACTTTATTTTGTTTACGTATCAAGATTGAAGCTATAATGCATGGTTCCTGTTGAGATTGAAGCTAATAGGACATTCTTGATGCTTGAGGATGATGTCGTGTATATTGAAGCCCGTCCAAGCAAGTTTCTTGGTTGGTCAAAATTGCACTAAGCAAGGTTTGTAATTAAATCATCAGCTTGGCAACCTTGAAGGGCATCACCAGTACTAGACGTCAGAATTTCTATTATCTCTGACATTTAAATCTATGTTTTCTTGAGCTAAGCACAGGCAATCTTCAAGGGAAAGAATGGTGGGCTTATGCATTGTTGAGGGAAGCCTTGAGTGATATCGAACAAGACCAAGAAATTTTTTAGCATGTGACAAAGATTGTTGAAGGGAAATCTTGGCATAGTCCTGAATGGTTCCAGGCTTATTATATGGTAAAGAAGATTTGCAAAAATAAGGGAAGCGTGTGTTGTCGCAAATGGTATCTGATGTATTAAAGATGGAGGAAAACGAGATTGCAAGGGAGGGTGAAGAAAAGAGCATGAGGAAAGAAATGCAAAGGTTCTTCAAGACTTTTTAATTAGCGAGGTTGCGTTTATTTTACATGGCTTGGACAAATTATGCAAGCATGGTCGAGTAAACACTTTTTTTTTCCTTTTGGTAAAGAACAAACACCAAATTTAACACTAATTAAGTTATATTCCTTGAAATTAAAATTTAATCATAGTCAAACATAAACATTAATACGGGCCTATTGGATCCTCACTAGCTGGACATGGCCAGGTGTGACCCCTAAATTGCAATCAAATACAAATTAAATATAGATAGAAATCAAACACATTGCTTCAAAACCATGTGCTATGTATGCTAGCTTAATTGCCCAAGCCTACTGTGAACTTGATGCCCGTGGATGGCAGCCATGACATGCCATCGATGAACTGCGTGACGGTAAAGAATTTAGCTGTGCGAGCATCCTGAATAATATGGTAACCAGGCCATTTGACTCGGCCAGATAGTAATGCTCCAGGGCCACGGTTCCTATACTCACCATACCACAACGTGCCTAATGCAAAGTTGCCATACCACTCAAGCCACCCTCTAGGCTGGACCAAAGCACTCATGTATGTGTTCATAAAAACTGTCCTGGAATATTGCTTCCATGGCCGCCCTAAGTATGTTGGTTGCGAGGCAAAGATGTAGCTATTTTGGATCGAGAATCCAGTGCTTTGATGAGGGTTTTTCCTTCCCTGAGCGGTGATTGTAACCTTCTGTAGTGGTAGGGGCACTCTAGTGTAGATCTTGCATTCTTGGAACACAGCTGCACCATTGCCAAAGATGTAATCTATGGTTCCGTGAATTTCGCATTCACGGTAAAATTGGCGGAGGGAGTGGGCATAAAGGGTGTCTTGGTAGCCTTCCATGCTGCATCGGTAGAAGGCGGATTGGTCCGAATCAACTCGAAGGGCCACAGCTTGATGGTTTAATGGTCCAGCCGTGTTACGAAATGTCATGTCTCTTGCTATGAATCCCTTCCCAGAGACCGCTGCAAGCAAAAAATCATCACAAAACAAACATCAGCATGTATGTAGAGCAAAATCAATCAATATAAACAGCATGCACAAATATTCAAGTACTCACCCACAGTAGCAGTTCTAAAGGTAGTCCATCCTTGCATGAAATTGCGATTGCCTGTGACCACGGTCTTCCCAATACCATCCCCAACGAGCATGATATAAGATTTCTTCCTCTTCATGTCAATGTTTTCTCTATAAACTCCCGTCTTCACATATATGATATATCTTCGAGTCCTATAACTTGGAGCTTCATTAATGGCCTCCGTAATGGTACGGTAATGACCGCTACCATCAAGGGCCACAATTGCATCTACGTGCATACCAAGAGAACTACCTTTCAGAAGCTCTTGATCACCTTCTGTCATCCATTCTGGGAACTTATCTGAGCTTGACTTCGGAGTAGTTGCATTATCATTTCGTGTAGGTTTAAAGGGTAAGCTATGCAACTGAGTATACAAACCTAAGACATTACCAATTAGTTGTGTAACTTGTTTTATGCTTCCACTGATAAAGTTCTCGAGATGTCGATCTGTGCCTTCAAATCCTTCAAGGCATGTATCTGGGTTACTTAGTGCAGCGCTAAGCCAAGCTTTCAAGTTTCCTTCATAATGAACATTCTTTATGCCTGCTCGGATTTTGTTCATCTCCATTAAGGACCATGCCAACTCAGATACAGAGAAATCGAGAAGTTCTTTGCAGTCCTCGATCGCAACTTGTTCGCGATAGCTGATAGACAAAGAATTGAACTTTGTAATCGTATCAATGGCTCGCCTCGCTTCATCGAGCGTAGCCCTAAGGGCAGCATGGATGATTGACTGTGCAGTAGGAGGACCACTCTTTTGAAGCTCAGCTTGAAAATTTGACAGGCATGAACTCAGGTTTTCAACATTACTACAAGCTTGCAAGATCAAAGCTTGTGTATTTAATTCTTGTTCTTCTGATGGGATTACATTGGACAAAGCTTCAAGAGAAGGTAGAAGGAATAAAATAAAAAGAAAATTAGCTAAGGCCATCATGTGGGCAATTAAAGATGAGAAGGAGAAAGGAGATGCTTGAGTGATTTTTTTAACAGAACTTTTATAGCAGAGGGAATGCATGTGGGAATTGTTTGCTTTCAAGAGAAGGGCTTTATCTGTTAAGTTTCAAAAGATACCTTCCTGCATGCCTTTTCCTTGGACGAAGTTCAAGTTATGCTTACTTCTGAGGGCACGGTTTTGATATTCCTTAGGTAGTTTTCCCTTGTTAGGTAAGTATACTGCCTCTCTGTACGTGGGAATCCTAGACTGTTTGCTGCACTTTGCAAAATTTGCAGTGTGAACAAGCTCAGGGATGATCCCACTCGCTAATTAGAATTTGAAGCATAATGAGAATAGGAGTGCTACACGTGTTGGCATGAAGATTCTGACTTCTCTTTGTTCCAAAGAAAGAAGATTCTGACTTCACAATCTTGCCTCTGCAAGCCCAACAATGTCTGTGTGTATGAGCTGCCCTACAAAGAAAGAAAACAAAATGTGGCTCGCACGAATGTAGCACAAATCATACAAGGATTAGGGAGAACCCAAAAAAGGTTAAGCACGGCGGGAAATCATTTACTGCAGATTATTTTTAAGTAGGTTTTTTAAAATTTTAAATTTTTTTTATTGTTTTAACGTTGGTATCAAAATTAATTTAAAAATAAATAAATTATTTCAATACATTTCTAAATAAAAAAACATTCTTGAAAACAATTATACTCTAAACATTCAAAAAAATCATAATAAAAACACTATTAAAAATACTGTGCCCACAGACTAAAATCACAATTCTTTGTTACGCCGCAATCTTTTTTTTTTCTCTTCCAGGAAAACATAATGAGAGGAATATACGCATGAGAGGCAACCTCCAGATGATCAAAATTTCTCTTTCATCGCGTCAGTGAAAACGTCACTGCATTCTCTTTTTCCTGGTGTTGCGTGTGTCAGCAGCAGTTTGGTATAATGTCGCCTCTGTGTTTATTTTTTATTTTTATTTTTTAAAAAAATATTTACTGATTTTTAATTTCATCTTCTGTACAAGTTTATGTTATTATTTTTTAGTTTCTTATTTTTTTTATTTTTTTATTTTGTTAAAGTTATTTTTCCTTTCAATTTAATCATCTAATCAAAAATTTGTAGTTACCCTCTTATTTATTTTTTATTTGATTTTCATCTTCATTCTTTTAATTGTCATTTTTTTATTTTTGATATTTTTGTGTAATTGTTTTTTTTTTTAATTTTATCTTTCAACATTTGATTTGCTGAGAATTAGGTTTCTTGATTTTTTCTAGGTCACAGGTTTAAAAAATTAACGCGAGTCAATTTTTTTTTCTTTTTTTTTATTTCTACGCTCAACATTAGTTTTTTTGTAAAAAAGTTGTCCTTTTATGAGGTTAGTCTTTGTCTCATAATCAACGTCACAGGTTTCGAAGATTAAAAATAAAATTATTTTGTTTTCAATTTCACCCTTAAATATTTAATTTTTAATTGATCTTCGTGCTTTTTTTTCAATTTTATTTATGTGGAATTAATCTAATCCTATGTCTATGGTCGCAGGAATTGCAGATTAACTCGAATTAACTCGAATCTTTTCTTTTTCTTTGCTTTTTTTAATTTACTTTTTTTTAACTTCCTCACTCAATATTTTTTATTGACAATTTTACTTCATTATTTTTCTGAGTTTACCTTATGTGCGGTGAGTTCCGACCTCAAGAACAAGGTCATGAGTTTTGATGATTCATATAAGTTGATTTTGGCTTTTTTCTTAGATTTTTTTTAAAAAAAAATCAATTTCATTTTTTAATATTTTTTTATATAATTTAATTATTTTTTAATTAAATATTGATTTATTTAATTAGATAGGTAAATTTCAGATTGCATGGTCAGTCAGGACTAATCATAACATTTGGCTGTTTTAGAAACAACATTCACTCATTCAGTATGCAAATGAAATACATCACTCTCATGACTTCTCGAGGGTGTCAACACGTGATACAGCAGAATTGAGCTCTCAGTCAGAAAAAACTTGTCCATTTCCAAATGCTTTTTATATTACCATTGTTGATCTCACCAGTCAACTTCGACTTATTATTGCTTGAAGTCTTAGACAGAGTGATTAAAGTACACCCTTTCAATTATGAACGACATGTTCTAAAGGCCATGAAATACTTCATGACAGCATGAAAAAAGATACATCATGTGATGTTATAAACCCTAAGACGGCATAAAGCCTTTATAATGCTCTCCTAATACTGTTCTAATCCCATCTAATTCTGCAACCTCTGGCGTGCAAAATCCCCAGTACTTCAGAGGAGAGTAAGAAACCAAGAGCAGCAACTAGCTTGACCTTCTTGATTCGGACACAGCAGGCTCTAAGTGCAAGGTCGAACCCCTCCACAGTGACATTCCTGAGGTGCACCAGATCTGCGTCTTGCAGGCGTGTCAAATTTCCCATCACCATGCATAATGCCATGTCTGTGATAGAACAGTAGCTCAAATTTATCTGCCACCATTAATATATTTCAGTGTTTTAGCATGGAATTCCAACCTTAACACCCCAAATACAATAAATTGTGCCACTAATTGGAAAAAAGAAAACAAAACCAGACTATAAATTATTTAGCATAATAAACAGACAGCTCTATTCAAGTTTGTTCAAATACCTTGTGTTTCCATGATAAATAGTTGTTCTTTCACTTTTCATTCATTTCACTATCCTGATTCCCCAAACCCCCGTAAAATAAAAAACCACTATGTCATTTATATGTCCTGTTACCTCCTAGATGAACTGCTTCTATGCATTTTTATTTCTCCTATTCACACATGAAAGAATAAAACTTCAATAGATATCAGTCCCAATTCCATGTCCCGATTCAATACCTGTCGCAAGTTCCGTGAGTAATAGGCAAGTGCCCAAAACCCAGTATCATCAACTTTCTTGCAATGTTTTAGGTCCAAATATGTCAGTCTCTTACACCTGGTCACCAATGCTGTCAAACCTACGCCCGTAATTTTATCAAGCGCTCTCAGCTCCAGGTCAGAGAGTTCCTCCAGATAGCCAAGAGACTCCATCCCTTTGTCTGTGACCTCAATGCAGTATGACAAGTTCAGCTTCCTTAACTTCTTGCAGCCACTTGATAAAGCTGCTAAACCATCATCTCCGATGCCCATACAGCTGTGTCCAAAAAATAAATAAAACAGTCAACTCACATCTCTACTAGGGAGGAAAATAACAATAATTATTTGGCTTAAATTACCGGTATAGATCAAGTTCATGAAGCTGTGAGCAATTGGAAGCAATATAAAAAAGACCTGTGTCTGATATGTTGGTGCAAAGTCCTAATTTCAAACATAGAAGTCTGGAACATCTAGAAAGGCGTTCAAGCCCTGCAGATCAGAAGTGCACTAAAATATCAAATTTAACTACAGAAGCAATAGAACATTTGTTAGAAATAGATTCAAATCAAATTACAAATAACAAAGTCATCAAATCAACTGTGTAACAAGAGATTTACATGACAGAACTCATATCCTGAAAGCTTACCTCTGTCATTTATGCCAAAACAGTCAGTGAGATCGAGCTCTTCAAGTAGCGCACAATGTGATCCAAGCTGTTCAAGACTCTTCTCAGTGATCATATTACAAGACTCTAACTTCAGGCACAGAAGGTTCCTACAAGAGTCTGCAATAGCAGAAATTGCAGCATCGGTTATGGAACGGCAACATGTTAAATTGATGGTCTTCAAATTGACACAGCCAGATACCAGCTGCATAATTCGCATATTGGTGACCCCTGTGCATTTGCTCAACCCAATTTCGATTAAAGACCTGCAGTTATTGCTGATTGTCTGGAAAACAGTGTCAGAAACTCGAGCCCCGTCAATTATGATGGCGTTCAGATTCTTCAATTCCTGCATGCACTCAACAAAGTTTGCAGAAAATTCCTGCAGGCAAGACCAAGGATCAGATTTAGTTCATTTTACCTGAAAAGATATTCAATTCTAAAAAATCAACAGATTGTTAACTTTGACTTACTGAAATGGTGTAACCTGCATCAATCTGTAGAAGACCATTATGTCCTCTAATTAAGGCACTTAACCCATATGAACTAACACAATCACACCTTGAAACATCAATTTTCTGCAACCAGTAGAACATACGAATCTCGATAAATTAAGAATTCATCACTTCAATTATACAAGCTTAAATTGTAAATCATTCCCATCACATTGAAAGTACGGTACCTGTAGTAAAGGGCATCCATTTTCAAGAAATTGCAATCCAACATCATTCACTAAAGGGCATCCCACCATAGCCAAATCCTCCAGCTTTGGCAAAGCAGCAATAGAACGAAGCGAGTCGCTTGTCACCTGAAGCCAACCCACTCAGCTATCGAATTACATTACATGCATCAACACAGAATTGATCTAGTGCATTGAAAAAAACACAAGAAGAAAAAAAAATGTCCATATTCACTCAACATGTATCGTATACTATATTTTGCCTCACAGAAAGGAAAATGTTAGAAATTCAATAAAAAAAAAATCACATTTCCCTGCATTTCCCCTGCTTTCATCTACTTATAAACCAAAATTTTCCAGCATTTACATTTTCTCATGAAACAAACTGTGATCTTAAATCTCCAAGTAACCTTGCAAGCTAAAGTAGATCAAACGAAAATGCAACATCAAATAAGTGATTATCAAACAAACCTTGAGATAAGAAACATCTAGAAACTTCAACTCCAAGCACTTCTTGCACAAAAGCTCAACACCAAGATCACTTATCTCCATACACCACTTCAAACTCAACCTCACCAATCTCCCACACCCAACAACAATCTTAGCCAATCCAACATCACTAACTCCTAAACACTTATCCATACTCAACTCCTTCAGTCCTCCACAACCTGATATCGCTGCTGCCTCCCTATCACCAAACCCACGACAATAAGACACATCAACACTCTCCAAACCCTTACAGGCGCCCACCAACATTTCCAATCCCGCAAACTTCAGCCCATTAGCCCTCCTCAAGTTCAAAAACTTCAAGTTCCTTGCCCACATCGAGTGATCAACACGATGTAGTAACAATGTTATGGTCCCATCCTCGATACATGGACAGACTGATAGGTCTAGCGTGAGGAGATTGGTGTAGTTCTTGAGGAGAGTCGGTAAGAACTCGACATGAAGGACGCGTAGAGTTTTGCGTGTGATGGAGTCAACTCGATGGAATTCTTTGCAAATGAGCCTCCATGTCTTGCGATCTGAGTCTTGGACGAGTTTCTCATTGACCCGAATGAGTAAATCTTCTGTTAAGACGGAAAGTATTGGTGTTGATTGAGTTGACATTGATTTGCACGATTTGCAATAACCAAGAATTTGCTTTCTTCGAAGCAAAAAACTTTTTTTAAAAAAAGAGTTTTTTTCTTCAAACAGAACACTGTAAGTGAGCAAGAATTTAGATTCTTGCCATGACGAGCAGAGGTTGAGGTTGAAATAACATTAATTTGAAGAACTCGTAGGAAAAGGATTGTCTTCAGTTATGGAAAAAAATCCAGTTTCCGAGCAAGTTTTTTCTTTTTAAAGAAAGCTTGTTTATTTGAGGAAATTAAGGTTTGTGTTTTCTAGGGAATTTTGAGGGAAATAAGGTTTGTGGGGTGTTTTGGATTTTAGAGGTGGTGGAGGTGTTTAGGTAGGGACAAAGAGGAAGAGGAGGCGGAGGTGGAGGAGAGGGTGGTGGGTGGGTTTAGAGAGGCTTCGAGAAAGGCTGAGACAAGTCTTGAAGATCCAAATCATTTTCTTTTTCCGGTCACTGACCGATCAGGGTTTCTGGAAGGAAAGGAAATCTGATGAGGTTGGTGGTGATGAAACAGTTGCAGAGGAAAATGGAAAATGTTTGTATTGTAATGAAGAAGTGGAGGAGATGGAGAAGATGAAGGAATGGTTTAGTGTACGGCTGACCACAATAGCGAAATATTTCCTTGATTGGGGTATCAAATAGGAAAGTTTTTGTGTGGGTCTAGAAGTAGAATTTTCTAGATTTGACTCACCTAATGATCGGATTTTTTAATTGAGCAAATTATAGTTTACTCCTTGTACTTTGAGAAATTGACAAGTTAATCCTTTTGGATTTTGATTTAAATATGCCCGCATATTAAATCTATATAATTTTATATTTCTATATATATTAGTTAGCGGTACGTTTTTTTGAGAATATCCTCAAATTTATGTTAAATCAATAAATATGTAGCTCAAGTGATGCTAATATCCTCATTCTTCTAAAAGATCTCAGATTTGAGCCTGTTTTTATGAGAAATTAATAAGTTAATCTTTTTTAATTTTAATTTAGTGATGACCCTGTATATATTTAATACATGTATTTTATATCCTTTTATTACCTGACTTCGTCTAAAATAAATATTATGGTGTTAAACTATCATCTTAAGTATTAATTGATTTTTTTATATATACTTTTTTAATTCTTTACTACAGTGTATTAAAATCTTAAAAAAACATCTAAAATTACTACTTTTATATTTATTCAAGAGAAAAATAATTTTAAAATCATTTTAGAAAGCCGTTAAACTATAAAAACAAACTTGAAAAATTAAAAACTCTACTCTTCCAATACATTAATTGACAAACACACTTATAATAAATTGAAAGGTCTTTTGTCATATTAGCACAATTTAATAAAAAATTTAGAAAATAACATATGTTAGAAAAATATTAGAAAAATAGCACATTTTGTACACAAATACTATTGGGAATCGCGTTGTTTCAAAATCCATGTCTCCTTCAAGTTAATTAACATGTACAAGAGTCAACCTAAAATTTATAAAGATCCAATAGCGATAAGATTTGTGATCCAATGGCATGAGAGAGAAGTTATTGTGGCATGAAAAAGAAAGAAAGAGAAAAAAATAGAAGAAATAACAGGTCATTATAGCTCTTTTTTTGAGACACTTGATGTCTTTAAAAAAATCTCGACGATATAATTCTAATAATCTTAGAAAACCTTCAAAAAAAAATCGTAATTAGTCAGGAGTTTTATTATGAATTAATTTAGGGTTAATTATGAATTTGTCTGATGATCTTCTAATGTGTAGATAAAATCATCTCGTTAAGATCTTTTTAACGATACCGATCATGTCAAAAAGAATCTATGGTGTATTCCTAGTGATTGTATATTTTTTTCTTTCTCTTGTCACATCATTTTATCTCTTTTTTTTTTTGTTATTTGTTCTTGAATTTTATTTTTTATCCATAAAATATTCATTAAAAAATTTTAAATTGTTAATTAATTTGCAAAGAAACAAATATATTAAAATACAATAAAACAATTATTATTGAAAATAACGAAGTTATGTACAAACTGATAATAAAAAAAGCTGACTGTATTGTAAATATGTTATTTATCAAATACTTTCTAAAGTCATTCTTCCATAAATTTCACCAAACTCTGTCGTTTTGCAAAATAATTCTAAATTGAATGTATTTAGACATGTTTCCAGCCAGACAAGAAAGATAAGGGTATTTTAGTAACTGAAAGGTGCCGAAAGTGGGCAAAGTTTTCTGCACTAACGTTAGAGTCGTCCCCACTGTTTCCTGCCGTACGATTGACGCATGATGGAGAGCAACAGGGATTACAGTGACACGTGTTGGGTGCAGATTTGATTCAGGAAAAAGTACACAAAAGCAAACTTGACTTTTTGGTAAACTACTTTTTGACCCCTATAAATAAAAACATATTCTATTTCAACTCTTGTAGTTTGGAATTATCAAGAAATCCCAAAGTAGTTGTGCTTGGGATTGATTTTTAAGAACCAAGGTTTGCATCCAAGATTATCAATTTAAAAATCCAATAAAATTGAAAAACAAATTATACAAACTTAAGCCATAATTATAAACATGTACAATATACAACTTAATAAAATTTTAATTTTTTCTAGCTTTTTTGTTTCTTATCCGAGACCTTCATATACATGATAATGATATAGTTCGGGTTATAGAATATAAATATTTCAAATAATAGCTTGAAAATTATATTTATTAATTAATTTTTTATTAACAGTTTGAAATCACGTTTTGAAAAGAATTTAGAGCTCTAATTAAAAAAATAATTATGTGAGATTCACAACAAATTATTTTAAAAGACTAGAGCTAAAATTCTTGCTTGTATGGTTCGAAATCAAAATGCTCCTGACTGCATTAAATTATTTTTAAGTTAATATATGAAAAGTATATAAATACTAAATAATTTACTATTATTTAATTACATATATTCTTAACTATTTTAATATCAATACAACCTCAGCCGTATATTTAACCAACCATCTATGTTTTTTATTCATCTCTAAAGGCTTAAATATTCTGATGTTATAAATCTTAAACTTTAGGGCCTGAAGTGAAAACATAGTTGAGCCTGTAGGGATCAAAACGTAGTTTGTCTCTTGTCATTTTCCTAATGAGGTGGGTAAGAAGAGGAGATTAGATCAGCTTCTACGAAAGCCGTAGGATTTCTTACTTTATTTATGTACGGTAAGTATTCATGGGGAATCAGACAACGTGCAACAGACCGTACCTATCTGGAAGGTGGTGACGTGTGCGGGCCCCACGTCTTATAACCTCTTTAGTTAAATGTTGTTTAGAATTACGTTAGTTTTTAAAATGTCTTTTATTTTTAAAAAAATTATTTTATTAAAAATTTAATAAAAAAAAATTAATTTAGAAAAAAAAAATTCAAATTTTAATAAAAAATAAATTAAAACTCATTACCAAATATTCCTTAATCGTTGAATAATATAACATAAATTTAATTATTTTTTTATGGTTAAAATTGTTATTGAATTTGTATACTAGGAAATTAAAAAAAACGGTTAGGTTCTACTTGTCCCTTATATTAATGGTAAGTGATAGATCTTTGATTTTCGCTATTTTTTTGTATATAAAAAAAACAAATGGTAGATCTTTGGTGAGAGTATTGGAGAATTATAAAAGTTGGTGTAGGTGAAAATTCCTTCAAAAGAAAAAAGAAAAGAAAAGAAACTCACTGTGGATAATCACAAAAATTGCTGATTGTTTTATGTGTTTTTTAAATATATGTCGAGTTTGAATTATTAATTATCATCAATTTTTAAAAATTGTATTGTCTTGCTTGATTTTGTGGTTTTATTGAGAAAGAAAGACTTGATTAAAAAGTAATAGGGGTCAAATAATATCTAATTCGATTCTTATACTTTCACAAGCTTTTGAAAAAAATGAAGGACTTCGATGTGTGCTGATTTAGTTCAAGATATAATTTCTTGATTTTTTTCTACTTTGAATTCTTATAAGAAAATATTCAATATACATATTAAATCAAAACATGTGAGATTTTAATTGATTTAAATCACCAAAATACATTATATTTTAGCATACAGTTTTTAATTTGTTATTAAATTTTTTACTTGATGACAAAAAGCATTTTAATAACATCTATATATTCATTCTTTTGTGTTAGAAAAGAAATTATTCAAATCATAACGAGCCGAGTTGAATAAACATTTTAACACTTTATTTTTATATTTATTAGCATAAATAGTTCCTAATCTATTTAATTAAATATATTCATATACTTTTTGATTTATAATTAGGATTTAAAAAAAAACCGCATTAAAAAAAATGTATATTCATTTTTCTATGATAGTAGAATGTTTTTGTACTCTCATATCCAAGAGGAAGGAAACAAGTAGAATATAGAAATGTTGAAATCCCCATTGTTGGCCAATTAGAATGTGGCTACACAATAGTGGGCAATTAGAAGGCATGATAGGAACCCAAGACCACATTCGATGTTTTTTAAAGACTTGTGAAATCTCTTGATATTGTGCTGATTGCCGAGGCATGTGAATCGTAATCCATCATCATAATATAATGCATTTCCTAGGTGGAAGAATATCCATGGCAGGTTACAAAACCAGAGACCTTTTTTATTACTAGAAGAAGGAGAGAGGCATAATGGAGCGTGGTGGTGTTTTTCCTATTCAGCTGCGAGCCAAGAATGGATGTTGATTCGTGAGTGTTTTTGTTTTTTAACTTTTTTCTGGCTCGCGACCTAATCCTTGAGTGAGACATATTGGTTGCTGATGCTCATGATCCCGATCATGGTTCCACTTCTGAGAGCTCCCAAGTATCTCTCCATTGTGTATGCTGTTGTGCCATATTGTGCAGCCCATCTGGTCACAAAAAGGCATGTCTTCTTTCTACTAGGCCTAGATTATTATCCTAATTAAAGGAATTGCAATCACTCTCTCAAGCACCTTCGGATATATCCAAAGACATTGGCCTTGAAATACTTCTATGGGATGAGAAAAAAAAATGACTTGAGATTGTTTCGAAAATTGAAATATTGCTCACAAAAATCACAAGGGAAGTTCAGATGACAGAAACATCGTGTTCAGCTGATAGCCATATGGCCAGAAATACGAGGTTGTGCGCAAGAAGCCTTCCCTAGGCCTTATGGACATGCTATGCCTGGAGGACTCCAAATGGAGTCCGTCCTTGTTAGCAAATGGGATTGCCAAGGATAAAAACTTTACACAAGTCTGCAGAGCATATGGGGAATTTTAGCAAGTCTTGTGTGCTCTCTTCATTTCTGTAAACAAAAAGACTGATCAGAAATGTTATTGGTCATCTAACTCCTTTCATGCCATAATCCCTTTTTTGTACAGCTTATCACCACCTTCAACTGGTGAATGACTCACAGCCGGTTGCTTAGTTACATTATCTCCTCCATCAGGTGCGATCACTGATTTTGCATTCCAGTACCAAGGTTGAAGGTAAGGTGAAGAAATGGTAGATGAAAATGAGGAAGGATGAAGGATCACAGAACCCCAATCTCTAGCACCAAGTTTTGCTTCTTTTAATCTTCTCCTAATAAGCAAGCTTCCAACGTCTTCCTTTCTCATTTCTGATATACTTCGAAGTATTGAAATGCATAGAAGTAGTACAAAAACTGCATCTTCTTCAGGCAATAGTTCAACTATCAATAACTTCCAATTTAGAAGAGCTGTTGGCCTTCCTATTGGATTATCTTCTGTGAACCGAACAAGAGTCAGAAACCCTTCCTCGTCTTCGTCTTCCTCGTCAGTTTCTTCTGTATTTTCTCGCTTTTCATGCTCTTTGCTCTTTGAACTAATTTTCCTGGCTCGATATTGCATTTTCTTACCCTTCAACAACTTCACCTGCAAGGTCAAGAGCGTTTTGTTTTTGAAATGCATTTTAATCTGAAAATGTATGATTTTTTTTAAGTTCTGAAAATAAGAATGAGATATCCAGCATACCAATGAGTCAGAAGATTTTTGGTTTCTCAAACAAAAATTCAGGTCAGACATTGATGCTGATGATTCCCAACTTATCAGCAATTCATCTCCTGTTGAAAAACACCATGCTGCTTGCCAATGTTCTGGAGGTTCTCTTGGTGTTGCGGTTCCTACTATTTTCTCTGTACTAGATGGCAACAAGAACATCAAAATGTTTAAAATTTGTTCCCACATAGATTATCAGAGGAAGTTCTAAAATCACTAAAAGTATATCTCAGAAATGGGAAATTAACTAAAACAAAGGCAACTTCGAACCACATACCAGGTGCTCTACCAATCGAACCAGCAACATAAGACCAAGAACCTTCGCGTATCTCTATAATCCTATCCTCCCATTTGACTGCTGATGGGGTTTCATCTCCTCTCCTCCAAAACCCTCCTGCCACTCTACATGGCAATCCAAGAAATTCGTTCAAACTTACCTCAACATAACTTAGCCTAGCCTAATAATTTAAACATCAAGAAAAAGATAAATTTGTTTGAATTGACCTCATTCGGACAACAAAACACTCCCTCCCTGCATGATCAAGGACGGTGCGAGACAACCACCGACCTTCTTGAGGCTTATAATTGTTCATTCTCAGAATCACATCCGAGACCATGGCCCCTGAATCGTCTGTGACTTTGTCTGGTACACATTTCAGCAAGTATGGTGCTTGGGCTGGTGGGGTTATTGAAGCAACAGCCCTCGCTTGTTTATCATCTAAATGTGTTTCCAGCGTAAGAGAGGGTGCTCTTAACAAATCATTCCAAAGAAATGTCTTAGAATCTTCCAATTTACTTGTTTTAAAACAGCCACCTCCATGTTTCCGAACCTCAAGCATTAGTCCTCTGGTTCCAAACTCACAGTAGAGATGTGTAACTTTTTTCCATGTATCCGAGGAGAAGCTGGAAATTGGTTTATCAATCTTCAGCTCCCTGTGACATCTTACTAATTGCAGACGAAGAAAATTATGTTGTCTTTCCTGTTGCACTGGCTTCATCCTAGAATTGAGCCTCACGAAAACACATACCTGCATTGTAAAATCACAGGTTGAATATGCAAAACACTGAAAAGAATTCCCTATGACGTGCATTAGCTAGAACATGCAGAATATTGGATAATTTATGAGAAATTGGCTGGCTTTCTGGTCTCAAGCACTAGATTTCTAACATCAGGATGTGCTGAAAAGAGGATGAGCTAATTGTAGTTATAATAAACAAAATCTTGAAAAATCCATTCTATAGGATTCTATTACAGAGGTCTAGGGAACCTTTAATACTTTCATATCGTTTCTGAGCTTCAAGCATTCTATGAGCCGAACCACTTTGACTAAATCATCCAGGCATGTTTCAGGAGACTTCCATTGCGCTAGCTTCTTGTAAGAAAAAGCATATATTCAGCAACAAAGATGATAATAGAAACTTCTCATCGGAATTAAACAAGCCATCACGTTAAAGGTCTTCCCTTTTTTCACTTTATGCTCTCAACCAGCCACTTTGAAATTCTAGGCCATGCCATTGGACCACTGAGAAAACAAAACTAAACTAATGATAGTTTGCTCAAAAGTTGAACCTCCACTTCCCCATGTCATATGATTCAAGCATATGACAACATTGAAATAGCATCTAGCAACCTGATAAAGTTTGTTCAACCTTAAAGAAAACATCAAACAAAATAGATGTTTAAATGCACTTAGTTGATTGATTAGCAAATAAAGTATAAAATGGCGTGATTCACCACCAATCCACCTATAGATAGTTACTTTACTAATACTATATTCCAATGCACGGTAAGATGTCATTTTCCATGACATGACTGAAACACAGCATAGAGGGAAAACAATCTCTCTCTGCATTCTTTTATATTAAGAGTATTCAGAAAGGAAAAGAAAAGAGAAAAAATTATCACTAGTGAGAGGAGAGAGTACTAAAGTTACCTCCAGTAGGAACCTAGGCAGCAGGGACTTGTATTTGGTGTTGACATCTGTATCAGAGACCTCCCAATACACTGGTGGCTTGACTATTGAAGCAACCCCGCCAAATTCTATGGCTCCACCAGCTTTCACATAAGGCTGGTCAAAGGCTCTTTCCCATAGCTTCTTTGTCTCTTCCACCTCTTTACTTCTTACAGTCTCCCATAAGCCCACTATCTTCCCCATATCACCCTCCATCTCTTTCAAATCCTCTGCATATACTGTTGGATAACTCTGGTATGTTTCACATCACAAAAATGTGTATATATATACATATATAAAATGAGATGGATTGCACTGCAGAATTTTTTTTTCAAATAAGCAACTAGGTGAAAGAACATGGCCAATAACCTAAAAGAAAAGGGAAATTCTCGCCTCAACCACAAACAAAATAGACCTAAAAGATAAACGTTAAAGGAAGAACCTAATCAACCAAAAGAACAAACGGAAAATGGGAAAGAATTCCCACCTGATGTGTCACCCACATGAGCAAAATATCCAAGCTAGGCAATAATCTTGATGAGCAATCATCTGCAAATCTCTGCAACACATACAAGAATCCTTTGTATCTTTGCCTTGCTGCTATCAAGTAAACAATCTCACTCATGTATGGCCATGAAAATTTGCTATAAACATGTCTTTGCTTCTCAACTTCATTCAGTAGATCCTCGTGATCTTGAGCAACATGAAGGTCTTGCAAATTTGATGAAGTAATATCAACTTCATTCTCAAAAGACTCATTTGGATATCTTTTCATCCAAAGCTCTTCACATCTCATCAATGAATACTCTTCGTTCTCTTTATAAAAAATTGCTGGTTTTCCAATCAGTTTTGAGAACCTTTTCTCACAGTATTTCCTGTAACTCACCTGTAGCGATTATCAGCAACTACTGTCGGTCACCATTTTAGGAGAAATTTTGTGTTTTTTCATGCATTTTTTCAGCAACCAAACAGAGAAACTTCAAGTAAAAGAATCAAGTGAGATTAAACTATCATACCGGATTCAAGGTGTGACAAAACCAAACCCATTCAACATCGAGAGGAGGAAGAACCATAGGAGGTGAAGACCCCTCCATCAGATCAGAAATCAACGGCATCCAAAGCTCATCATACCTGAAAAAAACCAACAAACTTTAAACATCCACCATCCGGTCAGATTACTGGTATGAGCTCGTACAGTAATGAAGTTTGACCACCTTCTTATAGCTTCAAGAATAGTAGCTCTCTCATGAAGCCAGGGAGACTCGCTAACAGTTCTCAACAACCCAAGATTTTTTCTTGAAGCTGACACAAGATCAACACTTAAACGAACTGTTTCAACCTCTGATATTTCACTGAGTGATCTCGTTGACAATACATCTGAGCTCTCGTGAGTTCTGTTTCGAGTCGCAGACATGGTTAGAACTAGACAACGTTGTTTTTTAATGAAGCTAGTCAGGACAACAAAACATGGTGTGCTTGTTATTAATGATGGGTGCTGTCTAATTTATAAGGAGATGCTTTTATTTTCCCCCAATTTCGAGGGTAATTCTTTTAGTCAAAACTTTTGTCATTCAAAATTAATTTCATTTCATTTTGGGTTGGGTTCAGTTTAAATAAACCATCCATTTAAAGTATAAAATTTATATAGAATATTAAAAAACAATATTGTTTTTGTTTTTATCATTTTGAGCTTTTAAAAAAACAATATTGTTTTTGTTTTTATCATTTTGAGCTTTTAAAAAAACAATATTATTTCATGGTTTTTTTTTTTTTAAAAAAAAAAAACCTTAGATTGACTCCTATCAATTCACTTGATCTATAATCTTGTCTCTTAAATCCACTGACTTACAAATCACGTTTTATATATATATATATATATATAAAAGTTGTTGACAATTATCGTACCAAATAAAAAATTGTATGTATTTATATTTAATTTCTTTTGCACCATAAAATCCACAATTTCAAGTATTAGCAATTTACTAGATTTTTTTTCAAGACCAATTTATATATTTAAGTTTGAGATTTTCTTAAAAAAATATAATTGTGTATCTACATGTACATACATATGAGAGAAAGATATATTTTCAAACCCATCCATATTTGAAAGAATTTAGTATATAAATTTTAAAAATATATATAAATTATAGTTTTTTAACCAAATTTTTTTAAAAAGATCTGTATAAAATATAATGTAAAGTAATGAGTTAAACTCATTTAAATATATAATTAAAATAAAATATGAATCACGTAATTAGTTAAACATAACCAACAAAGCATTAAAAAACAAGGTATTGTAAACAAAACTAAAAGACTTTTTGTTTTTAGAGTTGAACCGATATTTCGTGATTTTTTTTGTGTTTTTTTATTGTTTTAATGTATTGATATTATAAATAATTTTTTGAAAAAATAAAATAAAAAAATATTATTTTCATTAATTTCCAAAAAAAATAATCATAACATAACAACTAATACACTTACTAACCCAATCCCGGATAAAAACAGACCGAGGGTCAAGGAGAATATTTTGTTATACAAGAGAGACAAATATTTAAGGTGAGATTATGAAGCCATGTGGCAAGTTGAGACAAGCTTTCAGGTGGGTCTGTCGAGACATAGAAAAACTTAGATGATTCGATTACTTTAATTATTACTTGTATTAAAGAAATGATTAATCAAGCACCTAGCTTAATCTCTTCTTTTTGGTGGGATTGCAGAGGACAATGCAAAGAGGTCAGTGAAAATGTAAAAACTAGTCGAGGTGGGTTGGATTTATTTGTTAATTTAACACTTGATTTGAGTGTCACCGTAAAAATAACAATATGATTTGGAAAGAAAAAGATAGTGCTCATCCTAAAAATAAATTAAAATCATAGTATGCTGATATTGGCTGTATTTATAAGATTATCCAGCCTCATATTCTCCCAACCAAAACACTAGTTGACGTTGATGCAGTCCGATCGTGCTTCTCATAAATGATTTAGTGTTTTTTTTTATCTATTAGCCCGTTGGTGTCAAAAATATAATTGTTTTTTAAAAAAATATTATTTTAATGTATTTTAGAGTAAAAAATATTTAAAAAAACAATCTCTACTCGGCTCTTAAATAATCTCTCAGCCTAGTCTCTTGAATATTGATTTTATCAATTGGGTCCTCATCCTGGTTGATAAAAATCAATAGTTTCAGGACTGGATTAAAAAGCACATATAATAAAGGGACTAATACGAGGTTTGCCAAGATGTTGGAGGACTCTGTAAGGAAACCACGAGTGGTTTTAACTTTTTAAACAAGAGGAAGGGCAAATACCGGAAACATCTCCTATGTGCAAGACAAGAGACCGTGCTTTGCGAAGGAATCACCTCCAGTACATGTCAGCACGTGACCCCCGAACTGATCAATCATCAAATACACTTCGAGTCAGTTTCTTTCTGCTGTCCAGCTGTGTATCTGAAAAAAATTGATTTTTTTACATTTTTTAATATAAAAAATATTTTAAGAAGCAATTAATCTTGTATTATAGACGCTAGCTTTGTTTTCACGTTGCATCATAATTTTTTATATTTTATGTTATAAAATCATTAAAAAGAATATAAAAAAATATTAATATAAGATTTTTAAAACAAAAAATAATTTAAAAACAAAAGCTAGTGGCTCCCTGTGGACTGTTGAGGGAAATATAGATTAGGCCTTGGTGGGCATGACCTTCAAGGAAAGGTGGTCAAAAGTCATGGATCGCATGATGTGCTGAAAGATTCTCAAATCTCAATGGCTGGGCTGGTTTGGCCTTTTATGGAGTGTTATAGTTGTTTTTTAAAATATTTTTTTATTTAAATTAATGATTTTTTAATTTTTTAATATTAGTATATCAAAATAATTTATAAATATAAAAAAATAATTAATTTTAAATTAAAAAATTAAAATTTTAAAAAACATGAATTTAATTACATTTCTAAACAATCATTTAGTCTAAAAACTAGTAATAAGCAGTTCAATGCTGTTCCAGTTTGCCCTCCCTGAAGGAAGGAAGAGGACAATCTTTACAACTATAAATTTACAAGCAAACAAAATAGATTTTGGATTCTTATATTATTTTTTAGGTTAATTGAGGCTCATTCGGTAAAGTGTATACCATTTTTGCTACGTGTCACGGGTAAAAAAAAAGATAAAAATCAAGATTTTTAACATAAAAAAAAAACTATAGCCTGAATTTTAGACGATCACTTCTAATTAGGTCAATAGATAATATATTCTCTGTTTTTTTTCCCAAAAAAATAAGGTCGTTTGCCCCTAAAACCCCTCAAATAAAAGTCATTGTGTTTGTCAATTTATAAGTTTTTTTTTAATTTAGTATTTAATTATTATTAATGATTTTTTATGTTTATTACAAATAATTCTAAATTTATTTAATTAAATTCAGGCATAAACTTTTAAATTTATTTACCCGAACACGTGATGAAACAGGTGAAATAGCTAGTAATTACTATTATTTGTTTTTACATCCCTTTTGTGAATCAACATTACAATCCTGTCCAGAATCAATCCAAGAAATCCAATTATCTTCTACAAAGTTCCACATTAGAGTTCAGATCAGTTTCTTGGATTGAATGCTTATTAGGCCCTTCTGGCTTTCTGATGCCAATTGGGCATTTCCATGGCCACATCCCCATAAAAGATTTTAGATTTGTGCACCCAAGGTGTTCAGAGTTTGCAATGGCACTTCTGGAAGCATGTTTTTTCCTCCAACAAACCAGCAGGAAGCTTGAATGCTAGATATTTTCAACTGCCCATTGTTTATACACAATTCACCATATGAATTAAAGAAATGGATTGTAATAAGAAAAATAGATGAAATTGTTTGTTCCCTCAGCAAAATTGAGAGAGTTCCAGTCATCCAAAGATCAGCGTTGGATACTAAAATCAAACAGATATGATGAGAAAGAAAACTCATGCCCTATTACGATATGATCACGAGCACAGCAGCATCAAGCATAAAAGGAAACATTAATTCCCCAGAAAATAAGAAAAAACGCATGTAGAAACATAAACCCAGATGAGAATTTATGTAAAAAACAATGAAAGAGCTCAGATAAATGTGAGATAGAGTAAATTCCCAGACCTTACAAAAAGGTCTCATAATGAGCTGGGATTATAAGCATTTATCATCATAGCTAAAACAAACAATTTTAATTACACATCAAAGGAAGAAAAGGGCAAGAACCGAAAATACAGCCAGAGGGGAGAAGCAGGGAAATCAGTCGGTGAAGGAACAAGAAGCAGTCAAGTTTTGACGACAAGGGCTTATAAAGGAGAAAGCAGGGGAGGAGGCCAGGCTTAGGGTTTAATCAATATTTTGTTTACAAGTATGTCCCGGAATTTCTTGTTAATTACAAATGTACGCTAAGCCAGGCCCAACTGACCCAAAGTGCAGAAGATGTTGGCCCAATTTATTTCCGGGCTAGGCTTTAGGTTGACTGGGCTTGAAGAGAAACACTGGGAAAGGCTGCCAATAATTTTTATGTCTAAACATAAACAAAAAAATTGTTTTCTTATAACTAGAATGTAACTAGATAGGTTGCCTCGTTTTCGTGGCTGGCTGAATTTTTTTTTTATGTAAAAAAAAATAATAGGTAAAAAAAAATCAAGTTCTAAATTGAAAATTTAAATAATATAAAAAAATTATAAATAAACTAACAAAAAAATTTACATTAAAATCTATTCGGATTATCAAAAAACTTAATACTAATCTCAGTATGTTGTCCAACATGTATCGGATTATCGGATTTTAAGTTTCTTAACATCTTTATATTTTTTTATAATTAGAAAAAACTGATTTAATCCGTGAAAGTCAACTACCTAGTTAGCAACTAAATTAAAAATGGGTCTTAAAGGGTAACCAATATAGTGCTCCTTAATCACAATAAATATTCCCTAGCTAGCTAGCTAACTATAACAAATGATTATGTTGAAATAATTCCTGTAAAAATTAATGCATGTCTCCACTCAGCAAAATCCTTCATTACATGAGTGAAAGTTGGACATATATGTGAAGAACTAGGAAGAACATTACTAAAAATGAGACATCATTAATCTTCGAATCAGGAATCAATTTTCCAGAAATACTACGGTTGCCTGGGCAGCATCATAGACAGTCGTCCATTTCTGGATTCTAGCAGCAGCTGAATCAATTTGAACACGGCCTGAAGACATTACACTTTCACAAGATTCAGCATCATCAAGAGCATAATGCACATCTAAGCTTGCCGTGCCACCTTCTAGCCCACTGAGGTTCAAGAATTGAACTGCCTCTTTAAAATTGGATGCACATTGCTGAAGTACTGACTTGGATGCAGGGTTTGTGTGAGCCAAGCCAGTAAAGAAATCGCTTGTATCAACCGATTCTTTTCTTGCTATTTCCAGGGCTTTCTCTGCAATCGCCTTTCCATTAGGCGCTGACAAAGTTTGTGGATCGGACGTCAGGGTTTGAACGCAGGATTCATAGTTTTGGCCATGTTTGCAAACCTTACTCACCAATTCCGCTCCTGCCTCAGTTTGAGAAGGAAAATGCAGGGAGAGATACAAGACAGTGGCAGCAAGAATCATGACGCGATTCTTGGAACCCATTTTCTGAAAAAAATAATAAAGAAAAGCTTCTTGCGGGTAAGGTTCTATAGTATCTCAATGATTGTTAGTGTTGAGAAGAGAAACTGGCATAATCTTAGAAAGTTGTTGCAATTTTCGCAAGTGCAGCAGAATATAATATATAGGACCGGTCCAAGGAGTTTCTCTTTTTTGACCGATGATGAAATACGCCTACAGCTGTACAGCATAGGAACTTGCCAATTTTGTGGAAACTGGAATCTTTTTTTTTTTAAAATCTTTCTATGTGAGAATAAAAATATTTTTATTGACCTTGAGGATTTGTTTTTAGAAAATAGATATTGTTTTAGTTAATGTTTATTTTTTTCTATTTTTATTTCCATGTTTTGCTTTTTTTTTTTTAGGAATTTGCTGTCTCTGTGGGGAGTGTAATTCTTTTGAAAAAAATATTTGTAGGTAAGAATACAAACATTTTTACTAGCCTTTTACGAGGAATGAGACTATTTTAAAAAGAAAAAAATATTTTATTTAATTAATTATATTTTTTTCCAATTTTGTGTTAATATGTTTTTTTTTATGAGTTTGTTGATTTTGTAGGAAGTTGAATTCTTTTGAAAAAAAATCTTTCTGTTGAATATTTTTTTTTTTTGAGAAAAGAGATATTTACTTTGTTAATTTTCTATTTCTATTTGACTTTGTAAATATATTTAATTTTTAATAAAGACTTTATTTATTTTTAATATTCATCAAATATTTTGAATAAAGAATTTAGAGTAAATATAAAGTTCTTGAGACAAAAACACTTTGCAAATAAAACTATAAAGTTATTATAATTATAGAATTCATATTGTATCAAAATATTATTCTTAAATGTTCATAGTCAATATTCTATTAAGTCTAGATAATAATTAGAACATTTGAGACTAATATATATCATGTTATTTCCTTTATGAAATGAAGCAGTTTTTCTTATAAGTGAGGTATGAGGAATACCTAAAACTAATATGTAGGTGCTTGTCAGATAAAATATACATCGAATTGACCCATATGAGAATTTTATATGGAGAGATTATCTATGTCTATAGAAATGCTCACATGACAGCTGTGTAAGTGATCATTAGATTTGTGATCACTAAGTTATCTTATATAGAAGATGTTATATTTTGATTCTACTACACGTTGTCCTAATCAAGGGTAATAAATGAGTAGATATTGAGTATAACATGAACTATATGAAGATATTTAAGTAATTAAGAGATGATTCATCATCCTAGATGAATTAAAGAAAATATTCCACATGTTCTCAAATAGTATTAATTGGAAATCCTTGCGTAAAGTGGAATAAGATTTGAAAAAAATTTGAAATCTTATTTAAAGAATCAATTTGAGAACAAATGTAATTTGACAAAGTAAACACACTTCATGCTATAATGTCTAAATTAAAACATTGTTAAAGAAGGGATGGTAATTACACCGAAAAACCGACCACTGAAAAGTTAAGTCAAACCACTTATGACTTTTCTAATATTTGAAAGATCATGATAGGTTGTTAAATATCATACTTGATCTTCAAATATAAATCAATAAATTATTGAATTAATAATAAATTAATTTTTTAATCCTATTTTATTGAGGATTGTGATTTATATTTAGACCAACTTATTAGGAAACATAATAGGTGATACACATAAAAATTATTGGCCAGAAATCAAACTGTGAGATTAATCAAGTGTGACTTGATTGTAAATAAATTTTAGAAATTGATGACTATAATGTAATTTAGATAGAGAATTACAAATCTAGACCTAGAAAAATCTAGTTGGGACTTGATTGAATAAATTTTTAAAATTATTCTAAAATAATATATGTGATATTATTAAGGGAAAAATTGGTGTTTTATCATTTATATGATTTTTAGGTTTTTCTATAAATAAAATGTTATGCCTTTTATTTTATGTATAGAAAATAGTACAGTACAAAATAACTGAAAAACACAAGAAAAGAGCTAGCACTAAAAAAGCATAACAATTCATCTCTTCTAAAAGGATTTAAGAGATTTCGCATTGGTGATTCGTGTGAATTATTGTTTGAGCTTGTGGTTTGTGACAACAAACCATGAAGCAATTATTTAAAGCAAAAAAAAAATGATATTAAGGCAATAAGCCTTAAAAATCTCTAGATTTATCTAACGAGATCTTTAGGACTTCTGAAAGTTTTTTTAAATTTATCATTTCCGTTGTATATATATATTTCGGGAAATCCAACATTAAAAAGATACACAAGATCAGGTTTTTCAAACTTGGTCCGGGGTGTGACTTTAAAAAAGATAAGGTCATGTTAGAGAATAATATAAATCATATCTTGGGGCCTCACCTAACAGCTTAAGCTATTGGGTTAAGATGGTTCTTTGACATGGTATCAGAGTCTTGATGACCAAGCGGTCACGAGTTCGAATCTCACCATCCCCATTTATTTGATAAAAATTAAGCACAAGGTAATGTGAGTCTGTGCAAATTTCAAGCTCAAAGGGCTTTCACTTGAGGGGATGTGTTAGAGAATAATATAAATCATATCTTGGAATTTCACCTAACAATTTAAGCTATTGGGTTGAGATGGTTCTTTGACAGGTCATTGGGTCAACTAAAAGGTCACCAGGTTAACATGGATCATTTTTTATTTATTAAAATGATATTATTTTATTTTATTTTAAAAAATTTCATGATGTTAACCTAACCTGATTTTTTCGGATCAATTGAATTACTAAAAACCTAGCTAAATCAATCAAGTTTGGCCGATTCAATATTTTTTTTAGTTAAAATTGAAATTAAACCTGATTCGGACTTAAATTCATAGATTTTTCGAGTCAATAGCTATGCATAATAGTTGGATCACAAACTTATCAAAAAAAAAAAAAAAACAAAGTCAGGTAGGATGGTTTCTAGTTTTTTTTTTCTATTTTATTCTGCTATGGATGCGCAGAATCACAGAAAGCTACCTGATCTTGTGGTACGCGGAATCCTATACAGCGCACACAGAATAATCATGACAGACAGAGAAATCAAATCACTAAAACGAAGGGGAAAAAATTGATCTAGCAAAATGGCATTTTGTTGGTTGACAGACTGCAAACAAAATTTTAAAGTAACAGATTAATTAGCAGCTAAACATGGTCATTTTCTATCTTCTTTTTCCTCTTGTTTTTATTTTTAATTTTTGTTCCAAACCCAAACTTAGTCCCCAAGTGAATTAATCCACCAAAGAATGATTTAGATTCGGTTTGGTGTGATTTTGCAGATGGATTTAAGCTTTTCACTAAATATATTTGGTTAGAAATAAGGTTTGGCCCTTGCTAGATGGCAAACAAACGATTCTGTTGAAATAATTCCTGCAGAAATTAATGCATGTCTGCACTAAGCAAAATCCTTCATTACATAGACATGGAAGACGGATAAATATGTAGAAATAGGAAGAAGATTATTAGAAATGAGACGTTATTAATCTTCGAATCAGGAATCAGTTCTCAAGAGTTGCTACAGTTGCGTCTGCAGCATCATAGACAGTCTTCCATTTCTGGATTATAGAAGTAGCTGAATCAATTTGAACATGGCCTGAAGTCAATGCATCTTGACACTGGTTAACTTCATCAAGACCATAATGCACATCTAAGCTTGCCGTGCCACCTTGTAGCCCCATGAGGTTCAAGAATTGAACTGCCTCTTTAAAATTGGTTGCGCATTGCTCAAGTGCTGTCTTATATGCAGGGTTTGTTTGAGCCAAGCCAGTAAAGAAAACGCCTGTATCTACCGATACTTTTCTTGCTATTTCCAGGGCTTTCTCTGCAATCGCCTTTTCATTAGGTGCTGCCAAAGTTTGTGGATGGGACGTCAGGGTTTGAACGCAGGATTCATAGTTTTGGCTATGTTTGCAAACCTTACTCGCTAATTCCACTCCTGCCTCGGTTTGTGAAGGAAAATGCAGGAAAAGATACAAGACAATGGCAGCAAAAATCATGATTCGATTCTTGGAATCCATTGTCTGAAAAAAGTTAAGAAAAAAAAGTTCTTGCGCGTAATGTTCTATTGCATCTCATTGATTGTTAGCATTAATAGAAGAGAAAGTGGCCTAATCTTAGAAATTGTTGCAATTTTAGCAAGTGCAGCAGAATATGTAGGACAGGTCCAAGGAGTTGTTCTTTTTTGACCGGTGCTGAAATACGCTACACCATAGGAACTTGCTGATTCTGTGGAAAGTGGAATCCTTTTTCAAAAAAAATTCTATGTGAGAATACAAACATTTATACGTGAAACGCACCCTCCGGATGATGATGCACAGCCTGTTTCCATGGAATATCCAGACAGACCTCAACTCTGGACCCGCGTGGACCTCGCTTCACCTCTTTAGGTGACCACTATAGGCAAATCCTTGCTAGTAAAACCAAGGTGTTCAGAGTTTGCAATGGCACTTTTGGAAGCTATTTTTTCCTCCAACAAGCCAATAGGAAGCTTGATATCTTCAATTTTCCTATTGCTTACACAAAATTCACCGAATAAATTATAGAAATAGACTGTAATTAGAAAAGGAGATCAATTGCTTGTTCCCTCCGCAAAATTGACTAAAAGGTTCAAATTTAAGCAGCGTCACTAGGAACATCCATCTATTCATCCCAAATACCAGTGTGTGTGTGTGTGTGTGTGTTATTACAAGCCCAATGACAGCAAAAAAGCAAAGGTGACAATCAAAAGCAGATAAATGCATAAAGTCAGAACAAAAATCTATTCCTAAATTAAATAAAAAACCCACCAAATCACACATCATCTAGACATTAGCTAACTATGATTTAGATTCGGTTTGATGTGTCTTTGCAAATGGATTTAAGCTTTTCACGAAATGTAACTGGTTTGAAATAAGGTTTAGCCCTCGCTAGATTCTGTAGAAATAATTCCTGCAAGAATCAATGCATGTCTGCACTCAGCAAAATCCTTCATTACATGCATGAAAGTTGGATATATATATATATATATATATAGATATGTGAAGAAATAGGAAGAACTTTATTAGAAACGAGACATTATTAATCTTCGAATCAGGAATCAGTTTTCAAGAGCTATAACAGCTGCTTCGGCAGCCCTATAGACAGTCTTCCATTTCTGGATTCTAGCAGTAGCTGAATCAATATGAACATGGCCTGAAGACAACGCACTTTCACAAGATTCAGCATCATCAAGAGCATAATGCACATCCAAGCTTGCCGTCCCACCTTTTAGCCCCTTGAGGTTCAAGAATGTAACTGCCTCCTTAAAATAGGAAGCACATTGCTCAAGTACTGTCTTGGATGCAGGGTGTGTGTGAGCCAAGACAGTAAAGAAATCGCTTGTATCAACCGATTCTTTTCTTGCTAGTGCCAGGGCTTTCTCTGCAATCGCCTTTTTTTCAGATGCTGACAAAGTTTGTGGATGGGACGTCAGGATTTGAACGCAGGACTGGTAGTCTTGGCTTTGTTTGCAGACCTTACTCACTAATTCCGCTCCTGCCTCTGTTTGAGAAGGAAAATGCAGGAAGAGATGCAAGACAATGGCAGCAAAAATCATGATGCGATTCTTGGAACCCATTGTCTGAAAACAATTAAAAAAAAAAGCTTCTTGCGGGTAATGTTCTATTGTATCTAATTAATTGTTAGTATTAATAGAACAGACACTGGCCTAGTCTTAGAAAATTTTAGTAAGTGCTGCAGGATATACATGACAGGTTCAGGGAATCCTTTTAAAGAAAAATCTTAATATGTAAGAATACAAACACATTTATTGGCCATGTACAAGCAGTGCATGTAAGAGTTTTTTTTTTGTTTTTCTTTTTAAAATATTTATATATATTTATTTTATTTTTATTTTTCTATTCTATATTATTATGTTTTTTTATATAGTGTTTGGATACTGTTTTATTGAAAAAAAAAAGATAAAAATAATAAAGACAAGATATAATAGGAGATAATAAAGACATAACAAAACAGAAAATAAAGATAAAATTATGTTAGGTAATACTGTATAAGACAAAGTAATTATCTTTGTATATTATTTGGTTGATGGTAGACAAAATAGAATAAAAATATTAAAAAGTTTATGGTTTATTATTGTCAAACTTATATATTTTTTAAAAAAATATATTTTTTTTTTTATTTTAGTTTACAATAAAAGTGACTATCTCTATTTTTGTCTCTTAAATTAAACGTATTTATATCTCTATTATTTTTGTCTTTTTTTTGTTATAAAATAGCTATCAAACCTACCTTAAGAACTTGTTGATTTTATGGAAAGTGGAATCATTTTGATAAAAACATATTTCCATGTAAGAATACAATCACTTTTATTGGCCCTACGAGGAATGTTAATGCATGAACTATTTTAAGAAAATAAAATATTTGTTTTAGTAAATTTTCTTTTTAAGAAATTTGTTGGTTTTATAGGAATTAAGTCCTTTCAAAGAAAATATTTATATCTAAAAATACAAATATTTTTATGGGACTTCTACTACCAATATTTATATCTAAATTTATTGAAGTTTGGCCTATAATAAAAGCCCTTCAAAAGATTGACATTCCAAAACCCTTAAAAAAATATCCTTTTTTTTATGAGTTTTTTTTTAGAAAAATAAATATTTCTTAATTAATTTTATTTTTTTCTATTTTTTAGGAATTTTTTTTATTTTATGGGAAAGGGAATCCTTTTGAAAAACAATCTTTATTTTTATTTAGCATTCTAATGTTGATACATGAGGTTTTTTTCTAAAAAAGAAATTTTTATTTAATTAATTTAATGTTTATATTTATATTCTGTATTATTATATTTTTTAAGTTTTTTATTTTAAAAAATATTATTTCTAATTTATATTCAGTATTATATATATATATATATATATATATATATATATATATATATATAATTGTAATACTTTTCTGGCAGCAGCACGATGAATAAAATTAAGGATGCTACTAACGCAGCCCATCATCAACAACACATAAAGCTCATCAAACTATTGTGGAAAGGCCCATATGCGTCTTGAAGCTTGCTTCGGGCTTCGTCACCTTCCCTGCATCAAACCTGGCAAGTTTTTCGGTGAGCCATTTTCGTTGTTAAATTGAAGTAAATTTGACAAGAGCCATAGATAGAACTTCCACTCACACGTTTAAGAATTTGAAGAAGCCCGAGCTTCCTTGGGCTCTAGAATTCAGAAGACAAAATACAAAAAGTCCAAACAGACTGAAGAACATGAAGGAAAAGGTCTCAAAAACATGCCCCAGAATCCTTAGGTTCTCAAATGAGAATGTTTTGGAGCAATTTCAACACTGTGGTCGAGAACACACTCAACAGTACTGTGCTTCAGAGATCGTTTGGGCATCATTTTCTGGAATTTCATGCCCATGATAATTATAATCTCTAGCCTTTAACTTTACTGACACCATTATGGCTTTATATATCTTTGCTGCCAATTATATGATATACAATATTTTGATCTGAACACAATTTGAGGTTATCAAATCACAATCTGGGCAAGAATTAAGCTCAAACCTTCATCATTTTCTTAGGCCTAAGCTCAATTCCTTCAACAATAAGCCCACCTTTCAAATGCTCACCAGGCACCTCTTTTCGGCACATCTCCACTTCCTTAGCATCACCCCCATCATTGTAAAAACTCCCCAATTCAATCTCAATACATTCATCTTCACGTTCTTGAAGGTAATTACTTCCTTCTACTTCATGAATTTTTTAGCTTAAAGTTCTGGTCCTACTCAAGAGACAAGCTTGTTTATTTTTGTCTTGGCGCCGGCGTAAATAAACCTTGCCTACTGATTTGAAGTTGCCACCTTCTTCTGATATTTGTGATTGTAGAGTGTCTAATCCATAAGCTCGACCAGCAAATTTAACCATGAGATAGGCCCCATAAATTGTTTTTGGAGATAGCATCTCGGTATTGATTTTGCCATGGATTTGTAACCAACAAATTGCTCTAAGTTAAACAACTTCTGAAAATCTGAAAAAAAAACAAAAAAAATCAAACCATGCTTGGTTTAAAATATTAACTATGGTGGTGATTTTTTTCTGAAAAATATGGTGAAGCGTAAACTTGACTGGCTGTGGGGTTTCCAGGAGCAGTAGAGAGAATTGTTAGCCCACGTAATTGAAAGCTCCCTTTCACTCAAAATGTAGCATTTCTTACCTGTTGAATTTTCCAATGAGATTTTCTGTTCATCATAAAAGGAAAATAATCACTACCGTTTTATATCAATTATGCAAAATTACATTTTGCATGATATTCAAGCTATTGAATTTGCTGGAATATCCTTGTTTTTCAAATAAAAAGGCTAGAGTTGAATGGGAGAAACAAGAAGCTTAAGCTGGCAATGGTCAAACGCAGGAAAACATTTAAATTTAGGATAAGCTTTGGAATTATCAACCATCTTGATTCCACTCAAGAACAATTGAATTCAAAAACTGATTTTACACATTAAAACTGATTTATTTTTTTTCCTGATGTAAAGGCCTAAGGAGCCATTCGAATTCAAGCAAAACTTCCAGCCTCCCCGACGATTTACTGTGCAAAAACATTTTAATGAAGCCCACATATGCATCCACAGGCAATGGAACAAATATGAATTCTGAAGGTTAGAATTCATATTTGCTCCACTGCCTGTGCATCCAAATTCGGCTTGACGGTGCTGTCAACTGTGGTATTTTTCTTTCTCCAAGCTAAAGATTGATCCATACATCCTGTGCATGGATCACCAAGCTTGAGAAAATTAAAACTGTCCTAAAATCTTTGATAATCTTACTGGAAATTAATATATTCTTAAACTAATTAAAAGTAATTATTGATTTGGTTGGTAGAATGTAATAAAATGCAATTTGATAGAAAAATCAAAGTTAATTATTTTGTTTTTCTATTATATTGTATTTTAATACATTCTACCAAACATTATCATTGTTTTTTATAAAGTAGTTAAAGCATTGAAAAAAGTATGGCATGATTTGATTAGTCTATGAATGTCTTAATTTTGATTATGGGAAAATTATATGGTGTTTGATTAGAAAGTAGTTAGTAATATTTTATTAATTATTTTTTGGATATATTTTAAAAAAAAGATAAACACAAGAAAAAAAAGAGAAGATAAAACTTGTGATTTACTAAATATGATAAAAATATCTCCATATAATATTTTTTTTCTCTTAATTATATTAATTTTTTATTTAAAATAAATTTAGAGAGTAACAGGATACCACTAATTACTCATTCAGCATTATAAATTTCTCATCATTCCGGATTTCTTCATCATAATCAAGAATCTTAAATTTTCTAGAAAAAGAAAAAAAAAAGCACGGTATGCTACAACATTGTTTTAATTTTTTTTTTAAAATAAAACTAGAATGAATCCTCTTAAATTATGATCTAGATATTATCTTAGATCCATCCCAAATCAAATTTTAAAACTATAACCAATATGTTTGAATTTCCTGGAAAAAAAAAATCAGTTTTACATACTCCAACCATTTTCAATTTTTGTAAGTCTAATTTTCAACCCTTTAATTTGATCACTTTTTTTAATCAACTTTCGGATTTTTAAAATATAGCCTTTCAATACTCTTTTAGTACAACAAATGGAAGTATATATTCTGATTATGCACATTAATATTGTTAATAATTTATAATTATCTTAATTTGACATTAATGTAATGTAAAACCCTCACTACCATGCTTCCAAATTTTATGTGTTAAATTCTAACTTAAACTTTGTTTATCAACGCGGTCAACCATGTTGATATATTTTTTCATTGTCAAATAAAATATATATATATATATATATATATATATATATATATATATATATATATATAAAACTATGCTCAAACTAACTTTACCTTTCTACCCCCATCAATTAAATATGGGCTACATAACCTGAAAAAAACTCCTTTTTTGAAGAGTGCTAATCTGGAAAGAATATCTTCATAATCTCTGCCGCGCTGTGTCTGACTCAGATTAGGACCTAACCAATATCGTGGAAACAGGGGAAGCACAACGAGCATCACGAGGAGAAGCAGATGATATCATGTGTAAAAACAAAATCTCAGGCAACAGATCCAAGTTCATAGAGTTTTTTTATTAAAAAAATCTAGACAAATGCTGGACAGTATACAAAGAGACAAGAAATGGGCCTTGAAAAGAATATACAGAATATTGCTGGGTTTTATTTTATTGTTTCATGCATTGAAGAACATGGCTATATATATTTATAGTTCACAAAAGTCAATTTATATCGTTATTGTGACGACATTTTTCTTGTTTTTTATTGTCATGACGACATGAATTGAACAAATGAGGACATCTCTGGGCATCTAAGATTCACAACATTAACGGATAATCACAACATTAACCCTCTTATAATTTTATGTCAATTTTATTTTTTCTCCATCCAAGAGTCAATTTGTTGAGGAGACCTCTATAATGATTTTAAATTAATCATCTAATATATTTTTTTAAATAAAAAGTTATTTAGAATTAAAACTTACACAAATCCATAGTTGTCTTATTTGAATTTTTAATTTAATTAAATAAATAAAGATAATAAAATCACATCCTATCATTACCACTTGATTTAAAAAACAACACTAATTAAAGAATCACCCCAAATCCAAAAAACTAAAAAGTTTAAATTAGATATATTCAATGATTTTATATTAACTCAATGATTTGAAACTTTCAATCAAGAAAAATCAAGAAAATTATAAGTCATAAATATTAGAAGTTAGTAAATATATGTTTGGGATTATGATAGTTTTTATTGTTGCGATTTGAAAAAAATAGGTTTAAAAAAATAAATAAATTATAATTATTTTATAATCATGATTTTAATAGATAATTTTAAGTGAGATTCATATAAAAATACTATATATATTGTATATTAATTAACTAAATATTTTTAAAATTATAATTAAAGTAAAATATAGATTCAACGTTTACACCGCACCATACTACCCAACAGAACTAATTAGTTAAGTGGGATAGCTTCATAAACAAAAGAGATCCAAGTGGCATGTAATTCCTTGTGATGTCAAGCGAATGACTGGTTGCATTGTATTCGGAACATGAAAAGGAAAGAATCAATACAAAGTCTAGATACATCGACGGAACAAAAAGTAACAAACCTATACACATAATTTTATTTTTTTTCTCTTGGTATACAAGAATCAAATGAAAGAATCAAATGTTGATAAAAAAAAAAAAAAAGAGATAGAACAAAACTTTAGCATTTTGTTGTCTTCTTGATCTTTAATCTTTATCCCTTTTGAAGGAAAAGTAGCTGATTTGAAAAAGAATTTACTGGAACAGTATCTACGAACAAAAATATGAATATTTTTGTTAGTGTTTAGGCCTTACTTCAATCCCTTCAATGATAAGTCCACCTTTCAAATGATGACCTTTTACTTCCATCAAACTCATCTTCACTTCCTCATCGTTTTCACCACTGAAGAACTCTCCCAGCTCAATCTCCAACCATCCATCATCTCTTTCACTTGGGACTCTTCCTTCCCCTTCCGCCACCCTTGATTTTAACACCTGCATGCGATTCCCGTAAAACAGGCTCTCCATCTGTTTTTTCCTGGCATGTTCTTTGGCAAGACGTAAATAGGCTGTGTTTCTTGAAACTTGATTATTACCTACCTCAACTGATATCTCTGATGGCATTAAATCAAGCCCATATGAACGATCAGTGATTTTTAGAACAAGATATGCTCCATATTTTGTGTTTGGGGTTAACATTTGAGTCTTAATCATGCCTACAATCTCTAGCCAACACATTGTTCTAAGCACAGCCACTTCAGAGAACCTGGAACAAGGAAGAAAGCGAACTGTAAATATATATATCAATGCACACACTTGCCTTTGTTTTAAGCTGGCTCTCTAGATAATTAATTAAGAAAGAAAATCGACCTTGATTCAGGCAGAGAAGCCCAGTGCCAATACGGGGATTCATCGCTCCATGTTATGTGAAGATCTCTTGCAGATAGCATAAAGGATTTCTTGCCTGATGATCTCTCTAACTTGAAGCTCTGCATCATAGAATATATGAGATATTAAGATTAAATAAATCCTATCTCTTAAAGTTATGCTTTACCCATTTTAATAGGATAAGGAGTCTATACCTTTCTGCCACCATCTACGAGAAGAGAGCTGCAAAGAAGAAGAAAAAGCTCTTTCTTTGAAGAAAACTTGAAAGGGACCATTGACCTTGAGACTATATCTTGATAATCAGTCGGTAAAAATCTTTCCCAAACTACATCAGAATCTGCAGCTGCTTGAAATATAGTTGAAACCAATGAAGACTTGCATGCATCTTGTGGAGATGTAAAGGAGAGAATTGTAGAAACACAGCCTTCTGGCAATATGTTAAACTCATGACGATCCATGAAGCCCTCCATGATTTGCTAATCAAGTTAATTTCTTGAGAGGAAAGAATGAATGACAATGACGAAATCTCAGACTTTAGGCACTAATGTCCTTGTCTTGGTCTATAAGATGTGATTGTGGTTTAGGTGCAGCTCTCCTCGAGTTTATATACACAATTGCAAGTGGTAGGGTCTTGGCTTAATTAATTTTTTTATATAAAAAAAAAACAATTGTGAAGTCTAAGCTTTTGAATTTTCCAACCCCAATTTTGAGAAACATGTAAAAAGAATATGTAATGTGGTACGTGAGGTATTGCAAAGAGGATTCAAGTATAGTACTTGATTGCACAAAGAGACAAGATAAAGGAGTTTTGTCAATGAATATTATTATAAAAAAAAATTGAAAAAAAAAAAGTTATGTTGTTCGTAGAAAATTATGCTATCTTCTTTTATTTCACACTAAAATTAACAAATTCATAAAGTTTTAATAACAATATGTATATATTTCCTAGCTATAATTTACTTTGATTTGTTTTCTTGTTTTTCAATTGTGTTTCTATGAGAATATAATCATATATCGGAACCTTGAATGTAACTATAAAACATCTCTCTTTTATTTTTGATTTTCTTCAACGCACACGTTGTTTTAAGAATCAGTGACCAAGTCTTTGTTTCTCCATTCATCACCAACATGATATTGGTCATAGGTTTTACTACACATGTACGCGTTATCGAAGAAGCTAAGAACAGCAGTTCCCTTGTGCTCTAAAATGGAACCTTATGCTTCTTGTTCAATCCTAGTACTACCACGTTTTATGATTCAGAATTTACAAAATTGGGGTTGACGTTGAAAAGGTTGACCTGGAAATTTAAGTCTGGTATTGGATCATGGCACACCATAATAGATATTAGACAGTCTAACATGGCCTAAAAACAACTAAGGCCATCCACCAAACCCACTTGTGAGTCACTTGTTCTTACCCTTTTCTGCCTGGATTCTTGCCTCGCCTGTCATTCTCCACAGCCCCCACTAGTGATTTTCAAAAATTGAGTTTTTCTTTTATAGATATGTCTGCCTTGACTAGAATCTTAACAAGCTTTTCGTTTAATTTACCGAGATATGTTTCACGCATCTGAATCCTATTAATTTCTTATTTAATTGTTCATTTCGGTATATTAATATATACTTAGATCAATCTTAACCATGATCCAAATTGTATAGGTGAAAAAACCCAAGATTTTTTTATTAAAATAATATTATTTTAAATTTTGTTAAAAAAAAAAGAAGTTTAAATTAATCTGGTCAACTGTAAATCAGATTAAATCTAAATCATTAAAGTCCTATAGCTACTAATTTAATATATATATCTACCAGGGACTTGCTTATTCATTTAATTATCATGAATTACGAGAAATTCTTTTAGCATAAATCACTGGTTTTTATTGAAACTTTGATTAATCTAGTAAATTTACGGCTAATGTTTATTTAATTTTACATTAATTTCGTAACTGGTTAATGTAAGGGAGCTGCTTAATTTATATCCAGCCTTAGTTAACAAGGGCTCCATATATATTAACGATAAAAATTATAAAATGGTGATAATTAAGAGTAGCTTTTGGCCTGTTACTTGTTAATTAAGCAGTTAATTACTTGATTAGTAGTAAAGTATTGAAGAAGTGTTGATTGCACGTTTACCCTTTCGTTGTCACACGTACCACCAGAGCTTCAGTTGGTGTTCAAAAATGGCTGCTTGGTGAGCTATAGCCAGTCACCAAATTTTGACAGACTGTTGATGCAGGAATAATCAACTTCATAAGAACAACCGTGTTTGCCTTGAATTGAAGTATTTATTACAACTTTGAAAGATACAAGAGGAATAGTTGATCAAGGGGAGGCTGGTGGTCTGTTTTTAGCAAAAATAATAAATAAATAAATAGACTTTAATTATTTTATCAATCTACTCATTAAATTCATTCAATATATTAATCTTTATCCTCAAGAAACCTAGACTTGATTAGTTACCTTGACGACTAATTGGACAAAAAATAACTTCTCCAGATTAATGATTACTTTGAGACGACGACCTCCTTTCCAACTCCTCCTTTGTTCTTTGTGGCTAGGTAGCTTTAACATGGTGATTTAAGTTTGTTCAGCATTGCTTTTAATATTTTAAAAATTTATTTAACAATGCGTTACAATCATGTTTTTAAAGATTTTTATTTTTTTTTAATTTTAAATTAAAAAAATATTTTAAAAATACAGTGTGAAACGCTTTAGTGGGGTTCAAAATTAGCAGGCCACTGAATTTTGACAGCACTTTAAGATAAAAAAGAAAACTTTATAAGAAGGAAAACACCGTTGTTTTTTTTCATAAAAACAACGGTGTTTTCCTTCTTGTAAAGTTTAGTCATTTGGAGCACATAGAAAATATTAAGTTTGTGGATTGTGACAAGACCTGCCATGGATCCCCCATTATGATAGATTTAACCGTGGAAAGCCTCCGATTTCGGTAGTTTAATGGCACCCTCCACTTTAATATCCCTTCACTGTATTATAATACCTTTGATTTGATTTAAGTCTATTAAAAGTAAACTGGTTTGAAAATATATTTTATTTTTATTTATAATATAAAGTGTTTTTAGATGAGCTTGTGACAAAGTTTTTGTTTCGGGTTATCTGTTCTTAAACATATATCTTTCAGTATATTTTTTTAAAAATAAATTCTTTTAAATATCAATCCATGATTTAAATAAAAAATAATAATCATTAGATCAACGCGTTATACTATACTTTAAAAGTCGTGAAAAAAATATTGCGTAGGTACTGTGAATATAGACCCATTGCATTATGAATCACACTGTAAATATAGAGTGTTTGTATTATAGACGACAATGTAGCACCTGGGGCGTTGTTTTTTCTGTTTTTAGTCCAAAAGTATTGTTAGGTCTAACTTGACCGTCAGACCCAATACTGCTGGGTCTACAGCCAGATCCAAGAAAAAACATTGTGCAGGTACTGTATACATAGAGTATGTGCACTGTGTACCACAGTGTAGACATATAGTATTTGCATTGTAGATAACACTGTAGCATCAAAGGGTGTTGTCTTTGCTGTTTTTAGTCAAAAAATATTGTTGGGTCTGACTTGGCCATCACCCAATGCTTTTAAGTCGTAGCTCTATCAAATGCTATTGAATCTAGTTGGGCTGTCAAACTCAATTGCCTTACTAGTGAAATCTAATGCTATTGAATTTGGTATTTCTGAAAGACCCAAGGCTTCTTGAATCTAGCTCTGTAATTAGACCCAATAGTATTGATTTAACGCTTTATATTTTTTATATTTATTTTATATTTAAAAAAATTATTATTAACTCGCTGTATGATGAGGAAATATCCTAGTTACAATTAAAAACAATTAAATTATTAAATCGAAATAAGTTAATCTAATCTAAATTATTAATAGGTATCTATTCCTAAAAAAAATCTGCTTTCAATAAATGCAGGAAATTATATGGGGGCAAATGCTATAAATGTCAATGCAAATTGCCCGCTAGAGTACATTATCACACGTCAATGTCGATTGAAATGACACATTGCGTATTTGTTTTTTGAAAAAAAACAAAAAAAATAATTTTGCATTAACGTGGGCCTGCAACCGTTGTTTTTAAGAATATTTTTTAATTAAAATAATATTTTTTATTTTTAATATTAACATATTAAAATAATCTAAAAATATAAAAAAAATTAATTTAATTTTTTAAATAATTATACCACAAAAACAATTACTCAATCAAAATCATGAATTGTGTGCATATTCATGGTACAATTAATTAATTAATTAATTATATATATATATATATAGAGGTCAACCTAAAACAGAGAACTCTCGAGATCATGTTTTGGGGGCTGTTAACAAGTGTTTAGAAACCAGCCAGCCATTGCTTACCACGAGTTCTTTTCTATTCTTCGTTTCCCCAACTGCACTTTCCTTGTAAATTCTGTGTTCATTTTGTAGATGTTTGTTTTTTTAAAAAAATATTGTTAATTTTAAAAATTTATTTTTAATATTAACATATTAAAATGACTCAAAAATATAAAAAAAGTTCAAGCAATTTTTTGACAAATTCCATTTGAAGCAAACTCCCCAGACATTATCGTAATGAAATTAATTTTGCTTCGTCAGCCTGGATAATATTTTGAGATTTTGTTTTTTAATTTTTTTATCCTGTGAAGTTTCAATTTCAAAATCGGGGAACAGGAAGATAAACTTAAATAATTTTTATATCCTCTAATTTTGACATGAATGATTTGATTTTCATTGTTGAAAAAACATGGACCAGACTAGTCTTCATTGCAAGCAAGTGGTTTCTGTCGTCTAATGTTTAATAACCTCTCGGTCTTCTCACTTTTTATACTAAATAAACAAATATCGACATATCAGGCTTATCAGCGGCGGGCGGGGCCAGAAAATATTTGTAGGGTAGCTCACTTCTGTTTATTTTTATATTTTAAAAATATTTTTAAAAAATTTAATTTTTTTTATTTTTTATTTTAAATTAATATTTTTAAATCATTTTAATGTACTGTTATCAAAAATAATTTTTTAAAAATAAAAAACTATTATTTTGATATTCTCAAAGAAAATTCATAAATAGCTAAGAAATAATAATTATTTATAAAAAAATAATTTTAGTTATAGAAGTACAATTTAAAATGTTGTCTTTGGGTATTTAATTTTCTTCCCATTTGTATCATATTCACTAACTTAATCTACGAGCAACATGGTATATTTAATCTACCTATAATTTTAATTCATCCTCCCTTACCCAAAAAAAGAATATAGATTCTAATTTATTCCAGCATATTTAAAAATAAAATGCATGCACAAAGCATTTAAAAATAAAAAAATAAATCCTACTTTCTTAGTAATTTCCCATTTTTCAATTCCAATTTTCCATTTTTCAATCTAATATTTTGGCTCTCCAAATTTCTTATTAATTTTTAAAAAAATTATTTCTATATTTTCCTGATCTTTCCCATTCTTTCTAATGTTTTTTCAAAAGTTTTAAGTCTAAAATTCTATGTTATTGACACGTATTTACATTTAATGAAAAAAATGATAAAATCATATAGGAGAGATCGCATTAATAAAAAAAATCTAGAGGAAAGGATATAAATAAATAAAATAAAATAAAATATCACATTAAAAATATCAATAATAGAAAGAAGAAATAAAGTGCAATTAATCTAATAAACTTTTTCCTTTTCTCCATTTTCATGATGTTGTTTTCCTACCGTGTAATGGGCCCGTTTAATGGGCCAATCTTTACTTATCTTGCTCAAAGTAATTGCTGCAAACAAACCCACATAAAAAAATCTTCACACATTAAATGGGCCTCCATCAGCCCAAAAAACATAAAAAAGAATAGGCCATGAAAGATTCTAGCTTAGCTTCTCTGATCTCTCGCTCTCCCCGGTCCCCATCTCCCTCCCTAGTCCCTCCCTCTGATTCACCACCAAGATTTCCGCTGGTAACTCTCCTTTTCTCGCTTACATCACTTTTCATCTGTTTATTTCTGCAGAATAAACTTGTGGGTTGTTGCCAAAATTTAATTTTTCTTAGTTTCTGCACTTGTAAAGACCTCAACTTGACCAATTGTATGATCATGACAGATGGGAGAGTTGGTGGTTGATAAACATGTTAAGTACATTTTATCAGTTGAAAAGGTTTGTTTTTACTATAAGTAGTTGTCTTTTTTTATTTTTGTGTGTAATAAAGTTACTAAAGTTTGAATCTTTTGGTTATGTTCCATTGTGGGCGTAGAGAAAGGATAGTTTCGAATCGGTGGTGTTGGAGCATTTAAGAATGAATGGAGCGTATTGGGGATTGGCTACTTTGGATATTTTAGGAAAGCTTGATGCTTTGGATTCAAATGAAGTTATTGAATGGATCATGAAGTGCCAGCATGAGTCTGGTTTGTCAAGAACTTGACTTTGTTTGCTTTCATTAATTACCAATCTCATTTATCTACTCTTACATATTTGTCATGCAACTTGAAAGATAAACAAGTAAAAAGATTGGATCCTTACAGTAAGATGGGTGGTGTTGCTTTTTGTTATGCAGGTGGATTTGCTGGTAATATTGGGCATGACCCCCATATGCTGTATACCCTTAGTGCTGTACAAGTTTTGGCCCTTTTTGATAAGCTAAATGTTCTGGATGCTGATAAAGTTGCAAATTGTATCCTTATTTGGTTTTCTTTAGTGAGCTTTGAGATTGTTCGTCCTTTATTTGAGATTTTGTTTATTAGGAACTCATCATTCGCTGCCATTTAGTTCACATAAAGAGTAAGTACATTATAATATGGCAACTGCGTTGTGTTGTTTACATAATTAGCTGTTTAGTTCACTAAAGTACCAATTGTTTGAAATTTAATGTTGTCCTCGCTTTTCTTGATTGAATGAACATTCATTTTTGGGTCGACGACTTAAAAAAATATGAGGCTAACAGAATTGAGATATTAAGCATACCAATTCAACATATCACAGGCCATCCATTTCTTGGTTTGCTCAACTTTATGCCAGATATTAGTGGGCTGCAAAATGAAGATGGATCGTTTTCTGGGGACGAGTGGGGAGAAGTAGACTCCCGGTATTCTTTCTACCAGTCCCTTCTATCTGGGCTAATCAGCTTCTTATGCTTTTTGGAATGAGTAGTTATACTTGTAAACATTATCTCACAGGCCAGTTCTTTTCCTCTTCTTTTTTTCCAGGTTTTCATATCTTGCAATATGTTGTCTGTCTATTTTGCATCGTCTGGATAAAATAAACGTGGAGAAGGCAGTTAATTACATCGCAAGTTGCAAAAATGTGGATGGTGGATTTGGATGCACTCCTGGTGGAGAGTCTCATGCTGGCCAGAGTATGTTCCACATCACACTTGGAATTTTATTCTGAAACATAGCAGAATTTTCACCCTTCAGTTTCGTAGTCTTGGGTGACGATTAAAACTGCATCCAAGATCCACCATGTGAACCTGCATCGTTTTGATCATTTATTTGGTAAAAGAAGTTGATCACCAACGTTTTGATATTTGTACTCAATCAAATTTTCTAATTTAGCAATGGAAGGTGAGGCTGTCATAAGCTTTAATTAAAATGAGGTGAGATTAGCAAATAGTTCATTGATTTCTCAAGTTATGTTTAAACTCCATCTAGGTGGGAGCTAGTGGAAGAGAATGACAGCATGAGTAATTTTAAGTGAGTGGTATTTGGAGCAACTAAGTTTGTGTAGACCGCCGCATGAAACTTCATGTTAACTGCAATTAAAAATTTTCTGAATCATTCGATGAAGTTATGTTCTTGAAGACTGCAAATTGTAGCTTGATCACCATGGATTTATGATGTTGCATGTCTGTATATAATTTAATTTGAAGTATGTTAAATTTTTTCTCTTCGTTGTGACTGTAGTTTTCTGTTGTTTGGGTGCTCTTGCTATCACGGGGTCTCTGCATCATGTTGACAAGGACCTCCTTGGTTGGTGGCTATGTGAACGCCAAGTCAAATCTGGAGGTCTAAATGGTCGCCCCGAGAAACTTCCTGATGTGGGCATTTCTTCCAAATACAAGTACCTTTCCACCAAGATTCTTATATATTCTTCTGATTATGACTATTTAATCTCTTCAGGTTTGCTATTCATGGTGGGTTCTTTCTAGCCTGATTATGATTGACAGAGTTCATTGGATTAACAAGGACAAGCTAGTTAAGTTCATTTTAAACTGTCAGGTCAGTTTTGAACTGAATGGACTATGGTTATGATTCCAGAATAATCAAGAGAACCATAAGATGTTAATCTTCTAATGAAGATGACTTTTGCTACTATTTGTTTGTTGAAATTTACAGGATACAGAAAATGGAGGAATTTCAGATAGACCAGAAGATGCTGTTGATGTATACCATACATATTTTGGAGTAGCTGGTAGTTTAATGGCTTTTTATTCCCTCCCTTTTCATTGCAAACATTTCTTAAAAGCCACCAGGGCTACTCACTCTATCTTAAATTCCTGAAGTCAGCATCTTGGACATCTCTTCTGGTTATGTATTTTGTCTTTTCTTCATCTTAGCAAGAGGATCCATATAGCTGGCCCCAACTAGTTTCGGATTAAAGCTTTGGCTTTGTTGTCATCTTCTTCATCTAGTAAGACCTTTTGCAAGAGGGTTGAAAAGCTTCAGACTGCATATCTTATCTAGAACTTTGAGGCTGAATAACTAGATAGCCTTTGAATTGCCATTAGAAACCACCTTTTTCTTTCCCTTTAGATTAGGATAATATGGTCTCCTACTAAGCTCCTACCTGATTGTTGATATTCAGTAAAAGAATGGCATGCTCATCCAGTGTAGAATAGCAAATGGTGTTGTCCGTCATTTCACATTTCACATTTGGCATAGCATAGCATAGTAAAGCACTGTGGTCAATTGTTTCACTTTACTTTTGTGCCATATCCGTGGTTTAATTTTTTATCCATGCTGCAGATGTCATGTTTTCACTGTGTTGTTTTCCTGTTTATTGTGATGCAGGGCTTTCGCTTCTTGAATATCCAGGATTGAAAGCCATAGATCCAGCTCATGCTCTACCCGTTGATGTTGTAAACAGGATTTTCTTCCAGAAATAGTTATGGGAAAACCATTCAACAAGAACATGCTGATATTACTTTCACTAATCTTTTCACATCTGAAGTTCTCTTCCAGACGTGCCAACTCCATTCTCTTGTTATTCCTAATAACTCTCGGATCTTCAATGGAACCAGTTTGTCATCATCTTACACGTGGTCGCTGGATGCTTTTCCCCTTATCTTGTATATAACAAGGAAGCGTCACAAATTGGTTGGAAATATGAAACTTTAAAGGTTAACATGCATGCTTGAGATTTTACTTTATTTTCTGTATCACCCAACCAATTAAATGAGCCCGCTAAAACAATTTCGAGGCATGTATTTTAAACTAAGACGATCATATAAACTGGAGACCGCCATTTATTCTTAGGTTACACTTTTTTTTCTGGTCATTCATTGGTGTTTTGAAAATGTTATTCTAACGTTGTCAGGAGAGTCTGTTCTTGGATTTTGCTTTTTGTAATTACAAAGAAACTCGAACCTGAATCTTGTCCTTGCAGTGAGTGGGGATATATGACAACATGCCAATTGAGTTGCAGTTTATTGACAGGTGAGTTAATTCAAGGATGATTGGCTCACAGGATGTCATCTTCAGCACAAACACGTACGGATTTTTTCAAGAACAGTCATGGGCCTCATGGCTGTTTGCATTGGCGCAACCTGGTTCCGTGAACCACCTGTGCACATAATTTGTAGAGACCATCATGTGATTTGCTAGGATGGCTCTGTCCTTAGCGGTGTCCACCGTTTATTTGTCCCAAGAAACGGTCTTTTCATCAAATGATTAAAAACCAACTGTGCTGAAATACTGAATTACCATTCAAAGATTAAATCTCTCAAGTCAAGTTTAAGCCTTACGTTCGGTTACCTTTTAGCTCCTTATCTGTCTCTCAGCAACTTCCCACAGTTTGTCCAAAACCCAAGAAGACAGGAACCCAAACAACCTCGACATTCACAACTTCCAACAGTCAAATTGGTGTACACATTTCTACTGTTACTTCAATGGCTTTAACCCATAACTTCAATCACATATTTCCCACACCCTCTTCATCCTCGAAACATAAGCACTCTTTAACTACTACACTTCCATTTTCACCCAAAACTCACACCAACTCACACTTCTTCAGCACTAACATTCCTTCAAGAATTCACAACCTTCAAAACCCACTACCAACTTTCACCAGAAGACTGTTTCTCCCTTCAGTTTCTGGCATTTGGGATGCCTTAACAGGAGGCAACAACAATGCCCGTGAAGCTGTTATGGCTATTAGACGTGGAATGCTACTCTTTAGACAGGTTAATTTTGAGTACTTTATCGTTATGGTTTTGTTTGTTCCATTCTAAAATGTTTTGTCGTCGTTGTGAAGGGTGATGTTTTGGGATCTTTAGTGGAGTTTGACAAGGCAATTGAGTTGGATACTCGTCAAAAAGCATGTAAGTTTCTAGGTATTTTGATTGTTTGTTTTCTGAGGGTTGTTGAGAATGTTGATTTAATGCGTATAATGATGAAGTTATGTGGTGGCTGTGATTTAGATCTTTGGCAGAGGGGGCTATCACTTTACTATGTTGATAGGTACTAATTCCTTAATGATTGTTTTTCCTTTATTTCTTGTTTGGTTCCCGGGAAAAAAATTGGAAAAGAGAAGGAATTCTCATTTTCGACATCAATTTGGAAAATTGCCTTATGGGAAAGCTCAATTCAATTAGTTGGCCTCATAATTTTCCCTCGCAAATTTTCACCAGTTTCCATGGACACTATTAGGAGAATAAACTGCTTCTTTCTTTGAGTATTTGAGATGAATTTGAAGGGATTGAGATGTGGTGACCATATCAATAGGTTTGAAGATGGGGCAGAGCAGTTTCGAATAGATGTTGCACAGAATCCAAATGACACGGAGGAGTCAATATGGTGCTTTCTGTGTGAAGCTCAATTGTATGGAGTTGATGAAGCAAGGAAGCGATTTCTTGAGGTAAGTTACTCTAGAGTGTTTATTGGAGAAAATCACCAAATTATGAGGATAAGTAAGATGGTAATCAAAGCTTTGCTGAAAGGAAGCTTTCTAATAAATGTAATATGCATAAAAATGGTGCCTCACTTTACCATCTTCCATTGGAAGCTTTCTGATACATGAGAAGCAGCATGTATGCATGCTGAGTTCTGGCCAGTTGTTCATGGAGTCGTCACAGCAATGTAATTTATATTATGATGCATGTATAGGTTTTGGTTTATAACCAAGAGTGGAGGTAATTGCGCTTAGTAATTTGGTTAACTTATACCAAGGGCATCTATTCACATGTTTTCAAGTGAAGCAGCTTACTAGCTGAATGCAGGTTGGTAGGGATCCAAGACCTGTTATGCGGGAAGCTTATAACATGTTTAAAGATGGTGGTGACCCAGAAAAGGTGTGGACTGTTTATCCAACTCCAATGCTTCTTTTTTGAACTATTTTTGAAGTTTGTAAGGTCGGCCATTCATCTTAATCCTTCTTCTGGGTTAATATGTTTTTGTGATACTATTTGGTGTTCTAATATCTAATTTTATTCGATAATTATTAATGAAGCATTCGTTATATCTGTATAATGCTTAAGAATCCATATCCATTAGAATATGTTCAAGGATCTGTTCTAAGATATCTCATGTTTAAGAATCCTTTTTTAACGTATACAACCTCAATCATTTCTTTACCATCCTCAATTGAAAGGTCTAAACTAACCTAGGGGATTGTCAACTGAAGTTTTATGTAAGGAAACAAAATCTTCAAGAACAAGGTAAAGGCTGAACTTCAACGAATCACCTCCATCAATGGTTCTTGAATGGAGTCAATTTATCTGGACCATGAGTAGCTGCATGTTATTTTGAAGAGCTTTCGATTCCACTTTATAAATTGTCTATTCAAAGTCTACAGATTACTTATGGCTGTCTATGGACAGTCACTATCACTACTGTGCTCAGTTCCTAGATGGGATTGATTTTCTTCATCTTTTTTTTTTCAAACATTTATCTTCTAGGATCTATAAGAGTATCAACTTCCTAGAGTGATAGTGCTGAAAACTCTTGATGATGAATAGTTATATTAAGAGATTTCTTATCGGTTATTTTTTTTTCTATTTTCTGCATATGGGCGTGCTTGCATTTGTTTGGAATACTGCATTTGACTAAAGCATTGGAATTTTGTTTGCAGTTTGCCACTGCATTTTCAAATGGACAGGGGAATGAGTATTTTTATGCATCTTTATATGCCGGTCTATATCATGAAGCTCAGGTTTGTCCTCAACATGTAAATATAGCGTCCTTTTTATCTGGTTTTTGAAGCCTGCGGAAATTATTTCAGTTTTATTATGAATTGAAAACATTAGGCAGCTAAAAGGGTGCCCGTGATTCTAGAAATATAGCTGCCATAGTTTCAATTACAGAAGGTATAAAATGAGAGCTTCCAGTGCCTGACACATCACCATTCTATTTTTACTCGGAAACCATGAACAGAAACCTTGTGCTGATCTTAATTTCAAGACTGATTAATCAAGTCTCGCGATGACAGTAACGGAGCTCAAAAAACAAAAGAAACCCGCATTTGACATTAGTGGTTTCTCTCAATATGAGCTTCTGGATGTCGAAAACAGATGAGAAATCTAGCTTATTTCTCATGATTTTTTGAAGCACCCCTTTTTTCTTTGTCTCTTTAGAGCAGTTTAAATGGGACTTAATTCATCATTTTTTTTCTGTAAGATCATTGTTTCGATCCTATAAGACAGCAAGACTTAACTCATCATTATCTGATTTTTGTTTAAATTCTTTCTGCATTTGGACTTTAATTGAGCCTCTTGGGATTTAATACCAAATCTTGAAGCATGATTAGTGGCTCATGTAATTGATGATTTTATACTATAAAAGTGTGTTACTTGCTGGCGTGAGAAAGCTTCGTCATTACATGGATATGTGCAGCTAATGTTCACTTTCACCTACACAGAAAGAACCAGAGGCGGCCAAAGTTCAAATAATTGCTGCATGTAGGTCTCCTTATGGACAAAGGTATGAATTCTAAATCCATCTACATTTACTAGCACCTCAAAAGTATAGCAGCTTAAATCATGTATGCATTTCTCATTCCAGGTCTGATGACTATATGGCGTCTCTTGCCAAGGTTCACTGTTTATGTCGAAACTGGAGCAGTGACTGAAAAATGTTTAGTTTGATTTTGTAGCAACAAGAAGATCAATAAACACAGGATTGCACATATAATATTGAGACCATTCATATTAGTTTCTTGTAGTATAGTTTATACTTGGAATCCTGCCAAGTTGCTGAACCCTGCAGAATTAACGATTTACATTTCTTTACATAGGACAAGTCTGGATGCCTATGTTTTTTTCTGTCACAATGCCAATACCTATCTAGACCACAGGATTTGCCATTGCATTCACATCTAGTGGATCAGATGGGCATCGGCATTGTGAAGATGGGCATCGGCATTGTGAAGATAGGCATTGTAGCAACCCCCTTTTCGTAAAAATTCACCATCACTAGTACTTTTAAATTGCAGAGTAGTTTCATGGTCAGAAAGAGAGGTGTCACAGATTTGGAAAACTGAATGTTGGAAGTGAAAAGGCTGTAGATTTCTGTTCTGAGTCTGGTTTAAATGAGGTGATAGCTTTATTATTTTTGCAAAAGTAGAACAAAAAGACTAGGGCTATGATTTGTGCCCTCAGTTGGGAAAATAAAACTCAAAAAAACACATAAATGTTTGATCCTGGGGTATTTTTTTTTATGTGAGGGATGCAAGAGGACTCGTGAAAAGAGTTACTTGCAATGGATATCAACGGAGGAGACAGTCAAGATAAATAAGACTTTTTTTTTCTGAAAGCATAAAAATTTATTTAAAAATCATCTTAAAAATTAATTTATTTTATATTTTTATTTCCGTTTCTCTAACTTTTTTCCGTTTTGTATCTATTTTTTATGTCTAGAAACACTAACTAAAAGCAATTACATGTATTAAAATTAAATACACTTCTTCTCGATTTATTAAAAATAAGACATTTATATTAGAATTAAAAAAGTCAACAGGAAATATTTCCTCCCATTATATCCTCATAATTGAAACCTGGAAGCATATTAGCGTAGCCAAGTCAAATGTTGAAACTTGCAAGTTTTAAAAGCTGGAGGGTTTTGAACAAAAAAGCAACCTACACAACATATCTTTCCTTTCGAGCAATTCCATTGGACAAAATGTTAGCCACATGTTGCTTCCTGTTCTTAAATTTCTTTATTTAGATTAAAGCATAATCTTGAGAATTATACCTTCCATCATGAACCTGCCTGAACCACAAAAAAACCAGCAGATTACCATATAGCTGCTGCTGTCGCAATCATTGCCAGATAATCTAAAAAAAAGCATTACCCTTTTTGAATGGAATAAAGAATCAAGATTCAAGTTCATGCTAGATGCTATTAATGCTATATTTAGACTTATTTAATCCAGTCCATGTGGGTTTTCTTGAATCGTAGTAAATGAACTAATGATAAGGTCCATCTGTTAGCATATTCTTTTGAGTTGTAAGCACAAAAGGTTGGATATTCCAAGAGGGATTCTGCCATGGGATATGCCATTTGCAACATGAATGTCTTTCAACTTGTCCAGGTAGGAATCCATCATGGTCTCCTTTACCAAACTACCCTCTGTCCCTCACCTCATTCATGAGAAAAAAGCCATAATCATTGATGAATGGAAGGTTCAAGCTTGATAACACCAAGAAAATTCAGGGCTAATCCAGGCATTCTAGCCCTTAATTTGGAGAAACCTAAAAATTATTTTACCCTCCAAGACATCAAAATCATCACTTGCTGCAGTCAAAAACATCTCGTGACGATAGAGTTCACACAATCTCCACACAACCAACCTCTAAAACTGCCACAAACACAAGACCCTAGCAGCCTTAAATCATAACCAACACATGGCACCATCGAACAACAAGTTTGGCAAAAGCTCTATTCCGCATGAGTAACCAGATCAAAAAATCCTACCTGCCTTAGCTTTCCCGGTATACAGAACCTTAAAAAACAGGTACCCCTAAAACACATATAATAACCAAGAAAACAACATCCCTCTTCTTTAAACAATTCATGTTCTTTTACATTAACACAAACAACAAAAACCCTTCTCTCTCTATATTTGTCTTTCTGCAATAATTTGAGGGTGACTGGAAAAGGAAGGAAGCGGAGGGTCTTGGGGTGAGAAGAAGAACAGGTGAGGGATGGCAACAACAACAACAGAGCCACTGTTAGCGGCAGGGACTATGCATTCTGATAATGTCCATGCAAATTTGCATCCATCTTATTCATTCAGGCAATTCCCTGAACCAGGTTGGATTTTTGATGAATTGCCAAAAGCAACCATTGTTTCTGTCTCAAGACCTGATACTGCTGGAGATTTTAGCCCCATGCTTCTGTCTTACACCATTGAATTACAATACAAACAGGCATGCAACTCTCTCTCTCTCTCTCTCTCTCCCCCCTTCTCCCTTTCTCTCTTTTGCAAGGCAGTCTTCTTGTTTTTAAATTGTGGTTGGTGAATATATATATATGCCACTGACATGACCATGCAATATAGAAGACAATCAAATTTCCAGAGCTGTTTTTCTTGCTAAAATAATAGCTGGTTGTGTGGAATTTGATGAGAAGGAACGAGGTGGTTGGTTTGAGTGGTGCAGGAGGATGACAGGTCTTTTTCAATGGAAAAGGGAGGACAAAATGTGGTCTAGAACAGCACTAGATTAATGATCAATTGGTTATCCAGACCAGGACTAAGGGATTCACTAGAATTTTATATCTCATAATCAAGGCTGAGGTTGTTCAAGGAATGCTAAATTTATTGTGGTGCTTGGATTCTCTCAAAATCAATTGAATGAATCCGCATAAAATGAGGCTGACGATAATGTTTTTGTTAACAGTTCAAGTGGCAGTTACTGAAGAAAGCATCACAAGTTCTCTACTTACATTTTGCTTTGAAGAAGCGTGCACTTATCGAGGAACTTCATGAAAAACAAGAGCAGGTTTGGTAGAATGCAATAAGCCATTTTCTTTTCCAATAGATGGCATTTCTATCACCTTTAGGCTTGTTCTGTTTTTTGCACTGTTTAATTATCTTGTTTAATGCATTTTCGATTTCATCTTTATATATTTTTTCTTTGAAAGGTTAAAGAATGGCTCCACAGTTTAGGAATAGTAGATCACGCACCAGTCATGCAAGATGCTGATGAACCGGATGACGGTGCTGTTCCAGTTCATCATCAAGAAGAAAGTGTTAGAAACAGGTGATAACTTTGTTCAATTGGTAGCATTACATGCAACTGCATCTAGCGTACATTGTAGTTGACGTGGTTTTATAATGCAGAGATGTCCCATCCATTGCTGCTTTGTCATTTCTTCGTCCGGCACTAGGAGGGCAGCAGGGTATTTCAGACAGAGCAAAGGTGGCAATGCAGAATTATTTGAATCATTTCCTAGGAAACTTGGATATCGTAAATTCGCCAGTGGTAAGACAATTTGAATCCACATGGTTTTTCCTTCATTGCTATACATGAATAGACTGGATTCTAATTAAGTTGGAATCGGAGAAATAATCTGCATCCCTTTGATCCTTAAGTCGAGATACTTTTCTTCTACTTGTCAATGCTTTCTTGTTCATCTATTCATGCCATCCTTTTTGACGTAGGTCTGCAAATTTTTGGAGGTCTCTAAGTTGTCCTTCTCGAGGGAATATGGTCCAAAGCTGAAAGAAGGTTACATTATGGCAAAGAATCTTTCAAAAATCTCCAAGGATGATAGTGATACAACATGTTTTCCCTGCCAATGGTTCGGTTTCTGTGACAACAACTGGCAGAAGGTGTGGGCTGTTTTGAAACCTGGGTTTTTGGCCCTTTTGGAAGATCCTTTCAACGCAAAAATCATAGATATTCTTGTTTTTGATGTTCTGCCAAACTCAAATGACAAAGGAGGAAACCAAGTATATTTAGCAAGCCAGATAAAGGAACGCAATCCTTTGTATTATGCATTTAAGGTAAGCAGTTTTATCTTTAAAATTTTGTCCAAGCAACTATGTGATACTAATGTAAGGTTTATGGTCTGAGCCCTTTGCTTCCAATTGTTGTTACATTTACCAACAAATTGTGGAACATGAAAGGTTTCTGCCGGAAATCGGAGCATAAACCTGAGAAGCAAAAGTGGTAGTAAAGTTAAAGAATGGATTGCTGCAATCGAAGATGCTGGTTTGAGGACAAGTGAGGGGTGGTGTCATTCTCACCGCTATGGTTCCTATGCTCCTCCAAGGGGTTTAGCTGAAGATGGGAGTCAAGCTCAGTGGTTTGTGGATGGGCATGCAGCTTTTGAAGCAATTGCTTCTGCAATAGAGAATGCAAGATCAGAGGTTCATTTCTTTCTGTGCATTTGACATATTAAGTTCAACATTTGGCATGAGTTTGTTGATCAAAATTTATATGCAGATATTTATCACAGGCTGGTGGCTTTGCCCTGAGCTGTATCTAAGAAGGCCTTTCCAAGATCATGCTAGCTCCCGGCTTGATTCCTTGCTAGAAGCTAAAGCTAAGGAAGGGGTTCAGGTGCGTAAGAAAATAATTATCATCAAACTTCAGAATTATTATGCTCTGATTATTACCTTTAACATTCTGCAATGAAACAGTGTTCGTTTTAACTTTGAAGTTGAATGACCCTGCAGATCTATATCCTTCTCTACAAGGAGGTTTCTATTGCTTTGAAAATCAACAGTATGTACAGCAAGAAAAGGCTTCTTAACATTCATGAGAATTTGAGGGTTCTGCGCCATCCTGATCATTTCTCAACTGGTGTCTACTCATGGTATGTGATTTGCGGATAAAGTTCTGTATGAAATTTAATTTATTTTGTGTTTGGATTAGAGTTATCAAGAGAAAATGGAAGAATTAGAAAATCTCATGTCGATATTCATGTGAAGTACATCGTTTAATTTGATTGCTTGCGTATGCTCATTGATCAATCATGTCACATGCAGGTCACACCATGAAAAACTAGTGATCATCGACTACCAGATTTGCTTTATTGGAGGATTAGATTTATGCTTTGGCCGTTATGACACTATTGAACATAGAGTAGGTGATTGTTCTGCTGACATATGGCCTGGAAAGGACTATTATAATCCAAGGTATTTTTCCTTTCTTCAGAAAATTAAATTGAAATGACAGTTATGGTTCAGCTACATTTTCGGTGCTATGATGTTTCTTGAATCATGCAATATTTTACTAGCTCATATGTGATGACTGAGGGAGAATTAGGGACAGATTAGCATCGTCATATGTAATAGATATGGTAGTGTGGAGGCTTGTTTAAAAAATTTTGTTCTAATATTTCCACAACATTGCTTGGCTAGAGAATCAGAACCAAATTCTTGGGAAGACGTAATGAAGGATGAACTGGACCGTAGAAAATATCCTCGAATGCCATGGCATGATGTCCATTGTTCTCTCTGGGGACCGCCTTGCCGTGACATTGCTAGGCACTTTGTTCAACGCTGGAACCACGCTAAGGTTAACTTCATGATTCCTACCTCTTGTGTCATCATTCTACACTGACACTCAGAAAGTTTAGTTTCTTATATGTTTGATCTTTTCTTAGAGAAGCAAAGCACCAAATGAGCAAACAATTCCACTACTGATGCCTCGCCACCACATGGTCCTTCCTCATTACATGGGAAGAAGTATAGATATTGAAAGCAAGAATGGAGAAGGAAACCAGAAAGACACCAGCAGAATAGATTACTTTTCCTCAGTATCTCCAATCCGAGATATCCCTTTGCTTTTACCTCAGGAAGCTGATGCAACAGTTGTTAATGGTGTTAATCACGAGTTAACTGCCAAAAACATGAATAACGATCGTCTTGATCAATCAGCTTGGCACTGCGATAGTTTTTCATTCACTTTGCAGAAATCCAAGGATGGAAATTTGGCTCAAGACACACCAGTGAAAAATCCTGTTGATGAACATGATTTTGTGGATCTTGAAAGCATAATGCAGATTTCAGATCGGTCATCAGAAACATCTGAAAAAGATGTCCCTGATGTTTCTGCCAGCGAATGTGGACAAGTAGGACCACGTGTCTCATGTCGTTGTCAGGTTAGATTACACCCTTTGAAGTTCATCATATTTTCTCATAACATATTACATGATCTTGTTCTTTTATCAAGATCTACATTTGTGACTGCCTTCTCATATCTTAACTGTAAAATTTTATTTATTTCCTCTAAGTGTGAGCAAATATGTCATCTGCAGGTTATCAGAAGTGTCAGTCAGTGGTCAACAGGAGCCAGTCAGCATGAAGAAAGCATCCATAAGGCTTACTGTTCTCTCATTGAAAAAGCCGAACATTTTATCTACATAGAGGTACCTAAACTTTAAGATTGACCATTATTTTTCTTTCTGGTCTTGTATAAATTTCTTGATACTTATATTGCAGAGGCTTTATATTGCTATTTCTGTTGATTGCTTGATTTGCAGAATCAGTTTTTCATATCAGGACTTTGTGGAGATGAGATTATCCAGAATCGTGTTTTGGATGCAATATACAAACGTGTTATTCAAGCTTACAAAGAAAATAAGTGCTTTCGAGTCATCATTGTCATACCACTTTCACCAGGTTTCCAGGTAAAACTCTTGGTAATGCTTTTAAATTCTAATTTTAAGCATTGAATACTTGGCCTTTGTCATGAGCTGGATAATTCATTGCCAGGGAGGTGTGGATGATGGTGGTGCAGCAACTGTTAGAGCCATCATGCATTGGCAGTATCGGACCATCTCCCGGAAGAAGACTTCAATTCTGTACAATCTTAACACGTTGCTTGGTCCTAAAACACATGATTACATTTCTTTTTGTGGTCTAAGGACGTATGGTAGACTTTTTGTGGGAGGTCCGTTGGTCACAAGTCAGGTATTTCTTTGCATCACTTGTCTAATATATTACTTTTTTTTCATCCCTCTAATTGATCATTTTGCGTACAGGTTTACGTGCATAGCAAAGTTATGATAGTAGATGACAGGATTGCGTATATCGGATCATCTAACATCAATGATAGGAGTTTGCTTGGATCGAGAGACTCTGAGGTATTGCTTGTTGATAGCTGTATAAGGCACATAGCAGTTTCCTCATAACTTGGAAAATGACATATTGATTCGAGTTGCTATGCTTCCTGATCAGTTGACTAAAACCATTGTTTCAGATTGGGATAGTTACTGAAGACAAGGAGTTTGTTGAATCATCAATGAACGGGGAGACTTGGAAAGCTGGAAAATTTGCTTATAGCCTGCGGCGCTCGCTGTGGTCTGAGCATCTTGGTCTTTCTTCAGGAGAGGTTAGTAACAGTAAAGTTGATCCACGTGAATAGTTTGACTATGCACGCCCTTGTTTGTACAAGGCATCTCATAAACGAGGTTCTTTCAGACCTGATTTTAAATTGAATTTAACCGGCATAGTGTCCTGAACTCCTGATCATTTCATTGCAATCAATAACAGAAACTATATATTCTTGCTTGCTTCAGATAGATAAAATCAGTGATCCTGTAGCTGAGACAACATATAGAGATTTATGGTTGGCAACGGCAAAGGTGAGTGGAAATTTATGCTTAAGAAATCTGCTGAAAAAAGTATTGATCATTGTCATTTACGTTATTTCTTTCTTATCTTCTTTTTCTTTGCTGCTACGGCACGTAATCGAAATGCTCTAATTTCGGACAGGAAAATTCAAAGATTTACCAGGATGTCTTTGCTTGTCTTCCTAATGATCATATCCACTCGAGGTAATTAAACATGAAACGTAGCTGTCTTCCCCTCTTTGTTTAGTTCCATACAATGTCCTAACACACAGCTTGTACGTTTCCATCCAATGCAGAGCTGCTCTCAGACAAAGCATGAACCATTGGAAGGAAAAACTTGGTCACACAACCATTGACTTAGGAATAGCTCCTGAGAAGATAGAACGCAATGAAAATGGAGAGATTAAGATGATGGACCCAATTGAAAGACTGAAATTAGTAAAGGGCCATCTTGTTTCCTTTCCATTAGACTTCATGATGTGTCAAGAAGATTTAAGACCAGTATTCAATGAGGGAGAATTTTATGCATCCCCACAAGTATTTCATTAATTATCAAGTAGGAAAGTAGAAGATGAGAAGATAGGATTAACAGCAAAAGCATTAACAAAAAAACTGATTAAACTAACAAGATGTAAAGATTAAAACATTTGTTGTGAGGGATTTGTCTAAAAAGCATATTGGCTTTGATTTATATGATTTTCCATATTATTACATATGGATTCATTCTCAAAAGTATTATATGGGAGGTCCGATCAGCCTCGGCCTGTTCAAAGGATTAGCTCTCGATCTCCGGCCTCCTCAAATCGCATCCCACCATTTCTATAATTTGAACCTGACTAGAAATCCTAATGAAAATCCCAGATTTTAACACATAGACGGTTCCCTTCGAGTCATGTTTTAACCGGCAGTCACGTTGAGCTGGTTACGCGCATGTCTGGGGTTTACCTAACCTATATCCAAAGGGTTTGGGCCGAGGATCTTCCCATCATCAAAATCTGTGAAATTTGCACAGGTTTGCATGAGATGATCGGAGAACTGATGAGGAGTCTGGACCAAGTGGAGAAGATGGTGCTAGCAGCGCTAACTAGTTAGAGTGCACCAGATATGATTGATGAAGCGTTGGATTTTCCTGCAATTCCCACTATCATATTCCGGTCTTCCTTGTAGTTCTCCAATTGCTTACACAATGGGATTGCATGCATGCTACAATATTAATTCCACGCTAAACACAGATCATGCACATAAGGGTTGGCACAAAGATGATCAGATTCAGGACACAGATAACTAGACGAAAGAGAAATTCCTTTGCTGTAGAGCGGTAGTAACCAGGTGAATTTATGTAATTTTAACACATAAAAATTAAAATATAGAGGAGATGTTATCTCTGTTTTCATGATCTTCGTCTCTTCTATCATCAATTTTATGTTTTGATAATTTGAAAGCTGAAAATATTTAGAAAAATTATGAAGCGATGGAATCAATTGTTCTTATATAGTGTAAGTCACTAATTTTAGAATTCTAACCAAGTATAAAACAAAAGATAATTGAAAATTATATCAACAAAACGAAAAAAATAAACCAAAATATCCAAATACGAAAATAAAATTTCTTTTGGATCGAATAAATCCAAAACTGATAAATTATATATATATATATATATATATAACAGGCCAAGTCATAATTTAATAAAACTGGGTCATGATAAATTTATAGCGGGCCATTTTCCGCAAAGGCCTGTTTAAAAAATTCACTGATCTGCTAATAGTATAGGCCCATTAGAAGAAACTTGGTTTCGTCGTTTCTGATTTTGAAGCAGCTGCAAGTTGTGCTCCATGGGATTTGTCCCTCGGAGAAATTCTTGACCAATGTATACAAACTGAAGTAGCTGGCTGTTGTAGCATCAAATTGTTTCAAATCTAGTCTGATTTTCGATTACACCTCGACTTCATCTCTTACTAGATTCTTCATGTCACCAAGTAGCTAAAGAAGTCGATGAGTTTTAGTTCAACTAGCATCAAATAGTTTGGATTTCGAGTCTCTTCATTTTAAGAAAAAAGCTAGGGGGGGATACTGGCATGGCATGAACACCTTTTCTAATCAACTAAATTGAAATGTCTCGAGTAAATGAACATCAAGGAGAAGCGACAACAACCTTGCTCATTTACATTTTATGATCACTATTTTGGTGTACTAACAGCATGGACTTGTTGAGATTGAGGGGAGGAGTGAACGAAGAGGCAAATGGCTGATATATCATCCATGGCAATCCCTTTCCTTTTGCGTTTCCAAGCATGGACAGCAGACTGAACTAGACGCTTAGCTGCCTTTGCCCTATCTGGTGTCGACGACACAATTTGTACTGCTTCTTGATTGGAGATTACATCCCATACCTAAAGAATGACAGCAAGAATAACAATCTTGTTATGGTTCTTTATAGGTTTGATTAAGATTTTGGACGTTAGATATTGAAAACTAATTCTACTAGTACGCTACTTATGCATATACCCCATCAGTTGCCAGGATAACAAATTGATCCTCGCTAGTTAGATGCCTTTGTGTAACTTCAGGCACCGAAATAAGCCCGAAATTCTTTACACAGTAATCGCCAAAGGCTCTGGACATTGCCAGTCCGGGTGATTCTGCATCTGGCTGCCAAACTCTGTGCACACCTGGCTCATCATCTAGACAGAATACACGTCCCCGGCACTGAAGTATCCGTTCAGTCTCCTCTGCAGTCAAGACGAACATTACTGTAAGAATGACTTGTTTATATTGCCTTGCTGGACAGAATGAAGGAGATGAACTTACGGGGTAAATTAGGCTTGAAATCTACAGTAAGCTGAACCTGTACCAGGCTTCCATCATCTGCTGTTGTAGCCAATACAGCGCGAGAGTCGCCAACATTTGCTACAAAAATATGTTCACCCTGGAAAAAAAACATGATCAGACACCTAATATTGGCATCCTAGCATAATCTTGAGCTATAAGGAGATCTTTTCCTGGTAGCTTCTCCCCATTATTTGTTACATACAGGCAAACCAAAATGAGAGTATAGAGTTTATAGGCATTGCATAAAAAAAGACTCAAAAGGAATTAGGAACTTGATTCACCTGTCTAACAATTGTCAGGGCAGTTGTTCCACTATAGAATGAATCTATTTTCCGATGCTGCTCTAGCTCTTGATCAACAGCAGCACAAGTTTTTAGGTAGGAATGTTTCCACATATTGAATCTTTGATGTTTTTTATCCGATTCCAAGTCAATATCTGGATCAAGTGAACATTGAGCAAGAGTCTCCTGCCAATTACACAGAAGAGATGTAGCCATCGATTCTCGGACTTTCTTCGCCACAAAATGGCCCCATTGACCATGGCCATCAAATATCCCACAAAATGTCATGTCTGCTTGACACCCAAATTCCTACCAAACAAACAGAGACGACATTATAACACACTTGAATCACATTTAAAGAATACATTATTGTCAATGCTCCATGCTTACCTCCCATACAATGCAGCAATCTTGATTCACTCCTTTCTCGCCTCTCCTTGAGAAAACTGAGGCAAAATTTTTCGATCCATCAACATTTACACAGCCAGATGATCTTAAGATCATTTCATTCTTCTTTGCATCTTTCGCCATTGCCTCTGCGGCTTCTCTTCCATCACCATTCCCATTACTCTTCACTTTTCTTATTGTAAATGACTTTGCCAATCCATTGAACATTGATGAAAAATGCCCCATCGTCTTTGTTTCAATTCAAATGGCCACCACGGACCACAATATGGTATGGTTCTCTAGCTTTTTGTAGATTCAAAACTCTGAACATTCAAAAAAAAAAAAAAAACAAATATTTAACACATACAACCATGTAGGATCACGAGAAAGAAAGGAAATTATAAAGAATTCATCAGAAAGATCTGTTACAGTATTCTTGACTCAAAATTCTTAGCTGAGAATCAAAAGGGTGGCTAGATACTTAAATCACATTCAATCAGTAGTCAGTGAAGCAAAAAGAGGACATTATCTGACTCAGAAAGCTAAAGAATCTTACAATTTAATAACAGTAAAAAAAAAACTTGAATCTGAAGCACATCAGTATATCACATTGAATACTCAATCTGACATTGAATCCCAACGTTGCTATTTGCATATAGAATTTTGTAGAAAAGTCAAGAACAACAGAACAATAAACCAAAAACAAAGAAGCCTAACTAATAAGCAACTTGTCATTAAACTTTCCAGGTTATTCCATTACTGTTTGTGTTTGGTTGCGAAGAAAATTCAACCAGGAGGGTAAAACTTGAATTTCATCTCTTCTAATATTTTGTATCATCAGCAAAATCCTAACAGAATATTTCACAAAGATCAATTTGCACTCACATGGACCTAGCTACTTCAATGTCCAAAACTATATATTTGGCATATGCAGGAATCAAAGAAAACGAAAGGAAAAAGGCATCACACTTTTACTCTTTTTATTCTTCAGCAACAAATATAAAGAATTGTTATTTTTCCAAGAAAATGAGGGCAAAGGCCAGTCATAAAAAGAAAACACAAACTCATCATTAATCTAGCTTCTTAAATCTGAAAAAAAAAGCTGAACTTTTTACTAAGCAATAGTGATTAAATCTTTGCTTAATTTTAACTTGAAATATTAATGATAAATTCTCTCATTTTTACAGCTTATGTCAAAATTTAGGTATATAGTTAATTACTAACACAGACTAAAGATTAAAACAATATGAACCTTAAGATTCAAAATCTTTTTTTTTTCAACTTTCACACATTTTCTCCGAAACCGAAAAAAACCCATAAAAACGTTTCATAAAAAAGAAAACAAAAGAAGAAGAAGAAGAAGAAGAAGCTCATTCAAGCTTCTTAAATCATCGCTTTAAGCTCTTTATCCATGACAAACCAAAGCAATGAAACCACACAACACAAAATGATGAAGGCTACCGAGTCCTTCTTCAAAACCAAAAGAAACCCTTTAAACCATAACTAAAGAACGAACAAAAACAGTACAAGACCTTGATGCTAAAGAAGAGCAGAGAAGAGCTTAGAGAAGAGGGAACTGCTGCCAGAAAGATGACATCATCTGCCGGAAGTTGATGCAGGGAATGGGACAAAATGAGCTGAGAATTCGAGAAAGAGGATATAGAGATAAATCACAGTCCATAATAATGTTCTCCTCCTCTCTTTTTATCTTTTGGAGAAGATAACAAAGACAGACACGGAGAAAGAAAGAATCCTTTTGTTAAACGTACAAGCACAAAAACAAAACACTGTTTTTGCTTTTGTAGTAAGCCTTTTTTTTCCTTGTAAAGGACTTTGATTTCTTTCTTTTTTTATTATTTTTTTGCTTTTGTTTTTTCTATTTATAGAATTTCTGTTAAGTAACAGTTCTCATTCAGTCCTTTTACAGTGTATTTTGTATTTTATATTTGTGGGGGTTGGAATATTGAAGAATATTAATAATTTGGGCTCAAGGGTTGAGGAATGGAGATAGGGTCAATTATAGGGAATTTTTTTGTAATAATTTAGCTGGATTTTTTATTTAAATTATTGTATAGGATCAGCTAAGGTTTGAATTATGATGAATTATTGAAAAAAAATCTAAGGAGTTGATGGATTTTGACTTTTTATTTTTATTTTTTTGAACATTTTTATCAATGATTCTAATTATGACAAAAAGAAAATTGAGTTTTCCTTTTTTATTACATTTTTGTTGAATTGAATGTTTGAAATGGAGATATACTTCATATTAGTTCTTTCCTTGTTTAAAAATTCAAAATGTTTCTAGAAATTACTCTCTCATTTTTTTGAAAATATTCTTAAAATTATATTTGGTTAGTATTTTGTAATAGAATAAATGGATATAGAAAGTATATAAACTTACGTGGTTGAATAGATGAAGATATTGATATAAAAAATAAATTTATTTATCTTCATAATAGTTTTGCGTAATTTTTTTTTTTGTAAATAAATAAAGTATGTTTTTTATCTCAATAATCTCCATTTCTTTAATTCAAAAACAATAATCAAATATTATTTTAAAATTAATGTTTTTGAATTTCTTATGAAATAGAGGAGAAATTACCCATTTATTGAACTTTTTTTTAATAGTAAATTTTATAGGATTGTTAAGACTATATATATATATAACAAGATTTTGGAGAGCCTAGCTTATTAAATTTGAGAGTGATATAAGTTGACAATATATCTTGAGGTAGCTCCTCTTTTAATTTGCTCATAATGGCTCAATGCCCTTCTTTAAAAACCACTTGACAATTTGGATACTTACAGGAAAGTATTAATTACTGTACGACGAATTTCTTGGATTAATTACTGGCTACCAGAATTAGTGTGTTTGGTATTGCGGTGGTTGTTGTGGTTATGATTTGAAAAAAATTATTTTATAAAAAATACTTTTAGTTGAGGTTAGTTTGAAAAAATAGGTGTTTGGTTAAAACTGTGGTTGGAATTGAGGTTGAATAAAAAATAGTTTAATGTGTTTGGTTAAGAATGTTTTTGGAATTAAGATTATAAAATAATTTAAAAAATTATATATTAATATTGATGGGTTTTAAATTAAATGCTATAGATTTAACTATTGCTATTACATCATAAAATAAATAATACTTTATATAAAATATTTTTTATTGTCCCATTATAATATCTACAATTCCATCACGTATGAAATACATCCGACAAGGACTATAGTTTTTTTAGTTTCTTAAGCACGCAACAACATCAAGTAAAATATAATCAGGAACAAAATTGGAATTGCGATCAAATTCTGCAAATACTATGTCATCAAGCGATTTTTGTTTAATTTATGTAGTTTCATTGAATAATGTTAAACACTAGTTTTTTGAATAAAATACAATTAAAAAAATAAAAAATAATTTTTATTTTTTATTTTACTAGATCAAACCTATTTAAATACATTTTAAATTTTGGACCGGAACCGGTTCGAAGGAAATACTGTAGCACGCGAACAGTGCAGCACTATTCCTGCTAATTAATTAGGAATAGTGCAGCATGCTGCACTATTCATACTAATTAATTAGCAGGATGTGCGCATGCAACAGAAAGGCAGGAACGCGACGAGAGAAGCAGATAATTTCTGCTTCAACAAAACAACGTTTTCAACGCAGTTAATGGTAGGGTCCACGTACAAAAATCACGGTTGATTTCATAACCAAACACTATATTTTCACCGTTACATAACAAACACAGGTATAAACGCTTAGACAAACAGACCCTTAATAGCGTTTGTAACATTACAATAAAGATTGTTGTTTAAAATATTATTTATTTAGAAATATATTAAAATATTTTTTTATGTTTTAAAATTTATTTTTAATATTATAATATTAAAACGGTATAAAAACACTAAAATAATAATTTTAAACAAAATACAATATTTAAAAAAAACAGCATTATTGTAGCTATACCGGTAGCCCTATTTGTTTTTACGTTTTAAAAGCGTTTTTGAAAAAAATTAAAATTTTTTATTTTTTTTTCTACTTCAAATTAATATATTTTTTTTATTTTTAGATCATTGTAATGCGCTAATATCAAAAATAATTTTTAAAAAATAAAAAAATATATTATTTAATACATTTTCAAATAAAAAACATTTTGAAAACAACAGCTACTACATTTCAAGCACCCTCCTCGCCCGTGTTGTTTTTTAAACAAAATTATCCTTAATTAACCACACAATAATTACGTTGTTATTTCCATGCTGATCCAGATTCCATGTTGAAATTATGCATCCGAGGCATTATTTTTGAGATCCCTTCTTGGGTTTTTGTGTACTTGGTCAAGAACACAAAACTCCATGGCACTAAACCTAGCAGGCTGTGCATTAAGGCATTAATTTTCTAGATATCTTCCTCCAAGTTTTTTAAGAAAAAATATCTTAGATTGCATAGAAACCGCTTACCGATTAGAATACTAGTTCATGTAGTTGATAAGCACGTAGTGGGCCTCACTCACACCAGGGAAACACACTTCTTTATACATAGAAATTAATCACGGTTATTATTATTATTATTATTTGGATAAGTATTTAATATACAGACCAATTATTAAAACGTAAAAAAAACTAATCAGAATTATTACAAAATAAAATAAGGGTGACGTTCTTGATTCTTCTGCCAGCCAAAACATTAATTTTTTTAAAAAAAAAAGACATCAAGACTGTTAGGATATTGAGATAGCTAGGATTGTTAATACAAGTCTTTGTACTCCTAGTATTTCTAACCGACCACGTGGCTAAGTACAAACCACCTGCCTCACTGTTGGACCCAACATCTACTTTGAATTAATTAAATTAATCATCCTTATTTTTTTAACCTAATGTCAACGACAAATATATGTAATTAAAAAAATTCAGTTGGTGACGACACATAATTGTCTTAACAGGCCCTTGGTAATTTGTCATCTAGGATAAGCCAATCATGGCAAGCCACTTATGCATGGAAAATAGAATAAAGGATTAAAAAATTAAACTGAAGATTAAAAAAAATACATTTATTGAGTTTATCTAACGATTGCTTTGTTGTATTTTTTTATATACTCTCAAAGGTCCTGCGACAAGGTAGGTGAATGATATTTTTTTCTTTTCTTTTCATTTAAACATAATTATTAAACCTTATTCATTTTGGCTCGAAAAATCTACCCAAAATTATGTGTTGAACAAAAATCATCTTAAATTTAATCTGATTTAACAAAACTAACTCGTAACATTATCAACTTGATTAAAATTTAATTTAATATTCTATATAATTTTTAAAAATTGAGATAGTTTGAATTCTAAAAAAAATTAAAATGATATATTTTTTTAATCGAGTCAACTCAATTAACTTGTTATCCGATATATTGGGTTGATATATTGGGTTGAGTTTGATTACAATACACGGAATGTATTTTAGAGGTGAAATGTGGGTTGCTATCCTCAAAAAGAAATGAAAATGAAATATACATAAAACAATTCTCATGTGTGAATTTACTAAAATTATAAAATGCATCCTTCTTTTTTATTTTTTTTTCTCTCTCTTTTTCATCATTATGATTTGTCTTTTTGATGTTTTTGAAAAACAAATGGGGGGCTTTTAGTGCTTAGTCATTGTCGATCTTTTCTTGTTTTAACTCTAAAAGATGTAAAGTTAAAATCTATGCTAGTCACCCCTCACCTCTTTCTTCATGGGCATATAAACCAATGTGGCCAAGGGCTGCCCTCTCTATTTATAGAACAATGTCATCGGACCAATGTATATATCTAAAACATTTGGAACATATTATTCCTTAAATCACTCAACTTAAACATGAAATTAATTGCAGATTTTTCATGTGGTGGGATATTTGAGGTTTGATGGCTTCGAGCATCAATCACTAGCTTGTTGAATCTTATTAATTTTTTCAATACCACTCCACATTCTTTTTATTATTTTTTTATGGGCAGTCCATTTATATGAAATGCCATGAACTCTCAATCCCACTCTCTCATCTCATGACCAAATAATAATAAAAATCTCAATTATCTAATAGGTGGTCCAGTAGTAAGAACTTGAGATTAAGAAATTTATCCCCCTGTAATCTCAGGTTCGAGTGTTATAGTTGCTAATATTAATAGTTACTAAAGACTTACCTAATCGTTAACTCTAGGGCTCGTAAAGATTAGTCGAGAAGCGCACAAACCAGCTCAGACTTCCATATAGATTAATAAGAATCCTGAAACCCATAAACAAAAACAAGTTTTAATTTGACGTTAAATTAATGTTCTAGGCATAAAAAATAAAGACAATAAAAAAAAAAAAAAAACACGTCGTCTTGTCCTTTCTATTTTGAAAGGGTATTTCAAAGAATTTGTTTTTTTATCTTCTTTCTTATCTTTTTAATAAACATATTTTTTACATATAACTCTCTTATATTACCTTTACCCAAAAACCACAGAAAAAAGCTAGAGAGCATGGGCAAGGTCTGTGATACTCCTTGTCGAGGTGGCTTCAAAAAAGTTTGGGAGCCATTTCCTTGGATATACGTGGATCTCATTGAGTGGTAAATGGCCTTGGCCCCACACCCACCAAGAAAGCAAGAATAGTATCATGGTGTCCTTGACTGTGGCTTTCCTTTTGCCTGCAGATTTGAACTTTGAAGGCTTCTAGGGTTCTGGTGGGTCCCTGAAGGAGAGTGCCTCTGGATTCCTGGTCGGTATACGTTAATTGGTCCTCATTAACCTTCTTGGGAATGTTTTGAATGGTGGTAGTTAACCCACTAAACCCTACGACTACTGCTTCATAGGACCGACATATAAATGATCTTATGATTACATTTAAGTTATTATTTGTTTTTTTTAAAAAAAAATATTTAAAAAAAAATTAATTTTTTTTTAAAAAAATTTATATTTTTTTAGTATTTTCAGATTATTTTGATCCACTTATGTAAAAAATAATTTTAAAAAAATAAAAAAATATTATTTTAATACATTTTCGAATGAAAAAACACTTTAAAAACACAACCACAACCACACTCTCAAACACTCAATTAATTTGATCTCATATTTTGGAAGCTAAATATAACTCCGTATAGTATAATAATTAATTCAACTTAGTAGTTTAATTTTTATTAAATAAATAAAATAATAAAATTCAAAGTCATTCGCATAAGAGAAAATTCACTCATTACAACTAAGCCTTCGTTGTTCATGACCAATTGCATCACACCATGTCCATTCTTACTTAAATTTGACGAACGAAAAGATAGTTGTTCAATATCTATGACTTGCTGCTACATTAGGCCACATCAATTCTTAAATTAGACAAGAGGGTGTCTTGTTTTCTGCTACAACCCAAATAAAGGTTGGAAATTGAGGGGGAAAAAAATCTATAGTATTTTAGACCATGTTTAATCCTTAGGGTTTATAACAAAACTAACATTGGCAATAGATATAGTATCTATTAGCTTATATGTCTGCGGCAAGCTGGATGAAAAAAATTATTAAATTTAACAAAAAATATATTTATATTGATTATTTAATATTATTATTAAACTTCATCTAGCGGGTCAATCTTAAATTTTTTTAATTCAACTCTTTATCTAGTCATAGTTTAAAATTAAATCATTTATGAATTATTCTTGTGTTATCTAATGTTATAAGACAATGTACCATCAATAAAAATAATTATAATAATAAAATTAAGGGGAAAAATAAATTTTATATAAAAAATAATTACTTGATTAGTTTGAAAACAATATAACCTTGAAAGAGATTTTAAAGATAAAATTAAAAGAAAAATCCTGGAATATTCAATACAAGATCTGACATTCAAATCGCAGGAGGATGGTGTAGGGATTTTAGCTACAGAGGAAAGTATCGATGGTAATTTTAGCTACATGGGATATGTGGTCAATTTCTATGGAGGAGCTAGGTGAGTGAGGGCTTCTTCCAGTATTTTTTTTATTTTTTGTGAAAAAATTAATAAAAATGTCAAATCTTTATACGTGGAAATACATGTTGGGCTTTGATTTATAATGTTATGATTTATGAAGTGAGATTCTATTTATTTTCATGTTTTGATTTTTTTAGGATTTGTCAAGCGTAATAAACGTGTTGATATATGAGAGTCACGAGCGTCCCAATCAAAATACACAAAATACAATCATCTAGGTGGTGGCTCAGTAATAAAAGTTTGGAACCAAGAAGTTTGCTCCCTCTGTGGTCTCAGGTTCGAACCCTGTGGTTGCTCATATGATGACCACTGGAGGCTTACATGGTCGTTAACTTAGGGCCCGTGGGATTAGTCGAGGTACGCGCAAGCTGGCCCGGACACCCACGTTAAACTAAAAAAAAAATACACAAAATACAAGTATAGTAAATTCTCATACGAAGAAAGATCCTAATCTATACCTTTTTTAAAGTATTGTGATAGCTTTTCCTGTTGAAATTTTAAAAAATTAGGTTAAAAAAAACTATAAATTTATGTTTTTTTAGATTTTTTTTATAATTAAATGATTTCTTAAGTTATAATAGAAGTAAAAATATCCCGGGAGATAATTAGAAGCATAAAATAGTTGATTTTCAATGTGTTTTTTATTTAAAAATATATTAAAATAGTAATTTTAATTTTTTTAAAAAATTATTATTAATATTACCATATCAATTTAAAATAAAAAAATTTAAAATTTATTCTGTTTAAATCGCAAAAACACACTGGTGGTAAAGGTCATCTCCGCCTTAAGTTGGACAACACGCATCCAGCTACAGAGGTTTCGGTACTGTCGCTTCTGCTTTTGATATTCACACGTGATCCACAATACTGTCTCCAACCCTGCTCTTAACACCACATGATTGACAAGTCGGTGGACAAGAGGAGTGATTGCATGGTGCTATGTGGTCAGGTAGGGACCACTAATTCACAACTAAGAATTTGCCACGTAGCATCAACAATCACATGTTGGGCTGTGCACTGAATGGAGACATGCAAGTTTCCAGAGAACGCGTCAATGGAGGACTCTTTTTTTTCTTATGAGTAGGTGAGGATTGAGGACCCTAGTCTATCATTCACTCTTTCTATGGGTTTTTTAACCATTGATATTAAACTCATAATTCAATCTAAAATCAAATCAAACCAGGACTTGGTTTACACTAATATGTTCAACCCCTATCGAAACCTGATTTGAAAACAACAGTATTTTTTAAATTCACGATAATGAAAAATCTAGAGATTATTGTTTTTAAATTGGGTGGTAATCCAGGGTTTAGCTTTTAATTGGATAGTTTAGATTATGAGTGACCCAACAATGCCTGATGGGTCATTGGATGGTGTCAAGAATCCACTAATTAATGGCGACAATTGTCCAATTGAATTCGAAGATATTGGTTTTTGGTAAAATGGGAAGCTTTTAAATTCCGTGAATCTACAAAGTAACAAGTAGGAGTTCTTCTTGATTAAAGAAAAATCAGCATGCAAAGATTTTGCATGTCATTTAGAGCAAGCTGGTCGCTATCATGGGATCTCATAAATTACTAGTTTGATGGAAGTTTGATGTTTCTGTGTTCGTGAAATAATTTATTGAAAAGGTGTTCACAAAAAGTGTTTGAATTTCCATCTTCATAAACCAATAGAAGTTCGCCTCCGAAACCCCACTTAATTTGGTGTGCTTGCTTTGCCGATGCAACACGGATTTCCCACGAAGAGAATTAGTGGATTTTGATTGACATTAATTGTATGTGACATTTTTTTATATGATAAAAACTATTATTGATGATCAAGATTGAATTATTTTTTTGAATAATTTTAAGAACACGTACGCCCTTCGTATCTACATGATATATTCAGAAAAAACAAATTCTTTTGAATATTGATTATACATTTATACTATTCAAACTTGGGAGGTTAAAGAAGAGATATTCTATACGAACTCCTTGATGATGATGTTGTTGAGGTCTCTTTCCTTGTTAACCCTGTACTGTATAACAAGCAATCCACATGTTCAAAGACAATTTTTTCTAGGTTTTGGTTCTAAGGTTTAAACTCGTAAAGTTAATGCAAATTTCTTTAATGATGGGAGTCTCTTTTCTTGTTAATAAGGATGTTCGTGACAGCGGTTGCCATGTTCATCGATCTGCCAACAATCACAATTTCTTAGTTCCCTATATATTTATGGCAAAGCAAGTTCGTCTCTAATTAACCATCGTTGCACAGAAGCATCTTCACTTAAACAAGCGATAACCTTGTGCAGAGCCTGCAGTTCTATCACATGGCATGATGACAAAAGTTACTGGAAAAATCAAATGGTATGCAAGGAAAACCGATGCCAGAGCACAGCCGTGCCCCTCTATAATAATGCAAGCAATTCTATTTCAAAAGAAATTCGTGGATATTCGTTTGAAAGAGGGTATGTAGATGGGTTAGAAAAATGGAGTCTGTTCCATGATTTCACTGGTGCAGCAAAAAATAACCATCTTGATTTTTCTCAAAGGCAACTGATCACTAGGTAATATATTTTCAAGGTGTTATCCTTTCAGACTGGTTGCTGAGGGTATATGAAGAGCACGGAGAATGCAACAAAGACAACTAGAACCATAAAGCAAATTTAACATTGATAATCGCCAGCTTCTAAACAAATCATATTCTGCAAAAGTTGAACGTGAAAGAAAGAAAAGATAGAAGAAAGAGAAATAAGCTTCTGACAGAATATATATATATATATGGAAGTTCCAGAAATTTACGTTGGCAGCGAGACAAATCAAGAGACTTTGGCTATGCCTGTCTCCACGGTATACTCTTGTAGCCTAGGAGGGAAACAACAGATTGAAGTTTACAATAATGATGGCAGAATAAAATAATCACCTAACGATACGACATCAAATTCAATATATGTGGGGCATCATTCAGTCTCTTCTAACCATCACAACCAACAAAGAATATCCATAATATTCATTCAAGAGAGAGAGATTAGCACCCAATAGAATATTCATAACTCATGAGCCATGTGCAATTGAAAGAGCATCGCAGTTTTTCTGCACTGATACGATTGGATACGGATCGGTTTGGTGACATGATAGGATAATAATGATTGGTTAATGATCAGCTCGATATCATGATCCAGCCCACCAGTACTATCTAAGAAACTATAAGGTGCCCTTCTTCATGATTTTGATGAAGAAGGCTTGATTCAAACAGTCCTCATAATACACTAATTCGGTGGGCAAAAGAATATTTCTTTAGCTATGTGGCTGTGACTTAGAAGAAAGCCCTCGGAAGGGTCTGCATCTGTTATTTTGATTATACAGTTAAGTCGATCGATGTTTCTTCAGTAAAAAAAAACAATGACACGAGTCTCTTAAGCAGTATAAAAAGAAAAAAAATGAATTCCTGTCAGGTCACACAAAATAAAAAATACCGCGAAGATCATGGGAAGATGAAGAAAGCAAGACATTACGTCCAAGGAGCATATATAGGTGCATGTACAGGCATAAGTGGGTTATGAAAACGGGTTCTCTTCATTCATTTTGATAAGACTACTGCTTTTCTGATATGTTGTTTTCCTGTGGCCGAAGTTGTGAAATCTATATGTATAGCTCATGTCTTTAGACCTTTCCCTCTGATCAAGAGCAATTCAAAGTTTTGAGCATCTGATACACCGTCTCAGATTATTTCACTCCACCACCATGCTACAATTTCCGATACTGTTGCCGCCTCCTTGCCATGGCAAAACTACCTCTTCAAGGTCATAACTATCACCTCCATCATGTCAAAAACACCAGCTCACTATCTCACCAATGACCCCTATTCTACAGCAAGTCGATTTCCTGCCAGCCAAGGTCATTTCTTTGATAATTAGCTCCTATTCAGCCAATTGTAACACATCTCCACCTTGACATTGGAATCATCACATCCACCTAGTCGCCAGTACTTCATGCGACTCTTCACCATTAATGCCTCACCCCCAAAACCCCTCCGTTCAACCCCCTCTCAACAAACCCCCATCGTTATCCCTCCCATTAGCAGCATGTTGCAATGATCACCAGTTTGCCACCATCGCTGCCTCCAATATTCTCACGTCAATCTCGTTGTATCCTCCAACTCCTCTCTAGAAGACCGCAATTGAGCCCCTCCTCCAGATATGAATGTCACTGTCTATCAATAACAAGCATTATTGAAACCTCAAGGAACACTACTTTTGAGTTTTGACAATAGATACCGCTGGAAGTGTTACAAACATCCAACTAGACAACAACATGACAGATAGTTTTGGCCTTAAAACGAGGGTTTTCTTTTTTCTTGTTCTTATCGTCAGACATTGAATGTAATCCAATGAGTTAGGAAACCAAACTACAACTTATAACTCACATTAGAGAAATGTCTTACCTTGAATTCTTGTGCAGTGTTGAAGCTAGGATGATTTTCCCGGGCTGCACTGACAGCACAGGAGGGAAAGGAAGGTGTAAAGGAGTTGGGCTTGTAGTTTTGGGCTCAAGTTGATACGATATTGGCTGAATCTAGCATCCCTTGTTATGGTTTTTTAAAAAGATTTTGGATTAAAAAGATATTAAATTAATAATTTTTTATTATTGTTCTTACATGATTTCATACGAGGTTACAGAACAAGAAAATTCAAAATAACATTAATTACATTTTTTTTGAAAAAAATCACTTCCAATTATCACCAAACAATAAAAAAAAAACTCTAACCATGTTTAATGTTTCATCTTCTGTTTTATAGTTATAGGTTAATCTACTGAGTTAACCGAGTTTGACTGCACAATTTAATATTAAACTCATTTCGGATCAAATCTTGAGTCAAATTAAATTTAACAACAATAGTATAAACACCACACGAGCGAGTCTGGTGTGATTGTAAAGGAAGATAGCAAAAACATGATATTTTCCTGTAAATGAACTTAATAACACTATCGATTTATCGTATGTTTTTGTCTGTTGAGTTGGTCTGTGTCCGAAATTTGCTCACGGATTTTAGTCCCAGTGGCCTTAATCCAGCATGAACTAAGCCCATTTGTTCGATTTGATTGTCAAAACAGGCTACCATTTTTGCCGTTTTATCCATTCCTGTCTTCGTCGAAGAAATAGTTCCGAGGGACAAATGACAATTTTGTGACATAACAACGTGTGTGAAGCATGGATGACAGAAGACAGCTTCGAAAACAAGCTTGTGTTGATTGATAATAGAATGATTGAAAAAGTCTGGCTACAATTTATAGTCTTCCAGTGATAAAGACATTTAAATAATGCTTTGTTTGGTTTCAATCACGAAAATAAATTGAGGTGACGGACCTTTATTGGTGTACGAATTCCACAGAATTTTTTTTAAAAAAAAAATCAATGCTGGTACATGCTATACCGTGCACGGTTTCTTTAAAATTTATATTTTTTAATTAAAAATTATTTTTTAAAATAATTTTAAATTAATTTGATATCCTGATCTTAAAAATAATTTTTTAAAAATAAAAAAATATTATTTTGATGTATTTCTAAGCGAAAAATACTTTAAAACCACAACCGCTATCACAATTCTAAACATGCACTCATTATTTTATCATAGTTATTGATTTTAGTATGATTTAGGTAGTCAATCTAGTAAATTTATGGTTCAAAACTTGATTTAAATTGAATTTTAATTTGAAATGATTTTGATATTGAAATAATAAGTTTATTTGCAACTTGATCAAACTCAATTGAATCAGAACAAATTTTTTTAAAAAACAACTAAAATGATATTATTTTAAAAATAATAATTAAACCAGGTTGATTTGATAATACAATAAATTAATTTTAGATCTAATAATCTAAATGTTTTTCTAGATCAAACTCGGACAACTACAATGAAATGTTTACCCTGAATATACACATCAATGTATTCGGAAATAAAGGATTTCCTTTTCTTCTTAGTATAAATATTCCATGTATCTTTTTTAACCAATTTCTTTAGAAATGGGGTTTCAAACAATGCTAGAAGGTTGCATCTATGGTATTCTTATCTCATATCTCCCTTTCCAATTTTAACTAGAAATATAATAATATAAAAAATAAATATATCGTACATCAAAAACATTAAAACATATATATAAAACGTGGTGAGGGTTTGAGGTCATGATAGCTTCTACCTCTAGGTATATTTTATTTTAAAAAGTATTAGAATGATGTTTTTGTATTGATATAAAAAATTTTAAAAATAATTATTTTAATATATTTTAAAATAAAAAAATACTTTTAAAAATCATCGGATTCTTACACACAAACCACAGCGTGACCAGGTTGCCGACATCATCATGCAGGCATGAAGTGAAAATTTAATAAATAAAAGAAGATCATTTTATAGCATACAATATACATTTCAAGATCATAGGTTATCTCATTCAATTAAACAACCCGGCAGCTTATTTTGACAGTTTTTTTATTATATTTATATTGTCGTGTCAACATCCAATTTAAATTGTACTAAAGTTAGCTTGATTAGACATCCAGCTCACGGGCTCCTTTGAAATTGGTATTTATCATCAACTCCGTAATTGTTTAAATACATAGAAAAAAAAAAATAGTGTCGAAATTCAACGTCCCGTCCCACCTTGTCGCACGAGACCCCTCGCGACACTACTTGTCTTGTGGGTTTCTTCACTCGTTGCCTTCCTCCCTAAGCAGGCAGCAAGAGCATGTTTAGAATTTGGGTGTTCTTAAATTTTTTAATTTTTTTATTAAAAATAAAATAAAATTATATTTTTAAATTATTTTGATATACTGATATCAAAAATAATTTTTAAAAAATAAAAAAATATATATTATTTTAATATATTTCTAAACAAAAAATATTTTGAACCGTAACCATTACCGGAATGTTAAATAACCCTATCCTATACTAGGAGAGATTTCTTTATCGTTTTACGTATCAAACTACCACTTGGCTTGGATATTTAAGTGATTTACTCTCTTTTTTATTGTTAGTATTTTTGTTTTGATTTGTTGATAAATTGTATTTTCAAAACAATTTATGTGTTGATTGAAATTAAATTTATCCCCCAACTATTTTAAAATATATTTTTTCATATCTATCTTGCATATTCAGAAAATATTAATTGCTAGTATCAGGATTCAAATCCCACGTCAATAATACAGAATCCTATAGCAAAAATTAACCATGTACATGGTTTTTTTTTTGTTTCAAAATAGAAATCGGGTCTACAACAACTTCTTGGGTACATCCGGCTTCATTGTATCAGAGCTTGTTTATTATTGTGATAATAATTGTTTTTTAAAGTATTTTTTATTTGAAAATATATTAAAATAATTTTTTTTATATTTTTTAAAATTTATTTTTAATATCAACATATCAAAACGATCTAAAAAAATAAAAAATAATAATTAAAAAAAAAACCTTTCAATTTTTTTTCCAAAACATCTTTGAAACACAAAACCTACTTAATAAATTCTTTCGGTTAAAAATGATCATGGACCACATGCATGGGTTCAACGAGATGCATGTTTTAATATTCGTTAATTTTTTTATTTTATTTTTCGGGGGGGGGGGGGGGGCTATTATCAGATTCTATGAAGAGCTTGATTTCGACGAAATTCGATCACGGCCATGAGCATGCAGTCAAGTAAAGCTGCTGTCTTTTGCTTTTTTGCACTGTATTAAGTCAGTGAAAGAAGTAAAGTGCTGGCCTGAATTGTAAGGCGATCAGTCGATAAATTATTCACACCCTATCTGTGATATTTATTATTCCTCTCAGCTGGTTCATGCATGATTTATTTAATCCATGGCGGTTTCCTTTCATTGAATGTAATGTGCATGGGGCAGATACCAGTCATGCATGTTAATTAATCACTCTTGATGCTTTTAGAGTTCCAGCCTCTGCGTCATTCATCTGCCAGACCTTACAAGAGATCAGTTCTGTGACTTTGCCTGCATTTGAAAGGTCTAGTCTTGATTGTTCATCGTTAAGGATATATATATATATATATATATATATATATATATATATATATATATATATATATATATATATATATATAAAATCTGATCGAGCTCTAGAAGACCTGACTTGAAGATATTGTTAAAGTTAATTTTATTATTTTTTCTTGATTTTATTTTATTGTTGGATATTCAGTTAGTTTTCATTGTTGTTGAGGGATTATGATTTATCTTTCGTTTTCAGACCTATTTAAAAACTTAATAACCCTAGAAAGACAGAATTTATCAGATCTTATTTCATAAATAGAACTACAACTCAGGCTCCTTTCTACAATATATATATAACCCTATTATTTCGACTAATTCTGTCTTTTTCATGCTATCTTAAAATCAGTGATCTCTATGCAAGCTAGCAGGGGTGGTTTTGCATGGAGTGTTTTAATCCACATTTTCATTTTAATTAATTAGACTTGATTATTATTAGTAGTTAAAAAGGCATGAATCCACCATTCGAGAAAGAACGGTGCAATCATTCGACAAGGAAGGGTGGTTGCATGTTGAAAAAGGGAAGAACTGCCTTTCAGCTCCTCCATCAGTGTCTGGAAAATTACTTGCTACTATTTTACGTACGTGATGTGTTTTATCCATGGCCATCGAACTAGATTTGGCCAGATATTGGGGTCCATCATCTTAATCATCAACCCTAATTAATTACTTGTCATCGATTATTGTCAGGAGCCAAGACGCCAACAGCTAGCTTCAACAACCTGTAATGGTTAATTGACACCATCGACTGAGGTAAATTGAGATAAACTTTTGACCTAATTCGATGTAATTGATCAACATTGAAATATATACATGTTCAGATTAATTAATGTCCAGGAATTAATGGAGATGGGAGTTTTCCTTTTTCTAAAAGCATCTGAACAATCTGTAGAAACCACATGAATGGTTAGAGGATCGTGATGGAAGTTGCGAGAGATTAATTTTTTCAAGAATCCATTTGCTTCTTTTATTTATTTTATAATTAGAGATATTCTTGAATTAAATTATACATTGAAAAAATTGAAAAAAAAATTATTGAATGATTTTAAAAATACCCTTGCACATCAAAACGAGTAAATCTTTTTTATCACTTGCCACTCTATTTTGAGTTTGAATCTAGTAAAATAGAGTTCTAGTGAGCAAAAACTAGGAGTTGAGATGGGTGAGGTAAGGTTTGGGTTTTGCTACTCGTTTTTGCACTTGAATGGTTGATTTAAGACTTGTCGTATAATTTGGTAATAATTATTTTTTATAATATTTTTTATTTTAAAGAAAATAATTTCAATATTAGTATATCAAAATATCTGAAAACATAAAAAATATAATTTAAAATTAAATAATAAATAATAAATATTTTTTTTTCAAAAATACTTTTAAAAAACAAAATCAAACGAAGTTTTAATATACATTAATACGGTCAACCACGTGGTTAACTATAATAACAAATAAAATATCAGATTAATTGGTTGTTTGATATTATGTTATATGCATTTTAAAAATATATTTAATATTTTTAAATGATTTTAATTTGTTGATATAAAAAAATTTTAAAAAATAATTATTTTGATATGTTTTTAAAAAACGCACATACAGCACAATACCAAATATCCACTAAATAAAAGACTTTTTTTTTATCTAAAGAAAACTCAATCAATATATGTTTTTTAATTAAATTTATGAAAATAAAATCTATGATAAAATTAAAATCTATATGTCATATTGAATGTTAAAATTATAAATCCAAAAATAATTAAAATAAAGTTTCACTCAATCAAATTAGAGACTGTTTGGCATTGCGTTTGTAACTGCGTTTCGTCAAATTTTGAATATTTTTTTTTGCTAAAATTAAGTGCGGTTTGTATTTTTTAGATCGTTTTGATATGCTAATATCAAAAATAATTTTTAAAAAATGAAAAAATATCATTAACATATATTTCGGCACGAAAAGCTATTTGAAAAGCACCCGCAACCATCCTGTTACACACGCAAATAAAAATACAATCTAACGGGATCAACGATCAACGAACGTGACCCGATGAAATTGTCGTCTCTCGCGAAAACACATTAAGCATAAAATAATATTCAGCTCGAAAGAATGTTGTTAAAATTAAGCAAAGCTATAGCGTGAAACACACTCTCGATCATCGAGATTGAGACAAACCACAACGATGGTGACAAAAACAAAGAACTTTGGAACCTATCTTTCACTAGCTTTTAAGATGCGCACATCGCGCACCACACGAAACTTTCACGCCAAGCCAGGATCCCCGACGCTCCGTACGAAGCGCGTAAACACGTGAAACTCAAAGACACAAAGTACGCGACACGTGGCATCTAGAACCAGCAGTTACGTACTGAATTGAGCCCCTACCTGACAAGACACTTCTCCACTCGGTGTTTGTGTCTTTGTTCCCCTGATGGCGTTTTTATGAGGTCATTGTCTTTTTGCATGGTCCCTCAAGTTTTAAATATACTCAAATAGGTCCTTGTGAAATACTTATTTTTAGTCTATTTGAACTTTTTTGGCCTATGAAATTTACAAGTCAAACCCATTAAAATACCATGGTGATTGATAAGTTACATGAATACAATAATACCTTAATTGTTTTACAAAATAATTTAATTTATAATGAGAAAATAAGTAGCCGTTTTTTTTTCTGTACCAATTTATCCCCTTGTATTTTTTAGGACATATAGCTCAGTTTTTTTTTAAAGAAGATTACACCAATTATTTTAATTTAATACATCAAATGCTTTGTAATTTTAAATTAATTAAATAATTTTATTTTATTTTATATTAAAATGTAATGAAAGCTTAACTTTAATGATAGAACAGCTTGATAAAATAACTTGAAAACAACTAGTGTTAAATTCAAGCTTAACCAACATGCTGGTGTTCTAAATTGAAAGGGCTTGATTACATTTGTAGATATCATTTTGCTAAACTAAACTAAAGGGTCAGATTGAATAAAAATAAAGTATAAGGATTGATTTGACCGAATTCGATACCTTTAAGGACGTGCAAAGATTTAAAACCGCCTTTGAAAAGCTTGGCCATATAAGTTAAAACTGAATTGAACAAATGATAACTCGCGAGATGATGAAATTTTGAAGGATTTTATCACGAGAAAAGTTTTATAAAGCGAAAGAGACGTAACGGTACTGACAAGATGATCGTAGTGGTAGGACATTTTTTTTCTGGTGGACCCGCAACTAGAGTGAGGGAAGGAGTGTTCCAAATAAAGAGCTCGAGATCTTGCTCTGTGGGGGCAAAGTTGGGGATGAAAAGGACAGGCTGAATTATTTTTTTTATAAAAATAATGTTTGGGTATTGTAAATATGTGTTTTAAAAAAGAATAAAAATTCATGATTATAATGATATATTAATTGAATCGATTAAGTTAATTTTACTTTAATTTATCAATAAAAAATAGATAATAATAACAAATTGATCAATAATTTTCTGAAAATATACCGTTAACTTTTTAAGAAACTAGGGCACGTTATTATCCTTGTCAAAAACAATGGAATAGCTTCAGTTTTTTTTTTTCTCGTGCCATTAGATGGCATGATAAACCATTAACCAAGAATAGAAAACCTTTATTCTACCATGGTACTCCAAATGGACCGACCTATGATTTTTTTAGGGCACATTTGAAAATTTTATGCAGTTTTATAGACAGCGATGTGAAGAGCTAAGTCTACTTTCCATCCCCACATAGTTTTGCTACTAATTACCCTTTGACTCTATTCCATTATATGCCACCATTCATTTATACAAAGGAATCCATTACACCTATGCAACGGCTAACTTTTAGGATGCTTTCAAAGAAATTAATTACAAGTAACTTTGCTTTTACGTACGTGATCGGGAAGCATTGCGTCTGAATAATCTCCATATATGTGGTTATGTAACCCTACTCGTGCATGTCAATTTTTGATCCAAAATATATTTGGAATTGTTATAAATATACCCATGGCCTCAATAAAAACAAAAAGTTATCTCGAAAAAAAATAAAATAAAAAGGGGCTCGAATATGTTTTTTCATAAACGGTAAAATAACACACAATAAGAACTTCATTATCAAATGAAACCGTTTTACACAAATATAGATATTTTTTATAGCATAAATCGGTATCAATTATATTTTTCTCTTTCTAATGCTGAAAATCGGTGACCTCTCTCTCTCTCCTCTCAATATGAGATTAAAAAAATAATAAAAATAAACTTTTATAGCAAAATTGAATTTGAAAAAAAACTGAGGCACTGGGATCGTATAGTTTGTGTTATTTTGAAAGTGGGAGGATCAAAATGTATCTTTTCCGAAACTTTTGGAACACCACCGATGTTTGACACCTTTTTATTTCGGTTCCTATTCTTCTAGTCCCACCCTTGACTAAGAAATCAGAAGCATTTGGCCTTAAATTATGATCAAATCACCTAAAAAAAACTTTGAGCACAATTCAACGATTGAATAAGAAGTTATGGTCATTTTACGCCATCATTCTAATATGACACGACCAGACCTTATCCTGATACGAACTTATCTCACTGATCCATAAATGTATATGGTAGGTCATTCATATAATTTATTTGGAGTATATCCTCATCTAACTGTGGTAGACTTATACCTGACTGCTCAGAATCACTTTTTTGGTAGACTTATACCTAACTGCTCAGAATCACTTTTTATCCCAAGTTCGACTACATCATTAACACTCATAAAATATAGTTGGAAGAAAAAGTTCATAAGAATATGATTTTTGTGTGAAATGGTTAACCAGTTCATACAACTGGATCAACCGCCTGATTGATTGAGCTGGAAGACCGGTAGTGAGGCTACATGTTAAGTTGTCATGTTTTTTAAGTGTAACAACTATTTTGTCACACTTAGAAATAACGATATTTAATAAATATAGTGCTTCAGAAGCGTGATAAGGTAAAAATATTTTATTTTACCAATTTTTTTTAAAAAGTGTTATTTTACCAAAATTTTTAACTAATTGTGCTAATTTAAAAAGAAATCCAATTTTATATGTGCTAAATTAACATATTTTTTATTTATAAAAACCTGCTTTTCATTTACTTTAGGTGCAAAAATATATTATATAGAAATTTTGATCAAATATATTTTGTTAATCCTATTTTTTTAAAATTAAATTTTTACAAACACTCTACTTAAAAAAGAAAGAAAAAAATCCCATGAATAGAAACAACGCGTGAGATGTTTTAGGTATAGATAAAGTCGCGATAAATTGAAATAAAAAGCGAAAGCGACAGTACCAAATAACGAGGGACCGACTGGACGTGTGGAGCGAATATTCACTAGATTTGAATTTGTGGTTTCGAATCCGGCTCGCCACTTAACTCTACTTATCTCGATACGCAGATACCCAAACATATAACCTCGACAGCTTATCAGATCATTTCTCTTACTTATCACTGATAGGTCAGTAGAAAAAGAAAGAAAGACCTCTGTACAACGCATCGAAGATAGCGAGACCAAGTCTCTTTTTATCTCCTCCTCTCTCTCTTTCTCTCTCAAACCGCAGCCTTGAAACCCTAGAAGTTGTCTCGATTTCCGAGCTCTAAGAGCCTTAATTGAGCTCTGAAGTCCCTGAATTCAGCTCAATTAAGCTTAGATTTGGTAGTAATTAGTGTCTTTAAAGAGCTAATTTTATTGATTGATCGAAAGAAAATGTCGTCTTTGAGTAGAGAATTGGTGTTTCTCATACTTCAGTTTCTCGAAGAAGAAAAATTTAAAGAGTCTGTCCATAAGTAAGCCTCTGTCTCTTCCTGTATGTATATTTGTACGTATATGTGTATTTTTTGGATGTATTTGTATTTGTCTGTGAAAGTAGTGGATTTTGAAGCGTTATCGGAATGAAGTCTCGCTTACTGTATCTTTCTGTATGTATTTTGTACGTATTTGTATATTTTTTTGGTGTTTTTGTGTATTATGTGTGCTGTTTGTGGATTTTGAACTTTTGTTACGTGGGATGGATTTATGGCTGTTGAGTTATAGATAAAGTGCTAACTAGTTTTTGTTAAGCTTATTTAAGTGGTGTGGTGGTGGTTTTTTGGGCTGTTTGTGGAAGTTGAAAATTTGAAAGTTGTGAAAAATTTACTGATATTTTCTCTCTTTTTTTTAAAAAAAGGATAATTTGGTTTTATGGTGTGGAGGAAATCAGGTAAAAGAAAAATTTTGAGCGGGGAAGAGAAGTTTTGGAAGGTTGTCTTCGTTTTTTGAAAGAAGAAAGATTTTGAGTTAATTGTTTTAGTAGTTTGAATTTTAACTTAAAAACTTGAATGGAAAGAGAAATTTTCAAAGATCCGTTTTTGTTTATCGAGAAAAGAAGGAAATATTTCGAGTCTTAATTCTTTATAATTGTTGAATTTTATCTTAGAAAAGTTGAATGAGGCCGTTGGATTAGATGTAGTTGAGTGGTTTGAGGTTTTGATTTATTGAGCTTTGAGTGATGAAAGAGTTGGGAGTTTTGTTGGGCTGAGAGTTGGGTTTTTATTTATTTATTATTTGTTTTTTGTCAGGGCTGGGGTTATTCAAAATGTAAAAGTTGAAATATTTGCGATTTGGATGGTCTGTTGGTTTTTAATCTTTGTGACTTAATTGATGGAGAAATTTTGATTGAATGTAAATGTTGTGTGCTTTAGGCTTGAGAAGGAATCTGGTTTTTATTTCAACATGAAGTACTTTGAGGAGAAAGTGCTGGCTGGAGAATGGGATGAAGTTGAAAAGTACTTAGCGGGGTTTACCAAAGTCGATGATAACAGATACTCAATGAAGATATTTTTTGAAATCAGGAAGCAGAAGTATCTAGAAGCGCTTGATCGGTAAATTGCATCTAGATTTATTGGGGAAACTTTCCGACTCTAATTTGGAAGAGCTCTATTCATATTTTTGTATTTAATTCATACTTACAGGCAAGACAAGGCGAAGGCGGTTGAAATTTTAGTGGGTGATTTGAAGGTGTTCTTGACATTTAATGAGGAACTGTACAAAGAAATCACTCAGCTTTTAACTCTTAACAATTTCAGGTATTTTTCTCTCTCTCTCATTAAGCTATATGGGTTATCTAGCAAGGTTTAATGTCACCATCTACTTCCCTTCTTGATCAGTTCGGTTGCTGAGTGTTGGGAAAATATTGAAATTCATCAATTGGTTGACAAAATGGTTTTCTTAGCTAGGCTTAATTCCTGCTCATTTTCAACTATTATTTATTAACTTTTTTCTTCCCCTCATTTTTTGTGAAACCAGTGAAAATATGTGGTACTAGGTGTGGGGTTACATTCATGGAGTCGCTTTCTTATATGAATTATGGAAACACAGAGAACTCTAATTTGTTTAAATGACCATCCTTTCTCTTTGTTATTGATACAGGGAAAATGAGCAGCTGTCCAAGTATGGTGACACTAAAACAGCTCGTAGCATCATGTTGGTAGAGCTAAAAAAGCTAATTGAAGCAAATCCTCTCTTTCGTGATAAGCTTGCATTTCCGACCTTGAAGTCATCTCGATTGAGGACTCTAATTAATCAGAGGTAAAGTTAATATAGCATTGGTTGATTAACGAACATCTTTTTTTGTTATTAGGACATTTTGTTTATTATGAGGTCTGATTTATGCTGTACTTGATTTATTATGTTTGGCTAGTTCTGCATTTTTCACGCTCTTCTGCGTTAAAGATAGCTTTTAGTTATCAGATAATGTAGTTTATTAAATTAGCATGGCTTGAGTCCCCATTTTTTACTAATGTTATCATCTCAGGAGATTACTTGAAATTATTTTGTTTCTGAAGCTTTCAGTTGACATAGTTAATGTTTTGATCATGTGCACACAGTGATGTATGGTTTTCTTTGAACAAAAGGGGATCTTCGATTTACTATCATCTTTTTTCCATGCTGCTATGTTTTCCATTATATTTTCCATATCAATGTTTGCCGTTGCATGTGACTATTTGGTCATTGCAGTTTGAACTGGCAGCACCAATTATGCAAGCATCCAAGGTCGAACCCAGACATCAAGACTTTGTTCATAGACCACACATGCTCACCTACAAATGGTCCTCTTGCTCCTGCACCTGTCAGTCTTCCTGTTGCTGCTGTTGCAAAGCCTGCTCCTTATACATCTCTTGGGGCTCATGGTGTATGATATCTTAAATTGTTTATTTTCCTAACCCAGAACAGGCTTTTGATTTTGAGGTGTTGATCACTGAAAAATTCATTTCATCTTTTTGGTGTATAGCCCTTTCCAGCTACTGGTGCAGCAGCTAATGCCGGTGCCTTAGCTGGTTGGATGGCAAATGCTTCTGCTTCTTCATCCGTTCAAGCAGCTGTTGTTACTGCATCATCAATTCCTATTCCTCAAAATCAAGGTTTGCAATTTGACTGAGTTTTACTTCACTTTTTAGCAAATATGTCACTTTTAAAAAATAGTGATAACTGATAAGCTGAGGAACTAAAAAAAAACAGAGAGAGAGATAAAGCAGAAACAACATCGAACTTCTCTCTGATTGCATCAATGACACATTCTTATTTGGTACATGTCTTTGTATCCAAAATGGTTACATTTATTCCTTCTGATTCCTATGTTTTCTTATATTTTTGCGGGAGAAAGAAGGATGTGTTGGGGATGGGGTCCATGAATTCCAATAATTTCCTATCTGTTTCCAATCTCTGTTTGATTCCACCTCATTTTAGTTTAACCAGATAGTGTAACATGGGTAATATGGTTATTCGGGAGTTGGGAAATGATGATTAAGAGGTTGACTCTTGGTTAACATACTCGCATATCTCCCAGTTTCAGTCTTGAAACGTCAAAGAACACCGCCAACTGCCCCGGGTATTGTTGATTATCAGAATCCTGATCATGAACTAATGAAACGTCTCCGGCCTGCCCAATCTGTTGAAGAGGTATTTTGTGCTAATTTTGCTCCATGTATGCAACTTGAGGATAATTCACAATGTTTTTTATCATTATGTGTACTGTTCTTAAAATCTAGGTTCCATTGTTTCATTGCTAATTCTGGACAGGCTTTCTTTTTTAGGCTACATATCCAGCATCTAGACAACAGGCATCTTGGTCTCTGGAAGACCTGCCAAGGACAGTAGCTTTTGCCCTGCATCAAGGGTCAACTGTCATGAGCATGGATTTTCATCCTTCTCACCACACATTGCTTCTTGGTATATATATATTGATAATATATGTCAATGATCATATTGGAATACATTACTGCATTCCTGCCCCCCTCTAACGTATTGTGTCATTTGAGCAGTTGGTTCTGTTAATGGTGAAATTACACTTTGGGAACTCATCTCACGGGAGAGACTGTTTTCAAAGCCCTTCAAGATTTGGGACTTGCAAGGTTGTTCATTGCAATTTCAGGTCCTCTCTGATATCCTTTTTTACTGCACTTGTATTAATATATTTTCTTCACAACGTTGCTCCATTTGCTTTGATTGTAAATGAAAACCAAGAACCTTTGTTATGCCATCAATGTGGTGGCAATTTTTTGGTTTCACTGGACATCTTTTCTGTAACTTGTGACATATGGGACTTTGAAGCAACTATTTTGTGGGTCTTATATGCAATTTCTTGCAGGCTTCTGGTTTCAAAGATGCATCAATTTCTGTCACCCGTGTTGCATGGAGTCCCGATGGAAATTTTGTGGGTATGTAACAGTAGTTAGATAAAGCATTAAAGGTTTGCTGCTGGTATCTTAATGTTTTTATCGTTACAGGGGCTGCATTTAATAAACACTTGATTCACTTGTATGCATATAATGGACCAAATGATCTGCGCCAACATTTAGAGGTGATTCAATCTCTTGTTGCTTGCTTGGCTATTGAACCAAAATCTGTAACTATAGCATTGACTTGCCTTTGTCACCGCAGATTGATGCCCATGTTGGTGGTGTTAATGATTTGGCTTTTGCTCATCCAAACAAACAACTTTGTGTGGTCACCTGTGGAGATGACAAGCTAATAAAGGTAAGTGAGATAACTTGTCAGGAGAGTTTTTTTTTGTTAAATTAGGGTTCCAATGTTATCTAATGGAAGAAGTGAAACAGGTGTGGGATTTGACGGGACGGAAGCTGTTTAATTTTGAAGGTCACGAAGCAGCAGTTTATAATATCTGTCCACACCACAAAGAGAACATCCAGGTATCTCAAATGGAAGCAAAGGGCTCAACTGTTTTTCCTTTCGATTTCTCTTCTCACTGCTGTTTGGGAAGCTGAAGACAGTATTCTCTGGAAATCAGTTTATTGACTTGATTCAAAATAGTCTGTACAGCTTTACTATTTAAAGGAGAATACAAGACATGAAATCAGGAACCGAATCAAATCATATATTAGGAGTGACCCTTAATTTATAGGAGTTGATTAATACCAAATCTATTTCCTAATTTATAGACAACATAATATAGAATCTTCTATTTTACAACAGAAGCAAATAGCTAACTGAAAGCTATCTATTTTCTTGTAATTGATGGCTTGGTTCCCTAGCATGGTGGTTGTGCTATCTGCATGCTCATTCAAAATATTTTTTATATTATGTTGATGCCAGTCTATCAAGCATTCATCTCTGCTGATTGTTAAACTGGTTACTATTGTTTGGAATGGGATTCAAGTGCTGTGGTGACAGTCATATCACATTTACTAAATTAATAGTGTAGCATTGTTTATGTGGCACTGACTGTTGTAATTGCATGCTTGCAGTTCATATTCTCAACTGCTATTGATGGGAAAATAAAAGCCTGGCTATATGACAATATAGGATCTAGAGTTGATTATGATGCTCCTGGTCACTGGTGTACTACGATGCTTTACAGTGCTGATGGTAGTAGGTAAGTTAATCATACTGTAAATTTTGATTTGTTATTTTTCTGCTACTCCATTTTCTACATTTTTTATGAGGTCTGATGAAATCCATGTTGAGCATTGTTCTTGTTTGATCTTTCTTCTTTCAACAATTGTTCATCATTTCTTTTCCTTTTTCCAGGTTGTTCTCTTGTGGAACAAGTAAAGAAGGGGACTCTTATCTAGTTGAATGGAATGAAAGTGAAGGATCGGTAAAGAGGAGTTTTCTTGGGTTTAGAAAGAAATCAGCTGGTGTTGTGCAGTTTGACACTACCCAAAACCACTTTTTGGCTGCTGGTGATGATGGTCAGATAAAGTTTTGGGATATGGAGAATATCAGTTTCATCACAACCACGGATGCAGATGGGGGACTACAGGTTATTTTTGTCAATGGCCTTTTATCTTTTATGGAACACCTCTGCTTTTTAACTGTTGCTTAATCATATTAATTGCAACAGACTCTTCCTCGCCTGAAATTCAACAAGGAAGGGAATCTTCTTGCTGTTACCACTGCAGACAATGGATTCAAGATACTTGCAAACGCTGCTGGTCTCAGATCATTGAGAGCAGTTGAGACTCATTCTTTTGAAGCATTGAGATCACCTATGGAATCTGCTGCAATCAAGGTTACGTTGACTACTTTTAGCAAACTTGGCTGTTTCTTTGAAAGCATTAATGTTCTAATATCTGTTTGGACCTTTTCTTGTTCATCGGTCAGGTTTCTGGCACTTCTAATATAGTAAATGCCAGTCCAGTGAACCTTAAAGTGGAAAGGAGCTCTCCTGTCAGGCCTTCTCCTATTCTTGTACGTCAACTATGTGATTTTAACTCTAGTTTTGATTTATCTATGTTTTCTTCAAAATTTTGGCATTCTACTTTCAGGGCTTGCTGAATTAATCAAGTTTATTGTTTGCTTGCTGAAACTGTTTGGGAACGCGGTGCAAACTGCGTTCCCAAATAATTCAAATTTTTTTTTTTTGCAAAAATTTAATATGTTTTGTATGTTTTGGATCGTTTTGATGTGCTGATGTCAAAAATGATTTTTAAAAAATGAAAAAACATCATTGGCATGCATTTCGGCATGAAAAGTTATTTGAAAAGCAACCGCAACCACGCTACCAAACACAAAGTTTAACATGCGTTACGCAGAGGCAGTGTTAGCTGTAGTTTTAGTTAATTAGCAATTACATGGTAGAGAAGATGGGGTCATCTTTTTCCTTCATTTTACAATGCACTCCTTTTCAAGTCACCATGTACCCCGCATTCTTGACAGGATGTTTGCTTAATACTTTTTGCTTAGTGAACAAAGTCATCTGTTAAGAAATTTGGCCCTCCTTGAAGGCTCTGTCCTGTTTATGATCTTTTTTCTCCCATTGATACATGTCTTCTTAATTTCTAACATAATTGTGCAGTAACAAATGATTGAGACTAATGTTTTTTTTGTTTGAATTTCTTGTTTAAGAATGGAGTTGATCCAATGAATAGAAGCATGGAAAAGCCAAGAACTGTGGATGATGTAATTGATAAAACAAAACCCTGGCAATTGGCTGAAATTGTAGATCCTGGCGAGTGTCGATTAGTTACCTTGCCTGATAGCACGGATACATCAAGCAAGGTGTTTTAAGTTTCTTCTGTTATTTGTGTTTTATTACCTGTTTTTCTACTCTAATAATGTGTCAACTGTTCCATCTTTCTATACAGGTTGTTCGTCTTCTGTATACAAATTCTGGTGTTGGCATGTTAGCACTAGGAGCAAATGGTATTCAGAAGCTTTGGAAGTGGCCACGCAATGAACAAAATCCAAGTGGAAAGGTAATATCTGGTTATAAATGAGTTTATGTATTTCTTTCCTTTTGCTTCTCTAGATTTGTTTATTTTTTACCTTTTCTATCGCTGAATGGATTTCTGAAGCTGGTTGGTGTTTAAAAAGGCCACTGCCAATGTCGTTCCACAGCATTGGCAACCAAACAGTGGTCTTCTTATGACTAATGATGTCTCAGGTGTCAACCTTGAAGAAGCAGTTCCGTGCATAGCTCTCTCAAAGAATGACTCATATGTAATGTCAGCCACTGGTGGGAAGGTTTCACTGTTCAACATGATGACATTTAAGGTTTGTCTGCACATGCATGTCTTGCATAATATGGTTAGCTTTATAATTTTTAGTATTTTCAATAAATTGGTTGGTCTGCAGGTGATGACAACATTCATGTCTCCTCCCCCTGCTTCAACCTTCCTAGCATTCCATCCCCAGGATAACAATATCATAGCCATTGGAATGGAGGATTCAACTATTCACATATACAATGTCAGAGTGGATGAGGTGATTACTTGCTAAAAATCTACATGTTGATTTTTGTTCTTGCATTATGATTCCACTCTCTTAGCTGAATCTAATGCCTCTGCTTTGTTTTTCCAGGTAAAATCAAAATTAAAGGGTCATCAGAAGCGAGTAACTGGTTTAGCCTTTTCCACCAATCTTAATATCTTGGTTTCATCAGGTGCTGATGCTCAGGTAAATGGGAGAAACGCTGCTTGCTTTTATTCTATGAGCTTTTGGTTGAATCTAGTATAGTGAAGCACTTGGCTATTTCATGAGACTTTAGATTTTGGGTTTAAAATTTGTTAGCTGCATGTGCACTCGGGCCCCCAGAGATGCTGGTTTGGTATATTTACCCCTGTTTGAGGGGGCCTTCCTGTGGATTCTAATTTAGCCTAACCCATTTATGCGCTCCGCTAGGGTTGGATTATTTGCATCATAAAGAAGAAAACAAAGAGTTGGACAATATGCCTTTTGTTTTCGAGGTCCTGCTCCAAACCCCCCTTTTTTCATTCATGTATAAGAGTTGGGAAGGATTGATGTCACTGTAATCCATATCATTGATATTATAGAATTTAAAAGTTATAGGGGAAGAACTGGCCATTTTCCAGTGATGGTGGTAGATAATTTCCGAGTAATAACCTGGGGATTCTAATTTCTGGACATTAACAATCAGCACTCAAATCACTGTTTGAGCATGTTATTTGGTGGTCTCCCAACTATATGAGATCAAGTGTTTATCTTGGCAGATAAATTCTTTGCTTGCTAAAATTGTCACGCTATTGAAACCCTTATATCAGATGACCATGCAACCATTCACGTAAAATAGCTTTTGTATTTGTGGCGCCAATCACCTTAATAACTACTCTCTGCAGCTTTGCATCTGGAGCATTGATACATGGGAGAAAAGAAAATCAGTTGCAATTCAAATTCCAACAGGAAAGTCACCTACCGGTGACACCCGTGTTCAGTTCCACTCTGATCAGACTCGTTTGCTCGTGGTTCATGAGACCCAGTTAGCAATATATGATGCCTCCAAGATGGAGCGTATCCATCAGGTACGAGGTTTGACATGAATATTTTATTTTTGTCCGCTTTGAGAGATTCAGTGACAGCATCAACATTCTTTTGATTTTCCTTTGCAGTGGGTACCACAAGATGCCATTTCTGCACCCATATCTTATGCAGCCTACTCTTGCAACAGTCAATTAATTTACGCTACATTCAGTGATGGTAACGTTGGAGTGTTTGACGCCGATCACCTGAGACTTAGATGCCGAATTGCTCCCTCGGCATATAACGGGTATGTGGTTTTTGGCGTGCCTTGTACTTGAGTTTCCAATGCCACCTGCTATTCCTCTCGCAACTAGTAGTGCCATCTTGATCTTTACACTAACCCTTGGGTGTGTGATTTTGTAGGAGTCAAACTGCTCACCCACTAGTTGTTGCTACTCATCCACTCGATCCCAACCAGCTAGCTGTTGGGTTGACCGATGGGTCTGTTAAAGTTATAGAACCCACAGAATCAGAAAAGAAGTGGGGAACAAGTCCGCCTGTAGATAACGGGGTGCTAAATGGTCGGACAACATCATCATCCACTACAAGCAACCACACACCAGATCAACTGCAAAGATGAGAGCCCTTTTATTGTACTGTATTTGCTTAGGTGGCATCTGTAATTCATCAACATAGAATTTAGGTTCTTAGTCCCCCATATGTCCCTTATCAAAGGTAAGATCGGACATCGATGATTAGATACACATTCTTGTATACTTGTCAAGTCAGCTGTAGTTATTTGATATTACTCTCGCCTACTGATTTGCACTTTTGAACAGTTCTTGTATCGATAATTTTTTTTTTTTTTTAATAAACTTGATTGTGATTGTGATTGAGGGAGAAGGAAATTTACTACAAATTAAAAGAGGAAGGGTTTTATTGTACTTTTTAGAATAGTTTTTTTTTTTCAATTAATATTTTTTTGTTTAATTTTATTTATTGATGTTAGATTTTTTTTACTATTTATTTGAACAGTGCTCTGTTTTTTTCGATTAATATTTTTTTTTAATTTTATTTTTTAATATTAGATTTTTTTTCTATTTAGTTATTATTTTTGTGATATGAATCTCATGTTTGATGAGTTAATTTAGTTTGACGGGTTAATCTGGTTGATTTAAATTTTTCTTTTTGATTATTTTTTTTAATTTTGTTCTTTTTAATATTAATTTGATTGATAATTAAATTTTATAATTTATTTTATTTACTTTTTATTAGGTTATTTTGATTTCATGACATGATAATAATGCTTAATAAATTAACCCGAGTTAGGTCAGGTTGTTTTTTGTGTCTTTAAAAAAAATTATTATTTAATATTATGAATATTATGTTGGTTGAGAATTGATTTTTATAATTTATTTTGATTTATTTTTTTATGAGAATATTTTAATTTTAAGATCAAGTTACTAACTCTTGACTTAGGCTATATTTGTTAGGAGGGCTATATTTATTAGGAGGGATGACTAAAGTAGTGTCTATATTGTGTTTTGAAAGTATTTTTTTAAAAAATTAATTTTATTATTTTTTTGTGTTTTAAATTAATATGTTTTTGATATTAAAAATAATTTTTTTAATTTTTTTAAAAAAATAAAAAAATTATTTTAATATATTTTAAAATATTTTTTTTTTTAAATAACTGCTATTATATTTTCAAACATGAGAGAAGATGGATTGAGTCAAATGAAGAGATATATTGGAGGGAGGATGAATGATTTACCATCATTCTAATTGTTTGGTTAATAGGAAAAGGGAAGGATGAGAGTCGATCTAATTCTTATTTAAAAAAGAAATGGAAAATTAAGATTCATCTATCCAAATTGAAAACTATGAACGAGAAAAACCTTTCTTGGATCTTTATCCTTCTTGCTTAATGAAAAAGATAAGCCCAATCTTTTTTTTATTCCCTCTTCTTATATTCTTTCTTCTCTCCATGTCTCTCAACAAGTATAATGTTATTTTAAAAAAATTAATATCAAGAATTATAGTCTTTAAACCCGGCCTGGTGGCCGGCCCGGTCTAAGGTCCGGGTTCTGGATTTTGACCGGGTCGCCCGGGTTAATCCCTATTTTAAAAAAAATTCAAAATGACATCGTTTTAGTATAAAAAAAAACAAAAGTCAATGGGTTGCAACCGAGTTTTTGACCGGTTTTTGCCAGGTTAACCGGGTTGGCCGGGTCATGATTTTTCCTATTTTTTCTTCAACCCGGCCCGGTTCCAGCCCTGAACCGGGTCGGGTTTCAAAACTATATCAAGAATGACTTATTTTTGTTCACTCCTTTTTTTTTAATGTCAATTAGAATTTTAAATTATGGATAAATTTGAAAAAATTTATGTTGTTCAGAAAATAAATAAACTTAATATTTTTACAATGGCTAGATTTTTTTTTCATTTTCTCTTTCATGTTTCTCTCCGTTCTCTCTCTTTTTTGAGAGTAAATATGAGTAGTTATTTTTAGCATTATAAAATTTCTTGGAAAATTAAGAAGCTTTCGTCATTTTAATAATTAAAATTTTTATTATTTCTTAAGATGGGTTTTATTAAAATCTAAAAGGTATATATAATTACATTTAAAATTTTTATTTTGTTGAAGTTAAAATAACATGTTTTTTTTTTTTTATATATATCAAGGAGACCTATCTTTTTTTTTATTTTACAAATAAAAATATATATTAGATTATTTTTAACCAAACAAATATTTTTTTAATTTTTTTTTTTAAAACCAAAACTAAAAATAGTTTTTCAAAATCTATTTTTTTTAAATCGTCAACTGTAAAATCTAAGTCAAACACACAATTAGTATTTCAAATGGGCCAACATGTTGATGGGCCCTATCCTCTTAGGGCTCTAATCTCACGGCCCTTTAATGAAAACGCACCGTCTCTCCTCCTCCTTGACGTAACACTCTCCCCTCCCTCTGTAATCCCCAACTTCTTTTATTAGGGTTTCTCTATACATTTCTGAAAAATCTCCACGAAAATTCATCAAATCCAATGGCGAATCGAACAGATCCAACAGCGAAGAACATAAGAGGGACAAACCCACAAAACCTAGTAGAGAAAATCCTGCGGTCCAAAATCTATCAACACACGTACTGGAAAGAACAATGTTTTGGGTTAACTGCAGAGACTTTGGTCGATAAAGCGATGGAACTCGATCACTTAGGTGGTACCTACGGTGGAAATCGTAAGCCGACGCCGTTTATGTGTTTGGTCATGAAGATGTTGCAAATTCAACCTGAGAAAGATATTGTTGTTGAATTCATTAAAAACGAAGATTACAAGTAAGTGAAATTATTTTTTTTAAAAAAATTTAACTGTTAATTACCATTTGGATTTTGTTCTAAATTGATTTTAATTGTGATTATCAGTCTCTATTTAGTGTTAGTTACCTTTGTTGCTTGTATTTTAAGTGTGATTATCAGTGTATTAAGCGTTATTTACCCTTTTCCTCTGATAATAACTCAGTTTGGGGAAGTTTATGGTAATAGTAACTGGGGTCTCATAAATTTTGGTGTGGGGTTGTTTTTTTTTTGTTGTATGTAGGATTGAGCTAATTGCTCTCCATTTGTGTGGATAATCGAATTCGAAATCAAGAAGAAATTTTGGGTTAATTTATGCAAGAAAATGAAATGGAGACTTGGAACTTTTGGAATTGAAAAAAGAAAGAAAGAAGATTTAAATTGAATTTATGTTTTCTTTAGCTTCTATGGTTTTTGTTTTGTTTGCTATTAAAAAGGTATGGAATTTAAATGAATGGAAATAAGGTAATAGAGGAAAAGATTAGAAACTTGTTTGTTTTTAGTATTGTTGTGTTGGAGGTTACAAGATTTGATGTCTGTTTGTTTGTTGAGATACTGGTGATGAGAGGAGAGATGAGAAACTTTTTGTTCTTAGTATTTGTAGTTGGTTTGCGTACTCTTTAATTTTTTCTTATTTTTTTTTTTACAGTTCTCAAATTTTCTACTTGGTTCTAACTGGACGTTTCTTTGCCTTGGTGTAGATATGTGCGTGTGCTTGGTGCTTTTTATCTGCGACTTACTGGGACTGATATTGATGTGTATCGTTACCTAGAGCCTTTGTATAATGACTATCGAAAGTTGAGGAAAAAACTAACTGATGGGAGTAAGCTCTTTAAATCCTTTTCTTTTGATTGCGTTCTCATTGCAACTTTTCAAAGTCTTTCATGTGTTGCTGCTGCTGTTTAGATGAATTTACTGACGTGTTTGTTGAATTCTGTTTATCAGAATTCGCATTGACACACATGGATGAAGTTATCGACGAGCTCTTGACAAAAGATTATTCTTGTGACATTGCTATGCCCCGTATTAAGAAAAGGTAACTTTTCTACAACTTGCTCAAGGATTTTTTATCTGGTAGTTGTGCAGGGCAGACAATATTTGAGATGGCTTATGTTCTATCGCCTTAGGATATATAACTTGTGAGCTGATAAGTGAGTTTTTGTTTGTGTAATTTTAGTTTCTATTTCATTGAAATCCATATTTTTGCTTCCATAACAATTCTATGGAGATGTGTGGGTGACCCTTTCTATAATCATCAGATGGACTCTTGAAACACTTGCTGCACTTGAACCTAGAAAGAGTGTGTTGGAAGATGATTTTGAAGAAGAGGAAGAGCGAGAAGAGAATGAGCAACTTGAGGGATTAGACAATGGTGCTGATGAACGGGTATCCTTCCTTCCCAAGTTGAGCTATATTTCAACTTTTCTTTCTTTAATTTCTTTCTTCCAAATCACATTGCATACTTGGTCTTATTTATCAATTAATGAATTATTTACAGGACTACTACCATGAGAGAAGTCCTGCAAGGGAAAGGGAAAGGGATCGGGATCGGGATAGGGATAGAAGACGTGATAGTCACAGACATAGGTAAGTGGTTTGCTCATTCTGGCTCCGGAATAGTCACATTTTTTTTCTCCTTGGGAACTTGGTGATTTATTATTCTTTATCATGGATTTTTTTTGTGCAACTTATTTGGTTTCTTTATGAATCACAAAGATGTTAAGAGAAATGTGCATATACATGCAATGAAACATTGATATAGGACTAAAGATGATGATAGCAATGAAGATCCGGTGGCATGTTGTAGGAACTACATTGTTTATTTGTTTCATGGTAGAACTCCATAGAGCTTTGGAACTTTAATATTGAGGTTCTTTTTTACATGCATGTTTTCCCCTTACTAAAATGCTGAGGTTTTATACCAGTATCAGTATATCATGGTTGAAAACTTTTGGAGTTTCATAACTTTCTTAGCACATGAATGGATATGAGGCAGAATTAGGAGTTTTCCTCTTTGTGAATCAACTAGAAAACCATTATGGAAGCTGTTGTCTAACAAGCAAACCATTTCATTCACATGTAAAGTAAAATTTAGCTCCATTTTTTCGCCATGGCATTTACAGCCATTGCTGGTTTAAAACAGCTTCCAACAGTAAAATCGAATGATCCTGCCAGGTTTCTCTGCACTGACAGTGTGCAGTGAGAAGTATGATGGATCAGACAATCTTATTGTAATTGCAATTTCATGGTCATTGGTGCTCATTTTAATTTGACTTTCAGCTAGTTTTCTGCTGTAAATTAAACATTCTGTTTTGTTTTATATGTCCATCATATTGAAACTTTTAAACCACTCAGTATGTAAATAGATTAGGGTTCTTCCGCTTCCAGTTATAAAATTGGTTGCTTTTATAGATAGCTAGTTTTGTTTATTAAAAATGCCATGTGACTACGTGCATCGTCATGAGCACTTTTGAATTTTAATAACCATTACAGCTGTTGGAGCATTGGTGACTTTCTGTTGGAGCATTGGTGACTTTGTATTTCCCTATTTCCAATTGAGTGCTACCACAATTTCCTTTTTTTTTTCCTGGCTGTTAAGAATTACATTTCAGATGCAACTTTGATGCCTCCTGCATAGTTTATTGGAAAAAGGGTAAGCTTATGCCATTTTTATTTTCACTATTTATGCAGGGATCGTGACTATGATAGAGATTATGACAAAGACTATGATAGGGAGCGTGGACGTGGAAGAGAGAGAGACAGGGACAGAGATAGGGATCGCTATCGTTTGAGAGATGAAAGAGATTATGGTCATGACCGGGAACGAGAAAGAGAAAGGGAAGGCAGGGAGCGTGAAAGACGAGATAGGGACCGTGGCAGGCGGAGGAGTCATTCAAGGAGCCGAAGTAGGAGTCGGGATCGTAAAAGACATGCCCACAGCAGTAGTCCTAAAAGGCGCGGAGATGGAGCAGAAGAGCCGAAGAAGAAGAAGAAGAAGGAAAAGAAGGAAAGGAAAGATGATGGTACGGACCACCCTGATCCGGAGATTGCTGAAGCTAATAAGCTCCGAGCAGCCCTTGGGTTGAAACCACTTAAATGATCTATGCTCTTAAGTGTCTGGTGCTGTTACTAGCAGATGTAAACTCTGGTAACTGTAGGTTCAGATTCACTCTCTTATATCTGCTTGAGTCTTATTAATGCGTAATTTCTTGTACAATGTACATATTTTTAAGGGGATGGCATGGCATCCATTTTTATTGTTAATTCAGACTTTCTTAGGGCCGGACAATTTTTTGCTGACCAGTTGTTGGGTAAGACTGGATACTGCTTTGTTCCTTTATCATTGAAGTCCACTTTCTGATGTTAGTGCATGTTGCATTATGCTAGTCTTTCCAATTTTGAAAAGGATATAAACATGAGAAGAAAGTAAATCAGCTGATACTGTGGCACAAAACACTTTTCTGTTTTGGAGGGCGTAATAAAATGCAACTAATTTGGTAATTTGGTAAACACAATCACAGAACATCTGAAGTTGAAACCATGTGATGAATCGAACCCTAAGGAAATAACATGTTGCTTTCCCAATCCTTACCACAGAAGTACCTCAGGCAACAAAGTGCCATCTTCATCATAATGAAGGGAACCGGAAAAACTGAGGGGCTTGCACTTCTCCCCCATCAAAATCCTCTTCTTGCATAGCTCCTCACCACATTCTTCTCTGCTTTCGTCCCCGATTTGCACTGGTTTTCCTCCATTTTGGCTCCTCGTAGTATTTCCCAAGAACGAAGCCATCCTCAACTTCTGATCGGTACTGAGTACCCTTGATGGATTCCTAAGCAAGTTGCTGCTGCTTTCCTGTCTTCCAGCTGGAGTATCGGACATGCCAACACCACTATGCAGGTCATGGCTAGTTCCCTGTCTTCTAAGCACAGTATGATCAGTGTTGGGTTTACCTCTGAAGAAGTTCAGACTGGTATACTTTGAGAAAAAACTCAATAGAGGAAATGACACTTTTAAATACATATCCGCTGCCCTGCTTGGTTTGTTATCTCTCCTTTCCATTGTTGGCTTCTCATGCTCTTCCCCCTCCTCCTCTTCTTCAATCTCCAGAAGAGGTAATGAAAACTTTGGTGCAACCCCAAAAGGCTGATCTCCATCATACAAACCGTCATCTGCCCCCGCCAAGTCACTTTTATAACCATCTCCATTTTTGTGGACCTTAGAGGAAGCCTTGGGTGATTTCTTCTTGCCAAATACACTAGGGAAGAAAAGGCCAAACTTCTCTGGAAGAAGGCTTTTAGGCTTAACAACCCTTTCCTTCTTGGCCCTGGTGTGATCATCAAGGTGATCAGTAATGCAATCATTGCTTCTTCTCTGCATTGTCTTGGCCAACAACTGAGGGATTCTGATTCTAATCTTTGGTTCAGGCATGGTGAAGCTAGAGACATTACATAGCTGAGAGTTTGGTGGGTCATTGCTAGCAATGATATCTCTACAAGTGTTAGGGTTTTCTTCTTTCATTTTGCCTCTCTGAAAGGCATTACTTGCCATTGTTGTTGGCTTTCCAAACAAATGAAATGGGACTCGAAGATGGTTTTAAAAAGTGGGGTATTGGAGAGAGGGAAACGTGGCTTGAGAAGTTCCTTCTTTCATGGGATTTCTTGTTTTCCATTTTCCATCTCAAAAAATGACTTGATTAGTCAGTAAGATAGAGGATTAAGCTGATGAAAATTTCATTGCCACTAGCCCACTACTCCTAGTGCATATCAACAAGTCTATAAGCACATCACATTAGCAAGGCACATAAATCTTTTAGGTCCAAAAGGTTAATCCTTGCATATAATTCAAGTGTTGAAGTTGAATCAATGGATGCTTACTGTTTTTGTGATAAGTGACAAGTAACTCCCCATGATAGAGAAGTTTTTCTTGATTTTAGAGGAGGATAATGGAGAAAATGTTCTTATTTTTTATATAGTAAAAACAAATTATTTTGTTAGTGTCTTTTAGAAGTTTTTCTAATTAAGAGTTAAAGTTCGAGGGATAACATATAAAAAAGAGAGAAAATTAAAAGGTGATAATGATATACAACTAACCATATCTATCTACCATTTTTTTATAAAGAAAATCAAATTTACTATTTTTTTTAAAGATATTTCTAATTTTACCAAATTCTTTTATTCTAAAAACTCTCAATTTGAAATATAATATTAAACATGGCTTAAACTGGCATGTTAACTCGACAAATTTACAGTCTAAAACCTGACTTGGATCATATTTTAACTTGAATCAATTTTAATATTAACTCAACCAAATATAGATGACCTCACATTTTGATTTGTATTCCAGTTGACTGGGTAAAACCAAGTTTAAAACTTGGTTGAGTCAAATTCAAGATTTTTTTTTAAAAGAATGTTATTCTAGATAAAAATAATAAACAATAAGTTGATTTAATGATCCAAGTTCTTTTTTTATTAGACCTAGATTGAGTTTGAAAACCGATGAGTTTTTAGAATGAAAATTAAAGCTTGAAATTAACATTTATTAAATGACCTTTGTATTTGTATTTCACTCTAGCAAAGAATAATAAAATGACAAAGCCTTTTTCATTTTGGTTCTCAATTTTTTTGAGGATTTTTTTTTTAATTTCAAACTTAGTTTTTTCCTTCTAATTTCATCATTTAACATTGAGTTTACTGGTTATTGGATTTCATAATTTATTTTGATTTTTTTATGGAGTTATCTCGATCCCATGACCTAGATTGCGAGTTAGCCCTAACTCAGGTCGTTTTTTGTTTTTTTTTTTAATTATTTTTTTTCTTAACTTTATCCTCCAACATTGAGTTGATTGAGAATTGAGTTTCATAATTTATTTTGATTTAATTTATATGAGGTTATCTCGGTATCATGACCTATGTTTGATAGGTTAGTCCGAGTTGATTCAACTTATTTTTTAGTTGAATTTTGTTTTTAACTTGATCATTCAATATTGAGTTGATTAAAAATTAAGTTTAATATTTTATTTTATTTCTGTAGGGTTATTATGGTTTTATAACCTTAGTAGTGGATTTAGTAGGTTAATATGAGTTTTTTAATTTTAAAAAAGATATCGTCTTGAATTTTCTAGTTAAACTATAGTTTTAACGGTAATTCAAGTTGTTTTTTTAACATGTCAATTTAATTAAGTCACATCAAATCAATTTATTTATTATTTAATTTTTTAACTAAAAAATAAATTAACTTGAATATTTTTTTTATATCCAAAAGCATAATCAACAATGATATAGTTTCAAACTAAAAGTGGATTGGGTAATAGATTATTTTACTTGGGTAGGGTCCACGACAATTTGACTATGATATTTGACCCAAACTGTAAACCCAAATCAATTTAATTTGGACAGTTCACTTAATGGGCCGAATATAAAAGGTGCCTGTTTCTCGCAAATTCGCACACTAAAACCCTTGTCATCATCTGCTACCTCAAAAACGCTGTTGTAGGAGAAAGCCAAAAGCGGCCAGGTATTCTTCTCCTTCTCTTTTCATCTCTTCACTCTCCATCAATTTCTACACTGATTTTCTGTACGTTTTGCCTACGCTAATTGTTTTATTTCCTGGATTAGTTGGTTTTCTCTTTAAAAGATCCTCTTTTTTCTTGGCTTTGTTTGCTTAAGTTTTGATGCATTAGGCTGTCTAGAGGTTGATTTCTGTGTTCTTGGAAGTGGGTTCTTTCGATTTTGGTTTATAATGAGAGGATTGTGTGGATCTTTGATAAATCACCGCGAGCTTAGTGATTTTTTACATGATGTGTGTTTTTTTGGTTTTTTTTTTTTGAAGATTTCGGTCGCTTTTATGTAAATTGATGTATAAGAGTTTTTGATGTTTCAGACCTAAATTTTGTTTTTGTTTTTGCTTTTGTGATTTTTTTTTCTTTTTTTGGTTTTTTACCTTCTGTATTTGGTGATTTAGAGTTTGATACTTTATGTTGAATTGAGCAGGTTGAAAGATTTTGATTGCGTCATGTCGACTTTTGCGAAACCAGAGAATGCATTGAAGCGTGCTGAAGGTGAGTGATGAATTGTTAACTGTTAACGCCCTCTCTAGTGCATAACTTTAATTTGCCTGAAATGGTGTTCAAACCTCAGAGTTTAATGTATGTTATGTTTTAAGTTCCAAAATTTATGATGATATCAAATTAGTTTGATGCTTACATGCTTCACATTATTGGCAATCTTTCAATCATCTTGCATAGTTTTTGATTTTTTCAACAAAAAGTCTTAGCTGTTTGTGATTTAAATTTGGCCTCATAGGCGAAGTGAACAATGCATGTGGTTGTAGAAGAGCCACTTTGTTTTCCCAAAGAGGCATCACTAGACTTTGCTCCAGATGTAGCTTTAGTATGGTTATTTTGGAAGTTGGGAAATAGTCACAGGCCTTTTATTTTCCACTTTGTAGTTGCATGTTTATGAGATTTTGACATATATGTGATACTTGCAGCCCAATTTCCATGGTATATTTTTATTGAATTTTCATGACGTGTATGGTTGCAGAGTTGATAAATGTTGGGCAGAAGCAAGATGCATTGCAAGCTCTTCATGATCTGATCACTTCGAAGAGATACCGAGCCTGGCAAAAGCCACTGGAAAGGATTATGTTTAAGTATGTAGAGCTTTGTGTTGACTTGCGGAGGGGCAGGTTTGCCAAGGATGGTCTGATTCAGTATCGTATTGTTTGCCAACAAGTGAATGTCACTTCCTTGGAGGAGGTGATCAAGCATTTCATGCATCTGTCCACTGAGAAAGCTGAACAAGCTCGTAGTCAGTCACAAGCCCTTGAAGAAGCTCTTGATGTGGATGATCTGGAAGCAGATAAAAGGCCGGAAGATCTGATGCTTAGTTATGTCAGTGGTGAGAAGGGAAAGGATAGGTCTGATCGTGAACTTGTTACTCCTTGGTTCAAGTTTTTGTGGGAGACATATAGAACAGTACTTGAAATATTACGGAACAACTCGAAGTTGGAGGCGCTATATGCAGTAATTCCTACTTTCCACATTAAATGTTTTGGTGCAATACATGGTCCTTTTGTATTGTCAGCATCTATCTCTATAAATTTGCAATACATGGTCTTTTTGTATTGTCAGCATCTATCTCTATAAATTTTCGATATGATGCACGAATAGAACATAAGCAGACACATTAAGCTTTTTATGGAAAGAACATGTCTAAAATCATTGTTTTTTATGATAAGAGTGTGCATCTGATATGTGACCATCAAGTGACTTGTAATTTACATGTGGGTTATGGCAGAGGCCCAGCGTGTAAGGTTTTTTTAACCTCTGTTAGCTGGATGGACCAAAAATTATAAACGGTTTACAATGTTTTCCCTTTATTTAACAATTCTATTCTGAGTTTCAATTGCTTCTTATGCAATCAGATGATTAGAATCTGAATATTGATGCTGGCCAACCTTTTCTCATTGTACTTTGGAGTTTTTCTTTCTATCCTATTGACAATCACTAGCATTTGGACTTTTGATGATATGGATTTCTCCTCCCTTTAAGTCCTCTGCTCATATTTTGTTGACCATAGGTTGCCCATCAGAACTATGTGCTCATACTTCTACTATCTTTCACCATTACATGGTGCATGACTTGGTTGGATGGTTGTGTCTGTTCTGATGACCATTAGTATGAAAGTCCCAAAGATTATCATATGGCAAAGCAGAAACTGCGTCTTACTGAATGCAAGTTGTTATGTGTAGATGACAGCCCACCGAGCCTTCCAATTCTGTAAGCAATACAAACGGACAACAGAATTTAGGCGGTTGTGTGAGATCATCAGGAATCATCTATCTAACCTTAACAAATATAGAGACCAAAGGGACCGACCTGATCTGTCAGCTCCAGAGAGCTTGCAGTTGTATCTTGATACACGATTTGAGCAGCTAAAAGTAGCTACAGAGCTTGAACTGTGGCAGGTATGCATATTGCTTTATATATTATTCCTACATGTTAGTTTTGTACCTGTAGTGTCTCTTGTAGGATGTATTATTATATTCTATTTCACTTCACTTGACCCAATTTTCATGTGCAGGAAGCTTTTCGGTCCATTGAAGATATTCACGGATTAATGTGCATGGTCAAAAAAACTCCCAAGGCATCCTTGATGGTGGTTTATTATGCGAAGCTAACAGAGATTTTCTGGATTTCTTCAAGTCATCTTTACCATGCTTATGCATGGTTAAAGCTTTTCACACTTCAGAAAAGCTTCAATAAAAACCTAAGCCAGAAAGATTTGCAGATGATAGCATCATCTGTTGTTTTGGCTGCTTTGGCGGTGGCTCCTTATGATCACACATATGGTGCATCTCATTTGGAACTTGAAAATGAGAAAGAGCGGAATTTGCGGATGGCTAATCTTATAGGTTTCAATCTAGACCTGAAACCTGAGAGTAGAGAAGTGGTAATGCAATTTTTTCACTTGCATTTACCTTCTTGGTCTATCATTTATTAGTTTATCTAATGGCTCTCATTTCCATAATGTTTTTTCTGCAGCTTTCAAGATCATCCCTTCTTTCAGAACTGGTAAGTTTGAAGTTGTGATTTCTTGCTATTTATATATGTTCTTTGTTCTCATTGGAAAATGATTTCTTCATAAATAATTCTTCATTTTATTGATAAAAAAAGATAGAGATAGAAGTGCTTCTTTTCAAGAGTAGTTTTCTATTATTGAAGGTTGAAATATAATAATGCTATTTTTTCCTTATTTCCACGAGTAATCCAACTCAAATTCATGTGCCACAACTCTACTTTACAGAAAATTGTTATTCCATGGGTTTTGAAACAGTATCTGTAATATGCCTTGTTTCCTGTGTAAACATTTGAAATGTCTGATTTCAACATCATTTTCAGGTATCCAAAGGTGTAATGAGCTGTGTAACACAGGAAGTAAAGGATCTTTACCATCTTTTGGAGCACGAATTTCTACCTTTAGATCTCACGGCAAAGGTTCAGCCATTGTTATCCAAAATTTCTAAACTTGGGGGCAAACTCGGCTCAGCTTCTTCTTTGCCTGAAGTGCATCTCTCCCAATATGTTCCTGCCCTCGAGAAGCTTGTTACCCTGAGGTTGCTTCAACAGGTAGACAATTTTTTCTGCTTTACCTTTTCTTTTGGAGTTTGTTTCAATATTATTTATTTATTCTTTCTGTGGTCACATGTGCTCATACATACTTTTTTTTCAGGTGTCTCAGGTGTATCAGATAATGAAAATTGAGAGTTTGTCTCAGATGATCCCATTTTTTGATTTCTTTGCCGTGGAGAAGATTTCGGTTGATGCTGTGAAACATAATTTCATAGCTATGAAAGTTGACCATATGAAGCATGTTGTATTGTTTGGCACTCCGGTATGCTTCATTCTGCATGCATTGTTTTTATTCATGTACTATTTACTCTCTCTCCCTCTCTGATTCTCCCATCTGCATGCCCCTTTACAGAATTCCACTTCTGAACTGTTGACATTACTTCCTAACTTGAGTCCCTCTGTATCACTTCTTTTGTTGGAATCAAGTATATTGTGCTTGCATATTGGTTATTTGCTTGCATCTTGGCTATTTGCTTGCATTGATTCATTCCAAGTGGTCTGTCTTGCCTTTTACACTTGGTTCTTGTTGTGCTGGTGAGAACACCATAGCAGAGTTTGACTGCATTCATTTGACTCTTTCAGGGTCTTGAATCTGATGATTTGCGAGATCATTTGACTGTTTTTGCTGAATCCTTAAATAAAGCAAGGGCTATGATTTATCCTCCAACAAAGAAATCATCGAAGCTGGGTGAGATTTTACCCGGACTAGGGGAGATTGTTGATAAGGAACACAAGAGACTTCTTGCTCGGAAATCTATTATTGAAAAGAGAAAGGAAGAACAAGAACGTCAACTTTTGGAAATGGCAGGACATCTGAACTATTGCCTCAGTATAGCTTACAGATTGATTGTTTATTATGGTTCGCTTTCTTCTTATATCAATTTTTGCCTTCTAGGAACGAGAGGAGGAGTCAAGGAGGCTGAAGCAGCTGAAGATTACAGAAGAGGCCGAGCAGAAGAGGCTTGCAACCGAGTATGAACAAAGGAACAAGCAAAGGATCCTCCGGGAAATTGAGGAGCGTGAGCTTGAAGAAGCGCAAGCTTTGCTTGAGGAACAAGAGAAGCGCAGTAAAAGGAAAGGAGGAAAGAAGCCCATCTTAGAAGGAGTGAGTTTAGATCTTGTCTCATTTACTTTTCATTAAATAGGGAGCTGTGCCTGATATGACAATTTTATTTCTACATAGGAGAAAGTGACAAAGCAAATTTTAATGGAAAGGGCTTTGAGTGAGCAACTCAGAGAGAGGCAGGAAATGGAGAAGAAATTACAGAAATTGGTGAAAACAATGGATTATTTGGAAAGGGCGAAAAGAGAGGAGGCAGCCCCATTGATTGAAGCTGCTTTTCAACAACGATTGGTGGAAGAGAAAGCACTTCATGAACATGAACAGCAGGTATCTGTTTGAGTTTTTGTCACATGTCCTTGAAAGGTCGTTTTCCTTCCATATCATTCCATATAAATGTTTCTCTGCCCCTGTCCTTCACATCTTAAATTGCAGCATGCCTAAAAAAAGGATGTTACCACTTAGTGTAATTATATTTTTGTTCGATATAGTTTACTGTGGCTGCCATTTAATTCATGCTAATCAGTGTCTGCATTGCAGCTGGAGACTGAATTGAGCAGACAACGTCATGATGGGGACCTCAAGGAGAAGTATAGGCTGTCTCGGATGTTGGAGAACAAGGTCAGTGTCCAATATCTCTGTGATTCCACGTGTCATGTGGCGAGCTGCTTCATCTGAGGAAATATGAGGATAAATCCTCCAGGCCTTGATATTCTGTGGGGCGATGTTTTGTTGGCTTGCTTTCAACATTTAAACAAATATGATTTTTATTCTCTTGCAGATCATATTTGAGGAAAGAGTGAAGAGCCGTCGAGAGGCAGAATTCAACCAAAGGAGAGCCGACAGGGAAGAAAGGATCAACCAGATTATTCAAGCTCGGAAACAAGAGAGAGAAGCTTTGAGGAAGAAAATATTCTTTGTTAGGTCTGAAGAGGAGAGACTGAAAAAGCTGCGTGAAGAGGAAGAAGCTCGCAAACATGAAGGTGGATACCCACTACACTGAATGGACAACTTTTTTCCACTCGATACTTGATCCATATTTTATGTTCAATGGGTTTCCTTTTATCCATATCTGAAGTTTCTCTACTTTTTATTCCCCAAAGTTGTTGCTTGCCTTCCCCCATTCAACTATGTGTTCACAGAGTGTCCTCTCTAAGCATATATAAGTTTGTGATTGACCAACACGTTCTATGTATTGGTGGTTTTCAAATACAGAGGCTGAGAGACGCAGGAAAGAAGAAGCTGAACGCAAGGCGAAGTTGGATGAGATAGCAGAGAAGCAGAGACAAAGAGAACGTGAATTAGAAGAAAAGGAACGGGTAAGGAGGGAAACTCTCTTGGGAAGAGCAACTGATGGGCTTCATAGGCCTTCTGAGCTTCCTGCCGGTCCAGAGCCTGGGGCTGCTGCTGCAGCAGCAGCAGCTGCACCAGCCCCTGCAAAGTATGTGCCCAAGTTCCGGCGAGGTGGAACTGAAGGCTCAGCGCAGGCTCCTCCAGAAACTGATAAGTGGGGCGGTGGAAGCAGTAGGCCAGCCCCTCCAGATTCTGACAAGTGGGGCGGTGGAAGCAGTGGCGGTACCGGGCAGGCCACTTCAGATACAGACCGGTGGGGTGGTGGTGGTCGCTGGGGCAGTGGTGGTAGTAGACCTGATGATCGGAATCCGCCCGGTGATAGGTGGGGTGGAGGTTCAAAGTCCACTTGGTCATCATCTAGGCCTCGTGGTCGCTGATAATCCCAGAGTCTACATGAACATTTTAAGGTGGCCATTTTTGTCTTGGTTATATTTGTTGAATGAAAGGGAAAATGCACCTGGGAAAACCCTTGAGGAATAATTATTAGTTAATTATAGTTTCAAATTTTGTAGACTTGCAAAACATTAAAGTGACATCCTTGACTTCCCTTTTTTCTTTGCTTGTATGGTATTGTTGAGAAATGTTTATTGTAATTTGGACCTGTCACTTTCGAAGAGTTGTTTATTCTTTCTCACTTCTGAGTCGTGTAACTTCTTTTCTCATTTGAGATTTTGAGTTATCCCTATTTTCAGGGATTAAGGTGCCCGTGACTTTTTTTTATATATATATATCCTTACCAGTGGAATCATCTATCTTCTGTTCTAGCCATTAGTATCCCTTTTAGGAAATTTTAGTTTCCCTTCCCTTTTCCTCTTACCTTGTGTCCGCTGAAATAGAAGACCGCATTTGCATTTCAGGTAGTACCATTCATCCATGTTGAAACGTGGCCTGGTCTCAAGGCTCCTATTCTCACAATTCAAGTTCTATCCAAGCGAGTATGTGGTTATGGTCAAGTGTAGCGATTTGGCAGGTACTAGGTAGTGATGGTGGCAATTTTAGCTTGTAATGAAACCTTAAAACCTAAATCGTTTATATTTATATATTCATTATATTCTTTATGTTATGTAAAAGTTGGCTATCAATTACCTGTTGCCTTGTACATTTTGCTTTAGTTTCAAGCAAATCATCAAGCCTAAGATCAACGCACTTCTCCTAAATGTTTGTTTTTTAAATTCTAATTTCGATTTGGCATTTGGACCCCCCCCTGTCAAATATTGTACTTAAATCAGTGTTCTGTAGTCATCATCCATTCTAACCATGTCAGGAAATTAGCAGAAGATACTCGATAAACCAGTTCAGATTGGCAAAGGAAAATATCAAGTTTAATTGCATGTTAAGTCTTACTGTCTTTTCAGATCAAATCTTCTGATTCTTTCATCTCAACTCTGTCTAATCTGTAGTGAAACTAGCTGTCTATTTACATCACACAAAAAAGGCATTAGAAATAGATAAGATGCAACTGGGATGGAGTTCATGACTTGCACAGGCCACCCAGAGAGATGCACTGTCTCAATTGGAAATGACAAGATCCACTGTCCATTCACAAATCAATCATCTCCTTCGTATTCGAGATGCCTACAAAAATCACAGATCGACAAAAAAGTTGAAAACCATCCACCAACACGCTTCCAGCAACATCTTCATCCTAATCACTGAAACTTTCTCCAAGAGATGAGGCTCGGAGTATGAGGAATGTAGTTGTAACGTTCTTCATCAATTTTTAGGAGATGCATTTCTTCTATATCCAAATTTAGGAAGTCATCACTTCGGTGCAAACAGCAGTCGCTAAACCTTAAAATCGAGTTATGACAAGGGTGATCAACAAATCCTCTGCTTTTTGGTTGACAGTTCTGAAAAGCAGGTTTGGACAACAATGATAAACCATCCAGTGAAGTTTCCCATCAACAGCAGCAGGGGCAGTGGAGAAAAGATGGCAATAAGAAACACTTGCAAGTTGTCTCCAGCACCGTGTTTGAAGACTGAACATCATATACCGATAGCATTCCCAGTCCTCAAATACAGATAGAATCATATAATCCACTTCCAATTCACGGAAGAAGAATCCACAAACTAAGGCATTTCTCGGTGGTGTTGCGAGAGTGATTCTTTCCTGGGTGAGTGGATTGCAGACAAAATACTCGACTCCTGGCTTAAGTGCTTTGAACAATACTAACCCGTTGCAAGAGCATAGAGCCGAACAATCAAGCAGTTGCAGTCAGCGTGCGGTACCTTGCTCATTTGACTTAAAGGGGGTGTACAAGGATTTAATTAACTAGTCGCGTTAGAGTTTGACTGTTTGCGTTAATCCTAGGCCCTTCATCAATGTAAAGACAGTAAGACTCCTCTGTAAAAGTCATAAGATTCAAGAATTCCAGGAGCAGCTAGTTCTCTTCAGTTGCTGTTGGGCAAAAGATAGAGTTGAAGTTAAAGGCTCCCCATTTTTTGCACACTCGTTGACAATCAGCTGAGAATTTCAATGAGAACATAATTAGAGATGTGTTCAATATCAACCATTCTTTCTACTCCGATGAGTGATAAATGTGTCAACCAATAGATCACAAAGAAGCGAATTCCTCAAGGAGCAGTACAGGACTATGGTGCCTGCCTGCATGCAAGAAAGAAGGGCAACAAAATATTAAAGAAGCTGATACGTGAAATACATATTGCAAGTTTCCTTTGATAAGGGCAACACCAAGGGTTGCTTGACTGAAAACAAGAAAACAGAATATCCACGTTCAAAATCACAGTAAATCATTTCTTAATGTTACTTGACAATGGCAGAACCAATCCACAATTAGAAACAGTGAATTCAATACATAGGAAATCACAAAGATCCATCATATATTCCTCTAAACTCCAAACAATATCATGAAATGAATAGAAGGAAAAAAAGAAAAAGAAAAGGTGTTACGACCATAATAGTTGGGTAGAAACGGCATGTCGTCTGCTCTTGGGGACCACCTAATCCATTAATGAAAACGGGTTAACCCGAAATTGAGTCTTCCTCTCTCTAAGCTAAAACCCTTCTTCTCCCCTTCAAAAACCTCTCTTTTCATTTTCAAAGTTTACATTTTTATTCAAACGAAAACTTCTCACTGATTCCTTTCGCTGAAATCAATGAGTTCACTCGTTCTCAGATTTGCTAAGCTTTTAAGAGTCCCTTCTCCTGTTATCATGCCCACCTCTTCTCTAGGTCTCTCACTCTCTTTTTATGTATAAGTTCGTGTCTCTGCGTGAGTGTGTGTATGCGCGTGCTATGTATTATACTTGCAAAGGTGCAATATTTTTTGTTTATTATGCAATTGGGATTTTGGCTTTTGTGCAAAACCCACTTCAAAGAACTTTATGTGGTTGAATGTGGTGCTTTTGAAATTCTTGTTCTTAGAGGAATTTTATCAAATAGTTAAGGGGAATTACTGAAAGTGTTTGTAAAGTGCATATTTGTGGAAATATTGAAAGGTGTGTGTGTGAGTGAATTGTTTGAATTGATTTTGTGTGTGATTGTAGGGGTAGGTTTGCAAAGAAGCTTGAGGTCTTGTTACTCAACTGTGTCATTTAACAGTGACAATGAAGAGGGGAAGAATGATAAAGTGGAAGAGGAGTTTGATGATTTGCTTGGCGATAGGCGCGAGTCACGGTTCCAAGGTGTGGATCCTAGAAAAGGATGGGAGTTTCGCGGTGTGCACAGGGTACTTTTTTTTTAAGTGTTTAATGAGTGACTGTGAATGTTGTCGTGGTTTGGTTGGATGTCTCTTGTAAATGGAATGGTTTTCTCTGTGTTTTAAGTAGCATTGGAAAAGTAGAATTTGATATTTTTGATGTGCTGTCACTGAAAACTGGACCCATGATCACTAATCATTGCATCAAAAGACAATGTTGCAACTTTGTTCGATGATGGCCGTGTTTCATATTGGAAATGCTCTTTTGTGTGGTTGGAATTCTGTGAAGTGTTGCATATGAAACATGAGGAGCATTTCAGCTTGCTTTGATGGTTTTAATGCCATCTCATCTTTTCTTTCTTTTTACTTGGATAAAAGAATTGGTTAGAGAAGAAATCATAATGATGCTTAATCTTTAAATTTGCAGCTTTTCCATTTGGATTGATTTATTTTGAGGTGTTTTGATATAAATATTAAATAATAAAGATTATCTTAAAATCTCAATGCGGTTAATCTTCTATGGTGTTCGTTTTTCTTTTTTATTTTCAGTTAAGGAAAAGTATAATTAACTCATAGTATTGTTTTTACAGGCAATTATTTGTGGAAAAGTGGGACAAGCCCCTGTGCAGAAGATCTTGCGAAATGGGAGGACTGTAACCATCTTTACTGTTGGAACAGGGGGCATGTTTGACCAAAGAATTATAGGATCAAAAGACTTGCCAAAACCTGCTCAGTGGCATCGAATAGCTGTGCATAATGATTCACTTGGGGCTTATGCTGTTCAACAACTTGCCAAAAAGTATATATTTAATCTTTATAGAACTCCCTTCCAATTGGATAGAGAAAACAAGCTAAATTTCATCTAAATTGTTTTGTTTTTTTTGTCTCACAAATGGATCTTTGGTTCAGCTCTTCAGTTTATGTTGAGGGAGACATTGAAATTAGAGTTTACAATGACAGCATCAGTGGCGAAGTTAAAAACATTCCTGAGATTTGTGTTCGTCGTGATGGTATGTCTACTTCTAATACCCCCCCCCCCTCCATTCTCCCGCCCATTGTTGTTATCATTATCACTACAGAGTTCAAAGAGGTCTTGGTTTATTCCTTTTGGTATCATCCTGCCTCTTGTAATAATAATATATGGCAGTGTTGCTTAAGTTTCAATGCTGCTTGGAAATTAGTAGACTTTTCAGCTTTAGATTGAAGATAAATGACTTCTGTTGATTGTATGAAGTTGACTCAGGACCCAAAAACATTAGACAGAAATCCCTGTATGATAGCAGTGACAAACTCAAATGATATGCTATTAAAAAGTATCTGGCCCCATTGTGCAGCATTGAGCCTCATGGGGTTAATACTGCTCTATTGTCTTTTGTCTGATCATCATGTTACATATTTTTTTAGTCCAGTACAGTGTGTTGCTATTTTGCTATGTTATCAAGATGAATTGGGAGGATAGAGAGATTATTTGGTTACCGCAACTGTGGGCTTTCTGACCAAGTGGTGTCCTTCTCTTTTACAAACAAACCTTTACTTCTAAAATTGATTGCATGAGGACGTGGAGATGAGTGTAAATGTCTATCAAGATCACAGCATCTAATGTAGTTGTGTGAATGGCCTTGAACTCAACCTGGTGTTGAAGTTTTGGGTTGGGGGGGGATATAGATATATTTGACTAGAAATTTTGGTTTTGGCGTATAAGTACAAGTTAGTACACTGAATAGTCCTCATTTTCAACGCCTTGCAATTTAACCTCTGCAGGAAAGATTCGCCTTATAAGGAGTGGAGAAAACATCAGTAATATTTCCTTTGAGGATCTGAGTAAGTTCTCCTCTCCCTGCCGCTTTCTAATGATGACATGGTCATGATATCGTATTGAGTGATTTGTTTTTGACTGTTAACTGGGATATTATATTTTCATCATGGAGATGCAATTAGTTTTTACTTTGTAGTCATCTTTGAGTGATAGAATTGCCTATTTGCTTTCATCAATTTTTCCTTGAGGAGATGCCATTAACACTTGCATCCTTATTTGCAGGAGAGGGATTGTTTAGCTGAAATTCACTCGATATTTCGTGGTAAATTTTCCCTGAAAAGCAAGAGTAGCTGTTTCCCCTAACTTTTGTAAGAAATATGGTTCCAGCTAGGCTGAATGTGACAGGCCCAGACAAATAGCTTTTGTTTCTTATTTCTATCCTTGACTTGTTTTGTGTACCCTTTTTTCCTAAACTCTGTGTGAGTGTGTGTGGATGAGGGTGGGTGGGCGGTGGTGGTGTATACATTTTTTTTTATTGTAGAGGTTATTTGATTGATGGGATTTTATATTTGTTTTATATGAGAATCATGGTATCAATGAGATTGATATTGTACTGAATTTTACCATTCTTTATCCTTATTGATTATGTCATTTGATTGTGAATAACTCTGCTTTTTGTACTGTACATTTGTGGTGTCTAGGTGCATTTAACAGCATGTCTAGGTGCATTTATACGTTGTCAAAGGTTGCTTGATATTAGAATTGTTGGGACGAAGTGTTAGAGACCTTGTAAAGTTGAAAGAGAGACAATTGGTCATCCTGAAATCGCCAGCTTAAGTCCCAAATTGATCTATCTTTGAAATATCATGTACAAACTTCCCTCAAAAACGAAGAAGAAATATCATGTATACTACTCTAAGCAAATTTATATAGTCACCCTAATTTAGGAACTTTTGGAACAGTCTTATTCTTAAACTGTTTTGTTGAGCTTCTTAAATTTTGTGTATGCATCTGTTGATATGCAACTGCTGGGAAAAAAAAGTTTCATTTTTTAGTTTTTCAATGATCTTTATTGTTACACCCATATTTGACTGCTTAATAAGCTAGCTTCAGTCTTTTAGATACAGAAAGAAGGATTTCTCAAAATCATTCAGGTTGCATTAAGGTCATAAAAGCACAACTGGTACACTTCGACCCTTTGATTAGGCAAACCAACTGTTAAGATTCAAGTGCAGATTTGAAGATACTGCTAGGACAATATGTTTGTTCTTCGTAGGCCAATATGCATCATGGATTGGCATTTCAGACAATGCAATGCAATGTAGTTTGTATGCATGAAAAATCTATCAGCAATGAAATGTTTGTTGCAATTGAGTACGGCCTAAAACATATTGAAGTTTTAGAATCTATTTTGACTGCGAAGTGTGTTTTGTCAATCAAATATCTGGCATTTCAGAGAAAGAGCTAAAGACTCTTCCTCGGTAACTTAAGACTTGGCGATACCATTTCACTGCGTTGTTCCACTTGATCTTGCCTGTTTGTTGTCGCTTCCTTTTTTTTTCTGAGTCATTTAATACTGGAACAGTCTACATGTCAGTACTAACCACTTGCACCGGTGAATAGTGCTGTCTGAGCATGGTGTTTGACATTTCTATCTAATCGTATTTCAAAAGTTTGTTTTCTTAGTTTTAAATAATTTTTTTTTTGTATTTTTAAATTGTTTTTGATATGTTAATATCAAAAATAAATCTTAAAAAAAAAAAATTATTTCCAAGTAATAAAATACTTTAAAAAATAATCTTTGTAACAATTAGAAACATGTAACATTCATAATGGACAAGTTATTCACTTCACCATATCTATTTGTCTAGTGCTGAATTATTTACATGCAATTAAACTTGATATTTTCCTTTTCCAATCTGAACTGGTTTATCGTGTATCTTCCGCTAATTTCCTGACACGGTTAGAATGGATGATGACTACAGAACACTGATTTAAGTTCAATACTTGACAACTCAGGGGTCTCAGTTGGGTTCAGCTGGCCCCAGTTTCATCTCAAAATACTTTTTATTATCTAAGAGGATTAATGTTATTTCTATACTGGTGATGACACGTGTCTATAACGTTTACCTTAGACTCTACATTTGTTTAAAGCTCGTGGATCTACTTGCTCATTAGGAGTTTTTGTGGTACAAGGTAATCATAGCTCGACAGCTGTCCTCTTTTTATGTTAGATTAATGACCTAACGGTGTTATATTAAGATGCCATACTACCTTTTGTCAGTTTGTCCTTACCTCTTTTGATTCAACCCAGAGAACTTTTATCATTTAATATAATCCACTCGAGGAAATGGGAGCCCCTCGAAGGGAAATGGCCTATGATAATTCTAAACAAGGAAAGTGGGATTGCCCTTTTTATTATACATTGTCTCTTTGACGCCTGTTCACCATAGAATTCATTTGAAAACCATCAAAAGGAATCCTATTACGGAACAGATGAGATTATGGAGGCAAAACCAGCTTGCTGAATAACTTAGTGTGCGCCCTTTTACACTGTTTTGATCATTATATCGAAAGTTTCAGTTTTTCATTTCCTGACCTATTATGTGTGTTATTATTAGATTTATGGTATAATGCTGACTTCATGGCCCCCGTTACTGCATTTTAATACCGATTAGCAATACTCTGCAGTGAAGTTCTAGCACTTCTTGACATGTGAACACATGTCCTTATAGTCATTAATTATTGTTGTGTCATCGAATCATGATTGCTCTTTTTGCCAAACTTCTCATTTATCGAAACTGCTAGTCACATGTTGATTAATCCTCAGTTTTCTGGTCAGTTAGGCTAATCCTTAACTGCATTATACTACCGATCAGCAATACTCTGCAGTGAAGTTCTAGCACTTCTTGACATGTGAACACGTGTCCTTATAGTCATTAATTATTGTTGTGTCATCGAATCATGATTGCTCTTTTTGCCAAACTTCTCATTTATCGAAACTGCGAGTCACATGTTGATTAATCCTCAGTTTTCTCTGGTCAGTTATGCTAATCTGATAGCTGAATGCATGATTGAGTGACCTGACGAATCAGGTGGGGTTTATATATTTGTCTCAGATTCTATCGGTCGGCACATTGTAACTTCAACTAATCAGCTTCAAAGTTCATGGAGGTCATAAAAACTTGATGACTATTTAATTGCATTTATTTGGCAAGGTAGCAGAGAATCTGCCATGTGTGCAGGCCCCAGATTGCATGATATTGCACTAAGGGAAACCGCACTTCTATCAGAATTCATTTTTGTTTATGTTTTCCGTATCTTAGAGCATATTTTAATTAATTTAGCAGTAGTTAATTGGCTTCATGGCTCACCAAGGAGTTACTTCGGCGTGGATTTGTCTATTTAAGGCATCTAGCTGTTAGGCTCCTTGCTTCACTTGGTCTTTTCCCTCTTCTGTTTCTGAACTCGAGAGTCAAGATGATGTTTCTGGTAGTCTTTTTGCTCACTTTACTATCTCATGTGCCAGCCCTTGATGCTTGCCCTAAATGTGGCAACATGCTAGTCCCTTACCCACTTAGCACAAGTGATAATTGTGGAAACCCTAGGTACAGAATCTACTGCAACAATGGTGCTCTAGAGTTCTTGTCAGCTCAAGGACTATACTACAGGATTCTCAGTATCAATCCTAGTGCTTATAAACTTGTCATACGCCCTCCCCTAATAGGGAAAGACACATGCTATTCCTCTGATCTTGCCGTAGGAGGATTAAGGCTTGACGAGAACTTGCCATTCAACATATCCGTTCGCAACACTGTTATGTTATTCAACTGTTCTGATAACATTCTTCTGTCACCGTTGAATTGTTCGTCGACCAGCTATTGTAGGCAGTACGAGGAGATAGAAGAGGGGAGTGGGTGCAAAGGAACTCTTTGCTGCCACTTCTTGAAAGACGCATCAATGACTTCGCATAGGATTAGGGTTAGGGTTGGAGGGTGCACAGCTTATACTTCTGTTGTGGACATCAAACCTGTGGATCCCGTTGATAAATGGAACTATGGAATTGAGCTGCAATGGATGCCTCCATACTAGGAGGCAGCACTTGTGGTGCAAGCTTCTGAACTATATGATATAGTCTATGTTGTTGCTTGTTATGCCTACTTTATTACATCCCATGTCCTTGTTGTTCATCTGCTGTTCCTTCTGTTATTCGTACGTGTGTGCTTGTTCCTTCTATATTTTGCTACTTAATAATGAATAAATCTATGCTCCTTTTCCTGTTTTTACTACTGACGAGCTCGCTCCTTTAATTAATTCTATTTCAAAAAAAATAATGAAAAATTAATCATTTAAAAAAGCTTCAGATTTATCATTGTTCCACCGACAAATAATCTAATATCCAGACTTTTATTATATTAAATGAAAAACAAACGGAAAAAAAATACTATGGATGTAAACTATAAAAGGGTCTAATATTTTTATCAAGCATGAGTTTTATTCTAATATTATAATTATAAAAAAATGTTTTGTTTTCATACTTATAATATATATATGTCTTTGTTGATTCATAGTATTATGAAGAAATTTCAGTATTTTATAGAGAGAGAAAAAAGGACAGAATTGTTGGGCTTTTTACTATCAAATCAGGTGAAAATAAATCTCATAATCACTGTCAAGTGTCAACATTCCATGGAAATAAGAATAAATTTTATTTTATCAAAATAACTGGAAATTCCAATGGATAAAAAAAACCTAATAAACCAAAAAACAGGAATCTAAGTACCGACAGAAGTTTTTTTATCCTTTTGATATTAAATCATTTTCTTAAAAAATAAACAATTACTGTATTAATATATTGTAATTATTCCTTAAAAACAAATATTGATTTTCTCATGAAAAAAAAAGAGGTTTTAGTATCTATATGCTCATTTTACATTTAGACAACAATTCTATTCCTATTTTATGAATAATAGAATTAGCAAGCGTTGGATAGCTGTAATTAAAAGCTTTAACCTTTGGCCTTACAAAATTTGTGTAGCAAAAATCAATATAAAACTAATTTATTTTTGTAATCTTTTGATAACCAAGGACAAGGACCCCAGCCACCTTTGGTAGGCATGTCCCTAACCTTTAAACTTAGGGTCCATCACCCTTTACAAGTGTGTATTAATTAGGAGTGTTGAATCCTAGACCTCATGAATATAGAATTTAAAAATATTTTATAGATACTTAACAACTTAATTATTATTCCATTTCTTTTCTTTCCAGTTATGATATTAATAGCTCTCTATACCATCTTAATCATATTATTTAGGTGTCTCATTTTCTCATCTATTATATTATATATATACTCATTGAAAAAAATAGTTTGTTTATATAAAATTGGTTAAATGGGGTATTTTTTAATTAAAATAGAAACATAAAACGTGCTTGATAAAAAGAAATTAAAAAAACAAAACTATTGTGATTCCAAGTCACATGAGGTTTAATAACTAGGATTAAAAATATGAACATGTTTGAGTGTTGAGAGATGAATGACATGAAGCTTCTTTATATTTGATTATTAGATGAAGCATGCATTGAGTGGCATGGGGTAAAAAGCTAGGTTTTCAAAGGCAATCTTGTGAAATGGTTGGATTTTTTATTTTTATTTTTTTGGAATAGATTAGGTTATAATATAGGCCATCATGAAATCTTTAAAAACCTAACCTCCCATACTTCTTGAACCATTTTATTTTAACCCCCACAATTAAAAATATTTTTAGATATTTTTTTATGAAGAATTAAATTATATTTGTGATTTAATTTTCATTGTTTCATGGAAGTAGAAATCCTCACAAAAGACCTAGGCTTGCGTGAGGAGCTCGATCCAAGGGAATTATAGGCCTTTTGATGGGGGCCGGAAAAAGAATCATTCAAGCCAGAGAATCAAGTCCATGGGTCTTTGAAACATAAATCTACCAAATTTAATTCTCACTCAGATTCATGGAAACAAACTTGTTCAATGCCTCTTCTGGAACCACACAACAGACCCTGAAAATTAATTGCCTAAGGCTCTACAGTTGCAAATACACTTGGAAAGTTGGGAAGATTTGCATTGGTTATTTGGCATTGTTGCAGTTTTAAAAAATTAATTTAAAAAAAGCTATAAATTATAGATTTTTCTTGACCAATATCCCAAATAAAAATTTTCAGTTTCAGTCTCTGTGATGCAAACACTTTCAAATGAACGGAGCCGCATTTCCGGTTATTTTGATCTTTTTTCAAAGGAAATAGAAGTACCAAAACCATGTATCCATATCAGTGGAAGCAGCTCCCAGGAGAAAATAGAAAAAATTGTTTATCATCCCTTAAAACCAAACAATTTGGAAAAACATTGAAACTCCTAACTGTAAACAACATTGAAACTCATGCATAGAAACGTTCTTGTATATAGCTTGTTGTTCTGTTACATTGTATCAGAAGTAAATAATGCACGAGGGAGTAAATTTCGAAGTGGATGCGAAGAAGATGCTGCAACAGAACATTTAACTATGCAACCTTCATTTTTACTTACAAATTAGCAATCAAACTATCACAAACATATCTATTAGACAGCATTTCTGTCTTCTGTCAGTCAGTAAAAGCCGAGCACAAACCAGAAATCAATACAAACAATTGAAAGACAAAAACACCTACTCCCTGTATTTCTACCTCATTTCTTACACATCTATTCCAATCAGTACTGGAAAATAAAGCCAAGCATGCTCATACTGCCAGCAAAAATATGTCAAATATTTACTCTGTTTCCAGATAAATTGCTATGTCATCACAGTGGGTCTGCTCGACCTTTTGCCTTCCATGGCATCTTTCTTTTTCTGACAGTTACTGCAGAGGAAGGGGCCTTCCCATGGCTTCGATCCAGGTGTGAAGAAAGAGCCTGAGTTTACTGATAAACTGTCACCTGGGGTTTGATCCACTTGGCAAACAGCACATCTGCATAGCCCAGAGTTTGCGTTCGCAGGGAAATACTTACTTAATCTGCATTTTCATTAAAAAAATAACAAAGATAAATTAAAACTACATTTCAAGAGGCAGAGCTTCTAAACTCCTTATTCCCTCTTTCACTTATTAATTCATTATATAAGCAAAAAAAAATCAGTTATCATGATCACTGAATAAGAAGATAGGTAAGCAAAGACCATTACGGGTAGAGTTTGCCTCTGATATCATACTCAATGGTTTTGCATAAACTATTTGAGAAAAAAAATAAAAAATGAAGTTTACAATCAGCATACCGTTCTGCAAGAATAGCAGAACCCTCTTCAAACAGTTCCTCAACCGCACCAACAGCAGAGAGCTTTTTTGTTGATTTGCTCACAGAACTCAGCGCTTTCTTTCCAAAAAGCGAACTGAACATATTATGCTTCTTCCTCGGTATTGGAGGCAAGACAGGTATGTCGGATGGGATGATATCAACAACAAGGCATGTTGTATCATCCTTCAGCCCCCTTGACCTCAATGCCACCTAAAGAGAAACAACAAACAAGTATTAGCAATAAAGCAACAGAAGCACTGTTGCATACATGCAAGAAGCAAGAGCATGCTAGATGTCACCTTAACAACCAACTTTGCAGCAATCTCTGCAGGCAAACCCCTACATGACTTGGCAGCCATATCAGAAGATAAAGCATCCCAGATACCATCGGAAGCGATAACAAGTCTTCCTCCAGCATTTGAAAGCTAAATAACCAGAAAATAATTTCCTGAGCTTCAAAATTAATTTTAAAAAAAAACGAAAACAAATCACAATTAGAAAATAGACTCACTTTCACTTGCTTGACATGAGGTATTGGAACAATGAACTCTCCAACATCCGTGTCACCTATTGATCTAGAAAGACATAATCCACCAGGCCAACAACGCAAGGGACCAACCTACAAACCATTGAGAGATTGGATGAATAAGATTAAAAAATAAAAAAACATGAGGGAAGGAGAGGAGCATAAAATGCATATCTGAACATGTCGTACGTGACGTATAAAAAAGAGCACCATACCTCGTTGCCTCCAAAAACATTTAGCCTTCCTACTTCACCCCCACTTGCAGTTACTCGCTCTCTCTCTTCAACATTTTCTTCCAGCCTGTGATCAACTGTCAAGAGAGAAACCACACCCCCCTGGCTGTCCAATATGCATCGTGAATCCCCCACAGAAGCAACAGTCACAGTCCACTCATCAATTACAACAAATGTCACAGTTGTCCCAGAAGTCTCCCCTGTCATTTGTATCAAACTGAAAGATTAGTCTGTGCCCACAGAAATGCACACAAAGAGAAAACAAATACAAGATGCAACAAAGGAAAATAAAACTACAACAGAAGGGATACAGATCCATACCTTTCTGCTGGAATTCTATGTCAGTTTTCACAAAACCAGCAACTAGTGCTTGAGGAAGTGCTTGAAGCCACTCTTCTCTAGTGATATCTTGAGGAATTGCACTCAAGACATTATCCAATAACTTCTCCTTCACAAAGATGGCGGCTGATACCCCATTATGTCCGTCAAAGATCTGCTAATAAAATGGATACTAAGAATTCCTATGGATCATCAACAAAACCAAATTTATGAATTTCTGTGGGTTTTAAAGTTGCTCCTAATTTACATATGGTCCACTAAATCACGGAGTAAGGTAGGAAAACAAAAAGGGAAAAAATTAAAGATTCAAATCAATAGTCTCCAACTATTTGGGACAGAAGGAGAAAAGAGGGTGATTCACTTTTCTTGTTAGAATTGTAAATTATTTGATCCTTTCTTTCTCTTCTACTTGATTCTCTCAGACCATGCAGAATCATCTCTTGGATGAGGAGGCAAATAACATGTACTAAAAAAAAAGGGAGTACCGCAAACACAGAGAATGATGTCGACAGATCCCCAGGAACCCTCTGGCAGTCGGGTTTTATGAGAAAGTAATCCTCGCCTTTCTTTGCTAAAGCAGCTTGTCCATACTTCACAAATGGTTTCTCGATCTTCTCATTCCTAAGCTCACGCCCAATCAATGTCGCAAGTGGAACAAGAGGAGGTCTCATCCTCGATATATTGTCCTGGTTCGTGACAGTTTATGTGTCAACACTTTCCATAACCCCAGTGCCAAAACCGTATTCAATCTTCATGAAGCAAATTAAAGATGCACATGTGACTGAATCATTAAACCCTTACATGACAATTTAGTTCAATAAACACTAAAATCAACTATAAAGGACCAGTTTTTCCAGGATCTTTGCACCGTGAAAAGAAAAACCAAAACTTTCGAGAAAAATGCCATCTACTTCACACTATCACACAGATATCTGAACTAAATTCTAAATTCTCTAATCAATTCAGTACAAAATAATGCACCTACAAGAGAACTAAAATAGCTCATCCAAGCCTCAGTCTTTACTTTACAAAAAAAAAAGAACTTATGCCTAAACCTCATTTCCATAATTCCAAACAAGCAAGTCTCTAGTTCACAATTCATCAACCACCCCAATTCTCCACTATATTATCTAGTTTTTTCCTCAAAAACCCAAATATAAAAAAATCAAATAACTAAACCCAGAATGTGCAAATCTCAAAAAATGGGTCTTCATTATCTTCCATCAAAACAAACCCACTAAACTTCTTCAACAAAGTCTCATCAAACTATTCAGTATTACTCAAATCTCAAGAAATGGGTCTTCCTTATTTTCCATCAAGAACCAAACTTGAGTACCAAAAAACAAAAGAAAAAACATAAAGGGTCACCCACTTAAGCTAAAAAACACAACTTTAAATACACAAACACAAAATGTACATAAGAAAAATGAAAAACAAGAACATTAAAAAACAAACCTAGAAAAGAAAGAACACTCACAGTTGAAACATGAAGAGGTCTCAACAGATCCAGCATTGACAAGATTTGATCTATTAATTACCTCTCCATTTCTGAAACAAAAACACAAGGTTTTTCGTTAAAAACTATGACAAAGATTCAATTTTTATTCTTGAAAGAACCAAGAAGAAGATAGAGGGTTATTTGGTGAGAAACAAAAAAATAAAAGAAACTTACAAGTTTGTGTGCTATGATTGGAAGAGAAATCTAGAGAGATAAAGAATAGAGAGAGAGAGAGAGATGCTAGAGAGAGAGAGCGGGGTTCGCGTGTTTGCTAGTGAGTGTTAAAGAGGTGATTTTTTTCAGGCAAAATGTCTCTCTTTTTAATAATGATGACAATTTTCATGTCCTAATCATTCGATGTAATTTAGGTTGAAAAAAAAACCCTTTCCAATTAGGTTTTTTTCCTAGCCTTTTTTTCGCAGATAGGTTTTTTTATTGTCAATTGAATTTGATATATTTTGATGGCGAAAACTAGATTAAAAAATATTAAAATAGATAGAGAAATTAATCTTGCTTGTTGAATTATTATTATTATTATTATTTAATCTTGGTTGTTGAATTTGAAAGAAAGGTTATGAGTTTCTGTAGATCGAGAAATTAACAGTGTTCTCTTTATAATAAGAGAATTATAGTATATAAAATTAGATTATTTTTTTTTTACTTTGAAAGTGTGGAAAAATTAAATATAAATAGATTTAATTCGTGAGAGTTGGTAAAATAAATGTAATTCCAAACAGAAACACCCTCTCATTTTCAAGAATTACATGATTAATTTAATTACAAGCAACATTAAGTGATGTTCATGATAAGTTTTGTCTGTCAAGTGCTAAAGTAATCAAACAGGTTTCCCTTTCTAAATTCTTTGTAAATAATTCTATCAATGGTTTTAAATTCTTAGAGCTTCGATTCTTCTTCTTTTCCCCCTCTATGTTCCATGAAAGTAGATAGATCATTTCCAAGCAATCAAACAAAATGAATTTTAAATATTTAGTTATTATAATCCGAGCATCATAAAATTCCTCACCATTTTCCATCAATACATGAATTATCTGTCACGAAAAATAAAATATTAGTGAAGGTAGAAAGATATTCTAAAATTTGTCTCCATATTACATTAGTGGAAAGGGTGTCCTATTTTTTTCTTAAAAAAAAAGAAGAAGAACAATTTGGCACATCACAGAGATCCAATCCCCACTAAATTAGCAGACGATGAGGGGCTAAAATGATGAGTGGGTTTTGACTCGAGTTATTTTCTCCTTGAAGATTTATTTGGCCCTCTCAAAGGGGTTTTGACTTTGATAAACATGCATGAGATCCATTTGAGAAACAGTGCTGTATTGTTGGCTGGCAATAATTAGGTGGGACAAGAGAAAAGCAACTTGATTAATTTAATTTAATTTAATTATTAATTATGATTAGCAATTTCATCATCAAGATAGGCCAACTATACTCGAGGGTCGTCAGTTGACATATGGAGCCAGTTAACAATGCAGAACTGGTCTTCTTTTTACTCTGCTTCTTCTGTATTTTGGACTTTCTTTATTAGAATCCATGTAGTTTGCTTGGCCCTTTTGGACTCAGGCTTCCCACATAGCTGGACTCCATTTCTGCAATGATTTTTCATCTTTCCTTTCACACCCTCTCTCAATTTAATCCAATGAAATGATCTCCTTTTTTTAATCATAGTTATAAAATCCAATTATAAAACCTGACTAGCTGTTCAAAATATAAATTAAGTAAATCAATCTACATCATGTTGTTTCAAAAAAAAAAAAAAAAATTAAACTAGATCTTAATATAATTTCAACCATATTAAAATGTTTGATCGAATCAACTTTTACTTGGATAATAAACAGATGTAATTAGTTGATCTAACCAATAAAGCCGAGTTCAATAACATTATAGAAAATTATATAACCGGTACAGGGTTTTAAAACATGATTACCCACATTAGGTGTAGATTATAGCTAAAACGATTTTGAATCTTATGATGAAAGAGATAAGCTTTGCCCACCAAAAGTAACAAAGAAAAAGATGGACTATGAAAGAAGTGTTAGGGCAGAGTAGTCTTTAGAGGAGAACAAAGGGGAAATGGATAATAGAAAAAGAAGAAGAAGAAGCCGGGATTGCTTGAATCTTCCAGCCTTCAATCCCTGCCTGCCTCAGAATCCAAAGGGGCAGAAAATTACAATGGGGGACAAAACCCATAGGGGGCAACATCGGTGTTGATGTGGGCATGCTGTCTTTGATGGTATTTTCTGGATATATATATATATATATAAAAGGCATCCACTTATTGGGTCCCACTTAGGGCTTACCCACTCATTCTGATTGGGTCCCAACCCCCAGCTGGAAAGGTTGACATGTATCCACAAGCAAGTGGATGTTTGGTGGCCGGAGAGCAAAGCTACAATGACTTGCAAGTTTGTGGAAAAGCATACACTCTCTTTCTGCTGTGGACACATGGGCTCCTCTTTCAGCAGCATGGACTACACATATCCAACATATCTAAACCATGGAGAACAAGGAACAGATGCAGATACAGAAAGATTGCAGCCCAGATGAAGTCATCATTCATGGTTGAAACGCTTGTTCAAGTCGTCAGTGTTGTGTATGACTGCAGCTAAGGAACTGTATATCGCTGCTGACAACTTTCTGAGGGAAAAGTACCTGCATTGAATATCAACGCAAGAGGAAATTAGTGACAGAGAGACACGGTTAGATGAATTTATAAAGCCCCACGTAGATGCCTGAACCCACACAGAAACAGCAAGCATAAAAGAAGGTGTGAGGAGGTTGAAATCATGGCCTCTTCTTTTCACAGCCCAGAATGTATAATCTTCTAAATATATTCTTCTCCAAGCTGGCTGGGAGAAAAAGGTGTCCTTCAATTACTTGTGAGTAGCCCTTTTTCATGGATATTTTCTTTCTTCGGCAAATTAACAAGTCATGGTCCTTTCCTAAACACTCAGTTTTTACTCGTTAGTCGTTATAAATAGATGAGCATTTCATTCTCTCTCTCTCTCTCTCTCTATATATATATATATATGCAGACCTGCCTCCTCTACCGGCTTCAAATGTGGCATGCAGCAACATTACTGAATCTGACACGCACACACATACTTAAGATACAAACTGACTGCAGCATTAATTCTGATTATACATTTCCAAATGCCATGTGTATTCTTGTTGCGAATAGTAGACAAAAAGACTCCATTTACTAGCTGCTAGCTTGAACAAAATTAAATTTATGACCAGAAGAAAGAAAGTGTGTAGCTAGCTAATTAAAAGCCAATCAGGTAGGGTTTGGAAAACAATGGAAAACAGAGTGGCAGCTAAGTTGTTGGGATATCATGAAAATGGGAAAAAAAATTATAAGATTTTACTTGATACATGAAAACCGTGCATATACCATTGACAACTTCCAAACAAGCAATTGCATTGAAATTATGGAGTACACTTTCTTTATGAAGGCCCAACGTGAGTCAATCTGCAGGTACACTACTTGTTGTTTTGTTGTACCAGCTTCAACATCGACTGCTTTGTTATCTGTAGCTGCCATTTCCTCTCTTTTACTAGCATAAAAGTGGTGAAGCTATGTTGTTAATTTGGCAGGAGAGACAGTGAAGGAAAATATTGGATTTCTATTGACAAGATCAGTGGAGACCTAGTTAGGGGATGTGACAAAAACTGGAGTGCAGGTGGTTAAGTTTGTTACTAACAAATTGGAGACTTCGATTTGACTTTTGTTTATGATCCAAAAAGGATAACATTTAATAACAGAAGATGTCAAAGAATTCACAAGATGAACACTCATATAAACAAATTGAAATTTGGGACGACGGGACCACGTAAATCTCACGATCACCACCACAGAAACGCAGGCAACAGAAATCATTGCCACTCAACTCTTTTCTCTTCACTCTATCTCCCTTTCTCTACAACTATATGATAGTTACACAAAAAATGGAAAAAAAAGAAAAGAAAAATCACCAAGCCACTTCCTTTGATATCACTTTGCATGTCCAGTTTTCCTCTTTCCGTCGACGGAAACTAGCTGCCTTCCGGGTTTGTTTAGGCCTGGACTCGCCCCATTTGGTAGTTTCCTTGATGGTGAAGGAATTAGTGATGGAATTAAACTCCTGGTAACAAAACCAGAAAAAAAAATGTAGTAAATATTCTGATGAAAAAAATTTAAAGCGGGAATCCTAAGAGAAAGTTCTAGTCTGGAAAAAAAATAAATGGCAGTGGTATCTCTAGTTCTAGAAGCTTTACATGTTGTAAGTAATGCGTGCATCTATAAGTTTAAATGACCAGAAATGCTGCTCAGAGAAAAGTGATCAGTAATCAGACAGCTTATTACCTTGTTTCTGTGCTCTTGAATCCCCTAGGATTAGTAGTCTTCTTCGTTTTAGATCCCAAAACATTGGGATTGGGAAGGCTGCTCATTCTAGGGATATTAGATTGCCATAGCAAGTCTGGCTCAGAAGAATCACTTGTTGCAGCCTCGAGTTCGTCAGACTCATCGGTGGATGCCATTTCAAACCTACCCCTCTGAGCATCATACTCTTGGCTGTCCCTTGTATTTGGTGAAGATTTGTAGGGTTGTTCTGGGTAAATCTTCGAAGGGTCTCGAGCATAACTCTGATAAAACATCTCAGGCGACTGTCTGCTGTCTACTTCCCATTGTCCTGCAGGATTTTCATCTCTATTTGCACTGTCAAGCCTGTTCACCATGACCTTGTCAACCCAGTCACCAGACACTGATTCTCTATCATCCTCCTTTCCACTCATCGAAGGACTGGAAGCAGGTAGCCATGGAGGTGAATACATTATCAAATCTTGGGGATCCAAGCTTCTTCGCCTTCTTGCAACAGACGAATAGTTGTTCCTAACCTGCAGATCATTAAATCAGTATGTAAATTATGGTTATATATGAATATCAACTTTATTCTTTGATGGACGGCTACACCGGGAAAACATATGCATACTACAAACACACAGTACAATCATTTTAACATGATGTTTGAGATGATTGTCTCATGATAAAATGACATGTCTTAGTTTAAGTAGTAAAATAAGCATTATCCAAATTATTAGATGGGAATCCCAACATTAACAGATGCGTAACCTTGGGAATTAAACATAAATCAGGAGCACAACCTCAATGCTCAGGCAATATTACTCAATAAACAAATGTGTTTATAACCAAAAGCAGTGTTCAAATAATCAATTTCAGTCACTGGTTATGTTAACTTTTACCTCTGAATTACCATCCTCCATCTGCCTATGACCGCTTGTTATGCTACCTGCACTTGTTATGCTACCTGCACTATGCCAACTGTGAGAAGGAGAAGGCAAACCAGACTTCATTTTAAGTCTTTCCGGGGTGCTGGATCGAGAATGATGTGAGTGCTCTGACTCTACTTCCTTCGATGCTAAGGCTGCTTTGAGATTAGCAATCTGAAACCAGACAAAGTAAAAGTGACTCGCGGTATTTCTTGCGGAAAAAGTATATGAGAGATAATAAGTAAGTCAATAATAACAAGAATAGGTACTCCAAGACATACCCTATGAAAGAAATTCTGATAATAGGCAAACATGTCATTTTCTTATGTAATGTATGAAGACATAAATTGAGGCCAATTCTAAACTTCATCCAAAAAACCAAAAAAAGAAAGATGAGGAGCATAGAGTAGAACCTGCTCTTTCAGCTCCTTCGCCTCTGAACTATCTTTATTAACTCGAGCAGCACCAAGCTCAACAGTGGCAACCCTTTCCGCAAATTTAAGTGTACTAATTGTTTCTCCAAGAGCATCAGTCTCAGGACTTATGTGAACAAACATGAGCGTCTTAGCCTGCCCACCTGGTGATTATTGAGAACAGAAAAATAGTTGGGATGGGATTAGATTATAGAAAGAAGGGAAATAGAATGTCCTTGGTTAATCTTACCAAGTGAATCTTGTAGTAGTTGCGTGAGTTTGCTGTTCCGGTAGGGAACGTGTGAGTTTTTTTGAGCAAGAGAGGCAATCACATCTCCTAAAGCAGAAAGAGATTTATTGATATGCTGTGCTTCCTTTAATCGATCTCCCGTCACCTCGGATTTGTCAATCCGTTCACTTCCTGCCAGGTCAACTAGATGCATTGAACCACGGATTACTGTTCCAGATGCCAACTCTCTCCCTTGAACATGAACTGTCAGGCAGCTGCAAATATGGGCCAGTTATGAGTTTCGTTTAGTTAAGCACTATTATTGAAATGGTTTTCCAAAAATCACACTTGCAACATGGAACATTCATTAAGCACACCTATGGGATCGACTGCTGCGATCATTCATTGCTGTAGCGCTAACTGCACGATTCCTGTGCCCAATGTTCATCAAATTTAAGACATCAGACGGTGATGATACAGTTACAAGACTTGCATCTGGTACATTAATTCCATTCTGAGAACTGTTTCGAATTTCTAATGTATACAGGAGTTAAGAATCCAAGTAGAAAAGTAAGCTGGATTGAAGAAAAAGACATTATTTTAATGAAAGAAAATAGTGTCATGAAGGATATCTTCTGTTAACACCCTCAGTTACAAGGAGATCCCTCACTTGCTCGTTGTAAATCTCAAGCATTTGGACAGAGATATCATAGCAAATAACTTCCTTTCTTTGATCTGAAAGGAGAAATAGATCGCTCAAAGCCCTGTAGTTTACACCTAGACTTTCCTCTGTGAGCTCCTTGGGACCGGTCTGAAAAATGAAACGAATAAAGTTAAATGAGTAGCCAAAGGGTTAACCAAAATCCATGTTTTAATAATGGTACATGAATCCTCTCACCATAGTAAATGTCTTTCCGGATCCAGTTTGACCATATGCAAATATACACACGTTGTAACCATCAAGAACAGAACGAATCAGAGGCTGGGTGTCTGCAAATACCTCCTCTGCAGGAAAGCCAGGAGTTAAAAAATTTAAATAGGAAAACTGATAGGAATGAAAAAGAACCCGAATGAGACCTCACTAACCTTGAGTTGCCAAAGGACCAAAAACCTTGTTGAAGTTGAATGATTTGCGTCCCTCTTTGCCATATTTTGAAGGGGTGCTAATTGTAATGTTCCCTTCATCTATGTGATCCACCGTACTAAAACGACTTGCTTGCCCAGTCAAAAAGGGTCTTACTCGGCAATATACTCTAATATTTCCTAATGAAATATATTCATTACCATTAAATTTAGCGAAGAAACTTAGTATATGAGTGCAATAAAGCCATGGAATCAGAATTTAAATAACTGGTATACCTTTCAGGTCCTGCACTTGATTGTATAACTTGCGATTCTCCTCGAGGACTCTCTGGTAGCCTGAAGCTGCATGAGCTAGGCCATGCAAGTGCTTACCTGTTTCAAGAAACTAGTGGTGATATAGATTACTCTCTTCTAATAATCTGGAATGAGTGTACAGAATCTTATTTTACCTAAATTGTTGAACTCCTCCACATGTTTCATTTGCAAAAGGTGCATTCCTTCTTTCGTAGCATAAAGAGTAAGTTTCAGTTCCTGCAGGCACCATCATTTATCACTATTTAACATCTTGTGGAGAGGTAAAAAGACTTCACCCTTGGGTAAATACTGAGACATTACCTTAATGTCTTGTTGTTGTCGTTCAACCATCGCTTGCTGTTTCAAAAGCTGGTCTTCTGATTCCTCATGAGGAGTGCCCTTATGATGGCAGCATTCCCGTGTATTGATTTGTGTGGAAGTTTCTTCTTCCATCTTAACCATAGCATTAGCAAAAGAAAATGTCACCCAATTGGTTTAAAAAATTCAGAGCCTTGATAAATGTAAACAGCGCCATTCTAAATTACATTCCAAGTTATGCAACTGCATTGCATGAGTGAAACATTCATAGTGCAAGCCAAGCGCATACCCTTGTATCACTTGAAGTTCTTGAAAGAGGCATGTCAGGGCTAGCTACTTCCATATCTTTTGCTGTTATTTTCATCTGTCAGATTCGCATTAATGATTAGCCACTTAGATTTCTTAGCAATAATATGAAGAGCTAACTTTTCAGTGCGCACAAATATGGGGAGAGGAGGGGTGATATCATTTTAACGAACATAACAGCTCACCTGCTCATTCTGGCTCACCAACCGACGCTCAAACTCCTCCATGACTTTGTTTAGCATAGACTCTACTATCTGTTTCCAATCAAAGTGCTATGATTTTCTGACAAGTTTCTTTTGCATCTACTTTAGAGGATAACAAGCATTATAACACTTACATTAGGTATTTCTTCTTGCTTCCTGTTTGAAAGAGCTGCACGGACAAGCATATTCAAGGAACGAGAGGCACCCTGCACATACAAATGGACTTATGATTACTACTTGCCTTTCTAAATTCGTAAAAAAAATTGAAAAAAATAAAAATTGAAAAGTTCACTTACAGCTTCACTGAGGTCATTGAATTGTTCATCAAATGAAGACGGATCACCACTGCATGCCCGAGAAAAGGAATTCTTGAAAGGCTCGGAATTTTTTCGCATGAAGGGTTTCCCACCCCCAGAGGTTGAGGGTTTCAAATTTCCTCCATATTTCCATGTCCCAATCCCACCACTCTGTTTCCAATCACTATATGATTTAAGTGCTAAAATACAGTTCACAACCCTTGCAGATTTTCCTCCCTGGAAGTTAATGATACAAAAGAATTATCACTGCAGGAAGACAACTCTCACAATGCAATAGAAGATTAGCATGGCATTTTCTGGATTTTCTGTTCTGTTTCTACCTGAACTTATACTCTCACCTGTTCCAAATCAGAGGCTTCAAAGGTTGGAATTCCCATTTCCTCAATAGCTACCAGGAAGTTTCTCACATTTTCGAAGTACTGAAATGCTGATAAAGCTGCCCCATCAGGAACTTCAACAGAATCACCAGGACCTTCCACTACCTACGCACAATACAGATCACCAAAACCGACTAATAAGGATAACTATCCTCGAAACATAATGAAATAAAAACCAGGTTGAATGAGACCTTTGGAACTGCTCCAGGTTGAACCTTGTTAAGGACGTTACATAAGATTATCCCACTTCGCAATCCAAGCCTGAATTCTTCTTCAGAGGGCTCAGCTGGCAAATCTTTACCCCCGACAACCCCCACTGTTTTTCGAAGCCACCCAGCTGCTTCATACCTTCTCAAGGCTGCAAACCAATACAAAAATGTAAAATCACCAACTTCTCTTTTTTTCCTTTTCTTCTTTTACAGAAAAATATGTATCGAACCAAATTTGTATATTTAAAGGCCTCCTATTCTGATTCCAATTTCGCTACAACAATTCCATCTAACCACACATGATGGGAAGTCCTCAGTGAGTAAAAATACAAGGAACAAGCACCATGAAAGAAGTAATTACAAGAAATCTCTAACTTGAAAAAAGTTTCATGTAGATACTGCTTCAATGACCATCAATAAGAGATGAAACACATAAGCTCAAATTATCACCAGGGCTCAAAGGAAGAGTTTTCTCAATATTACTACAAAAATTTCTCAGGCAGCCAAAATTCACGAATCTAGCCAAGAAACACTATCAATATCAATATAGCATCACATAATCCATGACAAATCCTTAAATTCTACAAATTTCAATTCCGTGATGTGCATCAATCCAACTTCTACGAATCAACCACCTAATCCATAAAATTCAACAGCCTAAACATAAAGTCCTCATAGATCAGCAAGATTCCAGGAAAATGAATTCAAAACACAGACCGTAAGTTTCTCAAGCATCCAACCATCAAAGAACACAAACAAAAAGGCTTTATCAAATTCAATCAAAATGTTCAGCAAAGAAATAAATGATCAAGGAAAAGATTGATATATATATCATACAAGCTTCTTCAGCTTTTCTTGAAGCCACCAAATCAACACCTCTTGGTCGAGTTCCAATATTTTCTTGAAGCATATCCTCTACAACAGAAGCAGCAGAGAAAGGCCAAACTTGTTGTTGCTGCTCTGTTGCCATTCTTTTCTTTTCTTTAAAAATACCACCACCCCACAACAACAAAATCCAATCTTTCCAATTCTAAAGATCTTACGTAAAAAAAAAACAATTCAAAATTTTCCCATTTAACCTCAAAAAACACCAATAAAAGTAAAAGGTTTGTATTTTTCTATGTATACAATGCAATGTGTATGTATATATAGCTGTTGTTCTTGTAGTATTCTTTGAGAGAAACAAGAAATGTGGTGTTTCTCTAGATCTACAAAGAAGGTTTTCTTGAATTATAAGGAGGGAAAGAGAGAGAATTTTCCCGGGAAAAATTTCTCTCTTAACTTTCTCTGTGGTATTGGTTTCTTTTCTTTCTCTTTCTCTTTCTGTTTGTGTTGTTGCTGAGTCTAATATTGAAGAGAAAAGGGCTGCCCGAACCTGGTTCCGAGCCTCCCGGTTTGGGCTGGTTTATAATTTTTGTAGGGTATAGAGAAAGTGAAGGGCTAATTTTTACCTTCATATATTTTTCAAAATACTATTTATTGCTCACTTTTTTTGTATTTTTAAAACAAAAGGAAAACATTTACCTATTCAGAATATAAATTTTTTCTTCTTCAGTGAACTTGAGAAAAATCAAAGAGTTTTTTTTACTTTTTCATGCCTATAGTTTTATATATATTAAAGAAATACTTTTTTCCTGATTATATTTTATAAAAAAAAAATTCTCGTTTAAAACAATTTATTTATGATAAAAAAAATCCGGTTCGTGTATTTTTTTTCATATATTTTATTGAAATAGATTTCTTGGAGTGATTATTTATAGAATTTGAATATTTTCTATGCTAATAAATTAAGGAAAATAGACTTTTAATTACTCATCTATAATTTTTCCAAAAAAAGTTATGATAATAATTATATCCTTTGTTTTTAATACCTGAACCTGGCTTTTCTTTATTCAATGAACACAAAATCTAGGGCATAGCTAAAGCTAATCAGTTCAGATTCTTGATTTCATTTAAAAAAAAAAAAAAAAAAAGCATTGAAGTTTTGGCTCTTAATTGTCTTTGGAATGACGATTTAGTTCCACAAAATCTCGTATGTGACAAACCAGCTTTTTCAGATTAAATGACAAGATATATGTATAATTATAATACATGGTATGATGTCTTTTTTATCTCTAAATTCTCCGTTTTTTTTATCAAAATAATAATCAAATATTATTTAATTGTTTATCGAGAAATCCCTTTACTATATATATATATATATATGATTTTGTTTTCCACAGGAAACATAATTTCTGCCTCACCTGAAATAAAAGTAGATCAAAGGAATCAATCAACTGGCCATGTAGAGCAAAGAGAGTCTAATCTAACCTCCTTAAATTTGATGGAAAAACATACAATGTTGCTTTCACTTCCCACCTTACATAATTAATGGCAGGAACTTCATTAGCCTTGCCAAGTGCCAAGACAAGAAGCTCCATCCCTTTTATGTTCCTTTATATTTACATTGAAAATGCCACCAAAAAATAACAGAATAACAACTCTTCTATGATTATCGTTCACTGAAATGGACTGTCTTTTGCTTGTGTATAAAGGCTAGATCGACATGTGATCATGATTAGAGAGCTTAATCATATCATTAAATAAAAGTTATAAATTCATGGTAAGATTAAACAACACCTCTTATAATTTTAAGGGGTATAATTTAACTGATTAAATTCTGAATTTGCTTCCTGAAAATCATCAGTTTGAGTCCCACAAATTGCAGGGTTATTGGAAGTTTACATGGTTATTAATTTCAGGACCCATAAAATTAGTCGAGGTACACACAAACTAACCTGGATATCCGCGTTAATTAAAAAAAAACATTACCTCTTACTTCTTGACATACCAACATTGTACTTGTCAGCAAATGAAACTTTATCTGCAGAGAATGTTACTTGAAAATGTTATTGCTTCGCTTATTCTTTGAACCTTACGCTATTTAGCAACGCATTAACTAGCAGACATTTAAATATTCTCCGAGTTTATAGCACCAAGAAATATAATAAATCTTTGTGTACAATGCGTGACTTTTAGCCTCCAATTAAAGAAAATCCATGAAAAATAAGTTTTTTTTTTTTAATGCGTTAGTTTGAATGTACTAGTTTGTGTTAAAGGAAACTTAGTTTCTATCATTTTTATTAAAATTGGTTTAGCTTGAGAGATCAATCTAATAACTCATTGGTATGGGTTATATGGTTGTGTTTTAAAATAAATCATGCAAAAATTGACCTAATCAAACTCTAAAGGTGAGTATTTTATATCTAAAAAAACTAATCAAATTAAAATTTGTATTTTTTAAAAATTAAAAATTGAATTGAACTGATCAATCAATTCAAACCAGCCAGTTTAATTTAGCTTTTTTCTTTAAAAACCAGTTAAATCTATGTCCATTTAATTGAGTTTTTTAGACCTTTTTATAATGGGCTTGAATTTTTCTTAACTTATTTTGGTTTTATTTTACTATAGATCTAAGGTGTTTTCCAATAGAAAAAAGTTCTTTGTTATGGGCATAAGATGTTTTTTGGGTTCAAACCAAATTAGTTCAGTTTGATTTAGTTGATTTCAGTCTTCTCAAATCGAAATTGAACTAAACTAAAAAAAAAAAATTAAGTTTTTAAAATCAGTTTTTTCAGCTTATTTCCCCGATTATGTTTCTTGGGTTAATTGTTTTTTTTGTTTTCTTAGTTTTTTTAGTTACTCGGTTTTTATACTCACCCATATCAGACTCTATGGACCCAACAGGTTAGCCCATAACCTGATTGTCTGATCAAAACTCGATTTGATTTTAAAAAAAAAATCAAAATGATTTTATTTTGAATTAATATGAGTTAACTCATCCAAACCATAACCCGAGCCTTAAACCGGGTTTAATAACTTTGGTTTTAACGCGTAAAAACCAATACCAAGAAAAACAGCTCCACATTTTAAAGCTAAGAAAAAGTACCATTACCTAAATAAATTGCGACACCATGTATATGAATGACCCTAGTAATCAAAGTTTGCTAGAACATATACAGAAATTCTCTATATCAAAAGAATGAAACGAGGTTAGTGAGATCATAAACAATCCTTGTTGTTTTAGGCAAATGGTCATTTTCAGTCATCAACATATAGTTGTTAAAAGATCAATAATTTATAGTTACCCACCTAGCTAGTCCAATATATACATACGTGAAGGTTTAATTTCTTCATGACACCAACCAGAAAGTAGAGTGAAACTTTAAGGCCATAAGCAACTCATCTGAGCTTCTTTATTCACTAAAGGAAATCAGTAGGACAGACACAGATTTTCAAAGGAGAAATGGGCAGTTTCTCCTGTAGGACCTGTGCATAGAAAATGAATGACCATATCAAAATCAGCCGTCAAGAGAAAAAACCAGGAAAAAATCATGACATTGTCTGGGTGCCATTGCAGGTGTCTCTGAAAGATGATGGCGAGCCAGATAACAATTCACAGACACAGTGAGTGGAAAGCACATGATATGTGAGCATCGTTTCATGATTTGGGCACATTAATCTCTATTAATTAATGTTTTTCTACCAGTTCATGCAAGGGTTATACGAGGAGCTAGCTTCGATCTAGTCTAACAAAGAAATCCATTATTCTTTTCCTCCTTTCCTTCTTTTCATGAAGAAAAGAATATCACTTTAACAAAAATATTGGCTTCTAACCAGGGCGCTCGCTCATCCTTGTCGGGAATTCTTTTTCAATTGGAATAACGATTGTAATTTATGTGGTTTTTTTTATTATTATTATTATTAGTATTTATCAATGTTATAGCCATGAGCGTTGTTATGAAATTCAGAAGGATTTGGTAGTTGAATCCCGAATCTATTTAACCAGAGACTTTACTCAAGTCCAGTTTTAGAAGAAAAAAAACAATAAAAAAAGATATAACTCAGTATAATCCGGTAAAAAATCTAAATTTACTAATAACTTGATTTTTTAAGAATTTATTTTTAAAAATAAAATCATCCTGTTTGATTTTTGAAAAAAAAAACATAAATTAATCATTGAATTGTGATCTAGATCTTGCTTCAATTCGAGTTTAAAAATTATAAAAAATAAAAAGTGTGTGTTTGATTTGATTTTACAGAAAAAATAAATGGCTAATAGAGGGATCCAACGAATCCTTATAAATTTAAATGGAGATAGTTCATTAATTAATACTAAAATCATGAATTATATAAATAATTCAGGCTTAATAATAATAAAAAAAAAGTTTAGGACAATTTATGTTTTTTTTTCCTTTGCAAATATTATTCACTCTTATTTGAATTTTTTATTCACTACATTATTTGGATTTCAAAACAAAAAAATAAAAAAACCCATAATCTGTTCAATGGATTATATTTCGGATTTGTCATTGACTAATCTGCCAACCATAATATCGTTTGTTTGTGTAAGTAAAGCGGTAAATAATCAATCATAACAAGGACTTTAATGTCAATTCAGGCCCCTTGTTCCCTCCAATATTTAAAAAGTATTCAAACATATGGTTCGGACCCAAACCTCATAGGTTCGGATGATTAATTTTCAGAAATGCGTAATTAAGGGCCATTAAAATAATAGTGGCCCCCCCGAGCGTGGTCCAGGTGAGGGCCCAATGAACCATGCCGGCATGCTCTAGTTAACGCCATACGGATGCCGGCCCAATCTAAACCCTTCATACAAGTGGGCTCCCTTGGCCAGGTAAAAGACCGACCTAAAACAAATCTTCATTTTTTTTTTTTATTATTAAATAAAAATTTTAAAAAAGGTTCACATGAATTATTCTTTTCTCTTTTGTAAATAGTAAAAAAAATTTATGTGTTTAAATAAAATAAAGAGGAAAATTTGAACAGGAAGAAATTTAAATAGGCCATGCTTCTATCAAAAGACTGGGGTTTAATTTTAAATAAATAATTGAGGTGTTTGATTACATAGTATTTTAATTAAAGATGTTGTCAAGAACCACATCTAAGACTCGAATTAAGAGTTGGTTAATTAATAATAAAAAATATTATTTTAATTTATTAAAAAAATAAATTGAATTTCACATGAAGTCTAACTAGGTTATGGACAACTCGCAAAATTGATCAAGTTTGACTAAATTAATTTTCAAACAATTTAATATAAAATTTATTTTAAATTTTCCAGGTCACTGAATTAAATTATCAATTCAATCCGAGTTTAACAACACTCCTTTAAATTATGATCATTATAAAATTGTATCTATACAATTGTAACTCATTCCTAAACCACACATGCAATGATCTAATATCAGTAAAATTGTAATAGTTGCTGAAGCCCAATGACTTTTATATATAGCAGTCAACTTTCATGAAGATACCCACACCAAAGCAATGTAGCCTGTCCTTACACCCAAACAAAAACAATGTACCTTGTCCTACGACGGACTACACATTCTTTATATATATATATATATATATATATATATATATAATAATCTTTTCCTTGAACAAATGCAGCCTGAAAACTTCCTCCTTTGTCGTTTCCTCCTTTCCTAACCTTTCTCAAGGTACATCAATGATGATTACATTAAAATGTACTCAATTTCATGTGGTTCATCATCATGCATGGTTATAAAACTCCTTCCAATTCAATACTTTGATAAAGATTGTCAAAAAAAAAAATTAACATGATATGAAAATTTGCAAGTAACTAATATATTGATAATTCTAACTAAAAAATTAAATTATATTAAAATCTAATAAAAAAAGAGCTACGATAACTTCTTTAATTTTCTTTCTCTAGGTGGTGATGTGATGCAATTTCTTCAACAAGTCGATAAAACTTTACAGTTAAACAAGACTGCATGTGCTGCTGGAGACTGGTCTATATCAGGAATCACTTCACCATTGTAGGGCAATATCAGTGTTCCTGTGTCCTTAACTCAAGTGCCCTTTAAATTTAGGCATGATCAACATTCCAAGGGGAAAAAAAGAATAAAGGGTGTCTTGCAACTTTAGAAATTAACATACTGATTTTGGAAACTGAAAAGGATGTATCTTAAGATCTATCCCAAAGACATGGGTTCAAACATGTGACCTGTTTGTTATACCAGTACAACACATACTTACAGATCGATGAGGTTCATGTGCAAAAACTAGACATTCAAAGACTATCAATGATCATGACTGGAGTTTAATATTGGTCTCGTAATATGTAATAAGGTTGCCCTAAAGCTAGGTCCCAGAAATGAAAATGATACATGCATTTTTGCTTTCTATCAAGAAAAGATTAGAGGGTGGAAATTTAGTATTTGAAAGCTAATTGAAATCATATGTTCCACTAATAACTTTAAACATGCGCCTGAAATTGTTAAGTATGATCTTAAAGAAGTGATCATAGATTAAGGATTATATGCTTCTTCTTTGAGTTTTATTAATGCAGAATCTAGTTCTATTATATAATACTTGATTGGAAGAGGTTCGAGGCTTTATTTTGAAGTTGATGTATAGTTAGTTGATGATTTAAACCTTGACATGACGAGAAGGGAGGGGGGGCTGCTTATTCCAGCAAGTAATGACTTGCTAGTTGCTATCAAGACCTAACACAGTCAATTTAATATCAAATTAGAAACAAAAGTTCCATCTTTTGACTCTTTTTTGTGTAATCAACATCTTTTTAGTGCTTAATAAAACCAATAAACATGAGCGTATGAGCCTAAAGTTTAGGGTTTATAGGCCAAGAAAAGAAGTCAATGCAGCGGGTCCAATCTACACCTTTTTTGAGTACTTGGGATCCTTCGGGTCCCAATTTCCAAACCCAGTTGGAAGGACATGTCAGGAGTGAGATGCAACTCATTCCCAAGAAATCATGACAGCAATTCATTCCAATTCCTTTTAGCTACCTTACATTGTAGGACCAATTGATGCATGATGAGGGGTTAAAGCCTTGCAAAGAAGTTATTGGTTTCTGGACCTTTACCACTTTTGAAACAAAAGCTGTCATTAACTTAAACAATCCTCAAATTCTAAGACACTCTTGTCTGTTTGGTCCAACATTCTTTTAACATATTTCTCTAAAACCCCAACTACATAAAGAATAGATAAAAAAAAATGAGGTAACATGAACAAGGCAATGTAAATTAAGAGGGCGTTGTTTATAGGAAACTTTGTTCAAAATCTGATGTTCAATCACACATATTCTTTTCTGCTTGCACTCTCCACTATCCTTTTTTTCATTGCAGCCCATGTGTTCAAGTCACCTCATGAATCCCCCAAGCACTTGATGATACAGATTGTTTAACTCCTAAAATCCCTTAATCTTTTTCGATTAGACAGAAATGATGATAGATTAGCCAAGTTTTGTAGGCAATGTACGTGACAAATAGTCCATTAATGTGTTGAACTTAATGATGCCAAGAAAACATAAAAGATAGAGGTCTAATAAAGCTTTAGTCTGCTAAATGACTTGCCAAATAACTATGCTCATCCCTTTTATCCTCGCACTAAATCCAGTGTTAACAATGGAGGAAAAAAAGGAGAAGACAACTAAACAATGTTTTTCTTTAGGGAGGCAAAGGTTCTATTTTGTAAGAAGTGATAAACATTATCATTATTATAATCTTTGATGTGGTACGTAGTTGATGAAAAAGCTTTGAGAGATTACGCATATGGTTGCCATAAACACTCCAAGTAATTGAATTGGACAACTGAACTCTCTTCAATTCTTATACGGGGAAAAAAAGGAAAAACCCCATGAATTGCTTCTATATAAAAAGTCATCACAGCCTAAACATATCCATGCACACTACTTTGTGAATATGTAAATATACATGCATGTGTAGGATGTTATGCATAAAAAGATACTAGATGAGTTGAGTTATCATGTATAAATTAATCGTGAAATCCATCAGACTTATTAAATTCAGTCTGGTCTAAGTCCTGAGTAATAAGTTAGATTGGTTGATTTGAATCAATTTAAAATAGCATTGTTTTAAGATTTTAAAAAATAATCAAAACAACTTTATTTTAAAAAAAGAAAAAAAAAACCAAGTTGTGACTGAGCCAATAGTTAATCCGCTGGATCTAATATGTTTAATTGAGTCAACTTTCATCAAGTTTAGTTTTAATCTTATTCCGAGTTAAATTTTTAACCATTGAATTAATATATAAAGCCTAATTAAGATTTAAAACACTGCTTTTAAATATAAAGTGATGACTGGAATTCGGATTCATCCGATAATTATATATCACTTATTATTTCTAATAAGTAATTTTGAATCTAGAGCAATGAAATGGGTAGGCAATCATGTTTGGAGAGACACCTTGCAAATTTTGGTGGCATGACTGCAATTCCATGGACATTGAAATGCTTTTCATTGGATTCTTCGGAATTCTTTTGACGACTACAGTGGGAAATTGTTGTTGTAACGTAATTTTCACGAGGGCAAGGTCCCTTTCATTGTCAAGGATGTTTTCCTTGATTCCTTTCAGAAGTAAATTTTTGACGGTACGTTTGCAAGCAGTGTGGTCATGAATAATTGAAATTGTGTTTTACTTTAATCATAATTTTGAAAATGTTTGATTAATTTTGTTTAAGTTTCACTGAAAATTCTATTTGGCAACTTTAATTATAAAAACCTATAATTTATAATTTTCTTAAACCTATTTTTTCAAAATATAACTACAAATGCTACCTGATGAAGATGAACAACGGGATGTGCAGCGATCCATGTTCTTGAGTCATGTCCATGGTGACAGACTACATTAACAAATTCCATGTTCTTGCCTGTCTGCAAGCCATGGAGTTTGTGAGCTCATTTGCTCATCTTAAACTAAAGCCCAAAGCATTAGCAAGCCTGTCTACTGCAAAATGGTTAGTTAATTCGGCCTTTAGACCTCCAAATCATTCTTTCATTTTCTTGCCAAGCCCCATGAATATCAAGGAATATGGATTCGAGCCCGAAATCTCAATTTTGAAGCAAAACTCGTGGAAGCATGAGTCGCTTATAAATTTACAATATCAAACAACCAATTTAATCCAAGAATTTAACAATTTGTTAGATGAAATTAGATATTGCAAAAAAATCTATATATAAAACAATTTTAAAATAAATTTATGTAATTTCAGTGATTAAAAAAAAATCATTCCCGTTTAGGGAGTTTTATAGTTCATGGTAACTCGATCCAGAACGTGAATATTTTCGATCCTAATTTGTTATTTATATGAAATGGAATGAATTTCCTCTTTTGCCTCGCATGAAAAGAGAATGAGCTGGTATGGTTATGGTAATTTGACTATGGTGGAAGCGGCTGCTAGATTACGACCACCTCCGATATTTTCCTTTAGACCAACCACAGAAAGGGAAGCCATGTCTACCAGGCCAAGCCAACTTGGATACCCAATCCGTTCTTGCTTTTTGTCTTTTACGATATTTGTTCACTGCTCATATATATATATATATATATATATATATATATATATATATATATATATTGTTATAAGAGGTGTTTAGTAACGGTTTGAACCATGTTTTTAAAATTTTGAATTTTTTTTATTTAAAATTAATTTTTTATATTTTTATATTATTTTGATGGGCTGATATTAAAAATGTTTTTTAAAAAATAAAAATAAAATATTATTTTAATATATTTTCAATTAAAAAAATACTTTAAATCATAATTATTACTACATCTTTAAATATCCTTTTATAATTAAAAAACATTTTTATTTTTATTTTTATTTATTTTTTTTTTTTGTTAAGGTGTAGCACCACAATACTGAGTGTTTATTTGATGGGCGCACTTAGAAAAGATAAATATATAATAAAAGAGAAAATCAAGCTTGAGCCCACCAAATATGATAAAAATAAAAATAAATAATTATTCTTTGAATACAGTAAAATCTCTCGGATAAAAAATTCTCAAGCAGCACGTGCTACATTTCAAACACTTAAAAATCATAGTAAAAAACAACTTAAGAACAGAGACAGAAACAGTGTGATCAAACACCAATCAAAACCAGTTGCTAGTCCAATCTACTTGCGGTGCATGTACATCCACTGTTCCTTTAGATTGAAACAAACAAGAGAAACCCAAAGTTATCCACGCCGTACACGTGTCTCTCAACTCGTCGTCAATAACCATGTGGGTCTATGATGTTCCATATCGACGGTGCTGATTTCTTCAAGTATGTGTCCCATATCGACGGTGCTGATTTCTATGATGTTCCATATTGACGGTGCATTAAGTGATTGAATAACGAGTAAGGGGATATCGTTTGATACTGTATTGCGTTGTTTTTTAAAATATTTTGTATTTATAAATATATTAAAATAATATTTTTAATTCTTAAAAAAATTATTTTAATATTAAAAAATCAAAATATATATTAAAAAATTATTTTAAATAAAAAATACATTATTTTTTACCAAAGAGTGCGTGGGCCGCGTTTCCAAAGACTAATGGTCGCCAACCTAAGTTATCATTGCTTTCTTGTCAACTTTGTGGCTTAACTGTTGAATTGACAAAAGTGAAGGGTAACCAGGTAATTTTACGATGTTCATATTCGGACGAAAGGTCAAACGAAAGTCTCTGGGTGAGCGAATTCCACGTGGTTTTCTTGTTTTTGAAAGGATAAAAGGAAAGAATAATTTTTTTGTGATTGGTTTTTTTCATGGAGAATAATATGCTAATATTAATGGGAAATCATTTTTTTGCTTAACATTATTCTTTTAAAAATCAGCGTTTAAATGAGTTTGTTCTCGCATTGCTGTAAAGGATTCAAATTTAATGAAAAAATGTTAAAAAAAATAAAATAAAATAAATGCAAATGACTTGACTAAATATAACATGTTTGTTATGGTATATAAAAATTGATTAAAATTACTTTATTGTAAGAATTTAAAAAATTTGGCGATATGTGTTTTTAGAATATTAAAAACATGTATTTTTTTATTTTTTTTCTTTTAAAATTATAAAAATTACTTTAAATTTATCTAAAAATATTTATTTATTTTTATATTTTTATCTCTATTTTTTCAATCAAATATACTAATGTCATTTATATTAAAATACTAATCAAACACAAGTAAAAAAACAGTTCATGTATCATTTAAACAAATATGAGATTTAAAAATATTAAGAAATTCAAAAAAAAAAAAAACACGAATCACGAGAGTTCATTGGAAAATTCATTTACGAAAAACACTGTGCATGTTGTAATTTTCCAAAAAAAATACTTTTCCTAACTATTGGGCTCAATCAACTCGATCTCAAAATCTTTGAATTCTCTTCATGTCTAGCCAGCTGCTGAATTTTTTAAAAAAAATGAAGAAGGTGACCGGCGGATGTGGTAAGGTTAGGGATTTTAGCCGAGGGAGGATACAGCCGAGGAGCAAGAAGCCCCGCCGCATGCGTGTTCGTATGGGGGTGGTGGAAGACAAGGACTGGCTAGTAGAAAAATAAAGCATATCTCCACTCCTAGATTCTCATAGTCATCACTTTTGGTTTGTTCATGATTAAAGATGGAACCAGGGCATGATTTGAAATAAAAATAAGAATCTTGAAAATTTAGTGTGTCTTCACCATTGTTATAACTTTTGTGAGAGTGATTTGACAAAAAAAAAGATTTAAGAAAAGTTCAATTTCAAGTTTCTACCACAATTTCAGATAAAATAAACATATTTAAACAATAAAAACATTTGCTTTTTATTTTCAATGTACTTTTCAAATTAATTTTTTGCTTAAAAATTAGTTTCATGTTTTTAAGTGTTTTTTGATGATTTTGATATATCAAGGTTAAAAATAAATAAAAAATCTAAGAAAAACACAATACCAAGAACATAAAATGACACTCTTATATCTTATATTTAATAACCTAGTTTATTTATAAATAAGAAGATAGACTAAATATTTACATGATAATTTCACCTTTAAGATTTAGGTTTGATTGGTAAGTAAATTTTCTCCATGCATGGACTAATTCATACAAGAAAATAATTTACTATGAATGCATCAACTCAAATATGAGTGATTTGTTTAAGATTTAATTAAAAAAATTAATTTTGATGGATAAAAATAAGCTTGAAAACACTTTTACAAAAAGAAAATAGAAAAATAAAAAAAGGTTTTGTATTACTCCCTCAATTACAAGCTTATTGAATAGGATGCTCCCGTTGCCATTCATGTTCAAATTGTTGGAGCTTTGGATTTAATAATTATTAAAATTTTACAATTAAAAACACTTTGTTAAAATTGAAAACATTATGCTTTTGAAAAAATTATTAACTTTCATTCAATTGCATTACAAAAAAAAAAAACACATAAATTAGTTTGCAAGACTTCTAAGAAGAAGAAAAACTTTCAGTCTAGATTAGCTTTATTTTTTAAAATTTTATAGGTTAAAACTTTGAAACTAATATTCAAAAAAAAATTATTACATTTATACTAGCATTTACATCTTATATATCTTATATTTTTATGATGATCAATTAAGAACTAAATCATGCCGCTATGATCGAGGATGTTTGGAAGTATTATAATGATTGTTTTTTAAAGTATTTTTATTTAAAAATGCATCAAAATAATATTTTTAAAAAATTATTTTTAATATCAGCACATCTAAAACGATTCAAAAATATAAAAAAAAAATTTAAATAAAAATGAAATTTTTAAATTTTATCCTATCCCCATTTGAAACACAATTTTTCACCAGCCTTGTACTCAAGCAAATTAATCTAATCAGACAAAAGGTAAAAATGTGGATATTCTCACCATGGAATATAATAAAATAAAACCTGCCTGTTTTTTTTCACAAAATACGTTTCCTATTAATAGTCGTGGAAAGGGGCCAAGGATGCTTTAATGAGATCCTCTAAGAGCCAGCTAATGAGTTCGAACCATCGCGTAATTAAGCCATAAATAATAACGTCCTAGCACCCGTCAATAAATAAATAAATAAATAAATAAAACTAATAGTGCTCATAAAACAAAAATATATACACCAAGCAATCAATCAATAGTTTTCTTTTAGGAGTTAGGCTTGAGTGGATTTGCTTTTCCATTGTCATCTTGATTTGATACAAAACAAAGGTATGCCAAAAAGTTTTCCTTTTTTTTTCATTTTATTGTAAAAGATATTTTAAAATCAATTTACAAGATCAAAAATTATTTATAACTAATTCTATTAATACATATCTCATATCAATATATTAATTTAAATGTAAATACTATGTTTAAAATTATTCCATTACCTAAAAAACTAAATAACAAGTGTGTTTTACTATAACTCAATCCACAATAAAACATGTATTGGCTTACAATTAAATTATATATGTGCCCTTTGATAAAAAAAAAATTAAGCTTTTTGGGTGGGAGTGTTGATGTTTTTTTTTTTTCATAGTAAAAATACTATTTTGGCTCCAATGTCAACAAAATATATAATTGTTGATCATGGGCTTTTATTAACTTTGCATAAATTTCTTAACAGTAAAAATACATATTTGCCTCCATAGTAAAAAAAAAAAATATTGTGCTGCTAAATAAGGATGCAATTATGTCTTTAACTTTAGAAGAGACAAAACATAAGCTTAGTTTTTTGGGGTATTTTTATACTTTTAATGGGTGTGTTTTGTGTAATTACCGCGGGGGGGTTGATATTTTCACTTTTTTTTCAAAAAATTTTAGTGCTTAAAATTGTTGGAGCGTGCTCGACATGCCCCAACATGTGAGTGGAGTCCGCACCGTTCAAGCGATGGGTGTGACATCATCCGGTGGAAGTAATTGGCCTTTCATCGTCTTCCTAGATGTGTCGTCGTGTCCTTTTTCATTTGGAGTGGTGTGTTGCAACTTATGGTGGTCGGATCGTCATCGATGAGTGTTTGATTTTTTTTTTTCTCCTAATAGGTAATGTACAACATTGTCCTTTTTATTTTTTACTTTTCAATTTTAGTCCTCATTCTATTAATTTCTTATTTTGTTCCTTCCATTGATAAAAGTTTTTATTATTTTCAATCTAATCTTTCAATTGCAATTTATTATATGTTTGATTTTTCACTTCGGTTTTTATTTTTTCCTTGGTATTTTTGTTGAAGTTTTTTTTTCTTTCAATTTCATTCTTTAATCAAAATTTCTGTTGTTTATTTTTTTTAGTTGACTCTTATTCTTTTGATTTTTACCTTCACTTTTTTTAATCATTTAATTTGTTAGGAATTCAGCTTTGAACAATTTAATTTTTTTGCATTAGTTTTTTTTCAATATTGATTTTATAATTATCTTCAAGTTTTTTCTATGGGTTTATCCTGGTCTCATGATTTGAGTCATGATTTTTGCATATCTTTTTTTAATATAAATTTTTTTAGTTGTTTTGTTTCTATTTTATTTTTCAAGGTATTATTTTAATTCATTTATAATTGTTTTTATACAAATAAAGTTTATTTTTCAAAATAAAAAATATTGGTTTTTAAATTATATTGTTTATGTTTTCAGCCTTGTGTAATAGTTTTTCTGGCGTGAGTTTATTCAGTAAGTTTCATTTATATTTATCTTTTAAGTCATAAGTTTTTTAAGGTGTAGATTTATTTTTTATTTATTTAAATAAATAATTTCAGTAAACACAATTAGATGGATATTTTATTTTATATTGTGAAATATCTTGACCTTACTTGTATAGACTTTTTAATTTACACTTTGGATTTGGTTATGTAAAAAAACATATTACAGCAACGATATAAAAGAAGGTTTGTTTTAATTTTGCTTGCATACCCAATATTTTTTTAAAAAATAACTAAAACTCAAAATATACAATTCATAAAAACACAAAATCTAACTATTATTACATTATGAACTAGTTCAACTAAAACTAAAAAGATAAATTAATTCATCAAAGAATTGAGTGGTTTGTTTTATGGGTTTTACATCATGGATATAAAGGAAAGCTGTAGGAATTATTTTTCCTATGTCTATATATATATATATATATAAAAGGTGCTTTTAAGATTTAAATATATAATTTATTCTGGAATTATCACCCTGTATGTATAAATTTAGACCAATTAGTGTAAGATTAGTTTACAATGTCAGGCTAAGCTATGGTTCAAATTATTTTATGTAACGCAAAAAAAAACAAAAATTCATGTTGCAAAGAATTATTTGATGTTATTGAACTTATTGTTATATTTAATCTAACATGTCAATTTTAAAATCTCTTGATCCGATTCATTATCTAATTCAAGTTTAATATTAAACCGTGTGAAAGTTGTCATAACATGATCAATTAACTTGGCAGGTCCCATAGCAACCCGAAATGACTAGAAAAAATCATGATTTAGTTTTTTTTATAAGAAAGCAAGATGTTTTTTTTTTTTAAATACTGAGACGATAATATATTAAATCGATCTAGACTTAATGATTTAACCAGTTAAATATGTGTTTCGAATCATGAATTCCGCTGAGTTTAAATTATTATTTTTAAAAAATATATATTTTTAATTACACAATAACAAAGATAAACACTTGTAAAACCAAATACAAAACAAACAACTAAAACAAGTTAGGAAGATAAACTTAAAATCAAGTAAATATGGAAGAATGAAATAAAAAAAAATTAAAAAGATAAAAAAAAGATGAAATGCAAAAAAGAAAAAAGCCATCTCTTTCACTGTTATAAGTGGACACCCCGACATTCTTTCTTAGATGAATTAGGTAATTAATAGACAAACATGCTAGTTAGATTAGAGCTGTACTGTGAGTCAAATCAATAGTTCTTTTAATATAAAAAATTTAAGTATTATCAATTTATTTTTTAATTATAAATTCAAAATATAATATATATTGGATGATATTTTTTTTAAATTAATATAGTGATATATTGGATTTTTGTTTTCAAATATTGATAAGTGATATATTAAGTCGACCAGAGTTAATTTATCAAATTTACGACTCGGGATATAAAATTATAATACAGCTATAGAAAATAAATTAAAATAAATTACAAGGTTCATTTATAATCATCTGAATGTTAAAGGACTAAATTAAAAAAAAATAAATTAAAAAAAAGAAAAAAAATACCCGAGTTAACCTGCTAAACCTATAACTTGAGTCATAAGATTAAAATATCATAAAAAATAAATAAATAACTTACAAAACTTCATTTTCAACAAATTTAATGTACAAAAATAAAAAGGAGAAAAAAAATAAGATAAAGATAACTCCACTAAAAGAATATTAAAAAAATATAAAATATATTTTTTAAAACAATTTGAAGAATAAATTGAAAAAAAAAAAGAGTAGTTGAAAGGTAAACTCAAAAAGAAAATTAAAAAAAAAGCTAGATAAAAAAATTACTATTTAAATAAATAGTATTTTATAAGTATAGCTACAGTAGTTTTTAGTGTTTTGTAATTCGATTAAAAAAAAAAATACATGGACAAACGATGAGTTACATGATTCTTTTTATGTAAAGTCAACAATTGTAGTCTTTTAAGGAAAATCCAACTAATCATGTCAAAGATAAAGTAAAAACAATTATGGAAAATAAAAAAAATAGAAACTTTTGCCATAAATGTTAACTTTCACAATATCCAGTAGTAATTCATCTAGTAAAAATAAATCAAATTTATAAACCCCCCCCCCTCTCTCTATCTCTCTCTATGTATACGAACAAAAACGACATCATAACACAAAACAAAACGCAACAACCTAACTGGTAATAAAATGGCATTTCTTACAATAATTTCCACGAATGACAACATTTCTCTCCTCTGTGTCATCTTCTTCCATCTCTTTCTCAGGTATCAAACAACCTTCTTTCTCTGTATGTATATACGTTATTTTTCTTATATTAAAGGAACAATCTTTACTGTAAATTAAAACCTGTATTTGATTTAAAGTCTCTTTTGTGGTTTTAGTAATAATTTTAGTTTTAATTTCAATTATTAACCTGCTCTTATGGGTTCTTTCTAGAGGGGATTTAATTTATTCATTAGCTCTTAAAAGGGTAGCTAAAGGTTTTTTCTTTTCTTTTTTCTTTGGGATTTGGTGCTTTTTCGGGTTGGTTTTAAGGCGTATATGAAAGGAATGGTTTTGGAATCTGATCTGTTTTTTATTTTTTATTTTATCTATCGTGGTTTATGTTAATACAGATCGGTTATGAGAAATGACTGGTAATTAATGAAGTTTCCTGGCAGGATTCGCATTAATCTTGTTAGCCCATTTGAACCAGGAGATAAGCTAGAAAGAAAGAGAAAATCCTAATTCAAGAATCTTGGGATTTATTTTGATATAATTTGATTTGATGTGTAGATGTGTGGATTAAAAACTGTATTTCTTGGATGAACGGTTGAAACTTGTGGTTTAATATTTGGGTTTTTTGGTGTTTCTGTGGGTTGTGCAAAGATAGATGGGAAGGGGAGAGCAAATCAATTATAAGAGGAATCTCAAGAAAAGGGTTAGGGATAAAGATAAGGGTTCCGATGATTCCGATGAGGATTACGTGGTTGAGAATGAGGAGAATTTATCAGATGATGATTCGGAGGATTGTCAAGTTTCTTTAGATGGGTATGCATCGGAGGAGTGTTTTGATAGTTTTGTTGAGGAAGAGGAGGGGGGAGAGGGCGAGGAGGAGGAAGAGTTTAGGAAGCCTGTTAGATCAAAGAAGAAAAGGAGTTCTTTAGGGAAGGGGAAAATTGAGGGTAAAGCTTCTCGGAAGAGAAAAAGGGTATCTCATAAGGATGAGGATGAGGAGGACGACGACGACGACGACGAGGAATATGTTAATGGTGACGGGGATGAAGATGATGAAGAATTCACACTAGATGAAGAAGATGATGATTGTTTGGATGAGGATGATGAATTGACAGCGGAAAGGAAGAACAGAAATGTGAAAGTGGTCAAGAGGAGAGTGCCAAAAGGGGGTTCTCGAAGAGTTACAAAAAGGAGGAGAAAATCTAGGGTTATGAAGAAGCCTTTGGCAAAGAAGGGGATAAATAAACGTAGGTTGAAAAGGAAAGAGAGGTGTGAATATGAAGATGAAGATGATGGTGATTTTTTAGCCGATAGCCCAGTTGCGAGAGAAAAGAGCAAGAAAACTTCAGGTGTGAGAAAGAGGAAATTTTCTGTGAATTCAGATTCGGATTTTGTGTCTAATGGATCATCTGATTATGAATATACCCTTTCTGAGGAAGAGAGAGAGCAAGTGAGGGAAGCCAGTCAGTTGTATGGAGAATTGAAGACTAGCTTGAGAAGTTCGTCAGTTGGGAAGAGAATTCAGGAGAATGGGGATTTATGCCAGCAGACAAAACCAGTAGGAAGAAAAGGTAAGGAGAAGGTAAAGGAAGAAAAATCAGAGTTAGGAAAGCAGGTATGTGGAATTTGTCTTTCTGAAGAGGACAAAAGAAGATTGAGGGGAACATTGGACTGCTGCAGTCACTATTTCTGTTTCACTTGCATCATGGAGTGGTCCAAAGTAGAATCTCGTTGCCCTTTGTGCAAGCAAAGATTTAGCACAATAGCTAAAAATGGAAGATCAGCAATGGGGGTTGATCTGAGAAATATGGTGATAGAAGTCCCCATGCGTGACCAGGTCTGTCTTTGCTAGTGCTCTGTGCCTATTACTTGCTTTGTTCTTTTATTTTTTCTTATTTCGTGTTTGGATTGGTTTATTTCTTCATATAGGTTTATCAACCAACTGAGGAAGAAATCAGGAGCTACATTGATCCATATGAGAATGTGATATGTAAAGAATGCCATGAAGGCGGGGATGATGGCCTCATGCTACTATGTGATCTCTGTGATTCATCTGCGCATACCTACTGTGTCGGTTTGGGGCGGCAAGTACCCGAAGGCAATTGGTACTGTGATGATTGCAGGCCTGTTGCTCTTGGATCCACAAGTTCCCAAGCTCAAGATCCTTTGCCTGATCAATGGAATTCAAGCAACAACATATTTAATAGACCATCACCCATTTTGAATTTAGATGAAGGTTTAGATCCCAATCTAGAGTCTGCACCTCGTTTAACCATCCCACAAGTATCTGGGAGTCTATCGTCTCCCAGATTTCTGACTGGAGATATTCATGTAGCTTCACCAGTGTCTGTAGCAGGGGCATCTACTCTCTCTGGGAGACGTCATCTACACCGTCATATACGGACTCTCCTTTCAAATAGGAATCCATCAGCAAATATGAATCCTGTGGCTAATAGAATCGATGTCATCTCAGCTGCCAGCTTGCATAGTGATTTCTTAAACTCACAAATTGATCCAGTTAGGGAAACGGCTCTTCAAAATTTAAGGACACAAGAAATTGGGACATCAGAACAGACACCCAACAAGGAGAGATTGCAGGCTAATGATCATCCCTCTTCTTCATTTCAAAATAGGGATTCTTATTATCTGACACCAAATCAATCGAGAAGGCAAACAGTTCAGGATCCAACTATTACAACTGCTGACAGACCTGTCAATTTGACTTTATGGCCTGATCTCATGGGGATCAACTCAATACCTGGTTTTGAACAATCCCATCAGTTCAGAAGCAGATCAAGCACTGAGCCCGATGGTACTTTGTCCTCATACCAAGTGAGAGAACAAAGCCAGTTCTATGACGTGAAGGAACAATTGCAATCAATGGTAAAAAACCACTTGGGAAGCTTGTCACAAGATATTGAATTAGGTATGTGAAGCTCTCTTTTTTGTGGTCACCCAAGTAGTTTTTACTTATTCAGCATTTCTGTTGTTGAGGGCCTGGGGAGACAGGAAGTTGATGGAGAAACAAGCTTCCTGTTCTGGGATGTTAAAATCCCTGTAATGCAATCAGGGCTTTCCAATATTCATCATCAGACATGACATTTTATTTAGATTTCTTTATTTCAGGCAGGCTTGAAATGCTTGAGAATTCTTATATTTCTTATTTGTTGGTTAGATACATGACAGTTATGTTGTATTAATCGCTTTTTAACCATGCAATGGAAATGCTTAAAAATGGCTTATTTCTACAAATGCAGACCATGATACTTTCAAGGATATAGCAAGGAGTTCTACACATACCATATTAGCTGCTTGCGGGCTAGAGCACAAGAGGAGTGAAGTTCATACAGTGCCCCTACCATCAACTTGTACACACAATGATAGAGTGGTCGCTGGGCAGACAAGTGTGATGAGAGGTTGTTGCTCATCTTGTTTTGATTCTTTTGTAAGGAACGTAGTGAAGAGGATCATGGACACAAGACCGCGACAGTGGTTGACTTTAGGTCTTTAGGGTTTGATGCAGGGAGAAACTATTTACACTCCCTTTTTTTGTTAGAGTTGGACAAACATTTATGGTTAACTTGTTCATAAACATAAATGACTTGACATTGAGCACACAAAAGCTCCATTCTTATTTGATCATGATACTCATTGTTTAGACTGACTAAACCGTACTGTTGTTGTTTATTGCCAATCCTATTTTCTGTCCAGGCTATTAGTTTATTTTGGTGACTCTTTCCTATCAGTTTCTGCTCATGCTCATTATAACATGCATCGAAGCCAAGTTGATGCCATGACAGGTACTTAACTATTACTAAGAATAGTGTAAAAGATATTTAGGCCTGTAAATTACCATTTAAAAAGAAGTGGGATATAGAAAAATATATATCAGGGAGATAAAAATATTTTATTTTCTAAAAGAATTGATTAAATGAAAAGATATTTGTCCGAAAATGTCAAAAGGTTGCTAGATGCCCAAAACAATTTCACCAGAGAACAAAAAAATCTTCGAAGACCAAACCCATAACTTTGTCATCAAGGTCAAGGCTTTTCCTTTGTCTTAAGCTCTCTCTGCTTTTCCACAAACACCACCACAACCCAAATGACAAAGCCAGGAGACCTAAACGTCTCTATTAGTCCAGTGATAGAGAAATGGCTTCAAGAAGGCCAGAGTATTAAGCAATCTGACCTCCAACAATCCATCAAGCAGCTGCATAAACACAAGTACATAACCGCTTTAGCCAGGCTCTTGAAGGTACTTTATCTCTCGTCTCTATTATTTATTGGCTCTTCAAGATTCAATGTTTTTGGGTGTTATCATTGAAAAGTTTTTGTTTTTGTGTCACGAAGTTGATTAAACGATCCTGGTCAGTGAAACGTGACTACATAACTTGAACCTTTGTTTCCCATTTTTGTGTTAGATATCAGAATGGATGAGGCAAAGAGGTTATGGCCAAGCAGTGGGAGACATGGTGGTTCAACTGGACTTAATATCTGAAGTCGCTTAGAAGTAGATAAATATTGTTAAAGCCTTCCTGACCATAGGAGAACAATTGGTACTCTTTGAAACTGGTATGTGGAGAATAAACATTTGGAGAAGGCAGAGGCCATGATGCAGACAATGAAGGAACTGGGCCTAGCACAACCATTGTTTTTCACTTTGAGTATGTAGAGATTCTGATGTAGGAGATGGAAGACAGGGGCATTTGGTGCAACAAATACTCGTTCAAGATCCTATTAAAAGCTTAAGCAATTTCTTCTAATATTGAGAGAATGGAGAAAGTTCCGATGAATATGGAAAGAGATCGTCGGATCAACTGGAAAGTTTGCCTTGCCGTGGCAAAGGGTCACTTGAAAGCCGACTTTACTGAAAAAGCTTTAACAATATTGAAGCACTCAGAACAATTATCAAGGGTAATGAGAGAAGATATGCCAAAGAGAATCTATTCTCTTTGTATGCTGATGTTGGTAATAAGTATGAACTACATCGTTTTTGGCGTTTCTTTAAGAATTCTGCAAGTTTCTATAATTCAGGCTATCTACATATTACAAGCTCATTGATGAAATCGGATGACTTTGATGGCGCTGAGGAGGTTTGGGAGGAGTGGTTATCATTGAAGACATTGTTTGACGTTCAAGTTCCAAATGCAATGTTCACTTGTTATTCCAAAAAAGGTCTTTGGGAAAAGGCCCGAGGCATTTGTGAAAAAGATTGCAGAGAGTGGGAGCTTGGTGCATACTCATTTGATCTTTTAGCAACTGGATATAGTGTCGGCGGTCTGATGGTGAAAACAACAGAAAGAATAAAGAAAGCAATATGGGCTTGGTTTGTTAACGTGGCCAACCACGCGGTTGGATGTGTTAACAAACACACACTAATGCTTTAGCTGCATGTCTTGAAGGTCTGAAAGGCCAGAGGGGTGTGGAATTATCAGAAGAGCTTTTCAAGTTAGTTATGGAAAATTGTCATTTCGAACCAGCTATTTATGATAGATTAAAGACTTGTATTGAATATGGAAATCTCTGAGCAGTGAGTATCACGGCATTTGAGCAAATGAAGATGATGATCAGAGTCTTAATGGAGAAACACCTGGTAATCGTCATTGTTGATAGAACCGCCATTATGCATGTTGCACAACGCACACTAGCTGAATACTTTATCAAATCTTTGTTTCCCATTTGTGGCCTGAATTCATGTTCTTTATTTTTACTTTTTACCCTCAGTGTCAAAAGACTGGGGCATGTCAGAATAAAAGTGACATAACAGTGGAGGCAAATCTGCTCCTTCATACAGGCTAGTCATGATCTGGAATTGGTTGTACTCCAAAACTTGTTTTCAACAATTGGCCAACCTGTAGTACCTAAAAGAATTTAGTTGGTGCAGGCAGATGTACTTGCAGGAGATATCTACGGTCTTAAAGTCTCTCTTATCACTCGCAGAAGACAAAATATTAGTTGTTTCAGTTATTTTCGCGGATCCAGTATTTTGGGTATTGCTATATCCCTTGACCCAACTGCCTGACATCTGCTGGTCTGATAGCCAAATTTGAGTCTTCCTTTTGTTTATATTATACTTGAGCTTCAGGTCAACATCATCAGCAGAAAACAAGCAACCCAATGGCTTGAACTTTGATAATGGAACACACAAAATCTTTAATAACTAAATGTCTTCGAGAAAATGCTTTTCTTCGACAGACTAGTTTGATGATCAAGAACTCACCACTGCTTAACAATGGAGCCAGCCCCGCCAATCCACAACACTACCCTAATGTGGCCATCAAAACAAAGATTGCCAGCAAACACTCCCACAGTCTGCAACAGGTGGGCGGGTAAATATATTTCATGCAGAATAATTTCTTGCAGCTAACAAGGCTGACAGGAGATGCCTTCAAAGAGCAGATGTGTGTTTTATTTATTAAGATATTTTGTAATTAATAACTTACAAGAAAGTAACACAGATATCCATTAGCAAAGGATAGAACTTTTAGGAAGTAACTTTTTTTCTTCTTTTCCATTTAATCATGACCTGAAAGTAAGTCTGTCCAACAACTAACGTTCACATGCAACATAACTTACTCATTCCTACATTTATTTAACACTCCGTGTTTAATACATTCCCATCTTTACCGCAAACAAACCAAGATTGCAGGGCACTTAGTTGCAAATATGGCATTCGATACTGTAGCAGCCAGCATGAATCCACTTCTATAAAATGTCATCAGGAATTGTAGACAACAACAGCCCTTGTACAAACTCACTCCTTTTGGCCTTCTCTTCCTTATCCTTAATTGACATTGGAGGTGACTTCCTATTTCTGCAACCAAAAACAAAAATATAGCACCTGGATGAGAATAGCCAAATGATTTTGCATACATGTACACGGATGATCCTACATTTAATGCAGGACTATATTTCACAGCAGCAGCCAGGGATGGATTCCAGTTTGAGTTTAGGGAAGGGGTTATAGACTTAGAGTGACCTTGTTATTATTCAAGCACCGACTTCAAGTACATGTAGGACCACATGATTGAGTAGCATGATCCCCAAAAGTCAAGATTCAGGCACTCCGGAAAAAAAATTCAATGGCTGAAACCATAACGAAGGGTGAAACTATAACAAAGACGATTGAGCAGCATCCTCCCATGTTACACATGACGTAGAGATCTTATGATCAACTTAGAGCTTTGGAAAAAATGGCTAATTAATTAACTTTTTCTCACGTTCTTTATAGTTTCACTCTGTATACTGAAATGCTTTTGGTGACTATTGGTAAATATAATGTAGAAATAACAGAATTGGATAGGCAAAAACTGCAGATCTTGATACATAAATCAGTGGTGATTCCATAAACCATCCAAACCACATATCCCTTTCCTTTGATCCTATCTTCTCTGAAAAATTCATTTAAACATCAAGGTGGCTGACCAAAATGATTGCAATGCAAACTTTAATGTGCTCTATTTCAGTAAATGAGCAAAAAATCATAATTTATCATGCAACATAGATAATAATTAATTTAGTGGGAAAAAGAAGAAGAAAATCTGCAACTTTTTAGCGTGGGTGACATAAAAGAATTCACATGTGTGTGTCCTAGGATACACAGCTTAATGTGTTTGGGCTAGGTGAAAGCAGGACAAACTTAGTATGAGCAACTTCTGAGATTCTAATCTTTAAAGTCAACAGCATGGTCAGGTGTTGTGGTATTTCTAGTCCAGCACAGAATAATGTAGCAAAATATTTGCACTATTCACATTAATTTTATCAACTAGTTAGAAGTCTGCAAATTGAATATGACAAATATGATACCATAAAAAGACCCATGGTCAATATCTATTAAAAGGTAAGTGCATCTAAGATCAATCCCCTTCCAACAATAGTAGCAAATTACGAAAGGGAAATAATTTCTCTGTGACAGTGTACTGAAGAAAGCGATTAGGATATACATTTACAACGCATACAAAGAATCTACTGCATGAGTTAAGTAGGACAGAACAGAGAGAGACAGACTAGAACAGAATAACATACCGTTCTGAGACATTCCCATCCGTGCCTTTCTTAGCTGAACTTGTTTCAGACAAAAAGGAAGGCTGGGAACTCGTGAAATCATCAACCATGGGTAAAATGAATGAAGATAATAATGGATCAGGTGCTGCATTGGATGAGGAAACTATACAGGACGAACCGCCAAGAAGGGATTGTAGATTTCCTTCTCGCAGTTCTTTCCTCAACAAAGAAAGGGTTGAATGAGGTCCACCTCTACGTGATTTCCTCTTGCGCTGCATGTAATTACTTGTCAAGGAACTCAACACAGGCAAGTCATCTTGGTTCACATGATTTTTGATACTGAAGCTCAAGTCAACAACAATGAAAATTAAGTCTAGCAAATAACCAAAAGCATAAGAAAGTAATCTAAACATTCCCACAATAAAAGAAACACGAAGTTGAAATTGGTTTTGGAAGCAAACGAACACATGATCACCTAAGGAAAACAAATCATTAGAGCTAGTGATAACTCAATGGAAAAGGATATCTTGAATATATTTCCATGTTGTAGCGTTATATGTGCAACCATGTCAACACCCACCCTCATTGCACAAACTGGGCAAACCTGTAAATAAACAGCATCTATAATGAGCAAAATTAACCTTCAATAAGATCTCAACATCAGAGCCCATAACAAATAATCATGATTCAAAAAATGCACACTTAATATGATAGGGAATGGCCTCTTTGTTTTATAAATCACAGCTAGTGTAGTGCCCTAATTACTATTTTACAACACTGTACACCACATCATGGGCAGGGGAATCATAATCATACAAAACAAGTGGCTTTATGGGTAATAACCCCCATTCCTATCCTATCATCAAAAGTAGAGCTCACTGGAATGGATGAATTCTTAAGCTAGTAAGGTTAAGTTTTCCTATCTCATAATTATTATCAATGTCTATGCCCATCAAGGGATTAGCATTACTGAATAGCACATAAAGACAATACTTCCTCAAAAATCACTTCGAAGAACTCCATGCACCAGTAACACTGAAGGAGGAAGACATTTGAGGCTAACTCAACTCTACAAAAACTTAAATATGCACATTTATGGTACTTTTAGCACTCAGGCAAACCCAGTAGATACAATTAACTTAGCTTGTTCAAGATGGACTAACCTGGTACCCAACTGGTTGTCAGTGATACAGGCACGACATTAGAACCATTTATTCTAGACAGTAGGATCTCAATTCTCATATTTTGAGGTCATAAACATGAAGTAGCATGCTACATGTGTGACTAGAGAAGAATTCTGATAGGCAAAATAAATGAAATTTTGAACTCTATGAACATATGCAATTCAGCTATTAACATATATAAAGAAAGATAGTCCATACCCCATTCTTTGATTCAACAGGATGCTCATCATCAATGTGACAACACAGCCCAACAATATCAAAATATTCGGAACAGAATGGGCATGGAAACTCCTCCCTTATATCATCATCTCCATCAATTTCTTCAAACCCCATAAACATATCTGCATTTGCAAACATTATAACTATTATTTGAAGTTTATGAGAAAATTTCCTTAGTTTATTACATTCAGAAACACTAAGCCTCCATTTGATAATAGTCAAATTCAACTCAATCTGTTAAGATTCATGATTCTCAAGCAGTCACCACTGATATCAGCTAAGAGGGCTGATTCCCTTATTAACTCCCAAAAAAGATTACTAGTTGCCTCAGAACGAGAATTTATTTTGCACCTCACCAAACCTCGACAACAACACTTGATCCTCATTCACTCCATAAACAAGCACAAGATTTTCACAAAGAGAAACAATTTTCTTTTCTTTTTCTTTATCAAAAAGAAGGAACCTTTGAGTTTCAACTTTCAAGTAACAACCATGTCAAGCTCAGTGAAGTGTAGTTTCCCTTTCAGGGGTTATAACAAAGCCATAATGAAAAACCTTAACACCACAAAACCCAAATTTCTCATCTTTCCTCATTTTCCCATCAAACAACCAAAACAAAACACTCTTCTTCAATAAAGAAAAGAAAATTGGATTCCAAAACCTTGCAGTTTCATTCATATTTTCAATGGCCAAACAACTTAAAAATCCAAACTTTAAACACTAACACTTTAAATGACCATAACATTTCACTTTCCAATCATTTCTCAAAAACCAAACAGACCATTGTAAACAAGCAAAAGACAAAGAAACGACTTCGGGGTTTGGTGCAACCAAGCTCAATTTACTTAAAAATCCAAACTTCAAACACCAACACTTTAAATTTCCATGATTTTTCGATCTCCTAATCATTTCTTAGCTACCAAAAAGACCAATAAACAGGCAAAAGACAAAGAAATGACAGCTGGGTTTGATACAACTAAGCTCAAATTGCTTAAAAATCCAAAATTTATAAATTTGAGACAATTAAACTCCCATAATACTTAACTTTTCCATTCATTTTCTAAGCAACCAAAAAACCCCATACATAACATGATAAGATAATTTCCAAAACTCAAAAAAAAAAAAATCTCACCAGATCGTGATTGAAGAGCTGATTGGTATCTCTTAGAAGCTGAAGAAAGACGAGCACTCCATGAATCAGCATCCATAGCTCCTCCCTTTAAAATTAATTTTCTTTGAAACTCCGAAATTCTCAACCGATCCTCAGTCGTTGAAAAAAAACAGTGGGTTTCCTAATCGAATTTTGAGGCTTTGATCTTGAATTTACGCAAATGAATACCCTTGAAATTAGGGGTTGAATCAGTGGAAATGATGATACTTGATAAGGAGGGTTTTTTTATTTGTTTTTTCTATAAAAGGAGTGAGAGATAATACAAGGAGCTGTGTTTTGCTCGTCGAAAAAAAGGGAGTCTGGTGTTTGGTGTGCTGTTGTTTTTATAGTATTTTTTTTTTTTTTGTATTTTTGATAAATTTTATCAATTTTTTTGCCGTTAATTTAGAAGAAAAAAAGATTTAATAAATAATTAATTTTTGGAAATAAAAAGCAAGAGTGTTCCGGTTGTCTTACTAGCTGTTTTTTTTTTTTTAATTTTAACTTTTTTAAAACTTGTATCATGTTGGTGTACAAAATAAAAGTTGTTTTTTCAACTACTTACTTTCTAAATCTATCAATTTTTATATAAAAATACTAAATTCTTTATTACATCATTTTGAAATGTACATGTTTTAAATAATACTAGCATATTACTGTATTATGTAACAAGTTAATAACAATTTTTTTTTAAAATGTAAATAAATTTAAGAATATAAAAAATATTTCAAGTGTTTTATGTTTTAATGACCTTGGGTTTGACAGCAAAATCAGACCCAGGTCTTTTAGATCTGGCGGCCATGCTTGACTTAACAACTTTTAACATAAAAAACAGTAAAGGCAACATTTTTATTGTGTTACAATATCGTCCACAATGCAAACACTTTATGTTTACAATGTGGTTTACTGTGCAATGAATTTATGTTCACAGTACAATATTTTTCCCATGCATTTTAAAGTATAATATAATATTAATAACATTTTTATTTTTTACAATTTTTCTTAAATTCAACTCTCAGTGTGCTATAGTATCGTCCACGATGTAAACATTTTATATTTACAATGTGGTGGTTTACTGTGCTATGAATTTATGTTCACAGTATATGTACAATGTTTTTCTCATGTATTTTAAAGTATAGTATAATATTAATAACATTTTTATTTTTTACAATTTTTCTTGAATTTAACTCTAAAATAATAATATATTGAACAAGTACTCTGTCTTTTTTCTTTTTTTTTATACTTTAGAAGAATTTTTACCATGCATTTTTCTCTTTGCCTATAAAAATCTATAGTTATATTCTTTTTTTTCTTATTATTACTATTACTATTACTATTATTATTATTGTTATTGTTATTACGAGAGAGAGAGAGAATCAATCTTCCTTTCCCTGCTACGTCTAATCTAACATGACGAGTTGATTTAAAAATTTAATAAACTAAATTAAGATTTGAGTAGGATTTATTTTGAAATGTTTTGGGTATTGATTTGATTTGATTAGGTTAATTGACTTATAAATATATAATGATTTTTTTTCAGCCAGTTTTTTTTTAAAAATATTAAACCCAATCAAATTATTTTTTATAAAATTTTATAAGAAAATTGAAAATTGTTTAATACAACTAATTTTAAGCCAATTTTTACAAATATTTTAAATAATTTAATTATTCGATCCGAGTTGTCTATTGTTTTAAAATCCATATCAGTCCAATGAATTAACTCAAAACTAAATTAATCTGAAATCTAAAACAATTTAAATTTAAAAATTAAATAGAAAACCCTAACTAACCTGATAAAAAAAAAGTTAAATTAATTTGATGACTTGGTTAATTCAACCTAACTCAATTAAAACTCAACTATTAATCCATTAATTTTTTTAAAATATTTTTTAAATTATATTATTATTTTTATTTTTTTATCGATCCAAGTAAAATCATATTGAGTTTTAAAATTAAGAGTTTGTTTATTTTTAAATGTTTTTTAAAAAATTATTTTTTTCAAATTAATATTTTTTAATATTTTCATATTTACATTAAAATAAATTTTAAAAAATAAAAAATATTATTTCAATATATTTTTAAATAAAAAAACAATAAATACAACAGTAACTAACTGCTGCTTTTATAAGCCGACACCCCTAAACTCGTGTAGCCCGTTAACAATCATTCAAAGAACCCCACTTAACAGTTACGTAAACTAAAAAGAAAAAGGCAATCCCTCTACTTCAATTTTTTATTAATTAACCCCAACAACACCTCCACTGTCTCCCAAAACATTTCCAATTTCTCCGGTCACGTGACCTCCCGCCATCTTCTCCGATCTCGATCACGTGACCTCCACAGCACCTCCAGATCCATAAACTATCGATTCCTGAGAGAAAGAGAGTGACCCTTTTTTGATTTCTTGCTGATTTTGTTATGGCAACGAGGAATCGGACGTTGATATTTAGGAAGTACAGAGATGCATTAAAGAGCGTTAGGGTTCCGACGAGCTCATCTCCGTCGACGAGCTCTGTCGGAGGAGTTGGTGGTAGTGGTGGTGGTCCGGTGATCGAATTGGCCAGCACCTCGCTTCTCAATCCTAATCGGAAATATGCTCCTCTTAGTACTGAAGATCCCGGTAATTCAAGGTACATATTCACATTCGTATCCGTATACATATACATACACGTATAAATATCTGCTTGGTGTTTTTGTTGTTAATTAATCATTTAATTTGATTGATTTTAGCAATGTGATGTAGAATTGAGAGTGTTAGCTAAAATGAGATACGAAATAAGAGGTTTTTGCAGTGTGATTTTGTGGAGATTTTTAGTGTGTTTTATTGTTAGTTAATGTCGAAAATGTGTGGCAAATAGATAATTGTTGATGGGTTTTTTAGTTTTGAAGTGAAAGTTAGTGGATTTGTATGGAGGTAATGTGGAATATAGCTGCATTGAAGGAAAGTTTCGAAGGAGTTATTTTTGGTTGTATGTGTGTTTTGGGAATTGTGATCTGTTGGTAGCTGTTGGTGATGCGTGATTATCTTCTTGTTAGATTGAAATGGGTGTTGAAAATGTTTGTCGATGATGGGAGAATCAGATGTTTTTTTCTAAATGGTAGTGCAAGAGCATGGTAGAGGTTGAATCGAACTGGGTTATATGGATTTGAGATCTCTTATTGCCTGCAATTCTCAAATATCGGATTGGTTTCTGTAGGTATTTTTAGTCAAAGGCTTTTATGGAATTGCTTATGAGGAGTGAAATGGTTGTGTTGGAAGGTGGTTTGAAGATTGGGGATGGTTCTACTTTAAGCTAAACGATTTTTGAAAGAATTTTTGATAGATGTGAATATTAACTTAAATACTCTCTAGGTATTTCTTCTGAATTTTAAACACTGATTGTTTTTACTGTTGCTTTCTTAATGGTTGAGCATTTGCTGTAAATTTTAATGGTATCCTGGTAGGAACATTAAGAGTTGTTGTCTTGATGCAGTAAAGGTGCATTTACAGTAGGTTTACCTCCAGCTTGGGTGGATGTATCTGAAGAAATAGCAGCAAATGTGCAACGTGCACGTATGAAAATGGTTGAGTTAGCGAAGGCTCATGCCAAAGCTTTGATGCCTTCATTTGGTGATGGTAAAGAAGATCAACGGACAATTGAGGGTCTAACCCAAGAGATAACTGGTCTTTTAAGGAAATCAGAGAAGCAACTAAAAAGACTTGCTGCAGCTGGGCCTTCCGAGGATTCAAATGTTAGAAAAAATGTGCAGGTAAGCCTTTATTTTCTTGCAAGAACCAACTAAACACGTGAAACTGCTAATGATTTATTTCCACTTACATATGATTTTTTTTGGTAGATAATGCTGCCTAAGCCCTACAAAAAGCAAATTCTAAATTACAATTATGGGGAAAGCAGCCCCAATAATGTCCTGATAATTTAAAGGAGAAATTCTAACTGATTAGATGGTTAATAGGCCTCTGGTGTTCCTATTCTTCCCCTCTTGCTTAACCAATTGAAAAATTAGAATATCTTCTTGTGAGTTTCTTCTGGACCATGCACCTATAATTGTTGGATGAAATGATTGCTCTCTCCAATTAGTGGCTTGGTTATTCCATTGTTTTGCTCTATGGAATTTTATATGCAGTCAAACATGAGAACTTACACATTCCTTACATGGTGAATTGGTCTTGTGAATTGTGCTTATATTGGCATATTTTTATTTGCAGCGTTCCCTTGCTACTGACCTTCAGAACCTTTCAATGGAACTTCGCAAGAAACAGTCGACATACTTGAAGCGCCTCAGGCAACAAAAAGAGGTCTGGGAAGGATTGCTTTTCCTATTGAATTACTGAATAAGCAAGGAATATATTAACATTTTCTTATAATCATTCTGTTTTGGTTTCTTTTGATATGCAGGGTCAGGACGGGGATGATTTAGAAATGAACCTAAATGGTGGTAGATCTATAATAGATGATGACAATTTGGACGACATGGTATGCTTGTCGTAACCTTCTCCGCCTTAGGTTTATTGTTAGATATGACGAGTCAAGAAATTGTTTGGTCCTGCATAGCAAGTTGATCGACAAAACTTGCATAAGAAATTTTGTGAGATCTATGTTTTGTCGGAGCCCTCCACTAATTGTTGGGCTTCAAGGTCAAAGCCTACTTGATATGGGCCTATACCAATATCAATCAGGGCTATGTTTTTTATCTTTCCTTTTGGATTTGGGGTCTCTCCCTTCCAGTTACATATAGGTGATATTTGGGTGTTCAAAGATTCAACAGATTATGAGAGAGTTTGTGCTTTGTATTTACTTGTGTAATATAGTAAAATCTCTTCTTTTTCTTCGCCTGTGAACATAAGCTTAGGTTGAACCACATCTTCTGTTTTCTTCATTATTTTTGTTTGTTTCGTGCCCTGAAGGTATAGTCTAATTTTTTTTTTCCATCATTGTATCTATCAGTTATGTCCAGAAACATTATCTAAATAGTTTTGTAAGTTAAATTTCGTTTTTGTAGTCAAAATTCTTGCACTGTTTTTAATTACTGAGAATATTATATATCAATGATATGTTAGGTATTTAATGAGCATCAGATGGCCAAGCTGAAAAAGAGTGAGGCATTCACTGTAGAAAGGGAAAGAGAGATCCAACAGGCAAGCAAATGCTCTCGGCCTTTCGTTTTTTAATCAACAGAAATTTGGTAGTCTCCTTTATTTGTTAAGACTTTATGTTTTCCTATTGATCTTTGTAGGTAGTTGAATCAGTAAATGAGCTTGCTCAGATTATGAAGGACTTGTCAGTACTTGTGATAGACCAGGTTAAGAGCTGATCTTCTTTTTTAAATCTGCAAAGCTCTTGTTCAGGTCACCGATAACTAACTGTTTATTTCCCTCCAAACAGGGCACTATTGTTGATAGAATAGACTACAACATTCAGAATGTAGCAACTACAGTTGAGGAGGGGCTTAAACAACTGCAGAAGGTGCCCTTCTTACCCTCAACAATCATTTCAATCTACTTTCAAAAGCCTCTCTCTTTCGCTCTCATTTTGCATGGCATTGTTTGTATTGAATGGATTTGGCACCGCAGGCTGAGAGAACACAGAAACGAGGGGGAATGGTGATGTGTGCCACTGTGCTTGTTATAATGTGCGCTGTCATGCTGATCCTTCTCATCCTCAAGTCGATTCTCTTTTGATTGTGAGCATAGATATTCCTGAAGATTCTCTTTTTATTTGCGAGCACAAGTATTCCTGAAGTTCACTCATTCATAATGATGCGACGCTCCCCGCCAAGTGTTACACTCTTGTAGATGGCTATAACTTTGCCAAATTAAAGAATGCAAACGCTTTGAATTTCCCGAATACACGTACCATATTAATCGATTACCTTCTTACATTACTATTTTTTTTTTCAAAATTTTGTGGGGAAAGAGGGGAGAGAAATGTCCTCAAAGATGTATAGAATTGGCACTGTACGTTGTTCCTTTGTCACGGATCTGCTAGGTTGATTCTTTTGATTTTTTGGGAGGTTGGAGCATGGTGCTTTCAAAATCCAAGGCTCCTTGTTATGAGGAGCCTGAGGCCTTTTTAATTGTTTGTATCCATTTTGGTTCATGTAATATCAAAAAATATGAATCCATCTCTCTCGTTTGCCATTAATTTCATGTTATCCCAGTTTTAACTACCTAGTAGATGTATGATAATTCTACCATGCACGGATGAAACTTCGAAGTGACGAGTTTTGTGTTTCACCATGCCTGCAAAGCTATGCTTGTTGCATAATCTTATCAGACTATCATCTGAATTATTATGTTTTTTTTTTTGTTTTTTTGGGGGGAACAAGAGCTAAGTGCATGTATTTGGTTCATGGCTCCTATCTAGGCAGAAGCTATAAGGTATGCCTTGTAATCGACAGAACAATTTTTTGAACCAACAGAGTATGTATTTATGTAGAGGAACAGTAGTTACAAACGGTACATCATAAATGTCCTGGTGAACAAAATCCCTTCTGCATTGACCAAACAGAGAGAGACGAAGTTTGGAATTTTCAACACGGAGAGTGATTTGGACATTCCTGCAATCTGATCAAGGGATAATGTGAAAAGGCATTTGTGGTCACCTTCGGCCCAAAATATAAACCTTAAAGGAAATAGTAATTATAATTTATTTTCAATTATGAAATCAACCAGCTCTCGTAGCTCAGTTGGTTAGAGCACCCGTTTAGTAAGCGGGAGGTCTTGAGTTCGACTCTCAACGAGAGCAACACAACCATTCCTTTTTCGGTTTTGTTTTTTTTTTAATTGTCAGGCGGATGCAAAGACATCTTCAATTCACCTCGTTAGTTTCCGAGAGGTATAAAATGGAGCTGTAAGAAGCTAGCCAATACCAAGCAGTCAGCAGCACACAAACTTCGTTTGTCATGTTTTTTTAATTTTTTTTTTGTTTTAATTTTTGTTTTTTTATTTTTTTGATTGTTTTAATTTGCTGATGTTAAAAATAAATTTTTTAAAATAAAAATATTATTTTGATATATTTTCAAGTAAAACACACTTTAAAAAACAACCGTTATCATAATATCAAACACTATCTTATAAGTGAAGCCATTGACTAGCTCATGATCTATGATTGAGTGACTTATTTGTGGTCCGTGATCAGGTGATTTATTCGTGGTCCGTGATCAAGGGTTGTGAAAAATATTTAGGATTCTTCATGAATGGTCCATGTTCAGATGACTTGCCCATGTTCCGTGATAGTGTGACCTGCCCGCGGCCTTACATATGTATGTAAAATATCCTAAAATTTCTTTTTTCTATTATTCCAAAAATCAAAATCCAAAAATATTTTTGGAACATAAATAGATGAACTCTTGAGCTGCAACATGTCAAAACACCAAGAAAATAATCAAATTGAAATAATATTGATAAGATAGGTTGAAAAAAGACTTAATGTAAAGAAAATTAAATTTGAAAGTTGTTTTGATCAAAATTATAATAATTAATTAAGTTTAGGAACTTAATTAAACTTCTTTAATTAACTTAAGAAAAAAACTTTATTGAAGCAAAATTAAGTTTTAAAGTCAATTTGATCAAAATTGAAAGAATTAATTAAGTTAAAGGAGTTTAATTAATCTTCTAATGAGTTTTTTTTTAACTTATATAAGAATTTAATTGAAACAATATTAAGATTGAAATCCAACTTGATCAAAATTGAAAGAATTAATTAAGTTTAAGGGCTTAACTAAACTTCTAATGGGTTTTTGTTGACTCAATCAAGGGCTCAATTAAAAAAATATTAAGTTTAAAGGCCTAATTCATATCAATTTGCAGTAATTGAAGTGAAGTTGGTGTAATCAGGGATGTAATTGAAAGAAATTTGATGTTTAAAGGTTGATTAAAGACTAAATTGAAAAAACTCAAAGCCAAAGATCAAGGTTCAAAAGGTGCATGCATTAAGGGGCTAAAATTGATCAAACTAGAGGTCATGTTGAGACAAATTAAAAGTTTGGTAATTAATAAGGGTCAAATTGTATAATATGAAAACCAAAGATTAATTTGTAAAAGGCATGAGAATAAGGGTTTTCAATCAATGTTTTCAAGGATGCAATTGCAAGAATTGAGAAGTTTCTTTGTTAATTGAAGATGTATATGATGAAATTAGAAGTACAGGGACTTGATTGAAAATGATCAAAACCCTAATTTGAAGGGTTTAGAACAGACTACGTGTCACTCATATTTTAATGAAGAGAACAAGTATCATGTAGTTCGATCATTATTATTTTTTTCTTTAACCTAGAGGGCTGATTGATGGACCACATTCAGATGAGTGAATGTAGCATCCCCTCTACATGATTCAAGTTCATCAAATTGCACGTTTATATCCTAGTGTTCATAATGAATTTGTCAAAACACCTTACCAGTCAGCCTCGACTGAAGAAGAAACTCACCCATGAGAGAACAATCTTTGAGGTTGCTTTTCTCATTCTATTGATTCAGTTCATAGGGGAGAAAAGGGAACCCAGACACTACAACTTCAGGAAGGAAGGTTTTAGAAGAGAGAAAGAGAGAGAGGAAGAATCTTCCATAACCACCTCCCTTTTGTAAAACCAGCATGGTTTTGTAATCTTTTGGTTTATCTTTGCTCATAAAAAGAGGATGTTTACGAGAAAGTATAGAGGGGGGAGAGAAAAATTACAGAGAGAACCAAGAGAGAAATTCAAGAGAGGATTAAGAGAGAAATACCAAGAAAATAGTGTGAAAAGATGGGAGAAGAAAAGAGAAAAGAAGAAAGGGCATACAAACAAACCAGGGATTAGGAGCTAATTGTTTGTTTCTGCTAGCGTGGGTTGGGAAATTTTTTAACGTTAAAAAGGTTGAACTTCAGCCAGATAATTAGGATAATTATTGAGTGATTAGTACCATCTAATCTACGTATTTGTATAATTATATAAGCTTTCCTCACCACTTTATAGAAAATCATGAGGCATGAATATAATCTGAGGTGTTCCCAAAAGCTTCCGCCAAGGTGCAGGTGCGGAGATAATTAGCCAATTAGGAAGCCAAGAAGGAACGATCCATGAAAGACAAGATTATATAAGCCATTTGAGGTAAAAAAGGCACTCAGATCCCTTGCAACAAGGACCAAACCACAAAAATCTTGTTCTTCCAGTCTCGTGGTGTGAGAAACGGGCGAGAAATTTATTCAAAGATTCTTTCTTTCATCAATTAATTGTTTTTCAATAATTTCTTATTAAAAAACTAAAAGTATTAATATTAAATGTATTAAAATATAAATAGATTATTAAAATGATTTTTTTTTTAGTTAATTTTTTTAAACAGTAACACTATTAACATAACTTTCTTGACACTAACTGGCAAATAAACAGTCCATAGAATGAGTGATCTGAAAGGCTACAGAAAATCTCATAACTACTTCGTCAATACTCGATGCATTTTGCAAAAGTTATAATTGAAATGTGAAAACATCGTTCAAAATCGTGCACTCCTAAACAAAAACAGTAATTATAGCGTTAACAAAACATAACTGAGGCCAAGATTATTGGAAAAATCATTAACTTCAGGCAGCAGCTTGGGATGCTGCAAGCCTTTTTTTAGCCTCCTCGATGATAGACAACTTAATACCCTTGCCCTTGGGAAGAGAAATCCATGGCTTGGTGCCCTTTCCAATGGTGAATACATTGCCCAAGCGAGTGGCAAACTCATGGCCAGTGGCATCTTGAACATGGATTGTCTCAAAAGTTCCCTTGTGCTTCTCCCGGTTCTTGATTACTCCAACTCGGCCTCTGTTCCTTCCCCCAGTGACCATGACAACATTTCCCACATCAAACTTGATGAAATCAACTATTTTGTTGTTCTCTAGGTCCAGCTTGATGGTGTCATTGGCCTTAATGAGGGGATCTGGGTAGCGGATGGTGCGCCCATCATAAGTGTTCAGGTAAGGGATTCCTTTCTGTCCAAACTGAACAGACCGAACTTTGCAAAGCTTAAACTGCGCAAGCATTAAAAAAACAAATGGAATCATTAACTGGCGGTTCCACTCTAAGATATGAACTTACAAAAATACAATTCATTGATCTATGAAATTAGTGCACGGTCCAAAAAAACAAAAACATCACAAATCAAAACAACAAACCACATAATAGCCAAAACTATCACAAACCTTGGCCTCATCATCTCTGAGGGAGTGGAGCCTGAAGCGGCCTTTGGTGTCATAGAGGAGACGAAAGCTCTCATTTGTCTTTGGGATTGACACAACATCTGTAGCAGAAAGCAAAACAAAGTGAGCAACCCAAATGAAGACTAGAATATGTAGGGAAAAAATGAAAAAGAAATGATCATATAAGCGAAAAAGGGGAGAAACTCTAATAGTTTATCACACATAATAACCACTTCCAATCTAGCATGACAGAAAGCTGGCAGCAAAAGCACCCATAACCTTTCACATAATGATCACTTAAAACAAGCATTAATTTCTGGCAGATATGAGCACTTATAACCTCTCATACACGATCACTTTCCAACAGCTATTTTACTGAATTGCATCCCTCAATTTCTTAATCATGTCATGCCCCGCCAAGAGATGTGAAAAATTAAACTACTGCAAGTTCATCCATTACTTCCAGCTAGAGATACTAATGATAAAAACTTCTCCTTACCCATCTAGAACCAATCCCAAAGCATTGAAAACTACAAAATCCTACACCTATCTAGAATATCCACATAAGAGAAATAATCATTGTAAAGACAGAATTGCACATACCCATGAAACCAGATGGGTAAGTTTTATCTGTCCTGACCTTGCCATCAACAAGGACATGTCTCTGCATCAAAATAGCAAGCACTTCACGGCCTGTGAGAGCATACTTCAGCCTGTTACGCAGAATAAGAATCAGAGGCAAGCATTCCCTAGACTTGTGGGGTCCAGATGATGGCTTGGGTGCCTACACAACACAAAATAAAACATTTTACACTCAAAATAGAAACACCAGGCTACAAGGAACCACAAGGAATTAATTGATATTGCAGCAAAGGGGGTCAGAGATTGTTAACATACAAATGCACCACCAAGTTTGTCAAGCATCCAATGTTTAGGGGCATTAAGCCTCTTCAAATGCTTCTTCAACCCTCTAGCCTGTAATGCATCACAAAAGCAGAGAGATTAATTAAACCAAAGCAAGTAAAAAACATCTTGATGACATTACTAAATCATACCCAGGTTAAAACAACAACCAGACACACGAAAGGAAAACGAATCAACAAAAGGCATAAAGGTGTGACAAATCAAGGAAAAGCCCTTCACTTCAAAATCCAACCTTGTAAGAATCATTCACAAGATCTTACAGAAAACTTGTTTCTTTCCAATTTTCACTTTATTCAACAAAACAAAGTAACGGATACTTCCCACAAATTCAACAATATCAAAACCAACAAGTCCCAAGTTTTCTTTAAAGAAATCAACTACACAACCACTAGTAAGCATCACTGAGACAAGCTGAAAGCCAGTGAGCTACCGAATCCAAAAACAAAACCAAAAAGCACTTAACTCAAACGTTAAGAGCATAAACAAGAGAGAAAAAGATAAGCTAACCATTTTGGAAACGTAAAGGTTCCTAAGTAATTCTGCGGAGCTGCTCCTCTCTTGAGTCTCCTCCCCTGTTGCGGCTTCTAAAGTCCTTACAGGTTGAGAGAGATGCAAGCTATATATCACGGCTGTTATTATATATTGGAACCCTAATTTAACCGAGTCTGGGTCAATGTATTGGCCCACAGATTTTTTGGACTTTTGTTTGGGCCCAATTATCTGTCCATTAAGCCATGCTTGTAATTTTTTTTTTAACACAGACCAAGGGTATCTTGCATATTTAGTTGAAGCTGTCGGAGGTTCGACCAGCCCAAGAAATTCGTCGAGGGCTGAACGGATTGACCTGCAGATTATCGGGTCAATTTAAGTTATAATTATTCAAAAAAATAAAAAAAAATATGTTTTTTTTACTAAAAAAAAAACCATGAAGTGATGTAAAAAAAAGTTTAAAATGATATTATTTGAATAAAAAATTTATTCAAAATAAAACCAATCTAAACTATGCTATAAATCAATAGATCATGAAATTAACAGTTAAATCATGCCAATTTTTACTAATATATTATATGCAGTCAGCGTCCAGAGATTAATTATTTTTCTTTAACAATTTTAAAATAACAATAATAATAAATTCTTTCATCCCATTGATAATAGTCTTCGAGACAAAGGTCCACCCATAACTATTTTATTTAAAGCCCATGAAAAAACAAATTATCTGCTTTGCTAAAAAGACACCAACTTCACCATTAAAAACATATTTCAGTGAACCATCTACCAAGTGATATAATAGTAAGAGCTTAGAACTAAAAAGTTTATTTTTTCTATGATCTCAGGTTCAAGCCTTGTGGTTGCTAATATGATGTTCACTAGAGGCTTTCATGATCGTTAACTTCAGGGCCCGTGGGATTAATCGAGGTATACAAAAACTGGTCCGGACACCTACATTAATAATATAAAAAAAAACACTTTTTGGTGCTTGTTACAAGCAAAAGATCCCTCATTTTGATGGGGTTTGGAGTTCAAGTTCTGGGATTTTTGTTGGGGTTCGAGAGGAAGAGGAAAGTGCAATAAGGAAAGCAATGGGGTTCGGATTTGGAGTGGTGGGTTAGCAAGAATTGAGAAATATTGATGAAAACGAAGGTGGGTTAATGAAAGGAGAAGGCTTGAGGTTTTCTTGAAGATATTGTAGTGTTTTTGGTGCATTGGAAAGTGAAAGGAGAACAGTTTCCTACATAATGCTAGGTGATTTAGCAGAGTATTTCCATTTTGGCATTCTCTAGTTTCCATGCTTTGTTACTTTTTGTAGCCTTTTGAAGATACAGTAGTTAGCTTTACTATATGTCGGTTGGATGGTTATTATTTCAGTAAGCTAGAATTCCCCATGGAATCTCGTTTTCTTTGCCTAAAAGTTTGGAACTTAAGAGTGACTGAGTCTATGTAGAGCCAACTGAATTGGTGGATTTTTCCAAAACTAAATAGGTTGCGTTTCAGGGATTCTAAATATCAGTTTGGCCTTAAAGATTTTGCGTTGTTTTTTCAGCTGATACCCATGATTTTGTAAGACACTAGGTGGTCTTTTTTATGGTTTTGGATTGTTAGGTGCTATGCTCGTCTACCACTTAAGGCTGATAAGTGCAGGAAGAAGTAGCGTGGTCATAGCAACCAGGTCCTGTACTTATCATTGTTTTTGCTTGATTTCCATTACTTTGTTGCTCAACATTTTCTGAGAAATTCTGTGTTTTCTTTATGCAGCTGAGGAAGAAGGAGCCACTCAGGTGCCGAAACTGAAGACTTCTAATGAAGAGTGAAGCTTGGATGTTGTCACCTTACTATCTTAACCACTGTTAAATAACCTCTAGGACAGCTTGTTATCGTCAGAACCTTGTTTATCATGATGTTTTGTCCTAGACATCTGGTTTAGCTTTAGCATGTTAAATGCTACTTAATTACGCTAATTACTTAAGACATCTGGTTTTCCTTATTACAAGACAACTAAAACACAAGGCAATAACAGTGTAGCTTCCTTATCAATTTTGTGGTGACTTAGTAAGTAATGCTGTCTTAATTAATCGGTATTGTTACACATTTATCATAACTATTTTTTATGTTATTTTTTAACTACATTTTAATACCCAAACATTATTTTTTGTGTAAAAAAATAATTCAACCCCGCGATGAAGCACGAGCACCGAGACTAGTCAACTAAAGTATTTAGCCAAACTAAAAAAAAAATCATTTTTCATTTCTTCCTCCTCATATTTTCTCCACAAAGAACAATTTTCACATAAAAAATATAACCCAAAAACAATTATTTTGATAAAAACTTCCCCAAATCAAGAAAACAAGCGTAGGACATGTAACTACTACAAGGAACATGTGAGATCATAAATATAAACACGGTCGCTCTCCTTCACCCTCGTAGGCAAGCAAAGCAGAGATTGTGGATCGCAGCGGTGGCAAGCCCCTAGGTTCCCCACACTGCAATTTTTTGTACATTAGTAGTGGGCACATGCCCTCCTGTTTTTCAACGAAAACTGGTTCTTCCATATTGAACCGAGTGAATTATGCAGATTTATTCGTACACCAGAAGTCCTATATTTGTCATTTTTTGCTTCCCTATAGCTGCTGTAGTGTAGAGAGACAAGTTAAATCTAAAATTGCAAGTTGCAAGTTGCAAGGAGGTGACCAATCAAGATACTAACAAAACTCTTCGGAGTTACTGGGATAAAAGTGCCAAGAACTATATGCAAGAAGGTGTCTTCATAAGAAGAAATTGGTAGGAAAGTTGGAACAAAGATGGTGAACGGTGAAATCAAAATAATAAATCAATACTGATAGCAGTTCAACATTTCCCTTCAATATAAGAGTTTTTGACACTTTGAAATAACAAGCCAGTACACTGTATATATCCTAGAAAACAGCTAGGAGACTCGTATCTTTGCAACCGACTCTTACAATGTAAAGGAAACATCATTCCAATATTCCTTGAAACTACAAGCATGGCAATATAAAGATTTTCTGAGTGCCAAAAATTAACACTATGAAAAGGGAAGCAGAGATGCTACCATGAAGACTAGGACAATAGAAATATTAAAAAAAAAAAACTGAGAGAGAGACTCCATGTCCTTTTTATAAGACCCCAGTCTCCTGGGATAACTACTCCCTTTAAAATGAACTCAGGTTTCCCAAAATATTCTAGACATGGAAACCCAAGTTCAATCATGCCACCAATCACATTCATTTCTCTTCCCGCAACGTATTACTCTGGCCATAATGAAACGCAAGCCAGTCCAACACCCTATCAACCACTACCCGAAACCAGAGATAGACCAAACATGACACCAAGACACCTGACCTGAACCTGACGACCATCTCACCACACTCCTCGAGGACTTCAATGGAGCCTGCAGCTAAAACTCCTGCAATCAATAATACATCATTGAGTGCTGGAAAAATATTTTTCAGTTTTTGGGAGACCTTGGGTAGCAAAACTTAGATGCCCATTGGCCCTCCATGCTGATCACCAAAAATTAGCCTGGGATTACCAGAATATGAACCATCACACGATTAATATATACCTTTAGCTGAAGTTGAATCCGCCAGAGGGAACAGCAGGAGCCTCACCCCCAAATTGGAACCCAGATTGGGAAGCATCTCCTGGTGGCATTGTTTCATCCTCCTCTTCCAACCAATATGTCTCAAGAATCTTCACTGCCTTCTCATATATTTCAGTGTTGTCATGCGACTGTAGATTCTCAATTTTCTCCAATCCTTCAGCATCATCAATCATCTGAGCATAGAGATTTACACCTCCAGTTTCACTCACATTCTTGTCAGCTTCTCCTACCTTTAAGATGTTTTCAAGGCCTTCTAAACAGACTGTTACAATCCTTGGATCTGGGCAAATGAGAAGGTCACACAAGGGCTTGATACAACCCTGGCTGACAAGGTACCTGTAAACCACGTGTACACCCGGATGAGCAGGCTGATTGATTCACTCCTCAACTTGCAAAACATATTTTCCAAACTAATAAGATTACTGCTTCTTACTTGATTTGTTCATGGGCACCACCAGATGTAGCATTTGAAATTGCCCATGCTGCCTCTTTCTTGATGTCAAACTCAGCATTTTGAAGCAGATTAACAAGTGGACCGATAATATTAGCTTCAATAACAGCCTGCAAAATTTCATGAACAAGATATAAAGAAAATCAATTCATCGTTCAGACTGAATTGATGCAATTTAATAAATAAATGCAACCAACAAGTATTTCTGAGTTACCTGGATCTGCTCCTTGTTACCAGCTGTTATATTAGAGATGGTCCAACAAGCTTCCTTCTTGATACTCTTTTTATAATTGTTGGCCAACAAGTTCAAAAGGCAAGGCAGCGCTTGATGATTGATGATACACTACATGGTAGCAGAACACGTCAACATGTGAGATAAACAAATCTCTTCTTACAATGAAAGTGTCCACGTGTGCATCCTTAATGATTTTCCCAATAACAGAAAATGATTGAAGAAAAGCATTTCTTTTCATAACCATGAAATGAAAAGACAAACTCCTACTGCCTTCTCTGGCAGTTATATTATGCAAATAAACATATGCCCTATTTCCTGGTCATGAATGCCCTCGTTAGCTTTCTCCTGAAAATGCCTTTTCATATCTGCAAGGTACTAACAGGAATGCTAAAACGGAGACAGCATCTCCATTAAAAGAATTTTCTAGGATTGTGGGATAACAAAATAGTGTAGCTTTTTTGCACATGAGAAACATGTGGCTATAAGCGACAAATACCTGTGTCTGCATATCATCCCCAGTGACGATATTTCCCACAGTGCGAAGAGCAGGAATCAGAACTGAAGGAGATGGGTGCCTGAAACATGATACAAAAGTTCAGGATTTGGGTGCCTAACACACAAAATAGAAAGGTAGAAGTCCCACAATCTAATACTCACAGCAGAAGCTCAACTAGCCGTGGACATACTCCTGCTTCGATAACAGCTTGAATTTTGTCATTTGTACCATCAGAGAGATATGAGAGTGCCCAGCATGCATCAGTTAAGACTTCTTCATCGTCAGAATGAATAAGGCGTGCAAGAGCTGGAAGTGCAGGCTTAACCTGTTAAATGAGATTGCAACAAAAAGTCAAGACCCGTGGCCTAAGAACCAGCACATAAAACATTACAAACAATAAAGATTCAAGCCAGCAACGATCCCTGAAATCCCTCATAACTATATATTAAAAAGGATAAATGGCTCGACCATTATCAAGTGAAAAAAAATAAAGGGTGGAGCATTGATCTTTTCACATTCAGTCAAAACGCAAATAAAAATGATCTAATAAATAACCAAACCTGATCAAAAGGAGGTTGTGGCTTGCCTCGACAAAAGTTTGAGAGTGTCCATGTAGCATTTCTGAGCATAGAAAGTTTGGCATTCTCATTTAATTGTGCCAGTAAAGGAAGCAAAGCTCCATTGCCAAGGACAAGATCACGGCATCTAGGAGAATCTCCAGCAACATTTCCCAATGCCCACACAGCCTGTACATTCAAACATATAAGGGAGGAGTTTGGTCACAATTATCTAGCAGGATAGCTACTGACTGCAGCTAATTAATAAAAACCAAATTCATTCACACTGAACAAAAAACATTAAGACCTAACCCAAGACAATTTAAATAAACAAAAGAAAATCAAACCAGTTAACACTGGTCATGATTGATTTTCATACCTGCTCACGAACATCGTCACTTGGAGAAGCAAGAAGCTGTACAAATATAGGAACAGCCCCATGATCAATCACCACCTTGGTGTTCTCAGATGTTCCAGAAGCAATGTTTGTGAGAGCCCAAGCTGCTTCAAACTACAGTAATTTTCACCTGATTAGATTCTCCAGCATATACAACAACAAAAAAAAGAAACAAATAGTCAAAGGCATCTACAATACCTGTAATTGTGGGAAGTCCTCCCTCATAAGAAACTGAACAAATCGAGGAACAACACCAGCTTGTATAACTTCCTCAATAGGAGGGCTGCGCTCTGGCAACAGAAATTGACAACAGAGACATGTTATGCAAATAGCATTAATGCGATTATAAAAGACATTCCAAGAAGCAGTTTCTCACCAATTGAAAGTAATTTCCTGAACTGAGTGGTTGCCTCCAATTGCAGATTACCATCTTCAGTCCAAACACCCGCAACCATTGATGGCAGATGTTCCAACTGCGGGCAACCAAGTCCAACATAGAGAATAAATCAAAACTCGAACATCTTTTAAGATCACCAAAAGTGAAACAAACAAGTATCCAAATTTCACCTAAATTACAAGTATCCACCATCCAAACCTCCAAAAAGCTAATGAACTAACACACCTGGAAATAGCCAAACTAGCATCCCCCAATTATTGGTTCAGACAATTCAACAGAATACATAACCCATTCAATCAAGCAATCAAAGACCAATATCCAATGGTTTAATCAATTCCAACAAGAGATCCTGGCAAAGTGGCACCCAATACCAATGCGATGGGATTGGTTGCACTCTACACGATTGAGACAAGTATTCCTATTGCATAGCTCAACCTAGCAAACAGACCTTACAGTGAAACCATTAAAAGCACCATAACCCTTGAATGAATAAAACTTAAGCCCTTCAGATAATCTAATACACCCAGTTCCGATAAAAATTCATCAAAGCTCCAAACCAACTGAAACCTAAATCTTTTAAACCTAATTCTAACTAAGCCCAACAAAACTAACACACTATAACGCTCCAAAACAATCAGACCACCAATCACACCAAAATATTATTAACCAAATTCACTCAACCTTAACCATCTCAACAGCAGCAGTTCATTAAATTTAACCACAAAGCCACCATTCAAAACCAAATTCAACAAAAACCCTAATTTCAACTGAAATCCTACACACACAAACACTCAAAACAAATTACAATAAAAAATAGTCGAAAATGAAGACGAAAAATCCATAAAATCACGAAACTAACCTTCTTCTCAGCAGCAGAAGAGTGGAGACTAGCAGGCATGGCTTGAGCCTGAAGTCCTTCACGTCTCTTCTTTTGAAGACTCTCTTCTCTCCGATTCTTACGGATCTCCACCATGTTATCCTCCCTCCTCCGCCTTCCCTCCTCCGCATCCACCGCCACCTTGTACCTGTTCCGGCGGACCTCGGTCCTTGCACTTGGCCTCAACGACATCGATTCGGATTAAAGGATTAGCTAATACGATGATTATTTTGGATTAGCGAGTTGGTTGAAGGATTAAGCAATCAATCGAACAATTAATTGAGGATTTTGTTTGATTTTTTGAAAGTTGAGGAGAGAGAGGGGGGCGTAGCGGAGAGGTTTGCATTATATATGTAGGGTTTGATAAGAAAATGGGTTTTGATCGTTATTTTATTACGAGATGTGCCATTGATTGGGTTAATTTGAATTTTGAAAGTGAAGAAAACAGGTGACCTTTTTGAGGGAACTGCTCGAACGACGCCGTTTACTGATGGAGGGAAGCTAGCCTGGTCGCTGTATGCCAATTTGATTGAACATTGATCCAACTAACATGATTGATAAAATTAAGGTTTTAATGATTTGGTTGGCTAACCAAACCAAATCAAAATTAGGTGGAGTCAACAACAAAAAGAAGAAAGAACAAAACGCTATCGTTTTTAATAAAAATAATTGATTTGAATCAACTATTGATTGAATAATCCAACCTGTTTTCGATTCAAGTCTAACAACTGTGCATGCTAAGATGAAAATGATTATAAAAGAGAGAGAGAGAGAGAGGGACAAAATTGAAATCTTTTATGAGAGAAGATTATATCAATTTCAAGAGGAGGAGATGGTTGATTGATTGATTGATTGATGAAGAGCTTTTTCAATGATTGATGCTTTAAAGTTAAGAGGCAGTTCATTTCATGCATGAGTCCTTTGTTTCTTGGGCTGGGGATTTCCCAGACACCTGAAGGGGAGATGCCGAGAGAGACCTTAAAAGAACAGCTGAGAGAATTGCGAGTTTCAGTGTAGCTTTACAGACAGTTTACTGTGTATGTGTATTGCTATAATCAAATTACTCCTTTATCTTTTGTGGAAAAAAAAACTTAAGCCTCGAAGCTGGAGATCTGTTAGTCTTTTACACTTACCCATTACTCATTAAAAAATTATTTGGGTGTGTATGTACTTTTTATTTTTATTTTTTATACAGTAAAAATACTCATTTACCCAATAGTCAACGAGATTTATAATTGTTGATTAGGGGTTTTCTTGACTTTTCACACGCTTCCTAACAGTAAATATATTTCCTTGCCCCCGAGATTACAGATGTGTTGAGCTGTTGGGTAGGGGTGCTTACGATTTTTTCATGATCCGTGTATAGTGAAAGCACGTTGTTAACCTCAGAAAACACAAAAGTTAAGCTTTGTTTTTGGAAGCATTTTGGTATTTTTACAAGGGTTTTATGTAATTAACAAGTTTGTGGGAATGTTTTGGTATTTTCGTGAGTGGATGACATTTACGCAATTCAGGTTGGCACGTGTGACTTTACCTGGTAGCCAAATCTGATAATCTCTCATCTCACTAGATGCGTAGCCATCTCTTCTTACACATTATGTTATGAGTGTGGTAGTTGGATTGTTATTGGTGGTGGGTTTTTTTTTTTTATTTCTCTTAACAATTAAAAATAAATTACATCATTGTTTTTTTTTGCTATTTACTTTTTAATTTTATTCTTTATTCTTTTATTTTCAACCAGGTCAAATTCAAGGTCCTACCATTAAGCCAAGTCCGAATTAACAACTATGATTCATGCTCCTGGATCATGAAAATGTGTTCGGTAATGTGATAAGGAGTATTTTTTAATTAAAAATATATTAAAATAATATTTTTTCAATACAGACAATCGAGTACGAGCTCTGTGCTACCTGTCTCGGCAGAAGTCGGCCTCAGTTTTTCTATTCCTCTTCCTGTGCATTGGACCCTGAAACGTGAGATTTGTGTGGATTTACTTTGAGAAATTAAGGTTTATTTGCTATAACATGGCTCCATATGATTTTATAGGAGATGAAAAAACAATTTAATGATTCATGTACGGAGGTTCTAAGTTCAATACAGGCTAATGCAGTAAGATTTCCTAAGTTTTTTTTTTTAAAATAAGTTTTTTATGATTTTATTTAATATTACTACATGAATGTGGCACGTGAATTAAATGAATTTAATGTTAATGTGATGGGATTTAGATTATTTTTTTCATATTAATAATCTAAATCCCATCACATTTGATGATTTTACTTTTTATAAAAAAAAATTATAAAAAAAATGTTATTATATATCGTTTGACCATGTTACTAAAAATACTTGAATATAATTATTTGGTATTTAGTGGTATTAAAAAAATAAGTGTTAAAAAAAATAAAAAAAGACTTGAATTAATTAGCTATGGAGCCCATGATTATACAATAATATTCTTGTAGAAATATGACTGTAAATTGTCTCTTCTTGTTTTTTTTTTTTTCGTTAGCTGTAATTTTTTTTTATTGATCAAGTTTCTTAAGTGTGAAATATAAAAAAAATAAAAATCATGAAAGCATGTTTTATATTAAATAAAGAAAACCTTATATTCTTATGATAACTTGATGCTCATAGAAGAATAACCTTATACAACTATGCATGCTTCACAGTTCACCCCAAGATGCTTCTGGTTCATAGCTGCCGGTGACTGGTTGGTTGTCAATGAAAACTGTGCATGGCGACAGTAAATTCTTACAATAGATCTGTCGAAAAAAATGGCAAATTAAATGTCTTTGTACCTGAAAGTAGTTGGCTCTGATGGTTCAAGACGCAGCTTTTCAGGGCCTGACAAAACTGAAGCTGATCTGATCGTCTGGGCCAGTTCACCCTTTAAACGTACTATCGTTTTATTTAAAAAAAAAAATTGAAAAAAATTGAACAAGGTTGCTTTTGAAGGGAGTGAAGGCATGGTACCTCTTTGGCCATGGAAACAAGGACGGGCCGTATTTTTGGTGTTCATTGTAATAAACATTGCTAGAAACAGCGAAGAAGAAAATGTTGAAGTGTCATCGAGTGATTATCCCTAATCCCCACAGCAATACACAATACAGCATGCAAAATTTAAGCTAAAGTTTTCCTATTTGCTGCGACCCACTTGAATTCTTTAACAACAATCTTCTCTACCATGATTCTCCATGCACAACAGACACCAAGATAAGACAAGCACTGTAAAGCAAGGGTGCCGAAAGCTAGAAAATGAAAAGCAAGCCAGAGACAAACATACCATGTAATGTAAGTTTGCAAGTTGCACTACAGACACACCAGTAAAGCACTAACAGCTACAGTCCTGCCATACAATACTTTATCAAATACTAGAGACGTCGACCACCAGCACCAATGGAGGCGGCATGGACGACCTTATGAAAGCTTTTGCATCACACCATGAAATGATCACAATGGACCTCGGCAATTTCAACGCCCTTTAGCTTTTTAGTGTAGCAGATCTAGATTGAGCTTTATATATCCTTGGGCATAAAATTAAAAAAAAGATAGCCCACCTTACCTATATCCAGTGCATAACCGAGATGATAGGAGAACTGGTTGGTATCAGAAGCAATGAATCAAAAAAGATTATTTCTTTGGATTGCAGTCATGCACCAAGAATTTATAAAGAAGTTTGCAGATGCACCTATCACACGAAAAGTAACTGGCGAGATAGAACTATACATGGCCCGAATCACACTAATGCATGAAACATGTCTAAGATAATGTTTTACAAAACTATATAGTACAAGTGATATGCGTAACAAATGTCAAATTTGTTCTCCCATGCTGGCCCATGCCTCATCTCCTAGTTGAAGGACCTTAAGAAATGGCTTTGGATGCCCATGTTGTCTCATGTTTGGCAAAGACAAATGTTACCATTCATAGCTCTTCTTCACTCAATGTTCAATGAACAGAGGAAAAACATAGTGTATGATATAAGTTGATGACAAACAAGTAAAGGGAAATTTTATTCTATCTGAGTATAATCACAAGCCTTCCAAGTTAAGAACAAACTAAATTGTTACCTAAACTAATCCCCCCATAAACACCAAATTTCCACCATAATTCATGCACTTGGTTGGATGATCCACTGTAACTCATGCATCAACAGCGAGAGCTGCTGCGCTTCGCTGCATTACCTTTCAATGCATTGACACGTGCCCTCTTCATACTCGTCTGGTCATCATTGAGGTTAAAGTCCATGCCATTCCCACCCACCATTTCCATAAACATCTTCTGCAGATCTTCAAAACTATCTCCCTGGAATATTCAACACACCGTTTGGAGGTCAAATTTACCATTCTGCCCTTTTCAAATGGCTTAAGTGAAATAATAATGGTTACACAAAAAGGGGGCAACAGGGGAAAGTGAAGGGGTGGGAGCTCAATTTCATACCTCATCTTTCACACTGTTCATCATAGAGATCATCTCTTGCATGAAATCACAAAACTCCTGTTTTCAAAAATTTACAAATTTAAGACAGGGGCAATCTATTGAAAGAAAACAAACTAAAAAGACAGGGGACATCAACAATAGATAGTCCACGATACTGTAGCATCTCATTTGTGCATGTAATACATGCATTGTTGTGCGCATTAGACTTAGACCGACGCAGGAAAGAGCCTAGATCACTGAATTATTAGATTAACTCGTGGATCACGAGATCAACCCAGATAAATTTCTTGACGTTGACCCAACAAGTTCAAACCAGACTAAGAGCTCGTTTGGGAACGCGGCTGCGGCGGCGTTCCCAAAAAATTTGAATTTTTTTTTACTAAAATTTAATATGGTTTGTATGTTTTGGATCGTTTTGATGTGCTGATGTTAAAAATAATTTTTAAAAAATAAAAAAAATCATTGGCATGCATTTTAGCACGAAAAGTTATTTGAAAAACACTCGCAACCACACTGCTAAACACACACTAACTCAAATTGAAACTCAATCCAAATCAGGTCAAAGGTTCCAAAATCAACTTTCCAATGTTTGTCTACGTGGTATGCAGCATTTCAAACAGTGAAAAATTATGTCTTTTCATTCCAACTACGGTTTAAAACGGTACCTTAATATATATGTTCATTCATCTAATAAAAGTCTGCTTTGTGAATAAATTTGAAATCATGTTTTTAAAAAAATTTATTTTTATTTTTATTTAAAATTTTTATTTTTATATTTTAGAGTGTTTTTATGTAACGATATAAAAAAGTTAAAAAATAAAAAAATAAATTATTTTAATAAATTTTTTAAAAATAAAACATAAAATTAACTGCACTTTTAAATTCAGCACAGATATAATGTGAATGACACATTATCAATTTAAAAAATAAAATTTCATTACTTTTTAAAATATTTTTCACTCAGAAATCTATTAAAAAAATATTTTTTTATTTTTTAAATATTATTTTTAATATCAAAACATCAATTTAAAAACAATAAAAAAATATTAATTTTAATTTTTTTTCAAAATTACTTAATGATATTTTAATTTATTGCTGTTGCTAGCATTTTTTAATAAAAAAAACTTTGGCAAGAATCCTATTTACCAAATTGCCACGAAAATGCCTTGGAAACCTCAGTCATCCCGCACAAGAGTAAAGTGAATGTGCCTAGCCAATCATTAATCACCACACCCACGAACACCAAAACCTAAAAACGACACCATTTTGTTCTGCCTTGCGAGAACTAAAACAAAATAGAAAACAAAGAGGGTATTTTCGAACGTACCTCGTCTTCTTCCTCCAGAGGATCGTAAAGCCCAGCATCGTACATTGACCTCTTAAATTGATCAGATAAAACTGCAAAAACCCATTAAACATAGTTACCTTCGGTTCAAAAACACAACCTAAACACCAGATTACCACCATTAAAACCGCCACTCTCACCGGAATAAGCCTCTTGAACCCGCTGGAACCGCCGTTTGGCTTCTCCGCCGACCCCAGGACTTTGATTTTGAGCCCACTTATCAGGATGCCATTTCTGAAATCATTAAAAGAAAAGGTTACAAACTTTAGATAAACCAGTAAGAAGAGTCAAAACGTGGTGGGTTGTTTTTTAAATTCTTGAATTTACCATGGCAAGTTTTCTGTAAGCAGAACGGATATCAGAGAAGGAGGCATCCCTACGAATACCAAGAATCGTGTAGTAGCAAGATCCGCCTTTGGATCCTCCTTCTCTATCCATATCTCTTTACTACAATTTAATTTACACAAAACAGCTAACCTAAAAACTCACAGTCGTCAAAGAATGAGCATGGCAGAGGAACAAGAATGCACAAGATCAAGAACTCAGGTCCCACAAGGGGGTAGTTCTGTTGGTTCTGTTCTTGTCTTTAAGGATTTGAGGAGAATTGAAGCTATAAAGGGATGTTTGTGTAATTGTGTCTGTAGAGAGAAAATATCTTTGAGAAAAAGGGAGGGAGGAAAGTTCGAGAGACCTGAGAGTGATGACAGTTTTTGTATTTCAGTTAAACTGTTAAAGGTTAAGTTTCATTTCAGTCACTTGATGTTTTTAAATGTAAAGTCCATCCCCTACTCTTCATGTTGTTAGTCACCTCGTTCCTTGTCTGTGTTGAATTCTCCCTTAAAAGTCAAACACACTAAGCATAATGATACAATATGCGTGTCGGGTGTCGTGTTAAAATGTTATTAGTTAAAAATTATAATTTTTAAAAATAAAATTTGAATTTTTATATTAATATAAAAATAAATTTTAATTTTTTTAAAAAAATATTATTTTAATACATTTTCAAATTAAAAACACTTTAAAAAATAACTATTATAACAATACCTAACATTTAAATATGTGTCTAATTTAATGAATAAAAACATGTTTAAAAAATGAGCGTGAATATAATGTAACTCGTGTTCTCAAAGTAAAAGCGTGCTCGTGTATCCTAAACATCCTAAACATGTATAAATTATGATTATGATTGTGTTTTGATGCAAAATAAAATATTTGTTAACACATAATTAAAAATAAATTTATATTAAAAATAAAAAATATATCGTATATTTTATAAGATGTAAAAAAGTAAAAGAAAAGGTGGAAGAAGTTCTAATTTTAGAGCTTCTTAAAGCTCGTTTAAGGTATAAAATTGTATCTAAACAACTAGACGTACCATCAAATTTATATTCAAAAAAGGATATAAATATAAATTAAAATAGTAAAAGGATATAAATGAGATAGAAGTTAAAATAAGAGGACATAATAAATGCCACTAGCCCTTTACGGTCTCGGGAGGCTAGATATTTTCATGCGATCTTGTGATTTTCACATTTGATTTTGGAATAATTACGGGACTTGCCATTGCAAATTGGCTTCCTTTTGGGCCTGTGGCACGTTTCGCGCTCTTTTTTTTTTCTTCTTAATCGCGGCACGTTGCGTGTCGAAAAGATTCCAATTCGATTCTTGAAAGGATGAATATTTTCGTATTTTTAAAAAAACCTTTAATATCTTTGTTACGGATGATAGCGGGCTTTCCTGTATTTATATCAGATTGATTATTTAACTGGTAAAAAATTAAATATATATATTTATTCATCAAAAGCCCTCCTTGGATTTAGATATTTGTTAACGAAAGGGAATAAATCTCTGAAACAAGATAGTGGAAGCTGAGATGGCATCTAAGCACACCCTCCGATCAGATGAAAGAGCAGTCTCTAGTCTCCACAGATAACCCCTTTGATCTTGCCCAGTCTCAGTCGTTAACCTTTGATTACGATGTAAACAGGTAAGAAATATTGATGTGAAATCTATTATTTTACCATTTGATGATGGTGATGGTGAGAGAAACACTTTTTTATTCTTAATTTCTGTGAAGGAATCGTGTGTTCTGTAGAGAGATTGGGGCAACATTCTTCCTATCCTCTCCCTCCTGAGCTTTCCCTGGATTTACTGTAAACATACGCGCCGCTGATTAATTTACCTGTAAGAAAATATTGTTCATGTCTGTCTGGTTAATTTGACTAAACACCAAGGAAAAGGATCGAAAAGCTTGAGACGGCAAAGAGGCCACCCAGAAAGTTTGAATTTGTTAGGTATTCAAGCGGTGGCTATTAAAGTCGTACGGTTCCGACAGGTTACTTCGTTAGATTTAGAATTTAATTTTCACTAGGTTTAAAATTAATTAAACAACACTATAGCTGACTTGATAGAACGATCCAGTTTATACATTTTTTTAAAATAATTTCATTTTATTTATTTTTTAATTTATGTTGATTTAGATTGATAAAGGCGACCTGAATTAATCAAGTTTAATAATTTTTCAATTTAATAGATATATTAACCCAACTGTTTTTATATCCCAGCCTCTATTTATCGTAATACGGTAGCAAATGCAATACATATTAATTTAATTTTGATAAAGAAAGGATATAAAATCAATTGCTTTTACAAGTCTCTACTTTAATACTTGGAGTAAGCATTAAGGTTTCGAAAGTGGCAACTTCTAAGAACCAACCACCATGCTCTGTTAATCACCTTCTTTCCAAGTATTTTAAGTTTCTTTTTTAATCTTTACGCAAATAAAATGCTATTTCTAGAAGCTAATACAAATTTGGCTTGTCCTAGAGATATTGATTTTGGGGATAGATATACTAGTTTCCTGCTTTATTGTACCAGTCTTATTAAACCCGACTCGATATTATTAGTGAGTCTGGCAATCCGTTGATCTTGGACATGACTCAAACTAGATTTTATGTTATATCGAGCGAGACTTGATTCGGTTAAACCAATTGACTCGTCAAGTCAATTAACAATTCAATCACAATTCAAATAAGACATATCTTAATCTGTTTTAAAAAAAATTATATAATTTTTAATTTTTTAAAATAATATTATTTTAAATTATTCTCAGTGAATTCATTACTTAGCTTTAGAGCTTGGTCATATAGACTGAACAGGTCTAATAACATTAATAGTCATGAGTTTGGCACTATAATTTATATTGTGAATTTACTGATTTAGAAAATAATAAAAAAAAAAGTAATGGTTTAAAGAAAAAGATAATTTTAATTAAGGAGGACTTAATGTATTTATAAATTGACTACTATGATGGGCATTTGGAAAAGGGTTGGCATATATCCAATCAGATAACAATCCAGCTGTAAATATGGAATTAGGCACCTTTCCAGCTTGATTACTTTTTAAGATAAGGATTAGCCACACATGGTGTATGATATCTATAGTTTTGGTTTAAAATATTTTTTTTGTTTAAAAATGTATTTAAGTAATAAAAAATTATTTTTGAAATCAATATATAAAAATAATATAAAAATAATTTAAAATTTTCTCCATTTCCAAATATACCTTTAATCAACAACCATAAGTAGATAAAATATCACAATCAATCAATTGACCTAAAGCTAAAGAATTACCAAGATGACTAGACATGATTTATTTATTTCCAGTTTTTCTAACAACTTGACGATGATGACAGCAATTGGTCGTGTTTAATGATGTTTTTTTTTTATTATTTTAATGTGGATGTCCGGGTCAGTTTGCGCGCACCTTGACTAATCCCACGAGCCCTGAAGTTAACGACCATGTAAGCCTCCAGTGGCCATCATATGAGCAACCACAGGGCTTGAACCTGAGACCACAGAGGGAGCAAACCTTTTGGTCCCAAGCTCTTACCACTGGGTCACCACCTAGATGGTTCTAATGATGTTTTTATACATAAACACAAACAACATCACGTACTACCAAGTACCAAGCAATAGATTACCTTCAGAAAAATGCTTAAAATCACAGGCAACAATAGACCGAACTGGATATTTCATATAAATAAACTATATTTTTATGATGAATTTATGAAAATAAAAACCATTTTTTCCTGGTAAAAAAAAAAAAACTTCCAAGATAAAGTAAATAAAAATGTCAAAATTAAAAATAAAAACAGGGTTAAATATTTATATATGTATATGTTTTTTCCTTTATGAGAAAATTAGTTTTTCATTGTGATTCTTTTTTATTTAATTTTATTTTTCAACAACAACTTAAAACTTAATCTCATGAAATTAGATAATAAAATAATTAAATTGAAAAAAAAGTTTAAAGATAAAAGAAGAAGAAGAGTTGCTTCATTACAGTAAAGCTGTTTACTTTCCAACTACCAAAAAGATAGTTGCATAATAAACTGTAATATCTTGGTACTTTTTATTTTGAAAGGATAAAAAATAACTTTAAAATTATCATAAAAATAATTTTTTTTATATATATATCTATTCCCTTGTAACTGAAATATAGAAATTTTAAGTTTTAACTCTCTGTATCATCTGGGATAGCTCACACGGCATTAGGAAGAAGAAGAAAAGATAGCAGAAAGTAGAGTCGATAACACCCAATTTTGAGAGAAAAGGATTCACCATATTTGATCATTCTGAACATTCTGTACAAGAACCCATTTGTGGTAAATTGTTACAAGAAGGACTATAGGAATCATCATGAGCTAACAGAAGCTAAACAAAGTAGCTAACACACAGAAGGCCATTTGTAACATTTTTTACAAGAAGGGCATCTTGGAAGCTATCGCCCTAGGCTAACAGGCTAAAGGAGTGAGGACCTTTTGTTGCATTTGTTACATGGAGGGAAGGAAAAGATTGCAAGAGAACATGACATCTAATTAACCATTTCTCATATGCATCTAGGAGAGCTTATCTGATCCTAAATGTTGAGAAGCTTACATACAGAGGCCTTGTAGCATTCTTTTAGCTGCGAGATCTCGCATAAATGACCCCATTTTGAGGGCAGCGCGGAGCTTGCACCACCTTGCTTTCGGTGGTCGAATCCGGGACACGTGTATACCGAAACTGGGATGAGAAGAAAAAAAGCCTGCATCCCCTTCATCACCTGCAGTGAAGATAAAGGCACTGCCTGTTCCCCATGTTGAATTACCAGGAGACCAGGTTGATGTTTGGACACCAGAAATGTCCTCAGGGCTTAATTCCTCGGTTGTCACAACTGGCCAACCTTTTGGTGACCAACTGTTTTCCTCGGTGTAGGGAAGGGGGAAAAAATCTGTAAATTTGAAGCTGTTCCGAAACATTTGAGGGAATGCTTCTTGATGACTAGTCTGAGCTCCAGAAACTTCCAACGGACTGCTACTTTCTGTGTCGTATCCATAAGATGTTGAACTGGATGAATTATTGAAATCCATTTGCATTTCTGGTTGATCGCACAAAACATCTCAGAAAAATGAGAATCGTGAACCTGGAAATGCTAATTACAGAGAATTTTGGCAATTGCAAGTTCATATACCTTGGCGTGTGACTGGGAATTCAAGTTGCTGCAGTGCTAGATTTGGACCATTAAATGGCTCAGCCTGCAGGGGTGTCAAGGACCTCGAGGGGCCAAAAATAGCACTAGCATCAACCTGGATGAAGTTGTGCACGTTCTTATAAGCTTGCCGCTTGATGTTTTCAACCAAGGCCTGACAGATTGAACAGAGAAGTTGATCAATCACATCGGAAATATTTGTGCTGGATTGATAATCATAAAAAAACCTTGAGACCCAAGAAACGCTGGACACTTCAAGAAGGGTCTCTTTGTTCCAATCTAATGAATCAATAGAAACTAAAGCTGTGTCTAAATTGAAGGATTGCAATGAACTCCATGATCTTATGCATTACTTACTTTTTGAGGAGGGGAGAGATTATGCAGAGACTCATAGCTTTGGCAATCAAACATAACTCCTACAACTTTGTAGATGGAATCGAAGAGCAGACCGATGCTTTGTCCAGCATCGAAGTAACTATAGAACCTGCTATTATCTAGAACACAGGTGGTAGCATGCTCTATAATTGTATCCCATATCCTGTTTGAGATGCCACATCCAAGAACCTGCAGCCCCATGGTTAGGACAGATTCATTAAGTCGGTGCTCATGAAACTGAGAATAACTAAATAAAAGAAAGAAGGGCATGAAACAAAAGGAGATTCTCTTACAGTGCGCAGCTTCGTTGGATCGGTCATATACAATTGCAAAAATTCCTGCACAGACACAACTCCATGAAATGCCAACCGCTTATGGAATGCACCGTCTTTTGCAATCCTTTCCAGTCGCCATATTTCATCATGCAAGTGTGGAGGGTGATGTTTCTTATACACTGAATAAAAAAAATTAACTGTCAGTCTTATTGATTCACGGTAGATTTCGCTAGAAACAGACAGCATGTAGAGTTGGAGTTGAGCTTCGAACTTACACTCTCCGCGGTGATCCTTAACCACAAAGGCTTGGCTTCTTCCTTCCCTAATCCTCATTTCATCAGAAACCTTTTGTACAGGTCTAGCACCCAACCTGAACTTTCTACTTCTCTGCCAACTACTATTATCAGTGAAAACTATATCACCTAGTTGGCCAACACCATCTCGTAATGTAACAGTGAGCTCTCCCGTCACCAATGGCCTTCGACCTTCTCTTTCACGAATCACGTTGGCTGCAAATTCACCCCTGCTCCAATCTTCTTGATCATCGAAACCAAAATCAGCATCAAGGGGAACTATCTCGATTTTCAGGGAAGCTAGAGGACCAGATGAGACAACGGTCCTCGTATTAGCATCCATCAACACAACTCTGATTGGGTAGCCGTCCTCAGCTTCTAACCTACCGCCAGTGAAGATGGTGGAGGGCAATTTGTTAACAAAGTGCAACATCAGGCCTCCTGATGTCTTGTTCTGATTAAATGAGGGTCTGCAAAAAGGTGAGCAGAAAATGAGTTTTATCTGATTAGAACCATGAGGGTACCAAAGCTTATAGAAATAATGAATAGGTTTTGCAAGATCTATACAAGCTGGATTAGAACTGCAGAGACAGAAACCTTATAACAGAGTAAAGAAACTGATCCAGTCACGATAGTTGTTCAATTGGATCAAGCTTGATTTGATCTCAAACTCAAATTCTTACAGAACCAGAACCCTTATTGACAGATTTTTCAAAGATAACAAGCAACGGAGGCAAGAATTTACCTTGAGGATGATTGAAGAACTCTTAGAACCGTCCTTTCCACCTCATCTCGGACCTAAACAAACAAGAAGCAGAGCAAAATTTTAAAGACTGCCAAGCAAGTAGTACTTCTCAATATTTAGAATTTGAGCTATTTCAAACAGATAGAAGGCTGCCATACTCAAAAGACAGGCAAATCCTTGGTATGAAATCACATGTGTTACTCATGGAAACCAAAATAGCCAACAAACACACAAGAAGTAGAAAGGCAAGGCAATGACAAAAACAGCTCAAAGTAGCAGAACCTGTTTCAAACCCTAATTACAGATTGAACTTGAAAATTGTCAAGTTGCTGTTCTAAACTATCACAAGTTGCCATTTGGACATAAAACTAACTGGAATGGATTTTGGCTAAGAAGAATAATATTAAAAATGGAAAAAATAACTAATAAATAAAAGAGAGAAATCCTACCACAGTTCGAAGTAATGGTTCCATTTTAGACACAAAATCATTCACAGAAAGCCTTCCCATCACATCTCTAACAGCGCTGCAAGAAAAAACCACCAAACCCAAATTATTTAAAACCTGTAAAACTATCAGCTAAAAACACTTAGAAATTCACCAAAAAGAAATCAACCCACTTCCTAAATCTCTTTGATTCTTGCGCTCCCGGACCTCCCATCCCAAACCCATCTTCCCCACCATCAAACTGAAAGGGCCTCTTCAGCACCATCACTACAGTACTTTCTAAACAACAACAACAAGAAGGCCCTTTTCAAGAAATGTACAAGAAACACTTGAAACTAAAGATTGTGGTAAGTAGAGAGAGAGCAACCACTCGAACTACGAGGGTTTAAATAGGAAGTTGGGTTGACTCAAACCTAGTGGTTTGATTTCTTTAATCACCTAGGAGAAGCTACATGGAACTTTCATCTGAAACTAGAAAAAACAACATGTAATGTACAAAGGACACGCTAAAACTCAAAAGTCAAGGATGATTTTTTGATAAAGTTCAACAAAAAACAACAAGAAGTACTGATATTGGACACTCCAACGTATCAGAACAGACTCGAGACATAGGAGTTACCTATCAACTGAAGTATAAATGAATAAAAAAAGACCAAGAACTTGGCGCGCGAATAGTACCTGCCTTTAGATACTATCAGACGTAAGTCGGAATTTTATGCCAGTTAACGAACGAACCGCGTGGATAATAATTGAAAAGTAGACCACCACCAATCCCTTTGTATTGTCATGTGCCCACAATAAAACATAATCATTAAAAATAGTAAAAGAAAGTGATTATGATGTGCGTTTTTGTTTTCCTCTCGAATATGCTTGTGTGGCTCGTGGTGTTTTTCTTCTTCTTCGTTTTTGATGCCATGTCTGTTACACTATGTTTATCAGCCAAAATAATGTTAGTTAAAAATTGAATTTTCTTAAAATTATTTTTTTAATATATCTAGATTATTTTGATTTGTTCATGTAAATATATTATTTTTTAATATATTTTTGAGAAAAAAACATTAACCGTCACCACTAGCTTATTGTTAATTTTAGGGTGGTTTTTTATTGAATGTATCTTTAATATATAATAACGAGGTTTTTATTTTGAATTGATTTAGTTCAGTTTGGTTTTTAAAATTGAAATGAATATTTATAAAATTCCAATCAAAGTATCCAAATAATTTACGGTTAATTTCTCGTTATTTTTACATATATCCCGGTGATTTTGCTCTCCCCTGCTATTCCGGTGATAAACTATACATGTTGGTCCTTGTAGGGTTTAGAAGTATTTCAATTCAGTCCCTTGAGCCCCACCTGACCCAGGCTGAAAACGGTTTTCATAAGCGATCGATGTTCTTATTATATTTGGAAATGTATAATTAACAGTAGAAAAACACGGTAGCTTGACGGGTCACCGGTGGTGGAATAGAAGGCTGCTGGAAGTTACAGCCAAAATTTCCATGCTACGCGTTCTAGATTTGCAAAGGGACGACCTTGAAAGAGACCACGATGCAATGCAAAGACACAAACAGCAAAAGGAATAAAGAATTCATCAACTTTGAATTAAAATCTAGATTTCCATTGAATTGGTCTAGGAGAATTTGAATCTTGAATTCAATTCAATTTGTATTCAAGGTAAATCTGTGTTATAAAGGCACACATCTAATTCCCCTTCTTCTTCTCCTTCTTCTTCTTCTTCTTCTTCTTTTCAAAAAAAAGAGTAAAAATCGTACTTGTCAAGTTCAATTAGGATCTCACTTGAAAAGGGGCTCGAATCATTGGATTTAAACTAAATGTATTCTTTGTGTCTAAAGCGAAATCGCTTTACTTTTTCTTTTTTAATTTTTTAGTTTTGTCTTGAATTTGATTTTTTTCCCCCATCATCTCTTAAATAAATCAAGAGATATTTTGATGGATTGTAATTTGTTTTCTTAAATAAAAAACCCCAAAACATACAATTGATCGTCAAAAATGTGTAAAGTCAAATAAAGTGGTTTTTATAAAAATAAAAAATTATATATATTTCAACATTTAACAGTACCATAAAAGATAAATTAAAAAAACTTACAAGCAAACAAACAAATATAAGAATATAATTTCAAATAAATTATTTAGATCCCATACCACCCTCAACCATCAAATTCATGCACACACCTTCCCTACTTAATAGGTACAAAAAGGGTATATTTATTTTAATGTTTGACAAATATTTAAAAAAAATTTAAAAAAATTATTTTTTATGTGATTCAAATTAATAATTTTTGGTGTTTTTGGATCATTTTAATATACTGCTATTAAAAATAATTTTTTTAAAAAAAATATTTTTTTAATATATTTTCAAGCAAAAAACATTTTAAAAAATAATCACCATGACATTCCAAAAGATGATCTAAATGAGTGTTTATATATTTAGGTATGCTAAGTGATTAGTATCTTTGGATGAAGACTTCAGGCGTCAATACAAAATTTTCTTCAAATTTATTTTAAGATAAAAAAAATCTAGTTAACTCGAAAAAAAAAACAAGTTAAAATCTGATCCAATTAATAAATAATATTATTTTAATTTTTTAAAAATAATATTATTAAAAATCAGAATTTGCCCGACTCAATTGGTGCAAGGGGTAAGAGGACCATTCAATTCAATGCCGGTACTGCAATTAATAGAATCAACATAACCCACACGCTGCATTGTTAAAAACTTAAAATAGAAAGATCAGACAACAACCCCATCTACATTAATTTGCTCTTAATCCCACAATTTTCACGCGGCTTCATGTACATTTATTTAAAATTATTTTTTATTATTTAAAATTATTTTAATATGTATTGATTTTAAAAATAATTTTTAAAAATAAAAAATTAATTTGATATATTTTTTTAAAAAAAAAACACTTTAAACTACAATTATTACTTACACTTCAAAACACCGAATTCATAAACATTATCTCGTCTGCCTGTCCAGCAATCAAAAGAAGAGCACAAAGGTCCATGATTCGCTTTGAAAGAAGAAAGGGGAAGGAGAAAGACGAATCAGCATTAAGTACTGGTATAATATTCGAGAATCCCTTTTATTTATTTGCTTGGAATACAGGGGCTATGGTGGCCACACATATGGTCAATACTCAACAGTTATGGTTTGTCAGTCAACTGGTCGGAGATGGAGCAACAAAGTTTCTGTGCAAGTTCCGGCTGTTCTAACTTTCGGATCAATGTATTTTCTTGGAAAATCCCATCATCTGGGAAAATTCTGGGAACTTGTGTTTCTCGTGGTATACTGTTCCTTCCTTTAATTAATTATAAGACCCAAAAAAAAAAAAAAAAGGTAAATCAACTAAGGTTAGGATTCAAGGAAAGGAAGAAAATTCGAGGCAATGAGGTTTATGTTTGACCGCTGCAAGGCTGCAGACTGCAAGGCTCTTTTGCAACAACGGCATTAAGTGGTTATTTGGTATTGTGACACAATTTTTCGGTAACATTTCCACCATAATTTTTTAATGGTGGGTCCCATAATTAACTGTGGTGCAACCATAGGTTACAAGAAGCAGCTCTCAGCTGCTTCTTGTAATTGGAAAATGGATGAACAGTGGAGCATGGCTCCACTGTTCATCCATATTTTCTTCGAACAGTGGATCCATTTTTTTTCTATGAATAATAAAACTGGTCCGATTCAAAGCTAAAAATGTATTGAACTGAGTCTGATCCAACAAAATATTTTTTTTATTTTTAATTGTGTTTTATTCAAAAAATTAGTGTTAAATATTATTTAATGACTACATAAATTAGACAGAGATCGCTTGACGACGCTGCATTTACAGAATTTGATCGCAATCTCAATTTCATACGTGAAGAAATTGTAAGTAGTTTAATGGAACAATAAAAAATATTTTAAATAAAGTATTATTTATTTCATGATGTAATAGCAATAGTTAAATCTACAATATTAAAATTAAAAATCATCAATATTAATATATATTTTTTAAATTATTTTATAACCTCAATTTCAAAAGCATTCTTAACCAAACACATTAAACTACTTTTTGTTTAACCTCAATTTCAACCACAGTTTTAACCAAACACTTATTTTTTCAAACCAACCTCAACTAAAAGTACTTTTTATAAAACAATTTTTTTTAAACCATAACCACAAAAGCTACCACAATACCAAACACGCTCTGAAGCCTAGAAGGAGTAGCTACCACTTAACTCCATGGATACGCTTAAGATTGTAATTAAGTCAATTTTGTTTCTTAAGATATTATTTAGGATTTAAGTTCAACAGAAGATTGCAAGAATTTTTTTTTTTTATGAATATTCCAAATCACAAAAATCAAATAATAATAATAATAATAATAAATAAATGAGAAACGGAAACTTTCTCTTTTAGATATGAATAATTTACATGCGTTATGCTGTGAGTTAAATTAATTTTTTTATAAAAAATTAAAAAATATATTCAAGAAGAAAAAAATTTAAACTATGTAAAAGTTAATCCGATGTAACCCAGTCAACTTAGTAAGTCTAAAGCCAACTTGGATAATTGGGGGAAAATATAATTTAACTAAATAAATTTCAAAACATTTTTTTTAATATTAAGACAATAATATATTGGATCAACCTTAGATCAATCCATATCAATTGAGGCTAACATATATAATCCACGATCCGGTTCATGAGATCGAGATAACCTCATGAAAAATAAATTCAAAAACATATTTAAGCTCAATTCTCAATCAACCAAATGTTGAAGAATAAAATTGAAATCAAGTCAACTTCAGTTAACCTGCGAAACCTGAATCATGAGATCTGAATGGCTCAATAGAAAGCAAATCAAAACAAATTAATAATAACAATTCTCAATCAATCAAACACTGAAGGATGAAATTGAAAAAAAAATATTAAAAATGAACAAACCCGATACTGATTTCGCACCTTGAATCAAGTCTGCTGAGATACTGTAATAATCCATTTCAGTCTGCGATTCTTTATCTTGCCTTTACGTATTGTTGTTTATGCTTCAATAATTCAGAAAATACTGGGAATGGTTTTGAACAAGACGAAGCAACCATTGGGAACCACGGCCTGCCTCTGCGCCAACCAGGTATTTTAGTCTTGCTTGCTTGTCTTTCTTGACAGTCTCCACCTGCTATAGCTTCTAATCTGCATGGACCGTAATACAAAGAGGTTTTAAATACTGAGATCCTAGCTAGAACAACGTCTAGCAATTAGACTCCCTAAAAATAAACGCAAATCTAGAATAAAATAACATAAAATTCTAAATAAATTAAACCCAATAACATAAACTAAAACTTAATATCCTAATTAAATAAGAATAACGGTTTGAACTACCTTTCTTTCGTTATATGAGATTATCATGATGTGGATATTTACATTAACTTGGATTAGAAATCAAGTAAAAATTACTAAAGCAATGTTATTTTGAATCTAGAGTAAGTATGAATATGTTTATATTATTCCGTATTATTTTTCTTGAAATTAATATCCATATGAAATGAATTAATTTCTGAAATAATATAAGCTAAGGTATGGTGGATATTATTTGATTAATCTGATTCGATTAGTAAATAAAATATCTTTTTTTTCAAAATGAGAAATAATAAAACATTCTGTCATGACAGAATCTAACAAGCTGACAACCTTACGCACCGTTAGAATTAGAAGTACAAAGCTATCTTAACATGATCTTACCTTTCTCTCCTAACAAATCATATCCCTTCCTTTCCCTTGATAAAAGGCCTAAGAGAGCATCCCTCTCGCCTTGTCTCTCTCATTTGACCCCTCCTGTTGCAGAGAGAGAGGGAGAGGGAGAGGGAGAGGGAGCTGGGAGATCAATCAAGATGGACGAGATCAATGTTCATGACAGAAGTACTGTAACATCAAAATATCGCCCAGACTATGATTTTTCCAGGAAGCATCATCACCGGTATCATGATCAACATGTTGCAAAGAGATCTTCAAAGTCTGCCAAGTCGTGGTGGAATTCACCAGAGACAAAGAGGAAAACACGTGTTGCAAGATATAAGCTATATGCTGTCGAGGGAAAAGTCAAGTCTTCTATAAAGAAAGGGCTTTGCTGGGTCAAGAGAACCTGCTATAGAATTATCCATCTATAGCTAAATCCTAAAAGAGAGGATCAAACAAATTATACATATAATAGTCAAGAAATTAAGGAGATGAAGGTTTGAAAGGTGCATGTTTTAACTTGATTAACAGTACCCTTCTTGCATTTGCAAATTAAGGTTGGCTTTGTGACCGTTGAATGCTCCCTGTTGTTTAATATTTATATAAATATTAAGATCTGTTTCATGTGTGGTTTCCATGAACAAGAAACTGTAAAAGGAATGTGAATTTGTTCATTGTTTAATGCAATTAGTTCCCCTCCATTTCTCTTATCTTCCTTTTGTTTTTGATCTTCCTGTATCTGGTGATGAATTTTGAAAAACAAAGATTTACATACATATATCTTCTTCCTCTCTTGGCACTGGGAAAATATATATCGCTTGTTGGATCTTGGATTAATTAGGGGTCTTAATTACAATTTCCATCCAATCTTTCATATGTTTTCTAGCAGGAATGGCAAAAGCATGCATTAACGTATTGCAAGCTCAAGCTCCTTCATGGCCGCTGGATTCATGCTTTATAGCGTAAATTATGATGAAAAAAAGAAGAAGATGATAGACCTTCATGCATTAATAGCCTAAATTTGAATAATTATAAGAATTGATCTAATCCGAAACCTAAACACCATCTAGATTTTTAAAAAAAAAATTTAAGTTAATTTAAATCAACTTATCTAAAGATAAATATGGATTAATTAATATATTTGTATTGATTCAAGCAAAACCATTTCATGATGCATGAACAATGAATCGATCTATGGTTGATGGACAACATATTCATTAGCTTCTGATCTTGTAGATGTAAAAACTTGTGCAAGTATTAGTTATTTAGAAAATTTTATTTCACTAATTAAAAATACCATATTAATATTGAGATATATTTTTTTTTTTTTAAAAAAAAAGATTAATCATTATCGACATGTTTTTAACCATCAAACCAAAAACAAAGACTTAATTTATGACACAAGGCGTTATAAGTAATATAAAATAAATTTGATGTATCCTAATCGGTTTAATCAGTTATTTTTTACGATTCAGTTTTTTTAATTTTTTTTTCTAGTTTAATTGATTTTTCGATTTTTTTCTCACCTCTACATTCTATGATATAAATTAAGACAAAAAATTAAGATTTTAGACCTATAAACTCCATAATAAATTATATAATATATTGTCTGACTCAATCTGAACTTCTAAATTAACATCATCATGTGTAGAGATTTGAAATACAATAATTTAATTTAAAAAAAACAGGAAAAATGGATAAAAAAAATAGGAGATCATGATTTGGGAATGGAGAAATAACGTGTAAGCTTGGCATTGAATTGCAGACTTGGCACAAAAAAAAATGCTTAGACTATTTGATTTCTCTTTATAGTAAATCCATCCCTTACAAAAGATTTTTTCTTTATTTCTCATCTTGATTTATATTTTCAAATTATGCTTCTATATATTCCTTATTTTTTCTGAGTTTTTATTTTAAAGGTTTAAAAATAAAAAGGATCGTTTTAAAACTTGGGAGTTTGAGAATTTAATTAAACTTAAGAAATGTATTAAATAATATTATTAGTGAACTGATACGGCACCGTTTGTGATGTTCAACAACCATCACAAACAAACAGACCAAAAATAGCGCCAAGAGTCGTGCCAAAAAAAAACTCTTTAGCTCCAATAGTCTTGATGCCACATTCCCGCCTACGGCCCTAAATTATTTTTTTCCTTTAAAGAATAAATAAAATTAAATTTTTTATTGAGTCAAATCAAATTAATTTTTTTTAAATCGTTCTAGATTTGCCGGATCGAAATGACCTAAGGGCCAATCCTGTTTTATAACTAGGAACCAAACAAAGCAATGAAGTCTTCTCCATGGGAATATGCTTGACACGAGCATATGCAACAACCATGTAATTATTTTGATTAGTTAATTTGGAGAAATAGATTTGTAGACGATGATATGTCAACAACCTCCAATATCATGGTCATGTGTCAACACCATATGAAGTTGCCTGAGATGCAAAACATTTGCTTGAATCCAAATCTTTCCGAATCACCCACGCCACTTTCCAGCTATAAGATTGGAGTGGCTTGTAGTCCGGAGAGAAATCATTTTTTATATTGATCCCAGTACATTCTCACCTAAAACCAGAAAAGAAATTTCCAAGTTAAGTCACAAGAATTTAAATTTTTTGTCTGGACTAGATTGTTTGTCTTTGAACATACTTCAGGAAAATGATTCTTTAATCTTTGATGCAAGTGAAAAACTAGTTAAAAAACATATAACTGACTTTGGAAAAACAAAATAAATAAATAAATAAATATAATCCAATTGGTTGGCTCGATTATTTATGATAATAAATAAATCTTTGAACACTCACGGTTTCACTGGGGAGGAGACTTGTTAATTCTTGCAGTCTTGCCATAAAATCAAAGCGGTGTCTCATCTTCTTCAAAATTTAATGCTAACAACGACACAACACGGACAGGCTACTCCCTCCCTCTCTTTCTCTCCGGACTGACACCTTTTCACACTTTTTAAAACGAACTGACTTCTTTTAGCTCCATTTTTTTGGACCATTCCTTATTTACCCAAAATCTCTCTGTCTTTCTCACTTTCTGCTAATGTCACCATTTTTTTTCTTGACTTTTTAAGCCTTTAGACATCTGGTTTTCTTAGTTTTGCTCGAGAAGCATCCTCTTTTAGGCAAAGTTGCGAGCTTTTGAATTTGAAAAAATTTGGGTTTTTTGGATAATGAGTTGGCAAAGTTTGTGACTTTTGAAGAAAACCCATTTGATTTAAGTTTTTTTTGTGTGCTTTCATTGTGTTTTCTGGTTCTACAACAAATGGGATTTGGATGATTTTGTTTTTTATGCGAGTAAAGGCTGGAAGTTTGACTCTTGGAGGATGTCAGGTAAGATTTTTATTTATGTGACTCATGTTTGTTTCCTTCTGTTTTCTTTGGTTGGCTGGAGATTATTCATTCTAGTGAAGGTTATATGGCTCTACAATGCTTGTGATTTTGGCAATGCTGGTTGTTTAAAGAAAGAATTGTCTGATTTACTTGGCAGTTAGTGTAATTGTTTCTGGGCTCTCTATCTATTTATGTGTAAACATCTAGCATTTTTTAGATTTTTGCTTCCTGAGTGAGCAATGTAGCTAATGTTAGGTGTGCTTGTGATTTAAAGGTCTAATCTTTTGGGTCCTAGTTGTGTTTCAATTCATCTTTGGAGCTTCTTCAGTTTTAAAATTGGAACTTGATGGCAATCTAATTTGGCTGATGGATTCTGTTTGATTATTTTGTGAAATGCCATGGTAAATTTTGGTTTTTGATGAGAGAAACTTGCTTGTTTGAATGTTTCTCATGGTTAAGAAAGAATGTGATAGAATTTATTCGGACTTGGTTTTTCTGGGTGGTACTTATTGTTGAAACTGTATCGATTATGATTTGTAGATAATAGAATGGAGGTTGAGAGAAAACGTACAAAAGGAGGCTTTTTCCACTTGTTTGATTGGAATGGGAAGTCTCGCAAGAAGCTGTTCGTGAATAATTATGAATTTCCTGGTACAGTTGTTTTGTGGTAGATTATGTTTGTGCATGTGTTAATTTCTGATGGTCTGATACATTATCCTGTTTTTAACTTGATTAATGTCTGTCTGCATGGTGATTGTAGAAGGATTAAAGCAAGGAAAGGAAAATGTTGAGAAAATGGCAAAGCCGCGGCTTCATATGGTGAGCATTCATCTCTCTTCTGTTGTAATTTTCATTTCTACTAACTTCAGTTAAAAAAATCTTAAACATGATTAAATGGTCTGTTTCTGCTGTACATCCAGACAGAGCTGGATGATAGAAGAGCAAACTCGAGTAACAGAGGAAGTAGTGAGTTTAGTTGTGCTTTGTCAGTGACTAGTGATGAAGGATATGGAACAAGGGCCCCTGGGGCAGTTGCTAGACTTATGGGTCTGGATTCTTTGCCTGCATCAAATGTTGCTGAGCCCTCTTCTACCCTAGGTTTTGATCCACACTCTCTTAGGGCATTTCCATGTGATAGGAGCACCCCTAATTTATGGAGTGAATATAACCCAATGGACTACCGCAACATTCCAAATGAGCAAGAAAAGTATGCTTGGAATTCCGTGGAATCAAGGCTGCAGAAGGTGGAAAACCGGCCAATTGCGAGGTTCCAAACTGAAGCACTGGCTCCAAAATTGGCTAAATCAATTCCAGTTACCCATCATAAGTTGTTGTCTCCAATTAAGAATCCTGGATTCACTCCAACAAAGAATGTGGCTTACATAATGGAGGCAGCTGCAAAGATAATTGAGGCAAGTCCTAAGGCGAGTAGCATTGGTAAAATGCCATCAATCAGGACTTCTTCAGTTCCCTTGAGAATTCGGGATTTGAAACAGAAAATGGAAGCTGCACATTTAACATCCAGGCCCCAAAGATCAAATGAACCCTCTGTTGCCAGGAATACAAAAGAACAGCAAAGTGACAAGAGACGGAGTGGATCAGAAGGCCTGTCATCAGCCAAGGCTTCTACGGGTTCAGGAAAAGGCACTCCCAACAGTTTGAGGAATAAAGGAAAGTCTGTTCCAATTGCAGCACAAGCAAAGTCCAATGCTCAAAAAAGAGACGGGTCACCACTGAGAAGTAAGAGCATTGTGAAGCAGAAGGAACAAAATGAGGTCAAAGCAAACCAGTTGCTTAAGAACCAGCATTGTACACAAAAGGCTATACAGAAGAGAACCTTTGAAAGCAGGACCAATAATGTACTTCAGCAAAATAACCTCAAGCAAAATTCTGTACCCAATAAAGGTAGTTCAACTTTGAAGAATTCAGTTTCTAACCAGCAAGGTAATAAAACACAATCCACAAGTGGTTCTGTTGGACAATATAGGAATGTAAATAAGATTGTTGTAAAGCCTGAAATCATGCCCAGGAAGATCGGCTCGGTTATGATGGATTCTGAAAAGGAGAAAAAGAAGAAACAGTCTGTAAGTGGTGATCTTCAAATTGACAGAAGTGTTTCTCCTAATGTATCATTCAATAAGGATGGAAGGTCTACAAAAAGTAATGCTGTAATAGATGGGAACAAGAATATGGCTATGGATAACAGGAAAAATGGCATGGATGTTGTTTCATTTATGTTCTCGTCTCCCATAAAGAGAGCCATGCCTAGTTATCAGTCATCTGGACAAATGTCGGATAAATGCAACAACTCTGCTATTGATTCTTTTGGTAGTAATGATCATCCTTCCTTCAGAAGCTCAACATCTTATCTCCCTGGGTTGAATGTAGTGGGAGGTGATGTTATGGGTGTTTTTTTGGAGCAAAAGCTGAGAGAATTAACAAATAAAGTAGAGTCTACCCATTGTAATGGGATCAGAGAGGAGACTTCGGCTACTTCTTCATCCAGTTTAGAAAACTCATTGTCTACTCCCAATGTAGCAAGCACCCCCTCTGCAAGACTGGACCAGATGCTTCAAATTGTTCACGATAAAGATAAGTCAGACAGCCTTGGTTACTTTGATTGTGTTTTGGTGGAAAAATCACAGCTTGCAATGAACCAAAAGTGGCAGGTCAGTCTTAATTTCACAATCCACAGCTGCATCCTTCTGTTTTTTTTTTTTTTGTAGATGCCTTTGTATGTGACCTATCTGGTTGGCAATAGGTTTAATTTATTCCATGCCTCTACTGTATTGTACATGTACATCATTATAGATATAGTAGATAAAGTAGGAAGAATTCTTCTTCTTTTTTCTGTCAAGTCCAATAATGTTCAGAAAACCTTCTACCTTAATTGAAATGGGCGCTTGCTTCTCCTAGTTTTGCTGCAAACTTGGTATATTCTTTGGCATTATGCATAAATTGTCAGTGTCTATGAGCTGGGTAGAATTGCTTTTGAAGCTGTCCCTTAGATTTTCTGATTTTCATTTTTGCAAGTGCTAAAGAGTCTGGATTTTGGTCTGTAATTGTCTGGTGCAGATGCAAGTCCTTATAAATGGTTTTAGCTGTAGAACTCGGAGCTTGTGTGCAAATTACTGCCAACATCTTTTTTTTACCTTCCCAATTTTGACACGCTCCTTAACTAATGGGTATGTCAGCAGACAGAATTCTCTAATATGCTTTAAAAAGCTAAGCAGATACTAACATGGTTGGAAGTTCTCACAAAAAATAATTCAATTCACATTTCTCATCTTTAGAAATGAATATAAGTTGACATCTTATTTGGCACACTGACAATCTCACTCGGACAACCTTTTCAGCAATCAGAAGAGATGGAAGTGCAAAGCAGTAGCAGCAATTACAGTGAAACTGGAAAAGAACTTGAGTGTCAACGTACTAGCCCAGTTTCAATTCTCGAACCTTCTTTTGCAAGTGGAAGTTGCTCATATCTCAATGGTAAAGTTGTACACTGTTTTCCCTGACTTATTTTCTACTATGTAAGCACACAAAGAAATTTGGATTATCTCCATGCATTATAATTTGGACATAAACCAATATCAGTTAAATGCCAATTAGGAGCCTAGCAGTGGTAATTTGGGACTGATATTTATAATATGAGAGATATACAAGTGCGTTGTAGGAAAAGTGCATCTACTTCTCCCATAATTATTCACATCAGGTAGATCCTCGTAACGTGATGTGGGATGTATAACACAAGCTTTAAAGAACCACTTTTGGCTGAAATTACCTTTCTAGATTGGTTACGATCCTTTATCTCTTTTTTTGGATAAAATTACGTGTTTTAATGAAAATAATGACCAAAGTATATACTCATATTTTCAGGAAGTAGCCATTGCTCAACAAATGAATCTGTAGAAATGGAGGGTGAAACTGAGTTATCAGACTCAGCTTCCTCGATATCTATAGTGGATGTGGTAAGAAAATACACAACTAGAACGTGCAGCACAACAGAATTGAAGGAATTAAGCGACTGGGAGCTGGATTTCATAAGGGATATACTTAACAGTGCAGAGCTAAACTTGAAAGGTTTTGCATTGGGTCAAACCTTCAAAGTCATAAACCCCAATCTTTTTGATCTGTTGGAGAATCAAGACAAGGGTATGGAAAGTAATGAAGTAGAGTACTCCAAGCTTGCGCGAAAGCTTTTGTTTGATTGTGTTAGTGAATTCCTAGACTTTAAATGCAGACAAACTTTTGTAGGAAGCTGCAAAGCATGGGCTAAATTGTCAACATTGTTTCAAAGGAAGGGGTGGTTGGCAGAGGAACTGTACAAGGAAATTTTGGGTTGGCAAAGCATGGGTGACTTGATGGTGGATGAACTTGTAGAGCAGGACATGAGCACTCCGAATGGGAAATGGCTGGACTTTAGCATAGAAGCATTTGAAGATGGTGTAGAAATTGAGGATGGGATTCTAACTTCCTTGGTTGATGAATTGGTTTCTGATTTATTACCCTTGTAAAGCGCTTTAAGAAGGCTTTTCTCTCATTTAACTTCCACTGTATTTAAGGTAACCTGCTGCCTCTGCATTCCTTTAAGAAGAATATGATCACTGCTCACATCTCCATATTCTTTCCACCTGTAATAACCATTCCTCCAACTGCACTTTTCCCTTCCAATGATGTTAGTTCCCTCCAGATTTTCGTCAAGAATTAACCACTGATATAACAATCTAACGGCTAGAATTCTGTCCACGTATTGGATAGTAGGGGTAAGCTTCTGTTCTTTAATGTAGTTGTGGCAATTTTTCTGTTTGCTGTAGTTTGATGAATAACATTAATGATGGTTTATGATTGATATTAGGAGCTTCTTCCTTCTATTATTAGGGTTTTATTTCATAATTCTCAGCCTCGTGTCTATGGTTTTCTACCTCTGTGCTTAATGAAATTACCTTTCGAGCTTCCTCTCACTATGACTTAAACGTTTCTTGGGCCATGTATTCAATTCCTTCCACGCTTTTCATCATCACTTTCTTTTCCTAGAGGCCCGAAGAGCTTAAAGCGATACAGAATTTGATTCACGGTATTCCTTCCGCCGTCTGCTTCTCACCCCATTCTTGTTAGGCTTTGAACTTGTGGACTGTGCTTTTGGGGGGACACTCCATCATCACCTTAATTTATTAGCCATGCAAATAATGTTATTTTCAGGTCTAAACTGAAACTTTTCTGTGATTCATTTGGGGTGATTGAAGCATCACATCAAGCATTCCCAGTAACGTAGCTCGGATTGCTCATTTGTTTTGAGGAAGTGATTGTTCTTGTGCAGGTCGAGAGGGCCTAGTTGTTCCTCGCGCTATAACATCTAATAGCATGGCTCTATTGGAAGCCATAGCTTCTCGCCATTTTCTTGCATGCATGGTTAGATGTTATGTGCACAGTCCATGTACATGAACATGGAGAAAATACCAGTATCCCATAGCATGTTATCACCACGGTTTCAAAACCCTGAATGTCTTGGTGGGTCAATCCCTGTCCACTCAGGGTCAAGACCGGTCCGGTTTTCACAGATAAACAGAGAAGACCAGTCATTAATCACTGAACCATTGAAAATACGAAACCAATTAAAGATTCGGTTGGGAAAGAATCCAGTAACTCGTTGGAAGGTTGACAGTTGAACTAGCTAGGCATAGCTCATTTATTCCTGGTGCCTACAGGCTAGTAACCTGTTGCCACCATAGGCTTCCCCTTTTATTAAAAACATGTTGTCGAGGGTTTTTCACATAGCAACACGCCATTGCTGTAAAGTTTTACTTTCTTCAACGGTTTAATTCGATATTTATCAATTTAAACTTGTTTGGGCAAGGTTTAATGTTGTACTAGGTTAGAAGTTGATCCGGCAAATCAATTGACAGTCCTTACAAGATTTACTTTAACTTTTTTTAAAAAAATTAAAATAACATTGCTTGGGACTAATCCATTGACTTATCTAATCCATCATCAGAGTATTGAGTCGGGCCATGAACTAGTTTGAGATTTATAGTTATGGTAAAAAATGTGTTTTTTTAAAAATTTTATCGTAATAAATATCTTTAAAATTATTTATAGATTAATTGACATTAAATTTCAAGATTATATCTTAAACAAGTGAACATTTTTTTACCTTAAGATTTGTAATGGTCATGTGCGAGGGCAATATGGATTTTAGCTTGTTTCTTTTTTTTTTTTTAATTTAACGTAGATGTCCAGACCAACTTACATGCATCTCAACTAATTTTAAATTAATAACAAACCTCCAGTAATTATAACAACATTAACTTGTTCCTTTTCTTTGGAAAAATTATTGGAACTCCATGAACTAGCGTGGGCCATGATAGGCTACTCAACTTGCTTGGGCACATGTCAAGCTTGGATTGGGTTAAGCCTTTTTTATTATTATTTTTTTAGGACACCAGGAGTTTTCTTTCTTGCACAGAGGAAGGAACTACTGGGAAGAGGGCACTGTGTTCTGCAACATGTCAACAGATTAGCATGTTCTCTTTATTCTGATTAACGAATTGTTTAAGACAGGATTAGATAATGATTAATAATTAATAATTAATTAGAACAGAGTTTAAAGACACAGAACCTTGGCCTCGTGGTAGCTGCCCAAGAGTGAGAGGATCCTATGGATTTTGCTGTAACTTGATGTTTCAAGAGTGTACCTCTGCCTTAGAAGACGGGTCTTGCATTGAATCAATACACCCATGGTTTTTGTTATTGTCGTTTGCTGATGCTACTTTCGAAATATTAATTAGTGAATCATGATTTATATCATGATTTCTTCGTATGTATTATGGTAATTAATCTCTTCAGAAAAAAATTAATCATATTTTTTTTACACAAAATCAATTCTTATTTTATTTTTTAATTTAGATTAATCGTGTTTATAATATCAAATCAAGAATTTATATGATTTAATACATGGCTAATTGCTATGTATGATATAAATCCATTCATCTTGAATATAAAAAAAGAACTTATTCAATATTTTTTATTTAATAAATTAACTTGAAGCTCTTAATTGTATTTTATAAAGGTTTATCCACAGGAAAAATTGATGATTTTTTTTAAAATATTTCTTTCAAATCCATCATAAACATTTAAGACAATAATTCATACTATAAATCAATTTTTAAAAGTCATGGCAATTAATCATCAATTTTTAAAAAATAACAATTAATCAAGGACACCTAAAATGTCAACCGTCCATCCATCAATCAGACGTTGCATGTCCCAATTAAGGACCCACTAGCAAGGTTTTACTTCCTGAGATTAGTGACTCCCCATGACTGCACGATTCATGTACAGTGCATGAATCTCGAGGACAGACATCACACGGCTGAGGCTCGAAGATGGACCCTTTTGGTGTGAATGAATGCGCGTGTGTGTTATACACACTAATAGACACCGCCATGAAGAATGGAGCAGGAACATGTCACATGTGACGCCTCCACGGGGAAGAAATGGTGTGGTGACATCACAGAGAAAGCACACAAATGGCTATGGCTATATATGGCTATGGCTATGGCAGCAGCTCGAACGTGCCGCCTTGTTAGTAAATTTTTTTGTCCATGTTCACCTCCCCACCTCCCCACCTCGATCCCTACTCTTCTCTCGACGTTACCCTTTTTTTTTTTTTTTGAATTATTTTCTTGTCATGATCTGCTGCTTGTTTCCTCTTTTCATTGCCTTTAATTTAATGTTGCCAACAACTTAATGCCCTCCGCCGAATGGTTATAAATCACCATTGATTGTTCGTACAAATAATGGATTAAAAACTCCATGCCAAAAGGATGGTTGAAGGGATTATTGCATTTGGACTTGGACATCGTGTCAATCATGTAGAGCTCGAAAGTCTTTGTTTTTTTGTTTTTGGGTTCTTAGCTCTTAGGTAAATTCAGGATATTTTTTGGCTGCCTAATCTTATCTCAGTTGATTCTTATACGAGATTTAAAAAAAAAAAAAAGGTACCATGTATTCATGAAGTATTTAATTCTATATCAAGATAGTATATGCATCATAAAAATTGGAGATGATGCATCTACATTTATTGTTTTTGTGTTAGATATGCTCTTAAAAAAATATAAAGAGAGATTAATAATTCGTTATTTTTATGATGCATCAAGTGTTGAGTCCATGCATGCGTGGATCTAACGAGTTGCCAGATCTATCATCTTTGAATTCAGCCTTAGGCTGGCTTGGATATTCTTGAATTTGACAAGTTGTCAGACCCATTAATTTTAGACTCAACCAAGTACTGAGCCCGTATTCTTTTAACTTCAAAGAGGCAGAGAATATTAAACTTCATGTTTGGACTAGAAGTCAGAGATATTTTGTCCTAACGCCTCGGAGATATTCTGTTGATACTTTAACTCCTTTTCTTTAATAAATAGTGCTCAGTGGCTATAAAAGAGAGGGAGATATCCTTCAAAAACAGGTTTTAGTTTTCTCCACTACAAATGCAATATTTGTTTTTAGAGTTTTTTTCTAAATTATGACTATCTTTTCTTTTTAATGATGCTCATTTAATCATTGGAGAGTCCTTGAATATAAAATAGATTTTTTATAAGTATCAAGCATGATTCATTGATCATCTCATAAGAAAAAATTAGATTATAAGAATTAAAAAATTAACTAAATATCCAAAATACCAAGCCTACAAGTTGATGGAATAAATTCAAACCTCATCAAGAGATATTATTATAAAATTTAATTGAAAAAATCAACGATATTTCTATTTGTAATTTGGCTTTTTAAAAAATTAATTTTGCCAAATTTATTTAAATAAATGAGATTGGTTGAGATATTAGAATTTAATTAAAATTTCAAGTAAACTTCTTTTATTTTTTTCATCACTTCACGAACATGTTGATTTAATTATTGTATTCAAAATTTTAGCCAAATTCGATAACCTTTAAATGAAATTTAAAAAATTATTATTATACAAAGTAATATAATTTAAGCTTCAATAACTTGTAGGAAATTTTGATTAATATATTTGGAGTTGAAATATGAATTCTTAATTGTTGATACAGTAAAATACATCATGAACATACCTTTATGTCTAAGGAAGCGTTTGGGAACACGGTTGAAACCGCGTTCCCACAAAATTTAAAATTTTTTTTTTTGCTAAAATTTAATACGGTTTATACGTTTTGAATCGTTTTGATGTGCTGATGTCAAAAATAATTTTAAAAAAATGAAAAAACATCATTAGCATGCATTTCGGCACAAAAAGTTATTTGAAAAGCAACCACTACCACATTGCTAAACATAGCCTAGCTTAGAGATTTTATTTAAATTAAACAAGGATTTTTGATTCGTCAAGGTAGTGTTTGATTACTATTCTACGATAAAAAAAACAAAAATAATAGAGGTAAAAATCTGTTTGGTTAAAAATATAAATATAAATATAAATATAAAAATAAAATTATTCGAGAGATAATTTTAGAGTGAATTTATGTACTTAAAAAATAAAAGGTACAGAGAGTACTCCATAGACAACATTTATTATTTTATATTCCTAAAATATCATTATAAACAACTCTTAATTTCAAAATTGTCTAACCAAGACATGTAATAATAAAAATAATTATTGTCATAGTTGTAAAACCTAACTTGGAGGTGATCTGGTGCAAAGCCCAGGTTATTGATTAAGTTAATTTGAGTTAGCGCAATAATAAAAATGATTATTATTATAGTTTTAAAACCTGATATGAAGGTCTATCAGAGGCAAGGCTCGGGTCACGAGTGGGGTTGACCATTGACCCGAGACAACACAAGACAAAAATAATTATTATTATAGTTTTAAAACCTGACTCGAGAGTCGACTCAGAACAAGGCATAAGTCGCGTGTTAGGAGGATCAACCTGTGTTGACTCAAGTTAGCATAAAATAAAGGTTGTTGTTATTATAGTTTTAAAACCCGATTCGGGGGTTAACTCAATGCAAGACCCTGATCACAGGTCAGGAGGGTCAATTAGGGGTTGACTTTGATCAATGCAAGAATAAAATTTATTATTATCATAGTTTTAAAACATAAATAAGGGATCAACCAGGGCAAGGTTTAGGTTACAGATCGGGAGAGTCAACATGGATTGATCTGAGTCAATGTATGGATAAAAATGGTTAGTATTATAGTTTTTAAACTCAATTTGGAGATCAATTGAGGTAGGGTCCAGGTTACAAGTTAGGAGGGTCAACACGATTTGGCCCGAGTCAATGTATGTATGGATAAAAATGATTATTAACATAGTTTTAAAACCCGACTCGGGAATCGACGTGAGGAAAGGTTCAAATCATGGGTCGAGAGGATCAACTCGTTAGCCCAAAATTTTTATTTTTTTTAAAAAATCAATGGGTTTTTTATCCTTATTTTATCTCGAGCTGGCCTGGATTTTTTATTTTTGTCCGAGTCAATTTGAGTCAGTCATTCATCTATTTTTTTTTAACTCAACTAGTTCATGTCTCGGATTAATTTGTCAAATCAATCCCAAATTTATAACTAAAGTTATCATAATATTATTAATTTCAACACTTGATATAAAACTAAAGTAAAAAATATAATATATAAAATTATTTTTTTAATATGTAACTTTAATAATAATACATATTAAAGATAAAGTTAATTTTTTTTATATCATATTTACTATAACTAAATACAATATAAAAATAATTATTTTATTTTATATATCATTTCTAGACACAATTCTATATTCTCTTTTCTATCTATTTCTAAACTGTGACGATTTGTAAAGAGAGGTCGGTCACTGGGCTGCTGCGTATGACTTTGGTAAACCAAAGAAATAAAAATCTCACTGTGAATCTTCGACAATCTGCCTACCATTTTCTTGCGTGAAGGTTTTTTATTACAAAATAATATAATTAAAAAAAGATTATAAAATATAACAGCTCAAGTGGTTGTGCTACTAAGAGTAGCTAACTTATTTGAAATTTTGAATTTAAAAAATACGTGTTCTCAAGATTAGTGTAAATTCAGAAAAAAAATAAAAATTCGAAGGGTTACTTAAAAATATATATAAAAAATATATAAAAAGTTTATTGCGTTATTTTTAATAACAAAACAACAATTCAGAAAAAAAAAAAAATTCGAAGGGTTACTTAAAAATATATATAAAAAATATATAAAAAGTTTCACAATCTTTAATATTTTTTTAAGGTTGAGTAACCACTTATTAAATTTTAATAAATTGCGTTATTTTTAATAACAAAACAACTCAAGATGTGTTATATTTCGATTTCTTTTAATTGTGCTGTTTTTTAATTTTTTTCCTCACGTACTATTTTATATATATATATATATATATATATATATATTATTATGTCTTCTAGAAGGACGATTAAACACTATCTCGTGGAAGGATGGTTATTTAGTAATTAGTAATTATTTTGTTGGGATTAGCTTTAAAGAAAGAGATAAATATAAAAGGAGAGGAAAATTTTCAAGCCAAAATATTATTTTCCCTTTAAGTAATGTTACGGTATTTAAAGAGTAATTAATAATATTATATTAGTTATTTTTTAGAGTTCATTTTAAAAAAATAAAAAGATAAAACTAAAATAAAAAGATATCAAGTAAATTTTTTTTTCGAGATCATGAATTTCATGTTTTTATTTTATTTTTATATTTATTTTTTTGTTCAAAATGGGTCATACAAAATAATTATAAAATTTTACTTTCAATCAACTAAAAAAAATTAAAAATAAATAATTATGATTTGTCATAAATAAAAATTTTACGACACCGTAAAATTTTTATTTATGATAAATCATAATTAATTATATTTTATTTTTATTTTTTTTTATAAATAAACCCTAAAAATTAAAAAATAAAAAATAAATATTTACCACGTTTACCATAAAATTTTCTTCTTAAAAAATAAGAATCCCATATTCTTCCCTTTAAATCCACAAATTCAATTTACCTATTCCCAAATGTACTTGACAAGTCAAAATGATGGAAAGTTCAAATTACGTGAATATAACAATATACCATTTAATTTTTTTCAGATCTAAATTAATTAAAATACACATAAATTATTTTAAATATTCACATTACTCATAATAAAAAAAATACCATTTAATGCCTTTTAAAGACTTCCTAATTGCCATAATTCATTAATTAAGGACAATGAAAAAGACAATGGCAATAGCTGTTATAACTTTTCTTCTTTAAGGGCAATCTTAGAAACCCAAACAAATCTCAAAATCTTATTTACCTTCACAACACAACACTAGCACAACACGACTCCATCACTTCTCTCCGTCTCTCCTTCCTACACAGGCAGCAAAGAGAAAATGGAGCTGCAAGAAGCTAACAGTAGCAATAAAAATGGCCAAACCTCAACACCTGACCCAAAAACAGACCTTGAGAACCCTTATAACGGCAAAGCTCTAGAATCCCAATACTTCACTGAAGACTTTGACAGTACTTGTTCTACGCCTTATGTTAGTGCACCTTCTAGTCCGGGCCGACCAGGATCCGGGCCCGTTAACGGTGGGTTCTTTTATAGCTGTCCGGCAAGTCCAATGCATTTTGCAATAACATCATCAGCTTCAGAAAGGGGATCCTTTGCTTCTTCGCCGGATAATAGTGTGCCTATTGGTTATGAGTTTGAATTCTCTGCAAGATTTGGTTCGACCGCGTCGGGTCAGACCGGATCCATGAGTTCAGCTGACGAGCTTTTCTTGAATGGTCAGATCCGACCCATGAAGTTATCGTCTCATTTGGAGAGACCCCAAGTGTTGGCTCCGTTGTTGGATCTTGAAAACGAAGAAGAGGACGGAGATAGCAGTAATGATGATGAATCCAAGAAAGGTTCAAGAAAGGGTGGTAATAACGGTGAAAGTATGTCAAGAGGGAGAGATCTGAGGTTAAAGAACAAATCTTTACGTAGAAGAACAAGATCCATGTCACCATTAAGAAGTACATCTTTTGAAGATTATGATGAAGAAAACAAGAACGTAATTGATGGGTCTAGTACTTCTCTGGAAGTTAATGATGAAAGTCTTAAACTTGACGAGGCAACAACTAGTGGTGGTACAAGCACTCCTTCAGTTTCTGCTTCATCTTCAAGGTCATCATCAGCTGGAAGGAACTCAAAAAGATGGGTTTTTTTGAAAGATTTTCTTTATAGAAGCAAGAGTGAAGGGAGAAGTAATAACAAGTTCTGGTCTAACATTTCCTTTTCACCAGCCAAGGAGAAGAGTAAGCAACATAGTGGTAGTGTTCAACTTGGTATGTCGAAAGAGAAGTCTAGCAGCAGCAACAATAATGGGACTATTGTTGGTGGTGAGAGTCAGAAAGTGAAGGGAAATAGTGGGCAAGGCTCTTCTTCTTCTTCTTCTTCTTCAGGGAAGAAGCCAGTAAATGGTGTAGGCAAGAGGAGAGTACCAGTATCACCACATGAGTTACATTACAAGGCAAGTAGAGCACAAGCCGAAGAGATGAGAAAGAAGACATTTCTGCCTTACAGGCAAGGTTTGCTTGGGTGTTTAGGTTTTAGTTCGAAGGGATATGGCGCTATGAATGGAATTGCAAGAGCTTTGAATCCAGTTAAATCCAGTTAAATCCAGGTAATCAAGTAATTAATTAAATGTGTTAAAAAGGAAATTGTATAGAGATTTTATGATTAATTTTTTAATCTACTTTTTTCCTGTCTAAATCTTGTATTTTATGCTCTATCTATGTATTTATTGATAGATGCTCTCCTCTTTTAGTTCAAAAGAGAAGTTTGTCCCTGATCTATGTACTCTCCATTAATGGTAGCACTTTCTTTAGTAAAATAACTAGCACCGTCCTCCAGTTTGGATGAGAGATGATAATCTCTAGGTGTATAATCAACAAGGGAAATTATTGTGAAACAGTGGATTAATTGTATTATTGAATCAATAACATGATACACATGGTTGGAAGACACATAGCTCTGTGATGGTAGGTAGCTGAGGCCCGGTATCACCTGCAATTGCACGATGATGCCTCAAAAAAATGACCCACAATTAGAAAGGGTTTTCCATGATATTTTGGCTGCATCTTGCTGGCCCAATCTTGAAAGCACACCCACCTGTCCATCCATCTCTTTCTCTCCCTCTCTCTCTCATCATCTCAGCTTGCTTAACAGACACTGTGAAATCTGGGGCCATTAAGAATCTGGTTGTCTATTCATTATCTTTAAATTATTATGCCATGATCAATTTGCACCACTAAACAAGCTAGATCTTAGATAGTTTGCTAGGGTGGGGGGGGCTTCGTTATCTTATTCATTTGGGGCTTAATGTCTCGTAGACGTTGACATAAAGAAGATTATGGGACAGTGACATAAAGGAGTTGGAGATAATGAGACATGCTTGATCTTGATATGCTTGTAGCCATTCTCAACTCCCTTAAGCAATTTCTGCGCCTCTTTTTGGATTCTTCTATCCAGGCCTTTCATTATATCATCATGTTTCATTTAACTGAGGATAAAAGATTTAAAAAAAAAACACCACTAAATTAGTTGATGATGTCCACTGAATATATCTGAAAGGAGGCAGCCAATAAATATCAGTTACAGAAATTAGGTACTAGGTCCATCAAGCTGGGACAATTTTAATTTTTAGCCTGAGAAAAATAGCAGCGAAATCACATCGTGGCCCCCTCAACTCCATTATTGTACATGGGTTCATATCCAAATTTCCATGTTATCGTAAGAAACATTACGATGGCACAGGTGATGGATCGGACCTGAAAAGTCTCCTCGAAGTTCTACATACTATTCAATCACTATCTGCCTAGACTTGCTACTGTTTCTCTGTTTCCCTTCTCTGTTTTTGTTCTCTTGAAGGAAAAGAAAGAAATCCCCGTGTCAAACCAATTTATGATCGAAGAAAGTTTGGCCATCTATTGACTTAGAGCATTTTTTTTTTTTGGTTCTGAAATGACCTGAAAGAAAATATATAGTTTTTTGCTTCCAGCAACTTGCAAGCACGATGGTCATTTATCATTTTCTCGACAAGAAGCCAAGACAAGACTGATAGCAGTTTACTCTCGCAACTGGCCAAAGGTTAATAACAAGGTTTTAAGCTTCTACTTTTGGAGAAACCTAGTTTATTGAAAAGAAAACTCAGTTTCCTGTCAAACAAACTGGTGCAATCACAGGCTGTAGTCTTGGTAGAAGTTTTGGATGCAAAGGTTAGAGCAGCCATTTGTCTGTTTCTGAATTTTTTTTCAGAGGAAGAAAATTCCACATTTTAGGCCTACGGAGTGGGGGGTCCAATGCCATATATATTTTTCTGATTGGCATGTTGGGTTATGCACTATCCATGTGAGCTTTTCAGAGAATCCCTTTTACCTCGCTGCAATATATTTCTTATGTTGACAGAAATTCATACACATCTTCATCCTTTTTAAAAGTATTTTTAACTTCAAAAAAATAAATTGATGTTTTTAATATTTTATAATGATTTTGATATTATGATATTAAAAATAAAAAAATCTAAAAAAATATTTATTTTAATATATTTTCAAACAAAAAAAATTATTTAAAAAAACACTTTACATCACAATTTAAAATATCTGCTAAACCTATATACGAGTAGCCAAGCCTAATGGTGACTGCTTGTTGATCTTAGTGGTGCTCAAGAATAAGGGAAGGGAGTAACTCAATCATATCTACAACAAGACCAGGTCTAGGTGTTGACCTGACTTAAAACTTAAGTTAAGTTGACTTAAATTTATCTTGTTTTTTTATTTTATAATTTTTCTTTAAAAGACAGTTCAAAATAACTTAATTTGAAGAGAAAAAAACAGATATTTTCATTAACCGACCCGAACTAACTCTAGATGGACGGATCACAAGACTAGTTAATCAGGCCTGTTCTTATGATTAGAACTTCCACAGTTCCTATCTCATTCCTTAAAACAAGATTAGCACCCCCAACCTTGTGAATTAATCGAGCTTTTCCAGACCATTTCTGAGCTTCTAAGTAATGTTTCAACAATAGAAAGCAACATGGCAAAGAACAGTTTTGCATCCTACGAGATGATCGGTCCATTTTAAAACATTATTTTTGGCCTCAAATTATCAATAGTACTGATGAGCTTCATCAGGCCTGTCTTTTGGATAGTTGCGAGGTTTGTGGATTAAAAAAAACACAGCAGCATAATGCTTTGATTCTTGACAGCAAAGGTTCCAAAGGGATTTCAGACATATGACATGTGTGAGAAACTTCATGGAAGTTTGAGTGATCAAACAATGCAATCTAATTCTTTAAGAGAGATGAAAGTACTTGCTGAATATTCACGCAGAGGGATGGTAAGAATCCAAGAGCATATCATATCTTAAAACCGGGCCTGGCGAGTTCACTAGAAATCTGGACCGGTTCGGGTTGAAGAAAAACTAAAAAAGAAAAAAGTCAATTGATCCGGTTAAAAAACCCGGGTTGACCTAATGACCTAATCAACTCGAGTCTGGCTCTGTCAAAACCCAACTATCAACCTACTTATTTTTGTTGATTTTTTTTTGTCAAAACAATACTGGTTTGAATTTTTTTGTCAAAATAGGTTTTTAATCAACCTGAGTCGAATCTTCTGATCCTTCTAACCCGTGATACTAGTCTTATCTTAGATTAATTTTCGAGTTGGGTTTTAAAACTATTGAAAAAATATTGATTTATGTTTTTTTTCTTCAAGGATTATTTAATTGTCATTAAAAGTTTTAATTTAAAAATATTAGTAGTTTGAAAACCACCTTCTAGGATGGTAAGAATGTAAGAGCACTGATCAAGAGGTTTGCTCCCTCTGTGGTTTTAGGTTCGAGCCTTGTGGTTGCTCATATGATGGCTACTGGAGGCTTACATGGTCGTTAACTTCAGGGCCCGTGGGATTAGTCGAGGTGCGCGCAAGCTGGCTCGAACACCCACGTTAAACTAAAAAAAAAAGAATGCAAGAGCACTAATATTTATGTTTTGCAACGTTTTATAGATGAATAGAAGTCTACATTTCTGATGATGGAGTGAGTTTTAATAAATTCATGGATTTCTATCCAAGAAATATATGGAAGGATATGATTGAAAATCTACTCATATATTGGAAATCTAACAAAGATGAAAACAGCTCGAAGACCGACCTAATCGAGATTGTCCCAACAGGCTAGAGAATCCTAGTACTCCTTTTTTTTTTTCCAATTATTTTTCATAGGGTTGGAGTAAATTCCTTGTTTTTTAAAAGTATTTTTAGGTATATAATTATCATAGTTTTTTATCTTGAAAACTATCTTCAGAAAATGTAAAAAAAAAAAAAAAACATTGAGATTAAAACACAAGATAAATAGGAGTGCTAAATAAAACCAAATTGAAAAAGAAAAGTGTGTTTGCCATTAGTTTTCTTTAATTTTTTCATAGTCTCAATAGTCAAGGACCATATTGGAACGTTTTGAGAAGTATAAGGACTAAAATTATAGTAATTAATACCAGGGGTGTTGCGAGAATCGAACTCGCGACCTCTCGCACCCGAAGCGAGAATCATACCACTAGACCAAACACCCTCTTTGATTCGATTATTCGTAACATATTAATATATACAATACTGTAAAAGTTTCCTTTTCTTCATAATTTCAGAACTCAAAATGAAAAATCAGTTTTAGGGTTTATAGTTACGCCTTTTTTTCAAATTCTTTAATCCAAATCAACCCCTCTCTCTCCCTTCTCAATTCCAAGCTCAAAATTTTTATTTGTTGTTTCAATGGCAAATAACAATGTAAGTCAATTCACTAATTAATTTCTCAAATTCTCTTAATTTCAAATTTTAATTTTAGTTTTTTTGTTAAATAAATAGGCTGGTGGTAGTGTTGATAATACATTCAGAAGAAAATTCGATCCAGAAGAGTACTTAGAACGCGCTCGTGAGCGTGAAAAACAGGTGGGTTTTTTGTTTCTTATTAAACTTTCCTTAATTTTTTGAATTGAAGTAAGTTCTTTCAGCTTGATTTTGCTAAATTTTGTTGATTTTGTTTTTTGTTTTTTTAGGAGGCCGAGGGTCGTGGGAAATCTAAATGTAAGTGAACGAACAAAAGCTTTCTATTTGGTTATGTTTGATTGATTGTTTTTTGTGTTTTTAGATGATGGGTTGCTGTTGCTGTTGTTGTTGTGTGCAGCGAAAGGGCCACCGGTGCAAAGGAAGCCCTTGAAGCATAGGGACTATGAAGTTGATCTCGACTCTCGGTTGGGGAAAACTCAGGTGTAGTTACTTGTTTTAGCTTTAAATACTGGCTTTTGTTGTTTAACTCACTTTTTATTTGCTTGAATCAATATAGTATAGTTTCTGGTCATGTGGGTGTGTTTTGATTTCTTACAAATTGTACTACTTGTTTGTGCTAAGGTAATAATGTTAGGAGTGAGGATGGTGATAGCTGATAAATTGTATTAAGTTAGTTAAAACGATTGGTAGGAGCTTGAAAGTTGAGAACAAGCTGTTGTTTTAGATTGGATTTGTGGGGAGTTGAACAAGGTTGTGATTCTTGTTGGAGGTGCTATTATTGTGGCTGACTCCCATTGTAAAGCCTGTAAATGAAGGGGAGATGAATCAAAGTATGGTTTGCAAGAATGACCGAATTTTGACTTTCGAGGTTGAGGGCTATATCTGCAGGGAGATACTGGAAAGCTGTGGTCACTTGTTTTACTTAATATGTAGGAGATAGTGTCAATAGAGGTCTCGCTCCCTTTGAAGGTGACCTGTCAGTGTATGGTTCTCATAGTAGATGTCAGGACTCTGGATTATCTAAGTTTTTCATCTTTTCATGAATGGGAAAGGTGTTTTGCTGTTTTCAATAGTATTTCTGTTATTCTATTTGGGCTGGTTTCATGGATCAAGGGTCTTTTAAGATTCTTCCGAAACATCTTTGGCATGGAGTATCATGGAATTTGAATCTTTGTTACTTTGCTCTTGTCTGTTTGTTAATTCATATTTATGCCCTTTTTTTTTCTCTCGCAGGTTGTTACACCAATTGCACCTCTAAGTCAGCAGGTATCATTCCTACCCTGCTCCTAAATTTTCCTTCTCATTGCTTGGTTAGGTGGTTCTTAAATATTTTTTGTCTGTGTTTTCTGAGAATAGAGTGCCAGGTCTTCTCTGGAGTTAGTTTCAGGAATGATTTTCTTCCCTTTTTTGTTTCCCTTTTATTTTATTCTGAGAAATCATGCTCTTCCTTTCTTCATCTAGAATCCATTTTGCTTTCTTTAATTAAAGCAAAAAAGTAAATAGAGTGGTTATTTACGAATACAAGCAGAAAGGAAAGCTATTCATATCTTGGTCCAAGAACTGAAAATGGGAGGGGGAAAAAGCACAAGTAGTGTAGATCAGTGGATGTGTCTGGCTCGATATTTTCTTAAGTTATTCCCTTATTTCCATTGGTGGCTGAAGTATGGGCTCCCGTGAGATCAAAACTAAGTTGGCAACACTCCCATCTCACTTCTCCTCTTTAGAACAGATATAGTACAGTCAAGAGTCTCAACTCAGCTATCCATTGGTTTCTAGAGTTGTCCGCTTAGATGCTAAGAATCTTGTTATTGGTTTGGCTAGTTAGTAGTCTTCTGATCAGTGATTTATGTAGCTATACCTCTGCCATCACAGACACATCACTTTCAATACATACAGAGGAAATGTTATGGTTATTGTATTTAACACTTTTATTTAATCCTCTCTTATTCCCTTTTTTGCAGGCTGGATACTACTGTTCAGTTTGTGAGTGTGTGGTAAAGGATTCTGCAAACTACTTGGATCACATCAATGGAAAGAAACGTATGTTATTATCCAGACTTCTTTTCATATCGAGTTTATTTTATGTGTTTGGATGTCCCATCCCTCTAATTTCTCTGCAATTTCTTTTCCCTTCAGACCAAAGAGCTTTGGGCATGTCTATGCGGGTGGAGCGTGCATCTCTTCAACAGGTACTGGCAAACTTTTTGGAAAAAAGCCTTCATTTACGAATGGGGGATCTCAATTGACCAAATGAATTGCTACAAAGCTGTGATATGTTTTTATTGATTCAGATTGCTTTAGCATTGGGTATATGTTAGAAGGAAGAACAACAATACTTTGAATGAATGTAGAGAGCCATAAACCATCTAAAGAAACCAGAGGAAAGTACCTGGAGTCTTAAAGAGACTAAATAGCAGATATGAATGATCAAAAAAAGGAAAAATAAAAAACCATAAAGCAAAGATGGTCGTCTTTTATTTTGAATTCTTAAAGAACAACTGTCTGTTGTTCAAAAAAGGAAAGAAAAGAAACAACTGTTTGCGTGAGTGTAGGCAAAATGGGAACTTAAATGTAACGTAGCGAGAAAATAAAATTCCTACCCCTTGGAGCATTGTAAGATGAAAATTATATGGATTGATTGTATCTAAGCTAAGGTTTTTGTATCATCGCAGCAATCAATGGATTGATTATCCATAGTGGAATGGTATGTGATAAGCTGTATATCTTTCTTCAATATTTGTAGGTCCAAGAGCGATTTGAAAAGCTCAAGAAACGTAGAGAACCTGGAAGCTTCACAGAGCAAGGTAAGACTTTAAAACTAGATAGGAGAAATGCAATATCAGAATGGAGGTTTTTTGATGTAGCATGTTATTTCATGGATAGTATCAAATTTAGCAAACTCCTGTTTCCTTTTCCTCAGATCTTGATGAACGGATCTTAAAACAGCAAGAAGAAGAGGAGGAACGCAAGCGTCAACGCCGAGAAAGAAAGAAAGAGAAAAAGGTTAGTGTCACTAGAATTTTGTGTTGAGAATATTTCTGAGGCCATAAAACACATGCCTAAAGGTATATATGATCTTTCGGCTTTCAGTTTTCAATTTTTTTCTGTATTGAACAAGTAATTCTTCTTTTTCTCGCCATCTTTTTTTCTGTAAAGATTACACTATACCACGTTTACCATATACTTTCATTGATGGTTAATTGCTGAGCCATTTCTGGGCACAGAAAGAGAAGGCAGCAGAGGAGGAAGAAGCTGATATTGATCCCGATATTGCAGCTATGATGGGGTTTGGCGGTTTCGGTTCAAAAAAATAATCATAATGTTTGTTCATACTTCTCTACCAGGAATTAGCTTTGCCATGATGTAACATCAGGAGCCTTCTTCATATGGCAATTCTGAGCTTTGCCGTGTAACATTTTGTAGTTTCCCTCTCTCAGGCTGCTGTCTTTCATGCTCTCCTAGCAATCAAGTCTGTTAGAGGAAAAACAGCCACTCATTTGCTAGACATGTACTGTAGATTCAACGGTTATAATACATTTTCACTGTTTCATCTACCCTATTTTCTGTGACACTTCACTCGAATTTCACTTCTCTTTATGTTAATCTCTTCTATTGAGTAAATATTGGAAGTTATAGGTTGAGCTTTCTCGAGTCTGTACTCATGACTGGAATTAACACTTTAATCTTTTTGGAATGCTGGAGGATTTTTCTCAGGTTTCCCCTTTATTGCCAATTCTAACTTGGTATTGATACTGCTATGCCAAAAATCTGACTGGAGATTTCGAGACCTGCAAAGTGCTCTAATGTTCCTTGGATTAAGATTAAGGCAGTGTTTACTTGTGTGGTTGTACCGTGTTTTTCAATATTTTTGAATTTTTTTTAGTTTTAATTTTTTTTTTAATGTTTTGATGTGATGTATTAATATTAAAAAAAATATTATTTTGATAAATTTATGAGTAAAAAATATTTAAAAAATAACTTTTACTACAATCTCAAACACGCTTTAAATAAACATGAAAATTGACGGTTCTGAATTAAAATAATAATGAAAACAAAAAAAATTAGCTTGTTTTATTTTTTAAAGTATTTTTTATTTTTTAAAATTTGTTTTCAAAATTTTAGCCAACGATTCTTTATTTTCTTTTTTTAGAAACTATTTTCTAAACTTTAAAGACATTCAAGGAGGTTTTTTGAAAATTAAATTTTATAATTTAAAAAATTACTTCTAAAATTTTACTCTTGTAATGATTCATCTTCATTTTCCTAACCTCTTAACACCACCTTAAAAAAACTCTTTAAATTTCTGTTGAAGAGGGGGGAAAGAAAGAATGAGCAGAACTTGGTTGAGATTGAGCGCAACATACTACGCCTTCTCCATGGTCGTGAAACCCGGACGCAGCTCCGTGAACATTTCCTTCGCTTTGGCCATAGCCAACTCAACCAAATCGGAGGAGATCGTTTGGTTCAATGGTGAAACACCATCAAATTAAGCCAAAAGTTGAACACTATGGATGCATGGTTGATCTGCTTGGGCGTGCTGGATGTGTGAGGGAGGCTTATGATCTGCTTAGAAGCATGCCTGAGGGAACTCCAAATGATGCTGCTCCATGGGGTTCCTTGCTTAGTGCTTGCCATACTCATGGCGACGTAGAGCTTACACACATCTTGCAGTGAAAAAGCTTAATTGATCTTGAACCATGGAATTCAGTCAAATCTAGCAGGTGTGTGTGTGTAAATTAAGAGCTTGTGTAATAATACTTGCCAAATTATATTGATGCATAAATAGAAGTTCATGTATCTGTAACCTTTCTCTCTATTCTTAACAATAAAGACTTTTCACTCTTATTCTTGATCACTTGCTTGCTTATCTACTCTTCGAGATCTAATCCTTCATTGAATTACTCGTATCGTTTCCATCCTGGTTTTAAAATTTTAACAGGGTTATCAATCTTGAAAAAAGCAGCGGGCTTTTCTTCAGTTTTCACAGTGACAGCAGGAGTAGCAGAACTTGGCTTATTCTCTTCTGAAGTTTCAGTCTTCACATCCTCTGGTGTACCACTCGCAGGCCTTGCATTGCTCCTTCCTGGACAGCAGCTGCTCTTCCTCTCAATCTTCAGCTTTGTTGCTTAAGATTTGCCGAGCTTCTAAACAAAGATAATATAAATAATCGTTCAGTGTGGTGGTGGAAAAAATAGCATTGAGCGAAAACTATGTATACAGAGCCCTATGCCCCTATATGAGACTCTGTGTTTTTCTTCCTTTAAATGAAGTGTGAACTCTCGTTTTACCTTGACATGCATGAATGTATAAAACCCGCAGGTCATCAGAGTGTGTGCCGCATTGAAGTTAGTGCAGCAAACGTTTTCAATTTCCAACACCAATGGTTTTTTATGGAAAGAAATCATTAATCTTTTGTTTATATTTTAGGGTTGAAGGAAGAAAGAAATATAAGTTCTCCAAAACTACAGATTAACCAGTTAAATTTACCTTATATATATAGCATTAAAGTTTTCAGCATGATCCAGAAAAGAAAAACTTTAATGCTATGAAAGTGAATTAAACATTTGACCATCATTGTCTTTGTGTGCATAAAGAGAGAGATAATAAAACAACGAATCATTTATTTTGATGAGGGAAAGATTTCTAACAAAAAGCAATATAAATATAAAGAAATTATTGACTCCAACTCAAACATCCCTTGTTTAATTACTGCTCCCAACTTCAGCCTTCACAGGCTCCTCCTCTTTCTGGGCACTAGAAGCATCCTTCTCCTCAGTCTTCACCTCCTCGGGAGCAACAGCAGTAGTTGCATCCTCTTGAACCAACGTTTCAGGCTGAGTAGTTACTTCCTCCTCCTTCTTTGGCACCTCCACACTGCAAGCACAGGTTCCTTCGCAAGCCATCTTCAACTCTGTTTGCTTAACTTTTGCTTACAATATAAAAAGAACGGCTGCTTTGCTGGAGATGAATAAGTGAAAGAAATGTTGAGCAATTTATAGTCTGTATATGAGTGTAACGTATTCGGCACTAAAATGGTTTCAGTTTCTTGTTAAACAAGGATCTGTTGAGCCTTTTCTTGCTAGAAAATAAGAATGTTACTGATAACTGAGGCTAGCTGTTATGGGGTAATTAAGAATAAGAACGTTTCAAATTTCTCAGTTACTAATTTAATTAACACATTCTACAAGCATAGTTTTTTATAAGATTAGCTGGTTAATTAAAACTAGCCGATGTTGAGACCATGTCTAAATTAGGCTTGGTTGTTGATATTTTTAGATTTTCTTTATGTTTTAAAGTTATTTCTGGATTCATTTCTTAATTAGATTTTGAAGTTTTATTAAGAAAATCGATTTAGCTACTATTTAAACAATTCCAAAGGTTATTTTTCAGAATAATGAAGAATTCTTGACATCAGAATTCATTCTAGCTGCTATTTAGAGCCTGTAAAACCCTAATAATTAATTTCTTCTTCTTTTTTTCCATCATGCAATGTTCACACTCATGATAAGAAATAATGATGGCCCTTTTGATGTATAAGAATCTCATCTAGAGTCCAAGACAATCTCTCCACTAGCTAAAAATATTCCACTTGCAAGTGCAGATGCTATCATCACACTTCATAAAATGGAAGTATTCTACAAAACATAGATTACAGATGACTGTGATCTATGCTATATTCTTGCAATCTGATGAGTTACATTACAAGATCAGTCTACACCACCAACTGCCAAAAGCCATGGCATAGAATCCAATCAAGCTGGGCAAGCTTGACGCGCTGCTTGTTTCACCATTGATGTACGTTGCCATGTTGAAGCCTCCTACAGTAGACAGGCACGGATTGCTACATTCTTGTACCATTGTCAAGCAGCACGTAACTGTTAAAACAGAAGGAAAACAGCAGGGCAGGGCAACTAATTGGCTAGTGAAGCTGCAGCCAGCACTCATTGCCTTATTAGAGAAAAGAAAATCTGACATCACATCATTAATGCAACTCAACACTCGTGTCTTGTCTCAGCTAGGCAAGGTCCATTACAGAAGAGGTCATCAGTTGCTTCAGGAGGCGCATTAAGATTCCCACTTTGTGTTAATAATACTATATGCCTCATCAAATCCTGAATAAATCTGTGTAAATTAAAAATAAAACAAATTGGGAGAAAATGGAGATGCGGGGTATCGATCCCCGTACCTCTCGCATGCTAAGCGAGCGCTCTACCATCTGAGCTACATCCCCTTTGACGATAGCTTCCCTTTATATCATATATAAACCTAATAAAGTTAAATCTTCAGTTTTTTTGATCACAATAACATCCCTTCTTAGTTAACGCCGGAATGATAAAAGACTGCTGGGCTTGGGTGCATCGGCTCGTTCTAGGCAATCCTCACTGGCACCGTTAAAAAAAAAATAAAAATACCGAGACCATGGTAAATTTACTGTATATCATATTACTGTATAATTACTAATTTACCTTTCAACAAAAATTGAATGAGCTTCGTATTAGGGGTAAAATATTTTTTTTCTAAGGGTCCATTAATTTTTATGATTTTGATCGGGGAAAATTTTGTATTTTCACCTTTTAAATACACAATATAATGATTATATTATTCTAAAAAATATTTTTTTTTAAATATTAAACGGGAAAAATTCAATCTTTATATGTTTTGAAAGTGACTATATTATCCTCAAAAGTAAAAATTGTCAAAATTATATCCATGGGCATTTTATATTTTTCAATTGATTTTTGTTGTAATAAACAAATTGATAAAGAACAATTTGATCTTTTGGTTGAGATGGATATTATTAAAGAAAAGAATTGATGGAGGTTCGATGCAAGCGCAAGTAAGTGGGCAGGTGTGCGATGACATTCCACTTTCAAACACTACCTTCTATAAAGGTGTTGTAAGTGTCCCGTTGTGCCTTTTCTAATGATGCCACATGTATACACGACAAGCGATTGGGCTTCAATATACTTTTTTTTTCTTCTTTTTCTTTCTTCTCCCTTCTCCTTGCCATAATATAAAAGTGTCAGTTTCATTTGTTTTTTGCTTTCATTTTTGGTACTCATTATTTTGATTGTTATTTCTTTTGTTTTGGATCCTTTTTTATTGCATTTTATTTTTCAATTTTATCCCTCAATATTTTGATGATTTAGAATTTTGCTTCGTTATTTTTTAAAATTTATCTTTTATGAGGTTACTCCCGATCTTATGATCAGGATTGCAAGTTTCAAAGTTAACCTTGGTTGACTTTGATTCTTTTTTTCATCCTTTTTAATATATATATTTTTAATCTCATCATTCAACATTTTATTTATTGAAAATTGATTTTTATGTTTTTTTTAAATTTCTTTATTTTGGGTTATCTTGTGTCAATGATCACGAAGTTAGCAGGATAACTCAAATAGACTCAAATCTCTTTTTTTTGTTTTTTTTTTAAATTTTATCTTTTGACATTGAGTTTTTTAATAATTAAGTTTTATAGTTTTAATCAATATACTTTTGACGGGGTACCCTGATATCATGATCAAGTCACAAATCTTGCATGTTAATCTAGATGGACTCGAGTCAAGTTTTTTGATTTTTTTTAATCTTTTTAATTTTCTTGTCAATTTATTTATTATTATTATATTTTTTATTTGTATTATTTAAATTAACCAAGTGTTATTTTAGAAATATTTGTGGGGCCTAATTATCTTTTTTTTCAACATTGAAAAAAAAAATCTACATCGAAAAAAATTAAGGACATACTGCATCATAACGCATGCCCCTGTCTAGTCACTGTCTATTCTTATCTCCAATTTTTATAATTGCCGTTATGAGCACATTGAACAGATTCTTAATCAAGCAAGTACTTGTGAAGATTCAAGGTACAAACAACAGATTGCTTTTGAGGTTAATGGAAATGCTTTTCGAATGCTTGATCCATGAAAGGAACCAACCATCTTGCGAAACAAAACACCCTCTTGTCGGTGGAGAATCATATGCTCTTCCACAGGATTTGACAAGGGTTCACCTTTAATGGTGAACCTTCGCTTTCCCTTTAATGTGAATCAACAGCAGATACAAATTGCAGCAATCAAGCACTTTTAACAACTCTCTTGTCCCATTGAATTGTTGGGAGACAGTGGACGTGTAATAACAAACTAAGTGTCAAGCGAGCAGGCAGCAGAGAACAAGAAGTAATGCCCATTTTCATTGGCTCATAACAAACAACAAATCATCAATCACTTCTAGGTTTTTTCATTATGCACATGAGGTAGCATGTATGCCATTTTACCCAAAACGAACGCCAAACAACGTGAAAATACCTTCAAACGTGATTATACAACGATGATGTCCATTGGATACAGTATGAGACATCAGAGAGCTTAAGAACTAGACGGATCTTAATTTCCTGTAGATTGCTACTTGATATACTGAGAAAGCCACCTGAAACCCTCTCCATAGCCCATTTTGCGGACAATGCTACACATGAACACCTCGAGGGGACGGACATTTGAGTCTACCAAGTTCACCTTACCCTTGCCGGTGGTGAAGTTGGTAAGACCCAGGTAGAAACGCAACTCATCTTCTGAGGCAGCATCTGGGATATCAATCTTGTTGCCCAAAACAAGAAAGGGGACATTGGCTAATGCTTCATCAGAGAGGAGAGCATCCAATTCTTTCTTGGACTCCGCAAATCTCTCTTTGTCATAAGCATCTACCAGGTAAACAACAGCATCCACCTTCACATACAAAGAACTTTATGTCAAAACTCAGCAGTACAACACAAAAAGAACAAACAAATCCGACAAGGACATTCCAACATGGTCATCTATTCATCATGTTACAAAGACCAAAAAACTTAGAAATCATGAGAAAACAAAGAAAGCAGGCAAACAGGAATCCCGTGAGAACACAGTAATCATCCACATGATGCTTCAATAAAGGTTTGCCAGTACACCATTTTACCACTATAGTTACTCATACGCAACCAATTACAAAAGTGCAGGACAACAAATTACAACTCGGGCATTCTATGTCTCAAAGTAGAAAATCAGAAAGCAGTTCATCCAAGTCAACATAAGTCTGCAATAACTAATGCAAAAGGGGGGGGGGGGGGGGAAGGCACATGTATGGTGAAGTACTAGTGAAACACTTACAAAGACCAAAAAATGCCATCAGCGAACTCCCATTTCAATTTTTGCCTCCCATGAATCAAATAATCACAAAACAAACATTATGTGGGATTATGACGGCGTGAGCTTATCAAATATGAATATTATTCAACATTGGGCAGTTAACATGTTCAATCTAAGTGTTGATGAGAAAGTAACTTTGGCTTCCTTAACCTTTTCACTCGTAGGCAACTAAATGTGAAAAGACCACAAATTAAAACTACCGCATCCTATATTTCAGAATTGAAAATCATAATGCAGTTCATCTCTATTAGCAGCCAACATATATAAATAAAAATTGGCCCAAATGGAGGGTGGGGGGACACATGCATGGTGAGTACTAATTAAGCACCTTGCAAGGACCCAAAAGTGCTATCAGCAAACTCCAATGTTGTTACTAGCCTCCCATGAATTGGATAATCACAAGATCCAACATTATCTGGGATTATGAAGGCCAGAAAATCTCCCTTATGAATATTATCAACACTTGAGCAGTTAACATATCCAATGCAAGGGTTAATCACACAGTAACCTTCACTTCCTTAATTTTTTAAGCAGCTTCCCAAGATTCCTAAACCATTTCACAAATAATCCATGCCTTAACATCACCAAAAGTGGAAACAACTATCAAATTCCTAAATCTCTACACATTCCACTAAATAGCAAATATCAATCACAAGTATTGAAATTATGACTGCAACCACAAACAATTACCTGTTCCACGCATTGCAAAAATACAAAACAATATACAAGTTTGGGAGAGAGCAGATAAAGGACCTTGGCATAGTAATCTTTCCAAACTCGACGGGCAATCTGATGGCCACCCAAATCAAAAGCCTTGAACTTGATTTTGCCTATACTCAATTCCTCTGATGTTGGATACTGCGTTGGCTGATGTTGCACCAGTCTCTGCACTTGCGCACACAAACAATAACAAAAGCCATTACAAAATAAATTCATTTCTTCAAATTCTCACTTATAGAATCAAAACTTTTACACTTTAAACAAAACGCATTTCGTTTACCATCTTTAGTGACCTGAAGTACAATTCAGCCAAAAAAAGAAATTAAATATCAATTTTATAATCACACGTTAGCTGTTAATTTATTTTTTCAAGTTGAAGAAACTTGAATAAATAAACAATAACTATAAATAATGATTGATCAACAGCTACGATTTGCTTTTGAGAAAGATCTAATGGCAGTGATTAAAGAATAAAGGGTTGAACTTCAATCCTTAATTTTCCATTTTTTTACTTCCAACTATAAAGACAAAATTTAAGAAAAAAAATCCTAATTCATATTTAACTTCTTAGCAACCAAAAACTTCATAAAAGTAATAAATTTACAATCTTTATTCAATTTTCCAGCAATTTCTCAGCAACCAAACAGAACGCAGATAAAAAAAATCATAAGAAAAAACAAGCCAATAATTCAATTAAAATAAAACAAAAGTACCTCTTTTTTTTTTGTCAATTGCAACAAAACCCAGTTGATATTTCAACTCTAATTAACCAAAACTTTAACAAAATATAATTAAGTTTCAATCTTTATTCGATTTTCCTAAGCTTTTTCAGCAACCAAACAAAACCGAGGAAAGAAAATCATAAACAAAATCAATAAATAATTGAACTAAAAAAACGTACCTCGTCTTTTAACATGTGAAGCAATGTGGTTTTGCCAGCATTATCAAGGCCTAAAAACAAGATCTTAGCTTCTTTTTGCCATAAACCAAGTGATGCTAGCACCCCATAAAACCAATCAAGCAAAAACATTTTTTAAATATAAATTTTTTAGCTTCAATCAATCAAGATTTTGTTGATTTTGTTTTAAAAAAGCTAGAGAGTGGCAGTCTAGAGAAAGAGAGAAAGGAGAGAGATTGATGCCAGTTTTCGAGAGAGAGAATATATGTATAGAGATTTTATTTTATTTGATGTGGGTCTGAGTATGAGTGTGAGGTGGCGGTACTTGATTGGTGTTGTTGTTGTTGGTGGGTCGGGTTACCAGGTTAGATTGTTTGGACCAATGAAAAGCGAGAATTGTGCTTGGTGGCGTCATTGGGTGACTTCTGACCGTTGATTAAGGAATGGACGGTTTTGATTGATTAGGACGTGGGTTTTCTTTTTCGGGGGGGTTAAGTTTTGTCTGTGGTGGGAGATGGCAATTATTAGGGCAAAACGGTGGGGTGTGTGTGTGGCTTTGGAATGTGTGACATGTGGAGGATGGAATTTGGGCCCACAGGCCTAAACTAGAGGCTATATGTTTGTAGACTTGGAACAAAAATATGATGGTTAGGGGACGCTATTGCAGTTCGCGGAAGATTTTGATTGCCACGTGAGCAAAACGCCATCATGGCAGCCGACCGTCAAGTTGGCTGGCAAGGTGATCGGTAGAGATGGCAATGGGGGCCTGACATGTCTTCTGACCATGTAATAGAAGATAGCCTTTACCCGAATCCCTGCCATGAATGGAGTCACTTTAACCTTCCAGTTTCAAATTTAGAAGATTGAAGGAGATGATCTCCAAAGTATATTGCTCCCTGTCATAAATGGTAGCAGAGTAGTATTGCTCCCTGTCATAAATGGTAGCAGACCACAAATCATCGATCACTTTTAGGTTTTCATCACGGAAATGATGGAGCATGTATTTCATTTTAAAATAGAGAGCATGACATAAACAGTGAGAAAGACCTTCAACTATGATTCTAAAAAGTCAACATCCAAACTCGTTCTATATAGAACATAGCACTTGAGAACTAAACAGGTCTTTGATTTCTATAGCTCCCTTGGGAACTAAACTGATCGGATCTTAGATTTCTATAGCTCAACTCTAGATGTACTGAGAAAGCCACCTGAAACCCTCTCCGTAACCCATCTTGCGGACAATGCTACACATGAAGACCTCGAGTGGACGAACATTTGAGTCTCCCAAGTTCACCTTTCCCTTGCCGGTGGTGAAGTTGACAAGGCCAAGGTGGTACCGCAACTCTTCTTCTGAGGCAGCATATGGAATATCGATCTTGTTGCCCAAAACAAGGAAGGGGACATTGGCTAATGCTTCATCAGAGAGGAGAGCATCTAGTTCTTTCTTTGATTCAGCTAACCTCTCTTTGTCGTAAGCATCTACCAGGTAAACAACTGCATCCACCTTCACAAGAAAAGGATTTTGATGTCAAAACTCAGAAGTACAATATAGTCCAGGAAAAACCCAACAAGAAACAGTCAGACACGGCTATACTAAAAGTTACTGTGTCAATAGTAAAAAATGACAAATGATGTGCAAAAATGGAGAGGAAGACAACAAGTACTCAGGTGGTTCATGTGCAATTTTGCATTATTCAAGGGCTAGAACAAATAAAAACTCGGCAGTTCCATATTGCAATGGAAAAGAATGTGTGGTTAGGTATTAGTAAAACACTTTTCAAAGACCAAAATCGTTATCAGTGAACTCCCATTTGGTATGTGCCTCCCACGAATCAGATCATCACAAAAGCAACATCGTCTGGGATTATGAAATAAAAAGCAGTCTCCAATTCAAATGTTGTTGACACTTGGTCGGTTAACATATCCAAGTTCAAGGGCATTTTCCCCTTCCTCCAACATAATTTGATGGACGGAAGGGGTAAAAAAAACCTCATATTGCCATCCAATAAGACTAAATGCAGTAACTTACGTTTACTTGAATCATTTCACCGAGTTTCGCAAAATTCCTAAACTATTAGGACACAGCTCCAAATCCTAGCATTAACCAAAGTGGATACACTTTCAACTTCCTGAATCTGCATGCATTTCTCTAAAAGGTAAACATCAACGACAAGTATCAAGAAATGATTGCAACTTACAACCACAATGAACAACCAATCCACACGTTCCAAACAACTAATGTGCTGAACCTCATTGCAAGCAAAACCAATATGCTAAAATATACTATACAAAACAATATGAGAGAGAATAAATAAACAACCTTGGCATAGTAATCTTTCCAAACTCGACGAGCAATCTGATGGCCGCCCAAATCAAAAGCCTTAAACTTGATCTTCCCTATGCTCAACTCCTCTGATGTTGGATACTGTGTAGGCTGGTGTTGCACTAATCTCTGCCACACCGAAAAACGAAAAACAAAACCCATAACAAAAGTTAATTCATTTCTTCAATTCACTTCATGCAATCAAAACCCAGTTCATTCTCATTTCTCGGTAACCAAAGACTTAGCAAAAACAATTAAAAATCTGAATCTTTAAGCCTCAAGCTTTCATTGTTTTTCCATCCAATTCACTCATAAACACAAAATTTAGAACACCTAACAAAAACCCAATTTATTTTTCACTTCTATGTCACCAAAAACTTGACAAAATAAAACAATTAAAGAGCCTAAATATTCAATTTTCTTTGCAGTTTCTCAGAAACCAAACAAAAACCAGAAATAAAAATTTAAAACAAATATGAAAAAATAACTCAAAAGCACCTCATCTTTTAACATATGAAGCAAGGTGGTTTTGCCAGAATTATCAAGGCCCAAGAACAAGATCTTGGCTTCTTTTTGCCACAAACCAAGTGATGCCAGCACCCCATAAAACCAATCAACCAAAAACATTATTTTTCGAAAAAGAAGAGAACTTTTAAAGCTTCAAGTTTTGATTTGCTAACTAAAACAGAGAGAGAGAGAGAGAGAGAGAGAGAAGAAGCTGAAATCTGAAGAGTGTGTGAATTTACATGGAGACACAGATTGTGCTTTGTATGTAATTGCGTAAGCTCTAATTTAGTTCTTGAAGATTCAAAAATCTTCACTTTGAAACCTATTGTTTAAAACGCTTCCAACTTTAGCTCTATAATTCTTAAACATTTTAATTTGACCGCTAATTACTCAATTCGCTATACTTGTTTTATTATTAAAAAAATATTTTAAAGATTAATAAATAAAATATTTTTACAATTATGAAGTATTATAGATGGGTAAATTAACTTAAAATAAAAAAAATTAATGATTTTTAACGAGTTGCATAATCAAGAGATAGATAAAAAAAAAAAACTAATATTTCCAAGTATTTTGTTAAAAACTTTATAGAAATAATAAGTGTATTTTGAAGACAAACAAACCTAAATAATTAGAAAAAAAATCCATCTTTCTCTTTCTTTTTCAAAATTTAATACATGCTGTAATATTTCACAACTCTACAGTGACGGGAAAAAATATTAAAAAAAATGAGTTTCCCATTATACTCTCGTACCTAATAAATAATAAACTAAAACAATATGAACCAAAATGTAATATTCAGAAAAACATAGGAGTCAAAATAAAATCTATGTTGGTGGGTCGGGTTCCCGGGTTAGAAAGCTTGGACCAATGGGGAAGCTAGGATCTTGGCCGTTGTCGTCATTGGGTGAAGGTGGGCGGTTGACTTTAAGAGCGGACGGTCTAAGATTGGATTAAAATTGGATTGTGGGTTTTTTTTTTATGGGTATTTGTTAGGTGGGAGATAGAAATTAAATTAGCTGGCTTTGTTAGGCAGGGTGTGGTTGCAAAAACCAGAGGCTCTAATTTTTATTTTTATTTTAAAATAAACCTGGATTTTGTGGGTTGGAATTTAGGATAATTTTTATTTTAAAAAAACACAAAGTTGAATTTAGAATGGTGCTCTTGGTTCAAATTTTTATTCATTTTGAATTTCCATAAAAACACTAATTTATAGAAATAAATCAAGATAGATTTTTACAAAATTACCATCATGGAATTTATGGGATCTACCAACAAGATTCACTCATTCAACGTATGGGATTTTTTTAGAAAATAATTTTGGGAAATTCTTTTAGCTTCTTTTATTTTTTGTGTTTCAAAACTATTTAAAAAAAAATTAATTTTTTTTGTTTTAAATTAATATTTTTTTTGATATTTTTAGATATTTTGATACGTTGATTTTAAAAATAATTTTTAAAAAATAAAAAAAATAATATTTTAATATATTTTTAAATAAAAAAATATTTTAAAAAATAACTATTTTCTCAAACATGTACTATCCTAGGTGTAGATTTGCATGGTTGATCTTGAATGTAATAAATGAAAGATTAAAAATAAAACAGGAAAGTCGATGACAATAATTAATCAGAGCACCCATTTTGGGTAAATGTCTCATCTCATAATTTTGGATTCCATAAATTTACTCCAATTACATATTCTGTAATTACGAGACAAATAGTACAGCACTTGACTTTTTATTAAAGTACCCATAATTAAGAACTTTGAAAATTCATGTCGTTTAATTTGTTTTATGTGATGGTCTTTCTAATTTTTGAAATTCAAATCCTAAAATTCAGATAAATACAATTGGGTTTTTAAAATAATAACTTCAAAAATATTGTTATTTTTCCTTTTCTAGTCTAGAGTGTTAATTAAAGTTGATGATGAGAGTGAAATATAAGTTAATATTTTGTTTTTTATTTTAAAAACATAAAAATTCATTGAAAAAATATTTCATAGAAAAATTTATTTTATATTTTTAATCAAATATATTTTTGTCTTTTTTATTATCCATCCCTTCTATTATGGAAAACTAACTTAGGGGTGAGTAAAAAAACCAAAAAACCGATTAAACCGAGAATACCGAAAAAAAAACTGAAAAAACCAAACTGTGAAAAATAACTGATTAAACCGATTAGAATTTTGAAAAAACCGACTGGTTTGGTTTCTGTTTTATAAGCCTGAAACCGAAAAAACCGAACCGAACCCAAATCGAAAAAAACTTAGCCAAACCAAAAAAATCCGAGCAAAACCGGAAAAAAACGAGCCAAAACCGAGCCAAACTGAGAAAAACCAAGCCAAACTAGTTTAAACCGGTTTTTGTTCTAAAAAACTGAACCAAACCGAAACCGGTCGGTTGAACCGATTTTGATTCAGTTTCGGTTTGTTTTTTTTTTAAATTTGGTTTAGTTACTTTTTTTTTTATAAAAACCGAACCAAACTGAAAATGATTACCCTAAATTAACCAATCATAATAAAAAAATTTTAAAAAAAAACCATGAAAAGATTTAAATTCATTATTTAATGTATATAAAGATGTGAGATTGTTTTGATTAATTTTCCTTGTTTATTAGAAAAATTATTTGCAAATAAACAATTGGGTAGTAGACAGATCTTGTCTTTTTCCTTGTTTAACCATGATGGAGAATCTTATTATAAAAAAATTCAAAGTAACCGGATGACATTTCTGACTTTACCACTTTAGCACTATGAACTTGTCATAAAGAACAAAAAACGAAATTGACCTTAGATATGTAATTGATACCATTAAAAGAAAAGCTAAAAAGGGTGAAAATTTTACTCTAGCTCTATACGTGGATTGCCGGAATTAAATTATTTATTTATTTTTAATTAAAAAAAGCTTAAGCATTAAAATGATATCACAAACAACAATAACAATAATAATAATTATAGCTAAACAATAATAATAATGGTAAAAATAATATTAATTTATGATAATAATTATAATAACAATATTAATAATAATAATAACAAAGATGATGATAATGATCATGATGGTAGCTGTAATCTCCTTCCTATTATGAATAATAATGCTATAACTGATCATTGTGGGTATAATAGTAGATACTCAAGACCGTGTTATTATTAAAAAATTTCATGACAGTGTTAGTGGTAGTGACAATAATAACAACAACAAAAATAATAATAACTATAATAATAATAGTGATAATTTATTATTTGATATTAGATTTGATGAAAATTGTGTTGCACCTTTTATGTATAGTATTTCTGATATAATATCATGAGTTACTTATTTAAAAAATTTATGTGGCTTGATATTCTTTTTTAATTTTTATTTTATTTATTTTTATCGTTAAATACTAGTTTCAAATTGCAGAGAATTAAATTAGTACCTCTAGAAATCACGTGAAAAAGTATCCATTTCTCACATTCATTTGGAAATTTTTGTACCATTCAATGTTGGTTGAAACACGAATTTATTCTCTGTATCATGGTGTTAAAAAACTCAGCTTTTATATATATATAGACACTATTTAACTCAATTTAATTTATTAAAATTAAATAATATATATGGCAAGTTGAGATTTTTAAAACTTAGTCAATTCAATTCATATACCCTATAACAACTAATATGATTTGTTGCTATAGGTTCTGATTTTTTTTTACAATTGATTCTTTTTTTTTTTACAATTAATTTAGTTGATGTAATAAGTTTAAATTATTTATTACATCTTATAACATGTCTTGGGCTAATTTATCAAGCCTAAATTATAGTTTTAATTAAGTCAAATCTATGAAAATTAATAATATAAACTCAACATGTAAATATATATATAATATAAAAAAAATTAGCCTAACTTCATATAATCAACTTGGTCGGTGTTTTTTTTTAATGGAACAAGTTTAAAATTTATAAAATACTAGAAATTAAGTTTGATATAATTATGAATTGAAACCCAACTATATTCCTAAACATCTTTACTTTATATTATCATTTAAAATTATATTTTTTAAATTTAATTTAATTTAATAAGTTAACCGGACTTACTAAGATGAAATTTAGCTCGAGCTGATCCTAAACATGTTAGAGGTTGATTCATTCAAACTTGGATGAATTAATGAGTTAACTTACCCGAGTGAGTAAATTTGACAGGGTACATTGTAGTTTTTTTTTTTTTTTTTTAGTTTTTTTATTCAAAATAACCCTATTTTATTTTTAAAAAATTACTGAAACGAAGTATTTTATAAAATATTCTATAATTAACATGGCGGCTCCAATATCAAGGATAGATCAGACCACATGCCAAGTATGAGTATGATAAGGATGTCTCAAGTCAGAGAAACCTCACCAGAAAGATGCATCAATCCAATAATACTGTCCGACAACATGGTATAAATTATATTTTAAAGATTTTTTTTATATTTTAAAATATAATAAAATAATATTTTTTTAAAATTTATTTTTAACATTAATATATTAAAATAATTAAAAAAACAAAAAAATAACTGAAAAAATTATTTAACTGGAATATAATTTAACTGGTTAATTTTTAAATTTAGTTTAATTCTGAGGAATATAATTTAACTGGTTAATTTTTAAATTTATTTTTTAAAAATTATTAATTCAAATTCTATAAATTTTAAAATAATTAAAAACTTATATAATTATTAATTTTAAAATTTTAAAAAATTAGCTCAAATAGAATGTACATTTAAAATTATATAAAATAAAAAACTGTCTCCACACGCCGACACGCGTATAGACTGATCCAAATTTGGAAACTAAGAAAAAAAGATTATATATATTCTTCCATATCCAAAACCTCCAAAACAATCGACTGTCCTCGAAAACCCACAGACAGCCAACAGTTTTGAACCTCACCCAACTCCAAGTTGACGACATCTTCTTATATAATAAACACACTTTCCTTCTCTTTCTCCCAACACAAACAAGCAACAAACCTTAGCCTTCACAAACTTTCTCTATAACCTTGCCTATCCTTGATTCTTAACCCTCCGATCAAACTACTTACCCCCCCCCTGTCAATCAATGGCTGATGAAATGGGAGCAGCAGAAGAACGCAAGATCCTGGTAGCTGTTGACGAGAGTGAAGAGAGCATGCACGCTCTTTCATGGTGTCTCAAGAATGTCCTGGTTTCTAACAATCCTTCCAAAGATACACTAATTCTTCTTTATGTAAAGCCTCCTAGAGTTGTCTACTCTTCTCTTGATGGCACAGGTAGGACTACAAACTCAAGAGACATTTCACAAGCCTTCAATATTTAATTTCCCTGTGATTCATTTAAAACTCTTTTTTTTGTGTGTTTGATTCTCAGGATATTTGCTTTCTTCTGATATCATGGCAACTATGCAGAAGTATAGCAATGATATTGCTGATTGTGTTATAGAGAAGGCCAAAAGGATGTGTAGAGAACAAGTTCAAGATGTGAGTTTAAACATATTTCCAGTTAGTGGAGTTTAATACATCAAGGGCTGTACTTTTACTCTTTTCTAAGGTCTAGGTACTGCAGTTGGTTGTTTTGTTTGATTTATTGTCTTGATGGATTTGATGATGTCTAGGTCAAGGTGGAGACAATAATTGAGCATGGTGATGCAAGGGATCTCATTTGCCAGGCAGCAGAGAAATTGCATGCTGACATGCTGGTCATGGGCAGCCATGGCTATGGTCTTATCAAGAGGTTGGTTGGTCCCTCTTAATTTCCTTTAATCATGTCAGTGCCTGTGTTTTTAACAATGATCACTCTCTTGGATTCTTATCTTGGATATTTTTTAATTTCTGAGAACAGATTCTTTACTTGGATTTTATTAAATCCATGAAAGCAAATATATTAATTATTTATTTACAACAAGAAACTTCACATTTAAGCTTCTCTTTTCTACAATTTATATACAGTTAAGCTTCTTGGTTTAATTTGAATTAGGTTCCCTTACAGTGTTCTGCATCTATAATCTACTTACTGGTAATTGTTTTTGGACTTCAGGGCATTTCTTGGAAGCGTGAGCAACCACTGTGCACAGAATGTGAAGTGCCCTGTTCTGATCGTGAAGAGGCCCAAATCAAATTCTGGAAGCAAATGAGTAAAATAGATATATAAATAGAGAGATCTTCTTGTTAATGTGTGATTTTGAACATCTCTGTGTGTCCTTTCCTATGTATCCTATTAAGGATGTGTAACCTTTGTATTTGTACATAATTCCAAGGACTCCATTCCTTGTCTCTTCTCCTTTATTTGGCTGAGCAAGCCTTTGTTTCTGAGTGAGACTGGTTGAAAAATGTAAGGGATTTTGCATCACTTGGACACACCTCTTCTTGCAATGATTCTGATAGCTCAACATCTTGTTGGTATATGCTATTCTTTGTGTGGTTCAGATCTTGTGTTTGAGACTTGAAAGAGTTGCCATTTTGAGTAGTGGAAGGTTATGGAGTTGTTCTGGAAGAAGATAGAATAGAAAATGCCCTTTGTTCTAGGATGAACCCAATGGCCTGAGAGAATCCCGCTGATGATCTTCCATGGAAAGATTTAGCATGCTTCCTTGGTGCATTCACAGTGCTCTTAAAAGGAGACTGGTGGAGAGTCTTAATGGCCAAAATGACACTAAAAAATGGCATTCCTCTTGTAGAAAATTTATTCCAGAAGTTTATGGGGAAACCGTTTTACGGAGATCAAGACTATTTAAAATTCAAACGGAGATCAAAACTGTTATTCAAATTTATTAAAAATACCAGATATTGTTTTTTAGATTTCTCTAAAAATATAACTTTAAGACCTGAGAAGACTAATTTTATCTTCGTTGAATGCCACGTCGTCCCCTGTGAAAGGAGTCCTGAATCTGAATTCTGATGTGGCTTTATCTTCAGTCACGTTGATTGTAGCCAAATACATAAGAGGTTCCTACAGAATGGAAATGGGAGAAGCTAGCAATTCCCTTGCCCCACTGTTGAAGGAACAGAGCCAGGACATTCTTTCCGTTCTTTCTTGAGTTCTGAACCTTTTTCTCCTGTATGTCTCTAGATGAGAGAACTTTTTATTAAATATTTCAAAATCAAATAAAAATGATTTTTGAGAAGGCATGTATTTTTAAACTTACAAGAATTCATTGCAAAACTATTATATATATATTGTTTTTTTTTTTTTTGGATTTGAGAAAAAAACAGCTAATAAATCTATGTAAATTAAAAACTATCATTTATCTTAAATAACAAACTTCCTGACGTTCACTAAGATAGTTTTGATTCTCCTAGTCTTTCTCTTTGACTGCAACAGCAACAAAAATCATATGCATGAACACTCTTTCTTTTGTGTCACAATGAAATACTCTGCCATAGTTGACCTTTCTTGATTGATCAACACTACAAGTCAGGTGATCATTCAATTTTCAATACCTTCAAATGACACTTGTTCATCTGTGACTTGGAGCTTTTTCAGTCCTTTCTATAGTTAAGAGAACTACGTCTCATCTTCTGATCTTCCCCCCCCCTGTTTTTGTTAAGAAATCAAGCTTGAAAGGCTAGCTTTACTTCTCAGTTTCAATACCATTCTTGCACTGTCATGTTATAGTTTCCAGATTCTGGGACCATTGAGCTAAAACTGGACATCCTGTCTGCCATAGGCAAGTAAAGAAAATGTACTTCTTAAGAGGAGCAAAAGGTTTTTGTTCTTAAAAGATATACAAAATCTCATCCTTCTCTTGAGTGATCAAGTGGAAGAGTGAACCGAAATTAAAAAACAGAATCATTGATTAGGAATTTTACTTGTGAAGCTATCTACTATGCTCAAACCTTGTAGATGTCACTAAGGACAGAGCTTAGCCATGGCATCATTCCGATGATACAGTGAATTAATACTATAATGTTTTATTTGTTTTATTACCCGTGTAATTTTCCTATGTTGCTTTGAAATGTAGGTATCAGACCACAGATATTTAGCTGCAAAAATGAGGTTCAACTCGGAGAGGTTTCGATCGCTGAAGGCAATTGTTAGGCCTTCTTATTTTCTCATCATTCTAGTAATTCCCTCCTCAAGCTCACACCATTTTGCTTTGTTATTCTTCCTTTTCAATGGTTTGCCACTTTTAAAGTTTGTAGCAGAACTTACACTCCTGTTTAACATATCAGGTTCTTTCAAGTTTCATGTTCTCAGAATTGTGTGTGATGATTAAGCAATCCAAAAACCGCGTAATGTCCGAGTCTGAAGGAGTGCGTAACAAATCTTTCTCAGAGATTCAGATGACCGCAGGACTGCTGCACCGCCTGAACTCATCAGCATCAAATTTAGCAAGAGCTTTAAGCTCATCTTTGAATGGAACTCAGCTTTCATTTATTGCCATTCAAGCTAAGGTTAATGTGACCAAAACCATCGGAATGTGATTTCTATGCGTAGCTAAGCAGAATAGGAATTGCAAGTAGTGTTTTCTTGATCCCGCACCAACCCCTTTGTGACTGATGGGTAGTGTTTTTGTTTCCAGGTTGCACCAACTTTGTTCCTAGCACTTTCGACGATTCCAGAATTATCACAAGTTTCATACATTGGACTTGATGGTCTATTATTCTCCTTCTACAATGACGAGGACCAAACATTTTCAATCTATTCCAACACTTCATTTTCCTCGCAGTGGTTTACTCAACCCGTAAATCGTGACACTGGGAAGTTATATGGAGATGCAGTTGCCTCTGACCCTAAGGTTACTGTAAATTCAAGCTGGTTTCAGAAGGCCTTGAATAGCACAAGTGGGCATTCTTCAATGGATACTGGGTGGAACAAGGCTCAAGATAGCTTATTCCTTAACACGGCAGCCGTTGACGGAAGGGGTGTTGTATCCCTTGGGTTTCCAGTAGAAGTGGTCATTAATCATTTTGCGGCGCTGGATTTTCATGGAGGGTTTTTTCACTTAGGAACTGCAAATGGACAGGTTGTTGTGCAAACAAAGCTTCCAAACAGTCAAATAGAGATACACAACGACACAGTTATGGTGCAAACAATGAAGCGAAATGGTGACCCTTTAGGTCACTATAATATCTCATGTGATCCTGAGGATGGCAGATTAAGACCTCTTCATAAGAAGATAGTGGGAATCAAGTACATGTTTTACTGCTCCACTCTTGATATTGCTGGACTTAAATCGGTATGTCAAGTCCTTTAAGAACAGAATCTGTAGTATGTTGTGCTAGATATATAAATTTCCTTAGGATGCTTGTATGCATTTTAAAGCTGACCTGAAAGTCGATCACCATATTTCAGATCTGCACAGAGCTGAAAACAATGAACTGTCAGACTCCATATCCAGTCCAATTCTTACTAAAAAAATTTCTTTTCAGGTTTATGTATTGGCTTATCCTAGAAACGGTCTAGTGCACCTCGTCCACAGAAACAGCATGCTATCACTCCTGCTTCTAGCCCTTGTGTTTATTTTCATTGTTATCTCCCTCTGCACCTACCTATTCTTGACTGCAAGAGCCACAAATCGCGAGATGTTTCTATGTGCTTCCCTGATAAAACAGACAGAAGCAACTCAACAAGCGGAGCGCAAGAGCATGAACAAAACTAAGGCCTTTGCTGGTGCAAATCATGATGTTCGCAACTCTCTGGCAGCTGTAAGAGCTTCAATACATTTTTGCCAGGAAGAGGCTAATCCAGAATCTAAGTTAGCGGCACAATTAGTACAGTTAGAAAATCATACGAAGGACCTTCTTGGTTAGTTAGCAATATCTTCTTTCAATCTTTACCTTTGGAGTCCAACTTTATCATAAATTTCTTAACTTTTTGTTTAAAAAATGTTGTCTCAGGCATATTGAACTCAATTCTGGACATGAGTAAAATTGAAGCAGGGAAAACATCACTTGAAATAGAAGATTTCAACTTGGCCGAACTCCTTGAGGAGGTAGTTGATATGTTCTATCCTTTGGGAATGAACAAAGGCATAGACATTGTGCTAGATCCCTGTGATGGCTCTACGCTCAAATCTGCTAATGTGAGAGGCGATCGATTAAAACTTAAACAGATATTGTGCAACTTGGTGAATAATGCAATAAAGTTTACGTCAGAAGGTCATGTCTCGATTCGTACTGTGGTTAAGAAGAAAAACTTTAGAAAAGAGATCATTGCTTCTAATCGTACAACTGTGATGAAGTTTCTATCTCGGTTTTGCTACAAGAACCAAGATAGCTTCAATGATCTTGATGCTCTCAATACCGTTGAAGAAAATCCCAACGAAGTGGAGTTTGAATTTGAGGTGGATGATACAGGCAAAGGAATACCTAAAGATAAGCAAAAATCCCTCTTTGAAGACTATGTTCAAGTTAAGGAAACAGCTACAGGACAGGAAGGAACTGGTTTGGGACTTGGCATTGTCCAATCTTTGGTAAGAAAAAGATGATTATTACTTCAGAACCTGTTTTACCTTCCTTCATTCTTCTGATTATATTAAACATGTGCTCCAGGTACGTGTGATGAAAGGAGAGTTAAGAATTGTTGAGAAAGAGCTTGGAGAAAGAGGCACTTGCTTCAAGTTCAATGTTTTTCTTTCCTCTGTCGAACCCAAATCAGCCGAACCAGAAGAAGATCGCCGCTCGAGTGCATTTCATCAACACTTTCCATTCATGTCACCAAAACCAGAAGGGTCCCATGTCATAATCTTCATTCCTGGTGAAGAACGAAGAAAGGTCTTGAAGAAGTATATTGAGCGCTTGAACATTAAGGTGACAATAATTAAGCAGGTGATGAATTTACAGCTAGAGCTCGAGAAGGTTAAGCGCAAGCTAGACCTTTCTTATTTCATCTCAGGAAAACCAGAAAACACTTTAGATGATTACTTGAGCAAGTCTGCATCCACCAACTCCGATCGAGGATCACTCGATGGATCTCTAAACATCAAGGATGAAGGTGATCACATTACACCGCACTACAAAAAGACCAACTCCAAAAGTTCATCAAGCATCATACTGCTCGTGATCGATGTCAACGAAGCTACTAGTTACCCTAACTTCCAAAACATCCTGGCTAACCTTCGGAAAGACATTGGAAAGTCTTTGTGCAAAGTTGTTTGGTTGGAGGATCCAATCATGGGACATTCAAGCGATGAGGTGAAGGATAGGGTAACCGCAGAAGGCGATTATGTGTTACACAAACCACTTCATGGTTCATGTTTAAGTCAAGTCCTATCATTGCTTCCGGAACGCAAGGGTGCATCTCATTGCAACTTCTCAAAGTCCACAAGGAGGACAACGGTTCAAGAAGTCCAGGATTGTGCAGATTCTAATCTTTCGAATGACTTGTCTTGCTCGGAGATCATTGAGCTAGACCTTGCTTCACCTCAGAGCAGCTCACTCCAACCGACAACGGCGAATAAACCCACCGTAGAAGCTGGTTCCAAACCCTTGAATGGAAAGAATGTCCTGGTTGTTGAAGATTCCATGTTGCTGCAGAGATTAACCAGTTCAGTTCTGAAAAAACTTGGAGCAAGTGTTGAAGTCTGCACAAATGGAAAAGAGGCCTTCGATGAAGTCAGCAAATCATTAAGTGATCAAAAGAAGGAAGGGGATTCAATCTCTCTCCCTTATGATATCATTTTCATGGATTGTGAGGTATGGATTCATCAACTTTTATTCCACAAATACAATTATCAATTGCAATAATTCAAAACTCATTTCACTGCCGGTTTTTTTTTTTTTTTTGGGGGGGGGGGTGGGGGATGAAAATATAGATGCCAGTAATGAATGGATTTGAGGCAACAAGGTTGATACGAATGGAGGAAGAACAATATAGTGGCGTTCATATACCAATCATAGCATTAACTGCCCATGCGATGCCAGAGCAAACAAGTAAAGTCTTCGATGCTGGAATGGATTTCCACCTAACCAAACCCTTGGAAGAGAGAAAGATGCTGGAGGTTATCCTATCGATTGTTAATGAGTGAGACCTGGCTGCCTTCAGAGTTATTCATTAGCACCAGCAGCTTGCAACTTTTCTTGTTTTTTCTTCTTTTAATCACTACTACCACTCCCTTTCGTATTCATTATTTTGCAATAGATAAGCTCTGGAAAAAGATGGGATGCTTTGAAACTAATTTCTGCAATGCCTTTCCCTTTACAAAATATTGTTTTTTTGGTATTTTTTTTAATAATTTTAATATACTAATATTAAAAATAAAAAATAAATCTAAATAAAATTATTTTAATACATTTTCAAATAAAAAATATTTTTTAAAAATATCCATCACTAATCTATATTAATAGTAGTATATTAATAGTAGTCTATATTAATAGTAGTCAATCAAGACACACAACAAAAAAAAAAAAAAAAGGGGAAAGAAAATCAAATCCCACCAAAAAATAATAAAAACTCCTTTTTCTATCAAAAAGTATTTTTAAACTATCTCTTACTTATATTCATCCCTTGTGGTTTAATTATTTAGTAGTTTACATGCTGAATGACCATAAAACTTCTCAGAGGATTGCTGCAATACCAGCATCGACAAATAACCACGCTTATTACATCATTAGATTTGAATTTGATAATTTTATTTATTTATTATTTAATTAAATACCAACGACGTGATAAATATGGCGCTAAAGTTAGTATTCTACACCCCGCCGAGAAACATTCCATATGGTCTCAACACAAGAGGTTCGGTTGCTACAGTCGTCACTGATGATTTGAGCATGCATCAACACAACCAGTGGTCCATTGAGCTATTCCTATAGAATCATATTCATTGAGGCCTAATCCACCAAGTGATTTTCATACAGGCCTGTCTCCCTCAACTCCCTTGTTACACACCAAGCCTGGTTAGGCTTTAAGAAAACTAAAGCAAAGTTAACAAAATGCAAAGAACATCAGCAGGGGGGGGGGGGGGGGGGGGGATTTGAAGAACGTTCAAACTATTTTTATGAATGTGATAATAAAAGCACAGTTCCCATTCCTTCTCAAGGCCCGGATACTTAAAAACAATCAGCCACGCGGTTCTCAACCCGTTTTGGCCCTCCCTCCCTAAACGAACGGACTCCTACAACTACGAATTATGAGGAAAAAAATTACGAGCACTTGGTGCCAAGCTTTATCTCTAGACTGAGTTGCTGGCAAGAGAGCTTCCTCATCACAACTCATCCTGCAAACAAATATGAAACATGGAAAATTGATCAGCGCACAGCCAATTACACAATTTAGATTTCACATCATTTCAGGGGAAAGAAAACCTACATGTACTTCATCTTCATCGTCAGCCGTGTCAGCTTTGGTCTCGGCATCGGAATCCTCTCCTTCAGCATCACCAGCCTCGTCCTCCTCCTCAGCCTGAAAAAACAGGATCGTGCAATTAGTGCCAGAAACACAAGTAAATATCAAATGTTTTAGCAAGAAGTTGGTATGCTTACATCGGAGTCAGCTGGATCTTCCTTGGATTCCTGAAATGATCAAAACTCAAAGGTTAGGAAAGAGTTGTACAATTCCAGAAACAGAATTAATGCAGTAATATGGAATGGCAAACGTCCTCCAACAGCTTTCTACTGCAAAAAGCACTCGCCCCACTTAACAACACTAACAAGCACCCCCGAAAGACATTACTTTAGGAGTTTTAACATACAGGAGCATGATACAACATGAAAAAAATAAATAAAATCAGTCCGTTCTCACATCACATCTAGAATGGTTTCATTTAAGAAAAAAAATCTGAATCTGCAAAGCAAACCAATATACATCTCCTGTAAATTACAGAACATCCACATAATTTTTCATGCAACACAAGACCAAGAAAGTACCTCCTCGTCTCTTTTCTTCTCTACCTCTTCGAATGCTGCCTTCTCAGCCTGCAAAATTCAATAATGTCATCAATCAATGTCATCAAAAGGCTCCACTTTGGATGATTTAACTTCAATGAGAAAAGCCACATACATCTTTCTGCTTTCCCCATGTTTCTTCAGCCATCTGCTTTGCGTACTCGGGGTCGTCAGAGACCAAGACATTGTCAAACAAGGTTCCAGATTTCACCTGGCATAAAACAAAGTTTTTTGTCACTGAGTGGATTGATCAGAATTTGACAATAGATATGGTGAGATAAATACCTGCCACAACTCAATGCCAACATATCTCAAGTCAGGGTAAACATAAAGTTCTGGATCATCCTTGAAATCTGCGAAACATTCACATTTAATCAAATACCATTTAACTGGAAATTTAGGGGAATATAAAACAAATCCAATAAGAGACAAAAGCAAACCTGGGTTGTCAATAATTGGTGCCTTCCATTTGCCCTGGTAGTTGGGGTTCTTAATTTTCTGCAACAATAGCAGAGTTATAAATATATATGGTCCCTAAAGCAAAAGGCAACATCAAAAGCTTTCAACTAAACACAGAGGCACAAACCTTTGGCTTCCATGGGCCCTTGTACTCAGGGTTAGGAATGGTTGGGGCAGTCCACTCACCATCTTCCTCATCATCCCAGTCCTCGGGCTACAATTGCAAACCACTTCAATTAGAAAATTATTTCTCAGAAATCAAAGATTCATAACACACTGATTAGAAAAGCAGGAACTTTAGTAACTACCTTTTTGGCTTCAGGATCTGGAAGTTCTTTAAGAATGTCATCATAACCCTGCAAAAATAAATAAATAATACATAAACCACAGATGGTCACATCAATTATACATTTCCAAACATCCTCCGAAGTTCAAAAATAATTTAATCTGTTACCTCTGGCTTCTTGTCCTCGGGATCAGCAATATACTCCTTGTCATCCCAATCTTCTGGCTGCCATCCAGTGAAGTTACATTGTCATCAAAACCATAAGGCCAACTAGCTAACTGTCATCAAAACCTAAAGGCAAACTAACTAAACAATATAGCAATTAGGGTGCTAGGTAATTACTTTCTTGGCCTCAGGATCCTTGATTGTCTTCGGTGGGAGAAGATCCCAGTCAGAGTACAAACTGCCGGTTTGCTTCTCCACATTGTCAATAAGGATACTATATGTAGCATCAGGACGGATGATCAATGTGTAGACATGAGAGAGCTGGTCAGTCTCACAAGGAACTTCCTTCTTGATCAAGTGGTTTGCTTCATTGTAGTTAAGAATGGCATGGACTTTCTTGGTGCTGTATCCACATATATCTGGTCCAAACATGATACTGCAACAAACCATTAAATGCCAGATCAGCAATTCAGACTAACACAACAATACTGTAGGATTACAGTGGGAAAAGCAGTAACCTGTATGGGGTATCACCACCAAATTTCTTCTGGTCAACTTCACCACTGAGCAACTTCATGTACCCACCACCACAGTCAAGCTTTTGCTCATGCTTGACGGAGAATTGGAAGACTAGTGTCTGATCCTTGTTGCTGAATTTAGGGAACTCAGCTGAAATAGCATAGAACCTATAGTCTTCACTTGTTTGGATACCTGCATCAAGATGCCAAAAAAATAAAGCCAACCAGCCAATCTCAACATACTTCAAAACACCAAGAGTTCAACCGTCAAACATTCCACTGGAAACATCGACAAAATACCTTTGTCATTGGGGTCTCCATTCCATTTTCCAGAAGTGTAGTTCCACACCCCAGCAGTGTTCTCATCTTTCTTCCAATCAGATACAACCCAGCTATTCTCCCATCCATCTTCAATTTCACACGAAACCACAAAAACCAGATTAGCAATCATCAAACATAACTTTAATCGTACAATGCCAATGCAAAATTAGAAATGAACCCAAGAAACATGCCACTAATCATTTGCCGATTACAAGAGTTTGACAATTCCACATTTCTTCAAACCTTTAGATAATGAAATCAGTAATAATTGCAACAATTGCTTTCATCATATCAAGGTTCAATAACTATAACACCGCATACTTGTTTACGAAATCCCTTCCCTTTTCTCCCTTCCAAATTTCACATGAAATGCAGCTCTAATTACAGCAATAAAATCCATAAAACCACCACAATCATCATCAGCTACTATACAGAACCATAAAACAGTACCGGATCTAAACAAAATTATTCCAGTTTTAACCTCAATTACTCTATAATTAACCAAGTCACCACTCCAAAACCACCAGATCCACACATCAAACACAATCACCGATCCTTTACCAATCAAATCGAAACCAATCTAGATCACTAACTACACTAAAACCACTACTCCTAAATTAATACGCATACAAATACGTACATCTATACGTTTATATAAATGCCGATAAATACCGAAATGAAACCCGAAAAAAAAGACCGATCGAATCAAATCAAAATGTGAGGCAAATTCAACGATCTAGATCAAATCACAAGTTTATTAGCTAATACACGAATAGGTAGATTTATGCGGTTACGTATAATTATACCTTCGAATCGTTCTTCGAAGAAGACTTTAGCAGATGCGATCGCGAAGAGAGAGAAGAGAATCAGAGGGATGATTTTAGGGTTTGCCATTTTACTTGAAAATGGAGCAGATTACACTGGGAGAGTGATCCTTGGAGGGTTTTTATAGAGGAGCGTTTTCGTGAATTTCCGCGTGGTTATGTGGACGAATAGGAAGTTGACGTGTAGGATTTGGAGTGTCATTGGAGTGACGTGGAAGTGAGGGATTGGTAAATAGCAGCAAATTTGTTGTGGGATTTTGGGATTTTCCTTTTTTGTTAGAGGTAAGCACGTGGCAGGTGATGGTTGGTGGGTTGGGATTAAGTGGGGCCGATTGAGAAGGGTTTTTTTTTTTTTTTTTTTAATGTTAAGCAGGTTTGATCTGGTTTTGTGTTTGGATTTTTGAAGTTTTATTAAGTTTTGGTTAGGTGGTGGATAAAGCTTACTAATCTCTCTAGAAGCTTCTATTTAGAAATAAATATATTTGGTTAGAAAATAATAATAAAAAATAAATATGCTTATAAAATAATTTTAAAATAGATATTTATTATGAATACATGTATTCTATTTCATTGTCTATATCCTTTCTATCTTATTAATCTCTCTAGAAGCATTTATTTAGAAATAAATATATTACATGTGTATTTTATCTCGTTGTCTATATCTTTTCTATCCTATTAATCTCGAGAAAATAACTAAATGCTATTTTAATTTTTGTTATTTTTATTCTTTTAAAAAAATAAAAAAAAATACATTTCCATCTTCATGTATGCACATCAAAAATTAGGTACCAAGTGCCAAATCCATGCAAATTGCAAAAGCCATGGTGCCTTTAAATCTTACCACAAAAAGCACCCAATTTTTCAAATGCAATGGGATATGCTAACATTTGTGTGGTAAGAGGATATTCCTTTAAGAAAGTATATAAAAAAGGCAATAAAAAATCCACCATGTAAGATAACTTTGGAAGGCCATTGAATTCATCCAAGCTGGTGGTGGGCTCCGGCACTTATTTTATTTCCTGCCTTGGATGCTTAGATTGGAAGCCACTCCATGCTCTGTAGCATATTGGCAAAGAGTCGGCCAGCCTCTTTCCAAATTTGCTGATGAAGTTTTCCATGTTCTACATTTTAAAATCCACAGCAACCTCCACTGACTGTCTCTTGTAGGATGAGCCTGTTGCTTCAGTCCAATAATGTAGTTTCATGCATGGTTTTATCGAATTTTAGTTTTAAATAACTATGTTTTTTTGATAAAAAAAATATTGAATTAACTCGTCAACAACCCATTAATCTGGTTCGGATCGAGTCAAAATTTAAATTTGGTTTTGTAACTGTGATTTCATTTTGATGTCCTGCGCGAGAGTTAAAATAAAAATTATTTTTTTATTATTTCAAGTAGACATAAAATTATTTAAGAAGAAGTAGTCATGCTTGACTCTTCATGTGCACATTGTTGATAGGGTGAAGACAATATCACCAGAATTCTACACATGAAACAAGAAATTAATGTACACTAGAAACTTGTTCAATTATTGTGAAGTTCTCTCAATTGCGGTATCAAAGCCATATATGTATTTTTGCTCCATCACCAGACAAGGAGAGCTCAATTAGGTGATGATGCTGCTTCACCAGCGATCAACGTATGTACCTGAATAATCCTGACAGCTTGATGGTCTCGATTAGAGAAATTTGAAGAGCAAACCTCCATGAGCGGCGAAGAATGGAGCAAAAACTAGTGACTCAACTGCCATCAGCTTTATCAGGATGTTAAGTGATGGGCCTGAAGTGTCCTTGAGGGGATCTCCAATTGTGTCGCCAATGACAGCAGCTTTGTGTGCATCTGAACCCTTTGGACCCAACGATTTTGCATGCTCCGATGCACCAGCCTAAACCACATTGCAATCCAGGATCAGACACAACATAGCTAAGAAATCTCGCAGACTGGTTTTAGTTGCAAGAACGAAAATTCTTACCTCTATGTATTTCTTGGCATTATCCCATGCCCCTCCGGTGTTAGAGGCCGAAATGGCAACCTGATAAGAGGAGAACAGAAAGACACTCTGCTTAACTCTGAACACCAGCAAAGTTTTCTATGGTTCTATAGTAACATAGCTCTGTTAGGGGAGATGAACAATGAGAACACACCTGAACACCAGAAACAAGTGAACCAGCAAGAACACCAGCAAGAGTTTCAACTCCGAATAAGGTTCCGGTGATAAGTGGTGTAAGCATAACCAAAGCACCAGGTGGGATCATCTCCCTGAGAGAGGCATCAGTTGAAATCTTGACACAGTTTGCGTAGTCTGGTTTGACTCTACCTTCCATAAGCCCTGGAATAGTATTGAACTGTCGACGAACCTCTTCGACCATTTTGAGTGCTGCACTTCCCACACTCTTCATTGTCATGGCAGAGAACCAGTATGGAAGCATAGCCCCAACGATCAACCCAATGAAGACCTTGGGGGTTAAAACGTCGACAGTATTGATGCCAGCCCTGCTGACAAAGGCACCAAACAAAGCAAGGGAAACAAGAGCAGCTGATCCAATAGCAAAACCCTGGGGCATGAAGCAGCAAAACGTTACAAGGATTTAGTGCGACTTGAGATCATCAAGTGGTGGCAGGAGTCCTTATGGAAACAACACAAGCCCATGGGATCTAACATGGAAAACAAATCAAAGAGTCACTGGCATTTTGGCAGTTAAAGAACAGATTAGTAGCCCTACCTTGCCGATTGCAGCAGTGGTGTTGCCAGCAGCATCTAGAGCATCCGTTCTTTCACGAATCTTATGACTCATGCCAGCCATTTCTGCAATACCACCAGCATTATCACTTATGGGCCCATAAGCATCAATTGCAAGACCAGTGGCAATAGTACTGAGCATTCCCAAAGCAGCCACAGCAATTCCATACATGGCGGCCAGGCTAAAGCTAACATAGATAGCAATGGCAATGGCAAATATTGGAACGATGACAGATTTGTATCCCAAAGCCAACCCGAAAATCACATTCGTCGCAGCACCTGTCCTGCAAGAATCTGCTACATCCTGCACGGGACTGCAGAATCCAACATGCACATAAATCCAAAGCATTTAAAGCAAGACCTTGAAAAATATAGAAACACTCAGGTGAATATTTTTTAACAGAAGAAACACTTTATAAGCCAATCCCAGGGTCACATACTCTCGATCATTATACTATTTTCTGACACTGGCAATGAATTATAAAAGGTTTTGTATTTCCTGAAAGCCGTGATTCTAACAACTATACGCAGCAATTTACAAGTCTAAAAGAAGGGCTACTTGCTAGATAATGAGATTCTTGAAGATGATAACCAACCTGTAGGCATTGCTAGTGTAATACTCTGTTGTATATCCAATCACAAGTCCAGCCCACAAGCCAATGGTGACACAGAAGAAAAGGTGCCTGCAGTAATATGTACTTCAATCAACAAAATGGAACCTACAAAATATTCCAGGGAAAAAGGCAATAGACTTTTGGTGGGTAGCATACCAGTTCTTGACAGCCTTCTCGGTTCCGAAATTGAAGAGAGTGAATTCTGATGGCAAAGCGAAAAAGCTGACCATGGCAATCCCAACAGTCATCAGAATCGTTGAGACAACGAGTTGCCTTTTCAATGATGGCTCAATTTGACTTACATCCCTGATCTCAGAGAGATCAGTTGCAAAAAGTGTAGTTATCAGGCAAACCACAATTCCAACTGAGCTTATAATCAGCGGGTAGGACATGGCTGTGTAGTCATGGCTAATACCAAAGGATGATATTGAAGCAACAAAAAGTGCTGCACAGGAGGCTTCAGCATAAGATCCAAATAGGTCAGACCCCATCCCAGCAATGTCTCCTACATTGTCACCCACATTATCAGCAATAACCTGTAATAAAACCGTCAACCATTGCAACCAATCAATGTTAATGGCACAGAGGATGAACTTTTGATCATGATAATCAGTCAAGGAGTTTTATAGAAGGTCAAGGAAATTACAGCTGGATTTCTTGGATCGTCTTCAGGGATATTCCGTTCAACTTTTCCGACAAGGTCAGCCCCAACATCAGCTGCTTTTGTATATATACCTCCTCCAACTCTTCCAAAGAGTGCCATTGATGAACCTCCAAGGCCATAACCAGTAATGGACTCATAAAGTCCTTCCCAGTCATCTCCATAGTAGATTTTGAATAAGATGATGGAGATATAGAGCACCAAAAGGCCATTTGCAGCAAGAAGAAAACCCATCACTGCCCCTGAGCGAAAAGCTGTAATAAAGGCCTTTCCTACACCCTTCCTTGCTTCTAGAGTTGTCCTGGCGTTGGCATAGGTTGCGATCTTCATGCCTAAGAAGCCTGAGAGGACAGAAGTAAGAGCACCAAGCAAGAAAGCAAGTGTGCTAAAGGCAGCGTTGGCAAGAGCTGGTTTACAAAGTTTCCCTTGGCTGTACGTGCAAGGTTCACTTTTGGTGCTGAATCCCTTAACTGAACCAAGGAAGAAGAATATGATGGCAGCAAAAACTACCATGAAGACACTGAGGTACTTGTACTGAGTAAACAGGAACGAGGTTGCCCCTGACAACAAATCAGGTCAAATAAACATCACAATTCTCAAAATGGTTTCCTCATCAATGCAAGAACATTTATATACTTTACCAAAAGCTCTAAAAGCCATCAAAGGATGGATCAAACCTGTGCAATTGAACTGTAGACACTACCTGCATGCTGATGATTGGCTAATACTCTTTCCAGTTATAATTCAAGTGTCAGCACTCAGGGCATCAATAAATTGGCATATGCCTTTAAAACAAGAAAACACAGAACTTGAAGGGCAATCCAAAGAGTCAACAAAGATAAACTTTCAACTTTCCAAGTTGCCTATCCCAAATTGACAAAAGGCTTATTTTTGCCATATATTTAGCCAAGGAGCTCATCATCCAGATGATCATCAACGTTATTGGCCTACAGTGGACAGAGAAGTTGTTGCTAACTAGCCAAAGAATAACCAGAGAAGACAAAATCAGAATCAGACACATGCAAACATACATTATGAAGCACCAGCAAAATCAAACCCAGAAAGCATAACAGACAAAAACATTCCATTTTTTTATTCAGAAAATAAAAACCCTAGCATAATATTCTTTCTTTTTTAGCATGAGAGATGATGGAACTCAACATCCTAAACTAAATAAAATATTTTATCAGGAAAAAAAAACCATCCAGAAGAATTTCTTTGGTCTATAATATAATCAAATTAAACTCCATGAAATCAAGAATCACAAGCAGAGATAGAGAGATTACCAACAGAAATGGCATTCTGGATTTCAGCACACTTGATAGAAACCTCAAGACTATCAATACCATCTTCTTCCTCTTCAATTAACTTACCACTATAACCATTACTAGAATCACCAGAAACCTTCACCTTTGACACTAAATACCACTGAAGCAAAGCAAAAGCGATCCCAACCAGAGCAGCAGCAGGTATCAATACCTGTGTGAGGCCTTCACTCAACATTCCCATTTGTAAATGGCTCACTACCTCTCACCTCAGTTTCTTCAGCAGTGTGTAGAATTATACCAGCACAAATGCAAACAGAACAAGAACTAGTTTTGGAACACTGACCTATAAAGTATAAACTACTGGCAGAGAATGTAGATTATCCAAAAAGATATCTGTAGAAGCCTTGATTGGTTGGTCCTTGGAATCTGAAAAGGAAAGAAAACTGGTAGGTTTGATCGACAGGTTAGACAAAAGGGATTCTTCCAAACGTTGGATTTTGTTAACCAGTTGATTTGATTAACCGTTTTAAAGTCTTGTCAGTGCTGTCTTTATTCTTATGTGCCAGCTGCCGCTGCTGTCATATGCCTTGTTTAAAGTCTTGTCACTTTGTAGATGAGATGAGCACTGGTAACTCATCAAAGTTTGGACAAGGGCAGAAAAAGAACACAAGATTAAAATCCCATTTGAGGAACCAAGTTAATTATATTTTAATTATTAATATTTTATATAATTAAAAAATATATATATATATACAATCCTAATTTCTCTAGAATAACCGGGTTTAACAACGATTGTCTTACCATCACAAAGTCACTTCTTTGATAAAATTAAAGATTTGAAAAATAATTTGACCTGACTATGAACATCCAATCCAGTCATACCCTCTTTTGCAAGATAAGACTTGCTTCGAATACTCATTTTTTTTCATCTTAACTAAGTTCTTAACCACCAAGTCACTCACATCACCTGTATGTGTGTGTATATTTTAATATATAGTTAATTTTAGTCCATGTTGTGATTATATAAAGGATTTTATATCCTCAAGGAAATTAATTTGTACGTGTGACAAGGCTTCTTTTCGGGTGGCATTAAATTCTTTGATGATTCGTGTGGTATAAGTAACATATATATGAAGTCTTAATCACCAAGGCAAGAGAGTTTTTGTCTAGAGAATGGGATGTTCACGTTCAGCCATCATACCGGGAAGTCAATAATACTGTAGATTGGCCAGGTAATTTTGGTTTTTCTGGATGTCTGAGAATATCTTAACGGTTATTTTTTAAAGTATATTTTGTTTGAAAATAAATTAAAATAATATATATTTTATTTTTTAAAAATTATTTTTGATATTAGCATATTAAAACAATATAAAACACTAAAATAAATTAATTTGAAGTAAAGAAAAAAATTACTGACCACTGTTTAATATAATTTTTTAGTGCATCATGCTCCGACTATTACCAAAAAAAACATGTGAAAAATCAGCATAATGGAGACAATGTTTTTAGTCTTTGTTTGGCCTAATAATGTAACATTTAACATTAAAATATAATAAAGGATCAAAGATTTTCAAAGTCAAGCATGTGGGTTTAATTAATACAAAGTAGTGTGTGACTTGTTAATGAAGACATGTACTTTTAATTACTCCCCGTTCTTAGTAATTAAGGTTAGATTATTGTTTGAATAAAATGCACGAGGATTGGTTTATCAAAATCCGAGTTAGTGGGCGACTTAATTGAAACAATCAATAGGTAGCGGATTTAAAGACGTTGATTATAGAATCATAAAAAATATTATTTTGATATATTTTTAAATAAAAAATACTTTAAAAAACAATAATATTAAAAAAAAAATTATTTTGCTTTCTTTACGTGAGTACTAAGTTTGGTCACAGAATAAGCAATTTCACTGTTCTCCTTGGTCAAATTCTTTATAGTGAGAACTATGAATGCATATTTCTGCGGAAGGATTCAAAGGATTTGAATGATACATATGCAGTGGATGCTATGCCAACTAATTTGAGACCAAAATATTATCTAATCTTCAAAGGAGAAAGCTTTTAGCCACATTTTACTTTGAATATTCAGAGGGAGAAGAACCCTAATTGAAAAAAAATGCTATGTGTTCCAATATTAAAAGGGAAAAAAAAGAATAGAATTTTATTCATTGCAGTTTTCCTCCAAGAAATATTTTAGGGGAAAAGTAGATAAATCATCAATAAGTTGTATGATATTTTGCTAGACTAATAAATTCAATTTTAAGGGATTTTCTTTCTTTCAAATAAGTCTGTTTTATTCTATTTTTCTTATAGAATCCTTACATTTCTTTTTTGAAAATACATTGTAACAAGTTTTTTTTGTGTAAAATTCTTAATCCATATATTTTTGGATATTTTCTTAAGAGATTTTAACATTTTTTTTTAGATTAAAGATTTATTATTATACAGTTTTATTTTTTTTTAATTGCTATAATTCTAAGAAAAGGTAATTAGGAGCAAATCGTTATGCTAATGAAGAATTAATTTTTTTTTTCTTTTTATAAACAAGATTTACAGGTATGGAGAATTATATTTTCTATTTCTATCATCATAACATCATTTTAATATAATTAAGATTTATAATAATGATAATATAAAACTAAGTATATTAAACAATATACTATGTTACAAGTGAGAATATTGGACAATCAAAAAAATTATTATGAAAGGGTTTTAAGAAAAAGAAAAGAAAAACAAATTAATTGATAATTATTTTATCTTATAAAAAGGGTAATATAGGTGGAAAAATTAAACATCATTTTATCTAAAAAAAAAAAAAAAACAAACTTATTAATCTTTTAAATAATAGCATTTACTAATCATTTATCTTTAAAATTGAATTTCCAGGTATTATTTTATGATATGTTCATGAAAGCAACACTTTGAAGACTTTTCAAAGCCTAATGTCAAAATCATTGTAAATCTAACTCGGTCCACCATCTCAAAGGCTTTACACTTTATACCCTATTAAACTTCATGATTAAGGCAAATAATTATTTTGGATTAAATTAATCACATAGTTGCTAAAATAAAATAAAAAAATATTATCAAGATAAACCTGCCACGACATGCCCTCTCATTTACAGCTTTGAACCATAATCTAGCCTCTGCAGTTCAACTGCTAAACCTACTGCTGATAATTATACCATTCAATTGGAGCTACTTGGTCAACTTGTCATAATAACATTAAAGCATAGCAATGAGGTGCATTTTATACCAAGTAATTCAGAAAACACAAGCCGGTTCCACCGTTTCCGGTTCCTACCATAGCCATAAACACCAGCTCCGTCTATGAACTAGCATGAGACCCGTGTCATGAGTTTTCTAGGTTAATAAGATTAATCTAAGCAAATTTAAAATTAAGTTATTTCAGTATTCTTGTTTTAATTTTTTTTTAAAGATATTTTTTTAAATTCTTTTTTAAAAACAATTAAACAAAAAGGAAGGTTATGAGTTAGCCATTTAGATTGATTGATTTGATTGCGTCAACTTCAACTTAGTTGGCCATGAAACCTGGCCAGATCAGATCCTAGATCAGTCGGTTACCAGGTTGACCCATAAAAGCCGGATGAGGTTAACAATGTGCCTTCGATCTTTACTTCTTATTCGAGGTTGGGGTGTGCTTGAATTTCTTGAAAACTTGCAAAAAAAGAAAAGAGAACATGGGAATACTGCATGTAGTTGAAGTAGTGCGAGAATAGTCATAAAATCAAACTTCAAGGCAATTTTGTAGTCTAAAACTGGAAGCCATGTTAAATTATTCATCATAGTTGCAATCAACCACTCTTCAAATATACGAAATAGTGTCAATATAGCAAGCCAAAATGCTTCGAATTTCTGCTAACTCTACTATAAGAGCTCTTGATGTCAGACTATGGCGCCCTTGGAAGGCCAAGGAAGACGTTAGAACTGAAGTTTGAAGATGGCATATAACACTATGAATGCAGTTTGTTGACCAAATATATTATTGCCGCAACTCCCAACACCGTAAACACATATTCATGGAGAACAAAATCACATGGATTACAGTAATACAGCTTGAAATCTCTCCCTATCCTTTTCAAATTTGAAACATAAAGATTTGGGTTTATGAACCTGATTGCATTCATCTCCTGGCTTTTCATTGTAACAGGCTGCGTTGATTTGTTACCTCTTCTCCTGTTCAGGGATTGAAAAGAAGAATTGCAAAGCAATATAATTGACACACAAAGAGACGCAAATGGCTGTCATAAGTTTCACCTCAAGAAAGAACATTGTCTAACGATATGGAGATTTCCATCATTAGCTATGCATGGTGAAGTCCTCGCATGTGCATTGCACATCAAAATCCCATTTTAAAAGCAATTCGTTGCAGCTAACCAAAATGAAGGCTGTGATATCTTCTCAATGCCCTGCACTCCTGTACGAGTATATGGGAGAAAAACCTGTATAAATGATCCCATCTGTGCGTTTACTACCCTACCAATGAATTAAGTTATCAGAATGGTTCTATCATCTCACGAACTGCCAGGGATCTTCCAAAGCCAGAACTTCTAGAAAGAATTTAACGGAGACCTATTTAATTTTACAATGGCTAAACCATCTGGTAGCCCACACAGGCAGAGGTGCACGAAACATTAGGGGCTGACCAGTAACAGGATGCTCAAGAGACAAGCTCTCTGCATGAAGTTCATGGCCGTCATATGTTCTTCCCTTCCACTCACACACACCCTCATATTTCACATCCCCCCTTATAGGAATTCCAAGATACTGACAATGCAAGCGGATTTGGTGTGTTCTTCCACTCCGAGGAAACGCTCTTACCAAAATCTCATCTTTCTTTGCATCAGTATCTATCACAGCTTTTTCTTCAACAACTAAAATATTCTTATCACTGTTAAATTCAGATGGCTCTCTGAAGCTCCCTTGTCCATTTATTGACAGTACTTCAAACGAAGTTTCCATGTCCTTAACTGTGGACCCACCTGGCAATGATCGGCCCACATCTGATGCCGCATACACGCGAAACGCTCCGAACTTTGATCGACCATGACCTGATTTAATAGTAATCTTTTCCCATTTTGGAGCTGAACCAATGCACAGAGCAATGTATGTTTTCCTAACTTTGTGATCGGTAAATGCCTTTACAAGCTTCGAAGCTACTTTATGCAACTTTGTAATAACCATCACACCACTTGTATCACGATCAAGTCGATTGGCAAGATGGAGCTCTGGCCTCGCCACAGGACCTAAAATTGAGAAATTTGAACTCGGTTAAATGTTCACAAATAACATCTGTACTTAATCTGAAAAGATTCTTTAACATTCCAATTTGCTACAAGTACTTCGGAGTTTAAATATACAGTATCCATCAATCAAAAGAATGTGCAGCTTTTCACTTGAAAGAATCGAGCTATAGTTCCAGCTGATAGAAAGGACTGATTCCAGGGCAGCTTGAACCATATAAAGAGCAGAACGTATCCTAATTCCTAAAAACTCCTTTCAAACCCACGCATTAACTTAAGTGTCGAAACCAAATAGTTCTTTCTTATGCAAAACATCCTTAACAAAAATCCAACTCAATTCATAATCTACCCTAACAGTTTACAGACTGATGGGATTCATAAAGGCTCACACCTATATACTGCTAGGAAGTGCATATCAAACTTTATCAAGTAATTAAAAGCAGCTCAGTACAGTACTCAAATTGGTATCAAATGCTTTTGACTTCAATTTCTAATTATTTGATAAAAAAAATTACATATCAGACAAGAACGAACAACTTATTTTTTTCTTTCCTAATACATTATCTCCATATCGTCGCGGGCCTCGCAATTGAAAGAACTCCATTGAGATATTAATTCAAGCCTTCCTAAACCAAATTTAATTCAGCAAAACCACATTTCAAATTCTCTCAACGAAGCAAACAAAGACCCACTCTCTATTTATGAGCTAGCATTTCATTTGGCCTCTTGAAAATTAACTACTGAGTCCATTTGAACTCTGGACTACTGTACCTTGTCAACTCAGACAAACAATGTTTTCAAATTCCAACAAAAACCCACAACACAAAAATGCCAAAAGTAAAGAAAACATACCTTCATCGAGTCCAGATGACACAACCAAGCAATCAAGAACTTGAGGGACAGAGTCCAACACTGTCTCACAATAAACACCTTGAGGCTTATTAACAGCAATAAGCCACTGATCTTGATATAAAACATCACTTTTAGACAAAGCAAAAAGACTTGATCTTGAAGAAGCAGACATAGCTCTAGCTAGTTCCATCTCCTTTGATAGTGGATTCAATGGAGGGGAGAGTGGTATGGGGTAATTTTGCAGATTTATAGGGGTGTTTTGGGAAGTGGCGTTCATGCTGTCTTGTGAAGCTGACATGTTTGTGCTCTGAAGAGTGGAAAAAGTGAGGGTTTTGGTGAGTTTAAAGAAGGGTTTTGAGGGAAAGAAGAGGGTGGGATTAAGAGGGGAATAGAAGGGCATTTGTGTCTGTTTAGTTGTGGTTAGAAAAGATGAAAACTATATGAGATACACCACCAGTGTGGTTTTATACAGTAGAAAACGATGTCGTTTTAGACTATTTGATGCTTCTTCTTGGCTTCAATAAACCCTGAAAGATTGAAACTTTATTCTTTGTTAAACCCTAGAGCTCAAATCCATAGAGAAAAATCATCCCTTTCTTCAATTTAGAAGGGAAAGAATGTCTTCTTTGATTGTTAAAAGGTCAAGCAGTAGATTTTCACATGTAGACTTTTCAAAGTTTCAAATTTTTTTATCTCTGAATCAAAATCACAAAGTTTTGGTTTCTGGGCTGCCTCCAGTTTTGATTAAAACCATAAAAAACCCATCTTGGTCTTATTTCAGTGTGTCAAGATACCACAATTTTGCACATTTGAGTGGAAAAGACAAGGTCTTGGCCTCTGGGTTTGGTGTCTTGAAGAGTTTGTTTAGTACACAGGCAGCAGCGGAGCTATCAACATCTGATGGGATAACTGTTGATGGAATTGTGGCTAGCAATTGGACAATTCTTGATGAGAGTGAGAGTGATTGGAAGAGTCATGCTGCTGCTATTGCTCAGTCCATTCAAGTGATCAAAAGGCGCTTGCAGGTATAGTCCGTATGATTTAGACTCTAGTTTGTTTAGTTGTACTTAAGCTTAAGCACTGATTTTCACTGTGCTTCTGAGTAGCGTTTGATTTCAATGTCAAGCATTATATTTTGTTGAAAATTCAATTACAAGGTCATATTTCTTAGACGAATATATCACATTCAGTTTTAGGTGAACCTTCTTTATCAATCTGTTGTATATACAGTGTAATCAAGGTTGTCTTCGTGTAGTTTATTAAGATTGACGTGAATTGATATTTTGTTGTATGAGGTGGCAGTGGAAGAAATTGATGGTTAGGTTGGATCTGCTATCAGTACAGCTGAATAAGCCTGATCTTTGGGACGATCCTGTACATGCTGGGAAAATAAGTCGAGAGCATGGTTCATTGATGGCTAAAATGAAGAAGGTGAGGACATTGGAACAAGAATTGCTGGAGCATATTGACATGATAAAACTGGCTCGTGAAGAGGATGATAATGAGTTGGAATCGGTGGGCTCTCACTTCCTATTCTAGGCATGTATTCATTCTGTTTCATGGTTACCATGTTGTGTTATGTTCAATATCGCAAAAAGCCACTCGAAGATTTTCTGATTTTTTACGCTTTACACTTCATTTATGGCATAAACTGTTTATTTCAACTGTGCTGGAAATTCATTTCTACCCACAAAAGCAAATAACTGATCTCTGTGGTGTATAAAATAGTTTAACAGGTAGCCATATTTATGAGTTGAACTATCAAATAATTATACAACACAAAGTGGCTTTTGATTTGCGATTAAAAAGGTGACCCTCCAAGAAAATTTATCAAAATTTATGACCTATCACTGCTGGACATCTCCTCGGCACATAAGATCCAACTGTTTGCTAGATGCCTCTTCTTAATTCCTTTGCGCCAGTTATTCATGGAGCACTGCCTGCTCCTTTTTGCAGGAAATGTTGAAAGCTTTGCTTCAAATGAGAAGAAATTCAAATGAGAAAGAGCAGGAAGCTTTGTTATCTGGGGAGCAGGATTCCTGTCCTTGTTATATAGAGGTACATTTATACATGCTGGTCTTGCTGCCTTTCTAGTAAATGAGATTTCATACCTTATGATGTATTTGGATGTTGTCAACACTCCATTTAGAAGTACTGTGGATGTATAATTGATCCACAGCCAATGGATTTTTCCTTGTTTCAACCATGTATAAGGACAATGAACACTTTTGTTGGAATGTTACACGGATTTAAACCTTGATTTTCCTGTGCATAATACAGGTCCAAGCTGGAGCTGGTGGTACTGAGAGCATGGACTGGGCCAAAATGGTTATGCAAATGTATAAGTCGTGGGCGCAACGTCATGGTTATGGAGTAACTGTGGTGGATGAGATGCCTGGTGAGATTGCAGGAATCAAGGTTCAATTTCTTATCATCCTCCATTCCTCCTCCAAGTTTAGAAATTCACAATTACATAATTATTTTAGTTATTTTCTTTTTCTGGCAAAGGAAATCAACATAGAAATCATGCCTTTCAATTTTAAATTGCTGCCATTTGCTTCTTCTGGAATGTTGAATGGCAAGCTGCTAAAAATAAAGCTCCTCCTATGTATTATCGTTCACCCTAGGCTTCATTTTATGGTGAATATGACATGGAATCAGTTTCTGCCCTCAGCGCGCAACAATCAAAGTTGATGGTGAATATGCATTTGGATATGCCAAAGCAGAAGCTGGAGTGCACAGGTTGGTACGTATCTCACCATTTGACAGTGGAAAGCGCCGGCATACTTCATTTGCTGCTGTGGCTGTAATTCCAATCCTAAGGGATGGATTTACCCATGTCCCAATTAATGAATCTGATCTCCGTATCGAGAGGTTTCGTGCTGGGGGAGCTGGTGGTCAGCATGTTAACACAACTGAGAGTGCTGTGAGAATAGTTCATATTCCAACAGGAATCACCGCCACTTGTCAAAATGAAAGGTGTGAATTTTCTTAGAAGTATCCGCACCTTTTATATGCTAAAATCTCTCTTGATCCCATGTGGTTCTTGTAAACACAGATCTCAACATATGAACAAGGATTCAGCAATGGCAGTGCTCCAGTCTCGATTGGACCAACGTGAGATGGCTCGTCAGGCTCAGATGAATGCATATCATACACAATCTCTCACTGACATAGGTTGGGGCAACCAGATTCGTTCTTATGTGCTCCACGTATGCTCTCAACACCATTGCAACTTCCATTACTTTCCTTAAATACCATCAATTCTGTACATTAAACCTACGTTTACCACATTTTCTTCTTGACGCAGCCTTACCGCATGGTCAAAGACCTCCGAACTAATTATGAGGTCACTAACCCGGATTCTGTGCTCGAGGGAGAGATAGATGGCTTTATCTTGAGCTATTTATCAGCTTTGTTGGACAAGGACGAAGATTGCCGTAATCTAAGTGCATAAGCAGATTGACAGCAAAATGGAATGAAGCAAAGCTCACAATCATCCAAATTCCGATCTGGGTGTTTTCACAAAAGCTTGAGTTGTGAGCCAGTGAGCTGCAATGTCTATAACGTATCGCACACGCTGGTTTAGATTGATACTCGATTGTAAGATACTGGATTGAATAATATGAATTTATAGAGCAGGAAGCATTCTTTTGTCTTTTGAAATTTCTTAAAACTTTCTTTTGCTTCAAAATATTTTTATTTATGATTTTGAATTGTTTTGATGTATCAATATTAATTAAAAAACACTTTAAAAAATATTCACTGCTACAATTTCAAACAATACGAGTAACTTTAGTTTAAAAAACACAGATTTAAAAAGATTATAAATTGTATCGTTTTTAACACCCAAGTTTTTACAGCAATTTAAGATGAAAAATAGATTTAAGCTACGAAAACGAACTCTTTTTTCTTTGGAATTTGTGGTTAGTCAAAGCAAAGCACCGCAGCAACATTACTAAACGAAGCCTTAGGAGGACGAACAAAATATGGCTTCTCAGAGTTGTAGCGGGTACGTATTCATTTGTCAAGTTTTGGTTATAATCGCTTGATACTGGAATGACACATTATGTGCAAGTTTGGTCTGTATAATTTTCTCTTGAAGTTAGAAATGCGTTGCTGTTTCAAAGATGATGTCTTGAGAGAACGGGAGGCTTTAGCTGTGATATCCAATGACAATGGCTTGTGAACAACGCGAGTGGTTTATAAGGAACAACTTAGGTTTGATTAAAGTGGTAAGAAGAAAATTCATTAATACAAGAACTCCAGTAAACATTTTTACTTGTGTTATTAAATCTGACACGGTAACCTTGAAGAATATAACTTAAGTGGTCAGGTCCTGAGTTTGATTTCTAGAAGTCACGAGTTTGAATTTCATAAATCTCAGAGCCACTGAAAACTTACATGATCGTTAACTTCAGGACCCGTAGGATTAGTCGAGTGCGTAAACTGATCCAAACACTCATGGAACACTCATGTTAATTAATAAAAAATTCTGACTTAGTAAATTTATTTATTTAGAAACTCCATGAGTAATTGAGATTTAGATTGGATTTGAATTTAAATTGATTTTAATATTGATATAGCAAAATCTAGATAATCTAATATGTTAATCTATAACTATATTGAATCGCAACACGACTGACCTAACTATATTTAGTTTAAACAAGATCATAACTAATTTTTTTTTAAAAAAATAATATTATTTTGGATGAAAATATTAAAGAAAAAATAAAAAAACTTTGGATATGATTTAGCTGGCGCAGTACCTTCTCGTTCTCTAACTAGCCTCAGTCCAAAACTAAAAATATTTAATTCTCAATTTTATTCCAAAAATAAAATTTGTTTATCAATTTAATCCTAAAGTGTGACATATTTTCGATTCTGTATTTCTTTTCATGTATTTCACATATTTTCTACCAAATTCTCTTCAATCTGGCGCCCATCACGCAGAAAATACCAACATGAGGACTCACTTTGTAATTGTGTAATAATACAAGTAATATTATTTTCTCATTATTTTCATGTATTTTTCAAGTTTTTAATTTTTTTTTAATGTAAAATAGCTATATTTTTAAATTAAAAAATGTTTTTTAATTTTTTATATAAAATAATTATATATAGTTCATAATGTTTTTTTAATTTTTATACGTGAGATATTAAGATTTAAAATAATTTTTTATTTTTTTTCGGGTTAACTCATATAAATTATAATCTGGGTTAACCTGTATGTTTTGAGATCCGGTCTCTTAACCGGGTCAAGCGGGTTTTTTAACGATGGTTTCAAGTCAGAGACAAAAGAGCTCTCGTCAATCCACAAATCACAAGGAAAAGTTTTTATATATTTCCCATATCAAAGTTCCAATCTTTCTTCAATTTTTGAGTGTTAAAGATTGTTTCTCTTTTGTGGGTTTTGTCTGTTTTTCGGCTGCAGAAAGCTCAGAATTGTTAATCTTTTAAGCTTACTATAGATTAGAGAGAGAGAGGGAGAGAGTTATAGAAGAATGGAATCAGCATCTACGTCGTCATCAACATCGATAATAACACCAGAAGATGTGTTAGAATCATTAATGAATGATGGTACCATTGATGCTCTTAGACTGAAGATCATCAATCAGCTCAAAGCGAATGTACGTTTCTCTCCTTTTCCCTCTTTTTTTGTGGTTGTTGCTATGAATTTTCATCTGGGTTTTGTTTGTTTCTGTGGAAAGTTGTTTGCTTTTTTGGTTTTGATTGGAAAATTGTCAATTTGGCTGGTACCCGTTTGTGTTTTCAAGTTTTTAAAGGCCTTGTTAGTGAAAAAAGTTTACTTTGTTCTTCTGTTTGTTTCTATGGAAAGTTATTTTTTTTATTGGAAAATAGTGAATTTGATGAGAATTCATTTGTGTTTTCAAGTTGTTTGAGGTAATGTTGGTGAGAAAAATCACAACTCTGTGGAGTTAAGTTTGGTGATGTTATGCAATTGTTTGTGTTGTAACGGATAAGCAATTTTTTGGTTGCTGTATGGCCTTTGATTTAGTAATGGAGCATGCATGCTTTGAATTCTACGTTTTTTCCCTTGGTTAGATATGTTGATAAACAGACGCTATAAGCATGCTATTCACGACTGTATTTGGTGTTAAGGATTGTGAGAGATTACTAATGTAGATGCTGAGTGTGGAAGTTATAGCTGCTGATTTCTTTTTGGGTACAGGAAGAGTTAAAGAATACTGCTATTAGAATGGCTGAGCAGAGCAAGGTTTTGAACACTCCTGGAGCAGAGAAACAGACCAAAAGAGAGTTATTTGATGCACTTCGACAGGAGCTGGAGTAGGTCTTCTGTTACCTTGTTCTCTGCACTCTCTGAGTCTTTAAATTGCTTTCGCTCCGTGTTTTAATTGGGAGTTTTGTGAGTTTAGACTAACTGGAAATTTTTTATGTATTTGAGGAAGCAGTTCTTGTTGTTAAGTATTTGTTTACAGTTTTTGAGGTTTTTTATGTAGAGCTATGATCGTAATGACTTTGTAAGTTGGTCACAGCAAGATTACTTCAGGTTTTTGCATTATCACTTGATTTTAAGCTATCTCATCACTCAGGTTGCTGAAAACTTGGAACTGATCTATCTCAATTCTCATATGTTATTTGAAATACACTGATCTATCTCATATGTCATTAGAAATACATGGAGGAGCGGATGCTAATTGTTTGTTCCACGTTATCCTCTGCTCTTAAATGCTTAAGCGACATTCGTCTTCATTTTATTTCACATAACACTCAGTTTTCCTATGTCAAACCTGAGATGGATAGCCAGGATAATTAACTGTAGTCTAATCTAATGGATCTTTTTTCCCAAATGGAAGGACAGCTTGCATGATTCATTATGCTCTGAAGTCTAGAATGGTTACTGAGTGTTTATGATACTAATTTTATCCCACTACTGGATCAGCAGTTCCATTTTCTTACAATTTCATGCTGTTGTCATGCAGAGCTCCAGTGCTTGAGAAGGCCTCTAGATCAGTTTGGGAGTTGATTTTAGACAGCAATGGATTGGGGAAAGAAATAAGTGAAACAGTTGAAAGAGTGTATTGTCGATTAAGTGGCCAGGAACCTCCATTGTTTCCACAACCAAACGCTGAAACCCAGCCAAATAAAGGAAATGACTGCAAGGGGAGGGAAGAAAAGGAAGAGGAAAGTGAAAGTCAAAAGGAAAAATCAAGCTCAAATTCTAAAAAGAGGAGTCATAGAGAGATGAGTATGGAAGCAGGGGCAAACGAAGTTGCTAACCAGACAGCAAATGAAGTTGCTGGCAAATCTGTTGATCTTCCACCAGCACAGGAAGGAGCTAACAAGTCCCCTCCATCAACTTCGAAGACTTGAATCCTTGCATCAAATTGGCCGTGTTACAGAAGTGACTCTGAATGAGCTGTGTGTTACAAAAGTGACTCTGAATGTGGTGATCCTTGACTGTTATCATTGTCACAAATCACACGGGCTTGGTGAATCTCGTCGCTAGCTTGCTGTCTAAGCCAGCCCACAGTCAACCTGGCATTGTTAGGACATCCCTAGTAGTTTTTTCTTTGTTGATTTCCTAGAAGTAAATGTAGTATCACAAGTCTTGACATTTTTACCTCACAGCTGATGACTTAACATTTTTTCTTGCATGCTTCAGTTTTAATTATTTGCGGTGCGTATTGCTAGAATTTCCTTTAATGTAGTCCTTCATCTATTCTTGATTATGAAATCATTCATTCTCTCAGCCAGAGAACACATGCCAGGAAATCTCAAATGAGATTTTGATTGTAAATGAAAGCATAATTTGCTGTACTTTGGTGGCCAAGGACATTGCTTCAGGACGTGGGGATTCTGAATTCCATTTTACGTTGGTCCCACTGAGAATCGGTGAGCTCCAAGAATGCTTGTTGGCCAATATGTTGAGGTGAGAGATTTGGGCACTCTTAACTTTCAAGCCTCCAGTCAATGCATCATTGGTGCGCATGGAGGACTGGATATTTTCTTGAATCATAGGACTGGATATCTTGGAGTAATTTGCGAGTTTCAGCTGTTAAGGACAGCCATATCTGCAGCTTTGCCAATTGCATCCGTGAATTTAGGAGCTTGAAGCATTCACAAAATCATGATTCGAAGGGATTTCCAAGGATCCATGGGATGCAAAATTAAACAACAATTAATTGCAAATCAAAGGGATTGAAAATTTTTCTGAAGTTTTCAAAATTAAACAGTTTTCTAGAAACAGCAACTTTCCAAAATTTGCAGTTTGACGCAGCTTACATTTTTCAACAGCAAAAGAAAAGGGAAGAAAAGAAAATAAAGTATGGCCTAATCTGATGCAATCCCATGTTTACACCTATCCTATGGTTCCTACATCTATCATTCTCATCTCAGCTCCAATTGCTGCTGTTGAAGTTTTTAACATGTCCAAGCTCATCGACTGTTAGGTTAGGGCTATTGACACAATCATAGGGCAAGTTGTTCCATTGTTGAGGCATCAGCAGATTGGCAGTATGAATCTGAGGCATGCTAGTAATTGGCTGCTGCTCATAAAATTGCCCACTAATTTCATTTGCATTCTCTCCGGTACTAAATACCAAGTTCTCCTCGGCACTACTATCTTGGCTGTAGAAAGTTTCCTGGGAAGCATTATTACTTTCTGGGTTAACTTTCTCGTTAAGATTGACTAATTGGTTCAGCGACAGGACCCTTTCCATATGATACTTCTCATCGTAGCTTCCAACTTGCATGTCACCAAGCAATTGGTTTTCGAGGTCACTCAGAGCTTTAGCTGCATAGTTATTATTAAACTCAGCTACCTGACCTGAACTTGTAAAGTTGTAGTTCTGCAAAGGAACAGCTGGATGCACCTCAGTTGATGGGACACCAGGAACTAGACCTTGATTCCTTGCTAAAGCATCTGTGTAATTGCTCGTCCCTTGACCCCAAAGAGCTATCCTTCGACTCTCGGGGACATTGCAGGTATCTGAAGGCGAAAAATCCATGACTATGTTACCACACAAAGATAGAGTCAGTTAAGCAGAACTGGAATTTTAAACAAAAAGATGTGGTTGAATATGCTGCAATATAGTACCTGATGATGGTGAAGGAATTTCCTTAAAAGATGACAAGCCTGTATGCCCATAAGGTTGCAAATGCTGAATCTGGACTGGATGTGGAGGAAAATTTGGATAATTAAACTGCATTCCCGGGTGGATATCCTGTCCACTTCGATTAAAATCGAAAGAGATTCCTCTATAGCCGTAAAACTTAGAACGAAAGTAGGGATTTTTCAGCGTTGGAAAAGACTGCTTGCTCAATTCAAACAGCCGCGGTTCATTAAGTAGAAGCTTCTCATAGTGTTTGTCAAGGTATCCAGCAGGAAATGTAAGAAAATGCCTCCTGAGAATAGAATATCACCAACTGAAAACATTAGATCTTGTAACGAAAAGGTCCACATATACCTACTAGATCATACAAAGAGGATGATACAATTGATGTTCACCTGCAAATGGAAGCTTGCCCTCCAGTGAAGTCTGATGCTGGCTTCCAAATGGTATGTTTCCGTGGTTGCGGATCGGTTTCCTCATGGAAGGTAGGGGGCTGGTTTAACTGCAGAAAACTCAACTACATTACAATGGGAAAATCCACTAAATTGAGAAACTTAAATTTAAGCCTTAAAAAAAGCTGAAAATACCTCAATTTGTAGAATTCCAAGCTGATTCTCCTGCATTAAAGCATTTATTCCAATTATATCATTCCATTGAATCTCAATCTTGTTTTTCAGCCCCCCTTTCAAGAGTTCCCACACCAGCTTCTTTTTAGCAAAATAACATTTAGCCACTAGATCACCTTCATTTCTAGATTTTCTCTGCACACATTTCATCCAATATTATTAGAAAAAGCTCACGCAATTCATGTTAGAAGTCGTTTTAACTAGAAATGCTATGAACAGTCGCGACTGAACCGAGCCATGTACATGCGCATGTGGACCAGGTCCTCGCACACGTCACGAATGGTAACGGAACAGATGTCCCAATCATTTCTCCTTTTCGTCAGAAGGTATTATTACCTACCTCCCAAGATCCGATTTTGATAAATGTGGCAGCAAAGTTGGAAGCCTTCAACTTCTCGGACATTGGTTGCTGACCAAAATCACTGCTAGTCCTGCTTTGGTCACTTGATTCACAGGTTGCCCCGGCTTCAACTGTTGTAGTATAGTTAGGATTCGTTATTGAGTTCATCAAGTTTGGTGTTATACTGAGATGTAAACCAAGTGGATTCAACTGCATAAGCTTTCTAGCCATCTCATCCTGCTAACAAGACAGGAACTGAATTCAACATAGCACATAGCATGTGGAAAGAAAGAAAATGGAAGGAGAGATTTTGCATGAAGAGAATGCGAACATATACTAGAATCCCACCACCCTTTCGATTAAAGCAAAAAAAATTGTATTAAATACGTTAATCAAATTCAATAAAGGAAAATTAATAACAGTAAACACCATAAAAATTAATTGTATTTTATGTTAACTAAAAAGGAGGAGATGGCATAAAAAGAAGAAGAAAAATTCTGCATGTCAACATCTTAAAAAAGAGATAAATAAGAGATAAAAAGAGAGAATTACATGCTTTGATAAAAACAAACCCCACCAAGAAATAAAGAAAAAGTATTGATGATGTTATCATAAAAAAGAAATGTATTTTCACATAGAAAATCAAGTAAAGTATACCAAGAACCATTAACCAGACAGCAAGAACAACCCATGAACGTAAGAACGAGACTAAAAACTCAACTCAAAACCAAAACACTAGCAAAGAAAATTGAAAGCTTGACTCTTGAATCAAAAAGAAGGAAAAGAAAGCATTTTTAAACCTGATCATGGCTCAATTTGGGTGTATCTATAATTTTCTGGTTTACTTCAAACCCAAGCTCATTACTTTCATTAACATTATTTCCATAAAGCAATCTCTCAAAATCTTCTGAATCTTCAAAACCATTACCATTATCACCACCAGCCCACAAATGGAATCCACCATGTTCTTCAACCATGGTTTCTTTTACAAAAACCCCACTTCAGATATTTGCTTTGATTAGCTCTTGATCACATATACACTAACCTTTCAAGGTTAAAGATCAGTGTGTATGCAAAGATTGGCTCTTTAGAGAGAAGAAAAAAACAGGGGACGCGAAAACAGGGGAAAACAGAACAGAGCGAATGTGAGAGTATATAGGGAGGAAGAGAGAAGTGTTTGTGTGTGGATAGGGAATAGTTGTTTATTTCCTTAAGAGAACCAATCATGAATTTATAGTAGACAAATAGGACTCTATGACATAAGAATCCTCGTGTGGAGCAATTTGAGGCTAACTTGTAATTTCTCTCTCTGTTTTTTTCTTTTTCCTTTTTTTTTTTACCTTGATATTTTAGTTTTGTATTTGTATAATTATAAATTGAAGGAAGTAAAAATTGAGAAACAAAAAAACATAATTTTTTTTCATCTATTAGTTGTTAATGCCTTTTGTTGCATTGGATATAACTATATATTTAATACTGTGACGTAAAATATTTTTCATTTAAAAATATATCAAAATCATATTATTTTAGATTTTTTTTTAACATATGCACGTCAAATCATAAATTTTACAGAATTTTATTCCTTAATTCTTGTCCATGATGGTGTCCTAATCTAATAGTGGATAGCTACAAATGCAATTAAATTCACAAGTTCATGTGTGAACAAAAATGTTTGTTAATTAAGGATGACAAGACCAAGTAATGTATGGCATCATTGGGTCAAATGATATTAGGTTGTCTTAAAAACAAAGGTTCCATGCAGCCATATAAGAATTAGGCTCTCATTAACAAATTAATCTAATCATATTCATTAGTTGATTATAATATGGTTATGGAGACATATAGTTAAGAATTTGAAGTTTAAGTAACTATTAATTTTCTAATGTAGTAGTGATACCTATGTAGTAATTATCATTAAACTTTTGTCTTTGTATTTTATTTTTAAAAAATCAATTTAATAATTATTCACATCTTTGTTATGCTATTAAACCTTAAATTCTTTGAGTGTCGTTATAACTTGAAACAATATAACAATATATTTTATCATGATTATTTTTTTTAGTCAATTTAAGTGAATCATAATTAATAGAGTCCTTAACATCCAAATTTAATTGAAAATTCCATCAATATTTTTTTAAAAAAAACACATATTCAAGATAAATGATTCACATAATGTTTTATTACTATTTTGAAATTAAAATAATAAAGACAATAAAAATAAATACATGTTCGGTTAGAGAGTAAAAAAAAGATATAATGTCCCCTAAATAATTTTAAAATAAATTTATATCCTTTCAAAATAAAAAATATAAATGAGATATTTTCTCTTTATTTTAATTTTTAAGTACAAAAAAAATTGCCAATAAAAATCATAAATGGTAGAAAAGGCACGTTTTTTTTTAAAGATAAAACAAAAGGCTGATATGGCAATTGCAATATAAATATTTATGAGAATAATAATAATAATAGTTTAGAAAGAGTGTGGCATCCACATGGCCCATTGATGAGCAGCCATGGAGCCGCCATTTGGAGTGCCCTGTAAAGCCGTCACCAGCTCACCATGTACATAGCCTACGCAATGGTAGTTGACCCACAGCCCACCTCAGCAGATTTGGGTCCCATTTTCAACTCCTTCCTCGTTAGACTTTGTTTTATCTCTTTTTTTCTTTTTCTTTTTAAAAAAAGAAAAACCACCTAGGATTATCTCGTCCAAGATTCAAATCATATGTTAAATAAATTTACCCACGGCTAAGTACGTGTTTATCAACGTGCTGAATTGAACGAAGCTTAAACAAGTAAATAAAAATTCTAAAAAATATTATTTTAATAAAAAATTTAAATCGGTTTAGACCCGAGTTATTTTTTTGATCAGCAAATTAAACCGGGCTTAGTTTTATTTAATATGATACAAATTATGAAAATGAAGGGGAAAATTGCAAAAACTTGGTGCTAGAAAACGAAATGACTATCAAAATCTTGGTGGGTACCAAAGAAATGTACAAAATTGCTTAGGTAATTAACTTGGATTAGCCGACATCTTTAAAATATTGATTGCTGAGCACACGTGATAAGGAGTTATTTATTTGGTGGTAGATAGAGATGATTATTCTATAGTTGTATCGTGATGATCCAATATTTTATTAGAAAGTGATAGAGCCATCATTACAGTTTTGGATTTTTCAATTTAGTCCTTAAATTATAGAGCTCTACATTGTTACCTCTAATCTATCATTTAGATGTAAATGTTGTCCTTCGTGTCGAATTCCTTTTTCCTTCTATTTTTTTGCCCTAAACAAAAAAATCCATCTTTTTTCTTCAAAATAAAAATCACCTCATTAAAAATTAGAGAGTAGTTCAAGATGTTTAGATCAATTAGAGTTTAATGGAGTCTCTAATTTTTATTTTTAACTTGAAAACAATAAGAAAAAACACTGGAAAAATAAAATTTTGATGATACATATAGATCATTGTTATTAAACTCGGTTTGGTTTAGTGGATCAACTTCAAATTTAATCTGAATCGGGCTTTAAACAAATCAAATAGGATTTAATTCAGTCAAATCTATATCAACTTTACTTTTGACAGAAGATTTTAAATACAAAAACTTGGGGTAGTAAAGTTTATTGAAAGATTTCATATGGATAATACAACAACATTCAAAAGAGAAGCCAATTGAAAACAAACATGGTGTTTGATGATCTCAACACTTTAAACCCAAAAAAAAAATAAAAAATAGTGAGCTAAGCATTATCAAAGTTTCTTGGCACAAAAGGTGGTGCTGCCAATCACACAATCTCATGAGATCATACCTTAATTTTCCTCTCTAGGAGAGAATTAAGCAAGATGGCCACGTATTAGTGAAGTGGCAAGATTAGTGTTTCTGAGTGTCGTCGAGCATTGGAGTGCAATTTCTTCATTGTCTATACGATTATGATCATTCCTAAGGAAATCCCTTAGTTGACTTTTGTTTTAATATTCTTAATTATGCTTTCTTTTTCTATTGTGATCTTTTATCAAAGATTGTTATTATGAGTGAAAAAAGATGATTTATTTCGAGAAAAAAACACTTTAAAATATATTTGTTATTACAGTTAAATTATTGTTTTTTAAAATATTAAATATTTTTATTTTATTTAAAGCTAAATTTTTTTTTATATTTTTGTATGGTTTGAATCGTGATGTTAGAAATAAATTATAAAAAATAAAAAAAATATTATTTTAATTAATTTTTAAATAAAAAATAACCATTACTGCTAGAAAGCTGTTAATCTTCTATACTGTCAACACATCACAAAACACTTCTGGTTTTCTAGGGATTGCCGCCGGCCACTTTTGACTAGTGATCAATCCCAGCTTTTATATATATATATATATAAAAAAAATAAAGATCCAATCTATTTGTATGTGTAATTTATGAGTTTTTTGTTTTTTTTTTTTACTATAAATTTCTACAAGGACAACACAAGCAGGAGGGTTTCAGAGTGTTTTAGTGTGCAGCCCAAATCGTTGACACCAATAACATAAATACTTGCTATTTAGAAGATTTTTAATATTTGTGATGATGTAAAGATTTATATATATATAATTGTAATGTAAAAATAAATATATATTCGTTCATATCTTATTGTAAGAAATAATAATTTATTTCAAACATATTTTTGTTAACCTCCTTGTAGTTTTTTAAAACTAATATTTTTCATTAAACAATATATTCTCCACATTATTCTTCACATCCCAAGATTTAAACTCATAAAAATTTATATCAAAAGGATTCAAAAACATTAAAAAAACAAATTTAAAATAAAACAAATATAAAACTTTTTCAAAAATAATTTTTAACCGCAAAAACAAACACACGCATTCAATATAAATGAATATAAACCGATACCTCCATATAATGAATGAAGTGGGGATACTTGTAATGTTGTGGAATCCATTAGCTGTAGTAATTAGTAATTGGTGAGTAATTAAGCAAAAAGAAAGATAAGATTGAAAAAGGAAAGAAAAAGAAGAGGAGGAGGATAATCTCCAAGTCTCCACTCTCCTCGAACAACCTTGGCTCTTAGCGTTTTAGGGGTGGCTTGACTCTTCAAGTCAGGCACCCATTTCTCCACTCCCAAGGAAGTTATGATTGGCATGGATCATCATTGTCATCTTTTTAGGCCATCATTTGTGGAATAACAAGGAGGATTGAACAGTCTTGGTGGTGACAAATTGCTATACATTTGTGAATTCACAATTTGGACTTGAATTATGACATGATGGCTTGGTTCACAGTCGTTAATTATTGCTTATGTTAACTTTTAGAGGAAAACAAAAGATTGTAAAGTAGAAAACCTTCTCCAATTATTATGTTAAATGGGTGCTGATCTTACTTTATAATGAAAACGACACTTCATCTCTCCCTATAGTCAACGTTAGTGTACTACATGCATAATTAGGTTCAAGGGATGCAGAAATTTCTCTTCCTCTTCCCTTTTCTTTATTTTTTTTTTAGTTTAATGTGAGTTTTCGGACCAACTTGCGCGCACCTCGACTAATCCCACAGGCTCTGAAGTTAACAACCATGTAAGTCTCCAGTGGCCATCATATGAGCAATCACAGGGCTCGAACCTGAGACTACAGAGGGAGCAAACCTCTTGGTCCCAAACTCTTATCACTGGACCACCACCTAGATGATTTTTAAATATGATGAGGTAGATTAACACACAAAACCCGTGATTTGAAATATAATATAAAATGAATTTTAATCTAAATCAAATCTAAGCAACTTAACAAATCAATATGTTACCTAATTATTCTATACAAGTTAATTCCACACTTTATCGCGAGTTAACATCAATAAAATCTTTTAAAAAAATCAAATAATATCAATTTTATAAATATAATTGATCAGAAATTCATCTAATGGCCCGTGGATTTACTAAGGAGGAATTATTTTTCAAGAAAAACCTAATTTCAAATCCTACAAGTATGATTAGTATTGAAATATATTTCCATTTATATATTTTTACATTTTAGCTTGGTATAAAAATCTGTATTGCATTTGAAATAAAAAGGAATTGGCTGTCTAAAAGCATTAATAGAGCACCATGCATCAAATATATTTCTAATTTCCCAAGAACGCTATTCGTCCAACAAACTCCTATGGTGTTGTAATTCTCCTCATACACACACACATGAAAATCCAAGGCCTTGTTAATTAATTTTGTACACCTTGCAAATAATTTATATCACTTTTGAGGCTTGATTTAGCTAGCATTGAGTTTGTCCTCTACGTTGTCGTTTTAAACCTGAGGAAGCTTTATAAAGAAATATATTTGACATGGATGGATAACTTTAATCATGACTTAATTTTGATATTAACAAACTAATTAAAGATACCATATAAGTTAAAATTAAAAATAACAATATATTTGGTTTTATTTTAATTGTAGTTTTTTTTAATCACAAAAATATTATTTAACCGATTTTTGCACAAGTATCTATTTATATTTTAAGAAATTAGTTTTTTTTTACCCTTTGATTTAAATTAGTGTTATTAAATCTGATCTGGTCTGAAAACTTAATTCTCTAACCCTACCCTCACTCCTAACTCGAGTTAAGTTTTAAACTAAAGCAGGTGGGAGTTAATTAACCAGATGTGATCCGATCAACCTGACAACCAAATCACGATCTAGTCTTGGGTTTTTTAAAATTAAAAATCCAATTTGATTTTAAAAAAAAAAAATTCAAAATAACATCGTTTTAATATTTTTTATATCTTGAAATAACATATTCTTGGGTTAACCCGTTCAGCTCATGAGTCAATTCAAGAGCACTATCATGTGTAATAAGTTTCATGCATACCCTAGACAACAACGTAAGAGCAAACTCACATATAGACGTGTCCACTATGACCATGCCAATGCTAATTGAGAATAAGTTAGAACATGTTGATTAATTAAAATAAGAACAACAACAATAATCCGAGGTAAGGTTAAACAGATTTCTTAATGAAAAGTCACACGTGGGGTTATGGGAGGATTTAGATATTGGATTAATTTGCTAATGGCTGCTGCTAATTATTAATCCTTTTTAATCAAGGAATGGATAATGCTTGTTAGGCGCCTACCATACATTATACACGTATGGAGGTCCAAAAATCAGTGAAAATGGCTTCCATAGCCACTCTCGATTCCCACATAGGCGTGCTTTTATGGGAAGAAAATTATGAAGAGGCACAACACAAAAGGAGGAATTATGAAAGATTCTACCTTTTGACTATGGAAATGCTTGTGACCTAATCATATGCTTTCTTCTGCAGAGCATAATTAGATTTCAGAATGTGCATGATGGTCTCGACTAGCAATTTCGTCGCCAGCTCTTCCATGGCTTGAAAATGACCTATACACAATACTTTTCTTCTTCTTCTTCTTCTTCTTCTTCTTCTTCTTCTTTAGGGCATGGTGGAAGTATGACCCAAAATGGTCGCTCAAGTCTCTCTCTTTTCTACCCTTATCCATTTCTTTCAAACGGTGAGATCATCACTCGCACTTGGATTGGAATATGCCGTACAGCTGGCTAGTGGGAGTTTGAGAGCTGAATGCTGAGTTATGGCATTGAAAATCACATGGGTTTTCCCTCCCCAATATAATAGGAAGATAAATGTCGAGGGTGATCCGAGTAAGAAATCTTTGTGGGGTCTTTTTTTATGGTTTATTTTTGTTGCACTATCTTCGTAATCTTGAAGGTTCATGCATTATATCTATTGGGATCCACCTCGTAATTTTCATGCTTTAACTACGTACAATATGTGGAGTTTTGGTGGGAGTTCTTGTAGCTGAGTCAGGCTTCAAATCTCCTTAGTCATGGAATATCCTTTGATCATTTTCATCTTCGCTTGCTTTCGTTTGGATTCTTAGTCATGCACAGTAATCCAAGCAATTTAACTTATGATTATTTTTTAAAATGATTTTTACTTGAAAATACATTAAAATAATATTTTTTTTATTTTTAAAATATTATTTTTAATATTAAAATATCTAAAAACATTTATAAAATAATTTTTAAAATTTTGTTTTTGTCCTACTCTCGTTTATAACACAGAGCATAAAATATTTGTATAATGTGATTAGTCAAAAATTGCAATGATTAGAGGTAATAACTACTCTCATGGATTAGTCTAGAAAGGTGAGCAATGTACAATCGAGTTGCACTTAGTGGGTCCAAATTATTTTCACATTTCTGTGGATTGACAAATAGGCATGTTTAATTCCTAGTCCATAGTTACAAGAACCACCTAGGTTGTCCGGCCGACTCGGACACTTGAGCCATAGATCACATGAATTAATTTGGGGTTAGTAAGTTAATCCAACTTTTTTTTTTCTTTTCAAATGACGTGTTTTAGGGTTTTTACGGTATTGTTGATTTGATATAAAAAATAAATTTTTTATTGTTATATACCAACTTATTATTATATTATCTCATCAAGCTAGTTGAGTTTATTGTCCTATACCAACTAATGATTAAGTTATTTTGTCACGTTAGTCTGAGCTTTCAGATTCCTAAGTCTTTTACATAGTCAAGTAAGGATATTGTCGATAGGTGACAAGCATCAAACACATTAACAGAATGAAAGTTCTAGGAATATAAGAGGGGGGGAACCCTAAAAGCCAATTTTCTTTTCTAAACCTTATACGGTTCCTTCCACTTTCCAGATAAATAAGGTGGTCATGAAATTCCCCTAGAAAATATTCATAATATGCTAAGATTTTCAAGAAATAACCATAGCAAATGGTTAAATTTTTCAAATATTACTAGAATTTGTGTAAACTAATGTGAAATCTGCTCTCTTGTTATGCAGTACTGAGATCGATCGTGGCTGGAAGGCTTCAACTTGATTGAGTCCGTCCATTGAAATTGAAATGGCAATAGCTTTGGAATTGTGGATGGGAGTCAAGGATGGTGAGCTCGACTTAACCCTTCTCATATGGTGTGGTGCAGAGAGAATCGAACTTCAGTCAAGATGTCAGAGTCACCAACCCACTCCATAACTGTCCAATGATGACCACAATTATTTTAGCATGGGGTTTAGATTCACCTAGGGTCAGTCAATGGCATAAGAATGGATCCATAAGTGCACCTGTCAGGTGGTGGCGCTTGGCAGTGTGCACCTTGTACTGGATTTGGATTTTTAGGGCATGATTTTGAACTTGCGGAGGAAAAATGAAAAAAAAAACCCCTTCACAGAATTGTCCTTTTTCTTCAAGAAATTATTGGTATGGGACCCTTTACTTTGAATCAAAAAGACCTACTTCCTTTCCTTTTCTTTTTTGTATATGATGCGCATGCACATGGTTAGATCCTTTGGCATGCAAAAGATATATTGCTGCCTTCTTTGTATGCATTTCACACTCAGCAATAGATTTGAGTCAATGATTGAAAAACATGCTTTTCTTGATCTTGATTCACCTAAGAATTCAGGAAGCATGGTCCTCGTTGAGCCTTGAGCTACACAATGAAAGGTAATCTTCCTCCTTGATTCCATAGGCTAGGTCGTTTGATATCAGGCAACATGACTTGACCAACAACTACTCAAATAAAAAACAACCACAACCATCAGCTGATGAATCCTAAGGAAATCATCATTAGTATGATCTACATAAGATCGATGAGCATCCATCGACAAGCATGGGCAAATTGTTCATAGAATTTCTCATGTTATACAATCTGCAGACATAATATTACATGGAAACAAGAAAATGAAAAGAGTTGCTAGCCAACCTGTCAATAATTGTCCAAGGTAATTTTCTCGGAAACAGATGTCTGTCGATGTATCAGAGACTGGGGAGGGAGGAAAAACACACAACTAAGCTGTCAATTATTGGCTCTTTTGTGGGTATCGAAATGTACAGTTCTCAAAAAGAATTATACTTTTGACAAATGGGTGGTATCAATTTACACTAATTTGAAAAGTAATGAAACAATGACATCTCCCACCCATGTACTGAAATCTCAGCTCTGCTTTGTTCTGAGACCATCCTGATGAGAAATCCAATAATGTAGGACAAAACTGGGTCTCGTTCTCAGTAAGGGTCTCAAAGTACACATACACTTCAACTGGGGACCCAGAAAACTGTTAGTTCAAGAAGCACAAGGGTTTACCTTTTCTCATTCTCATCATATCCCAAAGCTAACTCGAATATCTGGCCATAGTCATCTACAAAGTGGACATCAAGGCCTTCTTTGACATTAGGTGAAAGCTCATCGAAATCTCGCCTGTTTGCTGATGGGAATATGATGGTCTTCACCTCGCTTCTTCTTGCCGCTATTGTTTTCTCCTTGACCTGATTGTCACCCGAGAAGGGAAGTACATGAGTTTATAGATTTACAAACTGAATATGATACAGCTTTCAATCAGTTACAGACTGAAGAAAATAAAATTTCATGGTCCAGCCACGCAGCCTATACAAGTTGTCACTTTTCAAAATTCTGTATTCGCAAGAATTCTCAGGAGTTCATAGAAACATCTGAATGCCACATTTACTGGAGCACAAAAATGTGTTACAAAGAAAAATACAGTTATATGACAAGTAGTGGCACAAAGCAAAACCATTCAATAAGTTGAGAAAACTAGGTGATGACCAAGGATAAACATCCACTACAGTACATACCTAAAACTTGGAGAGATATGTTAGTAATCACTAAAAAGAGAAGGATAGCAAACATGGCAAGAGAGAAAGGGGTTCATATAACGTACCCCACCAATGGGAAGAATTTTTCCAGTTAGTGTAACTTCCCCAGTCATTGCTAGATCTTTTCTGACAGGCTTCTTCATGGCAAGAGATAGAAAGGATGTGATCATGGTGCAACCAGCACTCGGTCCATCTTTTGGTGTGGCCCCAGCAGGAACATGAAGATGAAGCTTGGTATTAGAAAAGAAGAGGTTATCAGGTTCTTTCACAAGCAATATCCCTCTAGCAACTGTGTGAGCAATTTGGGCACTTTCTTTCATTACTTCTCCAAGTTGACCAGTAAGATTAAGGGCTCCTTTCCCATCTCCTTGCTCAACCTGAGTGGTCTCTATATACAAGGTGGAACCTCCCATTGCAGTCCATGCAAGGCCCATCACAACCCCAACTGGAGTTTGATCATAGATGCGTTCAGCGTGGAAAACAGGTTTGCCAACAAAATCAGCCAAGTTTGATGTGTCAACCAACACTTTATCAACTGCCTTAGTTCCTTCACTTTCCTCAATTTTCTCAGTTTCAGTTGTATCCTGTCAAAAGAACCAACACAAATTTCAAAGTGACAATCAAGATTTGAACAAATTGACAAGGAGAGGAGAAGAAAACACAAGGCAAATAAGAAACAACATTCCAAACATGACTTCATAAAACTCCATCTTAGCCATGCTCAAAATGCAAGTGCAGTGCCTCAAAGCTGGCACCAAATTCTCTAGCAGTATATTATCTTTCAGATACCTTTGAATCAGTAGGTTGATCAAGGGGACTCTGTACATTGTCAGGTTGCGGATCCGTCTGCACAATCTCAGCTTCCTCAGGGGTTTGATCTGTGTGCACAATTTCAGCTTCCTCTAGGGTTTCATTATTTTGTTTGTTACTGCTAACCTCTACTGATTCTGTGGAGGTTTCAATACTTTCAACTTTTTCTGCATCTAGTTCTGCCACTGGAACTGCAGGTTCAATTATCGCTCCTTGCCGCACAAGTTGCAGTGCAATCTGGCAGGCAATGACAAAAACAATTAAGAATCAGACAAGACACATTTCATTCTTAAAATGTGTTATGCCAAAATTGCTTGCAGATGTTCCCTGAACAAGGAATGCATGACAAAGGCAACCTCAGGGACAGTTATGAACTGAATTTTTCTCAGAGTCACAACTTTCAAGTTTAGCCACGAATTAAACAAACCTTGCGATAGATCTTTTCAATTTGCTTTTGAAGATTCCGAACTCCTGCTTCTCGGCAATAATTCTCTATCAGAGCCAGAAGAGCAGCATCAGTTACTTCAACCTGGAAACATGAAGTACAGTAAGTTTCAAAGGCAGAAGATATATTAAGCAAAATTGTCTAATAGCAGCAGGAATTAACATTTGCTAATACGGTATCAAGAAATATCCTTACATCTGTTGGCTAAAATTGCATCTGAAAATGACCTATCATCTAATGATTATTTTACCATGCAAATGACTTTGTGATAGAATACTGCACAAGAGAAAGATTATTCACACACACACAGACATCAAGAGAGAGGGTGGGGGACCTGCTCAGGCTTGATGCCACATGCTTCGCGTGTAGCCTTCTCCAAATAATCTCTGGCAATATGCACTTTCTCGTCTGTAATATACCCAGCAATAGAAACTACCTCCATTCTATCCAGAAGGGGGTTAGGTATCGTGTCCAAAACATTTGCTGTGCACACAAAGAGAACCTGCATAAATTTTCCAAGGGATTAAGCAACAAGCTGTGGAAATTCCAAAGAAACAGAACACTACCTGACATGTTCCAACTCCTAATAACACAGCACAAATTGAACTTGCAAAATACAATAACAGGAATAAATGCAGAATAAGATAATTTCTTGACTCCTACCCGACACAAAAACTTTAAAACACAAGGAATGCCAAAGTTGGGCATGAGATAATGTGTGTATGAGTGGGCATGAGACCATGTGTGTATGAGTGCAGTATAATTTTTGTAACACAGCATGACTAACGCCTAACCACCCTATAACAAGCATATAAATACTTCCAAAGTCATCACAACTCTCCCATCATTTTTCATTATCTATTTCCTTGGTGCATGGATATACAAGATGCATGGAAATGACAAATGTCAAGCATTTTTAAGGTTGAGTAGTGGAGCTTTTCCAATTAAATAAGATAACGGAACTAAAAATGAAAAAATTGTTAGCTACTGCACTATCTACTACAACAAAGACATCCAATATAAGAAAATATGCCTAGGATAAAAACCGAAGTGCCTGCAAATCACAACATTTACCAACCTTTGATACGTCAATCGGAACATCAAGGTAGTGGTCCAGAAAATTGGCATTTTGCTCTGGGTCAAGGAGCTCCAATAAAGCACTTGCTGGATCTCCAGTGTGCCCTCTTCCCAACTGCCACAAATAAGAAAACTCATTCTCAGCAATAGGAAAACAATTCATCATCATGAATGATTCATATTTCCATTGCAGATCTCAATATAGCTTATATTAATGCAACGAAAGATATATTTGGGAAAAGAAATGGAAAACAGTGACACCAAATCCAAAAGTAAATTGACCCTTCAACTGAAACTACCTTGTCAATCTCATCGATCAGAACAAGAGGGTTAGCAGTTCCCACATTTTTCAGGCACTGCACCATCTTTCCTGGCATTGCACCAATATAGGTTCGACGATGCCCCTGGATGTAATATTGTGTTAGTTAAAAGTGTTCTTCATAAAAAAGAGGAACCCCTGGATGCTGGCTGGGTGATGTTATGATGCATATTGCACATTGTCTCGCTGAAAAATAATAATAAAAAAAAACAAATATTTAACTACCTTAATTTCAGCAACATCAGACAAGCCTCCTACTGAAAACCGAAAGAACTTCCGGTTTAATGCACGTGCAATTGAACGCCCAATACTAGTTTTACCCACCCCAGGTGGACCAGAGAGACAGATAATTTTTCCTGCAATGTGTTTGCAAGAAATGAGAAATTACATTTTGATGCTACTTACTAGCAGACATTCAGATTGACGACAATGAAGTCAAACCAACCTTGTGAGATTCCTCTTAGTTTTCCAACAGCTATAAATTCCAATATCCTTTCCTTAACATCAGTTAATCCATAATGATCTTCGTCAAGAATCTTTTGTGCCCGTAGAACATCAAAATTCTCATCGCTTCACCCAATAATAAGAGCATAAAAAATCAACAATTTTTCAAACATATCAATTACCATAACAACTCAATTAAATAGACCTTGCAATATATAATTTTTCCTTGAGAAATTTACGAGGACCAAGCTAAATGAGAAACAAACCTGTAATTTCCCCAAGGCAATGCAGTCAACCAATCTAAATAATTACGAGTGACATTAAATTCACTTGAACTAGCCTCTAAAAGCTGCAGCTTCGTGAGCTCTTCTTCTATAACTTGCAAAACATGTTCTGGGATTTTTTCCCTGTTTGGTTCAAGCCTTTCCCTGAACTTTTCTGTAGTAATGGAGCATAAATTATTTAAATGGATGCCAATACAAATAAAAGCTACAACAGATTTTATCTAGATCAATGCAATGGCCAGGGGCAATATTTAAAACAAACAAATAAAAACTTGAGTATAACCATTTAGGACAGTCAGCAAACAAACAAAACATTCAAACTTATGAATTATACGAATAATAGTGGCATCAGGCCTTGGGCTTCAGAGTTAATACAGCCACACAATGTAATCTATACATCCATGTTCTGGCTAAACTTAAGCTTCTCAGAATTTAAAAACTTGCGAGGTTTTTAAGTGTATCACAACTAACAGTCATGCAATTCTAACAACAGGTAATCAGAGCATAACTAACCAGAAAGTGCTGTTTTGTCATCTGTTTCCAATCCCAGTTCCTGCAATGAGGCAAGTTATGTGCCAGTTAAGTCTAAAGTAAATAAATGCAACTTTCTTAAATCCATTTCCTGGTTGTATTAGTCGCTAACATATTAATGATGATGAACAAATATCTACAACAATAAGGTATTCTAGATAATAAACATGTAAGTGGACCATATACCTTCTTTATGGCTTTAAGTTGTTCATTCAACAAATAGCGCCGCTGCTCACCACTTATCTTCTCTTCAATTGCTTTTGCAATTGATTCCTAAATGCAACTCCGGAAAGTTAATGAATGAGAGTCAAAACAATGAATTTCAATACATAAAGTTGTAGAAATATGATTAATGGAGAGTACCTGGATCTTGCTGATTTCCATTTCTTTTTTCACCAACTCTAGTGTGAGTTTCAAACGTTTATACACCTACAGCAGAATGCACAAGATATCCTGATGTAAGCAATATGAAGTGCACTTTCTACGGGCACTAGGCAGAAAAAGGATTTGAAGATCCACATGTTACACCAAAGAAATGCTGGCATAAAATATTTCAAAGTAAATCACATGTCAAAACTTAGCTCTTGAATTGCAGCAAGTATTTAGCTTAAATTTCTGTAATTTCAACAGTGCTCCTATAACTACTACCAAAACAGCATTGTTTTGAACTTTTTGTTGAAAAGTAAACTCCACTGTTTTCTATAATGTTATTTACCCTTTAAGAAAAGAATCCAGACAGTGATTACAAAATCTACCATGAACAATCTGAAAAGTATACCTTATTGTAAATTGCCAGTGAATCCTCTGTTAAAACACAAAAACAGGATGCACGCCTATGAATAAAAAATTTGATTGATCAATGAATAGGGTATAGATTTTTCATTAATAATAGTCAAGATAATTCTAGGAAATCTCGTTTGAATATTTTTCAACACTTCTTAGAGTTGATGATTTAATGTAATACAAACTAATAAACTAAGGCACATCTTAATATCTTCGTAAGCACAAAAAAAAGGAGAAGAAGAAAGTTTTCAAAAGCTAAAAGGAATCGATACCATATGAAGTTTTTGTCAACTGAATTCCACTTTCACTGTTCCATTTTGTCTTAGAGATTTCATGTACTAAAAGAATTAAACATCACGAGAATTGCAAGTGACAAAAGGAGCTTCACCAGATTATATTTCTACTGATACTTACATCCAGCTCTTCAAGCACTTCTTGGCACTGCAACTTGTTCGCGCCTGATATTGCAGCCCCAAAATCTGCTAGCCTAGGAAAATTAAAGTCACCTACATGCTGCAAAAATTGAAAGAAAAATGAGAAGCTATTGTAAGAAAACTTGAAAAGCCAATTGATCCAATCAATAATCATCTCAACATTTTCTATATGGAACTCGACTTCAGGTTGTGCTGAATTACAATCATTAATACACTGCAAATTGACCACATGCGGGAAACAGTGACCAACCAGCACAAATAATTGTATAGAACCCCCTTTTGGTTTTAACTCTACTGTGTGATTCAAAAGGAAAACATACTCTAGTGGAAACCAAGTTACTTTGACATGCTTTCTGTTTCACTTCTCTCTTCCTCCACCACAAATCAGTATCAAAGATTGCATAGAAGCGTAGGTTTGCATTTCCGAAAGCAGCAAAAACTAAAACTTGAAAGGTAACTTAGGTTGGAGAACCAGCTATAGGATCATCACATAGTAATAAATATAAGAAATGATAAACCAATGTAATTGCAGGAAGGCTCCCTTGTGCAAGAATTGCAAAGTGTTCAGATAAAAACAAGCATTCCTAGAGTCCAGTAAAACTATCACAGCAAAATTTGCACAGAAAAGTGATTTCACAGAAAATCTTGAGAGAGAAGAAACCTGTGTATATGTTTGAACATGATCTCTCCAAAGTGAACTTGTCTTCAGAACATCTCTCAAGGTTGATATAACCTCGAAAGATGTTGCCTTTATAACATCATCATCCTTGTTATATGGTTTGTCCTGAACAACAAGAAAAGCAAGAGAATGGATGGGAAGGTGCATGAGTATCATTTGCATGTGTGAACCTTTAATATTACTTTACATTCAGTCATAAAATTTAGAAAATTCAATACCTTGAGATGATCAACTTTAACAGTTAAAGGATTCTCACTGACCTGTACAACAGCCAATAATATGTCAACATAGAGAACTTTGCAATTAATGGGATAAAAGAAAAGAACAATGTAATGCTTTTTGAAAGCTTACATGAAAATAAAATGACAAGTTCATCCACACTCACCATCTCAGTTATCCGAAGTCGCCTATGACCAATAAGGATAACCTGGTCACCTTGAATAGTTGTGATCTGGAATAGCATGTTAAGGATTAAATGACAACGACACTAGTAAAACTTCTTATAGTTTCATTTATTATGAAGTAGCCATTCTTTGTGGCAATGCTAAAAAACACAATTGAAAAATTCAACAAAATTAGACACCTGAGCAAGTGTGCCAACTTCATGAAGACGATTATACAGATCCTTTCCCTTAAGATCATATATATTTTTGTCTGATTCAGATCCAGTTACAACACTGGGATCAGTGTCTGGCTCGTCTTTAAGAAGAAAAGCTCCACAATATGGTGCTTGCCTTTTTCTGCTTTCTTGTAAAGCTGCCAATAATTTAGGATCCTGCGCAAAAATTTAGAGCAATGGTAAGAGCTAACTGTAAATTGGAAGTTCAAAGTTTGATTTCAAAAAATCCAACAGATCAACACGCACAATGGTATCCTATGATGGAGATATTAGCAAAAATGATGTGAAAAAACAGGGTAAGAACTAGCCCTTTTTTACTCTTTTCTGTTACTTGCATGGTTAACAGACTCCCAAAATGTCAGGAAAAATCTAAAAGCATAAAGAAACATGCTATACCTTCACATAAATTGGCATGTAGAAACCAGGAAAAAGAGGTCTATGTGGCAATGGCAACGCCAGCACCTGCCAAAAGAAAAATAAGTAAAGGTCAACTCAAATGCAAACGGAACCAAAATCAGTCTCAAAACATTCACAAAATTACCACTATGTAATAATAGAAATATGAATCACATTCAGGAAAAAAAAAGTTCTTCGGATCAATAAATTGCAACATTTGAGATATAGCAGAAGAGAGCATCCATTTCATGCGTTTTACTATTTAATCCTTCAAAACTGCCTAGTCTCGATAAAAATTTTGGCACTATAGACTGAATCTGTCTCTAGACTTGAATTCATTACCAAACTAATAAACCTTCCCTCTCTAACAAGACTAAACAATTTCTATAACATCAATGTAATTCAACAAATATATCTTAATGCTATCCACCCTAGTATATCCTCTCCTTAAGCTCAAATTTCTATCATCTAATTTTTCATCCAATAATTCCTGATAGTCTCAGGGTTATCTATCTTTCAGCAGGTGTCTGAATAAATAAAGACTTCTAAGATAAGGAGCGCAAGATGCTTGTTGAGGATTTGAATAATGCTGTTATTAAGAGATTCAACTGGGCACTACCATGAGGGTAGCTGTGAAATCGAGAGTAGTAAACTGAACATGTTCTATCCAATACGGGTAGGAGAAGACCCACGGTAATAGATCCATCCATGTAAGCAGCCCTTTCCACTACTAATCTAGCTGGTCTTGCTGATTCGCCTGTGAGCCTACTTGCCCATTCATTTTCATTGCCATTTGAACATCCCGTTAACAGTTTTTTAAATTCATATTCTATCCCTTCTGCAATGCCCATATTCGCTAACAATTACAAAATCACACCATAAATGCCAAAATAGAAACTAACAATAGCAAACCAATGCACAATTATAAACCTCAAAATACTAAACAGCAGAATCATAATGCAAATGCCACTTCTCATCAACCACACAAATCAAAAAACCGTTTGTCACTTCCTAAACTAAAAAACTCACACTCCATTTATATTGAAATGACAATTCATAAACCAATCCTATTACCCAAGGAAAAACACTCAAAACCTCATGTTTAGACTCCATTTCATTACCAAACTAATAAAACTTCCATCTCTAACAAGCCGAAACAGTTTCCATGACACCAGCGCAATTCGACAAGTAGAGCTTACTCCTATCCACCCTATTGTATTCTCTTCTTCAAAAACTATAAACAATCACATAATCATATCAGAAATGCCATAAAAGAGTACCTTTGGCAAACCAATGCACGATTATAAACCTCAAAATGCAAAACAACGTTATCATAATCAAATTCTACTAATTGTTAACAAAACAGAAAACCAATTTCAGTCACTTCCTAAGAAAACTAAACTCAACTCTAAAACCCTAAATAACACATAAAACCCACCATTTTCCTTCACTTTCTCTAACTTCCCCACACCTTTTCAGCATCCAAACAATACCCAAAGCCCCCCAAAATAAAAATAAAAAAGTTTAAGAACTTTATTGAACCAACCGTTAAATAATCCTCTGGTCTAGGACTAGTAGGCACAATAGCCGAGGAATTACTGGCATCCGCAGCTCCACCTTCAGCCTCCGTCTCGCTGGCACCACTTCTTACCTCCACCTCAACAATTCCACCTCCATCGCCGCCATCTCCGGAAGAAGAATCAGAACAAAAGAAGGCCCTTTGATAAAAACTGGGACTTTTATGGCCCCTCTGAGACAACCCAGTGAGTAAACTCAGAGACTTCAGAAAGGAGCTCGGTTGTGACTCGGTGGCGACCCGGAGACATGGGGATGTAAAGTGGGTGTGAATTTGGCGAGAAGTGGAAGAGAGGAGTTTTAGCATTGTTTTTTGATGTGGAGATGTTGAAGAAAGGGAAGGGCAGAATTGGGAAATTTTGGGTTTATTGTTGTCAGTTTTGAGTCTCCATTGGAGGAGACGGAGGAGAAAGTGCTAGATGATTGTAGCAAGCAAAGCCCTGCATAAACCCTTTTTAAGTTGTGTGTGTTTCTTGAGTTATATTTATATGTGAGCAGTTTGGTCCTATTATTTTGGTTCAAGTACTAATATTGTCCTCCTTGTTAGTTTTTGTCAAGAGGATTTTGGAAAACATGTATTGTATTTGGTTAATATTCCACGGAGTCGTAATAGATAGAAACATGTTTGGTTATATAATTTTACAATATATCAACGAACTTTAAAATAATTAAAGGGGCTTTGATAATGAATGATATGTCATTGAGACAATTTCCTTCCCTTTTTCCCTAGTTCTTCCTACCAATTCAATATATCTTGTAAACTTAAACTTACAGTACAGATTTTCAATTGATTTTTTTTATAAAAAAAAACAATACTTGTGCTATTATATATAGATATAGACTAGCAGCGCCAAATACTGCGGTGTTTCTGGGGAAAATTCCTAGATAGGATTAGCGATGAATACAATGATTATGATATTCCAAAGCCTCTAGCCCTTAGAATTTTACAAAACAGAGTTGCTTCATGATCCCATACGCAATAATCACAAGTGGTATACTCTTCCTCATCAATCCATCCTCTCTTGTTAAATTTGCTACAGTTGCAGGTTCTTCCATGGCTCTTGGGTTCTTCTGGTCCAATACCGGCTTCCCTTCTGTCAATCCACATGCTTTGAAGAATCTCTTTTATTTTGTCTCTACACTCTTTAATTGTGCGGTGTCTTGATTTGTAGTTCTTCAGAGAAGAAAGCAGTTCTATACCCTCTTGTTTAAATTGCCCGCCATGGCATACAAGGATGACGCCGCATGTGTATATTGCTTCTACGTGCCCTTTTCTGGCCGCGTTCTTCAAGTGTTGGAATCCTGATTCTGGTTTGTTGGAACTAAAGAACTCGACCATCCCTTGTCTAAATAAAGCTTCAGGGTTCCCATTCTCCTTGCAACGGGCCAAGAAAGAGGAGGCACCGTGGCTAATCCTCCAAGGAATAACTGGGAGTTTCTCGATTGTGATGTGTTCAAAAATATAGTTCTCTGATGCTGCTTCAAGAAACTCTTTGCAGCTTAATTTAGCTGTGAAGAGATCTGAAATCGATGCAGAGGCCACGCGAGCAAGAACTTCTGTCAATAAATCTTTGGGAAAGTACTTGAAAAACTCATGACGACTAGTTTTTCTTCTCCCCTTTGTCATGTTTTTCTTTCTATTCACCATTAATATCAGCTCACATGTAGACTCTGTCACTCTGCCTTCTTTTATAAAGGCTGAACCGACTAAAGGTAATGTAAATCCGAACTGAATAGGACAAGCTAGGCTTAATTATGTATCCAAACTCCACAAGGAATTGGTTTCTTTCGAGTTCGATAATTGACTACAAGTTACCGACCGATGAGAAGATTGAGCCTGTTTGTTCGCGCGGCTTCCCTTCCCTTCCCTTCCCTATGAAACGTGTAGAGTTGGCTAATTGACTAAACAATTTGCCTCTGTTTTTGCCAGCCACGACTAACTCTGCTTGCAATGCGATACGGTAACGTTTGGAATTGTGGTGAGATATTTTTTAAATTTGTTTTTTTTTTAATATATTATAATAATAATTTAAAAAATATATATTTTTAATATCAATATATTAAAATAATTTAAAAAATCTAAAAATTAATGTTTTTTTAAACACAGCCCCACCACATAGCCACGAGCAGGCAATAGTATTCAATAGAATTGCCTCCCTTGTAGACTTGCATCATTTTCAAAAAGCTTGTACTGATGTTGAAATCAGTGAGTTTCCTCTGCAACTCAAGAGCAAACTTCCATGTAGCTTCCTTTGGAGGCGAGTTAATTAAACCACTGAACAAATAGTTTAGTAGCATCCGCGTTTCCCCTCTCCAACCATTTTTCTATCAAATATGGCTATGGGATAAGGATTGACAGCAGTGCAAGGAGGTTATGGAGTCACATTCTGTTGATAATTTCCATAGGCTGGTTAAGTTGAGAGACGGGCGTGTATTTGAGCTTCACCTTGGTAAAACCAGAGCATAGGCCACTGAACCTGTATTGCCAACCATCTTGTAAGGCCATCAATCAGCATTCTGCTCTCTCTCTCTCTCCAATGCGCTTCAAAGTCCATATTTTCCCGGGAAGACTCCTGCAAGGAAACATTTTCCTGAGAAACATGCATGGCATTGCCGCACAAGGCAACTCATGTTCGTTATCGTTATATGAATACCTCACCACCACCATTACAGACCTTGTATCAAACCAGAACTGGTCAAGACTCTAGACCCACATCCAAAACACAGACCCCAACACGCTCCTTCAACAGTTACTCGATTTCCGGAGCTGACCCGGAACTTAATTTAAGGTACTTGATTTGGTCACCGGCATAACGCAGGCATCTAGTCTTACACTGACTTGCGTTTTTTCAAAATTATTCAAGGATTAGATCTTTAATTTCTGGATAAGCTTGGCAAGTATGAGAAGGATCGTTCAGCTTCTACAATAGAAATGATGGGAAAACGCTTTGTATAATGAATATAAATCTGTCATGACATTAAAGGAACATAATCTAAATATTAATCTGAAAATAGAAATAATTCTCTATGAATTTCTAATAAAAATAAAATACATAACTAATTATCAGTTTTTTTCTTTTTAAAGGGGGCTTTTTAAAATCTTTTTTCCCATAATTTTAATCCTATTTCCCATATTTTATTTCACTTAACTTAGTAATAAAACATTCATTCAAGTAAATTTTAGACTAATTAAAATATTGATATTAATCAATTTTACTAGACTTTCCATGTTTTTTCACTTCCCTTAATCAATTTTACTAGACTTTCCATTTTTCACATCTCTTGTCTCTCTCCATTATTAAGTGTTCGTTTCTCTACACGGTAATATCATATTTTTAATTGTGAAAATACATATTATTTTTATGTTTTTTCTAAGTAAGATATAGTTTGAATTGCATAGAAAAATATATATAGCTTAAAAAATTACAAAAATAAAAATGATTGATTTATAAAACCAAAGACTTCATGGATCAAAAAAGTTGTAAAAACCATCTAATAGATAGCCTAGTGGTAAGAGTTTAGAACTAAGGAGTTTGCTCCCCCTGTAGTTTCAGGTTCGAGCCCTGTAGTTACTAATATGATAGCCACTGGAGGTTTACATGGTCGTTAATTTCAAGGCCTGTGAAATTAATTAATGTGCACGCAAGCTGACCCGGATACCCACGTTAATAAAAATATTTTTAAATTCATAACGTTTTCGTTTCAATTATTTACTATATACTATTATATAGGTTTTCAATCATTTAGGATAGTGGTAATGTAACAAGAACATGCAGAAGGGAGATCAGTTTTATATTATATATATAAAAAAGAGTGGCAAGAATTTTAACGTTGGTTATAAATCTAGGGTTCTACGTTTGATTTTTTTTACAAAAGATAGTCTTACGTACCTCTTTGATATATTTTTTAAGTATTATATAAATTAATTTGTTTTTAACTTTTAATTATATTTTTAATAAATAAAAGATGATTGAATTATGATGAGAATACTAAGTTAACGTACGTTGCACATAGTCTCTTAATTAATCTGGTAAATAAGTTTAAAGGTATCTTATTTTAATTGGAAAAAAAATTAAAATACCCTTGTTTGGAGAAAAACTCTAAGATATTCAAAACTAAATCAAGAAAATCATCAACAAAAAGGGGAAAAAACTAAAAAGAAGGCAAGTCCAAACAGTGTTAATAGGAGAGATTTTAGAGATTTCAGATTCTACATACCTACCTGGCTGGAACCATCAAAACTGGAACACGCTAACTATATAATATTAGCCTCTCAACGTCGACTGTGTGTGTATATAACAGTACTGCTCTGTAGTAAATTTAAACATTAACAAATTTATCAAGGGAAGGAGAAGAAGAAGGAGAGAGGAGGAGGAGGAAGGAGAGGATATGAAGCATTTTCTGACCCTCCTCACCATTGCTTTCATAATCATTATGGCTAGCACCTGTATGTTATCCTTCTCTAAACTCTCAAGGCCATGTATTTGTTTTTCTTAGTTGTTTATTCAAATTTCTTTTTTGTTCAAATAAAGGATATATTCGAGACAGTTTACTCATCGACTAATTAAGACTGAATCTCTTTCTCGGACAATCTCAATAACACACTCCCATGCACGTCGAGAGTAATGAAGTTATTCAACTGCACAAAGTAGCAGTAATGAAGGTTCAGAATTAATATTCTTGCATGCATGTGCAGATGGTGAAGTAGAAGCCGTGCCTGATAATTGTGTCAAGCCCTGTGTGGGAGTATACGATGACACCCGGTGCATAGCGGACTGCCGGAAGCAAAGGTTCCGGAGTGGAAAATGCGAGAAGAGGCTGAAAATACCCCTTTGTTGTTGTAGCCTTCTGGGCTGACGACGAGCATCGATCGTTATTACTTACAAAGTGCTGTCTGCCTGTTTTCCTGCCCTTTTGCTTTTAGGGGAATAGCCCCCATTAATTCTTACGCAGTATTTATTGATGTCAATCTGCTGCTGTTGCCGCCGCCGCCGCCGCCGCCCCCCACAGTACAAGCTTTAGTATTCTTAAATTGAAATAATAAGTGCACTTGAGTTGATTGATGGTTTAGTGCTTTAAATTTCTGTATTTAGTTTTTGATTGATCGTTAGTAATTTTTATAAATTCAGTGATTGATATTTTTCGATAATTAAATTAGATAAAACTATCATACAAGAATAACATTAATTACTCCTGTATCAAACCCACGCTAGTAAAAGTATTATCAAACCCATGCTTAGTTAATTATTCCGATAATTAATTATAAAGAATAGTTTAACTATAATTATGAGTCTAAATCTTTTTAATATTACTAGAGATTTATATAAACGTTAATTTCAAAGTTTATGGGATTAGTCGAAATGCGCACAACCTGACTCGAACATTCACGTTAATAAAAAAAAAATTTCTAAAAAAAATAAATATCCAAAAAAAAATATGATTTTTTTATAAGATATGTTTTATTTGTTTTTATTATCTTTATTTTTACTATCTCATAATAATAATTAAACGTGAACCAAAAGTTTTATTTGATTTTGAGAATATAATGTTTATTTGGTAATGTAATATAAATTGTTTTTAAAAAGTGATTTTTAATTAAAAATATATTAAAATAATATTTTTTTTATTTTTTTATTTTTAATATCAAAATTATAAAAAAATATCAATTTATTATTTTTTGAAGAAGAAACAATTTAGAAAGTAGAAGGTAAATGGGCACTAGCAATAAAATCTATTTTTTATTAATATAAATTTATTTTAGTAAAAGATTAAATTGATTATCAATCCTCAAATTTATTATTTAAGTCTTTGGATACCGTGCAAAAACATATGACAACTGTTTGATTTTTATTTTATTTATTTAAAAAAAACATAGAAAATAAAGAAAGGTAAACATGTTTTCATAATGTTTTTTAAAAAAGGTTAAATTTTTTTAATTTATTCTCTTACTTTATATTAATTTTATTTTGACATGTCATGTTAAAATTATTTTTTTTTTTAAAAAATATTATTTTAATATATTTTTAAATAAAAGATATTTTAAAAAAACAGCTGTCATAGTATAAAGAGGCTAATAAGCAAGTCAGCAAAACGGTGCGGTTTGCCTGGTCTCTTGAATTTTCACTCTCCTTCGTTCTCTTAGCTGAGAGACAAGAACCACAAGCACAAAATCTTAAACAGCAAGAAGAAGAACAATCTTCTTTTTTTACCTTTCCTATAGATAACGTGAACGAACCGTAAGTAGAAGATTATTCCTTTCTTGCATCACTGTTGACATATACAGACAGTTCTCTAAAACACAAACACAAGAAACCAGACTTGTTTTGTTTTTATGGATTTCCAAAAAAAGAGGGTTCAATTGCTTGCCTTTATAGTTGGAATCATAGCTCTTAGTATCACAGGTATATTCTTTATACTTTTTTTGTGTTATTCTTTGTGGGCTTTTCGTTTTGACTCTGTTTTAGGTGCAAAGTTTGAGTCCTTTTAGGGTCAAGAAGATTGGTTTTTGGTTGTGATTGAGTTTTTGGATTGTGCGCTGGTGAATCTTTAATGGGCTTTTGTATTTTTTTTGTGTGTGTGAAATTTGTGATCTTTTATGTTTTAGGGGTTCATTTCTAATCTGGGTTTGTTGGGAACAAGCTAAGATATCTAATCTTTGATGAGTACTGTGTGCTGATAAACTCATGAGTTAGTAACTCGATTGTTGAATACATTAGAGCTCTTATGTGTGCAAATGTATTGAAATTTTGATATTGGTTGAAATTTGATTGGGATTAGTGTAAATAAGTATGTCAGATTTCCTGACTTGATGTGAAAGTGTTGAGGTTTCTTAGGATTTAAATTTTTTTCCAGTTATTTTGCTAAATTTGTAAGATTCGGTTCACTCACATTAAAAATTGATAGCAAATTCTGAGTTTTGGAGGCAATGTAGCTTATGTGAAAAATCTAACTCGTATAGTTTTAATGATCTCTCTTATTTTCATCTAGCGAATACTGTTTTGTTGAAGTGGCTCATACGTCTTAGGACAGAATCAGGATCATCGTTTTGTGAATAATATGTATACTCAATAGATATATAAAATGTTTGTATGGGTTTCTTTCGCATTGTCTGCATGTGTTTGTGTGTGCCTGCCAACGAGTTTATCTTTGCTGTACACATTATCACAATATTCTCATGTCAAGATTTTAACTAAATCCTTCTGTGCTTGATTGTTGGATCTTCGGAAGTAGAGAACAAGTTGGTTTCTTAAATTATCATCTGAATTTAACAAAACTGAATGTATTGGCTTGAGATTTTTTTCACAACATGGTATGCTTATGTGCGGCAACATTTTATAGCTGAAAAGTGTCGGCAACTGGTTGGGGACGATAATTCTTCCCAGAGTGGGAAGTTTACAATCTTTGACTGCTTTGACATGGGCTCCGGAACCCTAGCATGTGCGGTGAAAGAGGGTGTGAAGTTGTATGTCTACAATATCAGATCTGCTCATGTTGAGAGAGCGAGGAATCTTGCAATTGAGCGTTCATTACTTGATGCAGTGGGACAGGGAATGTCTCCGCAGGATGCGGCAAAAACAGCACAGAAAGAAGGGACAAAGGCTGCAAAACTGGCGAAGCAGCAAGCAAAACGCATCGTAGGTCCTGTTATCTCTTCTGGATGGGACTTTTTTGAAGCTCTTTACTATGGTGGTACCATAACAGAAGGTTTCCTCAGGGGCAGTGGAACATTGGTTGGTGCCTATGCTGGAGGTTTTCTTGGTGATGAAAGGCTTGGACGTGTTGGTTATCTTGTTGGAAGTCATTTGGGCAGTTGGGTTGGAGGTAGGATAGGACTGATGGTGTACGATGTGGTAGATGGAGTTCATTACTTGCTTCAGTTTGTTCAAGGAGAAGACAGTGAAGTGTATGAATCTCCTCCTGATGAAAGTCCTGAATCATATGAACATTCCGAATTTAGGTGAATACATTGTGTCGATTGTTGATTTTTTGATCCTTGTGGTCAAGATGTATCCAGCTAGATGCAGTATAAGCAACATTTTAGTGATTCAGTTGAGGTTGAGTATAAATAAACGGTAGCATGGTCGAATTCATTTTCTTCAATAAGTTACTCGCTGAGTAGATTGTCTACATTTTTTTCCTCATACATCCCACTATATCTATTTATGGATCCTAAAAATTTCACTCCAAAGCGAAGTTCTTTCCAGCCTATTCTGCTTATCTAGGGCCGCGGATACTCCTGAAACAAATCTTACTTGTTCCTGGATGAATTGTAAGTTGCAGGTTTTTTGTTCTGATCACAACAGATGAATGATTGCATGATGAGTTAGCTTTCCAGTATCTCAGGACAGATTTGAAGTGGTGGGCCTGTGGGATATTTGGAACTCCCTCATACGTGATGTTGCTGATTTCATGTTGACCTGTCAAGCTAGATTAGGTTTCATAACCAAACTCGATCTGGTGGCTGGTGGCTTGAAAAAATATTTATAAGATACTCAAAGATGCATGATCTCCAGGCAGGTCCTCTGCGCTAAATTAATCCTGTAAATCCCCCCTCCCTGCTCAGACTATAACTTGAACTCAATTCTAAACCCTCTTGATTTGCAAGGGTATCAATGAACCAAACTAATCCATAAGGATGGTATCAATGAACCAAACTAATCCATAAGGATGACTTACTGGTTGAGAGGGTGAGTTATGGATTTGCAAGGGTATCAATGAACTAAACTAATCAATAGGTTACCGCATTAATGACCGTATTAAACCGGGTTTAATAACTGTTTTATTTCAAGATACACAAAGATTAAGAATATTTGAGGAAGGGAGGATAATGAAATGCAACAACCCAAGTTGCAAAATGATGGTGTTCGCATGGACTAGAGTACAGAATGAGAGGTCTGATCAAAAGAAAGCAAGTAGCTTGGGAATTAATATCTAATTGCATCTTGTGTACTGAGTGTCTAACAATTGTCATCTACTCGCTGTATCTCTCCACGTTTGTGCCTTCTGCTATTCAACTTCAATGAATAAAATCATCTTTATCTCAGCCAGTAACTCAACAAGGTATACTTAATTTAGCTTGATCTGTTTTGAACAGTGAACCATGTGTGCTATATGACAGCCTCCATGAAATCAACAAAATTGTCCCACGACACGCGTATATTCAAGCAAGCATGTTTTTTAAGGTTCCTCGTGTTCTACAGTTTCCAGGTTCATCTTCCTCATTCCAACATCATAGTTTCCATTTTCAACAGTTTTGTGACCTAAGAAATTAAGACACCCGATTCCACATAATATTAAAGAATGATATTGTTCTATCATATTATTGTATCAATGTTCTACCCTCACTTGCCATTATTAGGTTTAGTATGTGTCTTAATTAATATGCTGGCTTCAATGATAATAACTTTATAACAATGAAGTCCATTTCATTGACAAATTAAGTTGCTTGACAAATTGTTGTGCAGCAAATGAAGGCTATCTTATCTGTTGAATTGACACAAAGTTTGTTCGGGAAAGGGCATAGCTTTTGTCTGCAAATAAAAGCTAACAATCATGCATCTATCCATCACATAGTAACACCTCAAAAGGGAATTTTCTATGTTTTCCTACCATAGTCTTGAAGCTTGAGATCAGTTTTCCTCTTATGTATGTGAAAATCTCCCTGTCTAGACAAAACATTGAAACATTTTCTATGTTTTCTTGTGTTATATTTGGGAGGAAAAAATAATAAGAGGAGTTTAATGTTAGTTTTTTCAACAAGATTATTTTTTCAAACGCTGATTTTTAGAAACATTATAACTTCATCCTTAATTTAAGTTATTTCGACAAGTTAACTTGTTAAACTCACGATCCAAATCTTTATTCAAGTGAGTTTTATTTAAAATCGATTTAATACTGATAAGAAAAGATCCAAGAGAACCGACAGGTTAACTCGCAATTTAATTGACTCAGTCAAACTCGTTTTAAACTCAATCAGGTCAATTTCAAAAACTATATAAAAAAATGATATTGTTTTCAATAAAAACAATAAAATTAGGTTGAACAATCCAGCTCTAAACCGAATTAGACTGGCTATGTTTTCTTGTGTTTATATTTGAAAAAAAGTTAAAAAGATAAGTTTAATGTAAAGTTTTTTCAGTAAGATTATTTCGTGTTTTTAAATAAAATTATAACTTGGTTTTTAATTTTAAAAAAACATAAAACAACATCATTTTAGATAAAAATAATAAACCTAGATTAATCTCATGATTTAATAATTTAAAATTTATAAATCCCTAATCAAGTTTAACAAACTATAATCATGGTTAATGGCAACATAATAGTATGGTTTGATAACTATGAAAAAGAGGGGACATGGATTTGGCAGGCGCATTATCAGAAGGAATATGCAAGTCTAAGGCACTGGTACTAAAAATGATTAGTCCAAATGAGCATTACAAGAAGAATATCACATGCAGTGGAATGTGTTAATTAACAGTATCATTGTTAGGACAAAAAGAAGAAACCCAGAAGCATACTATTACTAGTGGGCTTTATTACATTTAATCTGCTGCTGAAAGAAGCCCTATCACTTGCTATGGAGCTCAACCTGCAGCAGCAAAAACTTTTGTTCTTGATTCTTGTCCAAGAAAAAAACAGATTCTACCTCAATGAGCGTGGTGGTTTACGGATTGTAGAAGATCAACCCCAAACATATATATAGATAAGAGGTTCATTTATTTTTTGTTCTTGACAATAATGTAGATAATTCAACGTATCTGCCAGATAAAATGGAATTCATGGACCAGCTGGTAGCTTACAAGGGAGGGCAAGAGAGAGGGGATTCTTGCATGCGGTACTGGGATTTTACCTATAGTTATCAAACCCGACTTAGGTTAATTTGAGAATCAACTCTTTCAGCTTCAGCGGGTTGCTCATATTTGAGCTCGGATTTGACCAAATCAACATCTATTCTAGTTTACAAAATAAAGGTGACTCGAGCTAGGTTTCTGTGTCTCAACCAACCCGGTTAAGTTTGATTACTATGATTTAACCAGCTTTTTCCCAATTTCTTTCCCCACCTCTCAATGATGGGTTTTTTTTTTCCATGAAAGACAAAATGAATCGTTTAATTGATGAAAAAACACTACGACAGGTTCAGTCCTGCTAACTGCAATGCGCAAGCAGACAGCAACCTTGACAGTTTGAAACTGCTAACTGATTTAACTCCATTTTCTGCAGAGATTTGACTATCTAGGATTTTCTTTAGCCTTGAGTACAATGCAGACTAGGTTGAACATTCTTGATAGTTATTCTAATCAAAACCTGGAGACGAGTAAGCTTCTCGACAATGATTTATGCTATTGCACTCCTACAAGATCAATACATGCAGCATCTTCAAATTTAAGGTTTTCAGCATGATAGAATGAAGCACATGCGGGCATATACAGGAGAATGCTAGTTCACAAGTAAGAAGCTGAACTGCTTTGTAAGAATTGGAACCAAAGGGTTTTAAGCGTATACACAACTTTGAAGTAGATAGCTTTACAAGTATGCAAGTTACATAAATAATGTTGGTAGAAGATGACGAATGGATACCAAACATGAGTTTTCCTCATGTCCCAATGTCATCACCAACAATACCATAGCATGTTGGTCCAGCTGTGTCACCACCGACACTTTCCATGAGAGCAAACCTCATATCTTTGGATGGTTTCCAGTGCCGCTTCCGCTGGTTGATAAACCAATTATTAATCTGCTTTTGATCTAGCCCTGTAATCTCTGATAACTTCGCCTTCTCCTCTTCCTGCACCATAATATCCATTCATGGTGGTCAGGCTTAAGAAATGTTCTGGATTAAGGTTTCATAAGCTTTCCTGACAATTTTGCGACTGCAGAAGTGTACTGGGTTAAGATTTAACTCTAGACTGACTCTGCACAAGACTGCTACTAGACATATTTCAGCAACATTCAGTGACTGAAAGTTATGAATTGCTCAAGTTTCTAGATTGCAGCTTCTAACTGTACCAATAACAGCATAAAAGACAATGAGCATTTGGGGGTCGGTTGAAAGATAATGAAAGGTTGTTCAGAAACAAATGCATATGCTCAATATCTACAGCTTATTTTTGGATGAATTTTCACCTTCTGCAACTTGTTAAGCAAAAAGATTTCTAATATAGATGTTGCCTATTCTCATAATTCTTCACAAGAATACTTAAAAGAAAAGCCTTCAATCTTGCTTGCCATACCTAGTTTCACCAAAGCAATGGCAAGATTATGTACTTGCTCGTTTTTGGCTTGTGAGCCCGACTATATTATCCACTGATTATCCTCCATGAAGAAATTACTTTCTAGCTACGATATACCAGAGACTTTTATCTTTTTAGTGAAACTTGTTGAAACGAATATTTTGAATATTGATAACATCTTTCTCCATCGTTATTCTCCCCTTTGTACTTTCTGTTTTACCTCTACAAATCATTAACCTATGAGCATGTACTATGAACACATGCAAGAGAGTTTTGCAAAGACATTTGAGAGAATGACAAAACAATGGAGCGAGAAAAAAAGACATGATAACCAGATTGTAGGGGTTATTAACGATCACCGTAGGATATGGCCATCTATAATGGTGGTTCCACCAGTCCAAAAGCAATGTCTTTGCATCCTTTGGTAGTTTGCCTTTCTTTCTTTGCTTTAGGAATTCCTTTCTCAAACTGCTAAGATGGCCACTGTACTTGCTCAAGAGCACTCCTTTTAGATTCTGATCGCTTGAGTGAAAACCTAATGACCCTGGAATTTCAGATGCTTCAACTTCCCCACAGCTTAACTCCTCCTCGGAAGTCCATGCTGGCTCATCTGCTATGAAACATCACAAAGACAGTAGTCTATAGTTAAGACTTTTCCAATGACAACCCATGAAAGACTGAGTAAAGTTTAATATTTAGATCAAACACTTTTCATGTCTCAAGGCATGAATCTGTTGAAATGAAAAAAGTGAACTGGAGTTGGTACTTTATAGGTAAAGCTACCTGATCCCAAAGGAGAAAGAAAACAACTTTATCAAGCTAAAAATTGCAGGAAAATTACAGCTACATGTAGAACATTAACAAATTATCAATCATTTCCAGGGTCATACATCAAAACACTCCAAAATTCTCAGGTTCTTCATCATAACATAGTATTAGTAACTAGCAGGGATAAGATTTTGCTAATACAAGTCTAACATCAAGTAACTTCACACACCTCCAAGCTTGTAAATGAAGCAGCAGGGAAAGGAAAAGGTCAACAGTCTTCTGTCTAAGATAATTTTAAAATTTAAACACAGTCCCAAAGAGCTTGAAATGGAGAAATTACATCTCAGAGCGAAAGCCACATATGTACTTATTCCAAAAGGGATATCATTGAACACAATGTTTAAAAAGGGTAAAGGAAATTTGTAGAACTAAACAAAACCAAAGAAATTAAGAAATTATGTAGAAACTCGGAAGAAAACAAGTCCTTGTTGTTGAGAGAGATAATCTGAAGTTCTTAATAGCATAGTTGCTTATCTTAAAAACTATCGTATACGCAGACCAGATGGTACTAATCTTCTTTTATGTAATGATTATTTTTGCTTGATTTAAATATGCTCTAGAGGCTACACAAGTTTCTTCAAGGCCCCTAGAAGTGAAAGCTTCCCCTTGAATATATAACAAAAATTGCAGCTGCAAAATTATCTCATACTTCTGCATCCCAACAAATCTAATGCTGCCAACCAATAGAAAATGGGAGCCTCTTGCATATCATTTTCACTGATCACGCTAGTGCCTTCAGCAACTAGCATGAATATAGAAGGAAAAGAAATGCTCGCAAGATCACACTTCAGTTAGACTATTGTACAGATGACAGACGATACGATACACATAGAAGATTCCACGTGTAAGCAAATAAGATGGAATTCTGAATTCAAAACAAGGCATAAAATTTATGACATGCTACCATTGAAGTGGAGCTTGATGCAGAGACCTTGAAACACAAACTAATTCATACTGATACTTGATGGTTAATTCTAATATTTCTTACTTGATGTATTGTTGCACTTTCAGATGCCATATTCTTGACAAGGAATGTTCCTGTGATTTTTAACAATGACCAGCCAAAAACAAACTTCTGTCCACAAATTCATATCTCATGAAGACAATATTAATGGCAATGTTGACAAATTGGCTTTTAACTAACCTAAAATACTGCTCAAATAATAGTACGATTGAGCTTGTTAAATGTCATCAATAATTATTCATCAGTATTGAACATTAAATATTGGTTGAAATAGGAATCATGCATACACATTTTAATATTAAAAAAAAACATAAATATCATAGATTATTTGTAACTTTCTATATGGTGCTACATTTTGAAATGACAACACAGCAGTTTCAATGTGTAGCACAGCACATCAAACTGCAGCAAATCAAAAAAACAAACATGTTTCTGCACAATACCATTTTCATCAACTTTAGGTAGGGACCCAAAAGAGAGCAGAAAAATCATGGACGGTGAGGACACGACTTGGTGTTTGATTACTCATAGAGAATCCCAACCATTCAACTAACCAGTAAAACTATTCCTTTTAACAAGCACAGTAGCAAAAGTTCGATCCCATTGTACCTCTTCCAACATTCATTTGATTTGATTGCGTATATTAATAGAACAACATGACCCCTTTTCACCAGCTACCACTCATAATTCCAGGTGCAAGTTGGTCATGGAAACCAATGTCAGAAAATGGCACAGTGCAAAAAACTTTACCTGAGCCATAATCAAATATTTTAGTCAATGTTCCTTTGCAAAGACTACTTAGTTGTGATTCTATGCTGCTCAAGAAAGTAGTAGCCTCGTCAAACGGCTTGGATAATTCCTCCTTGTATCTATGAAGAACCTCACAGTATGATTCCTTGAAAAACAACAGCAGCTTCAATGGTTATAATAGTTTATTCCAATCATGTGACTGCTTGGAAAGAAAAGTATCAAGAAGCACAAAACTTGGAATCTCATAACTTGGAATGTGAGTAGGAGTCGTAAGATTCAAAGTTATATTTTATTTTATTTTTACTAAATTTTCTTGACAATCTAAGTAGCATGAATAGAAAAGAAATTAAAGAAATAACGCAAAAAATAGAAGAAAAATAAGATAAAACTCTGGGGTTAAAACTCTACCATGAACTCATCAAGTTCTGGATCAGCTCCTATCTCATAGCAAGTATTGATTTGGTAGCTACATCTGCCTATGTCTTCAAGAAGAGAAACCATTTCTGGAGGTGCACCAACCTTCAAAGCAAACAAAAATCACTCAAAAGCTCAAATTTAACACACTAGGTTTTCTTTTCTTCTCTCTTTCTTTTTTTTCTTTCACGACATTCTAATTTCTTCCCCATCAACAAAAACTTCTTTAAACAAGAAGAAAAGGATAGAAAAGGGGGGTAAACTTTCAAAATGGTAACAACGATTCAAAGATTATTTAGTGAAGATGATGGTAACCTTTCGGCACTCTACGTATGCAGAAACTAGGTCTGGATAACGAGGGTGATTGGCGATCTGGGTCTTGATTACATCATGCATATCTGATTCAGTGACTGGTGTATAACCATGACCAGCTTGAAGTAAATTACCAACTTGACTGTGAAATTCGTTGTTACTGGTAGTAGCATCAGTAAAGTTAACAACAGGCAAGTTTTCAAGTCTAGCAATATCATTTGGTGAACAAGAAATTGTAGGATTAAACCTATAAAATCCCTCCATGAAATTGTCTATCAATACAAAAAAAAGATTGTCAAGATATTTATCAATCTAGAATTGTAACAGCAAGAATACTAGCTTCACTGATCTTCAAGCTAGGCTAAAACTTCTTACAGTGAAGATCTTTGAGAGGTAATACAGGCACATCAAGATAAGAAAGTCCAAGTTATCAGGAATCCCAAGAAAAGGAAAGAGAAAGGGAGAGGGAGTTTGGCAGAGAAAAATACTGTAGTAGGGTTGACCATTGATCTTCTTCTAGGTGCTGTATGCATATATGATCAAGAAAGAAAATACCCAAGAAAGTTTACAAGAAACAGCGCTAGAATCGATACAAAAACACCAAGAAATCTTGTTGAACAAGACCAAAATGAGCAGGTTTTTCAATTACAAATAGTAAAAAGCGCACACACATCTCATCCTCCCCGTGACACAAAGTCCCATATAATAGTCGAAAGAGAATCCTAGTTACTAAGTGAACGAAGGAAAGCAGTAGGGAGAGAGAGAAAACATGCAAGAAACCCTGGCTGTAGTTACTGCTGTTATGAACTTTGAAGTAACCATGAGGTTCAGGTTGGAAAGAGACCAAGCCTTACTTTCTTTCCCAAGAAGACCTAGGATAAAGTGGACATACACACACATACAAAGACAAAGAAAGCAGTGAGCAGTAGCAGTGACTAGAAAGAGAGGTGATAACTGAAAAGGCTTCACATGCATTGAGTTCAAGAAAGAGAAGTCTTTTTTAGTCCCTTTTCTTTACAAAACAAAAACTCCAGTCCCTTTTATTTCAAGATGTATTAACCAATCCCTGAACTCATGGATCTCTTAAATTTCTAGGCAGCCTCAAACAACCACAGGAATTAAATTATTTGTTTCCTAAATATGTGAGGACCGGGGCTTAACGTAGTTGTAAAGAAATGATTGATCTGGTTGGTTGCCCTTTCTTGCCACGTGCGAGTGCATGCTCCCGCATTTACAGATGACAGACGTGTCTTCCTATCTACCTTGGAGCAGATGGTCAGTGTAACTGTGTCGTGTTCAAATTCACCGGCCTTCGAGCTCTCATTGGTTTAAAGAAGTTGAATTTCGTGGGTTTCTAAGGTAATTGGACTCTGAAATTTCGTACCTATATCTGGGGTACCATGTTCTGTTCTTCTTCTCCCCCGCTTGTAGGAGGCTTCTTGGTTATAATTGTTTTTTTAAAAAAAAATATTTAGAAATATATTAAAAACAATTTAAAAATAAAAAATAATATCTTTTTTTAAATACATTTTCAAAATACAAAAAGACTTCAAGGCAACTACCATCACCACCATGAGCTACATTATTGGATTTGCGTCGTGCAAGAGACATGGGGTCATCCTTTAATTTTTCTTTTCTTTTATATGGTTTTCTTTCTCTCTTTTTTGTTGAATTTTATATGGTTTCGTTGTTGGTTGAATTGGACTATTATTGAGCTGGTTTTCGGGTATTTAAAAGTGGATAATAGTTATTTTTTAAAATTTATTTTTAATATTAATATATCAAAATAATCCGAAAACATAAAAAGAGTCGAACCGTCCACCTGAACATACTGTTGGGCAGTATTTTTATAAATATTTAAAAGTAAATTTTATTTTAATAAACACGTGGCTAGCTGGCAAAAATCACCTTAATTCGAAGAAAAAACTTCAATAATGGCGCTATAGAGTGCATGAAAACAGATACGCTTTTAAAAGCAATGGCCATATCAAGGTAATTATTAACTCGGTCCCTATATCTTAAAGAAACTGATAATTCAGTCCCTTTGTTGGAAAAAATCCACATTAATTCACGAGATTGTCATCCATCATCATCATCAAGGTAACGAGCCATTATAATATACTAGACATTAATTGAAAAGGTATAGATCTATTAATAATAAATTAACTTTAATGGACAAGTTTAATGGTTAAAGAGGTATAACATCTTTAAAGACTTCCTGGGTTCAAACTTTGGAGCAATATTCAGGGGAAAAAATGAAATATATTATATGATGTAAACAGAGGCGGAGCCGATAATATTTGATAGGAAAGGCTAAAATTAATATAACAAGTTATATTATTAAAAAACTTATTTATTTAAAATAAAAATATCATACTATTATATATTTAAATACTAAATAAAAAAAATTAAAATGATTTGTAGAGACCGAGCCCTTGCTTGCCTCCCTTAGTTCTGCCCCTGGATGTAAAGATATGTTTTTAAGATGATCCAGAGAACTTTATTTTTTCGAGCATAACCCTTGTCATCAAAATAAATAAAAAGAAAAAAAAAAGTAATAAATTGACAGCACGTAAAAGCTAATCAAAAGATTAATTTATAATTTTCCAAACCAAATGGATTTTAACTTGAAAATTCCTAGAACCACGAGCACTAGCCTATAATTTTTCCTGGTGCTTGCAGCAATCTTGTAGTGGTAGGTGGGGAGCATTTTATCTGACTGATCATTACTCTCCTCACAGAAAATTGGAACAAGGTCGTGTATCTTCAAGCTGCATGAGGCGTTTTTAGCCTTTCAGGGAGGTTTCTGTGCCCCACAGGCGACAAACCGGTGGCTCTACAAGAACAGTACGTTGAATGGATAATTCTTGAATTGGTTTGGAAGTTACTTTCCCAGCAGCCTAGAACTTTTAGCCTCTCCAGACAAGGAGAGATGGATGCCATTTAGACGGCAAGATTTGGTGGAGACAAGCTATAAATCATTAAGCAGCCAAGATTATGATTAGCAATATCTGGAAAGTGGGAAAGGCTATTAAGCCAAATCTTTGACTTTAACAAGATGAAGATTTGTGTATTTTATCAAGATGATTCTGGTTTAAATTTGAACGTGACTGTTCCACAGTATAATGTAGCTTCTGTAATTAAATTTTAATTAGGGCTTGAGTGGTTTGTCCTTTAATGGATAATGTGAAAATAAAGAGTGTTCAAAACTAGAGATTCCTAGACAGCTCCCATGAACAACACGAGGATAAAAGATTCTAAAATAAGGTGGTAATTAAACAAGAAGATAAGAACTCCCCAGAGTATGTTTAAGAGTATTTTTAATATTAGTATATTAAGGTGATTTAAAAATAAAAAAATCAAAATTTAGCCAACAACAGGGCTCCCCAGAGTATGTTTAAGAGTATTTTTAATATTAGTATATTAAGGTGATTTAAAAATAAAAAAATCAAAATTTAGCCAACAACAGGGCTAAATATTATGCCTTTCCTGCCAAAGACAGTCGACATGTCATGTTTTATTTCCAGTTAACTTGGCACTTTAAAAAAAATACACGCTCTTTTCATGAAAAAATACTATTTTAGAGACCGTGCAGGTTGGAAAAAATGTTTTTTTTATTGAACTGTTCTGACATGTTTAAAGCCTCCTGATTTACTTAGGTGTCAAAATGTGATTAAAATTAAATTATATAAAATTTATTTAAACATGATCTAGATTTAAAGATATTCTACTCACTTATTAAAAAAAAAAATTAAGATGATGAAATTAACATAAAATATCTCGAGATCTAACTTCTTGTATAATCTAGTTTTAAAATTGAAATATATGGAAATTGTTTTATCATGATTTAATTAACTTGATCGATTGAAATATAATGTAACGTAGTTGATCAATAAAAATAAATCTAAGAATGAAATTATATAAAAAATGATAATAAAATTTATAGTTCTACCCATCTTTTTGCTTAATTTAACATTAAAATTAAAAATTATGTGGAAGTTTCTTCGTAATCTAGTCGATTTAGTTGGTTCAAACATAATTTAAGTAATTATTAAAAAAATTTAATGATAAAATTAAAAATATTTATAACAAATTAAAATAAAAAAAGGGAAATAGAAAAAAAAAATTGAGGTCGACTTCAAAAAGAAAAGGAATAGAAAGAGCTACGATGTTGATACGATTAGTGAAGCTCCAAAATGTTTCACAGTTTTTTCAATATATAAGTAAATATTACCTTGCATCAATTTAGAAATAATAACCAAACATTATCTAAATATTATTTAGAAATATATATATCTAAATACTAATTTATGTATTTCTTATAATTTTAAAATATATAAAATATATATTTAAAGTCGTGGTCTAGTAAAGAAAATGACTTGTTTTCTTTTCTGCACCTGAATTCAATTCTTTCTATGTATACATGTCACCTCCACGATGTTTTATTTACCCACTAGGTTTGTAAAGTGTTCAATGAATCCGAGAATTAATTATAATACGTATAAGCTGACCCGAACACCACAGGTTATAAAATATATATATATATATATATATATAATCAAAATTAGTATCTTCAATTTTTTTTCTTGAATTATTTATAAAAATTCACACCTGAAAAACGTTTCTGAAAATCCAGCTGTATTGTAGTAAATTAAATCGAAATCATAGTTAAAAATCTTTCAAGGATAAAGTCACTCATGAAAACGTTAAAATTTCATAATCAATCAATAATTTCTTCCCATCTAGCTTGCCCTTCTCTTACTCAACATGATCCTTCCTGAGCTCTCCAGTACTGCAATTAATTTCCAATCATAAAAGAAAAAAAATCAATTCATAAACATCACACGTATCTCATATACTGCCTCGACATTTGTCCCATGGGAACCCCACATCATGAAAAGCACTCGTGCTGGATGCTGGTGGTTCCTGGTAAATGTCGATTAGAAAAGGAAAGCTTGGACAGTGGTAGACATGTAGTCCAGGAAAGATGAAGATGATTTTCTCAGGGAAAATATTAGAAGGAAAGAGACAGTTCGACCTGGTTTAAATTTGTGATTTTTTATCTGGAAATTCATGATAAATCAACAAAAAATATCATGCACCACATTATAATACATGAAATTCATGATAAATCAACAAAAAAAAAAGAAAAAGAAAAATACTAGAAGCTTAATTTGTGATCTTGTTTCGTCCTCCTGCTTGGCTTGTGTTGCCAGAGTTGTATGAAAAACACCTGGGATTTGAGCTGGGGTCTCAGAAATCGACCCCCACCGCATGATGAAGAGAGGACTGCACAAATTTTGTGGCCATGCAACAGTACTTGAAATTACAAATACTGAAAACAACATAGACATGGAGAGGAATCTCTGAGAAAAATCGAGACAATTCGTCGCAAGGACCAAACTTTGACCGTCTTCTAAGGATCCCCCCCACACAGAGGAAATAAATAAAATAAAATGGCTACTGTCTTGATTTGACTACACACTGTTATAGTGGGGCTTGGCTTGCCTTTTCTTTTGCCACGTACAAGCCCTTCAATTCAAGCACTAAAAACGAGTTAATTTTTTTTTATAAAACTGTACGCTGACAAATATGTTGAATAATAAGTTAGATTATAAATATCTCTTGTGAAATGATCTAAATCGTTATTAAAGTGTCAGAACGTGAAAATTATTTTTATTTTTGAATTATTTTAATATGTTAATATTAAGAATAATTTCTGAATTTTTTTAAAATATATTATTTTAATATATTTAAAAGTAAAATATATTTTATAAAATAATTGCCACTCCACATTGTAAAACACCCTGTGAGATTGATTGAGGATGAAAGAAAAATAAAATAATAATGAATGGAGTTGTCTCAACCTATCCCATTAATTAGCATCGCATGCCTTGAAACGTGCTCGTGGAATTTTCCTTCATTCTTTCCATGGAGTTCATGGAATGGAACTTCCTTTTCGATGTTCAACGAATCTTGGGTGGAAAAAGTCAGTCACGGATTGAATGTTATACATATAAAATCAGAATTTCTCGAGCCATAGATTACTGCTTAAGCTATATATATATATATTGTTTAATTTGTTCTAAAATTCAATAATTCATAAAATTTCCATCACGTAAAAATATATGTACAAAACTTTACACGTAAGAATGTCTCTTTATTCTAGTATAACTACTTTTTTCTATTCCAGTACGGTGAATATCAGATTGAAGATAAAGTCGCCATAGAAAGAAGGAAAGAAAACAAATCACATGATCTCAAATGTCTCGACATTAAGATGAAAAGACGTTCGCCGGTCATTTATGTCCTTGTAAGGGAAAGGTCAGGGAAAAGCATTCATGGTAGAAGGAAGGAACTAATTCAGATGAAAAAATCCTCCGTTCTGCACTCCAGAAAGATCTCCTCTTCTTCTTCAGCCACGAGCTAAGTTCATCGATCTCTCTCCATTCCAAAGTCATCTAATTCAGATATAAAGAATTTGATTCTGAGCTTTAGATCATAATAATGAAAAAAAGCAAATCTCGTATTATCCTAGAGTTATTAAACCCCGATTGATTTAATGAGTCTCTGCCGATCCAATAACTATCTAAAATTAAGTTTTTTAAACAAATCAACACGAAGTTTTATATAGTTTACCAGGTTTATTTAATAGATCAACCCAAAATACAATTAAAATATAGTTTAATTAGCATTTGAGGAGGTGGTCTAGGGGAAAAAGAATCTTGTTCCCTCTACTCAGACTCGATTCTTTTTGTGCGTGTCCATTACCCCGTGATGCCTTACATGTTTATTAGACTTGCATGGTGTTTAATACATCCGGGAATTAGTCGTGATTCGTGTAAATTAACTTGTACACCCTGAGTTATAAAAAAAAATTTAATTAAAAAATATTTAGAATAATACAACAATTATTTTACTTGATGAAGATTAATTCGTCCGGGGGAGTTAAGTAACTTTAATTTTTATTATTTTATATTTTCTTTTCCCCGTTTACTTTTTTATTTTTTAAGAAATAAATCTCGCCAATTATGCCTTGACATTATTGCATTCAACTTGAATATTGTTTTATTTTAGCAGTGAAGATATGGTTTCAAATAGCCCATGAAAGACCCACTTGGAGCTTGCATTGAAGAGATTCATTAAGGCCCAAACTACATCGTTTTCGTTTCTTTTTAACCTCACAACTCACAAGACACGTACAGCACTTTCTCCTCTTCACCTGCCTTATTTAATACCTTGCCTTTATTTGCATGGCGCCCGGCTCCACGAAAATGTTTCTTTTTTGTGTTACTATGTGTTTTTTTAAAAACACAAAAACGCAGAAGTTATCCCACTGGTCTCCTTGTGTTTCTTTAGAATCTCTTTCTGTATAATCTTCTTCTGGCTTGCAGCTCCATGTCTCCATGGCTTTCTTAATTTGATCGGCAGGCATATTAGCTCTGGCTGTGGCTACAAGTCCCATAGATTTATGCCTGACAAGTGCAATGTCCGGTGGTAATAGGTTACGAAATCCTTCTAACAGAGGGTTTATAACACAGAGTTAAAAACCTTTTTCATTCAAGGCCATGAATGGATTTCTTGTTTCCTTTGCTGACGATCAGACCAGAACGAGGAGCTACCATTTAAGTGCATCGTAAATAAGCAAAGAGCGTACAAGTCCTGTCTTTTCATGATCTCCAGGAGCCCGTTTAAATATGAAGTAGGCCTCAACATCTTTCGAGGAAAAGTCCCCATCAAAGAGAGACGGAATCCTTTCGAAAGAAAAACGTATACGATAAAGATGACCGAGAGTTAAGTCCCCAGTCCCCACCATATCGTTTCGTTTTTCTTATACACAATCTGCACATAGGTGTCACAGGTTAGACAGCTACTCGATCGTGTTCGAGAACATGCATGCATGATCTCCACATCTGTATTGGATCTGCACTGCATGCATGAGAGCTTACACACGGAGAAAGACACCATTTTCAACCCAAAAATCTAGATTATTGGATCATGGATTCATCTTATATACAAGCTTCTTCTTTTTTTCCATTCATTTTCAATGTAAAACAGTCGCCGCTCACATGTATACCCAACAGATATCTCCCTGATACACGAACCCAATCCATTCAAACACAACTCCCCCTTCAGCAGAACAATTCGAGTGCAGTACTATTCAGAGCTTAGTTCTTTGTACTTGACTACGGGGAAGCAAATAACATCATAGAAGTCTAACCACAATCATCACCTGTCCCAAATGGGCTCTATCTTAAACACAAAAGGGTGTGCATCACCTCCAATCCAAAAGCCTAAACCTACTGGATCATGGATTCATCTTATATATATAAGCATCTCTCCTTTTCCATTCATTTTTAATGGGGGAATAGTTACCGCTTAATTGCTTCTATGTCGATATAGGTTTGCAAGAATAGATGTAAACTTCGAGTCTAGCATGAGGTACATCTCTACGTACGCACAACCCTCTCTTCATCTCGAGATTTATTTGTTTCTACCACCAAGATACCAAGATCTTCACGAATCCGTACAAAACTCATATTGAGTTGTTCAAAGAGATGATCAAGCCTCCGCTAGCTCATGATGTCTCAACGTCATTTTTAGGATTCACACAACGTCCCAGACGACTTGCACCCCTTGATCCAGGTCACCGGAGTGATTGCTATCTAACATGCTTTGATATCAAATGATGCTACGGATAACAACAGGATAATGGGGTTTGTTAATCATCAAAAATCTTCAAAACAAAGAGCATGGTCATATATATATAACGGTAGAGATACGCCCAAGATACCTCAATTTTATTAATTCAACGTCTAGGCCTTTGCCACAAGGCTATTTCAACTGTTTAAATAGAATATTAAGAAGACTTTAACAATACTTAAACATAAAAATAGAATCTTAAAACACAAATCTCCTAATAATACTTACTTAATTAGCTAACTAATAATTCTAGAAAATCTTGATAATTAAAGTAAATATTACGTTGAAAATAATGAGATTAATATCCCATGTCACATTGCCTCTCCATTTGAGAATGGGTTAACCGAGGGTGTAGAACTTTTGCCATCCTTTTGATTATATATATATATATATATTTTTTTTTTGAAACGAAATGATTTAAAAAAAAAAATTTAAAAAAAGTTTAGTCCCACCATGACCAAAGACCCAAGTCTTATCCTGGGTATACTCTTAGGTCAAGTTTTATAACTATAACTATTCCTTGATGGTAACTATATAATGAGCCAATCTCTTGTTTAATACCCCTAGGTTCTACTTCGATGGATGAAACTCCATTGATTGAAGCATGTAACTGAAGAGAGCTACGTCAGTTTGATAGCAGCCACAAACACAGCTTAGTTTCAACGAAAGCTGAGCTAAAAACACAATCTTAGAATCTAATGTATCTGATTTTCAAGAAAACCTAGCCCCTTGAATATTACGCCACACATACGAGTGATGAGTATTCCATGTCGAAAGGAAATGGAGTAATCTAGGTTTTTGGGTTGAAGCAGTGTCCTTTCCTGTACAAAAACTCCCATGTCTCTAGGTCCAAGTGTGAGTCCGAGCAACTCTCCATTATAGATCTTCCCAGCAAATGGTTTATAGCTAAGTTCGACTGAGTGCATACGATAGGTGTTGTTTGCATAAAGCAAGAGCTAGTTAAACTCTTGAACAAAAATCAAATGGCTCGAGAAGTAGCAAGACAACTCCTGGGTCAGGAAAGGAGAACAGACGTTATGGTATTGTAGCAATCAGATTATCGCCGCATTTGAAATTGTTAAATACTCGTTTGAGAGGAAGTTGTGATTAAATGAGCCTCACACTGAGGTGTTTATACATTAAATGAACCCATAAGCCAGTAGCCTAGGCTTTTAAATCAAAATGTAGTTACACTCTCACACATGCAGGTCAAAGTGTGGGCGAGAGTGACTCTTCAATGCATATCTCCCCAACATTGATTTCTTTCCCTGCAGTTTCTAGATTAACATTTCATTATGGACACTTAACTAGCACTGCTACATCAGCTTGAGGCTATCTATGTTGATCATTAGGGTTGTCAGTTGGCATTTGTTATTTAAGATTAATATCGCTTCTGGGATTGATGCGTAAAAACAACTAATCCTAATCTGTTAAAAAATCATCAAGAAGAAAAAGTGCGAGATCTGAATATATCATTTGACCTGCATCTAACACTAGCTACAAGAGTAACATGTTTTACATCAATTAACTAATTGGGAATGGAAGCCCTGAAATGTGCACCATCTTCAAATCAGAGGATGGCATGCATATTCATGACTTCATGTTACTGCCTAAAGCACTTCACAAGATACCTAACAGAAAGCTCATGTGCCTGTGTCATCTTTCAACAGCCAGCTGCCTTGAGGAAGTTGTCAAAGGGACTTGCCGGAGGTAGCCTCATAGCCAAGAATGGGCCTACTGGCTTTGCAGCTTCCTTGATGTTTCCAACATCGCTTGTTATCTACATGTACGCGACCATGTCAAAATAACAGAGATAAAAACAACACCAAGATATTTAAAAGAAATTAACCATTCACCGACTATTAAATGCATCTGCAATTATCTAGTGTACAACAGTCAAGAGTAATGCCCTTTATTTGTAACTAGTTAACTAGTTCCAAGTATGCCCACTGGAAATGGAATAGATGCTTTATCAAGTTATTGCACAATTGTTCCCCGTGATAAACCAAGCAAAATTGAAAGTGACTTGTAACGGCTATAGTAAATTAAATGAAACAATCCAAGGCGATTGCTAAATATGAAACAGACTGACCTTCCAAGGTGCTAAGCATCCATTTGCGGTGAATGCTGGTGAGTGTCTCTCATTTGCTATAGTGTAATGAGTTTCATAGGTCAACCAGTTGGATAGCTTCTTTCTTGTGCCAGTGCCCAGATTTTCACAATGTCTAGCCATGGTGTCATATGGGAGAGGTGATGTGGAGACTGAAGTCCCTGCCACTTGACCTGCTACCTCGAGTGCCTGAAACCATAATACTTTTGAGTCTATATGCACGAGGAACAAATGCATATTTATAACATGGACTTAGTCAAAGTAGGGGGCATGATTTGGAGGGAGGGCATGGGATTACCGATTCTAAAAGCTGTCCAATGCTGATAACATGGGAGACAGAAGGGGATGAAGGAATTTTTGGAATGAAGCGGGAAAGGTCTGCAACAGATGCTTCACTTGTCACATCATCATCAACTAATGAATTCGTTGGAATATCCTGCAACAGAACAGTACTTACAGTAATTAGATTTCATTCATCATATCATACATGCATGTGAACCCTGAAACAAAAAGGCCTCCCTCTTGTTCTCAAGGTCAAAATATTCAAATTCAGCAGGAATACATTTTTGCTTATTTATATCATACCTCATCGAAGGAGAGTGACTCCTTGGAATGGGAAGCCATTTGATTGTGGTCCTCAAGTATTGATCTTGGACCATACATGAATGCATCATCAGGGGTAAATGGTTCTAACAATTGCTGAGCCAAGTCATCCACCTCCAGCTAAGAAGCACAAATAGAAATGTTACATGGAGGGAAGGGGGGTGTTGTCTGTAAGATAATCAAGTGTGGTACCTCAGTAGTGGTAGATAGGGTCTGTAATAAGATGTCCATTAAGACCTTGTCAGATTCAAAGATTTTGCTTTGCAGTTCAGAGAGTAAAGATGACGCTAATTGATTATCAGCAACAGATCCATATCCTCTCACATCTGCCTGAGCCTTTACATGTACTTGAAGGTCATCACTAATGCCAACATAAGGATCAGCCTGATAAAGTAAAAAATGCATAAAGATGAATTTTTATCGGACTTGTTGCATGCGAGCTGAAATAAACTGTTTCCAGCTAGTTTTTGCAACTTGAGAAGTTTAATCTTTAAAATCTAGCAGACTCACATCATAAGGGAGCAACGACTTGAGCAAGTCATTCAACTCAGGAATTTGATATATTTTAGCTGCAAACATCAACATGCCTGTTGATAGTACTAGAATTGACCTCTGGCATGCTGGAGGTAACATTCCTGACAGAAGATAGTAGAAACATGTGCACATATATGTAAAACATATCAGAAGATTATAAATGATGTTAAGTTTTCAAAAAGTTTCTCATAATCATTCATACCATTGTTTAAGTCTAAAGATAAATTTCTGAGTGAAAGAGGAAGCTGAAAGAAGCGGACCACAAGGTTGTCATTTGGGTTCTGCATCACAAGTTTGAGACAGTTATTGATCTTACTAATCTACAAAAACAATCATAGAAATACCAAACTTCTTTGCCACAAAACTCACGCATTCTATCAGTTTCAAATGGCCCGTCATGTTTTTACATGAATCACATGTATAGAGTCGTAACAGAGACCATGATCAGAGCAAGAAATCATAAGTAAAACTGACAACTCAGGATAGGCTTAATCTTTGACCGGGAGCTTTTACAAAAATGGATGTGATGCAACCTGAGCTGTTTACTACGACATATTTGTGCGTTCCTATTTCTATATCACATTTGTTTGGGATGATTATCTTGGAAGTAATGCATAAAATAGGCTAGGGAACTCCAGGTTTTTATTCACATCCAAGGGTGCTCTTATTTAAATCAGTGCCCTTGTTTAAATTAAAATTAGCAGAGTCTCCCATTTGGAGGTCAGAAGATATAAAAATGGAAACCAATAGAAAATTAATCAAGGAAGAAAGCAACCTTCAATCGCGAAGAAATAAGTGTCAATACAAAAGAATGAGCTATAGCTTCAATATTTGAGGGCATGTTATCTGGAAGGGTGGCTTGTATCCAGAAGGCAGACAGCAATTGTGCTATTTGATCCTCATTAAGCTTCATAATATGTGGTTCCTGTGCAAATCATACAACCATATGGATGTTAGCCACTCAATGAAATGGATTAGAAGTGTAAATGCACAATTAAAGAACCTGTAATGAACTGCTTACTGCCTCAGACAAGCTGGTCGTACTGGCAGTCCTATCAATAATAGAACTTATTTTGTAAAAATTCGGTGAATTCTTTCGGGCACGTCCTTGCTTCCAATCTTCTTCAACAACATCCCTTTCTTTATAACCATCATTGGCATCATTTCCATGCTTTTCCATTTTGGATCCATCTTTCTCTCTTCGGAGCTTTTCAAGTAGTGCTGAAATTGAATCAAATGCAGATGCAGTATCAGAATGCCATCCTTTTGGTTCGCAAGTATAACCAGATCGCCAGGAAGCAGCTTCACGTAGGGGATGATTAGAACTTGGAATGAGAAGAGCTGAAAATATCTGGTGTGCTCCAACTCGCACCTTAACATCTGGATGCAGCATTGCTTTCAAAAGTTGGACAAGAAGTACTTCAGGAAAAACCTGCATAGAGATGTTTCTATAATTTCAGTAAGCTGTATCCCAACACAAAATTCCAGAGAGAGTTGTTTAATCACAAAAGAAATTGGATAGTGATCCATTAGATAAAAAACAAACTTATATCTAAAATTTATTAGAAAAAAACCTGTAGGAGCAGTCATCAGAATCATTCAAATGATATGCATGCATTCACAATTAATGTGAAACTTGAAATCAACACAAGGCAGCAGTTGTAGAAAAGAAATAAAGCATAGATATCAATACTGAAAAAACATTTAACTCCTCTAACCTGCTGTGAATGACAACAGACTGATGATACTGAGATCGTATGGGCAAGAATCATCAAAGATCCAATGGTTGCACGGGTAACAACTCCAGAAGAGGATGGAAGCTTCTCCAGTGCTATGGCCATAGTGTCAAATAGTGGTCGTGCATCACAAATCTAATAAACCAACACAAATTCAGGTCAGCTCTAGGTACAGTAGAAAGAAGCAACCAAATGTTCCTTGCATGCTTCAAACTTACTCCTTTAGCAATTTCAAGTAAGCAATCTTCAATGGAATTCTGGAGCGAGATGTTCAAATTTGATTCTTGCTCTCCTGCAGATTCAACTGCAGCCTGAAGACTTTTCCTCAAATGCCTGCATAGATCACTGACGTACCCAATCTCTGTCAGCACTGCTCCTGATCTAATTTGCTGAGCCAAAGCTGCAGCAACTTCTATGACATAAGACTTGACTTGAGGATCAAGTGCAACATTTTTATGGTCCAGATGGCGTATAACAGCAGCTAAAACCAACTGATGGTGGCCTGACATCAAACAAGAATGGAAAGCACATGTATATAAGTGCATGCCACTGCAGAGTAATTTCAGCCGAAGCCCACAAAAAGGCTTATGTGCATGAGCAGGACATTATGTATAAACCAAGCAAGAAACATATGATTGAAGATAAAGATACCTGCACTCTCCAATAAGTAAGACATATCAGACAAAACTATCATGGCCAACCCTTGCCGAGGAACCCAGTGATGTCCAGAATCAAAGTACACGAGCATTGGGTCCAATACATGGCGCATTGTTGTACTCTCCTTTGCCAGCTCAGCCATTCTCTGAATACAGATTTGAGCCCATACTCCGGGTGTGTCAATCTCTTCCCTATAACAAAAGATAGAAGGGATCAAGAAATAGGAAAGAAAAATGAGACAATTCCATGATTTCCTTGCATGAGTTAACAAATTTAGCATCCACTGTGGCAAGCTGTCTATGCTTTTGAAAAGTCACTACCTTGTCAAAAGAGACGGATCTTTCTTTTCTGGTCGGGGTCTGATGGCCATGCAGCTAGAGCCCATATCTGCAACTCTTCCCTCACATCTAACAACATCCAACCAATTATGATGTGCATCTTCTCTCCCATCATCTTCTTCATCCGGCTCGTAGTTATCTAATGTGACATGCACGATCTACAATTTGGATACATTAATGACTTAAAGCCTCATGATGAAATAATAAACCAAGATCACATGAGGAGAAAAGCATTCAAAAAAAGTCAAGATTGTTAGGACTTCAGAACTCAGATACAACATCACAAAGTGGTAAAGAATGAGAAGATTAAACCATGTCCATCTACTGTAACTTGTCATAATTTATATATTAAATAGAAGATTCATGATCTAGAGATAGAGTGGAAACTATTGCAACTCTAGGTTGCGTCCTATTAGTTTTGATCCTCGTTTCCTGGATTACTTTTCAGAGTCCTGGCAGATCAGATGGAACATTAAAAATTCCATTATGGTTCACAAGTATATTAGTGAGCTAAACATTAATTAAGAAAAGACTAAACATATTTCCAGCAAAATTTAGAAGGGAAGATATAAAACAAGGGTTCCTCTATTTCCAACAGTCTCTGTTGTTAGTCTCTATGTTGGTGTGTGCATGTAAGCACTATTAAATATTGTATTTTTGCGCTAACAAAGAGGAACAAAAACTCGCAAGAGTAAAAAGATTAGTTAAAGGGGGGAAGTGCTAATCTTGTCAAAATAGGGATCAGTATGGGGTGATCTACAGATTGTCCTATTCTTCAGAATATTCAGGTAAACCAATCACCCATGACACTCAAACCCGAGCTCATGCATTTGAAAATAGGAGATTACCTCATAGAAATTTTCACCTATTCCATCATTCCAAGTAAAAAGTACAGAAAACATAGAATAGACAAATTCTAAACTATTGAGACACCTAACTTCACCAAGTTTGGAAGAACCAACACCATGTCCATTTGAATATAAAAGTAGTGTAGATTAAATTTTCTCAGAAGAACAAACCTCGTCAAAAGCAGCAAAAATGTATGAGAACTCTGCCATGAACCACACCTAGCAACAGAAAAGCCTGTCACATAAGAAATTATCCCAAATCCAGAAAACAATTGCAAAGGACACCAAGGGAACAAAATCACCAGAAAACAATGCCCAGACTATCAAATTGCATTCTTCTAAGCATATCAGAAATCAAATACATCAATTCAACAGCACGAAAAGTCAATCCGAATTGATGTACCATGGCTGAGAGGCACTGCAGACTTGAAGCCCTCAGGCAACTTTTATTATTTTCATTCCCATTCTCACGTGCCAGGTTACACACTTTATGAACAAACTTTTCAATGTTATGAGAGTAAGTTCCATCTGCCTGCCCACACATGCACAAGAAATTAAAATAAGTGTCAGAAAAGTCATATTTTATCAACTATTAATTATGACTTCAGAACTCATCTCTCCATTAAAAAAAGGGAAATTACTTTCTCAACGCCCATTGAGGGTAATTCATACAGTTCTGATCCATGATTTACAAATAGAAAACAGACTCCTAATGAACATCCAACATATACGTTCTGCATCAAATAACAATCTAACAACATTTTTTTCATTGTTAAACAAAGGCCCTGGACTTTTAGGAACATACATGATCCATCAACTCCATATAATAATCATTTCATCTTTTTTCTCAACATCTCGCTAATCTCCAACCCCATGATGGCAGAAACAAACAGTTTAAAAGATATGCCTACGCAGAACTTTGCTCATAACATGTTAACAATTTATCCACTTGGAGACTAAGATAATCAAAAGCTAGATGCATCCACGTTGCTTGCATATGAGATCTAAATAAATCACTTTTTTGTTGGTTCAACCCTGAAGCTTGCAGGTAATCTTGGGCCATTAAATTTTACAATTAAGTTTCATTGGTGTACACATTTCAATATTTCATTCAACAGATTTGTAACCTACCTGACTATAGATGAACCTTGTTAATGTTTGGCATCCAAGTATCATCAATGGATCCTGCTTAGATTTTTCCAAGAGTTCATTGACCACATTCAACAAGCTAATGGCAAAGTATGCCCTGCAAAATGCAAGATATGATGATAATTCTGCCACAACAGAGGTATCATAGGAAATAAAGTATCACCAAACTATTTGGTTTAATGGTTCAAAATAGGACAATATGACCAAGTGAGCTTGCTAGTTACCAAACCCCAAATGCCATTACAAAATAAGATGATAGTGATAGAAAGGGAAATTTAAGCAAACCACACTTACATCTGATCCTTGCACATGCAGAGCAACTTGTTGTATGCCTCTGTAACAATATTAATGAACTTGACATGCCCACTCCTCAGTTCCTTGTAGCACCTTTCTTCTAGATATTTTGCAATCTACAGAAAGTGCCATGGAGGCATCAGCAGTGCACTCATAATTTTCAAGGTCAAGTCTTATCAGTAGCCATAATTTATGTTAAAGGACAATAAATTTGATACCTTTGGGATTCGAAATGGGTTTTTAGCAGCATATTCACATAACTTGACAATCTTTCTTTCATTTGGATGGCCATCCTACAAAATCATTGTGAAATTTAGAGCTCGTAATAGTCACTGGTGTAAAAGTAGGAAGCTAAAAGAGGTTTATTCTACATAAATACGCAACAGTATATAAAAATGTGTGAGCTAAACTGTTTATTAGTAACACTTGACCCCATTTTTAACTCATGGACAGTCCAAGAACAGAAATCATCCAGTCTATTTGTGGGTGTCAGTCTTTACATGCCCTCCCATTATTCCATCCAAGATCCAAGAAAAAAGAAGGGTAACCCCGTATTTCTTTTCAAGTCTAAGTTTTCATAGAAACATGTAGCCTACCATGCATATAAGCTATAAACATTACACACTCTTCGGTGATCACCAACATTACAAAATCTAAGTTCAGATTCTTATCTTCCTGTCATACACAAGACAAACACAACCCCCAGACTCAGATACACCAGCCAAAAAAATTGCGGCAAGCACATGATAGATGACATATACGGCATTTCACTGTAAATTCTTAACATGTTTAACTCCAACCCGTCAAGAAATTGCCAGCGTATAAATAACAATGAGGAAAAAAGGAGCAAAAAGGTGTGAATTGTTGAATGCTCACAAGGGACTTGGGGAAAATCTCTGCAAGCAGTTTCTTATATCTTTTAACAGGTTGCCGAGATCTGGACCTCAATGCAGGGCAGCACACACACATGCTCTCACAAGCAGGGAATATGTTCCTAGAAATGAGCCCCATCTCCTGTACATTGTCGAAAACAAAGAAGCAAGAGTTAAAACCCTGCTAAATTCTACTGCAATTTTTAAGCCACTGACCATGAATCAAAAAGTACTGAATATAACTCACAACTTAACGAATGATAAATATAAAAAAGAATGATAAATATTTAACATTAAAACATCAATAACCCCAAATCAGATTTTTGAAGAGAGAGGGTTCAAATAGTGTAAGCATGACCAAAACATGCCAAAAAGCAAATATTCAACAAAAAATAATAGTGATAAGAAGAAAAAAGGCCATGAGTTTTTCCTTCTTTTTTAAACGCCAACAATAACTCGCACAAAACACACTCCAGTGAAGACTCCATGAACAAACATGATTTTACCTTCACAAAAAACTTGCGCCTTTTTAAACTGGCAACACAAAAGCGCCACGAGAAATAACAACAAAGATTCTAAGGAGATGCAAAGAGAGCCAAGAAAGAAGCAAACAGCAAGAAAGGAACAAACTTGAACAAATACCGTAAACACATTGTGACATACCAGTAAAAGCAGCTTAATTCAACTACTATGCCAAAAAAAACACCACCCCAGAAGCTCAAAATAAGTTTTATAAGTTTATACCCCAAAGCATCACCAATCCAGATGATAAAAACCACTAATTAGCTTGCAAAACAAACAAACATGAAAAGAGGCCCAGACCCTTTTAGCTAATGCCCTTGCTGAAGCAGATCTGTGAGAGGACAGGATCAAGAAGCAGCAAAAGAAAACAAACGCTACAAGACAGAAAACAACACACCAGTATTCTCAAGAAGAGAAAGGGAGAAAGCGAGAGAGAGATACACGTGATGTGTCAGAATCTTTAGAGAGAAAGAGAGAGGGAGGTGGTTTTGTGTCAGAGATTGGATGACTCGAGAGTCGAGAGTCGAGAGTCTTACAGACAGTATATCTAAGAAGACATAAGCCTTTGTTTGAAAAAAAGGTGACACAGGAGGAGTTTGAATTTTTCAATGGTGCTTTTTCAGTACAAGAAGCAAATGTATGTATGTGTCCATCTTTAATTTGAAATTAAAAGTTGTTAGGGTAGGACTTTGGTTTAAAAATTATTGGTAACATCCCCTTCGGGTTTATTTTCATAGTTTTTAAACTTGAAATTTTGATTTACAACATGATTTATTATACTGAATGAGATTGATGAAATCAACTTGAATAAATTTAAAAAATAATTTTATTTTAAACAAAATAATTAATTCAATTGATACAGTGATGAGTGGTTGTAAAATTGACTTTATAACTCAATTTCTAAACCAGATTAGATATTAAAACTAGTTATTATTTTTAATTTAAGATAAATAATATGACAGCAAATCCGGTTGTTCACTAGAAACTATTTCAAGAAGAAAATAAGTTTTTTTAATTGGGAGTTTTAAAGAAATAAAGGAGTTTTCTTCTTCTTTTAAATAATGATTTTATTTATTTTTACCAATAGTTATAAAGAGCTTCTTTTTTCTTGCCTGTCAAGAGTTGATTGAAGATGGTAATAAATTTCTTTATAATTCATTTTAGATTATTTTTTTATAATAATTTTTTTAAAAAGTATTTTTTATTTAAAAATATATTAATTTAAAGAAAAAATTAACTAATTACTACGAGTTTAATATAATAGTAATATAACCCATCTTATGATATGTTATATTGGATTTAATGATTATTTTTTTAGCACTCAAAAAAGATTTTATTAGCCTCAATAATTTGCCGGTCAATTAAGGAAGCGTTTGGGAACGCGGTTCAACCTGCGTTCCTAAAAAATTTGAATTTTTTTTTTTAAAAAAATTTAATATGGTTTGTACGTTTTGGATTGTTTTGATGTGCTGATGTCAAAAATAATTTTTAAAAAATAAAAAAACATCATTGACATGTATTTTGACACGAAAAGTTATTTGAAAAGCACCCGTAATCACACTGCCAAACATACTTATAATAGGTGGTTTTAATTTTGGTCATTCAATGCATGGGTTGGTGATTGATGTTAACTAGGAAAAAAAGATGGTTTTTTGTGTTTTTGTAGCAGGTTTGGATTGATTATCTGGAGTAGGACAAAGGGGTAGAAACTTTGATTTTCTTTCAAGGGCCATACGATTAAAATGACATAAAATAATCCATATAGTTTTAGATAAAAAAATATAAATTGCGTGACTATAATATGATATGATATTTTAGTAATGATGTTCGAGCGTATGGTAGTAATTATTTTTTAAAATATTTTTTATTTTGAAATGTATTAAAATAATATTTATTATTTTTTAATATTGTAAGATTAAAACAATCCAAAAACGTGAGCATGTACAGTTTGAAAGAGCTGAGAGGCAATAATGTATGAAAGAGCTGAGAGGCAATAATGTATGCTTGATGGATTTGCTTCGCCACTTCGATAATAATATCTCTGCGATGGTCTGTAAAACGTTTTATGCTGTGCTCGTCACAAATGAAGCTGTAGCAAGAACTTTAGTGGCGATGTCCCAAAAAGATGAACGAGGACCAAGAAAAGGACTTCATCTACAAAACAGAGAATCTCAAACTCAAAGTGATAATTACTAAGCCTTGGAAATTAGGAAAAAGATCTTTCCCAAGAGAATATCTTCACAGTGAGACAAGAAGAGTGCCTGAATGGTGATGAATTCATGCCTCAATAATCTATTATTCTACACCAGTAGGAGGAGGGAGAGCTTGTCTCGAGCTGGATCGGTTTTACTTGCAAGGCGGACTACCTCTCCTTCGACCCCCGCACTCCCTAATTAATCATGTCAACATCAGCTTGCATGCTAAGCAACTCTAATGGGATCTCTCTGTATTTTATTCCTTGCCTTGATTTTAGTGGGAAATTGAAGATATGGCTTCCAAAATCAACAAGAGATCCCTTCAAACTAGGATTATATGGATTCCAAAGTTGAGGAACTCTGGATTATCCTGGGAATCAACTACCTCGTTGGTGCATGGTGTCCGTGTGGAATGCTCTCTACTCAAGAAAGCATGAACACAACTACCAGCTACAAGGAAGGCTAGCAATTATGACGAGTACGTGGGGCACAGACCAGGGGGCCATGGCTATACAACTTGGACCGCTAGTTCATTGTCATTGAACAATTGAATTGACCAGGATGGGAAATTTGAGAAAGAGAGTTAGCCAGAAAGGATTGCATAGTTGTTTTGTCACTTTTGATATATGGTCCAATTGAAAGTGCCTGTTTAAGGTTGAATAGTAACATTAATCATTGTTTTTTAAAATGTTTTTTTATTTAAAAATATATTAAAATAATATTTTTATTTTTAAAAAATTATTTTTTATATCAACACATTAAAACTGTCCGAAAACATCAATAAAAAAAATTCCTTTAAATATTTTTTTCAAACCACAATCATAAAATTTACAACAATAACAAACACACTAAAGCTGTGTTTGTTTCCCAGAAACTACTTTTCAAACTTTCATTTGTTTGTTTATTATTAGAAAGTTGGTTAATGAAAAATATTTTCCGGTCAACGGAAAACACTTTCTAGTCAAAGAAAAATTTGGTTTGGTTTCCAAAAAAGTGTTTTCCTTTTATTTTGGGCGGAAAACACTTTCCGGAAACTGTGAAAATTTTAGAAATGTCATATTATTTGCTGATTATATCAAATTTGGTCCTCAAACTTTTGATTGCTATATATATATATATATATATATATATATATATTTGTTTTGAATATTTGTTTTTCAATTTCATCCCTTAGAATTTAATTTTTATATTAATTTTGGTCCTTATTTTTATAATTATTATTTGCTTCCCTTATCATTTTTTAATTGAAATTTTTTATTTATCAAATTTAGTCCTCATTCTTTTGATTGTTACTTATTTTATTTGAAATAATTTATGAAATGTTAATTATTATTATTTTAATTTTTTCATCTTTCAATTTTTTTTATTTTTTAGATTTGATCTTTTTTATTTTATTATTATTTATTTTATTTGAGATAATTTATGAAATTATATTTTTTTTTCAATTTCATTCTCATTCAACTTTCTAATTTGTAAGATTTGATCCTTATTATTTTAATAAACTTGAAAAAAAAATAAAACATTAATACGTTATTTTCGAACTCATTTTTCATGACATAACCAAATACTGGAAAATATTTTCTAACTTATTTTTTATTATACTGCCAAACATCGAAAAATAATTCACTTTTCCAGAATCCACTTTTTGAAAAAAAACTATTTTTCAGTAAACAAACGGGTCTAAAGATAAATTAAATGTTTGAATTTTTTATGATTTCATGATTAAATACCTTATCTTCAATTTTTATCTACGCCTGGTTGATAATAGCACCAACAAGTGTCTCGGTTTATATATATATAGATTCCACAAGAAGCTCTAACAAACGTAGACATGAAATCACTGGAATACTTGAGGAGATGAAAGACTGAAAAGAGAGAGTTATCATGACAATTATGTTATCGTGTAATTGGTCATCACTCAAATCATTCACAGATCAAATAGAGGGAAGTGATGGTTGGTAGCAGTGAACCAGCTAAGCATGCTTTCCACATCATCTTGGTTCCATCGAACAAAATTTGGTGTTGATTCCACCTAAAATGCAAGGCCCTCAAAAGCAAACAACACCTCGCCTGCCTAGCCGGCCGGTCAACTTTAATAATATACTGATTCGGAACCTGATTCAAGGTGTATTTTCAATAATGTTCGGTGTGTTGCCCTTAATTACCATTTCAATAGCATTTGTGCTGCTGTCCACCTAGTCATACATCACGCTGTTTCAAGCACCATCCTGATGATATCCCAAAAAAGATGAACAAAGACAGACTTGGAAAAGGACCATGGCAAAAGAATGTAAAAGAACTTCTCAACATTTCAGTAAATTTTTTGATAAATGCCCGCCAAGTACATTAAGAGAAAGTGGTGGAGCTATTGAACTCTCATTACTTACAATTCGATCATCAAAAAAAAAAAATTTACTTACAACAAAGATAGCATTGGATGAACAACATAAGATACTAGAGACTTAATATGTTATACGCCTGTTAACATTTAGGACAGTATCTGGATCGCATTTTGTCGAGAATCTCAGCATATTTGATTGGCGTTGCTTCACTACAGAAAACTTCATCCCACATCTTGAGAAGATCTGCTCAGATGGTAATTAAGTCAGCACACACACATATCAATACTAATGGCAATAATCATGTTTGAAACGTACTTCACTATAATACAAGAGAATTGTGCATGTGAAATAGTTCATGCAAGACCGGTGCTTGAGCTGATACATATTATTTATTGTGCACCATGTGCACGGATCAAATTCAAACAAGCCATCAAATTGAGTCATACATGATTAAACATTAGAAGGCTTAACCGATTACATGTCATCTTCAAGGATTCTAGAATCTGAAAAGGTGCATTACATAAACATACCAGCTTTATCTGTAGATGGAAGACACATGATAAGAATGTCAAATCTTGGGACTTCGGTCAAGTTCTCTAGATATTTAACAGCCAAATCCATGTCATCGCTGCCAGAGGAACAAGCAAAAGAAGAGAGTCACAACTCAAGTAATCCAAACACAGCCCAATCACCCAAAACATAAACAGCAGAAGAAATCTACTTACATGAAAAATGAGGACACACACTTGATGATGTCGATTAGAATAGTAACAGACAATGCGTTCTTAAATATCTGAGGCAATGCACTTGGAGTTACTACCTAGTAATGCAAGGAAAGAAAACAATGAGTTGTCAAATGGATGAACCATTTAGGATGGGGAAGAAGCATAAAAGGAACATTAATATAAATATTAGTGCCCTGATCAAATGCTTACCACATCCACTCATTTATTAAAGCTATGACTAAACCTCCTGAATATATAATTGAACAAAGGGAAGTAGCAGCAGCATATCTATTGTTTTTATATAGTCATTATGCTTCCAGAGACTATCCAAAAAGAAAGTCATCTCCTGCAGTACCTGTGCTTGACAATCTCAATTGACCATCACAGAGAAAAGGCCAATTTTTTTGCATGCTTGTTAAGTTTTATTTTCCGACCTTGTCCTTTATCCTAAAAGAAAAGCTAATCAGTTTAAACTAAAACAAAAACCTTCAAGAGGTGAGCCTGGAGTGCACGATCACCAGAAAAGCCTCGCCAAGAAACCTCGAATTGATAAGCTGAGTTTGGAGGTGTAATGTTTTTTGCAGCTTCAGCCATGGCTCGAGAAGCCGCTTGAGAAGCGAGTTCTTTAACTGAGGCCTTCAGCTCCTGCCTTCCAGTTCTGTTATTTCTCTGCAAAAGAGTAAATGAGATATTAATCACCAGAAACAACAATTACACATGCAAAATGGTAACAAGTAGCCAAAACTGAAGTTCAGAGATAGCAGGATGGATTAAAGAACTTTCCAGTAAAGAATCCTCTCCTGTGGCATTTGAAATCTGCAAATAATAGTGCCAGATATGTTTTAATCTTAATCCAATTTATGGGCACATAAAAGAAACGTCCCATTTTTAGTGGCTATCTGCAGAAAGATACCGATCAATGGATTTGGTAAGAGCCCTGGCTCCATTGCATGTGTGACAGCACACAGGTCAAATGGAGAAAGACGGCAATACATGCTTTGTCCCTTGAATCAACTCTCAGGCCAAAAAATGCATATACTTATGACCATGCTACAATGTTATTTCACTTTCATCAGTCCCACATGAATCCATATAATTTGCAACAATATGAATATTGTTGTTCCAAATGCATCCTAATATTGCATGATTTATAGAGAAAGAATTTGCAACTAATAGAAACACCAGCAAAAACAAAAGCTTAATGAACCAATTCAAGGTAAGAACGAAAGAGAAATGGAATAGTTAGGGATTTGTGACAACACAAGAATAAAATAGGATTTGTAATCCTATTCCATAGAAAGGGATTGTTAATGCCTAAAGTGGAATGGACATCCTTTCCCCATCTGCTGGAAAAAAAAGCCAAAACAACCATTTTCCCCGTTTATTTAAATAAAAAAATATAAAGAACACAAACCAACCTCTCAAACACACACACACACACGCACAACAGAATGATAGCCATGCACGGATGTGATGCTACACCTGGATACTCTCCGCATTAGAACTTGGAATAGCATTTGCACGAGAATCATTGCCTAATTGACCATCAGATCTGCTTCCAGCTCCTGTGCTTTTGTTCTTTATCTCTTCCACGTAGACATATTTCTTCACAACACCATCTCCATCATTCTCCTGCCACCAGAATTTAGAAGTTCAAATGAAAAAATATCCGCGTTTCCTGAACATAGATAGCAGAGTCTCGAATATGAGAAACTTCCAATCATTTTGAATATGCTCGTGAAACAAGTGCTATCTTTTCTTCCAAGTAACAAAAGCAAATATTGAGACATGAACATAGGTCTACAACATCTATTGAAGTTGCTAAAGGAGGAGGAGGGGTGGGAGATGGGAGATAGAAGAAAAACTTTACATTTGCATTGGGCATACAGCTACTCAGCACTTGAGGGCAGATATCTTATTTTTACCTTAGCTTTATCTTTTTGAGAAGCAGATGCCCCAGTCCTTTGAGTGACATTTGAGACTGGATGCACTGCATGTCCATTGACACTTGCTTCTGACCTTCCTCCTTTTTGTGCTCCTTGTAAGGAGCTTCTGAGAGATTCAGATGCTTTCTGGAGAATTTCCTGTGAAAAATAAAAGCGACAGTTACAAAGAATTGCAACAATGAAATGTAACAGCCAGAATAGCAACATATGGTAGAGTCACTTGCCTTCTCGTACAAAGATTTGACCTCAGCATACTGTTTCTTGATTTCCTGGTTATTAGGTTCCAGTTTCAAAGCAAACTCAGAATCTGTAGTAAGTCATGTTCATTAAATCATACAGTCATCATCAAAAACTATCAGGAAAAGAATCACTAGATAATCAGAGGAGACCAATATATAGGTTTGAATCAACACACCCTCGATGGATTCTTTAAGTTTACCCAATTCCTTTCTTGTTGTTGCTCTGCGTGAGTATGCTTTTATGTAGCGATCATCTAGATTCAAAGCCTCGGTACAGTCATCTTCAGCCTCTGGAAATCTGAGCAAAAAGAAAACGAAGTAAAAAAATTCGCCATATTCATGAAAATTATCTTCACATGCAGTAAAGCAACCTATAAAATGACAAGATAAAACAAAGATGATCAAACACTGCCAGGTAATCAAAAGTTGTGCACGTATATCACATTAAGCAACAAGAACTCTACAAGCATACCTACACTTCTTAAATCTAACACTATCAGACAGGAAAAACTTGCCTTTTGATTTTGAGATATGCCATTGCTCGATTTGCATAGGCTACTGCTGTTGGTGACAACGCTATGCTTCTTGAATAGCACTCAATAGCTTCCTTATACTTCTTCTGCTTAAAATACTCATTTCCCTATAAATTAAGAATTTGCAAACTTAGCAGCACAAACCATTACTAGTGAATCTTTTTGAAGTACTATCACAGGATGATTCGTACCAATTCTTTCTCTGTGGTAGCATCAACAGTACTCTCATCAATTGCAAAACTATTTGATAGGCGATTGATTGCATCAAAGTTCCTTGCATGATCATACATTCCTGAACTACTTGAAAAATCAACAGCAGAAGTTTTCCCTGTTGATCTTTCATCCTCACCAATCTTCTGAGTACAGGAAGCATTGTTAACTGGTTAAGAAACTATTATACCCCATATAATTGCTCTAAACATATGCATGGATGCAAAAACACATGTATGCCATGACTTTTCATATTGGAATAAGAGCATATTGAAACATCCAGTGCACTTATCAATGATCTTTTAAATTGAGCATCTCTACAGCTCACTCATAACCCACAAGAATTCTGACAATTGCCATTCAAGTTTCCACTCAGACAAGAACAATTCAGTACTAAGCATTGGATTATCCAAATCTGGCAGTCCCAACAACACCTCTCAATTTTTCCACTAAAACAAACCAAGAACAGATTAACTGCACCATGTAAATTCACTCTACTAGCAAACAAATAAATCACTTACAACACACAATGGAAACATAAACCAGAAACATTCATGCTTGACTCACTATCCCTAAGCCACCTAAAACAGTAAGCTTAAAAAAAAAGAGCAACATGCAATAGAAGATTGAAGTCTCTTTTACAAGCTACAAGCTTTTCATAATAAAAAATGATTTTTTTCAACAACCCATTTCTCATTCCTATAATTACATTGAAAAGACTTGAAAGGTACTAAAACTTGATTAAAAATCGAAACTTTACCATATCAGAAGCTTGTGACTTCTTCTTCATCTTTTTATCAGTGTCCTTAAGAAGTTCCCAATCCTGCAAATCATTCAAAAACCCCTGGAAATCCTGGAAACAAAAATGGGTTTTCACCAAAAATACATAAAAATAAATAAAACCTTATTGACAAGAATCCTATTCCACACCAGCTTTCATTTTAAAAAAACACACACACAAAGACTTGATTTTCAAAGATTATTAATAGAGAGCATAAAAGAAGAAGTTTAGGAGAAAAATACAGTGATCATGAAGTTTTGAAAAGGGAAATGATTATAAAGCTTGAGCTTTCATTTTCTTGTTATTACAGCTTTCTTAGTAACCAAACAGAACTTAAAAAATCAAAAAAGGAAAGAAATGTACCAGAGCTTGATCACGTCCATGCTTGCCTGGAGCCCTAGCCATGGATGTTGGAGAGGGAGGTAGAGGTTTCTGGAGGAGCTGTGAAGGAAGGATTTATGCGAGTCAGAGGGGTTTTTGTGTTTTTGAGCTGAGTTAATGATATTTTTGGCGTGCGAAATTTTTTATTTTTTGTATTTGAGTTTACTAATTTTTATTTTTGTTATTTAAGTGAAAAAAAATTAATTTATTTTAAATTTCATATTCTTATTCTTATATCAATTTAAATAAATTAAAAATTAAAAAAGTAAGATAATAATAATAATATTTTTAAAAAATAAATAAATAAAAGATGACTTGCATCAATAAAAAAACTTAGATTAACTTGATTTCTTTCCTTTTTTCACAAACTAAATAAATATTCACCTCAAACTTTAAAAGGTAATATTTTTTTTAATTTTTTTCTTCAATACAAATTTATTATACCAAAAAGTTGACTTTCTCATTTAATTTTCATTTTTTCTAGCTTTTTTTTTATTTTGATTTTTATTTTCTCACCTAATCATGATCCATATAAATTTATTTTTTGTGTTTTATTTTTATTTTCTTTTAATTGTAATATATTTTTTTACTAATTTATCATTTTAATTTTTAATTTTTTAAACTTGATTATGGACAAAGCATGATTCATCTTTGTACTCTTAAGATTTTTTTTAATTTGGTCCCTCTACTCTGGATTTTTTTTAATGTGACCCCTCGATGGAATTACGTCGTGACAAAATTATTTGAAGAAAAATGGATATGAGATGATTCAGTGAAATTCTAAGCTTTCGTTATTATCAGAAGTACTTGTGGGTTTGGAATTAAATTCGTGGCTGCTGGTTGTTTTTGGTCCGATTTGGGATGGTGCTTGCTGTTAGCAGTGGTAGAGCTCAGGCGAACAGGAGGAAGCAGGTGCGTGGTTTAATGATAAACAAATACAATGAAAAGACTTCCATAAGCATTTAAGTTCACAATGAAGTTTTTTTCTTTATAGCAGTATATATACAAGAACGAGCTCTCCCAGATACGTCAAACAATTCCACGAATGCTAAAATCATCTTGCTTTATCTTCTCTTATCTTAGAAGGGGTAGTGGGAACTCCAGGCTATGAATGAAAGGACGATGGATATAACAGGGATCCAATTTGAATCCTCCTTCTGAAACCCACAACACATTTCCATCTACAAGATGAAATGATATTTTAAAAGGAACAATTCTAAAATGTAACAATTATATGTGACTATAGAAGCAATTTCTCCATGCTCCCATCCGCTTGGTGACGATAATTGCTTTACATAAGCCTTCCACCCCAGCTCTTATTCGAGATTACAGATAATGGAGCTGGAATGCTAGTACTTCCTAAGTTCATGGAGACCCGGACTCATAGGTTCGTGCAGGTGGACCTTGATCTTAACAGGCAGTAAGAGGTTGCACCTTTTCATGAATTGCCTTGTAGCATTGGAGACTACAAAGGGGTAGTTTTGACTCCGAATCTCGGTACTTGTATGGATTTGTACAAGATGGAGCAGCACATTTCTCCCGGGGAGGAGGGTAACTGAAATCCAGATGAAAGCAAAATCATCAGGTGTGAAGCAGCAAAAACAGCAATGTGCCTAGATAGCAGATGTGGGAAATAGGCAATACAAGGTGTGCTGGAACACAATCTAAAGCAGCTGCTACTATAGAATACAGAGTCCACAGGGTAGATGAGCATCCTAGTTTAAGGAACTTTCTGAACTATGCCTGAACGTGCACAGTGCCTCATGACGAAATCACCCAAGGAGCAAAATCAGTTTCTTCTAAAATAAATTTAAAAAGAAGCCCTGTTTAGGAACATAACCTAGGTCCTTCATTTTGTAAGGGAGAAACTCAAACCTGCAAGGCTTGGAGTCAAATATACTAGGCAAGCCCATTTCATCGGGGAATGTTACAGTTGTTCCAGACGGACCCATGACCCACCTAACATGGTCTGATGAAAGTACCATAGCATTTGCTGCTTTCTCCTGAACAGAATTAAAATGCCCCGACGTTAACATTAACATAAAAACTGAACAGCATAAGTAGGCAAGTTGAAGGGTGAAATGATGTGCAGAGAATGCTCACATATTCTCTATATATTACCTGTGCCATTTCTTCTTGCCGTTTCTTCAGTTTATCTTCGCGTTTCTTCCTAGTGGAATCTTGGCCCAGTATTTTTCTGATTGCTTCAGCCTAAGATTTTCAGTCAATATTAATCTTCAATTCTCTCCAACATCTTTGCGATTTCCATGAGAGAGAAAAAAATATACGTGCAAGTAAAAGTAACAGGGTAAACCTCAGATTCCCTATTTGCCTTTTCAACTTGCATCCTGCGTCTTTGAAGAGCCTCAGCTCTCTTCAACTGCTGTTCCACTTCAGTGAGTTTCTCTTTTTGCTCTGTCATCAAAACAATCAGGAAATTAAATGTCTGGGAAACTCCACAAATGTTCAATAACGGGATCACTGGAGCAAAAACAACTAGTTACTTTTAGGGGGAGCTGGAGGTAACCCATTTGGGAACTCTATTAAACTAGGAAAACCAGAGGAGGCATCTTTGCCAGTTTGAAGTGCTCGTTGACGTGTCGTGACTGTCATTTCCTTCTTGGAGTCCACTGATAGATCAGCTAACTCTTTTCTTGGCTTCTTATTCTTAGATGTAGGGTCACCATCTGACCCCAATTCTTCCTCTTCCACATAATCAGTATCTTCAGATACTCTCCCTGATTTAGATTTCTTACCCTCCTTGCCAAATCTAGTTGATCCATGATCTCCAGCATCTACATCATATAGACCATCAACATTTCTCTTCAATACTCTCGATATCTTCCGCTGTTTCCTGCTTCCTCCCTCTTCATCTTCAAACTCTGCACCATAATCAGTGCTGATCTTCAAAGTCTTGACTTTTTCAAGGTAGCGAATCTCATCATCATCCTCACCTCCATCATCAAGCACTCCATCTAATAGCCGTTTCTTAGGGACCCGCTTACTTTTACGAACTGGCTCGTACTGATCAGTTTGCTTTGAAGACAGATTCTCACCTCTCAGACCATCAGTTTTCCTAACATTTAGACCACTTCTGGAGAAATCCTTCCACGGGACTCCTCGTAAACCACTTCCCTTACCTGAAGTAAAGGAACGGTTGTCATCCAAATTCTCCTGCAACAAAGATTGAGTTAGCTGCAACTAGTAGTGCTTACATAATTAGCAGACATAAAATGTTGTAGGCTTGTAGCAAAACATTGTCAACTGGGTCAAAAAAGGAGGAAAAACAATGAATAATGATTTCTAGACATGAATTGAAAGCTGAAAAGTACAAGGAATTTGTAACAAATGAAAAGCTCTTAACATGTTTTTGTTTTATCTAGTTGGCGTGAATGGGTTTGCCACTAAAAAGAAGATAATTACAGCCTTACAGATCTTGCATCTATGAATATAAGGATGCTCAAACTCAAAATTCTGAATTTAAATGATCGCTATATGACAGTCTATGTGGACGTGACTGTCAAAACCTAATGCGGACATCACCATACCAGACTCAATAAATTTTGAATGAAAAGTACCTCAATTAACTTCTGCCGGGGATCTGGGAAGCGAGAAGATTTTGAAGATGACGACCCAACAGCAGATGCACCATCAGATGCGGACTTTGCATTAATAGTTCGTGTGATACCACCAACTTTAAGCTTCACTTTCACTTTACTCTCATTTCCTACTCCATCTGAAAAACCTCCAACATGCCCCGAGCTAGTTGTGCTTTTCCAATTAGCTGGGGCAAGGACACCTTCGCTGGACCTCCTAGAATCAACTCCACTGTGCCTCTGCTCGTTACTTCCTCGAAAAGAACAATTGTTGGAAGCTTCATCAGATTCTCCCAATCCTCCATCTTCATTCTTCATCATATTCTGGGAAGATTCACAGTCAGCAAGGTTAGTGGAAGAAGCTCTTGTACTGCATAGAATCAAACTGACTTTTTTCTTTCGCGAAATTGAACCATAATCATTATTGTCATCGCTTGACACTTTGCTTACAGTTTCTGAAGGTGGTGTGGATGATAAGGATGAAACATCAATGTAATCGGAAGGTGTGTGTGAGTCATTCCGTGGACGACGGGATGTATTACTCCTCTTCTTCCTAACAGCACTGTTTGAATCACTAAACCCAAAACCCTCCATAAACAGGACAAAGCAGAAGCCTAGTTCTGCTCTTATCTACCAAAGAAAGAAAGTTGAAATAAGTCATAGAAAACACAAACTTTTCAAGGCAAAGTTTCTTAATTGCATCACAGATGGCAGATTAAGCACAAAACGGCATTAAGCAACTCATGCCACACTGTAAATGAAGCCCCAAATAACACAGCACAAAAAACAAGTAGCAATCCCTTCTGCATCGATACACTAACCACTGAACAGATTCTCGTTGACTTCATACAATTCAATTGGCAACATTACAGTATAGCAGCAACTACCTATTTGATAATTGAGAAAGTGAATACTACAGGTTACAACGCATATGTCACCTAAACTGAAAAAAGTTTACAAATTAATTTCTTTTATAGTTTGAAGGTTGTACCAGAAAAGAAATTTAACACAGATAACTATATAACAGCAATTAACACATATTAGACAGTATCAAGCGCTTATTTATGAACAAATATTCCAAGATTATTGAAAAGGCACCTATACACCAAGCAATACACTTAATGACACAAAAAGAAAATTCAAATTTATAAAAAAAAAATGCCAATTTAATGTATAAACAAGCTCAACGAGGCCAAATAAAACATTATAAATCTATTACAGATTCATCCTATCCAATATCAACCCACCAAAACAGTCACAAATTCAGATTCATAGAAATAAAACAAAAAAGGCAGAATCTTTGAAGCAAACACACTTATAAAACGAATCAAGAAACCCATTTTGCAAATCCTCAAAAAACACCAAAACAACCGAATAGAGACCAAGAACAAGCAATTTACCTATCTGGGTCGCGGCCAAAAGGCCTGAAAACCCTTGAATCGCCTTCTAAAAACAACCAACAAGAAAGATAGAGGAGGGTATCGACTAAAGTCGTTAAAGATTGGATTTTTGGTGGATTAAGAGTACGAGTAGGATAACTAGCCAGGTGGAGGTGCGTAATTGGACAGAGAAAGGAGGAGGTGGTGGGTTTTGGTTAAGGAGGTAAGAGAATGGTTGTGATGTCAAAAGACAGTAACATGGTGTAAGATTCATTAACATCCTCATCTTTGTATAACATGCCAAAGTCCTGTGTTTGTGCTTTATCTTGGATCACTCTCCCCTCCATTCCAAGCTAAGCTGCGGCCTTTTTACTTTTTAGTCTGGTCCCTTTACTTTTAATATTTTTATCTTTTCTGTAATTGATTTCTTAATGTAATCCCCTTGTCACCCTCCTTTCCAATTATAAGAAAACTAAGTCATGAGATATTTTTATTTTGCAATGTGTACCGTTCTCTCTCACTCACATATCACTGTCCATATTGAAATAGTCAATTTTAAAAAAAATCTTCAATTTAATCGTTGAATATCTTTTTGCACAATTGAACTTTTTTTACTACAAATTAACACCCAATGGCTTCTTTTTTTTCTTTTTTTTTAGACCAGAGTGAAGAAAACAGAAAAAATAGGTGGTAATTTTGAATTTCTCTTTGAATGTTTATTTTAGTCCCCCATCTTTTTTGTTAGTAGGTAATCACTCCTTTTAGTCGTAAGAAATTCGATTTGGTACCAAACTTTATTTCTCTCATTTTTTAGTCTTTTTTTATATGAGAGAGAGGAGCTCGTCGGGTTTCAGTATAGAGAGAAAGATGTCGTTTACGACAATTCTGATCATAAAAATAGTTGTTATTGGTATCAATAAGTTCCATTCAGTTATGGGAGTTTTACCTAGTTATTTTTTTCTTCTCATTGCCTAAGAAGGTAGGCCTGGCCGCAATAATATTTTTATTTCAAGTTGTGTTTATGGGTTGTTTGAAGTTATTGATAGATTTTATCAAGGTGTTTTCCAATGTTTTGGGTCAAAATATGTTGAAAATGAGTTTTTTTTTTTTTATTGAGACCATGTTTTTCTTCTCATTGACTAGTAATTTTTTTTGTCTTTTTGCAATATTTTGGTTATTTTATTGTTCACATAATATTGAATAGACACAAATATCTCTAAATAAATCAGTAATAACTAATGCACCTCATTAAAAATACCAAAATAACCTTGGTTTAAAGGCATGTAATTTTTTACAGGAATGACAAAATAATCATTACACTATAGCAGTGAACAATAAATATATAAGAGGGGCTACAATAAAACCTCATTTTGCTTTAGTTATTTGTTAATTATCAATTGAAACTAGGTGTTTGTCTGGTATTATATTTCTACATGTATTTAAGTGCGTTTTAAAAGTGTATTTATTTTGAAAAAACATAAAATTAATATTTTTTGTTTGTTTTTTTTTGTTTTTAACATTTTGATATTAAAAATAAAAAAATATATTTTAATATATTTCTAAATAAAAAATAACATACAATATCAATCATGCAACAAGTTTTTTTGGCATCAAATGATTCCAAGAACACACAACACTTTTTATCAACCTTTGTTTCCGTGAGTGCTTCTGCGTTTGAAGCCAACCACGGAAAACAAATGTTTAGTAATAGCTTAAAACTTAATCCACGTGCATGGGCCCCAGTAATTCCTGCGTTAAAAATGCAGGCTCACTAAAAGCAGCTCAATGTTGCTTTCAGTGTGGAGAGTAAGTGAACAGTGGAGACATGCTCCACTGTTTCGGCCGGACCGAGTCCGGTGCAAAGCTAAATGCATTGAACCAGGTCCGACCTAGTAAAAAAAAAATTTTATTTTTTATTTTTAATTGTGTTTTATTGATGACATAACATTTGCAGAATTTGATCGCAGTCTGATTTTGTTCCTGATTATATTTTACCTAATGTTGTTGCGTGCTTAAGAAACCAAGGAAACTGTAGTCATTGTCGGATGTATTTCATACGTGATGGAATTGTAGATAGTTTAATTAAACAATAAATTATTTTTTTATATAAAGTATGATTTATTTCATGATGTAACAGTAATAGTTAAATCTACAATATTTAAAATAAAAACCATAAATATTAATATATATTTTGTTAAATTATTTTATAACCTCAATTTCAAAAGCATTCTTAACCAAACACATTAAACTACTTTTTGTTCAACCTTAATTTCAACCATAGTTTTAATCAAACATATATTTTTCCAAACCAACCTCAACTAAAAATAATTTTTATAAAATATATTTTTTCAAATCACAACCACAACAATTATTGCAATATCAAACACACTTACTGTAATATTTTTTTCAAATCAAAACGAGGAAGCTGAGGGAGCGACGGCCGACCACTACATAAGCTGCTGGCGGAGTGCAAGTAATTTTTATTGTTTATGAAATACGAGTCAAATGAACTTTATGGCCCGTGTGGATTTATAAAGGCATGGTACTATTTGTTTATATCGGATCCGCCTTCATCAGTATAATATTTTCTAACAAGTATAGATCACTAAGATATAATTTGAGAATAATTTTTTTAGATATTTAATGAATACTTTATTAATATAATTTATATTATTTTAATTTTAAAAGATCGGTACGTTGGTTAAGGGTGTGTGTGTTTCAAATATAAAGTCATTATTTAATCATTTTAATTTTTTGTTTAAAATATAAAATCACAAGCTTCATTGACTATAATATTTTTAAATACTTTCAAAAGATCATAATACCCTTAAACTGTTTAAATTTGTATTATACACTTATTTAATACAAGTATGTCTCCTGTATTTTTAATACAACTTTTTGAATATTTATTTCCTTATTTTTTTGTTAAATATTCTAATGGAAGTCCCTAATTGAGAAATTAAAAAATAACTATATTTCTACTTCTATCATTTTATAATATTCATTTTCGATTCGGTTAAGTTTTTATAAAAAAAAACTAACCAAACCGATTTTTTTAAACCGAACCGAAACCGGTTCAAACCAACCGGTTTCGGTTCGGTTTTTAGGACAAAAACCGGTTTAGACCGGTTTGGTTCGGTTTTTTATGTTTTGGCTTGGTTTTCTCGGTTTTTTCTGGTTTTTCCGGTTTGGCTCGGTTTTTTTTCCGGTTTGGGTTCGGTTCGGTTTTTTAGGTTTTTTGCTTATAAAACCGAAACCGAATCGGACCGGCTGATTTTTTTTAAATTTTAATCAGTTTAATCGATTTTTTTTTCCGGTTCTTTTAGTTATTTTTTTCTAATTTTTTTAATTTAATCAGTTTTTCGGTTTTTTTCTCGCACTTTTAACCTGTACAGAGTGATTCTTTTAATATCAGCCTAGCGTTCGAAAAACTATGAAAAAAAGGGAGAGGCAAAATACTGATGGGAAAAGTGGGTTTTTCGTTGAGAATTCTGTCAGGCATTTAAGGGTCAGGGACGATATTGAAATATCTTTAGTCTATAAGGATGGAAAAAAATACTGATGAATATATAAAGGCGAAAATGCAGTTTACCAGGTTTTTTATTTTCTTGGATGACGCACACAGGGTGAGAAGAGAGGTGATTTCTGAAATGACAAGTGTGAGAAGACAGGCAGTGACAATAGAAAAATCTCCTAAATCATCAATCAAACACACACATCATGACGTGGGGACCGATCAGACGGTTGACAGTGACTCCTTTTACCCCCCTCTCTCTCTCTCTCTCTCTCTCTCTGGGTTTTGAAGACAGTATCGCGCGAGATGCGCGGGTGCTCTCTTTAACATTTCCAAGCTGTCTGATGGGAACCATGTCAGTCAGGCTAGGGCCCGTTTGTCTAGTCGCGATAAAATTCATGTCTCAAGCTAAAAACAGTATAAAAAATATTTGTTTTAGTATACTGTAAGTGTAGTTTTTATTATTGAAAGTATTTTTTATTTAAATATATATTTAAATAATATTCTTAATTTTTAATATTAGTTTATCAAAATTAAAAAAAATATTAATTCAATATTTCTTTCAAGTTAAATATATTTTTAATTATAATTTCAAATGTAAAAATAAACATTTTGATAAAATGCAACAAATCACGTAGACAAATGGCTCACTCATTCAAATATTTATGCAATTTATTTTTGTTCCTTTTATTTTTCCTTTTCTTTTAAAGTACTTATTTTTGCATTGCTTTTCAACTCTAATTCGAAAAGCTTGTCGTCATTGTACTTCCAGGATATTTATGTAATATATATTTTTTAAAAAATATTTTATCCAAAATAAATTATCTTCACAATCGACTCAACCAACCACAGTTCAAATCTCGAGTAAGGTCAGATCAGATCACATGCTCAGTCTCTGATAACTATTCGTAGTGGCCTCCTTGTACCCCCTAGGAAGGAAGTCATGATGATCCTATATAGGATCACCATGACTTCCTTGTAGGTAGGAGGAGGCCACTACCACCATGCATTTGCTAGCCTTCGTGTCATGTATCAACTATCAAGTTCAACCTTTTGCGATGCTGTGCAGCTTCTGCCACACATTACGAAGATATCAACAATAAGTTAGATATGTACAAGCTTCCAACGTTTTCAGATTTCGTTCACTCATTAGTTAACACTCAGTAGACCAGGATCAAGATTCAAAACGTGTGACTTAAGCTCTTAATACAACTTTAAACTTACAATCAAGCTGATGGTTTGCACAAAAGACCGACTTCAGACAAGCTGAATTGCCCAGATCTTGAAGCCTGGATTTTTAGAACCATCATGAAAAAGGGAAAATGAAAATTACTTTAGATATACAAGGCTAGGGATATTAACTACCGCGCATTTTGAACTTTAAACTTGTCCAACATGACCACTTGCAGGTCCTCCTAGTGTTAGAATCACACCTTGAAGATCACTCCTTGGCTTTGGTTCTTTGCCTAATGATGGAGCAGCTCTAATTACCGGATATGTTCTTGTCATTTGAGTTTGTCGAAAACTCTGACCAGATTCTGGCTTGGGGAATGTTGTTGGATGATGAGAGGGCTTTAAGGAATCTATATGATTTGAGTTTGGAAACTGCTGGACAGTGTGGATTTGCGTTCCTTGAGATGCATGATTTTGAGCTAGAATGGCCCTTCCTGGAGCTACACAGGGTGCCTGATAGATGAAATCGCGTTTCAATAAGAATCCGAAAAATAGTTGAATATAGTGCAAAATAAGGTATGCAGTGAGAGCTTACAGGTGCAAACAAGACCCCTCTAAAAATCTTTCCATTGACAGTTGCAGTCATTAGAAGGCCTGAGTCGAAGGCTCCGTCAACTTTTCCTCGGACCTCAGCACCAACCTACAAAGTAAGAGATGGGCGTGAAAAGCATGTATTAGCAGAACAGAAAGAAAAACTAACAGAGAAGCAAGATTTTTAGAGGATGCTTGGCACAGATCGATGCAGAGTATTGACATTGTGATTTTACCAGGTTTTGAATTGACCCTGCCTCCACGGGTCTATGTTCCATTGGTGGGAATGGTGTTCCTTGCCTGCCAAGCCCAGCATGAACATACTGTTCTGCTCTCTTATTCTCTCTTGAAATTTGAAGACTGTACGGGGTTCTTTCGACTATAGTTATAGGTTGTTTCTGGTTACTCGCAACATCATCAGCCCGGCAATTTCTCGGAATTTTGTTTAACTGCCTAAAAAAATTAAGTCCTTGGCAGGATGTGAGGGAATCAACTGATCTATGAACTGGGAACTGTTCTTGATCAGATTGTGATGGGGATGAATGTTGAGAAAGAGAAAGAGAATGCTCTTCTTGTTCTGAATCAATCTCCCATGCCTTAAGATTTGTAGTTCTTTTCTTCGTAGGATGCAGAGTATCTGAAAGGAAATATTCGAGTTATTGACGTGGGAAGTCTTGAGCTGTGCTGCTCGGGACAAGGATTTTGTTATGAAGACTACCTGAACTGAACTGAAAAGGTTGTTTTGATTCTTCTGATTCTTGAGAGCCCTTTCCGACTATTTCATTGTTCCCCGGAAACATTGTCTGCTTCACAGCATATATTAATAATCCTCCCAACTTGAACAGTCATATTTAACAGGAGGTTAAGTGTTTGCATTTTGAGAGTAATTAGATTCATTACCGAATTGTTCGCAGCTCCTCGGAGAAATCTTCTCTTTTCTTGATTCCAATGGTTTCCAAAGATCTTGCACATGGAAATGTTGTATCGACCATTGGGATGTTCTGCTTCAAGTTGCAACACCAACAGCTGGTTGAGAGGACGCTCATCCTCTCTGCACCTGCACACACACAAACACAGAAAAAAACCGAGAAATAAAATTAAGATACATGTGAAAATTATATGGGATGGTGTATTGTTGATAACAAAAGCCACAGACACGAAACCGAAACTTTCAGTTACCCTCCATAGATGGCAATATTTAAGTCCGTAACAACCGCAGTGTGAGAAAACCTCCCTTGAGGTTGCTGCCCAGATATATCAAGCTTAGTCCATGAACAGGCACTCACATCAAGTACCCAGACATCATTGTAGTAATGCTTGTCCCCAACACCTCCAATGACATAAACCTGCAGACCATGAAAAGCACATTAACTCTCTTCACGAAGAACCAAAGACTTTCAGCAAAAACAGGTGGCATGACTTGCCTTTGTCCCAATATTCACAGCAGTATGGCCTGCTCTAACGCCTGGCGCAGATCCTTGAACAGCAAGCTGTTAGAAAAATCAGAATCATCTCACTACATTTACACAAGTTTTTCTTCAAAAACTCTTTGGAATTGTGAAACCATAGCCGTAAAATAGAGTAAGGTGAAGCTAATACCTTTGTCCAAGTCATTGTATCTGTATCCAGAACATCCACATCACCATGAAACCTATCACCGCGATCACCACCGTATACAAAAAGCTTACTGCCAATTGCAACAGCACTGTGACTATCCCTAGCAGCAGGAATACTTCCTTTCACCTCCGGAGAAGTCCATCTCATGGACTTGAGGTCCAAAACATGCAAATCGTTTAAATAATTTGCTTCACCTTCTCCACTTCCGCCAAATATCATGATTTTGTCATCACCAATCAGTGTTGCAGTGTGACTTTCGCGAGGCGAAGGAGGATTCCCTTTGCATTCAGGGCTCATCCACTCCTTGGTCCCAAGGTCCAATACATGAAGATCATTCACCTTCTTAGAGCCATTCGTGCCCCCAAACACGATCATTTGTCGGCCCACAAGAACAGCACTGTGGCTGTCTCTTGGACCAGGCCCTTGACCTGTAGTTGCCATTGTGTTCCAAAGCATTGTATCTAGATTTAGCATGAGAACATCACTGAAATCCAGACCCCCGCAACATCCCTGGAATGATAAAAACAAACATAAAAGATTTAGTAATTAGCATAAATAAATTTATTTGCAGTTCACCAAGCAATCAGATATTACTTTCAAAAAGCACAACACATAAATAATACACGAAATAAATATTAATGAAACTGATTGTGAATCTCAACCCGAAAACTTAAGTGTTAAGTACGTAAGGCTACTCTTGACGGCTTGATCATTACAGCTATGTTATTTATATTACTCTTCAGCACTCATCGATCTCACTGTAGAGAAAAGCTTTACTCAAAGGCAAACTAAGTTTCATGAACTTGTTTCTATTATAAATAAAGTGAAAATAGAAAATAATCCGAACAAATTCTTTTATTCTTCTTATAATTATTTCTGTATCTAGAAAGAACGAGAAATAGGAAAGAACTAAACTACTTGGAAAAAGTTGATGTCTTCGTTGCCAAATATACTTCATAGAAGAACACAAAGAATATATATGTATATATATAGCTGAACAGAAAGCAGAAAGAACTTGTTCTCTGCATTATGGGACATGAATCAACAGAAATGAAAGGCAAAGGATAGCAGCAAAATCAAAGTATAACTGACGAAAACTGCTTCATCAAGTATATCTAGGCAATACAAAGGATAGTTTTTCAGGGCAAAAAAAGAGTTATAGTTCATGTAGTTGAAGGAAATTATACGTACACCAAAGACATAAACAATCCCATGAGAGTAGCAAGCAGAATGACCCCATCTTTCAGAAGGGTTAAATCCTAAAACCTTAGGATAGAGCCACATTGCTTTCTTCTTCGCAGTTTCACCTCCCAGAGAGCCCATTGGTAGCCTTCTCCCCTCTTTCTTCTCCTGAGCTGAATGACTTTATTAATTTCTAGTTCAACACTGGGCCTGGTAATGATCAAGAAAGTTGAAGAGAGAAAAATAGAGAGGGTCAAAAGTGGACATGAACAAGCGAAGTGGTATATCAACTATCATTGTCAATAGACATGAAAAGATGGGCGCTTTCAAGTCTCAATCACTGTGTCAACCAACATCGATAGAAGGTAGTGGTGAAAGGAGCTCTCTTTTTTTCCACATGAATATTCTACCACTTCTCCTCATATGAAAAATATTACTGCTTTGTTGTTGGTATATATAGTAGCGTTTGGCTCTGCTGTTCAACCTGCTTTTCGGTGAATTTTAAATTTTTTTTTTTTTTTTTTGCTAAAATTGAGTGCGGTTTGTACCTTTTGGATCGTTTTGATGTGCTGATATCAAAAATGATTTTTAAAAAATAAAAAAACATCATTGGCATGTATTTCGGCACGAAAAGCTATTTGAAAAGCAACCACTACCACACTCCCAAACACCCATTTGATATCAGGCTGTAGAGAATATATCTAATATAGCATAATATTACATCAATAAATGATGTGTAATCGTGGAAACCATAGTTGATTCGAGAGAAGGCCTGCAGGTCAAGAAGGTCGACTACGTTGATAAAAAAAAAAAACTAAATAATATTATTTTAATTGAAAAATTCAAGAGAAATCAATGGTTTAATTACGGTGCCTTGACCGTGTCATTCACTGGTCATTCCAAATTTTTAAACAATGATGGAAACATGAGTTTTGATCGGCGTGTTTTTTTTTTAAATAATAATTAAATTATTATTATTTTCTTTTTCCCTTTTCTTTTCACACTTGTTTAGCTAAAATGATGGGGGTGTGGGGGCATTGGGTTGGGGAAATGATGGGAGGCTTGAGGACAAGTGGAGTTTGTGATTGAGTTTTAATTATTTTTTTTTGGTAAAATTTGAATTATTTTTGTTTTAAATGAATTATTTTAGTGTTTTTTTATTGTTTTGATATGGTAATGTTAAAAATAAATTTAAAAAAATAAAAAAATATATATTTTAATATATTTTTAAATAAAAAACACTTAAAAAACAATTATAACAAGAATAGGGTAGGGATAGAGAGATAAGGGAGCTTTTCTTTTCTCTGTGATAAACTCACATGGGTTTTTCTTTCTTTGTGAGTATGATATTGGGATTGATGGATGTGAAGTTTTCACACACTCTCTCTCTCTCAATCATCCAATTTTCAAGGTGGGTTCTTGATGTGCATCAAGAAATGTCTACTCTCGAGGATCTTTGGGAGAAGTGTGGGGGCTTTGTGTTGTGCAAATTCTTTTTTATTGTTGGGAAATGAGAATGGCGTTGTTTCTCTCGGTAGATTTGGAGGTTTTCGAGAGATGAAGGGAAAAACAAATCATGCAGTTTACCCTCTAGTGAGAAACCTGACAATCATGTCTTAAATTGTTAGTGTTCATGTTGACAAACGGGCCCTGAGATTTATTTTAAGGAGATTTCAGTTTGATTCTCAATTAGGTTCAGAAGAAAAACAATTAGGTCATAAAATAGATAATGAGTTGTGGATTAATTTAAGGTTTTCCAGCAATTTTAGTAGGAGGAATAAGCTTCACATACCTCTGTAGGGGAGGATATATACCATGGAACTTGTGCTTCATAATAATGACATGACAAGTCTATTAGGTCATGCACATGGAAGCCATGCACTTCACCAGGGTGAAATATTATTGCTGCGATTCCTTTTTCTTTTTTTTTGGTTTTTAAGGTTCTAGCTATTTAGTCCACGATTTAGTTTGAATTATGTTTATTTATTTAAAAACATCATGAAAAATACATAAAATAATATAAAATCTTGTATTTTTGAAACATAAAATACAGAAAAAACATGTTTTTTTCCGTTATTCTCTCAATCTTTTTTATTTATTTTGATGCGGTAATCAAATAGTATTTAGATCATAGAATAGAATAATAGTATAAGGTGTATTTTATCATATAGTACCAAGACATCAACATATTAAGTGGTGTAAAGGATGAATACCAAATTGATTTAATACATTTATATATAGTTGTGACAGTAACATGTAAAAGAAGCAAAGAAACATGTTGAAATCCCCCCGTACTTATTTGTATATAGTGTCTCCATTAACATTTTACTGTTCATCACTGTGAAGTAAATCTGAAAGATTACCAACAGTAATTTGAGTTGACCACCCTTGTTGTAAAGGAAAGTATACCATTGGACGATTATTGTAGACGATAATTGTAGAATAATTGAGTTATTATATATATATATATATATATATATATATTAGTGTTGTTGGATTTGTTTTTGTTGAGAATTTTTTAATAATATTAGTAATATTGTTATCAGAATTCTGATGTGTTTTTAAGGTTTATTTGTTTTTTTTTTATCTCTTCTCTTCTTCTGTATAATGTTAGATAATAATATAAATTATATCCTGAGACCTCACTTAACAGCTTAAACTTTTAGGTTGGGATGATTCTTTGACATTGTATCAGAGCCTTGATGACCAAGCGGTCAGGAGTTTGAATTTCATCATCTCCATTTATTTGATAAAAATTAAGTACAAAGTAAAGTGGGCCTGTGTAAATTTCAAGTCTAAAGGGCTTTTACTTAAGGGGGTATGTTAGAGAATAATATAAATCATATCATGAGACCTCACATAACAACTTAAGTTTTTAGGTTGATATGGTTATTTAACATATAATTCATTTTATATATTTTTAAAATATCACGATTTTAAATAGTGAGAATCTTGAATGTTGTGTTTTACAATCGTGAATTGTATAGGTTGTGCTATTTTACTAATTTCTTATCAAATAATCTTTTTTCACCAATATTTTTTTAAATAAACTTTCTAATTTTAAAAAAATTATACTCAAAGTTCCCGTAGTACTTGCACGTTGATATAAAATTATCAAAGACTCAAAATTAAATCATGGTGATGGTCATGTATTGATTACTATTATTTAAAGTATGATAAGAAACCATTGATGTGTAATTCATAGGTCATGGTTGTCTACTTTATTTTATCCAATAATTAAAGCTATCCTTCCCTCTTTCGTTTTTATATATATATATATATATATATATATATCAAAGATGATGCTACTTAGGATTGACAGCTTTGTTTTCTAATTATGTTCACCTTTCAATATGTAAATAATGATAAGATAATTGACATAAAATAGTTTATTAATAAACTTGTCTCGACACTGTAATAATAGTTTACTTCACTGTAATTAGTGAATTCCATTTTTTTTCCTCTGCAATTTCAGTAATTAATTATTCGTGTCATGTTCTAATTTTTCGCACAATAATTGGAGCGCCCATGTTTCGCTATTGGTGGGGCAAATTTCATGGGAAGCTTGATCATTCGATGATGAGATCTTCAGAGAGTCATTTTAATTTAAAATTTTAAATAAAAACTCTATAAGATCTTATTATTGTCTTGTATTAGAAATATAATTAAAAATAAAGATTATATGATTTTAACTCATATTCTTTTATTTATTAAAAAATTAATAACATGTTAAAGATTATAGGATTTTAATTCATACCATACCATGGGTCTAACAATTTATACCATAGCTATAAGATTTAATGATGTGAAAGACTTTGATTACGAGTAGGATAGATCAACTCGTAAATTGATAGGTTGATTTAAATTTATTTCTTCCGTTGAATAATATATTGTTGTTTTAGATATTTTTTTTAAAAAAACTGAAATGATATTATTTAAAAAAATATTTAATTAAAAAAATTAAAACAGTATTATTTTTTTTTTAAAATGCTGATCAGGTTTTTCTTGGACCGGAGAAAGACCCTTTGGATCATTGAGTATAAGCAGGTAAACTCTTCGGTCATTTCAAAGATAAACACTGAAACTACAGGTGACAAGAATTACAAAGCGAGCGAGCGAGCTAGCTAGCCCGAGCTGAAACTATAACCATGATTTAAAATGATCCAGAGTAAGGTTTTTATATTAATCACAAACAGGGATGAATGAGCTTCATCACCTATTATATCCCGAAGAAATCTTTACATGATCACGCTCGCCTATGGTGAGAAGGACCTGCAGGTGAAGGAGGCACAAAAGCACAAGTAATTAATGTACACTGAGTTGACAAATGACAGCAGGCAGTGAAGTTGTAGCAATAAAGAAAGGAGAGGAAGGCGTAGAATACAAGCGATAAACACGGGAGAGCTTCAGTTTTGGATTTGGTGGTAAGTGTGACTGTGTGAGTGAGTGACTGACCCCTTTCTTTGTCTTGGACATGTCTTGACTCTCGTGCATGTATGCCCTAGCTAGCCCTGAGCTTTGTAACTTGAAATCAGACCTCTTCCTCTCCTCACTTTCTTGAAAGGTAAAAAAGAGATGGTCTTTGCAAGTGAAAAGCTACGAAAGACATCTATCTAATCGAGGGAGAGAGGTGTCTGATGTTTTTCACCATTGTCGAGTAAAAGAATGACAGGAATTATTGCAGATTCATGTTATCTTCAACAGTCATTGTTTACCCTGACGAGTCATTGGCTGCATCGATCCTTGCATTAAATCAATATCATTTTAGGATTTTAAATATAAATTAAGATAGTATTATTTTAGATTAAGATTTATAAAAAAATCAAGCCAAGTCTTCAATCTCAGATTAGATATAACATACAAAACAAAAAGTTTTTTTTTTTTTTTTTTCTCATTCATGTTGTTCTTAAACTTCTTCATTTCGAAACAGTAACTAATAAAACTACAGGAATAAAACTAGCATTGAGATCAACAAAGTGCGCGGGGGAGGTGTTTCCAAGGAATATGAAAGCCCCAGCGTGGAGGTGGTGCGCAGTTGACTGGTACAAGAACCTCCACAGAACGGCACACTTAACTGCCATATAAGATTCCAACAAAGCAACTACTGACCCCTCCATTTGACTCCCATTATTATATCATATTCTCTACACAAATGTCTTCACTTTTCACAGCCAGCACTGTCTCCAAAGTTAAGGCCTCTCAAGCTAAGGAGGAGGTAAGTTAGTGTTGTCACATGCAATTTGCTGGTGGTGCTGGGCCATCAAAAACTAATTATGATCAAGTAATGAGCATGAATTTGCCCACCATCGAAGGTTGGAAGCCATTGATGCTTGTTGGTCGCACTTGTCATCAAGAGAAGAGAACCTTAATTGGTTTCAATAGTTTTATACAAAAATGGCAAACAATGAACCAAGATTTCATCAATCCATCAACCGCTCATCATGCTGTTTTTTTATGACCAGAAAACTCTCTCAGAGCCCAAGTCCCGAAAGACCCTGGAGAGTCCTTTATGAGCTCTTTATTGAACTGGAAGTCTGGATCAAAGATAAAAACGTGACCTACTCTCATTAACCTACTATACTAGAACAATATAGCTTTACAGTTTATATAAACTGCTCAAGATTCTTTTTTTCTTTTCATTTCCTCCCATTTCTTCTTTTAATTTTACCATTAACCTACTATACTAAAAAAATATTAAAAATAAAATATATTAGGCCAATTTGATCGTGACTGTGATTATAACTTTTAAGTGTTTGATAATACTTTAAAAAGCTAATATCACAGCCACTTCCATGTGTTATTTTCAAAAGTTATAACTTATAACTTTTCAACAATGACAACTAAAAGCCATAGCTTTTCCAAACACATCCGAAGGTATTTCTAATTAAAAAAAAAATTGCAAATGACATGCCCTTTGCCATAAGATGGCACATGTCTACTGTAAATTACTCCAATGACTAGCGAGTCGCAAAAAAAACTTGTGTTGCTAGTTTTGGCCCTCAAAACCCAATTGTTTCACCATTTTTCACTTATAGAAAATAATCCCAGAGTTTTTTTAAAATTTATTTTTAATATAAAAATACATTTTAATCAATCAAAAAAATTAAAAAAACCCAATAAAATTAAAATTTCTATTTATATTTTTGAAATTTAATCTCTTTAAATACTCATTATAATGAATCCATAAACACCAATACTGAAAGTTTTTGTGGCCATAATAAGGAAAGATGGAGTTGACCCTCTCCTCCCTCTCCCATATATAGTTCTCTCTCTATATTTGGGATTGAAAAATAATAATAATAAATTATAAATACCAAAATATAATTATTGAAAAAAAACCTAGTTGCAAAGTTGATCAATATCCAACCTTTTGCAATTATATATTAAAATCGCTAAAATTATGAAAACACTATCATAAGTAGTTCCAATGAGTCCATAAATAGTAAAAATTATATATAAAAAAACTATTTCAATATAAAAACGTAAGATTTATATTACTTTATATTGAATTTTTATCAAATAAAATGGAAGTGGTGAGATTTGAACTCGTGATCACTTGGTCAATAAAATTCTGATATTATATCAAAGAACCATCTCACCGGCACATATATAATTACATTAATTCTTGCTTATGTTGCTATTTTTGGAATAATGAAGGAGATTTCCATTTCCATTTCAAAGGAGATAAAATCATGGGCATAACTAACATCATGGATCCAATTTTCTCATTAGTTTTTGTACACGAAAATTCTTAAAATTTCGTCCTAGGTATGAAAAATCGTCAGGCTTGCCTGAAATATTGTCATCTAAGCATAACAAAATCTTAGATTGCAAAATTAGACTAAAATGCATCTAAACTGACGAAATTAATCTTCAAATCTGATGCCCAAATTGACGTAGATGACATAAAGGGGTGCAGTTGAATAGGATATGTTGGCTCTTTATTCACCTGGGCATCTTGCTCAAATGCGACTCGTACGTACGTTGTCTAGCTAGGCTGGACAACATGGCATGGTTACTGAATAGAAATGGTAACTTCCTACTCAGTCCAACAAAATGCACACCATCATATATACTAAACCCTTTAATGGAAAATAAATCCTTCAAGTCCAATATCCTGGAGAAAAAGAGAGCAAGAATCCTGACGACTACGACAAACAAAATGTGATAGCCATAATATATAGGGAATTAAGACTGGTTACAATAGCCCTTTTGTTCTTGATAAGCCATTGGGAAAAAAATCCAAGAATCAAAGAGGTAGTTTTGCAAGCCAGCCATCTTGGTCGATGAAAGATGGCTTGGAAAACAATTCGTGTTGTCCTGTTGATGGCTTCCTTACCCATGGAACACGCTTCGATTTATTAGACCCCGGTCCCTTACAATCAACCTCCACATACGTGAAATTCTCCCTTTAAATCAGAAAATCAAGAAAAATCATGATCAGATGTTAAAAATAAGAAACAATCGAATATATAGGTCTCGAGGTTCGAGACAAACTTACTCTTGCCCTGCGTAACCCCAAGCATTCCACCCAAGAGGATCAACCACTTTTGAGAAATATGAATCTTGAAATATTACTCTCGAGAATGGTCTATAGGCTCTTCCAAGAAATGCTCGAACACCTTCAATTCCAGAAATAGTGCATCCACTAAATATGAAACCACTCGGATCATTAGGGAACTCTCGACCTTGGGCTGTTATGACGCCTTTACTAGTAACATTTATCGAGCAACCCTGCACGAATCATGGGACAAACATTTTGAATTAATAATTCTTCTAATAATTAATCAAGTCTAGATCTTGAATATGCCAAATTTCTTTTAAATAATTTCATTCTGTGTTGCACATGGTATGAAATTTAGAGCATGCTCTACTGTAGCCAGGTGAAATCGTCTTACATGTAGCATGTATTAATCGTGAGAAAGTCAATGGTGGAATTGATTTTATTAAACATGCAAAGCGTCTTTTAAGAGAAAATTAAATTTGAAGTCCGCTAAAATTTGAGATTAAGAACATTTTTGGAATTTCTAATTCAACATGAATGTTAACATATTTTTAAAAATATATTAAAAATAAATAATAAATTATTGTCAAAGAATTTGAAATAGTAAAAGTTTCAAACCTAAAATAACTTTGAAGATTGGATAATAGACTTATAAGCTTATGAGTTAGGGCTTGAGATTGATTAATAAAATAATATTTTGTTATCAATTTTTTATTTGATTAATAATTTTTTATAGCCCCACATGTCTTTGTGCCACATAAATCAATAATTAAATTATGTGATAAAAATAAATATATTTATGAGTAATTTATGATCTATGAATATTCATTATAATTAATAAATATTTATGAATTACGAGTAATTAATATTTTAATTTTCAAATACTATAAATAAGTGTTTTGGAGGAGTGAAAAGTAGATTTATATATTTTTTGAGTTTTTTCCTCCCTTTGTTATTGGTTTTTTTTTATATTCTTTGTACTCATTCTTTCTACTTTAGAGTTTAAATTTAGTTTCTATATAGAAATATTAGATATAATTCTTTTGAGATCATTGAATTTTATTTATATAAAAGTGCATCCAAAGAAAAGGGGTTGGAATTTGAGGAGGTTTATTGAGGTTTGTCCTTTTATACAAAGTATATGCATGCTAAAAATCGTAAGATTATCATATTTTTATATGTTTGTAAGATTATAAACTAAATAAATAGAATCACCAGTTTAATAAACAAATCATTTTATTATTAATGGAAAATATTAGTAAAAATGTTGCCACAAGGAACAAAAATATTTCTAACAAAATGCAACTTCTAAGATGATATATAAGAGTAATTCGTCAAGGAAAAAAATAATCCATCCATAACTTCGTGTAGAAAGATTATTCCATGCAAACTCTCACCTCATAGAAAGATTGACCAGCACCAAATATAAAATCTACTGCTCCTTCAATGTAGCAGTTAAAGAAGTGATGCCGGCCTTCGACATCCCACAATGTATCTTGAACTCCCAAGAAAGCACAGTCATAGAAAGCTGATTTATCACCATAAATTCGTGCAGAAAGTGCTGGGGCTACTCCAACTCCAGGTATCTTGATTCCATAGTTGATATTTTGCTTGAATGGAAGGTTATATGAATTCTGCATGCATTATTGATAAACAAGCAGGAAAATTTCAGCTATTTGAACAACATGATGATGTTGTGGATATGATCTATATTTATTATTGTTTCTTGTGTTCTTAATACCAAAAGGGAAAAAAATATGAAAAAAGAAACTGGATATATTATCACAAAAAAACTGTACACAGCAAAAGCATTTTACCTTGAACGTTATGCCCTTTGCTACAATATTGCTTGGTGATGAGGTAAAAGTAGCACTAGTATCAGTGCTTTCATGTGCATTATAAGTAATCGTTGTTAGGGTGCGATCTCTTCCTTCCAGAAAAATACATGGTTTGTCTTCTGGTATAGTCACCTGTTCTCTGCACATTGTTATCAACCATAGTGTATCCACAAGGGCATGCTTTTCTTAAGGAGAAAAATTCTTTAAATTATGACGTACATGCATGTAATGCTATGGATATGGAGATTTTAAAAAGCAAAGGTATAGTTAGAGCATATGCTAATGGGAGTAAAGAAGAGATATTACATGTAGGTGCCAGGATTGATTCGAACTTTGATCCATTGATCGTTATTTATTGGAATGGAATCAATAGCATCTTGGATTTTTATGAAATGCCCTTTGCCGGAATGATCAACAACTATGGTCTTTCGAACCCTTTTTCCTCTTCCTGGTTTACAATCAATAGCTTGAGAGTTGCTCGAGGAGATGGTGATGAACAAGATGATCACAATGGCATTAAATAGTGGCTTTTGCATTTTTTTGGAAAAAATGGGGAGTTGAAAAGCTCTAAAATGTTACAATGGTGAATAAATTGTGATTGCCGCAGCATTCTTGGGCATATGTAGTGACGTTCTTGCTTTGTGTTGCCTTTTTAAGAATGTTGAATGAGATTCACATGGCTCGAGTCAAGCATTATGATTTTCGACGGTTTGATTCTCTTTTATTAATTTGTGCTAAATCTAAGTTTTCTAATTAATGCAAATAACCATTATCGTTTGGAACCCTCTAAATTAAATTCATTAAAAAAACTATTGCTTTTAAATAGAAAAAACAAACTAGAAAAAACATAATAATACAGAATAAAAAAATAAAATTGTATATATGTATAGAAGCTAAGGTTTAGGAATATTAAGCTCTTCAGGTCTCCATCTCACTTTGGTCTCGAGTGTTATATAGTAAATTTTCCTGTATATACAGGAAAATCAGTCAATCATTACAATATTATTATGGGACAAAGAGTAATTTAAAATATTATTTTTTTTTAAATAAAAAAACAATATTTTAAATTACTCTTTGTCCCATAATAATATTGTAATGATTGACTTTTCAGTTTTTACACGTATTTTATTATTGAGTTAATGTTTTGCTATTTATATATATAGGAGTTAAGGTAAAAACTTAGTATTTATATGAACTTAATATTTATTTTTATATTTTGTATTAACTATAAAATATTATCCAAATATACACCTGGAGAGATCTCACTGTATATATCTATATTGAACGAACAAGGTTGATTAAACATAGATAAGGCACAAATACTTGAAAAAATAACTATGAAATTATAAAATATATATGTATAATCCAGCGCGTTTCAGGTTAATTAATTATGATCTACTTAATATTCAACATTTTAAATAACAAATAATTTAAACAGTATCTGATATGCGAAGTATACACAAATTTTTACACTTAGAGGTCAACTGCTGAAACACCTTGAGAAATATCTGTGTATGTCAAGATCACAATATTTCCCTAATTTGTTTAAGCTCGTAGCTTGATGAGCCAATAGACCTATATTGATAGCACTAGAAAGTGGCGTGAAACAAGAGGCAAGTGACTCGGGTCGGATTACAAAATATGACAAGCACATAAGTCGACAACCACAGCCAAAATCTTCCTTATCATCTAGCACCAAGAGATCTCTCAAAGTTTTTTTGGAGAACAATAACCCATGTAAGGCCATATGGTGTTATTACAAGATGCTGGTTGCAAATGCAAGGCCTAATAAGTGTACTTATCCTACATTGTTCAAGGCTTGTAGTGCTGCAGAATGCTTCAGCTATCTCCATAACTCACCAAAAATCCTTGCATGAACATGTTCCAGTCCTGAAATGATGGTAGCGTGCACGGTCCGTCGCGATAATCTCTCGACTATAGACTCAAGAGAGTAGCTTGAAGGCAGAATGGAAGCCCTCGCTCATCCTTAAATTCTTCACAGCTCGGATTGCTGTTACTGGCTGTGTAAATGAATCCGAAAGCAATTGCAAATTTTTCACTATGGTTCTGCAGTTCAGCTTCCTTCTCTTCCTCTTCAATATCGAATATAACCTGAGATGTATTTGGTGAATAATATTCTATCTCTAGCCTCTTGAGCATATTTTTCATTGTCAGGCAGATTTTCTTCATTTGCGGATGCGATCCATCTGAACTCACGGACAACACCATCAAAATCAATCATGCTAATTCCAGTAGAGGTCTTGACTCCTCTTTCCTTCAATAGTTTCCTCACATTTGCTACACCATCCCATCTCCCAGCCTTGCATAGATGTTTGATAACAAAGCATCATCCCATCTCTCACCTAATTCAACATCTCCTTGTCTCCTACAAGCACCTAAAAGTGCTCCCCAAGCAGCAGCACTTGGTTCTATCGGCATCGAATATATAAGCTCCTCTGCCTCTCCCAAGAGCCCTGCTCTTCCTAGGAGATCAACTACACATCCATAATGCTCCATCTCAAGCTCAATACCATACACTTCCTTCATAGAATTGAAAATCTCCCATTCCTGAATGAGCAAAAGCACTTGGCACACCAACAAGAGTGATCCCGTTAGGCCTAAACTTCTGTCTTTGCATCTTAAAGAAAAGCTTAATTGCATCCTCTGCTCTACCATACATAGCTAGCCCACAATTAATAGCATTCCAAGTGAAAACGTCTTTCTTTATCTTCTCAAAAACATCCCACGCCATATCAAGCCGCCCGCATTTCGCATAAATATCCATCAAAGCAGTACCAAATACAGCATCAATCATAGCACTTCTTATATGTACATCTCCATTTTAACATTGTAACATTATCGCGACGGACCGTGCACGCTACCATCATTTCAGGACTGGAACATGTTCATGCAAGGATTTTTGGTGAGTTATGGAGATAGCTGAAGCATTCAAGTTGCGGTGCAAAGAGGGGAGTTAGCAGCTATAGTTATAAATGGAGGTAGCAGTTCCATCATCCTAATCCAGGTTCAGAAAAGATTATAATGCTCAAGTTTTTTCAATCAGGCCAACCAAATTTTCACATATTGAGTAGCAGACTTGGATTTGATGATTGCGTCTTAAGCCATTATAACTGTTGTCATAACTATAATCACAGTAACTGACAAGTAATTTTTTGTTCGAATGTTCCATGATTAACAGTGGCAAGAAGTTCATTCGATTTTTTGACTGGAACCAGTTCAAACTAGATTTTACTTACTTTTCTAGCAGAAATTAAAATAGAATGAAACTAGGATTCTAGCTTGTTTATTTTCAGTTTGTTACCAAGTATGGGAGAATGAATGTCACAGCTGCATAACTTGTAGTCCAGCATACTGCTTATCATGCAGGTAATTGCAGGAGGCCTATTGAAACTACAAAGTTTGACTCATCTGCTTAGATGGATTTCATTTTTCAAGTTGTTCATTCTTTCAGCTACTAATCCTTGAAAACTAGAACTATAGCACTCACAAGCACACTAGTCATGGCCTTTATTCAAACATAGTATTAAGCACAGAAGCAGCAGGCCTAGGGGCAAGATAGCCATGACATATATATACATTACATGAGTAACAAGAGCACTTTGCAGTTTAATACCATAAAAAAACTTAGCAGTGTAGACCACTCTATATGCTATAATTGCATCGCGTTTGACTCATAATTGATCAACAACCTTTCTTAGGCTGGCAATCATTGGTAAAGGAATGGTGAGTATCAGTAGATGATCCAGAAGGATTGCCATAGTTCCCATAACTGCTGTTGGCCTCATCGTCAGTGCTGCCCTTGTTGTCACTAGTAGACGGGCTGCTAGTTGCATTATCATTCTTGGTATCAACTGCGGGCACTGAGCCTGTCACTGGATTACCATAGGTGCCAACGTTTCCTGGTTGATTATTCGGCTTAACATCAGTTCCAGCATTGTTAACAGCATCTAGTTTACCATCCTGCTGCACATTAGACAAAGGCTTATCATCAGTTTTTTCTGCCTTGATTTCCTTCAAAAGAAGCCTTTTAGCATCAACTTGAAGATCCAAGAATGCCAGCCCTAGCACAAATACTACTGCGACGGTCGTCTTCATCATTAACCTGTTATTTTCAATCAACAGCAGATTATCCAAGTATGCAGAGGTATTAAGATTAAATAAGTAATTTACTTCTAAACTGAAAGTTTAACTAAAAATGGTATTTCCACCCACTCTTACGTACCTTATATCCCTTCTCTAGTGCGATCATTGGTTGATTAACATTGCATCAAGGGGGCAAATTTATAGAAGAAACATGTTTATAATAATCATGATTAGTGAGAAACTAAGATTAAAATGTGAGCACAATGAAGTAGTGGAGTGATTACAAACTCACAATCTTCTGGCCTTATTGGTGAGGCCACACTCAGGTGTGCTTGAAAGGGGCCACCAGATACAGTAGTAATTATGAACAAGGGTGAAAAACAGATCAGATAATCTGAATAAAGGGTTGAGATTTTTACTTGGTTTTGTTTATATTGAGGCTTAATGATGTTTGCGTTGTAGGGCTCAGCAAGTGCAGCACCAAAATATACAGTTTATGCACTATGAATCTACCAGCTAGCAATGGCATGTTAATTGGTTGATGACATAACAATAAGATCATTAATAATTTGAATACAGACAAGCATGCATCCTGCATATGCTCTAGGTAAATTGTAATTATGGGATCATAAAGTTGATCTGATTGCTAAGATAAGTAATCTAAGGGGTAAACATGGAGCTAAAAACTGTTCTTCGCTTCTGAAAAATGTTGAGAAAATCAGGCTCTCAAGCTGAATTGGACCTGTTTGGGCTATCTAAGCTCATTACAACCCAAGTTACCATATAAGTATGGGGCTAACCCTAGCATGAGCTCATACACTTAACCAGCCAGGTCCATACCCTTTCACCCATCAAAAAGAGTGGTGATAAAGCACCCAATAGGTTAATTATAGGGTATTTGAGAATATTTTAGTTATTTTTAAAATATTTTTTGTTTAAAAATATTTTAAAATGATATTTTTTACTTTTTAAAAATAATCTAAAAATATATATAAAAAATTAAATTTAAACAAAAAAAATCAGAATGAAATTTCAAAAAGCATACCCTTTGATGGGTCACGAAGAGTGGTCACCAAATGGATAAAGCACTAAATTATTCGAAGCCCCACAAATAAACTTAGCAAAATCAAAACCATTTCTCCACCACTAAAAAGATAGAGAAACCAAACTCACTCACTTCTACCAATTTCCCTTAAAAAAAAAAAAAACTCCAGAAGGGACCAGTTTTTCATAATATAAAACATTAAGGATTAATTTTGTTCTAACAAAATCCAATAGAACTAAAACAGGCCACCGAGTACCCGCCACTCAAAACAGAATCAGTTTAACCACCAAAAAAGGGAAAAAAATGAAAGGCCAAGCCATGGCCATGAAACTACTATCCCCTCCATCTTCTCTATCAAGCCCCAGATTTGCTAAATCTCTTTTCTTTTTTACTTCCAATCCAAAAGGGTCAAAACCCATCTCAAGTTTAGTCCAACTTTTCCAACGGAGGTCAAAAAATTTAGTCTTTAATAAAAAAATGGAAGTGAAGGCATGCGTGAAGGTGGAGCAAAAGAGTGAAACTGAAGTAACAGGAAATGAGTGGGGTAAGGTATCTGCTGTGCTTTTTGATATGGATGGAGTGTTGTGCAATAGTGAAGAGCCTTCAAGAATGGCAGGTGTTGATGTTTTTGCTGAGATGGGAGTTGAAGTTACAGTGGACGATTTTGTGCCATTCATGGGCACAGGTAATATATATAGGTCTTAAAATTGAAATTTTGTGATTTAATACAGTAATTATTTCTTCTTAGATAATAAATAAAAATAATGTCTTTGGATATGTGGTTTCAATCGGTGAGGATTTCAATTTCAGCAATTCTTTTTTGTTGCTTAAAAAGAACCCAAACGACTTCTCATTTGATATTTGGAGGACTTGTTGTTCCATTTTGTCAATGCTTCTCCTTTTATTTCTGGAATTTGGTGTTGGGTGACAGAAATCTGATTGTTTGAGATGTAAATTTGATTGGAAGTAGTTGTCTTTTTAACTGCTGACTTTCTTCAATGTATTAGGTGAAGCAAACTTCTTAGGAGGTGTTGCTAATGTAAAGGGAGTCAAGGGATTCGATACCGAAATGGCGAAGAAAAGGTTCTTTGAGATATATCTAGATAAGGTGATTAATGCGAAGCACCATCCAAGTTTGCAATGCAATATGAATTTGTTATATGACGCCTAAAGTCTTTTCATATCTTGCAGTATGCAAAACCGAATTCCGGAATAGGATTCCTAGGTGCCCTTGAACTCATTACTCAGGTATGAAATCCCAATGATTCAGAATTCGCATGATGAGATTGTACTGAGGCTATATTAACATAGTGCCTGCTGTACGACAGTGTAAAAACAAAGGCCTGAAAGTTGCTGTTGCATCTAGTGCTGATCGTATCAAAGTTGATGCTAATTTAGCAGCTGCTGGCCTACCAGTATCGATGTAAGCTTACCTATTGTTTGTCCCGTTTCTCTAGTTCTTCGAATAGCTATACATTTCCATTCTTTACATTTTGCTGATAATCACTGAAATGCTTAGTACTCAACGAGTTGTGTTACCACCAAAATAACAAATTCAGGAATGTCATATTAATTCCTCACTCAAGAAGTTAAATTTTGTTTTCTAAAGTAAAATTGAGCTTCATATATCTGGGCAATAGAGCAGTTACTCCATACATCTACCTTTATTGTGAAAGAATAGTTGAGAGATGATTGTGTCTGTTATGAGTCAAGAATTGGAGGATTTCTGTTCTGATTATTTGTTAGCGGCTTTTTATCAGGTTTGATGCTATTGTATCAGCAGATGCTTTTGAGAATTTGAAACCAGCTCCTGACATTTTCTTGGCTGCATCAAAAATCTTGGGTGTGCCCACTAGTGAGGTAATCTAGCTGATCCTGGGTTTAATCTTCTCTACTAAGGTGCAAGAATTATCAACTCAGAAAAGTCATTGCGTATTATTAGCAAAACATATTTTTTTTTTCTTTTAGACATTGAATTTTATTAAGGGAAAAAGAGAGAGAACAAAACAGAGGATAAGATATCCTCCTTGAACTGAGACAACTTAGCAAATTTCTGAATAAAAAAAGAGTTATAGGTTAGGGTAGGTGTTATTCTCTTTGATACCCATCACATTTTGTAGAGGATTCCAACACTAGTACCGCCTGTCACCACATACTACTTTTTCTTGTTGATAGTTTATTATCGTTATATCTTCTTTTCTTATTTCAACACTTATTTTGGTGATTAGCATTTTTTTTCATGTCTATTTTGGTCATATTGATGGATTTTTGCCCACCTTTTCCTAGTGTATTGTCATTGAAGATGCACTAGCTGGAGTACAGGCTGCAAAAGCTGCACAGATGAGGTGAAAATGCCAAATACTTGTGTATTTGGTGTCCTTGAGTTCTGATCATTAAATTCCTCCTTTTCTTATTCCAATGATACCATTCTGTGCTTCTTGCAGATGCATTGCTGTCACCACTACATTGTCGGAAGAAATTCTAAATGATGCCAGCCCATCTCTTATCAGAAAGGAGATTGGGAATATTTCGCTTGATGATATTCTCGATGGTGGATCTGGTGGCTATAGTATGTAGTCCTGAGAATATTCTGAAAATGTCATTTGTAACCATCAATAATGTAGACTTTTCAAGCTGCTTTGGTTCCATATTTTAAGAACCGTGACTGTAATGATTGAAATTCATTTTCCATCAAAGATACAGTGCTTCAACAAGCACAACGAATTCAGTTTTATAATTGGCTTTGGATTTATCTTAAGATTGCAGATAATAACTTTTTCCTTGCTGGGTAGTAGTTAAGGTTAATATTCTCGCTGAATAAGATCTGATAAAGACATACGATTGCAGATGAGAAGATGCAGGGACCTCAGGTTCTGCACACTTCTGCACAAACTTCAGTAGCAATGCTCGAAGAAAGAACAGAAAATGGGTCAATCCTTAACCAAGTTGCTACCAATGACAATGTTTCCTCAATTAAGGGGTAAGAGAGGTTCTATTTATTTGAAATATTGGATTCATTTTGATTGATTTGCTTTTCTAAAATCTCAAAATAAAATAAAATAAATGAAATCTATGTGGCACCTTCTTCATCTTAATGACAAGCAGTGGATCTGAAATACAAAACCACAGACTGCTGAAACATTTAGCTAGTCTTGTGGCTCCCTTGCAATGTGTTTTAGATTATTTGGAGTCTCTTTGGTTCATACCTTAATAGGAAAACTTTCAAACACTGCAGTTTTGATGGCACAAAACTTAAACAGTTGTCCAAAATGATTCAAAATAAGGTTTGGCTCACAATGCATTTAGGAAGCTTTCTTCCATTCATCTCATTTAATTTCTTTAATCAGTAGCTTTTGAATGTGAAATTCTTGGTGGCAAGATGTATCAAAATGATTTATTTCCAACAATGAAAAACTATTTTATAACAACTTCAGCTTGAGGATGCAGAAATAATTTGTGGACAGGTTGCAGGGTTCTCGGCGTGATATAGTGAGATATGGCAGTTTGGGTATTGCTCTTTCTTGTCTGTACTTCACCATCACAAATTGGAAGGTAATTGATATAACAAAGAAGACCGTTACAGAAGTTGTATTCATCAGTTGAATCCATGTCAATCGCTACAGTGATCATTTGAATAACCAGGAAAATGTAGCTTTGAATTTTAAAGTATTCCGTTGTTATAGATAGAACGAATTTTTAAATTATTACAGTCTTCTTGTCATTTTACTTCTTTTCACACATCTATGTCAGCACCTTTTCAGGCAATGCAATATGCTTCACCTAAAGGTATATGGAACAAGTTGTTTGGAGTTGATACCCCATCCTTTGAACAGAATGAAAGTATAGGTATATGTCTTCCTATATGAATTCATCCAACATGATATTTGTTTTCTGTCGTTTGTGTTCTGATCTTCTCGAGATGCACTATGTCAAATCATGAGGCATCCCTTACAGTATCCATGGTTGTTTCGAGTCTTTTTTGAGTAATAATTATATCCAAGATGAGAAATACAAACTCATTTAACTTTGTTTGTTTTAGGCAACTTAAAATCTTCAAGAGTCAAACAGTTTGTAAAGTATATATCTGATCTAGAAACCAAGTAAGTAACAAAGCCACAAGGTTTATTAACTAAATTAAATTTTCATGGCAATTTCTATTTACCAAATTTCTATTTAATCTGTGTTGAATTTTTTATCTTTCATGTGTCAGGGGAAATGCCACCATTGTGCCAGAATTTCCAGGAAAACTTGATTGGCTGAATACATCTCCACTTCAGTTTCAAAGGGTAAGTTTCGTCTAACTCACTTTTCTATTATAAATGTACAAGCATTAGAATCATCGATGTTCAATATTTACATGGTCTTCTCCCATTAGCTTATTTTTACTCTCGAAGAACATGTGTGGCAAAATACCAAACTTCCATAGTAGATTGCTCTCAACTTCTCAAAAAGCTATCAGCTATCTAGTTATAAACTCCCATATGTTCCATTGCGGTATTCTTTCTTAATTGAACTATGTACTATCTTTGTCTTTTAGAACACTGACAGATTCTCAAGTAACAGAAAACTTTCCACTTTTAATATATACATAGATGTGGCGTTTATACTTACTATTTCCTTCTATTTTGGTGAATTAATGCTAACCCTTTCAATCCCTTTGAGCAGGATCTGAAAGGAAAAGTGGTTCTGCTGGATTTTTGGACATATTGTTGTATAAATTGTATGCATGTCTTACCAGATCTAGAGTATCTGGAGAAGAAATACAAAGATGCACCGGTAACACCCTTGCCTCTCCTTCCATGCTGATGCATATTTTGTATGACATCTTGTTGATACTTATTTTCATTGGCTTGATCATCAATTTTATTAATTCAGGATTCCATAGGCTCCGTTGTTTACTATACTTTGACATAAAACGTCTTTTATGTGCTTATATTCCACAGTTCACTGTTGTGGGGGTACATTCAGCTAAGTTCGACAATGAGAAAGATTTAGAAGCCATCCGTAATGCAGTCTTACGCTACAACATCTCTCACCCAGTGAGTCAAATTTTGGAACTTCTATGAGCAAAATGTCAATCTTTTTCAAGCATTTTGGGCATTTTACAAAACAAGTATACTACATATCTAGTATAGTGCCATAAAACAGAGAAAACTTTCAATAGTTTCGCATATGAAGAACCAGAGGTGAAAGTGACATCACTCTGGAAATTATCCTTGAGTATAGCTTTCAAAGTTAGCACTAATATATGTAATATCATGACACTAAATAATGCATTCACTAGCTTAGGGTTTGGGTTATGTTAGATGTGTGCTTCTACTTGTAGTGTTTTTCAATTTCTTCCTTTATCTAGCTAGCATAATATGGGTGGGCCTGCAATGATAGTCCAACTAGAAAAAGTTACAAGCTCAAATTTTGGAAAGAATTTAATCCTGCAATTGAACTTCTTAATCTTTCAGGAACCCTAAGGCTATAATGGTTATTTTGTCCGCCAAGCAATTAACTTCTTGAGGAAACCTCATTTTAACATTTTATGATATCTGATGAGCACTTATAACATGTTAACTTGAATGAGTCTTTAGTTACATTTATTAAATTATAGATTCGTCTTAACAAGTCTTTCCTACCAGTATAGGTTGTCAATGATGGAGATATGTTTTTGTGGCGTGAGCTAGGTGTCAGTTCCTGGCCTACATTTGCCATTGTTGGACCCAATGGTAAGCTTATTGCACAATTATCAGGAGAAGGCCGCCGAAAGGTACAACTCACACATGTATAATATATTATACATGCTTAATCTCAGAAAATTTCAATAATAAGAAAGTCCTCTGTTCTTTTCATTTTAGGATCTTGATGATTTAATAGAGGCAGTGCTTTTGTATTATGGTGAAAGGAAGATCCTGAACAGCAGACCAATTCCTTTGAGTTTAGAGAAAAACAATGATCCTCGCTTACTTAGCTCTCCTTTGAAGTTTCCTGGAAAGTTGGCTATTGATGTGCTAAACAACCGACTGTTCATTTCCGATAGCAACCACAACCGCATAGTATATCCTCTCTCTCTCTCTCTCTCTCTCTCTCTCTCTCTCTCTCTCTTTCACACACACACACACACACACTCGCACAGCAATACAATTCAGGTTTGCATATTCTACCCGGTAGTGACTGCAGAAATGAAAGTGTGGTTGGTACTTATTGCCAATTTAGTAGTATCAATTCACACACATTCATTGATCATCATCATGAGCTGCTAGAAAAACACTAGAAAATGGTCCAGTAAAATCCTTATCCAGTAATATAAACTTTACCATAATGTAGATCATAAATATTTTTTGAGTTCAGGTGGTCACTGATCTAGATGGAAATTTTATTGCCCAAATTGGCAGCAGTGGAGAGGAAGGACTGCGAGATGGTTCTTTTGATGATGCCACCTTTAATCGCCCTCAGGTGAGGATTTAGTCTGTAAGCTGTTTCTCCAGATATCTGTTATGGAGAAAAAACTTTTTAAGCACTTCCCTATTCACACGTCCATTTATGCATTTTGAGATCAGTCATCTTAAATTTTCACTTTTGTGCTGGATATTCATGCTGAACATTGTGGTTTAATGCTTATTCAGGGTCTGGCTTATAATTCAAAGAAAAATATCCTTTATGTTGCAGATACTGAAAACCATGCTTTGAGGTATGTGCATTTTAGAACCAGTCTTTAATTTTGTTGCAAGCCTTAGATGGCTCCCTTCAGTTTTTGTAGAGGGAGATCTGAAGTTCTCAATGACTTGTTTTACGCTGAAATTTATCTTCCCAAGACACCTTCCAATGCTGTTTTTTTTCCTGAGTAACAAAATCTTAATTGAGGTGACCTTTTCTTAGAATCTGCTTGGTAATTCGAAACTAGAATCAGAGGTCAATGAGAAAAATATGCTGAGCAATATATGAACCTAAAATACATGTCTGATCAACCATAGTTCTTCTACATTCTTGCAAGGATACACTGTTAGTTTTGTAAGAATTTCCCAAATTCTAACTATATCCCTCTTTTCCAGATCTTATGTGAGTTGAAACGGTTAAAAGTTGCATTGATAACATCATGCTAGTTATAAGTGAGTTTATAACTATTCAGTTTTTATTGCTGTAGGGAGGTTGATTTTGTCAGTGAGAAAGTGCGAACTCTTGCTGGAAATGGAACAAAAGGTTCTGATTACCAAGGAGGTGGAAAAGGAACAGATCAGGCAAGACCCCAAACACATGGAATTTGGATACATTTAAAGCATTTGGGGCATCCTTAACGTTTCATGTTGAAAATTTGGTTATTCCGTGTTTCATTAAGTTGTGAACATTAACGAAGAAATTTTGTTGTTTAATAAAATATAATCAAATCCTTCCTAGTATGTGCTTAATACATTTACAATAACTAAAAATCTTGTTGATCAACCTCTTACTTTAAAGTTAAAGACTTTTTGCATTCTATTTCAGGTTCTCAACTCCCCATGGGATGTCTCCTTTGAGCCGGTTAATGAGAAAGTTTACATTGCGATGGCTGGTCAACATCAGATATGGGAGCATGACATATCGAATGGAGTTACTAGAGCCTTCAGTGGTGATGGTTATGAAAGAAACTTGAATGGATCAAGGTAAGCAGAGTAGGTTTATCTTAAATCTTTTTCTCCTATTCATTACATATTCAGCATTCTTCTGTGTTTCGCCAATGTACATGCCTTTTAAAGTTTCTCTTCACATAAGCAATTTTTACATATTATAGGTTCTGTACTAGATTCTGAACTGATTGCTTTTGTGTTTTGTTATGGAAATAGCCCTACGAGCACATCATTTGCTCAACCTTCTGGAGTTTCATTATCTCCTGGTAAAATCTTGGGATATTCCGACAGCTTTTTGTAGCTTTCAATTGATATTAAAATATTCCATATGAAGCTTTGACTCTTATAATTGTGGACATTTCACTTTGACCCTATTCATAGATTTCGAGCTATATGTTGCTGATAGTGAAAGTAGCTCCATTCGAGTGCTTAGTCTAAGAACCAAAGGAACAAGGTTGCTAGCTGGTGGTGATCCAATTTTCCCTGACAACTTGTTTAAGGTAATTCTATTTCTGATTAAGAAACCACTTGTGTTTTGGACATACATTTAGAGGCCATTATCCAAGTTTGATTCCAGAAAGTGATGTCCTGGAAAGGAGAAATAGTAGACATTTCTACAGTTCTCGCTTTTCATGAAACGATCCCTGGAGATTAATATATCAATTTCTGATTACAGATATACACCAAACTAAACCTTTTTAAAGTTCATTTCCAGTAAATGCTATAGTTTGCACTTAATGATCATCCACTAATGATTTATTCCTATAATATTCAATTTTGCAGTTTGGAGACCATGATGGTATAGGTTCCGAGGTACTTCTTCAACATCCATTGGGTGTATTACACGCCAAGGATGGTCTAATATACATTGCAGATAGCTATAATCACAAGGTAATTTGATCATAAATGAAAACACTTTGAAATTTTAATTGTCTAGGCACACAGCAAGTAATATGCATCTGACATTATCTTCGTAGCTTCGTAATTTTTTTGTTGAAAATCCATGGAAGTTCGTTTCAGCACATCTGTACTTTCATCTGCGCTTAAAATGTTGTCATATTGATCATAATAAAGGATTGAACATCATTAAATTGCTTTAATTTATCCTTCAATTTTCAGATCAAGAAGTTAGACCTAGCTACTAAAAGGGTCACTACAATAGCAGGAACGGGAAAAGCTGGTTTCAAGGATGGAAAAGCCCTAACTGCCCAGGTTAGAAAATGGTGCAAAATGTACTTCATATTCTTATACAGGAACCTGAAGTATCTTTTACGTCACAAATTGTTGATATCCTTCTACAGGAACCTGAAGTGCCTCTTATTTCACAAAATGCATATACTTGATACTGTTTTCTATTCTTCAATACCATTCCATTTTCTCGTCTAAAAGCACATTTGATTTGACTGAGATTTTCTAAAAAAATGTTTCCAAAATAAAGTACCGCCTATTTCAGTATATGTCAATGTGATGATTTGGAATTTTTCCATTTTCATCCTCTTCTAATAGAATGTGCGAGAACGGAGTGAGCAACAATCAGAAAGATAGCAGACAACTTGTCTTGGGAGATAGCAGACAACATGTCTTGGGATGTTTCTGCTTTTCGGAGTTGGTCATTATTCACAAAAATTCTTCATCTTGATCATTCCATTTTAAGCTAGTGACAAGCTCTTAATGTGTAAATGTCTCTAGATTTTTTATAGGCTGCAGAACATTATCGGCTTACAGCTTACCCCTGCTTTACCAAGCTGCCTGAAATTCCAATTCTAATGCATTGATTTATTTTCTTCAGCTCTCAGAGCCGGCGGGACTCATTGAAGCTGAAAATGGTGATTCCCATAACTCTTATATGCTATATACAATAGCCAATTTTTTAATTCACAGTTTTGAAATGTCAGCATCATTTTGTGAAGATTTTAGATGTGCTCATCTTTCCTTTCTTATCACACATTTTTCGTTAAATGACTTAGTTTGGCTTTACTTCCCTCTTAATCAAGTAGATCCATTTAAATTGTTTTCCATCAAATAAATAAGTTTCCTTCCAAATTAACTTGATTTGAAACCTCTCCTTGGTTATTTGCAGGAAGGCTTATCATAGCTGATACGAACAACAGTGTTATCAGGTATCTAGACCTGAACAAGGGAGAAGCTGAACTTCTAACTTTGGAGCTGAAAGGAGTTCAGCCTCCAGCATCAAAATCCAAATCCTTGAAACGTCTCAGGAAGCGATCATCAGCTGACACAGAGACAATCAAAGTTGATGGTTGTTCATCCAGCGAGGGCAACATGCGTATCAAAATATCAGTACCTGAAGAGTATCATTTCTCAAAGGTCTCCTAAGATCCAACCTCGTTAATATAGTTTCCTACCAAGTTGCATATCATAACCTCCTCTTTTGTGGATTCAACTACAGGAAGCACGCAGTAAATTCAGTGTTGAAACTGAGCCTGAAAACACAGTGCTGATTGATCCCTCCGAAGGCTATCTAAGTTCTGGAGGAACGGCAAGCATTCACTTTAAGAGATCTGATGCCTCACCTTCAATGGGGAGAATAAATTGCAAGGTATGCCTTTATTTTTTTGTTTTGTAGTCCAGTTTGACAGCAAAAGACAAAGGTTAGAGCATATGTTTTACATTCCGAGGATGCATTTTCTAAGGAAATTCCATGTAGGCATGTCTGTGATGGACAGCTTACAGCTTTCCTGATAGTAGTATTCAAGGAGAAAAACTCCATGCTAAGCTTACAATTTCCTGTTAGTTATTCACCAAGAAATAATCAGTTTGGATCATTTTTCAGGTTTACTATTGCAAGGAAGATGAGGTCTGCTTATACCAATCACTTCTCTTTGAGGTACCCTTCCAAGAAGAAACTCCAGACTCGACCCCATCAGAAATCACACTTGCATATTTTGTGAAGCCCAAATCTTCACCAAGCAATTTGCAGCTACCAATTACCGGGTGATGGCATTCCCATGTAAATGCATTGTAAGCTTTTCTTTTTCAATTTTATGCTATATTCACCATTGAACATTGGAGTTGATTGGATGAAGCAGTTTATCTCAGTAAATCAAAGAAAATGATACTTTTACTGGAGTTGAAGATGTCAACAGATTGTCACATATAAATCTTTGCTTGACATTTATGAAGAGAGAACAAAATAAAGAGATTAGTGAGCATTGCAATATAGAGATTGCAGCCCTTTCTTGTCACCTCTGCTCTTCTTTGCAGCCCTAAAAACTAATTCTAAAGCATATACCCTTTATGCTTTAGAATCATTAGCCATAATGCATAAACCACAGCTCGTAAAGTTATCCCAACAAAGGTTATGTATGGCTGACCAACTTCCCTACTGTAAATCTGTAGGAGTTGAGCAGAGCCTCTCTTACCCCCATTCTGGAATAACAAGTTGAAAATCACTTCAAATTGATGCAAATCCAAGACAAACAATTTAAAATTCTTTTTCTCATTTTCAAGTAAAATCACTCACAATTAACACAAGAAGCAAATCTTCGAGAGTCCCATTACCAGAATTTTCATCCCAGGAACAAGAGGATGCTCATGCATCAATACATATATAATAAATATACCATATAAATACTCTTAGAACCCACGTATAAGAGTATATAATTATGCTTCAGAAATCAGCAATAAGCTCCGTTCCTCGCATAATAACCAGAGCTGATAACACAAGTTTTTAAATGTAACAATGTCCACTTGGATCACCATACTTTACTAAAACAGAAAAAAAAATCATACTAAATCAATAGATAAATACTCATAAAGTCAACAATTCAATCCGAACCCTAAATTCCTGCCAACTTCAATCTTTATCTTGAAGTTGACTTGCACAAAGAATCAGTGTTTGCTTGAATGGAATGCTTAAATTGTTGTGTGGATTAAGGGAGACAGGAAAGGGTCAAGTTCTTTTCTTGGCAGCAGGTGCCGACACTGAATAATACTTACTCAGTGTCATTTTTCTTAAATCTTTGCGTACAAGATTGAAACTTAGGACTTCCTATGTATTTTCCTTCGATGCTTCAAAACTGTGGGCATGCACTTGTGCTCCACGTACTTACAGTAATCTTCATGATTTGTCATAGCTGGTTGTTCCATTTTCTCTTAAAAGTGACCGTGACAAGGACTGCCAGTATAACTTGTAAGTTAGGATCTATCCTCAGATTGTAGTGTTGTAGGAAAAGTTGCATGAAGTAGACATGGATATGCTCTTAGGGCAGCCACCGTCTATTGCAACCACCCCCATCTGAATTGTACATATATCGGTCGGTTTCATTGACATGTTGGTCATAGTTGTTAGATTTTGTCCACTTGAAGTAACCTATTGATCCGAGAAACTCACTTGAAGTTTAGTTTGTGCCGTGATTCTGCTTGAATCAATTAGACGAGATATTTAGTTGAAAAAATCTGTTTAATTGGGTTGAGTTTTTAATGATCGATTCAAACTTGGCCAAATCAACCGTTAAGAAAGAAAAAAACAAAAGATTATTGTTTTAATAAAAATAATTAAATAAAATAACGCTGTTTTAATAAAAATAATTCATGTTGATCTGATTTTTCAAATTCTTTTTTAAAAATGAAGTTTTTTCAGACCAAAGACATTATGGCATAATTAATAAAGGAGGTCTTAAGATGAGTCGGCACATCCATTTTTTCGTCTTATCGCAAAGTAGACAATCATGGGTCGATTTATGATGATAATTAGTGTTTACTAAGTCAAGAGTTTCTATGCCATCATTTCATTAATTACTAATTAAATTAATTATATTAATCAACTAACATAATTAGTGTGGTTTGACGTAAACTAATCAGAGAGATTGATTGCCTATCAAGGCAGCAAGCAGCACTCGTGCACATTCCATTGGCTAAATAAATGATCATGGGAAACAAAATAATATTTATTTTCTTTCTTAATATATATTAGCAGAAATTAAACAAGATTAGACTTAAGCTATACCTAGCAAATAAATTCATAATTAATTAATGGATGGAAACAATCTCTGCTTAGCTTCTTCTTGATCATGTATCATCATGTGACAAGATCCAAATACAGTTTAACCAAGAAGGTTCTAAATCCATTATTATAGTACAAGTTGCCTCTTAAAACGCGTTAATCCTTTTTTCCCACCAAATCTTATGTTTATCCTCAGCATAAATCTTATCGCCATGTCTGTCGACGCACATGCAAAGTCATATTTTCTTGATTAATAAAATTAAAAAGAATTATCGAGCGAGGTGCATATATATATATATATATAAAATAAATTTATTTTTAATTTTTTTATATACATTCTGGATGATCAACTTAATTTCACCTTTTCAGGTTGGTAATAAATGGATCATTTAAACCCTAAAATCATACATTAAACAATATTAATATCATGGGAAGAAACTCATTAATAACCTTAGCCAAACTCAGAGAGGCAACCTGCTAGCAGTTTAGGACAAGCGGTTCTGTGAGTAATAATAAAAAAAGAGAAGTGGGTTGCCTTGTGAAATCTAAATACTAATAAAAATATATATATATCTCAAGCAAAGAAGAAACTATGATTGTAGAGCAAATGAAAAGCATTTATTATTATTATTAATTTAATTAAAAATGCCATGTTGGGGAGCAGTGAAACATAACCAATCAATTTCTTTTGTCTGGTAATATATAGTCACTGGCTATAAACAAATCCCATGTTTCCAGCTATCAAAACTTGAATTAAAAATATTTTAATTTGTTGAAATCACTAATCTAAGCCCTAATTGGCTTATCCATAGGAAGTGGTTAAGAGATGGATAAGTAAGAACAAAAATAGCTAGACAATCCATCCATTAAAGAGATAACATATTAATTGATTGGGCAAATCTAATAGATCACAAACCTTGTTATATCTAGTTAGGGCAAATCTTGTATTGCTAATTAGAGCTTGGTTATTTATCTAGTTAGGGCAAATCTTGTATTGTTAATCTAATAGAAAATACAGACTTAGTGTGTGTTTGGCAATGTGATTCATGGTGTTTTTAAAGAGTGTTTTTCAATTGAAAATATATCAAAACGATATTTTTTAAAATTTTTATTTTTATTTTTTATATCAGCACACCCAAACCATTAAAAAAAGATTTAAAGATTTCATTCAATATTTCACCAAAACTTGGTGAAGAAATTAAACTTGGACAAAGAGATTGAGAGTGACTGGCTAAAGGCGACTGTAATTTAATATTTTGGTGGAGTGAATTGTGCAAGATTAATGCTTTTATTCTATAAAATTTCATTTCATGTTGACTCTTCCTTGATGACACATTCAACCATGTCTCATTGAAGGAGGCAAAGCTCTCTGGCATGTCATGAGGCAATGGGACTCATCTGATTCTCTCAAGATTTTCTTCATTCCTATTTATTAATTATCATTTCTTTTTAACCCTTAAATTGCATTTTAACCCTAATATTGTTGAAGGCTTTATTTGCTTATTATACCTCTTCTCTTCTGCCCTCGTGTTCTATGGCAGAAATAAATTTTAATTATGACTGTTTCAGAAGTTTAATTATTTATTATTTTTTTTGCATTTATGTTTTGCTGTATAAAATCTCAAGAGATTGATTCGACAGTTGAAAATTTTTGTTTAACTTCCTAGTTTTATAAATTTTAACTTCTCAACATTGTTATGAGACCTGCTCGGCCTCATGAGTCGATTCAAGTTGGGTGAAGCTAGAAATTTTTTTTAATAATTTTGACTTTAAAATTTTAATTATCATTCTGCTGTTTTTTTTTCATAAAACATCATAATTTTAATAGTTTTGAGTCTTTTCTCCGACAAAGCATTAATAGTATTTTTATTATTATTATTATTATTTTCTTTGTAGGGGTTTGACCCTGTCAACCCTCCACCTCCACACTTGGATAACTTGGTTCAAGCCGGGTTTAAAAAAAAAGTGTTGACCTAGTCAAACTAAGGTAATTAAATGAGTCAGCTAACAACCAGGTTGCCTCAGTTAAAATCCAATTTGATTTAAAAAAAAATAACATCATTTTAATTTTTAGAAAAACTAAAATGAAGATATTTTGATTGACTTATGTTAGCCCGTCTAGTCTATAATACTTGTCTAGCCTATGATAGAGTCACGAGTCAGGTTTAATAAATTTGAATTTAATTTTTAACTTTATTTAAAAATAAAATTGATTTTGATTTAACATTAAGATTGATTCCAATATATTGATGATCATAGAATAAAAGGAAAATTCTTGTTTCTCATCCATTATGAAAGAAACAAAGCAAAAGGCAAAAACATGGGTGTGATCATAATCAATCACAGAAAGAAAACTAAAAAGAATTGGATTGATCAAGAAGAAATGATCAAGATCAATAATTTGTACGGCAACGTGGATCAAATTTGTCCACGACACATGAAGCTGAATTGTGGAGAAGAACTCTTATTATTTAAAAAAAAAAAAAAAAAACAAAAGAAGAAAAGAGGACAATAAGATAGCATGAGAACAATCACATGCTTTCCTTTTCTCCATCTCCTTTATTTTTCCATAAGCATCGATCACCCACCAATCATTGCTGAGAATAGATACAAAAATTCCATGAGCCCCACAGCATAACCAACAAGTGGATGCCAACACATTGCCTTGTTATCCAATTAACTATTTCCACATCATCAATGAATTTAACAATAATAATAAATAAACCCAATTATTTATTTATCAGGATGGCAAGTACAGTCCTATATTGTGCAGTATAACGGCCTTGCAAAGAAAGATGAGGGAGGCAACAGCAGCTTCCGCCATACTTCCTTCCTTCTTCTTATATATAAACTTAGAAGGCATGCATGCATGTGTGCACATGAAAATACATATCATGACATTTATATATAAGTTCTATGAACATGCAAATTTGCGAGCTTTAATCTCAATCAACCCGGTAAATCCTACTCTAAACTCACTCAATCGAATTAACATCATTTTTTTTAAAAAAAAAAGAGACGTTAAATTAATTAACTCGGTAACTCAATATTTTTTTCATACTAGTTATTTGTGTTAGAGAATAATATAAATCATATCTTAAGACCTTACCTAACAGTTTAAGTAATTGGATTGAGATGGTTCTTTGACATGGTATCAGAGTCTTGATAACCTAGTGGTCACGAGTTTGAATCTCACCATCACCTCACCTAAATAGTTTAAACAATTGGGTTAAGATGGTTGTTTGATAATTTGAATCCTATTAGCGTAATGCTTGTATATATTTTTTTTTTTCCTCACGTACGATTACATGATATTAATTTTCAACTACATAACTGCAGAAACATAGATTCTTTGTCTTCACTGTGTTTTATTCCTTAAGATAAAGAGCAAAAAAAACACAATCATGTAAGAAACATTACAAAATAATTAATATGACAATGGCTTTGTATGATTTGTTGAAAAGCTATATTATGTTTGGTGAAAAGCTAAGAATCTATGACCAGTGAGTAAATTTTTTAACTCAACTTGCACGTTTGAAACGACATCTACAATGTGTGTGTATATATATATATATATCCCATAATTAATCAAAATTAAAACATCAAACATATACATATAATTGTTATGGCAAAAGATGTTCCACCTACTGCCATGGCTGACGTGCAAAATCAACACTAGAAGCACCAAACACTTGCTAAAGTACCCTCATAAATATGATTACAATGCACACAAAAAATGCGCAAGGTTATGCATTTGAGGTGACCTAATTAAGTACACTAATATACATGCCTTGATTTTTAAGCAAGTTAATTGTACTAAGATGATTGGAATTACACGCCAAGTCTAGTATTTTTCCTTTATAATCTATGATTAAACGTGAGATATAATTGAATTTTTGGTGGTTTAAATGATGTTTAGATGCCTTTTAATGTTGGTTGCTTGGACAAGCAAAGCTTATCACTCTTTTCTTTTATTTGACTTCGTGACTCTATAATCTTTTTTTATGTTATGGATTATATATATGATCGTGTTATTTGATTAGTATTTTGGAATAATACATATATAATAAAAACACGTTTAATAAAAAAAATATAAATAAGTTTGTCTCTTAAACAATTTTAAAATAAATTTCTATAGTTCTACAATAAATGGAGATTGTCTCTGCTTTAGTTAGTTTGTAATGTAAAAAATATATCAATTAGTTATTGAAAAGGTATGTATAAATTCGTTTTTGGCCGGCCCCCAACAATTTATAGTTAACAAAGTTGCCAACAATTAATTAATAAAGCCAAGCATGCTAGCTCTTAAATATATATATATGTGTGTGTGTGTGTGTGTGTGTGTGTGTGTGTGTGTGTGTGTGTGTGTGTACAAGTTGCCCAGTACTAACAATATAATTTAATCAATCAGAGTTCAGAGGTGAATCATGTCCTCATGCATGATGCAATCACTGACCACATAGAGGAGGAGGTCTTAATTTCTTAATTTTTATTTATTTATTATTAGAAATATATATATAGAAATCATATAAAATAATTAATAAACTTCAAATTAAGATGGAACTGATCAAGCCAAGTCACACACTCCATATATACTGTTCTCAGAGGAATTAAAAGCTTGAGTTACGGCAAATAATATTGATGCTGTCTTCTTCCACATTTAACTTGTTGCAAGAGATTTAAAGCCCATAGGATGCATTAATCCCTTGTTTATTTTAACCCAATTGAATTCCCCTTTGACTGATCTGTGGATTAATTATTCAGATAACATAATTTTATCATTTTCAATTCCCAAATATTCTTCTTCCATGCTTAATTAGTGTGATATATGATCAATGGCGGAGGCTAAATACTAACAACACTTAGAATCTCTAACAAAATTCTATTTAGGCCAATGCAAGTGAGTGATTAATTAACACTTAGCGGAGGCTAAATACTAATTAAAGAGGTTTGTTCACAAGTTTGGAAGGATTCAACCAACAAAATCTTGATTAATTGAGATTATTAACTAACCCTATTCCCTTTTTGTAATGTAAGGATTAACTTACTCTGCCTATACCTCGAATTAATGGATAATTAAGGAGAAAATTAAACCACTCTTGTAAATAGTAAAATGAAATGAAAAATATAAGTGAAGTAATAATTAATGGAAATATGTAGATAATATATAAGAGACAGATAGTTAGAACATTGGGACTGGAGAACTAAAAGCAAAGGTAAGGACGCGTGGTTAGCCGTGACTTGCTTTTATAAGTCTCCCCCTTCCCCGCTTCTCCCTCTCATTTCTTGTCACCCGCCCCTCTCCTCTCCCCTCTCTCTCCCTTATCTATATCGTTACCGCCACCACCCTCCTCCACAGCCGCCGCTGCCCAATCTTCAAAACTCTATTGTCACAATCTTCAAAAGGTATTTTTTTTCTTGCTTTACGTTGTTTTCCAACAAGCACTATTGTCATTGGCATGTATTTCCTTTCATCCCCCTACCCCCAACCCGCCGACGCCTCCTCCATCACCACCACCGCTCTTTGATCTTAACATAGCAAATTTTGTTGTCGCGATTGTTTTCATTTTCTTGAAAGGTCTACCCGAAAAAATAAAATCTTTAGCTTACAATAATTACTTTTGCCATGTTATTTCGTTTCAGGCGATAAAGAAGGAGGGACGACATTATTAATGGCAAGCAACCAATCAAACTGTGACGTGTCATCGCAACAAGAACCAAACCAGCAAAGAAAGAAACGCAGAAAACTGACTCATGAAACGACAGAGAGTCACCTTCAAAACGACGGCACTGGCGAGACCAAAAACCAGCCTACAGTGAGGTGGCGAACTGACACAGCGAGTCGGATCTATTCGTCGAAGCTTCTAGAGGCTCTGCGTCGATCATGCCGGATAACTTCTCATCGGGGTGAGAAGACTCGAGAAGTCCGGGAAACCGCTGACAGAGTCCTCGCGGTGGCCGCGCGAGGAAAAACACGGTGGAGCCGCGCGATTCTAGCGAAACGCGCGCGGTTGTTGAGAGTGAAGAAGGTGAAGAAACAGAGGGTGGCTCGTGATCGCAAGTCACCGGGGAGCGAGAAGAGGAGGAAGTTACCACCGGTGGAGAAGAAGGTAAAGGTTTTGAGCCGGTTAGTCCCTGGTTGCAGGAAAGTCTCGTTTGTGAATCTTTTAGAGGAAGCGAGTGATTATATTGCGGCTTTGGAGATGCAAATTAAGGTTATGACCAATCTTAGTGAAATTCTCACCGTCGCTGGCGGCGGAGGAGGCGGTGGCGGCTCGTCAAGTTGAGAGCGAGGAGACAGATATACTAGAGATTGTTAGTTAAGCCAGGTGTCCATTATAATTAATATCTTTTTGCTCTTTGTTTTTCTTAAATATTTTAAATTTGTGTTTTTTTTTCCTTCTATTAATATTAATTCATGATGTTATTGTATATAGCACTTTATCATTATTATTATTTTAGCCTTGCTTTTCCGTTTTTCTTATTAATTAATTATTAGTAATTGTCTTGGAATGGAATATTGCCAGCTAATTTTTCTGTTATTTAAATTAAAGGCGGGCTAAAACTTAAAAGAAAGAGATTAGTGATTTTATTTTATTTTATAAAGTTGGGTGCTTCTGGTAATGTAGTTCCAAATAATTCAAACTCTGGAAATTCAACATGGAGAAGTAATTAATATTTGCAAGTGAAATTAATATTTGAATAATCTTCAAATTTGGGAAATTCAATTTGGAAAAGTAATTAATATTTGAAAGGGAAATAAAAGTTAATTCTAAGCCTGGTAATTTGAGGTAAAAAGATGCCATGGAAACGTCATAGATAGCAGCAACCTCTTTTCCTTGAGAAATTTCCCTATCTCTTCTAGCTAAATATGAGATGCAACTATACAGTAAAATAAAAAGGAGATAATAAATTGTAACATATAGTAGTAGGAATGAAATAATGGGGGATAAAATGATAGAGAACCCCACAAAAACAAGAGATTTGATAGAATAGGCCAAAGAGGGCTGTAGTATCTTCTAGCTAAAGACCAGCACACAATAAACCTTATGTCATGTGCCTTGATGGACCTACACATTCTCAAGTGCCACCCACCACTGCGTTTCGCTTCCATGTGAAATATATTATATGAACCGTGATTGCAAATTAAAAACCCATGCCATTTTCAGATTCCAAATAAAACTGCCCTGTTAGTTATATGTTGGTTGCGGTTGTTTTTTAAAATAGTTTTTACTTGAAAATTTATCGAAATAATATTTTTTTTATTTTTTTTAAAATTATTTTTGCCATCAGCACATCAAAATGATCTAAAAACATCAAAAAAATATTAATTTAAACCTTTAAAATACAAAAATAAACAGACATTAATATTTTCATTTCGGTTTTGGTATAAAAAAACAGAGAGAGTGGAAATAGATGAAACATGTTTTTACCCGCCTCCTGTTTTAAAATAATAAAGATTAATTCAGAAATAATACCATGGATATAGATTCGTTTTGTGATCTTGCTTTTAATTACTTTTCTGAACAAACATGTTTATATTATTTTCGTGCATGTTTCTTCTTCTGTTGTGACATGAAGTAACTAAACACGGTATTAGTTTGAAATCAAATTAAAATAAAAAAAATTACTCGTGATTAACATGTAATTAAATCAATCCAAATTAAACCGTTCCAATAAAAAGAAAGGTACTAATAAATGTTTGCATCCACGTTCGGGGTGCCAAGAACAAAGACAATATTGTGGTCTAAGACAATAACGTCCGTCGACCAGACCCTACTCTTGTCGGGTCCTTGTTAAGAAGGCACATCATTTTCTTTGTATAAAAGCTAACACGTGTGCCAGGGCTAAAACCCAGTTGTCAAGCTCAGTAGGAACATGTGGATACAGAGACCAAATTAATTATGAGCTTAATTGGTACTTATTAAAATGAGGGTTAAGAAGCTTTTATCACGATACAGAAATTTAGTTTAATTAGATAGATTTTGAGTTTATTTTTAAAAAATTACTCTTTTAAATTTTACAAATTCTAAAATTATTAAAAATTTATATAATTATTAATTTCAGAACTCGTAAAGAATGAGATAATAAATTATAAATTGTAATGATGAAAAATTTGAGATACATTCTGTGGGGGGCTGCATTTCTTTCTTGGGAAACAAATCACAGATTACATCTCTGTTTTTATTGAATTATGTCACGCCCACAAATTCTCACATGTATCCATGTGCTTTCATTTAAGAAGCTAGCAGCTACTTGTTTTTTTCCCCCTTTCGTTTGCTTCTTGATTAATCAACATCGATCCACCCTAGCTAGGAGGAGGACGATATATTGTGTGCGTGTGCGTGTGAGTGTTTGAAATTGTGGATGAGTATAAATGGGGGCAAGAGGGCAGGGTTTTTTTGTTAGTAGTTTGGTACGTAGGTCTTCATTCAAATGAGAAATGAGTTTTCATGAGCATATATATATATATATATGTTGAAATATAATACGATTAGTTTAGATCCCGTGATTGAATCAAATATTTGTTTGAATGTAATAAAAAATATTTAGGTCATATATAAACCAAGCTTTTGAGAACTTAATGAAGAATCCCAATTTCAACATGTAAGAATTCAAGATTATTCATTATTAAATGTGTCGGATGATATTGTAAGGATATATTTTTCATATTGTTTAAGAAAAAAAATTAATCTTGATTGATCGACAAATTAATTAGTTTATAATTAAATATTATTTATCATTGAATAAAAAGAGACTTAAATGATCCAAGAAACACCGCCTACGAGCATTTGTCCCAATTTGTCGATGACTTTTGCTCTTGATGAAACCTTATAAATGTGCAGCCATGAACCTAGAAGAAACATTTTATGTCACCAACCTGATTTTTCAAGAGAAGGGAAGAGAGAAGGAAGGCAAGAGAAAGGGAAAAGGGAATTTGATGCGGGTGATTCAGCCCCTCTGGACACCATGGATAAAAAACATGCAGAAATCTTGTACACCAGATCAAAAGAATTGTGTCCCTTTTAAGTAAAGCTTTGTAACATTGTTCAACAACTCAAAACTAGTATAATATATTCTTCTTGCTTGCTGCCTAGCTCCATGGGAGGTGATTAAATTGTGCTGTTCAATGCAATCTGTCCTGCTGCACGTAGCCACAAAGGAACCTTGTGCCCACAATATTGTATTAATTTAAGGTGTTAATCTGTCGGTGCTAAGTAGTTTGAAGGAACATGGGAACGATATTTTTACTAACTATTGTGGTAGATTTTAAATAAATGAATTCTCTTGAATGTTTCATGTTTCTCTTTTAATTTGTGGTCTGATTAGGTGGAAAAAACTAAGCCCGCATGCATTCATGTTGTTGTTGTTGGTGCCCAGATAGCTACATGCACATCTCATATCTTTTATTGCTCGATCTCTAAAAGAGAAGAAGCTTCACATAGTCAATTAATGGAGTTGGATCTTCAACACTGAAGCCATGCATTAAAAATAAGATTGATCCTCCTCTCCTTGTCTTTTCCTTGCATACTCTATTTTTTTTTTTTTTAATTCCTTACAAGGCAACATTATGTGGGATTCATGCTGCAAAATCATTAGTGCCTAGTGATAGGGTCATGGGGTCTAGGAAGGGCCTCTCATTGTGGTTTGATTCCATCATGAATTTCAACATGTTGCATAATCAATTACCATTATTGTGATCAAAAGCAATATTGTCTCAGAAATTTCTGCTAATGGGGCTAGCCGTTCTCACACACACACACATCTCTCTCTCTCTCTCTGAATATTTTTAGCTATAAGCCAGCAGGGTGGTAATTATGCTAGCTCACACAAGTTGAAAAACTACATTTGTCTAAAATGGAGATTGCTGATACGTAAAGCTTATTACAACCTTTCGAATGGTGAAAGGGCATGTCAATCTGCTTTCAGTATAGATCCTTTCAAGTTGAAGAAGATGCTCAAATTAAACAGCCAGGGAGATTTCATTTTCAGGCTCACTTTTCCTGCTAAAATTATGAGACATGTAGCAGCTCCTCGACATGCTACATATCGTTTTCTTATAGAGGCGCCAAATTCTGACATGGTGGAGCAAGGCAGCACCTAAATCAGTACTTTTCTGGGAGCCCAGTACTGGCATGCCTTGATTGGAAGAAGAGGTGCATATTCTCTTGGATTATGAAACATTCTTATTTGCAGTGTTAGTTATAAAACTCCCTCGCCCTAGTGGATAAACCCATTGACAATTGAGTTTTATTTGTAATTTTTTTTTTAGAAAAAATATATATATTTTTTAAATTGACTCTCCAATCTGTAAGTTCACCTGTCTAATCCATGTTCCATGATCCTGGCTTTGGATAAATCTTGAATTGGTTCTTGTTATATCCCTTGTCTTTTCAATAATTTTTTTTATTTTTTTTACTATTATGAGTGAAGATTTTGCATTAAGGACATATATAATTTGACATCTCCCTGTAGAGTTGCCATTGCCATGACTTTTGAGATAAACCAACATTGCATGTGCCTCAATAGTTAGAAGCTCAATCCAACTTTGACATGGCCTAGTGGGGCAACAATTTACTAATAACTTATATATCTAATTCAAAAATTATACAAGTCTAATCTAGATTTGGTAGAGCAATCAATCAAAATGATGATTACCAAACATAACCATGAATTGGGATTAGAAAAACTATCATTTTCTTTTTTTTCTTAACTACGATGGATGAGTTTTTTGCTTTTTTATGTATTCTCATATTAATTTTTGTTTGATATAATTTTAATCAAACAAATATTTTTTTAGAATTTATTTTATTTTAAGAATGTAACTAAAAGTATTTTTTTAATTTATTTTTTAAAACTGTGATCACGAAAAACACACGTATTCCATGGTTTTACCAACAAAGCAATCTAGACTTGTTTTTTTTTAAAAAAGAGAGAAAATCCACTTTTGAGGTGGCATGGTCCAACCTTGAGACAAGGAAAGGCCCCAACAACACTAGGTATGTTGGGTTGGGTTAGGCCTTGAACAGTGAGAAAGAACAAACGTTTTTGGAATTTAGGTAATTGTTAGAAGAGAGTGGGACCAAAGCTTGTCTTCATAAACGGGAGGTTCCTTTATTTTTGTAAGAAATTTAGTTGTTGGGGTTGGCATTTGTGTGTTCCAATGGCTATTCCACACATGTGGCTCCATGGTTGCACGCTGCATCCATCCCCCCCCCCCCCCCCCCCCCCCATGGCTTGACCAGTCAAGATCCAAGATTCGCACTATGATTCAGAGAGCAAAAGGAGGTCAAAATTAGCCCATCCTCCTTGCTGCCGTGATTTAATTAATAATAAAGAGATTAGAGCTTAATTAGTAAGGTTGTAAATTTATTTTTTAAAGGTTACTAGTTTGAGTTCTAAAAATCTCAGGATTAGTAGAGGTTTGTATGGTCGTTAACTTCAGGATCCGTGTGATTAGTCGAGATGCACGTAAACTTACCCGGACACCCACGTTGATAAAAAAAAAATTAATCCCAAATAAAGTTAGTTTTAAAAGTATACACCACGATTTAACATGAATTCTATGAAAAAACTTTTTTTGAAAACATTAGCTATTAAAAAGCAATAATTTATAGTTTTTCTTAAACTTATTTTCTCAAACTGGAATCGTACAAGTTATTACAATCTCAAACACACACTTAATCATAATCATATGCATTCTATGAGCTCAAAACCGCTTCATCTCATTTTCATGATATTGCTTATATGTTTTTGTTTCTATGATTAAATAAAACAAATGATTTACTTTTTTTTTTTTTAAGTTGCAATTTCTGCATGTTGAAACAGTTAGATTTGCATGAATGCAATTACGATGACTCAGTACTCTATATATGTTGTTAGGATGAACACTGTGTAAGACAAGCAAGCAGCAGGAGAGTAAAATTAATATTTGTGAAATTAGGAAGATAATGACTGTAGACAACCTAAGTGTGTGTATAATTTGACATGAATAAACTAAGATATTGGAGGAAACTAATGGGTTATTTTGAATGTAAGTGAAACATGTGGTTGAGATTTTGAGCAAATATTAGAAAGGATTGAGAAAAAAATGGAAAATAAAACTGATGGATATTAAATTAATTTGTTCTTCAAGTAGTAATTATCATTCACACTTTTTTTTTTATCATCAAATATCGATTTAATCATGAATATCAAGCTATTATTTGGAGCGCAAGAGTTATTTTAACAAGCTCTTGAATTGTTTTATTGCAGCCGCTTGAGAGAGATGGAGTTTAGGGTTTTCACCAATATTTCTTGCAATTGGCAATACATTAATTAAACCATTCTGAGCTGTTGCTGTATTTATTTTATAGCTATCTTTGATTTTGAACAACACTTTTCTATTTTGGATTTTGACATGACATAGCCATAGGCCCATAGCCTGGTTGGTTCTTAAATAGCTGAGTACCTCTAGAGGAACACCATGGCAGGACAAGTGCAGGCTATCATCAGACAACCTGTTTTGCCACACCAAATTCACCGTATCTTGTGCTAATACAAACTTACTTTTTACACTAAACTGTTTGACAGATGCGAAAAAAGATTGCACATTTCATGAAACCTAAACTCTTTGCAACCGTAATTGCATGCAAGAATGTTAACGACAAACACCTTGTAATCCTCCAAATGACAGATGATTCCGAGATTTATTTGGCTTTCACAGGTTCAGCTCTAGGCCTCCACAGCCCCAACCTATACTTGTGAGCATATTTCAATATCAGCTTCCTCTGTGAAACCAAAATCAGAAGTTAGAATTCATGACCCTAGGCACTTCGATTTCACAGGTAATTCTCAAAAAGTCCCATTAATTTAAACGTCCCTTAGAGGAAAATGCAAATTTCTACACGCTAAACACTCTGTGATCATCCACCACATTATATCAAAGATTATCACAGACAATCCTTACCCTATTCTCATATTTACTTTCCCAATTCTCACAGAAAATTGAACATTTACAAGTGTCAGTGCACCATAGTGAATACCCAGCAGAACATTATCAAACTACAAACATTAAAAGGTAAGAGTGGTTAGTTAAACTACGCATCTGATATTATGTAGAGAGAATATTTTGAAATAAATCCAAGAGCTGCAGGACATCATCATCAAATAGAGGCTACAAGAGTAATAACTTGAAATGAGATATCAGCTATAGCATGAAATCATGATTACTTGAGCCAGTAACAATTCCGTTAAAACTGTGACTACAAGAATTTACGTACATATTTTCAAAAACTAATTTCATCACGAAAATATAAAATTACAAGAACTCAATATTGTCAGAATCTAAGCAAACACGAACATGCACATTACAAACCAAGTTTGGGATTGAGAATAATTACCTGTTGACAAGGAATGCCTAGTTTCTTGAGCTTTAAAGTCCGAGTAACAAGAAGTTTGTGAAAGTCACCAATTTCAGATTCAAGCTTGGCCACATGGGCTTCAACTCCTTTCCCTATTCCATTTAGAAACTCTGGAATTCCAACTTTCACTGCAATGAAAACAACATAACAGCAACAACAATCTCCAAGCTCAGACTCTTATTAATTGCAAAGAAAGAAATCAAAGAAAAAGATGCATACAACAGAAAATATACAAAAACGTCATTGTTCCAACAACACATCCACCGAAGATTGAATCTTTCAAAACTCAATTCCATTTTAATCTCTTACTAAAACTTGAAAAGAAAAAAAAACTAATCTTTTTTCCCAATTTCCACCTGCAAGCTAATTAGCCAGATCCTGTTTACATGAAAATCAAGTTTCCTCCAGTTTACACGCGCGCATCATAAAAAAATCGAAACTTCAGGAGCAACAAAGGAGAGACAAGAAAATTAAAGCAAAAACTACTAATATATTCCCAATTCCAATCCAAGAAACTAAACATCATTAAAAAAAATCAGCTCAAGAACATGAACTTAGCTAAGGATTACACTGGAAAGAGAAGAACCAGTTAAAGGAAATGTTACCGATGTAACGAGAGGACGATTTGGAGAAGAATCTAGAGAACCCAGGTGTAGAAATTGCTTGTTGTGTTGGGATTGAAACTGCCCTTTTTGTGTTTGTGATTATCTGCCTCCATGCCATTGCCATCTTGAATCCCTGTTTGTAAAGCTGCTCTGGGGTTTTTGGGTTTCAGCAGAGTGGCTGTTGTCCAGGACTTTGCTTGTGTTTTGTTAACTTAGAAACGACAGTCATCAAGTATACAAGCGACAGGTCGTTCATGTGAATAAACAAATAAAAGGGTAAAATCACCACATGATTAAACCCATCAATTTTAATCAACCATCTAAGAAATTTTAGGAGTATCATTCTTGCCAAATTCCTACCACAAATCTAGAGAAAATTATAATCTACTCCCTATTTGTTTTGTAAATTAATAAGCTAACCCTTTTGTTTTTAAAAATTATTAGTTAACCTCTTTTTCACTATAAATCTTATTAAACATCCAAATTTATTATCGATTAATGAAAAGAGAACAAGGTGTGAAAAAGATAGAGAAAATAGATGGAAGTTCTAAATCATATTAAAAAAATTTACTTTATTTTTTATGTTTTTTAAATTATAAACTTCTGATCCTTTAATTTATTTAAAATTAAATTTTAATTAAAAACTTTCTTTTTTTTATTTTTTAGTTTGAGAATAAAAAAAAATTGCTTGATTTATGTGACAATAAAAAAAGCTTGATCGATACTAATCTTTTACATGAAAAAAATTGATTTAAAAATTAATTTTAAGGTTAATAAATTTTATTCGATTCGATGAGTGTAATTTATTTAGGTGTTATTTTCCCTTCAATTTTATCATTTAATTAAATAAAAAACTATTATAAAAAACAAAATTATTAAACAAAATTATTACACATAGCTACACACTTCTATCTTAGAAAAAACAAAAGGGGTTACAAGGAAAAGCTTTCTTTTTAAGGAGTCAAAAAGTTAAAGCTCTTCAACAACACAAATTGCCTTTGTTACGGAATCACCCCTTGACCCAATAGCGTGGCCATCGCCCATTGGCTACCCCTTACTCTTTAAAAAAAAAAAAAACAGAAAAATATCATCAACCCCAACCTCACGTGCTTCTCCACTCTTTCACAATCAAATCTTTACAAGCCAACCACCACCATATTGTTTAAACCCGTCACCAAACTCCTCCCCTGCTAACGTCACTTTCCGGCAGCAACAGCACCAAGAACATTCTGGAAACTTCCTCACGACAAGCAAGAACTTTCTTTCCTAAACAGTGCAACCACAGAAGAGAAGGTATAAAGCCAGCATGGAGATAAGAGCAACCGACTCAAAAGCAGTGACCAAGCTCCAAACCACATCATCCACGATCGAGAAGTCAAGCTCCGGCCACCTCAACAACCGTCGTGTGACCCACCAACTAGATGGGCTTGCTGTTAACTGCGACGGCCACCACCGGAGGACGGAGAATGAAGATAACCAGAGAGAAGAAGTGAAGAAAGATAAGTCAAGACCTAGCCATTGTCGGAAAGTTGACGTGGACCACCTCCCGGCCATCAACGCTGTCTTGTCTTGATTAACGCCTCTCTAGGTCTACAGTAAAGAGATGTTTCTTTCTTTAAAAAGAGAGAGAGTGTGTGATTCTCTCAGGTAGCAGTGAAATGTGGGATTTTTATGGTTGTAAATTGTAATGATGATTATGATTTCGAGGGTGTAATGCTAAGATGTGTTCTTGTTTATGTGAGATTTGGGATTTTGGAGGACCCACATAATTTGTTGATCTTCATCGCATATTTGTCGCATGCGACGCCGTTCCACATAAATAAAACTCAATTCGGGTCTCAAATGTGATTTTAACATGGTGGTCACCATCGTGTATTAACCCATTACTAAATCTATGTTATAGATAGAAATGTGAGGTCACTAATACCGGAATGCAGAACCCTATTCATTAAAATTTCTTTTGTTTTATTAAAAATTATTTTTTATATATTTTTAAATCATTTTAATAGAATGATGTAAAAATAATTTTTTAAAGATAAAAAAAAATTATTTTAATGTGTTTCTAAATAAAAACACTTTAAACTGCAACAAATACCACATTTTTAAACATATCTTAAATTTAATATGGTAAATTTTCGAACCTGGTTTAATATAAAACTTGATTATCAATGATGTATTTGGAATAATTTTTGTTTAAAAATATATTAAATTAATAATTTTTATAGTATTTTTTAATGTATTTATATAAAAATTAAAAAAAAATATTTTTATATCATCGAATTAATCTACAAAGCGAGACCGAGTTTCAATCCAATGTGTAAGAATATCACCTTATCAATGAAAGAAACACGATGATCACTTGTCTCTGACATTGATAGAGATGACAAAGCGAAATGTACAGGAGTCAACTAAAGCCAAGATGAAAAGGTACAGGGATGAAAATAAAAATAAAGTAAGAGAAATAGGCTTACAAATAAAATAAGTAAACATCTTAGAGGGGCCTAATTGAAAGAACTCTTAAATATGAAGCTGAAATTGATTCATGGAAAATATATTCGGTAGCGGTTAAAAATAGGTAGGACTTTTCAAACTTGTGTGGCCGTGGATATTTTAAGGAAGTGTTTGTTACTTGGTTTAATATGTTTTTTAAATTATTTTTCAGTTAAAAAAATATTAAATTAATATTTTTAGATGTTTTTTTTGATAATTTTGATTTTTTATTATGTAATATAAAAAATAAATAAAATATTATTTTAATTTATTTTCAATTAAAAATTACTTTTACAAAAACACCCTCCATTACAAAACACACACTAAATTCTCTCTACTAACAAGATGGAGTAATTTTTCATTGTCAATAAAACAAAATAATATTTATGGAGGTCAGCAAGAGACAAGAAATTATGGTAATTTTGATTTTTTGCAATGGAGGGGAAATGTTTGAATTTTGAAAGCATAATAAGGGAACAAAACTTGAATTTTGGAGTATAAGAAGAAAACAAAATTCAGGATTCCAATGATTGACTTCTTGTCAATAAATATTAGGGCAGAAAAACTACATCTAGCTTCCTTGCCAAGCACTACAAGACAATCAAATAATTGTTTGATTCTGAAATGCAATGAGAACTGGTGGATGGGCACTGTTCAAATAAAAGAAATCTTAGTTATTTGAATTATTCAAACCAATTCTAGTAATAAATTCTTAAAAATTCTAAAGAATGAAAATTATTCCATTTTTGGATAATACTTCTTGTTATTTTATTATTTATGAATTGTTTAAATTAATGAGCTTATATTTTTTTCTAAACAACTGAAAACTTTTCGGCTTGAATATGATTTTACTTATAAACAATGTAATTTTTTTTAATATTTTAGGTAAAAAAATTGTCAAAAAACCATCTTAATCCAATAGCTTAAACTTTTAGATTAGGTCATAGAATGTGATTTATATTATTCTCCAACACACCCCCTCAAGTGAAAGCTCTTTGGGCTTGAAATTTGCACAAGTCCACATTACCTTATGATTAATTTTTATCAAATAAATAGAAATGATGAGATTCGAACTCGTGACCGTTTGGTCATCAAGACTCTGATATCATGTCAAAGAACCATCTCAACCCAATAACTTAAGTTTTTAGACGAGGTCCTATGATATGATTTATATTATTCTCTAACAAAGATTAATATGGTAAAAAATTTCTGATAATTTATGCCATGACATGACTCTACAAGTCCGGTACAATATCATGTACTTCCATACATACATATATATACATATACATATATGTATACATAAATAAAGAAGAGATGTTCCTTTTGTTTTATAATCATAGCTATTGTTTAAGTATTTAGGTATTCATATATTAATAATGTAAAGACTTAAAAGATTATTGACAGATTAAAATTTATTAATATTTTTAAATAAATAACTTTAATTGACTCAAGGTTTTTTTTTTTTTTAATAGACTAAGTTACCGAGAAACTTTCAAAATATGTTTTGAATTAAAATTATTGTCATGAGCCTGGACACTAGCACATATCAACACCCATGAACTTGGATGTAGCGCCAGTCGCTGGGCACAAGTCCAATATCCTATGGGCTCGAGCAATACGCCTGAGCTTAGACACTAGGGGCACGCTCAATGCTATATTGGACTTGCTCCACATCTCTAGCTTCTTTTTGGTTTGGATTTAAAGGTTTTTTTTTTTTCTTTTAATTAAACTTAAATTTGTTAACTTGAATCCTATTTAATATATATTACTAGGTGTATAAGAGTATTTCAAGATCTATTACATTTTTATGTAGGTGAACTTGGAAGTAACGCCCAGCCCCTTCGCTGGTATTATACCTCAGCTTTCTTTATGATGCTGTGCACTACATTACAAGGCAAATAATGGTAATAAATAGATTTAAAAACAATAACGGAGTCTTTATGCAAAATCATTTCAACAATTTAATGTATATATAAAAAATATTGAAATGTGCACAATTACACTTAACATTAAACCTTAAGAAACACTTGAGTACATTTCAGACAATATTTTTCTTAAAATAATGATATGAAGATCTAGCACTTGAAAACGAAACATTTCTAGGACTGTTACATTTAGTACAAGCAGCCTTTGAAAGAGTGAAGGAAGGTATGTTGAGCAGCTTCATCCTCCCATTCTAGCCTTCTCCACCAATCTTCCCATCCCTGAATGACAATTCTATGTTCCTTCGCACTGTTAGAATTAAGGGGAAGCTTCCTCAGATTGGGGCAATCATCAACAAAGATTTCCTTCAGAGATGGAAAAGGCAGGGCGTCAGGATAGATAACCTTCAATTTTGGCAGGGAAACTAACCGAAGAAATTCGAGTTCTTCGAACACTTTGAGATTCCTTTGACCCGATTTCTCTTGTCGAATGATCTCTTCCATTTTAGAACATCTTGATATCGTGAGAAACTTGATGTTTGGAGCAAGAGTTAGCCATGCCAAGTCCTCCAATTTTGTACAGTTGACTATAGACACTCGGCGGAGGCTGTTGAAGCTTGTTTCCCTCGTGATCGAGGAGTTGTTGATGCTCAGGTCTTTCAGGTTACTGCAGTCAATTAACTCAAGGTCATCTAGAGAGTTCATACCTTCGAGAAGTGATATGTCAAGTGACCTCGCATGATGAAATTTTTGGAGGGACAGTGCTTGGGTGGCGGTCAGGAACTTGTTGAAGCTTGCAAATGTTTGCAGAGAATACTGGCTTCTTATGGTGATCGTCAACAGATTCAAATGCTCCAGGCACTGCAAATCCCTTGCCAAGGATCCGGGTCCACCAGTCTGGACACCATCTCCGACAACACTATCAGAAGAAGCGCAATGAAACATTCTCAATACTGTCAAGCTTGAGAAGTTAGATATCACTTGCATTGGAATCGTGCGGAGTTCATAAGTATGCTCCAAGTTCAAACATTTCAGCTTCACCAAGTTCTTCAGCTGAACTGGCAGCTGCCTTATTCCTGTCCTTGATAGATTCAGATACTGTAGAGAAACTAATTTCAAAATTCCTGACGGAAATTCAGTTATTTCTCTATTTTCGGACAGGTCCAGGACTTTCAGAGAAAGCATGAATTGAAAGAAAGTATCACTAATCATCTTCAAATTATTTTTTTTAAGAAACAAAGTTACCAGATCATTGCATCTAGGTGCTTTTGATAGATTCTGAATGTTGTTAGCCATCAGAGACACCCTTCTCACCACTTCCCATTTTCCAACCTCTGGTGCATCGGCTAACTGAGTCCCGGCCTCGACCAAATATACTGGGTTCTCCTTCCTGCTATCCATCCACAGAGCCATATCGCGAATCACTTGATGCATTTTCACATCTCTGCCTTCATCTTCCAGTAAGCATGCTTGTGTAAGAATGTCAATGATGTTGTGACCTTCAGTTCTAGCCTCGTAGGCATCACTATATGCACCCAAGAATCCCTCCCCAATCCAGTAATCTATCAGGTATGACTTATTTATGAAAAAGCCTTCTGGGAACAAAGCACAATACAAAAAACAAGATCTAACCTTGTCATTTCGAAGACTATCGTAGCCAAACTTCAGCAGAACAAAGTCCCGACAGGGAGTGCGTGAAAATTCTGCTGTGGCCCTGCTCAAGGCCTCGATGGAATGGCGCCATTCCAAGAGGGTCTTTCTGAAAGCCATTGCCCGGCCAACAGTTATAAGTGCAAGTGGTAGCCCATTACACATTTTGGCAATAGTTTCTGCCAGCTCAGGAATGTCCGGATGAATTTTAAGTGTGTCTTCGCCAACCTTCTCTTGAAACAATTTCCAAGCTTTCTCCCATGCCAAACCGCCCACTCGAATCTTCTCTTCCGCGCCCATACTGTTGCACAACTCCTCTGAACTAGTGGTGAATACTAGCTTGGAGCCATTTTCTCTAGAAGGAACTCCAACTTCAGCTAGATCAACTGGCTTCCACAAATCATCCACCAACAACACAAACTTCTTTTGGCTCAGAACAGAAGAGACCTCCCTAGCTTTCTCTTGAAAACTTTTACCCTTCCATCTATCTTCAAGAAATCCTATTTCCTTACCAATATCACCTTGGATTCTTTCAGAGTCAGGATCCTGGGATGCCACCACCCATATAACGAAATCAAATGGGAGCTGTGAGCTGAGCAAGTTATTGCTGACTTGAGTCAAGAGAGCAGTCTTGCCTACACCTCCTGGTCCATATATGCCAATAGTTGACTTCCCTACTTCACATAGGCACCCCATAACTGATTCAACAGGAGAAGACACCGAGCTCAAGTACTTCTCACCTTTTTCAATATGATCAGAAACAGCTCTCAACTTCTCATCAATTTTCTTCCCTATCTTGTACCTGGACCAGCAATTCTTAGGACAGCAGCTTCCAAAGCAGTTCTTCTGCATCTCTTGTGCGGCTTGATTCGTCAATTCATTAACTTCAGTTATCATACGTTCAACCCTTGAAACCCACCCTGTCACTCGAGATGTCATGCTTCGCACCTCAGCCATCTGCACTTTCCCTGTCAGGTCGTTCTTCAGATGCAGCAGCTCATCCATCTTAGTTTCCAAGATGCGCAGATTTTGCTCGTAATCAATATAAACCACAGGTTCTTTAATCACATTCCACAAGAAGGTAAGCACTTCTCCTATAGGAATATTGGCCATGGTTTCAAAAGACTTGAAAATTGATGCAGGACAAAGGGCTGAAAATTTTAGGTGGTTGGTGAGAAAATGGATCTTGTTGCTCTACGAAAAGAATGCATGCCTCCTTTTAATTAGAGGTTAAGACGTGAAACACGTTTGGATATTAACTTCTTTCTCAACAAGCAAGCTAAGAAAAGAAAATGCTTTGTGGTTGAATACAAACAACGTATCAAACTTTCGGATGTTGCATCTGTTCAGCATGTAAACAGGAATCGTCGTTACTAGTTAATGAAGAAAAACATTGATGGTTATTCTTCAAAAAGAAAAGAGATTGATAGCTAATCAATTGTAGGGCATGAAAGACTACTTTACAGGTTGCAGTGAAATGAATTCTCTGTCAATGCATGTCGTGTTTCATCAAATTTTGGCACTGCAAGTTGCAACAAGCTAGCTTTGCCAAAGCTATCTTTACTAAAGAAAAAGCTAGCAACATGTTTCTTGAGATCAAGGTCCTTAGAAATTTTGTGTGGAAAATATAGAAAGTGCAGCACTGCTAAGAGTGCATTGTTCTGTGGAGAGAATGTTAAATAAGTAAGGATATTTTACACATTTGAACTACTTTCTTCCTAATATATAATTCCCAGGAATTAAGTCATAAATTTTACTTGCAAGTTGCAAGCTTACCTAAACAATTTTTTTCTGCCTCCTTGTGCTTTTCCCTTTTTTTCTTTTCATAGCGTATTTCTATGCAGGCTGCAGCCTTCAAGAAAGATGATAAGAATGTTCATCCATCTAGCATATAATGAGTAAAACTCTTTCTGCAGAACTTTTTCTTTAACAGAGAGTGAAATATTCCAACATGCATGTTTCTTTAACTTTGTTTCTTTGTTATCTGATTTGCTTTTATCAGCCCACAGGCCACATGCATGCAGCTTTCCAAACGCTACCAAACACTTTTCTTCCCATTTTCCATGTGATGTCTCTTGAGAATTTTCTTTCATATTCTGAAAGCAAAGTCATGAAATGAAAACTGTTGATGTTGAGTCTAGGGATGACTCGTATTTAAGGTCTGCACAATCTCCTGACCCTCGTTTTATTTATTCAACACATTTGAGAGCTAATTAATGCCATGGATTTTCTCTTGGTTCAATAATTAGGTACAGATTTTCAGATGATTAGATGAACCTAGCTGTTCATGCATCCAATTGTTGGAACATTGCTAATCTTGGCCCCTTTAAGTTTCTAAACATTAACAATATGATGGATAAATTATTAATTCTGCTCTCACCTAGTTGAAAGTTTTGATCAGGAATAATCTTGGCAAGAACAACTACAATTATCATCATTCTTTAGCGTGATTTGTTCCATATCATAAAGTATTTTTGAATCAGTTTATGCGCTAATTAAAGATGATTTTTTCTTTAATTATTTTAAATTTATATTTAGTTGGTGTTTCAAGATAAAAAAAATATATTGAAATAACATAAAAATATCTAGTTAGAGCAATAATTTTAATAAATATACTTCTAGCATAATTTTAAAGTAAATTTTAATAATTTCAGAATCAATACGAAAGAGCAAACTTGTCAGATGCACATGGGGCATTCAAAGATTATTCAAAGGTGTATATGAGTTTTATAATTGGTTAGTTTTCTTGATTATTAAGGGGAAAAAAGGACAAGAATTGATATAAAAAGAAGAAGAAAGGCACTATCAAGACCAATAGGCTCAAGCATAGCCTATCCTTGTCATTAAGAAGCAAAGGCCCAAAACTTCAAAAAACCACAGGAATAGCATAAAGTGCAGAACCTGGCAGACACTTGGTACAGCCCAAGAAACCAAAAGCAAGACAAGCTCCAAAATCCATAGCCATTACAACACCATCGCACCATCTTACTTTCAAAACAAATACATTGGCATTCGCTTAGTGACCCTTTCTCTTACGTTCTCTATTCTTGACATTTCGTCGAACACAAAACGTCAATCTCTCTGTTACCCTAAAAACAACAATGTCGCTGCGACCAGGTACACGAACAGAGGTGAGGAAGAAGTCGTACAAGACTGGAGTGGATGCAGATGAAGCAAGAAGGAGGAGAGAGGACAATTTACTGGAGATCAGAAAGAATAAAAGAGAAGACAATCTTTTGAAGAAAAGAAGAGAAGGTCTTTTGTTTCAGTCTCAAAGTCAGCCTTTGCTTGATGCTGCTCAACATGCTGCCAATATCGAAAAAAAGGTACTTTTTGAAATACCCATTTTGTTATTCTTTTTACTTTCGTTAGTTTTTGTGGGTTCTTGATTTCTCTTTTAAACTTGGAAAGTTGAATCTTTGGTGGGTTTAATGTGTAATATGAAATGGATAATGACAGCCCTTTCGAGTTTTCTGCTCGTTGTGATTGCTTTGTGGGGTTATTTTTATTTTAAAGAAAATTGATTTTGAATGGTTTTTGTGAAGTTAGAAACTTGAATCTGAAGTGGGTTTTAGTGTATAATGAGTAATTAATTACTTGGCTTAGTTTTTGGGAATTTTATGAATTAATGAACTGAAAGATCTATTGAATAAGATTTTTTTTTGGAGGGGGTTAATTATAGTGCTTTGTGGTCATAGAATTCCATCGCAAAAAATGAATAGGAGATTCATTTCTCTGTGTTAAATGTTTTTGATGGATGAGAACTGCAGGGGGAATAGGATTTAGAGTTTTGGACATTATTTTAATTGAAGCTGGAATCTCTCCAGAAATAAATCTTGGGTCTTATTTGAGTTCTCTTTTCAAGTGAGAAATGCTGTAAAATTAGGTAACTAAAGATGGATGATATTATGAAGAAGAGAGATGGGATTTTGCTCAAAGGAGGACATCCATGTCACCCTTTCTTAAGTAATTGAATTGGATTTATTTTTGTTTTGATTTCTGAGATGGGAATGGTATTTGATTGATGAGTTTGTTGAAATCATAATTTTGAACATATAGCACGGTGATAGGTGCTGCCACTGGAAAATGTCCTCCTCATCTCCAAGCCTTTAATTTATCAATTTATTTTATCATTGTTTTTCTTTTTTCTTCTTTCTTAATATAGAAATCTGCCCATTCATAAAAAAATAAGTATTAAAATTTAAATTTAGCCTTTGGTTTTCCTTTTCATGCTAGCCAATCAAAGATTTGATGTTTTGTGTCTAATTGTTTGTGTTGTTTGACAGTTGGAGAGTCTTCCGATGATGGTCCAAGGAGTGTGGTCTGATGATCCTTCCTTACAGTTGGAAGCAACCACTCAGTTTAGAAAGCTTTTATCTATTGGTATGTATAGGACTTATATACAGAACATACTATTCATGAAGCAATGCACCTGCTTGATTCTGACACACCTTTACTTATTTTCCACATCACTGAGCAGAGCGCAGTCCTCCTATAGATGATGTAATCAAAGCAGGTGTGGTCCCGCGGTTTGTGGAATTCCTTGGAAGGCACGATCTGCCTCAACTACAAGTAGGATTGTCCGCACCAATCCTCTTTTTTCTTCAAGAAAAATAACTTGTTTGAAGATTACTAATCTTGCAAGAATTGACTTTGTTTTCATGTGCAGTTTGAGGCTGCGTGGGCTTTGACTAATGTTGCTTCTGGAACATCAGAGCATACACGAGTTGTCATTGACCATGGTGCTGTTCCTATGTTTGTGCAGCTTCTTAGTTCTGGAAGTGATGATGTCAGAGAGCAGGTTGGCACTTGCTTCATCTTTTGTGAACTTTGTTTGTTGCTTTACGGTGTTTTTGGACAATATTTTTTGGCTTTCAAGATAAACTTTAAACAGCAATACCTCTGTCGCAATTTGCTTAACAAGGCAGCATAAATGCCTTGTATTCTAACATTTCTCAACCCCTCACTGAAATATGCTGAATTTTCCATTCATTGCTCTTTCTTTTGCATTCCCAGCTTGACCATATTTCTATCCAGGGTAGCTCTTTTCATGTGCCTTTGAAAATATACTGAATTATACCCTTACTGTTTCTTGATTAGGCGGTATGGGCCTTGGGCAATGTTGCGGGCGACTCCCCAAGTTGCAGGGATCTTGTTCTTGGTCATGGTGCTCTGATGCCATTGCTAGCTCAGCTAAATGAGAATTCAAAATTATCCATGCTTAGGAATGCTACCTGGACATTATCCAATTTTTGTCGTGGCAAGCCACCAACACCATTTGATCAGGTAGGAACTGGGAGATAACTATAGTTTCTGTTGATTTGCTAGAAAACCTAAAATATAGTCTTTTCAAATAGTAATATTTTTTTAAATGTATTCACTTCTTTTTTGGCTCCATATGGTTGAATGGCTGATCATGTACTGCAGTTATAATGTTCATTCTTGGATTCTTTCAGGTGAAGCCTGCTTTGCCAGTTCTCCAGCAACTTATCCACTTGAATGATGAAGAAGTCTTAACAGATGCATGCTGGGCACTCTCCTATCTTTCAGATGGTCAAAACGACAAAATTCAGGCTGTGATTGATGCTGGTGTCTGTCGACGTCTGGTGGAGCTTCTTCTGTAAGTTTCTGTATCACTATGCACTTCTTTGTACCATATTATTTAGCATAGTTGATTTTCTGCAATCAAGCCACCCTCCTTTATCCGCACTGTTTGTATTTTGTTCAGTTTTTATGGCAGTTTGACTAGCTGTGCTGACTATATGTTTCTTTTAGTCATCCATCACCTACAGTTCTTATTCCTGCCCTTCGAACAGTTGGAAACATTGTTACAGGCGATGACGGTCAGACTCAGGTGCTTCCCATATTGTGTACTATTTCGTTTCTGTAGACCTGATAGCTTATTCTCGATTTAACACTATCAACCTTGTAGAATTTGACTAAATTTGGGAACACCAGTTTTATTGCTTTTGTCCTTTAAAATTGTTTTAGATACTAATTTCATGTAACTAGGCTTGTATAATTGAAATGATTACTTGAATTCTCTCTTTTGCATGCTAATGTGTGCATGCATATTTCCATTGAAAATGTTGTGCTTTCTTTCCTTTGATCATTCTTTAAATTGTTGTTTTTTTTCTTTTTCAGTTTGTAATTGACAATCAAGTCCTCCCTTGTCTCCACCAACTTCTCTTGCAAAATCACAAAAAAAGTATCAAGAAAGAAGCGTGTTGGACAATCTCTAATATCACAGCTGGAAATAGAACTCAAATACAGGTAATTATTACTTTGAAATTTGTGTTTCAGATGAACTGGATTTGGAGCAATGGACCATGCACCTGTCATGTTTTTATAATTTCAATTACTAAAGAAATGATAAATGAACTACTTTTTGTACTGGTATAAAGTTTCAATATGTACCTACCTGTAGGGGAGGGAGGAGCAAGAGGTTTTTTTTTTTTTTTTTTTTTGTGGGATAGATGCATATAATGCAGCTTTCCTTCCTTTGTGAAAGATGCTTCTTGTTACTCAAAGCATGCATTTTGGTTGTGTTTCTGTTAAAACAGGCTGTTATTGAGGCCAATATTATTCTCCCTCTTGTAAACCTTCTGCAACATGCGGAGTTTGACATTAAGAAGGAGGCTGCCTGGGCTATCTCAAACGCCACCTCTGCAGGCTCTCATGAACAAATTCAGTATGTTTCCTCTTTTTTCTAGTCTAAATAGTTTATGCATGTCTACAGACAAATGCAGATATAAACTAATTGGTTGGCTCATATTGTGTTGTTTTATGCTGGAGCATTTCCCAAATGAATGTGTAGAAAAAAAAATTCATGGTTTGAAAATATCATGTGGCTGGTGATCTGAAAATATAATTTTTTTAGTTGAGAAATTAAGTAGAAGTCAGTTAAAAGTTTATGGTCTCCTAATCATAAACAGTTGTGGTTTGGCTCTAATCTTGTATTTTGCATCAACAGTACATTGTGATTTGTTAAAAAAAAAAGAATGTATATTGTGAGATCTAACCTCTCAACTTCACTGTATCCATGTGATAGACTTTCTCATATTTTGCAGTATAATGCTTATAAGCCAAACCTGAACATGGCATGATCTATTATTCTTGCAGATTTCTGGTGAGCCAGGGTTGCATTAAACCACTGTGTGATCTTCTTATCTGCCCAGACCCCAGGATCGTGACGGTCTGCCTTGAGGGGCTGGAGAACATCCTTAAGGTGGGTGAGGCTGACAAGGAAATGGGCTTAAATGGTGGAGTTAATCTGTATGCGCAAATGGTTGATGAATGTGATGGATTGGATAAGATTGAGAATCTGCAAACTCATGACAACAACGAGATTTATGAAAAGGCAGTGAAGATTTTGGAGAGATACTGGGCTGAGGAAGAAGATGGAGAACCGATTGTCCAAGATGGTGGGGATGGAAATCAGCAAGGTTTTGCTTTTGGAACTAACCAGCCTAGTGTTCCCCAAGGTGGCTTCAAGTTTGGGTGAATATGTTTTGTTACCTTCCTAGGTTTTTTCACTTGCATTGAAATTTTCGACTCTATATGTTTGTTGCTGCCAATGTCAGAATTTTTGGTCTGGCACATAGGGTTTCATTCATCGATGGAAATTGTCAAAAATGTTACAACCTTAGGACTCCATCTTGGAATTTGACCAGTTGAATTGTAAAACTATATGTCATAGGAAAAGTGATCTTTGTGATTGTCTTGATATGGAATCAGCATTTTGCGATTGATATAATGGATTCTTAGACATGGAGACCATCCATTTGCTCTTGGATGAAGCCACAAAAATTTTAGCTCTAACGGATCATGCATCCTTCTAACCTGCGTTTCGAATGGATTACATGTTTGAGTGTGGTTCAGAGATCTTGTCTGGCTCATGACCTGCTTCAAGTTTTATATGTGGATTATTGGGTTCACTTAGGTTAGGTCAATGGGCTTCTCTACTGAGCTGGGTTGGGTTCGTAGAACACAGCTGTTTGTTTTTTTAAAAAAATTAAATTTTTTTTTTCAAATTAAGTTTTTTTTTATGTTTTTATATATTTTTTTGGTTTCATATTAAGTTTTTTGATGTTTTTATATCGTATATTAAAAATAATTTTAGAAACTAAAAAAATATTATGTCAATATATTTTTAAATAAAAATATTTTAAAAAATAATTATTTTCACATTACGTAATAAACTTCTTTTAGGCATATAATTTGGTTATGTTTGTGTACAAGGCAAACAATGCTCTAAACAACTGTGGTATATAAGTTGCAAGTATTGAGGCATGCAACATGGCTACGTTTATCATTTAATAAGAAATGGGTGTTTGGTATAATATTTTTTAAAAATATATTAATTTTTTTTTAAATTTTTTTTATATAAATACATCAATTTAATTAAATACACTTTAATAATTTTTCAACACAAATATACTTTTAAAAAACATACAAAAAAAAAAAGAAGCTATCACTTCCAAACGGGACCTAAACCAGTCAGGTCACCAACATACTGAAAATCCTCGGTTGGATTGTTTCTGATAACATATTTGCTAAAGATTTTTCTCAATTGGGTCCCTGACTTGTAGATGAGAGTAGACATATTTGTCGAAAGAGGACATGCTGAGGATTTATGAATATATTGGAGACCCAATTGGTAAAATATATTGTCTGTGACTGTGTACCCATTTGAGAAAATTATTATACATTGGGGACTGATAATAGATTTTCCCAAAAATAAAGAGTCCACTTCTAAAACATTAAGGGCAGGCCCTTTACACTGTAGTGGTTCAGACCTGCATAGCCCAACAATGGCAGACAACAGCAAGAATCAACAAGACAGAGGCAAAGAACAGTATGGTGTCCTTCTTTACCACAAATAAACAGAAATCGCTTATCTCAATTCACTCCTCTCCTTCTACAACTCCAACTGCACCTCCCTCTCTCTCGTTGGCCTTGTCCGCCTCTCTCTCCATGGTGTTAATGTCACTGTACTGCACTCGACTCAATAAGCCCATCTTCATTTTACATCTCAAAGTTTGAATCTTTTTGGTCATTAAATTTTTGGGTTCCCTTTTTTTTCTTCAATCAAATCACAATCTCATTGGAAAGTTTGAAACTTTTTGCTTTATAGAATTTTGGGTTTAGCATTTTAAGTTCAATTTTGGTAAAATTTGGAACTTTTTGCTTATAAGAATATTGGAATTCTTTTTTTTTTCTTTGCTTTAAGGTTGGTGGCAAGTTTTCTTCATTGTAGAAGAATATTGAAGCAGTGAAAGCTTTTAGTTTATTTGAAGGGACTGATTTCGAGCTTGCTTCTTGTCATTTTCCACTGAATGATAAGGTTGCTCATGAATGTGGCTTCACTTTCCATTCGCATTGTCAGGTATGAATCTTTGTCTTATTAACCTTTGGTTTCTATTCTTATTAACCTTCTGGTATTGGATAAGTTTTGTTTTGTATTTTATTGCGTTTTGGTGTGGCTGGGAATTGGTTACTTTCAGTCCTTGCCCTCTTGCGAAAGCACCTGATGTTTCAAATGCTGGTAGGCATTTGTCCGCTGCTGAGTTCCATTCTGTTCTTCAAAATGCTGGTGAGTTGTGATTTCCTTTTTGATTTGCTTTACCTTTTGGTTTGCTTTCATTTTATTGGCTTTGTTTATTCTTGTTTGTTATATTTTGTTCTCTAAATTTGGTGGTGGTGTTTTGTTATAGAGGGAATGGATGAATGGTAATGGTATGAGTTGGGCGATTTTGCATATGTTTCTCAGGGAAGCTTGGAGATAAAGAAAGTGTAGCTGATGATAAAGGTCTTGTTTTATTAGATGCAAGAAATTTGTATTAGACAAGAATTGGGAAGTTTGACTCGCCAAATGTGGACACTTTGGATCCAGGAATCAGGCAGTATAGTGATCTGCCATCCTGGATAGATGATAATTCTGAAAAATTGCGAGGAAAGAATGTCCTGATGTAAGTGCTTGTTCCAAAATTGACATTTTTGGGTGTTTTCTTGAACTTCACTTTCTATTTCCCTTCCGATTTGAAAAACCATGATCTCATGATTGAAATTCTATGCAATTATTACTTCAACACGCTCATTGTTCCACTCTTGTCTTAACATGTTCTGGTGTTGTATAGGTATTGCACTGGAGGAATCAGGTGTGAGATGGCATTGGCCTATATTAGGTTGAAGGTGCTGGATTTGAAAATGTATTTCAGGTAAGCTCTGGCATTCAGCTAGCTAGTGTTGCATTTACCTTGATCATAAGACCCGGAAGAAGTTAGGTCTTGATTGTTGATTGTGATAACAATATATTTTGCAATGCTTGCTTTGTTGCAGTTGTTTGGTGGAATACGGCGTTATTTAGAACAATTTCCTGATGGTGGTTTTTCAAAGGAAATAGTTTTGTTTTTGATCACCAGTATGATTCCTTAGAGTAAACATGGCTCTATTGATTTTAAAGTTTTTACCTTTTCCTTCGGTGAATGCATAATGATGTGGCTTTTGTTGAACTTTCTGGTGATCAATAAAAAAAAAAAAAGAACTATCATGTCAGTTTTGCCCAGTAATTTTGTTTGGTGACTTTAGGATTTTCTGTTAGGAGCTCAGATACAAATATCTTGGGAACCTGCCTTCTCCATGGCTTGTCCTTTGACTCCTCACGATGTGTATGCTCATGTTGTAGAATGCTAGTTTTTGTCTGTGATTGTTGTCGGGTAAAGTATTGATGGCTAGAATCCTTCAGCTGTTGAATGTTAAGATGTTTGACCATTTAAGCATGTCATCCCTATCATAGTTTAGCTAGTTTCATCTTTCCCTGTGAATAATCCAAGAATGTTAAGCGATGCTTCTGAACTTTTATCTAAAGGGAAACTGAAAATAATTGCTATTCAGATTTTCTTTTTGCCTTTTAAAAACAATCATTGCCTGATTTCTATGTAGTTTGATGAACTATTTATTCTCTTCAATTCCACTTAAAGGTTTCAGTATTTTGTTGGTTCTTATTTGTTAATTTGTGGGTGAGCAGAAGGAGGAAGCTGTTTTTGTTTGTGAGCTATGCCTGAAACATGGAAAGGGAGTTGAGTCAATTGTTGCTGAAAATGGCGAACAACTAGATATATTGCCACAATTTGAACTCAAAACCATTTCCTCAAATACTGTCCTCTTGCCTCAACTGCTTGGGGGACTGGTTAAGGTCTGTCTCCTTATCACTTGGATCCTTCTGGTTCCATGTTTATCATGTTAACACTCAGTAAAATGCTAGCTCTCTGTGCTAATAGTGAACATCTCTCTGTCTTTTTGTCCTGTTACATCGTTACATTTTGTTTTCTTCTTCGTGAACTTTGGTCTGAATGTAATTCTTCATCCAATAAAGCAGGTGCTAGGCCTCCAATAAAGCTAAGAATCTTGTGCATGCATGGGTTTCGGCAGAATGCCTCTGGTTTTAGAAGAACTGCATCATTAGCCAAGAAACTTAAAGGCATTGTTGAGCTCATCTTTGTTGATGCACCCCATGAGTTGCCATTCATATACCTGCCTGTTTTCTCTGAACTAGAGTGCAGTGATGAATCGTCACTTTCATCACAGCAATTTCTTCCCTCAACAGAAACTTGCAGGGGCAAGTTAGCTCGGTTGATCGCACCTGATTGCAAAGGAAGGAGTGTCACTGATTGGAAAAAGGCAGATAGTCTATTTGATCCCCTCCGGTATCAGCAGCAAACTGAAGGGTTTAATGTATCACCATCATATTTGAAGACAGTATTCTCTCAGGATGGGCCATTTGACGGGATACTGGGATTTTCATGAGGAGCAGCGATGGCTACTTTACTTTGTTCACAAGGGAGGCTAAAGGTTGACATTGATTTCAGATTTGCAATTTTGTGTGCTGGGTTTGCTCTTCCACTAGCAGAGATCGATCGCAGATCAATCAACTGCCCTTCTCTCCATATATTTGGTAGTGTTCCAGGCAAGGACAGGCAGATTGAAAACAAAACCAGCAGAGAACTTGCTTCCTTATTTGAAGATGACTGCTCAGTTATTATTGAGCATGATTGTGGTCATATCATTCCTACCCGGAGTCCATACATTGATGAGATTAAAGGCTTTCTTCAACGCTTTCTCTAATGCGATTAACAACCCTTTGTAAACCAATATTGTTACTTCATGATGGCTTCTCAGTTATATTACTGAGCATGATACAATTACTGATTACACCATCTTTCTAAATTCGATTTTAGAAAGATGGCTTCTGCTTTTGTGCTTCAGCTCACTAAGTTTCTGGAGGATGTTTACTACTGGCCAATACAATTCATTTCAACTTATTTTTTTCAGTTTCAATCACTTGATTATAATACATTTCATGTCATTGTCAAGAGACTAGTAAGTTTGACTTAAAGTGAAGTGTAGACTTCACCTTCTGAGGAGTATATTACTGTGAAATTTCAACAACCAACAGCTTTTCATTTTCATTTGCACTGTCTTGATTAAATATCCACTTTACCAAATATAACCTGATAAATTAATAATCTTGATTAAATATTTTTTTAATTTCGATTTAAATTTGAACTTGAAATTTAAATAATATATTAAATATCGATTAATCAATAAATTCTCATTCTCCAATATTTTCTTTTTACTAAACTTGAAAAAACAAATTATGAACCAATAAATCTCTTTTCCCCTAAACACACCGTTTTAAGCATCCAGGAGAAGGAGAAGGAGGAGACAAGAAGGAATGTTCTTTCAAAAAAAGAAAAACTAGAACTAAATTTCTTTCTTAAACCCTAAACTGAGAATTTATGATATGCGCACCGTACAGAGTCTGTACTGGAGGAAAAAAAACAGTTATACTTCTGTCACATAGAAGACCAGGCAACAGAACACACAGGTTCTTGAAAGTTGAAACTGAAAACTAAGAACCAACAAAGATGCAGATTCTTGTACGGAAGTTACTGCAGAGAGCTACTCCCTTCAAACAAGTACAGTGCTTTTCTTTCAAAATCACTTCTCATCTCACATTTCAATCTTTTTAGTGCTTTTGTCTGAGTTTTGGACTAAAATATGAAGTGGGTTCTTATCAAATAGTGTGAAAGATTGTTACTTTACCATCTGAAAATTGTAGATATTGGTTTTACGGGTGTTTGTTTTTATACTCTTCTTTTGTTTTTCCCAATTTTGAAATTTGGGTTTTTTTCAAGTTTGTTTTTCGAGTTCTTTGAGCTATGGTGCACATTGTGTTTCATTTTTTCAGTTTGTGCAAGTTTAGTGCTTGTTATTGCATTCATATCTCTACGAGGAGTGTAGTGATAGTTTTCTTTGAAGAATAGTGCAGTGACAGTTTTATCTGATCTGTTGTTACTGAAGCTATTATGCGATCGGATGTTGCAAATTTGAGTTTTGATGTTGGCTAATGTGTGTAGTTTTTCTGGCTTCCGATAAACTGTTTAATTTTTGTATTATGTTGTAAATGAGGTCACTGATTTTACTCTATTAGCGTTTTTTATCAAGTTCCTATATGGTTCGTCAATTGTAGTCAGCTGGTGGTGCAAATTGGTCCACTGATATCTTGTCCCCATTGTCAGTGTGCCCCTCCCCTTCAAGAAACAGCTGTGAACTTTTTTTTTTTTGGTGAATTTGGTTTTCAGGGTATTGTTCGCCGCACTTATTCCACAAATAAGGTCCATGATATTGGACAGCCAACTCCTGCAACTCATCCTCAGGTGCTACTGCTTAACACGCACTTACACATGAGATTCCTATGCTTGGTGCATGCCTTGCGAATGTCACGTTACAAACTTGCAATCATATGATTACAAAAAATGTTTGATGTTTTGAATGATGAAACTGCATATGCCTACACTCCAAATAAAGGGAGTTATGCATACCTTTTTGAGTTTTAGTTGGCTTCAGATTACACTTATTTTTCCTTCCAAAGTTAGTGAACCTATTTCTGTTTGCCTCGGCAGTTGCTAAAGGAAGGGGAGATCACACCAGGCATAACTACTGAGGAGTACATCTCAAGAAGGAAAAGGTTGTTGGAGCTTCTTCCGGAGAAAAGTTTGGCCATCATTGCAGCTGCTCCTATGAAGATGATGACCGATGTTGTGCCTTACACATTTCGACAGGATGCTGACTACTTGTATATCACTGGGTGCCAACAACCTGGTGGTGTGGCAGTATTGGGTCATGAATGTGGTTTATGCATGTTCATGCCAGAAGCAACACGTCATGTATTCCCCATCTTGCATTATAGAATTTTCATGATAGCTACTGATAATTGTTATATTTTACCTACTTTTTTCAGAATGAGTTAAAACTCCTGCAAGGTTTGGCCCATTGGACTTGCAGTTTAGAATAGAGTATCTAATTAAATGAATTGCTTAGAAGTTATTGAGATGAGCTTGTTACATCAATCCATGCATATAATCTCTGAGTGGCACTGCAACATTTTGTAGATTGATTATGTAGTTATTTGAGTGGCAGACAATTTATTTCTTTATTGTGTGTGTCAGGATGTTATTTGGCAAGGAGAAGTTGCAGGTGTAGAAGCAGCATTAGAGTCATTCAAGGCAGAGAAAGCACATCCATTGAGCAAATTACGTGATGTGAGATGAATACTTTGGTGATGTTGGAAATTATTATAAATGCATCAATGTAACCATATTTGTAACTTGGATGGTGGAATTCTCCTTTCACCAACGGAAATGCTGCAGATCCTTCCAGGTATGATAAGGGGGTCCTCAAAGCTGTTTCACAACATGCAGACGGCCACACCAATGTATACAGAATTGGATGATTTTCAAAGGGCAGCTCTGACTGGCAAAGTGAAAGACCTTTCTAATTTCACTCATGAGCTGCGATGGATAAAATCACCTGCTGAGCTTAAGTTAATGAAAGAAGCTGCATCAATTGTCTGCCAGGTACCTCCAATCATACATTCTTGCCAACTTGTTTTTAAATGAGCGTTTGCTTGATTATTGTCTTCTTTTCTGTTGAATAATTTGATAAAACTACTCGCTGCTTTCTGCAATAATTAAAGAGAGATGCATTATGGATAACATTCATTCGAAGACAGAAAAAAATAATTTATACAGTTGTTTCATATCTAAATATATTCATTAGACTAACGTCCTTCTTGATTTACATAAAAATGGCCCCACTGGTTGATAGCAAAGCACTGTCCAGCCATGCATCTCTCATTTGTTAGACAGAAATTTCAGAATTTGAACACTTTCAGAGACTTTTATTTGCAGAGTTAGAGAGCCTACCTCAATCCAATTCTTTCATTTGTTTCTCTTAGAACTAAATTCTCTCGAACAAATATGCCTCTTTCCAATTTTCTTGCTGAGCGAAATTTTATTTGATTACCATGCCTGGTAAATTGACTTTTTAGTGATGCGAACAAGAATAATGGCCTATGTAGTACTAAAATTAGTGTCATTTTTGGTGTTGTATAGGGTCTTTTGCAGACAATGTTACATTCCAAGATGTATCCTCATGAGGGCATGTTAGCAGCAAAAATTGAATATGAAAGCAAAATGAGAGGTGCCCAGAGGATGGCGTAAACTTTTTCACCTTTTATGATCTGATTGAATTGTTCTTTTATCCACTTTTACATGCTCTATTCTTATACTTGAGACTTGAATTCTACTTCTTAAACATACTTCATTTCTGTTTTCATGACAATTTCTGGATATTGTCTCCACCAGATTCAATCCTGTGGTTGGTGGTGGATCTAATGGTAGTGTTATACATTATTCCCGAAATGATCAAAAAGTAAGTTCCTATATGGAAAGCAGAAACTAAGTATTCTTCATCCGAAAATAGACTAATAAATGTAATTGACACATTGATATGACCCTTGTTTTTATGTGTCCTCCGCTTTGATTTTGCAGATTAAAAATGGTGATCTTGTTTTGATGGATGTTGGGTGTGAGTTACATGGTTATGTCAGTGATCTTACACGTACCTGGCCACCCTGTGGTAGCTTTTCTTCAGTACATGTATGCGATAATAAATGTTGATTCATGTTCTTATCTATTGAGAATGTTATGAAGTACTTGGTAGTCTAGTTTTGAAATTATGTAGTGGCACTGGGAAGTTTGCACTTGTCTTGAGCCAATACTCAGTAAACTAGCCAATACAGAGGGATTCAAAATAATCGCATAAATTTTTCTCGTCATACTAATTCATGAAAAATGCTATCCTCCTGAAATCTTGCATATGTCCTTGTTGCAAGTTGCAAAATTGTGAAACCTGTGGACTGTCAATGACATTGTTCCTGTATGCAAACTGAATTCCATGAAATTGTGATATGCATTTGTATTCATGCTTGGTATACCTGCAAATTGCAGATGTAGTTGGGCTAAGATAGGGTGAAAAACTGCTGGATATGTGTGCATGGACACAGGCAATAAAAATCTTTCCTTTTTGAGGGGTTTAACTATGGCTGGCTCAAGTTTGTGTATGCATTTCTTTGCATGTGTAATGTCAATCTTTCTATGTATACTAACACTGCATGAATAATGATTACCTTATGTCTAGATACATGTTTTAAATTTATACTTGCATTGTAGATTTGTAGTAAATTGAAAAATGATCTTCTCACTTCTCACTCTCTTTATTGTACTAAGAAATAAGCATGCACACAACCTTCAGCTTGCTTTATTGGAATTTTCAAGTATTTCTATTTTCAATTCCTTACTTCAGCCAAATGAGCCTAGTAACAAAGCTGATGGTTTGGATGTGCATTTCTCAGGAAGAGCTTTACAATCTTGTACTTGAAACAAACAAGGAAAGCATGAAACTTTGCCGACCTGGTGTTAGCCTTCGGCAAATTCACAATTATTCGGTATGACCTTGAAATCTAGATTTTCTTTGCATCTAGATGTTTCTATGGGAAAAACTGAAGGATGGTACCAGTGATTTAGTTTGTGAATCTTGGATTGTGTTGATTAGGAGTCTGAATGCAATTGTAGGCCTAAATTTGCATCTTGGTGATAGATCCATATAATTCCTGAGATTTTCTGATGCTCCAATTGATTTTCAGCTCAGTTGACTAGCTTTGCTGCTTTGGTCAATCTTCCCTCATACTATGATTTATTTTTTTTTCTACAAATTGTTGCACTTGTTGTTCACTCTTCCACATGAGTCCTCGTTCACTATTTTGGGCACTATTACTCCTATGAGCATGCCGAGGATAATCTCTGTCATTTATCATATCTTGTATTTCCATTTTCAAGACAAAAATTAGATATGTGAATGCTATACTATATTTTTCAACCTGATTTCCTTGGTAATGCTTATACAAGTTTGGGATGGATATGGGCTTGGGGTGGCCTCAAATTCAAGTCTTAGAAGGAAAATATATAACATCCAATCGCTTTAGTGGTGTGAGAGTTACATAGATTAGTTGCCTTCTTCCCATGTTGCAGTGTATATTTGTTGTATATACTTGTATGTTGTAGCGAACAAAGCTCATTTATCAAGAAACATTTCCATTTTCCAATAATGTTGTATGCTTGGATAGGTTGAGATGTTGTGTAAAGGATTTAAGGAGATTGGAATTTTGAAGGGTAGTGGAAGCAATTCCTACCATCAGCTGAACCCAACTTCAATAGGTTTGTCTCATCTTATTTTGGTTATGCTGGTGATTCTCTATAAGTACCTTTTATCTTTTAGTTTCTAGATTACTGTTATGGCAATAAAGCAGATTCCATCTTCCAAATCGACTTTGCATTAATCTCTTCTTTGTATTTGCTTTATTTTGTCTAGGTCATTATCTAGGGATGGATGTCCATGATAGTTCTAACATCAGCTATGATCGTCTATTGAAGCCAGGTGTTGTAAGTACTCTCCACCGATTCAACTGACTAGTTAATTTATTTGTCTAAAAAAGTCAAGTGGGGTCCATATGAATAGGATATATATCATAAGGTTAACTGATTTTAAATTTAAAGCATCAAGTTTATTTCAAATAATTCTATAAAATATGAACGTTTTTTCTGTTTAGAAAAAGTTTCAAGATTCATAGTTTTATACGTAGTATGTAATTAATAATTTCTTTTTTCCCTGGGCAGGTTATAACAATTGAGCCAGGAGTCTACATCCCATCCATTTTTGATGGTCCAGATAGGTACTTCTCACCATAAAGAAATTATAGCTTCCCACAAAAGCCATTAGGATGAATCATGCCATGAATAAGCTAGTTGCTTTGCAGCTTTCAGAGTAAACGTGAACTTGTGCAAGCTGCTTGGATATACTTCATGTTGAACCACTTCAACACGGAAAACTTAAATATGAAAATCTCCTGCTAGCCAAGTAAAAAAAATATATATTGAAGCTAGCCTAATTCATTGTTGACTCTATAAAATTTGAAGCTATAAAATTTGAAGCTGAACCCAATTCCCTTATAGCTAAATACTTTATAAGAAGAAGGTGCTTATAACTGCACTCGAGGATGTCTTTATGCAAGGACTAGGCAGATGAACACACTGCACTTGATTTTGCACTTTTTGTGTTTGGCATGTGTTTGCTAGATTGGTTTGTGATACAGTAATGATGTTTGTATTTTTTTAACCTATCTGCCTCACTGTTCCTAATCTTTGACAATTATTGTCCCAAACTTCATGTATTATTTTTATTGAATTCGACTTTTGCTTCACAGTTTAGTAATAACTGATAAGCAATACTTTGCGGTTAATTTCCAATTCTTTATTATTTTGTCTTGTGAAATTCTTTATATTTAGTTTGTCTGCATGCTGGATGCTGTAATGTAAATGTGAGAACAATGTTCATATAGATAATTTTCTTATAGACTCTTCATATTGATACTTAATGCAGGTATAGAGGTATTGGGATAAGGATCGAGGATGAAGTCCTAATTACTGAAACTGGTTATGAGGTAAAAACCAAAATTAACTTCTCAATGCCAGTCAAATTCTGGTTCTCTTACAACTAGAGAAGAGTGGTTTTTTAATTTATTAGCAGCCCTTCTGTTCACTTTTAGTTAATTTAGGCATGCTTCGACAATTGGTGCACATTGTTTTTATTCTTTGGTGGGCATTGTTTTATTCTTTGGATGACAAGTAGGACTTGAAGCAAGACCTCAGTCCTTCATGTAGAGAGTACCACTGAACTAGAAAATCAATTGATGACAAGTTATGCACTGATACATCTGTATTTTCATTGCTTCATTTTCCCAGGTCTTAGTTTTGATATTTCTTCAAAAATAACGTGACTTCTCAAAAGACCGTCTGAACAATTAAAATCAGAGAAAATAGCAGGATACTGACCCTATCATTATAATATCATTGCTTGAAACAGTTATGTTTGACAATCTTTGGATTTTACTATGCTTTCTGGTGCTGGCTTTAGGTCCTGACTGGCTCCATGCCGAAAGAAGTAAAACACATAGAGTCCTTGTTGAACAACTACAGTTGTGGAAATGGAATGGAAGCTCAAAATAATCTGGAAGCTGCTTCCAGTTGATCCATTTGAAATGGTGTAGGGACAAGACTATGTATTATTGGCCTGAGTTTGAACTCCAAAATCGTTTAAACACATGGGGCCCTTGCTACATAGCTAAAGTGATGTGATTGGAATACCGAGTCAGAGTAATTTAGAAGCTGGTTCCAGTTGGTAATTTCCCTTGAAATGTTGTAAAGGCAAGACAATGGCTTGTTGGCTCATTTGACTCCACAGGTATTTTTTAATTGTCATCCTTGAGGCCTTTTTCCTCGTGTATGCACCCCCATATTTTTGTGTAACTTTTGATCGTACTCCATTAATGCCATGTTTCTGGTGCGTTCATTTTATCATGCAATACCCAATAAATGGCTCTGGCCATGCTCACTCCAAGCCTCTGTATCTCCGATACTTGTCCTCTCTTCTCCCCAATGAGATATGTTACCAGTTACCATGCATGGATTTAAGGGGTGACACTCGACAGTGGCGAACTAATCTGAACTACGTTGTTGCGGATTAGTTAAGCATTCATTCGAGTTTGGTAATAAAATGAAAACCTTCCATCATCCTGGGAACATGGGTGGGGGAACCCAGATGATGCAGCTGGATTGTTGGTTGTGAAGAAACCAGCTTTTAATTTACATATCTAGCGTTTTTTGGAGATGGAATTTTTTAAAGTGTTTTTAACTTGAAAATATATTAAAATAATATATATATATATATATTAACATATCAAAATAACAATAAAATATTAATTTTGGACACGTTTCTCATCTACTAACTAACACTGGACTGATGTTACCTTTCTTCAATGCTGGTCTGCTTACATCTGGGGCTCACAACATCCAAATAAATTTTGGTTAACAGGGTCACGGTTGGTTTAGTTAGAATCGATTTAATAGGTTAGGTCAAAATTCCTACTCAAAACTAATGCCAAACTACTATAGTTGAAGCCTTCGATCAATTTAATGGATCGGACAAGTTAGGATCAATCTTGTTCTAATTTCATAATTATATGGTTGAAACCCTGGATCAATTTAATGGATCGGACAAGTTAGGATCAATCTTATTCTAGTTTCATAACCATATAATTTAATCACGAAGGCATTATTGTATGAGCCTCGTTCATCATGTTCACAGTGTCGTCATATTATGACCATATGGTTTAATCATGAAAAAATCATTATACGAATCCAGTTCATCATGTTCACGCATACAAAATGTTGCGTCCCAAGATGATTTTGTGATGGATTTCACACAGTTTATGTGACTGGAATCACAACGTTGTCTTCAAATCATGGTTAGTTTGGTAACATGTGTTCTTGCCCTTGATTGATCTCAAACATTTACATCTTTTAAGCATTTTTCTACCAAGATAAATTTACAGACAATATTGCTTCAAGTGTATAGGTGACAATTCAAGGCTTCTTTGCTCAAAACGTTTTTAGTTTTTTTTTTTTTGATGCATGGAGGAGGGACAAGCCCTAAGGCCCTTTTTATTTCCAATTGCCTGTACATGTAATGTACCCAGAGTTAGTTTCTTGGCGAAATTCTACAAGAACCAGGAAACCTTAGATGTGTTTTATGAGTGCTTGTTTTCTGCCACCTCTCTCAATTGTAATAGAGATGTAGGCAACTACCTCCAACCAACCTCTTCTCCTTTAATTTTGCCATGAATTCTTCAACCATCTCATAAATGCAAGCATCTTGCTAGCATGACACCCCATCTGGTTCACCTAAATTACAATTTTGATGGGTTTGGATTTGACCCAAGAAACACATGATCAAAGTTGCAGCTAAACAAAATCAGGAACCATTGACTTGAAAATGACTCGTAGATAACATTTATAGGCCACACGCAAAATGGTGTTTCGGCAAATTTGTGTGCACACAAGGGTAGATGTCAAACCTGGGTGCTATATCAAGGCAATAACTTTCCACCCTTTCCTGCACACATCTCTCACAAGGTAATCTCCTAAAGAAGTTAAAACAACTTAACAAGTTTTCTGAGGAAAATGTCTCTTGTCACAGAAGAGATCAAATCCAAAGCTGAGGTCTACTATGGAGATGAAATGGGAAAAGAGAAATCGCAGGAGCTGCTCAAGGAAGTAGGCTTGCCAAATGGTCTTTTGCCTCTGCATGACATTTTAGAGTGTGGGATTGTGAGGGAGACAGGGTTTGTGTGGCTCAAGCAAAAGAAGAGCATAAACCATAAGTTTGAGAAGATTGGCAAGCTTGTTTCCTATGCAACTGAAGTCACAGCTTATGTTGAGCCCAAAAAGATCAAGAAACTGACTGGTGTTAAGACCAAAGAGCTCTTGGTTTGGATCACACTTTGTGATATCTCTTTGGATGATCCACCAACTGGAAAGATGACTTTCAAGACTCCTACTGGGCTCTTCAGGACTTTCCCTGTGTCAGCTTTTGAGGTTGAAGAAAAAGGTAAAGGAGCAGCTAAGGGAGCCATGGAAGTGAATGGAGCTGTGGAGGTGAAGGAAGCCTAATAAGGTTCTTAGTTTTCAGTGATAAGTGGCCTATATCTGCTGTCTTACTATCAATTTCAATGTATTATCACCTCCTGCTAGTGTTTACTGGTAATAAAGTACATTATAGTGTCATTTCTCAATCATGTTATAGACAAGATCACAGCATGGACACTGGAGTGGTCTAAACTCTAAATGTATGCTGTTTTCTTAGCTTAACATGATGAGAAAAGATGAAATGAATCAAATTATGTTTCCAATTTAACCTTTAATGAATCCCATGTTTATGATTTGTATCAATTGTGAGTCCATGATCTCAGAAGTCTGAACGGGTGATAATTATGAATTTTTCACTTGGAATGTTTGGCAGGGGAAAAGTTGAAACGGGCAGTTGGAAATTTAATGGAGAATATGTCATTTTGCCTAAATTTTGGTCCAAGCATCGAAGCTCACTTTTTGCCTTTTTTCATTGTCTATGTTGGTCCAGCATGGACCCTAGCTATGATTCCATAAACCTTCCTCTATAAATCCATGGAACAAAAATTGCCTATTTTTTGATCTATATGCATTGATTCCATTGAATTTCATCAACACGTTACCTATTGTGGCTGGACATTGGTGTAGACTCTAATCTGCGTACTGCCATAAATCTATTTCGCAGCATTCACTTTCATAGCAGTAAACATATAAAAGCTCCCAAGTCCTGTCCTTGGCCAAGGACTATAAAAAACCTAGAGTCAAAACAGGAGGGGAACAATAGATGTCGGTGGTCCATTTAAGATAACAAATGGCAAAACCAATATTAAAGAATCAGATGCAGGCACCGGTTACAGAAAACTCCCGGGAGCTAATAATGCCATAAGAACGAGTGCAGAGAAGCAATTGGGGGTTCAGCTCTATATGTAGAAAGAAACTTCAAATGGCATCAAGAAATGTAGCAATACAGTTGTCTTATGTTTTGATGAGCTCGGTTTTAAGGTTGCACTAGAGAGGTTTCATGCATAATGAACAGAGACATCTTTGAAGATGAATAGTAATATAGTATCAGTTTTTTAGTATAGTAATTCAGCCGCAGAATCTACAACCCCAGTCGGGTAAGAAAACTCAAGATATTCCACTGCCCCTACCATAGGCCAGGGAAATGGAGATTGACATGGATTACAATGTATATATACACCAAAGCCGCAGGTTCTCTCACCAAGCTCTACTACTTTCTCCAGCAATCACAGCTTCAAAGCCTAAAAAAATGAATACGAGGTAAAAAGCATATTCGGCAGCACCGGAAAACATGAAAATAATATCAGACTTGCCAAAAATCATCTAAACCTCTCTTAGTAAACACGTGAGGCGTTCATATTCATGGAAAAGAGAAACATTAAAAAAAAAAAAGACTAATAAAGTCAAAGTATGAAAGACATACATGTGAAGGAGCGACCCATTTGCCATTGATCCAGTCCTGATGTGGCCTTAAGTCAGAGTGCTTAAACTCTAATTCCTCACCGTTATCCTTGAAGTAGACAACATACTTTGGGAAAGTATTTACCTTAGAAACTACACCCACCCACCAGACATCATTGTACAGAGCATCAACTTCTTCCAGCTTCTTGAAGTGATCAACAACTACAGTTTGTGGAGGTGGAGGCCTTATGTGCATAGTGTTAACCTCTTCCCTCAGAAAACCACTATCATCTTCTGTTCTCAAGCTTTTGTACTCAACAAGGTACTTGTCCTTCCCCACTGGTTCAACAATACTAGCAGCAAACCAAGCACCTTTAAAACCATCTTCGTCGCTGCTAACCTCAACTAGCATTCCCTTGCTAAACTTCACATCTTTCAGTGATTCAATAGGCTTCACTGGTGTTGTATTGGGCACTTTCTGCAATTCCAGATTCAAGAAGCCGATAAAGGTCTATAGCAAAACATACCCGAGAAAGACAAAACACACAGAATGAAATAAAAGTGTTGGTGAATACAGCATTGCAGGTGACTCTCATTGTAAAGATGTGAAAAGCTGGAAATGTTTCTCATTTTGACCAAAAAGTAACTAAGTTGGTGAAACCAAAAGTGAATAAAACATTGATTGAGTTAGCATGTCCAAGGACAGCTCATCCTAGAAAGTTTTTCCACTTTTTTTAGGTACACACACACACACCAGAAAGTGTACCCAAATGCACATTTCTTCTTTTGTATTTCCATTTCCTTCGGGCTGTGTGTGAGTTACTGCCCACAATAGTCCATGTTCTTCAAAAAGTAAAAGAAAATCCCTCTCCCAGTCCTAAGATAGTTGCCATACAAACAGAAATTATCTTTTCATCCAGGAAATACTTTTAATCAGAAAAAGTTGAGGCATTGGCTTAGATTTCACATCACATACTAAAATAAACAGATAATCTAGAGATGATGGGACACTAAAAATGAAAGTCCAAGCTTCCATATCATCGTCTAGGGTCAATTTTCGCAAGACCCACAAGCTATTTCCCTTTACCCTTAATTTATCAATAAAACCCAAAAATTACTCAAACCATTTCAATGGAAACAAAAATAACCAAATATACACAATAAGAAGCCAAGGGTAAAAATGCTATGGAACATCCTGATTTGCTCAAAGAATAACTTCATTTTCATTAGTTTCCATTCCTTCCTCTAAAACTTATCAAGGACCAGGACTCCTAAGACATGCAAGTACACCCATAATCACTGAGGAGGGGGGGGGGGGGGGGCAAAGTATTCCAAGCTCAAAATTCATAAAAAAAAAAAAAAAAAGAACGAAAGAAAAAGCCTTGAATTTTCCACACAATAAATTCCTTTAAGAATCTTTCCTTTGTAGCCCTAAAAAACCTAAATAGAAAAACAAATTAACCAGACAACAAAATTCAAATATATCAACCAAGATTGACGTACCAAGTTTATCTAAAAAGAAAACAGATTATCTAAAAAGAAAACAAACCCAAAACCCCTAATCAAGAAATTCCCATTTAACATTCAAAGAATCAAGAAAAGTGTTATAAAACCCACAATAAACTACCAAAACCAAACACACTAACCAAACACACTGAGGGGGGGGGGGGGGGGGGGAGTATTCCAAGCTCAAAATTCATAAAAAAAAAAAAAAAAAGAACGAAAGAAAAAGCCTTGAATTTTCCACACAATAAATTCCTTTAAGAATCTTTCCTTTGTAGCCCTAAAAAACCTAAATAGAAAAACAAATTAACCAGACAACAAAATTCAAATATATCAACCAAGATTGACGTACCAAGTTTATCTAAAAAGAAAACAGATTATCTAAAAAGAAAACAAACCCAAAACCCCTAATCAAGAAATTCCCATTTAACATTCAAAGAATCAAGAAAAGTGTTATAAAACCCACAATAAACTACCAAACCAAACACACTAACCAAACACACTGGGGGGAGGGGGGGAGTATTCCAAGCTCAAAATTCATAAAAAAAAAAAAAACAAAGAACGAAAGAAAAAGCCTTGAATTTTCCACACAATAAATTCCTTTAAGAATCTTTCCTTTGTAGCCCTAAAAAACCTAAATAGAAAAACAAATTAACCAGACAACAAAATTCAAATATATCAACCAAGATTGACGTACCAAGTTTATCTAAAAAGAAAACAGATTATCTAAAAAGAAAACAAACCCAAAACCCCTAATCAAGAAATTCCCATTTAACATTCAAAGAATCAAGAAAAGTGTTATAAAACCCACAATAAACTACCAAAACCAAACACACTAACCAAGATTCACATGATAACAACCAAACCAATATATATTAAGGTATATCCATACACATCTATCAGAAGAACAATAAAAACAGTAACCAAAACAAACATAATGCCCACACACATCTATTCAAAGAGAAGTAAAAACGGTAACCAAGATCAGCATATAAATAACATTATCAAAAACCAAAGACACACAATTCATCTTTTACATTCCAGCATCCTGTTTTCAGAGAACCCAAAAGAAATCATCAACCAAACACATCAACTATCAAAATGAAATTCGAACATAACACATTAACCCAAATTGTTATCATGAGAAACCTAAACAATTAACCAAAATTTACATAAACAGAACTCTGTCAAAAACAAAACCCACCTCGCTAACCCTCCTTTTCACCTCTTTCGTCACTTCGTTCTCGTCTTCTTCAGAGAGTTTCTTTTTCTTTCTAGAATCCTGCTTTTTTTTTATATAAAAAAAAATCAAAAGCAAAGCCATCACGAAATTCAGAATATAAACCAACAACAAAAAACCAAACACACCAGCCAAGATTAACAAAATAAAAACAAATTTAGCAAAATAAACTAAGCACATTACCCGAGATTGACCTAATATAACAACAAAATTATAAATAATCTATCAAAAGATAACAAGATTAATATAACAGCAATAAATTATCAACACAAAGCACATTAACCAAGATTAACATTAAAAAACAACAACTAATAAAAAACCAACCTTATTTCCCTTCTCTTTCACCTCCTCTATCTCACCTTTCTCTTCTTCTCCATCCAATGGTGGTTTCCACTCCCCATTAACCCACTCTCTATGCAACCTCAAATCCTCCTCAACAAACTCAATCTGCTCTTTAGTGCTCCTAAAAAACACAGCAAACTTCCCATTTTCATTCACCTCAGTTATCACACCTTCCCACCACCCATCGTTATGAAAAGCATCAACTTCTTCACTAAACTTAAACTCCCTCTTCTTCTCTCTTGGTGCTATTGGCCTTATTTGGAACTCATTAACAGTTTCTTGCAAGGGTTTTGTCCCTTCTTCATCTTCAAACAGTTTTTCATATCGGACTGTGAATTCTGGGGTTCTTGTTGCCTTCACCACTGTTCCTATGTAGAATGAGCCTCTAAACCCTGCCTCGTCCGACATGATTTCTACTTTTGAGCCTGGTTTGAAATTTGGGTCTTGATTGGATTTTGATTTTGGCGCCATTTTTGGTGGTCTGCTAGGGTTAGGGTTTGTTCAGGATTTGTTTTTCTGAGAGAGATTTTGGCGCGCTAGAGAGAGAGGGGATGGAAGGGGAAGGAAATGAATCTGTTGTGGATGAGGGAAAGAAACGAAAAGTTTGGGGGTGGAAAATATAAAAACGTGTCTAAATGTGGAAACATTTGGGAAACTTTTGGAAAGTGATGAAAGTATAGTTCCAGTTGTATAATATAGAGATTTTGTTTTTGAGAATATGGTATAAAGTATGGTATAAATTGTTTTTTAAATATTTTTTATTTTAAAAATTTATTTTAATTTATAAAACCAATATAAAAAAAATAATTTATATTTTAAAATTTTTAAAAAATATAATTTGATCAGAATGTTAAATAAAACTATATAATTAAGAAATCCACGTACACAATGCCTAGATTATGATTGAAGGGATTTACTCTTGAACAATCAACTTAAATTATAATTATTTAAACAATATGTAAATTAATATTGTTTTAGGTATTGTTTAAAAAATATAAATTCAAAGTCAAATTTAGTTAAGTTCAAGAATACTCTTAAATATTAAATTAAAAAATGAAAATTTATTGTGATATATATATATATATATATATATATTGAATTAGTATTTTGAATAATATAAAAACTTAATGAAATATGATCTAAAATAAAATACTAAAATGGGTAAAAAAGCAGATTGTAAATTAATAAGAAGCGATCTGTATAGTGTTAAGTCCCTCTTTTTAATTAGTTTGTTCGTTGTTTCCCATATTCATTTTTAAAATCCAAATTCCAAACTCATGCATGAATTATACTGCTAAATCTAAGAATTGATGTTGGATTTCCTAATGACAAAAATATATTAATAGAGTAAAAAACTAAATTAGCAACTAAAAAACGTAGATTATGTGACTGATCATTCATGTAGATTACATGATTCATCCAAAACCTTGCGCTATATCGCTACATTTGATGAATTGTATATGAACTCTCGTTTAATAGCTAGTCACTTGTAAATCATGCCATACAAATTTCCTACTCGAAACAGAACATCAGATCAAACCAAAAAAAAAAACGAGCGGAGAACATTACCTGCAATTGAAAGGTGTGAAGCAACTCTTTTCACCTCTAACAAGAAGGTAAGAGCTCAAGGAACAAAATCACAAATAAACGCATGATCATATTTCAATGGCAGCTTATCTCTTGGGTTGCTGCAGCCAGAGTCCCCAAGGGACTCTAACATCAGACAGCATCACTCCACAACTTCCAGGGTTCCTTTCCCATATCACTATCTTGCCTCTTAGGACTAACAATCATGGGTCCTCACTACCTTCCTGATTCTCTCTATTTACACTTTCATCATCATCAACAAGAACTCTAAGATTAGGAAAATAAAACTAAATGACTACTTGCTATTTACTACACGACCACAACAATTAAGGTTACTAGTATAACTCTAATTTCGATGGTGGTGGTAATCTGGAAATGAAAAAAAAAATGCTGTTTTATTCATACACATCAATAAAACAATTTTCTTAGAGACTGCTGATTTTAACAAACAGCAAGTAGAACAACTTTGTAAGGATTCAGAAGGTCCTAGCATGCAGCAGCTGTACAACATGTACTACACTGGCCCGCGCATCCATCCTCCCTGAAAGCAAACTGTTCAGAACTCGCAGCCAACAAAGGGTGCAATGGGGCATCACTTCACAAATACAGCTTATCTGGCCACTGCGGCCACGCACATTGCATGTTTCCAGCTCTGCCAGCTGAGCACCTACGAACCAATCTCCGATCAGATGTCTGGTCATTAGAAACGAGAAGTGAGATAAATTGAATTTATCAGGTATAAGAAAGAGGACTTACCTTAACTAAGCCTCAAGTCTGAAATGGTTGGAGTTGGCAACATGAATCATCCTTTTCTGCTGTGTAGGCTGAGAATGCCATCAAAGTTGGCCAAAGAATGGAGCATATTATCCTTATGTCATACGAACATCACACAGACACAGAAGCTGATTCATGACCAGGTCGGTAACCATCATCCTTCATGTGTTTTCTTAATCTCCATATTGCCCCTTGTATCTCTTCGATCTGTGGATGTATCTGATCTCCCACAACAAATACGTGAACATGACTCTTGAGCTCAATCCAGCTACACCCAGTTTCCTTCCTCACTCCTCGAACTTTCATCATCCTCCTGACCCGTACCACATCTGCTAACCTGCCCATGGCAGTATAGATACTCGACAATAAAACATAAGCCGATGATTCTCGTGAGCCCAACTCCATTAATTTTTCACCAGCATAGGCTCCCAATTCATAATTACAGTGGTTTCGGCAGGCAGGCAGTAAAATTCTCCATAAGCACATACCATGATCTATGATAGCTGATTCAATAAATTCTTTAGCTTCATTGAGCTTCCCTGCACGACTCAGGACATCAACCATGCAGGCATAATGCTCTACTCTTGGAACTAAACCAAATTCATCAAACATCATGTTGAAATATGCCCAACCTCTCTTCACAATTCCCATGTGGCTACAAGCAGAGAGCACTGTCACAAATGTGATATGGTCTGGCTTTGTGCCCTCTAGACGCATCTCCTCAAAGAGTTCTAGAGCTTCTCTACCATGCCCATTTTGGGATAGTCCTGATATCATTGCATTCCATGAGACGATGTCTCTCTGCAGCATCCTTCTAAAGATGAGGACTCCCTCTTCTAGACTCCCACATTTTGCATACATAGTTGAAAGAGCACTTCTGATTGAAAGTTCTGGACCCAATCCATACTTAATGGTACGGGCATGAATTTGCTTTCCTTGTTCTAAAGCAGCGAGGTTAGAACATGCTTTCAAGACACTGGCCATGGTTAGCTCATTTGGCAAAATCTTGCGCATCTGCATTCTACCATACATGCTTAGAGCCTCTTCATTTTTCCCATTTTGTACATAACCCGCTATGATGGATGTCCAAAGAACAAGATCGGGTTCTAGCAAAAAATCAAACCCTTTCCGAGCATCTCCAGTAAAACCAAACTTTGCATACATATCAACCAAAGCTGTCGCTGTATAGATTTGAGTCTCATATCCTGACTTCAATAAATAGCCATGCGTTTGCTTTCCTTCTTCAATGGCAGCAACATCACTGCAAGCTTTAAGAACCCCAACAAGGGTAAACTCACTAGGTACAAACCCAGCATAATGCATTTTTGAGAACAACTTCAAGGCCTTATGAGAATCCCCAGCTTGAGAATAGCCAGTGATCAATGCGGACCACGTTATAGCATTCTTATCACTGCACATCTCAAATAGCATAAGAGAATAATTTAAATTTCCACATTTAGCATACATAGTAACAAGCGCATTCAGCACCGAAACAAATTCCAACACCCCATTTTTAACCACAACACAATGCACCTGCTTTCCACTATCAACAAATTCTGGACATACCAAGGCGCTAAGCACGCTAGTAAACACAAACTCGTTCAAATTTCCCTCTACTAACCTCATCAATCCAAAAACACCCAAAGCCTCCTTGGCCATCTGTTTACTCGCATACCCAGAAATCATCGTAGTCCACGATACCAAATTCCTCTCAGGCATTCTATCAAACAATTTACGAGCCTCGAAAACGCAACCCACTTTACAATAAAAATTAACAAGTGAACTCCCTACAAAGACATCATCAATACTTGCTGTTTTAATACCAAGCACATGAACTTGTCGGGCATCAAAATTACAGCCCAAATTCAATGCCGCAGCGGTGAAAACACCAGGGAAAGTGTGTGCATCTGGTAAGATATTATTAGCTATCATTCGGCGAAAAAGTTCTAACACAAAGTTGGAACCTTTTGAGCCATTGTGAGATAACCCATGAATGAGACAATTATAAGAAACAACATTTTTGTGTTTAAGATTTTCGAATACGAGTTTTGCTCCATGTAAATGGCCACATTTAGCATAGAACTTTATTAGATTATTGGCAAGGTAATTACAGGAAGATAAATATGGGATTTTTATGATGTGAGCATGGAGGATTTGGCCCTTTTTAAGAGATTTTTGGTCTGCGTATTGAATGAGTAAATTGTAAAAGGAGCGATTTTGTGGAGGGTGAGGCATAAGAATGAGGTTTCTGCAACGATGAACTCTCTGCTTTGTGTAAGATTCTTAATGGCGCAAAGCTGAGAGCTTTAGAACCTAAAAAAGTGAAAAAGTCCCTCAAATTTATGAGAGTAACCCTCATACCTTATTTTTCTTCATGATAATCCTTATCTTTCAATTTGGTGTCCAATGCGGTTCCAGTACACAACTCATGTCCATTAACTCTATATAATGACATGTTTTTGCAATCCAATCCATTATTCTTGAGCTAATGTGGAAGATAGCTCCACGTACTTGCAAAATAATCATACGAGAACTCTTAAATATTTAAGTCCATATTTTTATAGAGAAAATATATAATAAACATGTAAATGAGTATTAAATCTTAAAAATAAGGTTATTTGTTCTTGTTTTGACATGTAATGAATGCTCTGTAGAAAAAAATAATATTATGTGTATATATTAAAAATAAAGAGAATATAAACTCTTTACCTGGATAGTTCGAGAATATTTATATTTTATGAACTTTGTCTTTTTTATTGAGATAGAGAGCTGGAAAGTCATTTTCCTCTGATAACATTAAGAAATAGATAAATATTTTTTACATAAATATTAATGAGATGAAAATATAATAGGTCATGAAAAACTTATATCTAGAGGTGCAGATTGAGTAGTATCCAAGCAAAAAGAATTGAGTTTGATTAAAAAAAAAAAACTCAAGTGAATAAGTGTTAGGTCCAGATCATAAGGTGAGGCTCAAGCATGCATTTGGTGGTTAGGCCCAAGTGTGATGCCTGAGCCAAGGAGCGTCAAGTGCAGTGCATAAGTTCACGAGTGTCATGGATCTGGGCTCAAGCATGATGTCTGAGCCCACAAGCGCCCAATGGAGCTGAGCATGGAGCGCCAGGCAAAGGGAGTTGGGCAAACAGAACCGAGTGCAAGGTGTTGGCAAACAAAGCCTACCACAAGCCTGGGCACAAACTTGTTTCCAGATCCTCTTCGAGGCTCGGGCCATCATAAAAATGAGATTAGGCCAACAAAGAGTTGTTTGAAAAAATACTGGTAAATTATGATTCATCAATTAAGTTTAAGAAAAACATTTTTAATTATGATTTTTAAACAATAGATTTAAAAATATATATATTTAATTAAAATTATTATGAGATAAATTTTTACATGTAAAATGAATGAAAAACAAGTTTCTATGAATAAAAAACAAGTTTCCATTAATTAAAAAAAATATTATTTTAGCTTTTACAAAAACTAAAATTTGTATCACAATTATGTACAGGGTTTAATGCAAAAATTTATAAAGTATTTAACTATTTAAAAATTTACAAGTTATCATAATACCAAACTAACCGAGCATTAACGTCCGGATTCCAAATTAGCTATCACTCTTTATATATCTACGTAGACTAGAGAAGTCAAGATTCCAAACTACCATATGGTGAACCATAGTCAGGGCTGAAACTATGACAGAAAATATGAAAAATGAACAGAAATAAGAAATGGAGTGTCATCGTCAATAATGGTCCTAATAGAAGTTTTACGTAGCTAGCTAGACATGCATAACATATTGCCAAGGTGCAAGTCCCGGAGAATATGGTCATGATATCCCTTGTTCAAACTTGATTTTGAGGCTTAATATTATACTCACCTGGAGCATGAAAATTGCTTAATGCTTGGAGCGATGCATCTCCTGGAGATGGTTAGGCCATACATATGCAGCCTAGGTCTATTGATTTGTGGATCCTGACAGATTATTCAGAGTGGCAATGGGTGAAAAGATGCCAAGTTAGTCTTGAATGGCATGTTAAACCTAAGATTTGTCCACATGGCCACAAGGATAGTATAAATCTTGTAAGCATTCCGAGTAGAGTTATGAATAGATCGGGACGGGAAAGGTTTGTTCAGACACAATTTGCAGTCATATATTCTCAGAAAAATCATTTCTACTGTGAGTTTCACCTTTGTTAAACAATTAAATAAATAAAAAGCATGTTTAACGTTATGTTCTTCCTTCTGTCTTCTTGTCTTTTAGATCTGCTAGACAGAGTAGTTCTCTCTTCTTCTTCATCAGTGTCAAAGTAACCTTTCGAGTGTCTTGTACATAGCCGTTCATCTTCAGTTTCTTAGCCATTTCATGCTTCGTAACATTATGAATAAGCTTCTTGCCGAATCCACATAAAAAGAAAAAAATTATGTTGGTAACATCATCACAATGGATCGGTACCATAAATGCCAGCAGTTGTACGAGTTTTATCACATCACCACTCTTGATAAACACATGGATATTGATTCTTATGATCATATGATCTTATTTACGTAGATAATTACTATAATATTATGCATATCGACATATATTTGCCCAGATCATCACTAAGTCGAGTAATCAAGGCCGATCAGTAAATTAACTCACTGTCATGCTTAAAGTGCAAGTAGTGAACTTTCTTCTTAGGTGCACCCTAGTAAATGTACTCATCCAAAGACGGTGAATAGTTGCAACAAAGCTACCTAGCATCAGCCAAATATATATGACCCACAGAAATTTGCCCACCAAAAGAATTATACACTTTGTATCTGGTTACATTTGAATGGTATATATGATCTTGATGATATGAAAGCAATATTTTACATGTTCTGCAAGGTAGGTTAAAATACACGAGCAAAGTTCTTTCATTACATCATAGGTCATTCCATTAACGAAGTTAAAGTAGGAGGCACTAAGGAGAAACATACAAACAAACTCACATGCATTTACACACATTGTCAAAGGAAATTGAAAACATGTAAATTGTCCAACATACGATATTCACAGAAAGCTGACCTAGTGTTTCATTAGTAAGTTGTTAATTTATCAATCCATTTACCTTTCCTTATTTGGATCCTCACGATAAGCAAAAAGTAAAAGGAACACAACTTCCCAAAAAAAAAAAATGATACTATAGTGTAAGATTATGAGTTTCTTATAAAGAATCGATGAACAAAACAACAATACCCTCTTAGGACCCCTTTTAGGTCTTAATTTAGAAATAATAGTTTTTTATTAGGTGCTTCACCTCATAGGTCTAATCCTAGCAGTGCCCAAATTTATAAAAAAGATAAGGGCAAGCAAGTCTTCAATGAAATGTCTAGGATGAGTTAAAAGGTTCAATGTACTAAATGTTGAGGTTTCGGTAATATCTTTGTTAACGATACCTCTAATTAACCCTTAATCATCCAGGAACATAAAGATATAGGTCAAAGGGAATACTATTGTTTCAAGTATATGAACACAATTATGAGGATTTTAGTAATATAGATAAAAAAAGATGTGCAAGAAGAGGGACTTAACACTATAAGTCAAAATAAGTCTGAAAATGAGGTTAATAAAAAATATAATAATTTTATTTTAGTGGTGGAGAAAGAATTTTTATGGAAACTTTTCAGTGGAATTGCCCGAAGAGGTAAATATAATCTTAAAAGAGTCTCATGATATTAGTCTTCTCAAACTACTTGATTCCCTACCCATCATGCTTGACGTCCAACATATTATAGATTTAGAGCAACATGTTAAACTCCCCAATCCTTTACCCTTAACACATGATGAGGAAGATGAAAATATTTCTAATTTACTAGGTTATGTCCAAACTATATCTACTAAAGCTTCAAATAGTGTTTGTTCCACTCTAGACCCTCGATCATATAGTGTTCATAATTACAAACCTAAAAAGCCTATAGATCTTCTTCTTATGTCTTTTCACTCTAAAATGTTTGATTCAACTGAGTTATTTGCATGTATAGTTTATATTTTGCATGTTGATATCATAAAACAAATTCAAGCAAGTAATGAACAATACAAATTTCGAGCTGATTCACATAAGTATCATGATGTACTTAATGTTGGAGATTATTTCATGATACAGATTAGACTTGAACAATGTTCTTTAAAAACTAGTCATAAATTGTAAGTGTGTGGTGCTGACCATTCAAAGTATTGCAAATGAATTAATCAAATAATTATGTCATTAAATTACCACTAAACTTTGATATTATCTCTACTTTTGACACGAAGAATCTCGTTATATATAAAACACAACAATATATCCTTGATGATCTTTTTAAAACCCCTGTTCCATTATCCTTATTTTTGGCACAAAAAAACATATCAATGTTTCTTTGGATGCACAAGTTGTTATTACCAGGGATGATGAACTTCAACAAATCACAGCATATGAGTTAGACAAATAGATTTAGACTATACTTGAATTATCAGAGAGACATCATAACAGCTTGATCATGATCTTTTAGAGTATTATTGGAGTCACCTTGAACTACACTCAACGAGATCAAATTTCTTCAACCTTAGGAAAGTTAGCGGACATAGTCTCGAGGCATTGTTTACGCACTCGTATGATCATAGACGATGGAAGATAGCCTAAACTGTTGAGAGATTAGGTTTTAACTATTTTTTCTGGTTAATTTATTTGAACTTTTAGTTAAGACTTATTTCATAGGTTTTATTTGTTGGATTTCATCTAGCTATTATTAAGTATTCTATTTATTGAGCTATAAATACAATTGTTTATTCTAGTTAGAGTTTTAATATTTATATTCTATTTTTCTAAATATTAAACAATTATTAAATTTAATAAAAATTACGAAGTTACAAATTTTTCATACTCCATTCTTTCTCTTCAACTATTTTTTTCTTTTTGTTTGGCTTGTTCTTTTCTCTCATAGTTAATTACTTCATCTTCAAACCTCCTTTGTCCCGCATCAAATATATGACGCATATTGAGGAAATGAACTTTCTACCTTTTTGAGTTCGCATCATCAAATTGTAACCCGTGATTTCATCACGCTTTTTGACTCACCAATTCCCTGCCCTCTTTGCTGCAAAAGCTGCCTGAAAGGAGAAAAAAAACAAGAAAAAATAATAATTCAAGGTTCAAGCCCAGCAGGAACACAAGCTAGTTCTAGTAAAAGAATAATTTAGAGAATGGTTAGATTACAAAAGAAAATTTGAAGAAAAGGTCCTCGTCCCAAGTTTTCCTACATGATTGAAGAAAGGCTGGTGCAGATGACTTACAAAGAGACTATATCAGAAACTGGATTCAAAGCTTCTCAGTTTATCTTAGTGAAACTATTAACACTACAGCTGACTATGCGCTCTTTATCATGGTATCCTTCTTGCTAGACACTTGTTGCAGGTGCTTGGAGATTGAACCAGGCTCCTTTGAGATCGTTAGATGCATCTCTAGTGGTGCTGACCATTGTCATCCTCCATTTTAAATCCCATGCATGACATTATCTCTATGCTGCAAATGTGCAGTGAAGATTGGATCCTTCATGATTCAAGAAATAGACAAAAATATGTGTTGGCTACTTTTGCTCAAATTGGCTGAAAGAACCTGGATGTTCAGCTCAAGTGTGGAAGTTTCCGCTGCTTGGTTTGTGAGTTCACCTTCAAGCTGATTACATATAAAGAATTACATAGAGCACAAGATTACTCAAGTTCCTTTGAAATTTTGGTTTGAGATAGTAGTGTGTAGATTTCTGCATTCAAACAGTACAGGAAAAGTGAAGTAAAAAAAATAAGGGGTCACAAATTTCAGCTCCCATTTGATTCAGCTCAAATTAATATCACTGATGATAGATAAGAATGAATTTATCAAATGTACAAAAAATACCATGCACCTGTGTTGTTTGATGCCTGCAATATGTAGGGGTATGGGTCATTTATTATTTCTAATTCAACAGATGAACTTCCCAAGAAAGATTGAAATTTACTTAATCCAACACATTTTCCTTCTTCTTCCAATTTTCTCAAACTTGGGTACTTGTTTATCAAACAGTTGAGTTTTCATAGCCCTCAAATTTTCCTTTTTCATCTTTTCTCAGCTTCTAATCAAGTGCCATCTTCTTGGTCATGTATTAAGCAATCAACTTCAGGCACATAGCCAGCCTCTTTCATATGCTGTACAGGTAATTCCAGAACTTCATAAACCCACTCTTTATGAGAACCCATCTTATTTCCAACAACAAAACTGTAAACCTGGTTTCGTACCTCAATCCAACTCCTCCCAGCCACTTTTCTACACCCTGCTCTCTTCATCAACTTTCTCATTCTTGCAGCTTCTCCCCATTTGCCTTCTGCAGCATAAATATTTGACAGCATCACATAGGTCTCTACCATGTTTGGTCTCAAAGCCAATGCCTTCTTAGCTGCCAATTTCCCCAACCTCGAAAAGTTATGTGCCTTGCAAGCACCAAGAAGTGCACCCCAAACAGACTCATCAGCCATAAATGGCATGCTTCGTATTAGTTGATAGGCGTCCTCCACTCTCCCCGGTCTCCCTAGCAAATCTACAACACAGCCATAAATCTCCTGATTTGGCTTGATGTGATAATCATTTATCATACAGTTGATGTACCTCAAGCCTTGATCAACTAGTCCAGCATGACTGCACGCACTTAGAACTGCCATAAACACTACCTGATCAGGTCTGATGCCTGACTTGACCATCTCATCAAACAACTCAACAACCTTTTTACCGTATCCATGAGCCCCATATCCAATCATCATAGAAGTCCAAGAGACCAAATTTCTACAAGACATTTCACTAAATATTTTGCATGAATCAAATATATTACCACACTTTGCATACATATCAATCAAGGCATTAGCCAATTCCAGGTTTCTGTCAAGCCCTCTGCGAAAAATTCCTCCATGAACTTGCTGTCCACAACACAAAGCTGCTACATTCGCACATGTTGCTATTAGACTGGTAAAAGTGAAGCAATTTGGAGTAAAACCTTCTGACTCCATTTGTGAAAATATAAAGAAAGGCTCAATGGAATCCGATCTTTCATACCCTGCTATTAATGTATTCCATGTGATCAAATCTTTTTCAGTCATATCATTGAAATACTTGTTTGCCTCAGATAAACATCCACACCTACAATACATATCAAGTATAGAATTTGTGACAGGAAGATCGGATTCAAACCCATGTTTGATCACCGCTGTGTGTATTTGTCTGCCAAAATTCTGTGAGCCAATTGAGGCACATGCTCTAACAGCTATCGAAATGCTATGTGGGTTCAATGCTACTCCGTCCTGTTTGTCATAAAAGCAACAAAGTCACGCATTACTACAATATTCATAGCATCATGAAAGTTAAAACCACTTAACAAGCTAAGGCCACTGTGTGCTATAATGGTTAAAGTACTGCTTTTGACATGTTAAGTCCGTTGCATGATTGAGTTTATTCCTACGGTTGTTTGTTCATCCACTTACCAGTAGCATTTCCCGGAAAATTTGAAGTGCGCGATTGCCATTGCCTCTGTGAGTGTAACCAGCAATCAAGGTAGTCCAAGACACAACATTCTTCTCTTTAATATCGTGAAAAACAACACAAGCATCCCTCATTCCTACACCACAAGAAGCATACATATCCATGAGAGCATTATCCACATAAATAAACCCCTCCATAAACCTTCTTTTTATAGCCAATCCATGGACCAAACGCCCACAAAAAACACGCTTCATGCCTTTACAAGCCTTCAGAACGCTTGATATTGTGAACGCATTTGGTGGGTCATTTCCATTCTTAACCATATCGACAAAAACACTCCATGCTTGAGTGTATTCATTGCAATGCGTGTACCCTGAAATCATCGTCGTCCATGCAACAACATCTCTCTCAGGCATTTCATCAAACAAGTTGCGTGCTTGACTAGTTAGGCCTCTTTCAAAATATGATTTTAAGAGGTCTGTAGCTAAAATGGAGGTACCCTTTGCATTAAAAGGTGTACCTGATTTCTGGGTCGGGGTGTTTTGGGCCCACTGTAGGTAGTTTTTCATCATGGGTGGGAAAGGATGGAAGTTATTGGCGGATAGTAGTCTTTTTGTGCTCATGTCTAGTGTACCTTGTCATCGTCTGCACTTTTGGTTCATAGTTTAAACTTCAAGCATTCTATAGTGTGGAAAGGGTGTAGAGTATGTTGGTGTCTGCTTCGAGATCACACAGACAAGATGTCTGATGTAACTGAATCTGGCATTTGTCCCAGTTCCACAAGAAGATGACTACTATAGGCTCCCTTTGTTGGGCCCAAAAGACAAGGACTTGACGTAAAGTTTTTGCTGCAAATGGTCATGACTATGAAGCCATCGTTCAACACCTTCAAAGACGCTATTTTTAGCCATGAAAGAACTGGAATTTCAAAGAAAAATTTTGAAGATCATATTGTTTATTGTACACGGCTAAATGCAAGACAATTATTCAACATCATTTGTCGAAGGGTTGGCCTTACAATTAAGGGTGTACTTTTCCTGTTTTCTTATGAAAATTCTCACGAATTCTCTCGTTCTTATTGAATGTACTCTCAAGAGATACACACACCACCTTGTGAAAAATACCATCTTGCTGTAAGAATTTTAATCCAAAAAATATTTTTGAGAAAAACATAAAATAAATCTTTTTTAAACACAATTTAAAAATAAGTTTATATCTTTTCAGACAAGGAAAAACATCTCCTGTCTTTGTTATCCAACCAAACGCTACATGTAACTTGACCATCTATTATGCCACGAGCATTTGAACCCTACAAGCCACCTGGGTTATATAGTCACGGCTCACAACTATAGAACTCTCTTTATACAAGAATGCAAACGCACTATGTGATTATCAGCAAATATGCACTGTATAGCCCACTAAACAAGAAAATAAAATATAGGTGAGGTAATTCCAAGAAAACCCTAGCTTGATAAATTAGAAATGTGTTTATAAAGAACAAAGTAATAATATACAAACTGAATATGACAAGGGGAAGAACCATAAAAGCTTTCGTCCCACTGGTCATTGAAAACACAACACCGATCAACTTAGCTAATTAATCGGCTAATTAACGTTTTATTAAAACTAGATCTATGGTCTAGTTGTGTGAAGATGCTGCTCCTAGTATACCTTGTTTCTTTTGTGGTTGAAAATCAATGTTTTATCAGTCTATCCTAGTAACATATCTGTACAGTAACAGAAATTCTGCCTTTAAAAGAATGGCATCATTCTAGACAAGAATCTGTGACCTGGCGGCGACTCGAGAACACCTCTTCCGGCCACTTGTGTTAAGCCCACAAACACAGAACTCAAGAAGATCATAATCCTCATCCCAGAATAACAAGGATGCCTTCTCTGGATTCTCCAAGAGAACTTTCGATGTTAGGAAACCTGCAACCGTCCATGTTTGATAAAGTCGGGATTGCTTTCCAATAAACTTCCCACTTCGGGTGTCATAATACTCTGGCCAATGGTCAACTTGAAGTCTCTTCTCGGCCAAAGCAATAGCCTTCTGAGCTAGTTCCATTCTATCCATCTTCATGCATGCCAATGTGAACTGAAAGCAAAACGGAAAGAATTCAGAGGGCAGAGATCAATCAAGAGATTCAAGGATAAAAGAAACAGCCATCACATGAAAGGTCCAAACACAAAATCCATACATCTTTGGACCACCAACATTGATGTTACTTCCAAAAAATGGTGACACTTTGGATTTTAATATTTTTTTTTTTTTTTGAAGGGGGGGGGGAGTCTCATGACTCTTTTCTCATTAGCATGACTAACCAGAAACCTTTAGAAACTAGATTCCATTTAACCCAACAAAACTACAGAGGTTTACTGAGTATGAATCAGCATTGCATGCTCGTCTGCTGGTTCCAAATCAGATTTGTTAAGCCTTAGCAAAACATACATATAGCAAATGAAGTCAAATGTACCTGCCACAGAAGTGTTGGCCATGACCCACCATTATGATATGACCAAGGGCTGCAATGTACAATCAAATAGAGAAATTTTAGAGTTTATAGAAATTCTAAATTGAACAATGCATGCACATGCACAGAGAGTTTAGGTCAAAATTTTAGACACTCACGTGTTCTTAGGGTCACTGCCGGTGATTATACGCCAATCCTCAGACTCCAGAGCAGGGTAACATATCTTAAGAGGCATATTTCCCACAAGATCATCCCATTTGGATTCAATCAGATTTAGAACAGCTTCATTTTGTTTTGGGGTACCCAAAGATGAAACAACAGACCAAAGATTTCCAAGAGTGAAAAATCTAAAATCCATGTGAGCTGGCTGCAGATTGCCAATCAGATATCCACCTTCCTCAGGTATCCAATCCATGAGCCATGATGGAATTTGTTCAGGATAAATATTAAATTTGTTGGTGGCTTCTGTAGAATACTCTTCTGTTTTATACCGGTATATCTCATTGATCTTTCTCATATCTACCCAATAGTATTCTCTAATGTGGAATGACAATGCACTGAGTCTGTTGTTGATAGCCCTCACCAAATTCTTTGATCCATCATTTACAACTAGCATCTCACGGGAAGACCGTAGAGCAGAATAAAACAAGGCCTGCACAAAGAGACATGTGGTTGTAAGGTAAACCATAGATGAGTAAGCATAAAAAAATGAAAGAAAAAAAATAACTTGTACATATAGCTGGGTGATTACTGACTAACATTCTGTATTCATGTAAAAAAAAAAAAAAAGCAGCATCAGAGCAATGTTTAAAAGTGCATTGTAGATATGAGAAATATATAACAGACCAAAGGCACAAGCAAACAGAGAAAGTTAAGTTTTTCATATCATTAAGCCAGCATACCTCACAGCTGCGTTCTATAGAGCTTTCACTCATTACATTTGCAGAAAGTCGGGAAGTAGTTCATAAACCAGACTCAATTTCCACACATAACAATTAAAAGCAATGTAGAGATACATAGGTTATGGAACCTCCAAACTCATATACAACAGAGCCATAAATTTTCAACTGGGCTAAACTCCACATTGCTTGAATTTAACTAAAAAAAGCATACTACAAGGACATGACAAACCACACTAACAATATGTTCGTGTATATTCCATTGTCGTGGAAACAGAAATGCAGTGACAACATAAATAGCCCAGGTCCAATTACCAACCAACAGTCTCCAAAAGGACAAGGTATGGAAATAACTCACTTGGATCTCAAGGGGGTGACCATGGATCCCCATCCGCCGATCTATCATGCAGGAGCCATCGGTGACTAGAAGAGAAGGAAACATATCAAACCCATCAGCTAAGCATAAGTTTAAGATCAGTTTTATGCCAGTCTGAACATCCACCCTTTCTTGTAAAGCATAGTCACCAGTGAGTTTCCCATATGCCCTCAATAAAATAATCCACCACAACCCTATCAAAAAAGAAAAGAAGAAACACAGAGCTATTAATCAACAAGAATCAGTGAGAACTACTAGGATCAATAGTTGTCTCCTGGAATATATTACAGCTACAGAAGTTGGACTTTAACAACTAGAATCAAATCCAAGTACCATGGCAATTTTTAGAATCGAAATGTTCAAAGAGGTGCAACATACTAACCAGAATCCACAGGTGCAACACGGCCAATAGCTGATTCGCCAAAATCAGGATCTAAAACTTCTTCAAGATTATTGTCATCAAGAGGCACTGTTCTGACTTTAAAACTGGCAGGCATCAGCCCCTGTCCTGGACTATAGCAGTCCACTGTTTTCTCCCAACTCTATGATAAAACAAAAACAATTTTTTTGTGTGATTTTCAGAACATCAAATTTAAAAACTTTCTATACATGCAATGATATGGTTAGCTAATATGAACAATACGCAGAAACCTTAAAGAAAGGTCAGTCTGAAAGATGAAAAGAAGACATAACAAATTATAACCGATAACAAGGATAACAAATCAAATCTTGAGAAACAGCAAATTTAGTATTAGATGGCATTTGAATGCTCTGATCATCATTAAAAAGTTTACCAAGTTTTGCAAGTTGACATTCATACTAAATTTTGTAAACCATAATGGTCAACAAGGAAAATAGGTGTATTTCATGACTTGTAAACAGATCCTCATTAATAACTTGTCACGCATAAATCAGGCATCTTAATACTGCTCAAACTAGAAGAATGATATAACTAAGAAATTATCATGCGGAACAATGAAAGGATAGATCAAACAAGCATACAAAAGCAGCCTGGAATGTTACCTGCAATTGCAAGGCATGAAGCAAGAAATTCTTCACAATCTCCCCTTCTCCTCTAAGCAAAAAGGCGAGAGCTGAAGGAACAAAATCACGAACAAACACCTGATCATAATTCAATGGCATCTTATCCCCTGGATCATTTGCGGCCACGGTCCCCACAGGACTCCCACAGTACATAACAACAGCATCATTCAACAACTTCCATGCTTCCTTTTCTATATCACTCTCTTCCCTCTTAGTACTAACAATCTCAACTCCTTGACCACCATCCAAATCCTCTCTATTTACACTTTCACCATCATCAACAAGAACCCCTAGCCTAGATTCTTCATCCCCTAAAACATGCTCATCTTTATCAATCCTCTCAACCACCAAAGGCTTAACACTAATCCCATTTTGCGCAAAAATTCTCTCAAAATTCTTATCATTCACTCTTGTCTCAACAGACGTTGAAAACTCCCTGAATTGTGAGGCAACACTAGCAACAACAGAAACCGCCCTACTATCTCGTGCTATAAGCCTAGATTGGCCAGACCTGATATTGGGAACACAAAAAGATTTCCGGGATTCATTTAAAATGGTTTTGAACCCCAAGATTCTAAAAGAGCAGGTCAAAAACTGCTTGCTTTTATCAAAATTAAACTGATTCCCAGATAAATTGCTTGTTAAACTATGATGGCGCTTAAAAAAGACTGGATTTTTCGTAGATATAAGAAATCTACAAGAGGGTTTCATTGTAGAATTGCCAATAATACTAATAGTATTCATAGAGTCAAGAACCAAATAACACAAATAAAAAATGTGTTGAAGCAAAAAGCTTGTGCCTTTTTAATTGTCAAGATATGAGGAAAAAAAAGTTTATATCTTTTGCAATCATTTACAAGCAAGAAAAGATTCAAACTTCAATGAACAAAAACGATACTAGATTTTGAATTGAGCTCACAGGCAGAGAAAAAGAGAGAAATTGGTGATCTTTGACAATAGATTATGGTGTCTGAAGGAAGAGAACATGAAAACTCTTGTCGTTTTAAATATAGGCGGTTGTGAAGAAGGAAAGATTTTGTCTTGGTCGTTCTGATAATAACAAAGATGGAAGGAGGTTGTTGATTTCTAGTCAAGGTTATAAAATGACTATAATACCCCTAACCTAAATTGTTTTTTAGCCCCTGAAATTCTTGTGCTGTTTTAGCTTAGTCCTTACATCTGAAACCTTACAACTTAGTTCTTTAACTATTGTTGACCGTTCATTATTCCTTACGAGCACAACAAAAGAATGGAAAGAGAGGCTCAAAAGTATTTGGTAAAACCTCAAAAATGTACAGCAACTATCGGAATAGTATTAATTTTACCCCCAAAACGAATTTTTGTTTTGATTTTGTACAAATAATTTTGATCTCTTAATTAGGGTTTCGTGCTAGAATTTCTTAATAAAAAAAATGTTAGATTCCATAAAAAAAAATTATAATTTATACGCATGAAAGATCAAATTGAGAATTTCTCAAACTCGAGGGACAAAATTGGGTATTTTGAGGATTACCGAGAATGTTATCCTCTCATTCACCGAACTGACCAAAGCAAAAGAATAGCCCCTCACATCCCCATAGGCCATGGATGCGTGTTTAGCCAATGGCTGCTCATGAATTGGTGTGTTCAATTTTGGCTTTAACCATAGTCTTCTCACATATTCTTGGAAGTGTTTGTTTTGGCCATTTATATCTGTGGATATTAGGGTTTTGAGGTCTCATGATAATGGGCCATGGCGCATGGATAAGTGGCCAGTGACGTGCACAGAGATAGATTGCCCTCCAATTCCTTTCATCTCTCTCTCCATCCACCACTAGCAGCCATGGAAATTCCCCCACCACTGAAAATTTTCCATTGGATTGCACTTTTTCTCAACTTTTGGATCGTGTATTTTCCCCTTTCATTCCAAAATCCAAGACTGCATTTTGCAATTCCAAGATTGATGTTGACTGCCTTTTCTTCTGTTTTCAGTCGCTGCTATATTTGACTTGAACCATCTTGGGAGTTAACTTGGATTACCTTCCCGAGTTAATACCTGGTTAAGTTAAATTCGAGCTAGATCGAAACCAATATTTTTATATTCAAAACATTGTTGTTTAGTTTTTTTTTCAAAAAAGAATTGTCAAAAACACTTCATTTTGAATAAATATTAAAAAATAAATTCGGGTTAACTCATCAAAATTAACTCACCGATGAAAGAAAAAAGTGCAGCAAAGAATGGAAATCAAAAGACATTTGAGTTTATCCATGGAAAAAGGACAGTTGAACCATGACCAAGTATACAGAAAAGCACATGGTTTTTGAGGGTGGCCACGGAGAAAGACATGGCTCCTTCCTTCAACAATGGTGGAAAAGGTCAAATTGACTTGTTGTTGGGGTTGTGCCAAACAAACTAGGGGAAGCCACGTCAATGGTCTTATCCCTATGTTGAGGGCACCAGGGCTAGCCATCCCTCGTCACTGTTGTCATGGATGATAGGCTCCGACTACCTTTTGGACCTTTTCTTGGGCCAGGGAGCGAGTGGGCCAGGGCCTGGTTTTAATAACAGTGCAATAAACAAAACTAATGGGCTCTAGATTGAAAATCTAAACGCTTTATTTTGGGTCAGGTCTTAACATGAAGGCCCATGTAATTTCCTTGTAAGAAAACTAAATCAGTTGTCCAATACAATTCAAACACGTGTGCTTTGACCCTACTCCATCTCATCCTCGACCTTTCTATCCCCTCTCAACAAAACACACTGACACTAGTTTGTACGTCACAAACTCATCAAGAAATGGCAAGAATTCTTGACTCGTTTCCTCCTCCAACCCAACTCACCCACCCTACTCGTTCTCGTCCTACTTGGCTCAGTTGCTCAATGCCCATCTCGCCAAATTCCACTTGCTTCAGCTCCATTCCTCACAACAAACAACTGGTATGTCTTGTCTTTCAAAAAACTATAATTTCTCATTCAGACAGTTCCTTTCCTTTATGTCTCTTGCTTTTCCCTTCCATGGTTACTTCTTTGTTCTTGATATGAAACGTGAATTTGGTGTGATTTCCATGGTTAAATCCCCATTTGTAGCTAGGAACCCAAATGTGAAATATGAAAAAAGAAGCAAGAGAGTAGGAGTTTGAATTTATGGGATTATTGTAAATGATTTGAGCGGCATGATCTTTTTAGTATATTTGCATATGGTTTCTTTATCCAGTAACTTAGGCTGGATTTAAGGTAGTCCAGTTGTATTACAGCAAACATGATCTCTTAGTGACCAAATATATGTGAAAGTAACTAGTTACTGAAAGCCAGTAGCAACTATTAGGTGTCATGCTGATAAGGAAGAATGTAGGATTCCAATGGGTTGGAAACTGAAATTTCAAGGATTACTATGGTTTGCAGGGAATGTTTGTATGTGATTTCCCTCCTTTAGAAACGGGATCCTGATATTCTCAGGCATCACTTTCTTGTGTGTGTGGGGAGGTGGGGGTCTAGAATGCTGATGCTCCAAGTATAGGCACAATGCCGATGTTCATTAGGGCGCCATTGGATTTGAAAGAGATGGTAGAAAGGGACCCATTAAATTCAAATTGAATGGCCTAATGGCCATTGGCATGGTGCTGATGCGCAAGCATCGGCTTTGTAGGAATCCCACCTAGCAAACACATGCTAGCTTAAAGGTTTTTGATCTCATGACGATGTTACCTCTAGTCTTCTTATTAAGTAGCTTTGTGTTATGAAATGGGTTATGTGTTATGTTGTTGTACCCTGAATGTTTTTTGGATGATAAAATATCCCTGTTTTCTTATCTGATATGCATCTTTCTGTCTTATCATTAAGCCACTTCAAATTGCTTCTCACAACATATTTTTTTATGTAAACATAATCAGACTAAAGCTTTTGCAGTTCCGAGGAGAAATGCAATGGCATTGATCTTGTCAAGTTACATTTTCTCAGAAGTTGGTTTCAACAATATTGCATTTGCTCAACGGTCTGTTGGGTTCAGGGAATACATTGATCAATTTGATGGGTATTCATTGAAGCACCCTCAGAATTGGATTCAAGTTCGAGGTGCAGGAGCTGATATATTCTTCAGGGATCCTTTTGTTCTTGATGAAAATCTCTCAGTGGAGTTGTCGTCTCCTTCGTCGTCAAATTACAAGAGTGTTGAAGACTTGGGTCCTCCAGAAGAAGCTGGAAAAAAAGTACTTAAGCAGTATTTGACTGAGTTCATGTCTACTAGACTTGGCGTCAGGCGTGAATCAAATATTATTTCAACATCCTCAAGAGTCGCAGATGATGGAAAGCTTTATTACCAAGTTGAGGTAAGTTGTTATGTGTCGAAAGAAGTCATGCACATGCATTACAGAGCTTATTAGCTAGTGATTATTGCGGCGAAGATTACTTTCCTTTTAAGTGCATAGAACTGTTTCTAATCAGACCATCATGTTATCAGGTGAACATCAAGTCCTACGCAAATAACAATGAACTGGCTGTTATGCCTCAAGAAAGAGTAGTTCGTTTGGAATGGAACCGGCGGTATATGTCAGTTCTTGGAGTTGAAAACAACAGACTGTATGAGCTAAGATTACAGACACCAGAAAATGTATTTGTCGAAGAGGAAAATGATCTTCGCCAAGTCATGGATTCCTTCAGAGTGAATAAAGTGACTGTTTGATTAGTTGAGTTCTTATAGATTTATCCAACATTTTGTACGTTGGGATTCATTGTTTTTGTTGTTGCCTTTGCTGCTTTCTTTATTTTTTATTTGGAAGTGTCAAGTTGATAGTTTGATCTATATCCAATGTCAAATTTGTCTTGCAATAATGTTTTCTTCATTGCATCATTCCTCCGGTGTTTGTAGTATTATCAAGTTGATGCAGAACATGTTCCATCCTCTATCTTCAGTGCATCACTCCTGCATATTAAACTATTCTGGTGATGCGAGTCTCAACGTTTAATTGTCCTGAGTTTGTCCACAGGGACACTGCAGGACTTTTTGTAACGGGAAAGCAACATCTAGAAACAGATAAAGGATTGACAATGAGAGCCAACGCCTTCAGTGATGAAAAAACAATCACAATTAACTTTGTTAAAAAAATGTTATACGAGTCCAAATTGGAAATTCTGAGAGTATCGTGTAACTACATGGATCAACTGGCATTCATACTATTATACATGAGAACAAAAAAAATCATATGCCAAGCAGCAAAACAAATTGGAATTTATCTTGATCGGATACAAAAATCTATGACCTCACTTCATATAGTCCTGATCTTGTGAGAGCTCGAAAGCCTTTATAAAGACGACTTGGTACAACCCTGAGATCCAGTTTATCTAATTGCAGGCCAGAAAGGGCAACACCCTGGATCCTAAAACCCACTCGAAATGTGGGAAATACATGAAGGCGCTCTAATCCTGTCTCAAGCATGAGTGTTCCAGACAATGCAGGGGCTCTATCTTTCGGTATTCGATCAATTGACCAATTGCACATCTGCACATACATGTTAACAAACTAAATAATCAAACTCAGCTGTAATAACCAAAATCAGCCATGTAAAAAAAACAAAGAAAGATAGAATCCAGCCTGAAAGAATTTTCCTTTTTCATTTTTAACCCAAGAAAATAAAATTCACAACCCTTCTTTATAACTCAGCTGCAATCGAAGATTTGTCATGTAATAATATAAATGTTCAAAAGAGTGGCACTGAATTAGCATTTTCATTATCTTTTTTTCTTTTTTTTTTTACTTTTTGCGCTGCATAATGAAAGGTGTCAAGATAATTTTTCTCACCAAACATTAAAGGTATCAGGAAGTTACCTTGTTTGTGAAGACGGTCACTGCTCCATGATTTGCAGTCACGTCAGCTGATAAAACACATGAAGGCAGTTGAAATTGCACTGTTATTGAGTCAACCATCTTTCCAGGGTCATTTCGTATTCCAACCATCACATTGATGCGGCATGTCCCAGCATCAGATGTAATCTGTGGCTTTACATATATCGGGGTACTTTTCAACTTTTTAACCCTGGATAAAGGAGATAAGTTATTTAAATAGAAAAACTACAGTATACATGTGGGCAAAGTGACTGAGAAGTAAGAGACATAAAACTCTAAGTATTGTCCGCATCTTTCCCAAACAGATCTATCTTAAAGATATATTAAATGATAGGAAAGCCTCAAATTAGTAAAAGCTAAATGATCACAAACTGGCACTAAAGAAAAAAAACTTTTAGGATGTGTTAGACACTATGAACCTGTAACTCATGAGCTTAAACAGTCCATCAGGAGGCACAAATGATAGGATATGATGGGATTCCCATGGTCGAAACCGAACACAGGGATGAAATCTGACATCGTCCATAATAGATGGGTTTGCAAATGACAGAGTCAATTCAGGAACACCTGTGATATGGGAGTTTACTTGAACTTCACCATAAATCTCACACTTTACCAAGACCCCGTCCCTGAAAAATACATTTGAAAGAGAAGATTGCTTAGCCACTTCAAGTATGAAACCATACAGGATAAATATAAGAAACATTCAATAATAACAACCATAGAAGCAAATTTCTTAGACCTTTACTTGACATGGAGTTTCTGAGAGCCTCTAAAGTAAAACAGTTCGTATGGAAGTGAAAAATCAAAATAGTAACATAATATTCTCAACACCAAAGAATGGCAAGTGACACTCCAGATCTGCATTCAATACAAGAAACATATTGAGGCAGTCAGACAGCCAGTGATACTCATGAGATGGTCCCATTCCCCATTTGTTATGTACTAGTGGCAAATAATTTGTAATGGAGACTCTTCGTAATGTCAAGTCATATGCGAAGTATCTATAGGAAAACTCAAAATTATGCACGTTGAATTATAACCATGTATATGGAGACACTCAAATAACCAGTTCGTGGGAGCTGTACCTAATGCAAACAATTAATTTCCTAGAAAAATTTTAAGAACATAGCTGTACCTATTTATAATTGCATCCATTTCTTCAACAAGATCAACGTAAACTTCATTGTTAGCATATTTTATGTCTGTTGTTCTCCACGGAACACAAGATGCTGTTGCACCTGGAAGAGTGTCGCTCACATTTGAACTGTTACCAGTCACAACACTCAGCATTTTGCTCACAATATTTGGTGGAGCTATCATCTCCCTCAGGATATTAGGTTCTGTGGTCAGGGGGAAGCCATTGTCTATCATCTCGTCCAAAAGCTGCAAATTTTAATTAAAATGCTGGTTTGTGACCACAAAATAGGGAAAAAAAACAGGGAAAGGAGGAAAATCTTGAACCAAACGAGAACTTTCAGATTCTGAATTTACCCCTTTTAACCTCAACCAATGAAATAAAAATGAAAGAAAAGCACCTTTATTTTCAATCTTTTATTCAGAATTTTTTTCACTGTAAAAATTATTAAAAATACAAGCTGCAAACACAGTTTTGTATTGTTCATATATAAGGTGAAATATGTCATCTTTTGGTTTTAATACCATATAATATAGAGGACACCTGGAAAAACAGTGTAATTACTATTAATTAGAGACATAATGTATTGAAAGACTGGCTTTGTATTTTCAAACAAATCTTAAGGTTGATTCTCGAGCATACCATTGAAACCTTTCTCTGAAGTCCCAAAACAAACAGTCTAATCACTAGTAATTGGATCCTATACATGAGTCATGACCATTTTCAAACAAATCTTAAGGTTGATCCTCGAGCATAGTGCTGAAACCTTTCTCTGAAGTCCCAAAACAAACAGTCTAATCACTAGTAATTGGATCCTATACATGAGTCATTACCACTTCTCAGACCAGGCATTTCCATATAATCCCAAAATATAGCAATAAATTATGTTATTCTATTAATTCACATCAAGAAACTAGAATGACAACCGAATATAAAACATTATGCAGAAAAGTACCTCATACACAATGACAAAGTTATCCTTTATCACATCTTCATTCAACCCTTCAAGGTAATCTGAGAGGACATCAGCTACTCTGCAAAGAAACTGAAAATCTAGTAGGTAAAGGGCAAGGATTTCAACACATACATAATCACACTACAATCACAAAGCACATAAAGCTAACAATATCTACCTCAATGCCCATCAAAGGTGGCATTTCAAGTTGAGTGCAAGCTAAGAAAGTGATTCCCTCCCGGACAATTTGGAACAAGTAATGCGTCGGTGATGCAATAACTGATTGTTGCTATCAAAACAACAGAAGAGAAAATGAAAAATACAACACAATGGCAATAGCAACAATAACATAGAAAAACTGAAAACAACTCAAAAGTTCAATTGAAAAAAAAAGAAGCTTTAAGAAAACAAGGCAAAAACAGTTAATATAAACATGAATCCTAGACCAAAGCTAAGATTGAAATCAGATCCAGAAGTTTAAATCCCAAAATGAAGCAAAACAACATTGTCAAAAGCCACACAGGTACCAGAATGAAACCCAAAAAGATACTAGCTTGAAACTAAACATGCTAAAAACAGAGAACATAAACCTCAATTACACAAAAATAAGAATAAAATCAAACCCAGAAGTTAAAACTCCAAAAAGAAGCTAATATAAACATGAATTACACAAAAAAAAAAAATCAGATTATACCAAACCCAGATTCCAAAATTGCAAAAACAATCCAGCAAACAATGTTAAAGCTTCAAAAGTACCTTAAAGGAATCACCTTGAGAAATGACTTGATCCCAAAACCAAGCACAAATGGATCTATCTACTTTATGCCCAATTAGCTGTTTCTCTAGCATTACCTCCCTGTCACAAAATATCACACAAAACAAACAAAATTCAGTTGGTGATATTAATCAGATCAAATAAAGATGAAGGATTTATTGTTTATGGATTTGAAAGATTTGTTTTTGATGGATTTTGAGACTTGCCCGGAATCTGAAAGAATAAATATACACTGCAACATTTCTCTCTGTGCTGCTGCTTATTTTCTTGATCTTTGGAGGATGGAGGAGGTGGAGAAGAGAATTAGAGGGAGTAAGGCAGTAAGCAAAGAGGTATTTCGAACGGTTTTTCTGTGAATGAGTTCGGTAAGAACTACAAGGGAAAACGTCGTAATTGCCCTCTAATTACAACTTGAATCTCATTTTAGTCCTCAAACAAATTTTCTTATCTAAAAAGACCCTTTGAGTATCTCTATTGAGTTTTTATTTATTTATTTTGATTTGAATCCGTCACAATTTTTTTATGGTAATGGACAAACTCCTGAAACATAAATGGAAGTCATTAATGGATCTGAATAGAGGGATTCAATTGATAATGTTCTTAAAACAAGAATCTGATTGCAACAAAAAATCGTTTAAGAACTCAATTGAGAAGCCTTATATAGTTGGGGGATTTACTTGAGGTTTAGCCAAATTATAAAAATCTCATTTTATTTATGTGTTTTTTGATAAATAAAATTTTGGAACAAATAAAAAGTTAGTGTCTCTTCCTAAAACAAAAGAGAGGATTGAGTGAGTAAACCACTTTCTCTTGTTTAAAGTAACAAACAAACAGAGGAGTCCTTTTTCCTAGTTTGAAAACAAAATTTTATTACAAAACTATTCCAAATTTAATTTATTTTATGTTTCTTTCTTCAATTTTCTAATCGAACACAGCACCTTGTAAAGCAAAACATGTAGTGTGGTAGCAGTTGCTTTTCAAATAACTTTTCATGCCGAAATATATGCCAATGATTTTTTTTATTTTTTAAAAATTATTTTTGATATCAGCATATCAAAACGATCCAAAACATTCAAATCATATTAAATTTTAGTAAAAAAAAATTTTAATTTTAACAAAAAAAAAATTTAATTTTTTAAAAACACGATTTGCACCACGTTTCCAAATGCATTAGTGTCAATTTTGACTATATACTTATTTTCTTAACTGGGTTTAATCTATTGTTATGCCTATGCTTTCCAGTTGCTTTGGAGAGTTTTGTCAGGCCGTGTTCTAAAGACCTGTTCTGTCTTTTGTTCAGCCTGCTTTGCTTGTTCTGCTGCTTGATTTTATCGGTAAATAATTCATCTAGATAGATTTGAGCATGACAACATATGAAGATAATTACTCTCGCTACTCTTGGCGCAACAGCATTGTATAGGTTTCATTGAAGCCTGTTAAGACTGCTTCACTGGTTCGTAAATCGTAAGCATTTGTGCTAAAAGGGAGCTAAAAACATGATATTAATTACACTCAACAGCAAAATTATTTTTCTAACATTATCAGTTTTCGTAATTCATTACACAAATCATTAACTGTCTCAGAGGTCAACAAAACATATATACTGTATCCTACAGAATTTCAAAGAATCAGCCGACTCAATGCTCCCAGTTTGTATACTGCCGACACCAATTTTCAACGTCTCTTGAACAAGTGCCACCACTTTCGCTTTATGCCCACCTTCTGCAATGAATGACTCATACAACACTGAATGCTGACTGTATGGTAGATGAGACTCGAGATGCAATGGTCTGGGTTGCGAACTGCTGGAACTGCTTCTTGGCATCTAAAAGAAAGAAGAATAACTTTTTATTTCTTTGCTGATAATTACAAAAAAAATGAATAAAATAACCAAAGGAGTTTAGGTAACAGACCCAAGCGATCAATGTTATAGAAACAGTTAAGGTGCTAGAAACACTTTTAGCTGCAATAGAATTAGTTGATAATTCTATGGTACCAGGACAAGCACAGAGTAAGTTAATCAAAATGAGTTCCAGTGCAAGCAGCAACTAAGTTCATCCATATTTATGGCGATTAGCAAGGTTACTTCAGAAACTGTGACGGATCTGCAATCATACCAATTGTTTAGTTTTCCCCTCACCTCACACACTTGCCTAGAAGGAGGTTATATTATCTAAAATAGCATAAGAACTAATTCAACTCAACTCTGAAGTTAATTTGATCTTGATCCTAATGACAAGTTAATAGGTTCAAAGCAGAACAGCTTATGAGGCCGATGGCATCATGATGCAGATATGGGGCATCTGATAGGTTTATCTAGTAATGTACTCAGCAGTGAAGCTGTGTCACTTGGGAACCCATCAATGCCTTGCCTATCTTGGCATTTTATTTAGGGTATGCTAGTGATCAATCAAAACCTAGTGTCACAGCCTCAACATAGTCCTTGAAGGCTGGGTCAGATTCATCTACACCAACGGAAATTTCAAGTTCCTATGGTCCACATCTACTTTCCACCATAGGAAATACATGGATAAGAACAATACCCGACCTAATGAACAACACTAAAGACAAATTTAAGCAAATGATACAAACTCTGAAAACCAAAAAAAAAATCTCCTTGCTCACCTTTGCGACATTTGGTGAAGCCAACAATGTTTGCAATGCTGAGAGTCAAGCATACTCCAACAATGAGGCAGTAATCTGGTTCGAACCTTATGAGAGAGAAAATTCCAAGCACAATCCAGGCAGCTGCCTACAACGTTAAAGGCAAACAAGATCAAATGTAGAAAGGAGAGGAAAACAAAAGATCAAATGTACAAAGAGAGGAAAACCAAAGATGAGTTTATATCTGAATTTCGACAATCAAAAAAGTGCAAAAAACCACAACCAGACAAGACCATTCTATAACAACTTATAAAAATTCGTCAATCAGGATCTTGTAAAAAAGAGATGAATAGTTTAATTTACTTTCAGCTGTGCACTATCTTGCATTTCTTTAGATCTTGACTAGTGTTCTTCGTACATCCAATCCCAAATGTTTTACAATTATGATATGCCAAGGATATTTTCAGTCAGTACCACACAACAATAAAATCTTATTTACTTACTGCAAGGTAAAGAGTCCACCAGAACAGCCACGAGTCTTTCTTGTTCATCCGGGCCAATGACTAATGCAAAAACAAGGAAAAACATGGATGAGATTCATTTTGAAAATCAAACAATCAAGCAAGAGTTTTGAAACTGACCTCTTGGTCGAGGGATTCAAATTTCCACACACTCTCACCCAGATCATTTATCTCATTCCACCACCTAAGGCCAACTAGAATCCGACCGCTCACATTCTTAACCACCCAAAAATCAAGAGCAGCAAGAAGCACAGTCACCACAAAAATGATGACAAAGCTATTAAAAAACAGAGTAGAAAGTATGTAAAATGCCAAAGCTCCAGCCTGCAGAAAACAAGAAACACAAGGTTGTCATTCTGTTCTATTGAAGTTAACTCAAAAAATCTAAGCTTGTGAACACAAATTAGATACGTGACATACCTTAAAGAGAACATGAAAGAAACATGTCTTTGGATTGGCATAATTTTCAACAGGGGGCTGTCAAGAGAGTTAAACATAAATTATTCACGTGGAAAAACAAAATTCAATCAAATCCCAATCAGGATTTCCACTTCATATATATAACAATACTCCCATCTCATAGAACCGAAAACAACAAAGGGGAAGACATGCTAGAAGAAGCACTACACTCTCTCATTCCAACTTTCATAAATTCAGTCCTTATCATTAGACTCCAAAAGAAATCTCAGAATTAAAAAATTAGACAGCAAATATATGCTATAAGATTTGAATTCTCTGCCAAAAATTAAAGATCTTGATCATTGACTATATAGTAAATTACTGAATCCTTCATCACCAACACAAAGGAAAACAAAACAATATCCCAACCTGATTTCTACTAGAATGATTCAGCACATTGAAAACAAACTAAATACGTCATTCGGTATCCATTAAAATGACTTAACACAACGGCAATTTCTCATTCGGGCTTCGATTAAAATGATTATACGAAACAAAACAAGCTCAAAATCCCATATGAGTTTCTATCAAAACCACCAAACCATGAAAAACAAATGCAATATCCCAATTGGGTCTTCACTAAACACAACAAAATGCCTTTTTCTTTCTCCAAACTGACCCCCACATGAGACTTACAATGCCTTTGTCAATCTCGAAATTGGCTCATCAAAAACCTTGGCTTGACAGATCAAAACCAATCACATGGGCACTTACAGTGCAACTCGACATCAAGATCATTAGATTTCTCAAAGACACAATATTCAAGCTCATAATCTCCAATAAAAAAAACAGATCTAATAAACAGTACAAATTTATGCATAAGTTAGAAGGTTAATCGAGCCCCAAAATTGTATGCTACAGGATGCAATGAATTGTAGAGAAAATTAAGAGAAAGAGAGTGGGTTAACTCACCTGGATAGGATCCATTTTAGAGATTGTCTTCTTCCTCTTCTTCTTCTTCTTCTTCTTCTCGTTTGCTCTGTGAGTTTGTTGATTCACAGAGAGAGTTTCTGTTAGGGACCTTTTAGTTTACGTTTTCCGCGTGGATCCAATTCCAATATATTCAATTCTTCATATTTATGAATCAGTCCTTTTAGTTTTACAAAGTTATTCTAATTACCCAAATTCCATGTAAGGAAAAACAAAAACTTCAATTTAGTCACAAATAGATATACTCATTCTTAATTGAGTCCCAATTCCCAAACCATACATTTAATTAAAAATATTAAAGGAGAGTGTTGGCTCATACTTGTCTTGGCAAATGTCAATTTCTGTTGTGGGCAAGAGATAAAGAGTAACTTATCCTTTAGTCTCTGGATTTTTTATATAATTATAACTTAATCCTTCATGTTTAAAAATATATAATTTAACCCCTTTACTCTGGTTGACCATTGTCTTATTTAAACATCTTCGTGCTAATTTTTCTCTTGGAACTTAAATGTTGAAAGAGTAAACTTTGAATTTACTAAAAAGAGCCCACTTTCTTTTTAAAATTCCATTGTCAACAAGAATCAAGGGACTAATTTATACTTTGTCAAACATAAATGATTAATTAGTAGCTAGTTTCGAAACTTAGGGGCTAAGAAAAGTAGTAATTAGAAAAAAACAGAAAGGGATGCTAATTCATTGTTCACTTGAACACGTTGCACTATGAACAAGAACAATGAATTTACTATATTACCCTTCAAAAATATATGCTAATAGTTGGGGTGTGATCTTCTTTGCAATAGAACGATTATGACTATTTGAAAATGATTAGGGATAAGATACAATTTTTATGTTCTTTTTGCATAATAGAATTACATCAATGCCCTTAAAAGAAAAAATATGTTTGTATAAAGGGGTATTTTTGTCTTTTTATTTTATTTTGCACAATAAAACTATCCTATTACCTTTGAAATTAGAAAAAAAAACTTAACTGATAAAGGGGAATTTTTTTTGTCTTTTCATTTTTATAATTACAGTTAAAAGACCTACTTTCCCTTACAGTTTATTTTCTTAAGCCTAGGATCATAGGGTAATTTGTTATTGCGCGATTGGTCCTATTGTTATTATTAAGGTGGGGCTGGGGCAGTTTATTTTTTAAAAAAAATGAAAAGAAATATAAAAAAAATTGGGTACGCACGTCTAGCACGCGTCAGCTTCTCCACCGTCTTTTGACGACACATGTGGTTGATTCCAGTGATAAAAAAGGTCATTTTGGGGTGGCGTCGGTCTCGTCGTGGCGTCTCCTCTATGAATATGTGACGCGTGCACCGAGAAGAACTTTGATTTGGAATCAGCAGACATTTCTTCTTCTTTCTTGCCTCGTCTTGGCGTCTCCTTTATGGATATGTTTTAACATTCTTTTTTTTTATTTAATTGGGTTACCTTGGGTCTTTTGTTCGGTTTGCTTTTCCGAGATGTTATTCTAGCGACACATGGAACCTCTTCTGATGTTGTTATTTAGATATTTGTGATGGGTGATGTTCACAATGGAGTGATGGTGATTTCTGATGATTTTTTTCCTCTTTTTTTTTTATATAATATTAATGGCTCTTTTGTTTTAACTGATTATTGTTAAATATTTTTTTATAGTTTATTTATTATTATATTTTATAATTTAAATCAGATTACTAAATTATTCAATTTTATTGGATCTGATCGAATTAATAAAACGAGTATCAGTTTTTTCTTGCTTTTTTTTAAAATATTATTATCATCAAGAGCATCCTTTTTGTATTCTCAAATATTTTTTACTTGTACATGGTGTCGCACGGGTCACGGATACAGTAGGTTACTTAAAGAGAACAAGAGGTAGTGATGATGTGCATGAATGAGAGGCTGTGGATATAACCAAAGTGGAGTGGATGATTGAGTCATTGTCTTATCCTAAATTGTTTGAAACCAAGAAAAAATAAATAAAAGAAAAGGAAAGACGGGGCAGAACCAGAAACTTTCAAATTTCTGTTTCAAGAAACTTGGAAAGGCAAAGAGAGGATAGTAGTAGTAGAGACTAGAGAGGTACAAGCATACCATGGCTAGGTTGGTGGCTGTGCAGCAGCAAACTCAGCCTTCTTTCTCTCTTCTTCCTTCCTCTCTCTCTGACTTCAATGGCACCAGACTCCACTCTCAAGTTCGGGTATGTCTTGCATGTTATCTCTTTATTTGCTTAAGATTAGTGCATGTCTAATGTCTTAACAGCTGTTTGCTTTTTCTTGCAGTGTAAGAGAAGGGTATGGCAGACAAAGGGAGCATTACAAGTTTCAGCATCAAGTTCCAAGAACATTCTTATAATGGGAGGCACTAGATTCATTGGTGTGTTCTTGTCTAGACTTCTTGTCAAAGAGGGTCATCAGGTAGTCTTATCCTTGTCTCTTTTTAGTATCTTCTTTCAATTTTTCACGTTTTGGTATCCATCAATTTTCAATAAAAAATAACTGTAGTGGTGCTTCTTGGCAGGTGACCTTGTTTACCAGAGGTAAAGCACCAATTACTCAACCGTTGCCAGGTGAATCAGACCAGGATTATGCTGATTTTTCTTCCAAGGTATTTATTACCCTAATGGGGATGAAAAGATTCTTGCTTGTTATTAGTTTCATCTGTAAAGAAATGAAGGTACTAGTGTTGGACTCTGTAGGTTAAGATTTTTGTTACTGATCATGATTTTCTAGATCTTGCATTTGAAAGGAGACAGGAAGGATTTTGAATTTGTGAAAACCAGTCTTGCTGCAAAAGGCTTTGATGTTGTCTATGACATAAATGGTATGCAATGTCTTATCATTACATCTTTTCTTTACTTTACAGCAATGAATTCTGGCAAAATGTTCTGCTCTTTACTTCTGATACCTATTTATCTTTTCGAAATGGTTTTAGGCCGCGAGGCAGTTGAAGTTGAACCTATACTGGATGCTCTACCAAAGCTAGAACAGTAAGCTCTCAACAGTTTTTTGATGATTTTGTTTACAATTCTAGAAGTCATGTGCATGATCATTTCATTGCTAGCTTTTATTGAGCCTTTAATTGGTCCTATGTCACTTGTTTCGAATTTCGGTATGGGTATGGGTTTGATTCTTGGTATTGATAATGAAATTCCCTAAACCTTGATAGCTTCCATGCATCTCATGCAAAACCACATTTGTTATCTTCAACACAATTAGTTGATACAGCCGATCTTTAATATTGCTACATAAGAGAAATTCAACATTTCAGAATTGCATGCTGCATAAGCATCTCAGTTCTTCGGCAGAAATTCAATAGAAAAATGTTGTTTAATTACATGCTCAAAATCTTGTCTTTTCTATTTAAATATCATGCAGGTGAAATTTGATGAATTATGGTTAAGTTATAAGAAATCAGGAAACTTTACGAACTCTGTAGCCTTTCCATAACTGCTGCTGTCTTTGGAAATCTGAAGTTCTGTTAATTCCCAGGTTCATATACTGCTCTTCAGCTGGAGTTTACCTCAAATCTGATCTTTTACCGCACAGCGAGGTAGGTCTGATAGCAGTATTTATGAAACTCATTGAAAAATCGCGAAGAACAGATTTTCTTTTTCTGAATCTTCTGGTAACATATCTCTTCTAACTAGGTATTGTCTGGTTACAGAAAGATGCAGTTGATCCAAAGAGCAGGCACAAGGGAAAGCTTGAGACAGAGAGCTTACTAGAATCAAGGGGCGTCAACTGGACTTCTATAAGACCAGTCTACATCTATGGGCCCTTAAACTACAACCCTGTTGAAGAGTGGTTCTTTCATCGGTTGAAAGCAGGCCGCCCGATTCCAATTCCCAACTCAGGAATTCAAATGACTCAACTTGGTCATGTAAAGGTAAGAAAATCTTCGATTCCATCATGCATTTCAGTTATTCTGAAAGCCACTTTGGCATGAGTAACATGAAAGCAAGTTTCTGACCTGATGAGTTCAAAATTCCCAGGATTTGGCAAAGGCTTTCATTCAGGTTCTTGGTAATGAAAAGGCCAGCCAGCAAGTATTTAACATATCAGGAGAGAAGTATGTCACCTTTGATGGATTAGCTAAGGCATGTGCGAAGGTAATTCTGGATTATGCACTACTGACTATATACTAGGTAGTTAAAGTTTTGTAGCTCTTTCTGTGGCTTTTTTGCTGAATTAATGTATCTGACTATATCGTTTGATCTTTTTTCTCTCAGGCTGCTGGGTTCCCAGAACCTGAGATTGTTCACTACAACCCTAAAGATTTTGACTTCGGGAAAAAGAAGGCGTTTCCATTCCGTGACCAGGTAATTTCTGACAGAATTTTCGATACCCAATTAACGTTATTAGCTTAAAACATGGTAACGACTACTTTCTGTTTTGTGTTTAATGCAGCATTTCTTTGCCTCGATTGACAAAGCAAAGCATGTTCTTGGATGGGAACCCGAATTCGACCTCGTGGAAGGTCTTGCAGATTCTTACAACCTTGACTTTGGCAGGGGAACATACAGGAAAGAGGCTGATTTTTTCACCGATGACCTGATTATAGGCAAGAGCCTTGTTCTTCAGGCCTAGATCATTCTTCTTCTTTTCTTCACCTGTTTCCTTTCCTTCTGCTATCTATTTTTCTTCTCCCCTCTTCTCTGTATTCCATTTGTTTCCAAATTTTCCCACAAGTTCAACAATAACAACAAGAAGTTGAAATATTTGCAATATAAAAATGAGACTCAAACTAGACCAAAGAAAACGAATATGCAAGAAACATAAGTGGATGATCAACTGCAAATGAGACTGCTGTTAAGAAATTTGTAGAAATACTTCAGTACAAGTGGATGATATATCAACAAGCCTGCACTTATGACATTGCTAATCACATGTTTTTGGAAGTAATTCTGAATACAGTTTAGAAAAGCCTATCACATTTTCAGCATTCATAATCAAGCTAAGATGAGCAGCAGGTCACCATAAATTAATGTCAATGGCTCTATGAACGGGTAGTGCGGCCACAAATTAATGCTACACATTCGAGTCCAGGACATTGAAGAGATCTGCACTTAGTCACTAGGACCTGTACATGAATCTGCACGCCTGAGGGCTTAAATACATGAAAGGACACCACTTTAAACTAACAACCAAGATTATTTGGCCGTGTCTTGTATATAAATATCCTAAACTTCTTATTCCCGAGGGCTGTGAAAATCCTCGCTCACATGTTAAACTCGATACGGAATTCCTTCAAACCCATGTTGTTTCATTTCCATAGCCAATAATGTGGCTGAAAATGATAGCAATATGCACGAAGATCCCCTCTCAAGCAAGCCACACTAAAACAGTGACTTTCCTGCCACTAGGAAGGAGGTTGTGGAACTTCCATGGATTCATCCTTCAAGTCAAAACGTAACATCTTTTTAGGCTTTGAATTAAACCGTGTGTATTAAGTAATTTGAGGAAAATCTAGGATGCACAATGGCCTTCTATTGGTCATTTAATAGGTCCTCTACGCATGCTCCCCGCCTCCATATGCTTTTCAATTTGCTGCTGCTTTTCAATTTGCTGCTGCTTTTCAATCTTCATATGGCTGAAGTGGAACACGTGATGAAAGGCCATCACTGGTCGTGACTGGTGAGCGATGCTCGTGGATCCCGTAAGGTGCTGCCATGGACCACATGCCATGTTAGCGACCATAGAATGTAAACCGATTTTGATCAACACTTTTAGCAAAACTCCCACTGAGCAAAACACCCATTTGTGCAGTTCAATGCCTTAAACATGTGTTCAGCTTGAAGACATCAGGTAACATTTAGGGAGGAAGAGACGGAATGGCGGAGATTAAGAAGACAAAAGACACATCTCCATGTATTTAAAGTCCAAAACTTTACTCTTCAACCAAACAGAATCCTATCATCTATCCTAAAACACTAATCAAACACAACCACACAACCTTAATAAACATTTCTAGACAATCTTCTTAATACTTGCAAAGAACTTAGCTAACACAGAAAATTGACTGATGCCACTCTCAAAGCAAAGTCTAAAAAACATTTCAAACCGCCATATAAAGTGAAACTGAATGATAAAAAATGAACTTGTAAATAAACCTAAGTGAACCATTCACCTATGTACAGCCACAAATTCTGCGGCAAAAATGTTAGCAACACAAAGAGGTCTCATGAACGCAGTACTCCAAAAAAGCAAAACTATACATTAGGATGTACACTTGAGGAAATGAAAACGTTGTAAAGTACATAGATCACATATCAATCATCATCTGATAAACAAACAACCTCGCTTATTGGGTTTGTCAGCACACTATTTAGCATGCTAAGCTTTGGTTGAGCCAATGGGTTTGAGTCAGAACTCAAATCAGTTGGTGGGGGGGAACTCCAGGCCTGAGTTGCATTTGTACTTGTTTGATTATCTATATCCATTAAAGATTCAAGTCCCTGGAGAGATGTCATAGAAGGTGAGATTCCCATGCTTTCACCACTATTTGTTGTCGTCTGAGGACTTGATTGTTGTGCAGTTGCAGGACCTCGTGAAGGAATCTCAGAAGGTGTGGGAGAAGTTGTTGATACTTGTTGACTTTGCATCCCGCGTGCTGAAGGTCTAAAATGCTGCAGGTGTGGGGCAGGAGCTCGAATCTCATTACCGATTCGGAGATTGCTTGTGGCAGGAGAGATGGAGCTGATATGTGGTGGTCTGGTTGAGGTACTTGAGAAACGTCCTGAGCTATGAACAACCTGTCGTGGTGGGGCAGGAGGGGAAGATGTTGGAGTTGTTTGCAGACTAGCTGCTGGAAGAGCAGTGGAATACAAGCCAGTAACAATATAAGGCCGAGCAGTGGGTTCCGATAGCTGAAGCTGCTGCTGCACGATACTAGAGTTTATCTCTGCATGCCACCGACATTTGAACCAAGTTTAGGTTCCAACCAATCAAGACTCAAACGGATTCCTAATTATGTTTTCACGATTCATCTTTGCCTTGATATTAATTCCATATTTTCATTTTAAAGAATATTACCAACCTTGCTGCCTGACAGGGGTGCTAGATGCCTTATTATCCATGCACTTGCTCCTGAATGCCTCGGCCAAAATCTTGTTCAAGAAAACTTTGTTTTGATTGTCAGCCATCTCTTTCTTCTTACGGAGGAATTCAGATTCTATCTCCTGAAGTTTAATATCATGCTTTGTACGAATTTGAGCAACAACCTCCTGTATCTCCTTCTCGCAATCAGATTTCAGCTGCAGCTTCTGCAAAAGAGAAAAGATAAGGAATTCAAATACAACGGCCAAAAACCAAAATCACACAGAATACAACTGGGTAAAAAGGAAACAAACTGTATCTTCATGGATCTTGATTATTTGTTCTGTTTCTCTGCATATTCTATCCAATTCATTCTGCAATGGATCTTGAGACATAGATACAGGCATTCGAACAGCGGGTGCAGTAACAGGACAATTACTAATTATAGAAGTGACAGGTGCAGTCATCGTGTTTGAGATACGCGTCCCTGATTCACCAACAGCTATTGAATTAGCAGGCGCATGTTCTGCAAATGAAGTTGTAGGCTGTGAACCAGCAGAGGAGTCCATGGATGGTAACAATTCTGTGACAGGCGCGTCACTATGAGAATGATCAGAAGCTACAAAAGGTTGGGATGCCAAAGCATCAACTTGTTGGAAAGCAATCTGGTTATTACAAACTCGTGCAACTCTATCTTGCAATCTAGAGGATTCAGTTGGTTGGCCATTATCAGAGGCTACAACGTGCATACTGTCAATCTCTAGCTGATTGTGGCCAACCCCCGCTTCACGAACTCCTGATGGATCCACCTCATGCTGCTGGTTAACAACATTGTTTTCAGGCACTCCTAATCGAACCTCTCCAGTTTGCTGGTTGACTGCCACCATATCATCATAGTGAGGCTCTTGATTAAGAATACACACCACTCCATTCCACTGATCAACTTCAATGGCATTATCAGATACCATGCCAGATACTCCATCTTTCTCCATAATTCTGTTAACATCCTCTTCAGCTTCCAGAGAAGCAGTTTCAGGCGCTTCCAATAAAACTTCTCTGACATCCATGCATGAAGTGGATCTGGCATGAGGTTGTCCTTCAGATGGTGAAGGATTTACAGAAGCAGCATTCTCCAGGCCACCAATGGAAGTGACTATCCCAGTCACCCCCAGTGAAAATTCTCTATCAGGCACTGTTAACGTAACTCTATCAGAACCTTTTTCAGATGAAGATTTATGAATGGTGTTCTCAGGACCATCACTAGAGCAGTTAGCCTCAAGTACTCTCAATGTAACCTGTAAATCAGGGATTTGTTCTTCACATGGAAATGAATTCGCAGACATAACATCCTCTGAAACACCCCTCACAGTTGCAGTCTGAGGCACTTCCAAGGGAACTTCTCTGTCAAGCATGCTGGATGTGGCCCCATCAGAGCTCGGTTTGGATGTAGCTAATACCCCAGGAAGTACATCCTCACTCGAACTCACAGTTTCAGGAACTTCCAGTGGAACATCATCTGGCATGCTCCGGGATCGTTCGGGAGTCTGTTCTTTGCAACAAGAATTCCAAGTGACAAAGTTTTCTTGATTATATCCAGACTCATTTGCAGTTGGTTTCTTTATTAATTCAGCATGTGCCCAGGACTTAACTCCTTTAATCCATTGAGCCTTCCTCTCTTGTAACTTGTTCCTTGTAGCCAGTTGCAATTCCAAAAGATTATTAAGATGCATATCCATCTGCCAGTTAAGATCTTCAAACTTTTTTGCATAAACATTATCCAGTACCTTAAGTTTATCTGTTCTCTCCAAAATATTACTGTGTAAACGAATAACAGCTGCCTCTGTTCTGTGCATATGTTCAAGCTCTGCCTTCTCTTCCTCGTACTTCTTTTCAAACTCTTCCATTTCTTCTTGTTGCCTCTGCAATAGCTTCCTCATCTGTTTGTCACATTTCTTTTCAATATCTTTGATACTTTTTGAGTAATCTTTTTGTGCCAATCCTAGATGGGAAACGACCTGATCAATGGAGAATTCCTGGCTAGGTCTCAGGTTTTCAACCTCTATTCTCCCCTTTTGCATGTTTGATGGTGTTGACAGTGATGATCTTCCATTTGACTGATTCTTGCTGTGATCTTCAGTTGAAAACTCTGCAGCTTTTGGAGATGTGGCCACCTTATAAGTCCCTGTATGATGAAGAAATGCTTTCTTCAGACATCGCAACTTTGAATAAACAAAATCTGCCTCATCTTTCTTGCAGCCAAAATTCAGATGCTGTTTTGCAAGTGCAAGTGATTCTTTGTGACCAAGTTTGTGCTTTAGCATGGAAGCTGAAGTCCAACACTGCAATTTGAACATCAAAAAATAAAGCAGGCTGTCAGCAAAAGGTAGTGAACATTTAAGCATGGACCTACTGACACAGTTTACAAGTAAGGAAAAAAACAAATGCTCTGTAATTCTCACAGATATAGAAATGCTCAGGCACGTACACATAAATGAATGCAGAAGCACCAGAAAGGTAGGCATGAGGAGAAAACAGAGGGGGGGGGGGGGGGGGGTTGAATGTCAGCACCAAATTTCTTAAATCCAATTAGTAGGGGATAAAAAAGAAAATAATTCATTGACACTGTTATATCCTTCCTATGAAACAAATAGAGGATGTAGTAGAATATGAAAAACATTTTTTTTCTCCAAAATAATCAGATATCATAACTTCTAACGTCAATTCAGATGAAAAGTCCACTCTATATATTCCTTCACTGCACTAAAACAACCACCTTATTCACAAAGAGAATAAAAGGTGCATTCAACAAAAAGCATACTAGCATGTTTGGTTAGATTATTTTTTCAAAAAAAAAACACCTCCCATATGTTTCCTCAATATTTCAGGTCATATACTTGTATCTCTAGCAATCCATCCTCTTTTTAGTTATTATGTGCTATTGTTTTAGATCTAAGGTGAAAAACTGACCACAGCAAAGGATACTTGAAACCAGCTTGTCAATTTTTGAAACTCGATCATTGTGAGATTGTTAAAGACAAAACAGTCACATTGAAAAAACAGGAATGAACTGATTTGGCAAAGGCAGATAACACAGCCATACATTTAAAGATCTTTCAAATTCAAAACCAACCAAGAAGATATTGAAACTATTGCAAATGGAATGGACATTTGCGAATTCTCCTTAACAGGACAGGCATGTTAAACCATCATATGATCCAACATGATAGTGGTAAGGCACAGTTTTATAGTGGTGACAAACTGATTATATTTTAATCAGAGGGTGAAATATTTGCATCACAAGTAAATAAAAAGATCAAAAAGCAGGGAAATATACAAAAAAGAAGGTTCTAACCAAGGATATCAGAAATGCCTGTAATATGCTAGCTGGTTCTCTACTGATATGGTGATTATTCAGCACATATTCCAGAAATCGTTCCACCATGACCTTGACATTTTCCTGAAACAACAGTGAAACATATCAACATAATGACATCTTAGATGAAAGACTGCTGCATAAGCTTGAGATCATTTATGAAAATATTGATGTTTGCTGGTCCATGACCCAGAAACCTCCAACAAATTCATAACTGCAGAGTAGCCAAAGAAATGTAAGCATTTATTAAAGTAAAAGAACCCATCAAATGCAGTAAACATATTATTTCCCTCACTTTTGGCAGAGTGCAGACAAAATCTGGTTAGTTAAAGTATTGGCAAGGTATGCAAACTAAAGCCAGAGAAGGTTTCCCTTTATTTTTAAAGTTTTCCTCATTCCTTCAGAAGTGTTTCTTTGCATTACAAGAGTCGATCAAAAAAAGGAAGCAATGTTACTTTGTGGCCCATGAAATTTGCCTCTCACAATCGAAGTAAACACTTGAGGAGACAGAGCAAAGATGGCAGATCATCATTATCAGAATGCTTAAAAACAAAAAATAACATACAAATTTTCCTACTTCAATAGAGGACAAGGAAGAAAAATTATGATGCCATTTAGAAAAGAGCAAATTAACAAAAAATAAAATTCAAACACAATATTTGATGGTGATGCTATTCAATTTCAAGTAGTAATTCAATTAAATCAAAATTCAACAGTGTAACGATGCAATGCTCTCTAGGCTTAGAAATTCATAGTATGTTTATCTTATTAAAACCTCGAACGCTTATTCCATAGTTTGGCAATCGTAGGGAACATTGCAAGGATGATAACTTGCACGCACAAAAAAAGGTAATGTATTTGCAGGATTTTTATTCTTCTTTATTTCTGTCTATAAAAATCAATTCTGAAACCACCAAGAATAGCACTGGATAAGCAGACCCAATATACCATATCAAAGATCATACTGCAGCATTATGAAAATATGTTAGAGAAAGTAACTTCTTCAGAGGGATGAGATACATACTGGGAGTTGCAAAATTTCACAAAGTTTTGTTATCTCTGGCTTCAGAATGAGATGGAGACTCTTCTCGGAATCATGCAAATTCATTCTTTCATTATACTCAACCTTATTAGCTTTTAGTACTTCTGATGAATTACTATTCGAATGTCTGAAGTTGGAAACATGATTTGTAGCAGTAGTGTTAAGACGGCCAGTTGAACTTGGCAGGAATTGAGACATATTAAGCACTGGGGCTCCAGAAGTTCCTGCAGAAATAGAGACAGTTTATGAAAGTAAATTAAGAAAAAATTAAGGAAATCCCACAATGATTGCCACCCGATACTCTGACAAGGGAACCATCTGCATGTACAGGATAAGAAACAAATCAAAACAGTTAATCAACAGTGAAATTAACCATTTACCTATTAGAGCAGCTTTTAGAGAAGGTGAATTAGTGCTATTGTTGGCCACTTTATTGCGCTTCTTTACAACTTCATCACCCTCAACTACAGTATTCTTCTGTATATCATCAGCATATTGAACCCTTTTTCTGTTCCTCTGAGACAAACCAGAACTATATTTCCACCGTGGCTGTTTTCCCTCAAGCAGTTTTTTCCAAAATATATGAGGCAGCTCTTCATCCAACAATTGAATTTTTCGCTCACCATGCAATGGAAAATTAGTAGTATATATTCCTTGATTTTGTTTAACTTTCAAAATTATTGAGTTACTTGGAGTATTATCTTTTCCCTTCTGAATTATTATGGTTAAGAACTCTTGGATAACATCTTTCAAATGTGATTGCTCAAACAATGTATTTCCACTCGAGGCAGTGTCATTGCCACAATGGAACTCTGATAATTTTTCAAAGAGATACGAAGCCCCCCACATAAGCAGCATGTCACTAGCAGCCCGGCTTATACTGTGTAAACTACTCTCGAGTGTCTTATCTTGCCTTGCAATGATTAGAACTTTTTCTTCCACAGTGCAAGAAGAGTATAGACGAAATATATTTATCTGGTCAAACTGTGAATGTAATGTTATTTTTTGCAGGCTCCTTATATCAGTCATCGGGTTCCAATCGCTAGCAAATATGATGACAGTATCCACAGATGAAAGTTTGATGCTGGAACTACAAGCACGGGTTTCTAATAAGAACACAAACCTCCCTTCCTGATGATTATTGAAGAACTTCAAAGCAGATTGCTTCCTTGAAGGGAGTACATGCTCATCAACACGTTCATAAGAACCCTGGCCAAATCTTTGACGCACAAAGTCATCCAATATATCACCAATATTATCCTTTCCAGAACCTCCACTAGACTGCAAATCCAAACCAATGTGTGAGGTGTGAAAAATATGCTCAGAAAAATATGAGTAAGAAAAAATGTACCAAGGTAAGAACAAACATATGGATAAGTGCAAGGAATAGTAAAACAAATATCTGGTCTGCTTGCGAAGGTCATCAAGATGACAAATTAGACGAAATCTTTTTAAAGTATCATAATGATCATGAGCAATGATGTAGAAAGCATTCTTGATATAAAAAAACGTGAGCAACAATTCCATATTCAATATTAAGTATCTTCACAAATGCATATGATCAAATTGAGAGTGAAAGCAGAGAAAATGGACCCCTCTAACATGACTTTTTTGGTTAAAGTTAAACTATGCTCGAGAGTTTGAGATAGGAATCAGTGAAAAAGGGTCTATACAGGAGACTCAGTGTAAATATTAGAGTTGCATCCTCGTTCTTTATGTCAAGGATTTTAATGCTTACCTCATATTGCAAGGGCACAATAATGTCCAACTCCAGCTAAGTTATTCTGATCTTATAAGGGGAGACGGAAAACTATTTTGCTGTTTGAAAAAGCTAAACAGTGTTTTAGGGCAGCTCATATGCATTATAATATACCTATTGGCCTGTACCCTCTGGTGTTGTTTAATGGCTTTCATTAATCTAATAACAATTAATATTTAAATTCAACATTAAGAATCTCCAATCAGAAGAGGCATCAACAAATAAAAATCCCCCACACCCCCCTCCAGGAAAAAAAAAACAAAAGAAATATAGCAAAAAGCGAATCCAATACTCTAGTCAACAAGGCTAATGCATCAGAATCCAAAAACCTTAACTTTATCACTTCTAGCTTTAACTATGACCCAAATCATACTCCTCTACACATATATAAACTCCAAAACCACACATAATTCAGTCAATTAGCCACTAATTATCTTTGCTACTCAATCTAAAAGGTTAACACACCATTGAAAACTTCACATTAGACACGGTTGACAAGTTTGCAATAAACATGCTACATTAACATTCATGAGAATAGATGATATTTATTGATAATACTAAAAAAAAAAAAAGGAAAATGAAACTTCATTCAACATAAATTTGAAAATATTTTTCATAAAGCTTCTAATGAATTAATTCTAAAAATAAATAAATAAAAAGTTCAACAAATCAGATGAAGATTACATGACCCATGACTAATAAAAGGATTGGCAAGAATATTGATCTGAAAACAGCTATCACAAAAAATTATTATTAAATATCTTAAACCCAGGAGTACACATACACCAATCTAACAGAATACAACAATGTAAAAAAGCTGAGAAATTTATTACCATAAATCTTCAAATAAACAGTAGGATCTTAATATCAGAAGGAAAATTTGAAGAATGAAGCTTCATCTTGTTGAAAACACTTGAGAAAAATAAATGGAAACGTGAAGAATGGTTAAAGAAGGTTGTTGGCAGAAAAAAATGGCCAAAACCTAGGTTTTTATAGCATAACAGCTGTTTCCATTATGTAACAAGTCATAGCAGTTGTAATGGAGTGGAATGAAAAATAAAAGGAGTTGAAAAGCCGGTTGTGAAACAGTAACAGTTTGCCTGAATCCGATTCAGATATGTAAACTATCCTGTTTTAATTCCATGATTGATTATCCATTTCAAAGGACCAGTTGTTCAAGTAATTTCTATAAAGCAAATCAACATAATTATTAGCTTACTTTTCCTCAGAAGATTGCAGAACATAATGCAAAAACTACTGGCCTGTTTCTTGGATGAAAGTCAATGTAAGAACTTTGACTATTACTCCAATACTAATAGGACTACGGTGCTGAACCGATGGACATAAATATTCAAAACAATCATCATATAGTAGCTAACAATACTTTCAAATGCACGTAATCAAGACTTTGAAACAAAAAATATCACATGCAGAAGAACTTTTTAAAAACAAAAATGATATCAGTAGATGGTAAACTGTGTACCTGAAAAAGGACCAGCGCTCTTAATCCTCTCTCTTTTATGCTGAAAAGCATCTCACCCAGGAGTTGCAGCTTGCCACTTGCTTTTATTCCAATATCTAAAATGTCAGCTTCTTTTCTGTCTTTCGTTAATGAAATTTGTAGTGATGGATTCATGATGTAGGGATGATCGCAACACTGTCCACAATCACTATGCATGCATTAATTGCTATTGTAAATGCACAGGTACAATCTAGTTTCTATCTATCTCATTGGCAATTGTAAATAAATCATAATTGTAGCAGATACAAAAATCATGTAAACCAAATCAATGGGTGACATCTCCATGATTGAAGAAACTGTTGAGAATTTTAATCCCATAGTTAACCAAAACTATGATCAATAAATCATGGTTTTCTGATAATTCCAAAACAAGAAATTGGCCATACCAGATTATGAATAACTGAAAACAGAAATAAAAAGAGAATTTCTAAAGCTTGTGTAATCATGTGCAGGGGTTTAAGAGTTTCCAGAGTCAAAAAATACCCAATGATACAGATTAATTTTATAGGTGAATTGGCCCAACCTTGCGACAAGAGATAAGAATATCGCGGAGGGCACCAACAGGATCGTTCCTTGAGGACGAGCAAAGTGATAAAGATTTTGAAAGTAAAGTGGCACAATACTGCTCAAGCTGCATGAGGGATAACTGTACAGGAACCCAATATTCTTTAAACCTTGAGGGGTCTGGTCTGGGACTGTTTGCAATGTATTTTGACAACTGGTCCTTCAAATTGCCAGTCTTAGGGCTTAAATTAGTTACCAAGTCTTCACTGCCATTTAGATCACTCTGATGAACAAGCAGAGACAGCAGGTGCTCAGTGATGCCATCCTACAAATCCAGTACATTGAATAAGGCACCTATAAAAGGGCTGTGGAGGCCAAGAATAAGGCACCGGATGGACAAAAAGAAACACACATGTGCACACACCTTAAGCTGACCATTTACAAGGAGAAGCCGCATAGCAGTCCTTAGCATCTTAATTTGTTTAAAATGTGAAAATATTCTAGAGCTCTGGCACTCATCCACTATTACAGCTTCCCATTTCATTGATTCAAGCACATTTAGATCCTGCAGAACAATATAGAGGTCGATGATAAATGCCATAGCAAATCAACCAATAAGAGTCTCCATAATTGGCAATAATTTTTTTTATTAGCAAGTACAGTAGCATAGACCTCTCTTTCTTTCTCTTCTCTTTTCTTTTTCTATCACAATAAATTGCATGAAAATCATCATGCATGATCAGTAGGGTTTATTATCCCAAGGAGAACTTAATAAGCAATCAAATTAACATGAGAACTGATCTCCCAAATAATCATGAATGCTGACCTCAATAATAACTTCTGGTGATGTTACAAGTATTTGAAACATAATGCAACCGCCTTCACTGTAAAACTCCAACTTCCTAATACTTTTCCGTATGTCTTTGTTTCCGTGATAAACCACAGCATATAGAGATGGTGCCAGACGAAATAACTCTTCTTCCCATGAATGAAGTGAAGCAGAAGTTGTGATGATGAGAAAAGGCCAAGAGGCATTGGATGACAATGACAAAATAAAAGAGATCACCTTTGTGATTTGTTCCTGCAATAAACTCATCATAACTATCCACATGCAATTAAGATAATCACAAAAACTAATGATCATCTGAACCTTGTCAATAATCTTTCTCAACTACCGTGGTAGAGTGTCGAACCACTATAGCATGATAAATTGAATGTTTCCAAGAGGAGGGGGTAGGTGTAAATCATAAAAAAAAAACATGCATAGTAGGTTTTATATAAGAACATAAATAGTATAGACAAAAATATCATTTGATTGCATTTCAAAATGACCTAAATCCGATCTTTTAACTAACAGACCATCATTTGACCATCCTCAAGCTTGCATCATCTATTTGCTAGTCTTTTTCAGAAATTAAGTATTAGATTCACCGACAAGCCTGGATCAAAGAATAACTGATCACATACCTGATCATCGATAAGAACAGCATTCTCTCCCTTGAGCCAGTAGTCATGAAGATAGTTGACAAAGTCCAGATGGTTATAATCAAATTCAGGTGAACCTCCAGCTGACAACTGCAACAATTTAACCAATGAACGCTTTTTCATCGTGAGTTTCTGCAGGTAATTAACCGTAAACCAACAGGCCAGGATTTATATGACATAGAAGAAAGCTAACATGTGCCACAATCTAAAACTGGGACCGAAACAAAAATTAACCACATTAATGAATGCATACAAGTGCATAAAATCACAAGAAGCAAGATCAATAAGATATCTCTTTTGGTTTTTTCCCTCACAAGACTAAGGATATTCTCCATAACATCGACATCACTTACCTTTAATTAGCAGGAAAAGATTCTATTATTGTTTGTATTTCATATGAAGACTCGTTTTGCATGAATTTACCTTGCAGGCAAAGTGGTTGACTAGTAACAATCTTTTGAAGGAACATGCTACAATAGTCATAATTTTACAATTGCCACCTTTTTTTATAGTTTTGCATTTCAAGTGTGGAATCTGCCAAAAAAAACTTTAAAGCTTTTATCCAGATAAATATGCATCTATAGTTATGAATACTGCATGAGTTTGAAAAAAAAGACTTCATAAAATAAAATATATGAGTTCTCATATTCAACCATGCACACCTTATCTATTATAGATAAATACTCAGCTCCTTTTGCCTTCACAAGACGATTTTCATAATCTCGTATGAGGCTCTGAGCTTCAGGTGAATTCATGAAAGGAGCAATCTCCAACTCCCAGGTTGCATGCTCATAATCCAGGCCACGCCATTTAACAAGCCACTCAAATTGGCATGCTAGAATATTGCTAGCATGGTGACTGAAATTCTCTACGTGCTGGTTGGGAAACATTACTGATCGCTTTTGAAGCATGTGATGTGGCACAATCCATTCTTGCTTCCACTTTCTGACCTGAACATTAAACTTCTCATGAGAGGAATTACTGACGCGCATAAAGGAAATGAAATGATTGTTACTTTGTGTCCATTCATCATAAAATTAATGATCCAACATAGACACAAAAATACAAGCACAACAATTAATATCAGAACCTGGTTTTTTTGGTTGAATTTTGCTAGAAGTGAAGGAGCTTCAAGGATCAATTGATTCTCCGGCAACCAGCGATTATGAACATGAGCAAGACCTTTGTATTTAACATAAAATTGCTTCTGCCTTTGCACTCCTAACATAAATATCATCATACAAGAAATTCATACCATGAGTTGCACAATCTTCTCAAAGCTACTATCAAAAATGTTCAGAAAGCCAACAACTTTAGAAAATAATTTGCAATGGAGAATGAATACCACAATTGCGGGAAATTTATAAACTTATTCAAATGGTTCAAAATAAAACTGAAAAGTTATAATAACATTTCACATACCATTGTCATCTGCCACCTCCACTTCACTGGCATCCCAAATTGACTCTATTCCCTTTGAAACTGAATGCATACCAAACTCGATCTTCTTCCTAACACATGCAAGACAGTGCCAAACTCCAAGGGGAACATCCCCTAAAGGAGGATCTAGACAAGAAAGATGGTAGCTTCTTTTACAACCTTGTCCGTCACAACACCTGAAATTGGACATGGCAAAACAATATAACAAAATTCATCCTATAAACACTGAGCTTCAAAGTAAAAAAACATGTAAACTTATGTTCACGAGCAATGGAGGCTGCAAGTTTGATAAACAGTTGAGATACCTGACCTAGCCCTAGGCAACCTAATAGTAAAATGGAATTATAGAAAAACATGAACCTCGGTAGATAAAAATATTTTGAGATGTTCCCTAGCACCCCAATACCTAAATCAATTGTTTAGGACCTCCAGGAACTGTTACTGGAAAAATAGCTAATATGAATAGCAGCTTCCTCCATACAGAATAAACGATAGCATAAACCAGGTTGGTTTAAAAGAGGTTTCAGATTAAAAATTGAGCGTGCTGAGAAAAGGGAGAAAATAAAGATGCAACAACTAGAGCAAAACTTTGGGTTGGTATGCAAACAGCAAAAAGAATTAGGAGTCTACACTGACACCGCCAAAGAGAAAGCAGTTACTGAATCATGTTATTTTGATTCTAAATTCTGTATATTCTAGAGTTTAGTGGAAACCTAATCTTTTCAAGAATTTGTCCAAGGAAACTTAACACTATCTGAGAATCTTCAATTAAGGGGCAGAATCAGGGTTTCATCAAAGGGAGAGCCAAAATAAAAGAACACAACTAGGATGAGTTTCAAAATAAGTAAACTTAGAAGCACAAAGGTGAAAATATGATCTTTTCTTTTTCCTTTTTTCTTTTTTTTTTTTTTTTTTTTTTGGGGGGGGGGGACTTAATTATTATGAAAAACTGAAACATTCAAGGGTTAAATTTAGCACAAGGCAACAGAGACCAGTCACATGGTGATATAGAGCAAGAAGGAGTTCCAGGGTGAGGTCTAACTGTTACGCACAAGAGCTTTCCACCAAGCTTGCAGATGACACATGTATTTGGGTCGCCATCGAGCTGAGAATATAGAGAAGACTTTTTAAGATGCAAGTCCGCGATGCATGGTTCTGCAGGTCCTGCAGTGACATTGGCTTCAATTCCCCCTCTATCCTAATTCAACACATCAAAATGATTACAATATAGATAAGGGGAAATGTTGAGTCATGGGATAAAATAAATAATTATTCACAACTTTTCATGAATTGCCTACTTGCATGGAATGCATGAAAAATCACCAATAAGATAAGAGATCAAATGATCTTAGAGAAAAAGCTGGATCTGAAGAGAGAGAGGGGGGGGGGACAATAGTCTTCACAAAAGACAATAATAAATCATGAAGAGAAACAGTAAGAAAATTAAGCCACAGCTCATCAATTATCAGCACAGACCATGAATCTTTTTTATCACATTAATTATGTAATCCTCTAAACCTTGAATTCAAAACTATTAGCAGTAAAGGCCGGAAAGAAAGGGTAAAGCAGTACACATGACGTGCAGATGAGAGTGAAAAAGGAAACAGACATGAAAGGAAGTGGACGACACTTTTTGGACTGTAAAATGGAATGCAGATTCCAACAAATACCAGAAAATCATCACTGAGATATAAAACCAAAAAAAAAAAAGGCTCCAAGGTCAATACTCAACTCCAAATTAAAATTGCACTTCTACTACTTATCCACTATTTCACTCCAGTGCTTAGCAAGCCTTTTTGCCCTTACCAGCCAATTTGTCATGGCATCATCTAAACATAGCATAATACAGTAGACCCCAACAGGTAAAGAGGCAATTATTTTTTAGCAGGGACTCAATTGCCAACACAGAAATAAGTTGTTTGACAGGGATGGAATTACTTTTACAGTAGAGGCCTGGGAGCCATGGCACCCCTCAAACTTTAAGAAAGTTTAAAGTTTATTACTAAAATTTTGAATTTTTTTAATTAAACCCTCACAGTTAAGGCTTATTTCTTAGAAAATATCTGCTTTGCACCCATACTTCGCCAAACTTTATATTTTTTTTTAATTATATCCTTGAAATTAAAGCATATTTCTTAGAAGATATGTATTTTGCACCCAAGAAAATTAATTATACCCTTTATCTTCCTTGGTAGTCCATCATCAAAATAATCAACACCCCAAGCAATAAAAACAAGTTAATGAATTTGTGCAAGTCAAACCTTTGCCTTTTGGAAGATGTAGCGCACTTCGCCACGGAATCAGTTCTGCCGTTCTCATATGGAGCTGCATCGGCAACTTTATTTGAAACCATTGTTGTAGCATCAGAATTCAAGTCCTCAATGCTTCTTTTTCGTTTAAAAGGCATCTCCTTGTAACCACTCTCCACCTCAGTATCAACCCTGGGTGTCCTATTAACTGTCAAATCTACCAACTCTGCTGGCAATTGTTCTTGTTCCATTTGAGCAACATCATTCTCCGGCTCCGATAAAGTTCTTTGAGCTGACAGCAGCACACTGTCATCACTATTCAGATCTTCCCTGCTGTCCCCTTCTTTAAATTGATGGTCTTTTTCTAAGAATGTGAGCTTCTGGCTTTTAAGTGGAGGTTTTGGTCCACCATTATTTTCCAACACCTCTTTTACAGGTTCACTTGCAATGGAATTTCCTTCCAAATTTTTCTCAGAATCTCTCAAAACACACCTATCTATCAATTCTTCCACCTTCCTTTGACTGCATTCACTGCCCCCATTAACATTCTCGGAAGCACCATCTCTGCAATCATTGCCATCAGCATTCTTGTTCTTCATCTCCTCACAACGACCTACCAAGTCAAGCAGAAAAGTATAAGAATGATCACGTCCTGCAATGCTGCAGATTTTGCAATACATTTAATAGACATGAAGAAAGATTCGAAACAATTAACAGACAGATACTAAGAAAGAATAAAGAAAAATTACTTGGCTACCTTCCAGATTAGCTTTCTTTTGTTGTCGTTTGAACAATGCCTTGTAAGCACGAGCATCCATTCTCTTTGTTTCAACCAGGACAGCTTTGATCACATGTTTCTTATCGTTTCCAACATCTTTAGTTTCAAGCTGTTTGACACTCTTCTCTTTCTTCTGCTTTTTCTTCATAACTGAAGAGCTTGATTTTTTGCCAGACTTCTTTGAACCAGAAGAACTAGATGAAGATTGATTCTTACCCCTCTCAGACCTTCTCAGAGGACTCGACAAGCTTTGCTTCTCAACTAATCTCTCAGATTTCCTCGTAGCTGGAGGAGCCGTAGGGGTCTGCTTCTCAAGACGTTCAGACTTCCGAGTGCTTGAAGGGCTTGGAGTCACATTTTTCTTTGATGATGCTTCTCTCACCGACCTTCTTAGACCAGACTTATCAGTTGATGACCTGCTAGCGATGTTTCTCCCTTTTACATCATTGTTTTTGCTTTCCTCAGCCTTAGCTTTGCGACTAGCTTTAGTATCATTTCCCATACTGTAAGCTGTAAACTACAAAACATGACATAAGATCCCACTTAATCAATCAGGCGAGGCTTATCGATGATGTTTTATGAGTAATCGAGCAAACAACAGTCAAGCAACCCTACATGGCTAATAAATCCCCCTCTTTTCTAGGTATATCCAACCCCGCCAAGAATATACTAGAAATTCAAGCAATCTTACAACAGGCAGCACACCTCTTAACCACAATATCTCGTTTCACTCCAATAGAGTGGAACCTTTTACGATGCCTCACTCATCCCTTGCAACAGTACGAGAAAAATACAAAAAAACAAAAGAAAACTCTCCCAAATTCTTAGAATTTCCAAACAGGATACTTTCATAAAGAAAAAATAAAAATCAAGGGCTCACAAGATATAAACAATGTACATTTAGGGCTGCATCAGTATACAGTACAGTTACATTCATGATCATTAGACCACAAAACCCTAATAGAATAATCAAAAGCAAGGACACCGAGATTATCCTAAACAAAACCCTAATTCATTGAAAATTTTAATTTTTTTCAGGTTTAGATCAAGAACCCTGAGAGAAGAAGAAGGGATTAACGCAATAAGACTTCTGATTTACCGGAATGAGAATCGTCGCCGGGTTTAATTTTCCGGTTTCATGTGATTTCCAGAATCTTCAATTACCAAGCGGAAATATAAATTAAAATAACTAGTTACTCCACTATTTATATAGAAAGAACCAACTCTATTTTAGTCCTCATACTTTTGCTTCCAGTCAAATCGACCCTGTAGCATTGTTATTAAACCTTGTCCGTCCAGCCATATCAACCCGAGACTTCGGCCATGCCGAATTTGATCTGATTTTAAAAAAAAATTCATAGCAACATTATTTTGATTTTAAAAAGATATTGTTCACTTGAACTAATCAAAATTAACTAGCCTGATTTATGACTCATGCCTTGCACCGAGTCAACTCATTAACTATGTCCAGGGGCTTAGTTGAGAAGTTACCACCAATTGTTAATGTTTACTTCTACAACTTTACTTTATTCAATTGATACCCCACAAATTGATTATCCCGATTGAGTCCCTCATCCATTGAGAGTTGGTAGCCTAACATCCCTGTTGTTACCTGCAATAGAAAGGTCACAAAGTTTCCATTGACTTGCAGTAGCTTTCAATTTTAGAAAAGTTTTATTCCTAAAACATGTTAATGCTACGAAAACTTATTAATGGAGATCTCTTAGCAGTAAATATTATACATGCGGTGCAGATATGGGAGTTACAGAATATCCAAAAAGATTCTATCCCATCTGTGTTTAAGAGGTTAATTGTATGTATTTAAGGAGCCTAATTATGGGCCAAAATCATTATAATATGGAAAGCATGAGGTAGTCATGTCATGTATGCAGAATTAATAGATCCACTTAATTAGATTTAATTAGGATAATTGATTGCTATCAGATTTTTTTTATTAGATGATGAGCTAGGAAAAAGATGTTAATTATTAGGCTATTAATTTAACATGGATTAACCATCTTTGTAATAACGACATCATTTCGATCTTTCTCATATTTTTCTTAGTATGGATTATTAAAACTTTGACAGGATAAATCAAATTTTATTATATCAATATTTGTTTTAGTTCAACTAAAAACTCAGTTTGAGTTAAGTTCTAGATTCTAAATTTCCTAAATAAATCAATTAAATTAGTTTGTTGTTGTTTCCTGCTGTTTTTCTACCCGCTTCCTGTTTCTCCTTCCCTGCAACTGATTGCAGGTGTGGTCTGCAGTTGGTGTCTTTTGGTTGTGTTATGTGAAGTCTTTTTTTTTTTTTTGTTTACTTGGGCTGCACTTGTCCCGTTTTTTCTTTTCTTTTCTTAACATGCTACTGTCTTTTTGTCTTTTCACCATGTTTCTTGAGTGCTACTCTTTGCTAGGTTGTTCTTGCATTGCTGCTGTTGGAGGGTCTGTTGATTGATAATGGTGGAATTAGTTTATGACGTGTTAATGAGGGTGCTCATCACCTTCTACCCATGCGTGCTTAGAGGTTGGATTTGCCTTCTATTATGCCTCTGTTGTGCATGGGTGGCCAGTGTGCTGGATATAGCTGTGGCTTTATTCACAGCTTCACCACATATAGCAAACGTAGGCGTTAATTTGTGATTTTCAGTCGTGCCTCCAAGATGAGCAGTTAGGGAAGCTTAATTAGCAGGATTAGACGTGACAGTTGGTTAGAGTGTCTTATTTAGATCCTAAATTAAATCATAAAGTGATCCTGTTACCGCAGACAATCTCCTAGCACTGACATTTTTTTATTCTCCATTCATGTTTCTTAATTTCTGGCTTTGGTTCTTTCTTCCATGCTTTGTTTTCTGTTTTTCTTTCCTCTTTGACGTCCTTGCTTTTGTTGTTGTTTTGGTGAGGCCTTTAACATTGTTCCATGCTTTTGCTGCCATGCTTTGTTTATGGTGAGGCCTTTCAAGGATGATATATGGTGTGTTGTTTTAGATCTTATGTGATCGTTTACTACATATTGGGGTTTCATTTGATGGCGTTTATCTTGCTCCTCGGGTGCTGTTTCGGTTGGCTCATTAGAGGACTTGCTTCTTTGACCTGTTCGTTGCTGGGTTTTCTTCGTATTGCACCAAGTATATATGTTCTTTTAGCGTATGCCACATTCTTGCCAGTGATTCTTTGTCTTGCATGGTCATATTAAGGTTGTTCTATATTGCTGCTTTAACTTCTTTGGGTGTTCTTGCTCGGCTTTTATGCTTTCTTTTGCTTTTGCACTGCCGTCATATTTTGACATGTTCTTCATTCATAAATTAACTTTTATTCTTGCTCAACTTTTATGCTTTCTTTTGCTCAGCTTCATTTGCATATTCCTTAGGTTTGAAATGCATTAACAATACATGTCTTGGCATTCCAGGCTGCTCTTTTGCAGTTGCAGAGCTCGGCAAGCTCAGCTTTTGACACTCACAAGCCTCTGCCACCCGTTATTCATGTTTTTGACCTTTTCAACTGGGGATATATCGATGGTCATGAAAAAGATTGTTTGTTTCTTCAATCCGTCCACGGCCCATCATCGTGGCTCAACAGTAATTAATTTGCAATCCTATCATTTTTAAATTTTAACAATAAATTCTCTATATACATCTAAATAAAAAACCGACAGCGAGAATTCCAGCAAACAAGGACAGCTATAAGCCATGTTATTAAAGTTGGTTCTTGAGGGTCTAGCTGCTGTGGTTAATCGTGTGACTTGTTCCGTCCCCGTCCCGGGTTCGATCCTTTATGTGCACGCCTGTCACCCCCGCGGTGCCTTACCTGCTCCTGGGCTTGCAGGGTGTCCAGTGGGCCGTGGGGAATAGTCGTGGTGCGCGTAAGCTGACCCGGACACCCCACGTAAATCAAAAAAAAAAAAAAAAAAAGTTGGTTCCACCTAGCTCAGGTTAATTCTAAATTTATTTTCTAAAAATTACTAATTCAAGTTTTACGATTCTTAGAATTACTAGATGTTTATATAATCGTTAATTTTAGAGTCTGTGGGATTAATCAAGATACACGTAAGCTAACCCAGACACCCACGTTAATAAAAAAAAATTAACGCCACCAATATTTTTTTAATTTATAATATATTAAAATAAATTTTTTTATGGTGTTTTTTTTATCAATATATCAAAATCATTTTAAAAACACATAAAAATATAAGTTTAATGTTTTTTCATATTAAAAAATAATTTAAAAAACACCTTGAAATAAGTTGAACGACAAAAACAAACACTATCCTAGTAGATTCATCTATCAACTAGAAACATGTTTTATGTCAAAGGAGGGGTGAATTAATCTAGTTGTATCGAGTGAACCCTCAATTTAGAATAAATTTGGGAACGCGGTGCAAACCGCGTTCCCAAAATTTTATTTTATTTTTGCTAAAATTTAATATATTTTGGATCGTTTTGATGTGCTGATGTCAAAAATGATTTTTAAAAAATAAAAAAATATCATTGACATGCATTTGGGCACGAAAAATTATTTAAAAAACAACCGCAATCACAGTGTCAAATATTCTTTTAATATACTTGGGAGACTCGATTTAACTTTAATGTTTTTTGAAATAAAAAAATTAAAATAAATTTTGAAGTGGTGTGGTTAACCCAACTAAATGAACAGTGTTTTATATTGTAAGGGCGGTGACTGATTTTTCAGAATTTATCTTATTATATATATGTATGTGAGGATGAATCCGTTTACACAACATTCTCGTTCATTGATTTCTTTAAGATCTAACGGTTAATATCACGTGCTATCTCATATATAATATCTCTTCTTTATCGGGTTTCTTATTTTATAAAGTCCTAAATTTAATTAATTAATATATCATGCAGATGCTCTTCCCATAATTCCATGTTCTCAATTTTAAATTACAATTTTATTTCTGCCCTCCACTCCCAAAGTCAAAACACTCCCAGGTTTCGATGGCAAGAGATCCTGAATTTCACAATTCATTACACCGAACTTACAATATATATATATTATTTTAATTGTTTATGATATTTAATTCTCTTTTGAGGTACAATGAATATGGATTTTATTATCTTATTAATATTTTTTAAACTATATTTCATGCATTCAAACTATTTTTTCACTTTTTATTCGGGCCAACTACAGAGAATTAATTAAATTATATTTTTTTAGATTGTTTATGATATATAATAACAAGGATATTTTGGGAGGCCAAATTAATAAATTGAATTGAAATAACCATTGAAGTCCACCGATGAATTTAATCATTCCCTTTCCAGAGTAAGGTGGATTATTGGATTAATCTATGTATCAGGTTTTATATTATTTTTTTATAACGATGATATTGTTAATTTTAATATTAATCTAATTATGTTCAAATCAATATATTTTTAATTTAAAATAAAACTTGATCCCTGAATAAATTTTAAATTATGAATTTCTCGATAAATTAACCTTTGCAGCCTTGAAACGGTGGATAAAATAAAGGTTAATTTGCTCTTGGTTTCTTGAATTGTTTATTATGCTAATTAATAACAAGGATATTTTGGAAGACCAGATTAATATATTGAATTGGAATAACCATTGAAGTCCACCAATGAATTTAACTCGAGCAAATGGAGCTTCTAGGATCGATCCAGCAATACTATTTATTTTTTATTTTTTATTTATTTTGTGACTTGGCTGTGCTTATCTAGACACGTTGAGGTGGAAATTTCTTTTTGTTTAATTTTTTATTTTTTATTTTCGTCGATGTATATCTTTTAATAAGGTTGAAAAAAAGAAATCAGTCTTGGCATGCCTTTAAGTAGTTATAAAATATCATGCTACTGTTGAAGCAAAGAATTCCAAGCACTTCATGATGAAGAATAATCAGTACAGATTTGAATATCCCCAGAAGCTCCAAGATAGGTTGATAATTAATTAAGAACGTCTTATATTATATAATTGAGCTTTCAGCCATATTGTTTAATTTAAATTTAATTAATAAATAAAGTTGATTTCATGTATTTTAAAAAAAAAATAATTTTATTTTTTATATTATCTCATCACTCTCATCTTATTCCTTCACCTGTTTCTCTAAACAAAAATAAAGGTAGATAGGTATTTTGAAAAATCTAGTTTTTAATATTAATTTATTCCTTCTAGTGTAGTGAACTAGAAGGGTTAAAGTCTGATTTCCTTTTATGTTATTTTTACATATTAAATTTCATTTAAAATTTAATTATTTAATTACACTACAAAACATGAAATGAAATTTATGAATTGACACAAACATATTATTAGTGTTTATCACTGGAATTCAAAACTTAATAACCATGGTAAATAAATTCTAACAATCACTTAATTTTTTTAAAAAAAATTGTATTTAATTATTAAATCATTCAATTCAGTCTAAAAATGTTGCTTCATACAATAAGCAAAAATACTCATTTAATTTAAAGTAATCTCACTTGAAAAAATACATATTTGCATCATGTCATATTTGTCCGGGAAACACTTTAAACTCTAACCTTGAACATGGATTAGCAAGCACTTGAGCAAACCCTAATAAAAAGGTGTTTAGAATGATAGAGATATTATTTTTCAAAGCGTTTTTTTTAATTTAAAATGCATAAAAATAATAATTTTTTATTTATAATATCAGATATTAAAGAACAATTCAAAAAACACATCAAAAAAATCACAAACATAGTTTAACCACAACACTAAATACCCCTAAATTTAGGTATTTAATAAGTTTTATTTATTTATTTATTTTTAGCTTTGTAGACCGTGCAATGCTAATTTAGCTAAACGATATGAATATAATAAATAAAGTTGTTGTGAGAATAAATAATGTTTTTGTATATATGAAAATGAATAGATTTGTTTAAACCAGTGATTTGCGAGTGTTATGATACCTATGAACCGCTCCAACTTGCATGGTGTAAAGTACATAAAGGGGAAGTCATGCACCGGCATTGACATGCCTTACTGCTTTGCTAGTCTATTATCCCGTGATTTGCCATGATCGAATCAATACTTTTAAAATATATATATAAAACAATGAGAGCAGGGAGAGATTTTTAATAATATTATTAAATATGACAAGTGGATTAATTTTATGCCTAACTCAAGTTTAATTTTAAAATTTTTTATTCTAGTTTTTTTTGTCTGCTGAAGTTTCTAATTAAACTGTGTAGGAGCTGACCCAATAAAAATTTCTAAGTTTCTAATTTTTTTATTTAATTATATAATAAAAGTTTATGCTTGAAAAAATGAACATCAGCCTTAGAATAGACATTTATTTGGTAATCTTATAGAAAACAAACAAAAATAAGTTACGCAGTTTATTTTCTAATAAATCCAATATTGAATGATAAAATTAAAAAACAATAATTAAAAAAAAAGAGCATATTCGGTTGGTAGGTAAACCAATCAAGCTTGTTAATCGAATAACTTGGGCTAGCACGCAAAACGCATGAACTAAGTTATGTACTCCACTGAAATTATAATTTGTTTTCTTAAAACTATTTTTTATTTAACAATGTGACAACAAAAATAAACGATAGTGAAATCAAACACTAACCCAATACCAATATATTTTTTAAGATCGTGATAACCTTATAAAAAACAAAATAAAACCAGTTATAAAACTGAATTTTTAATTAACCCAATATCTATAGATGAAATCGAAAACAAAAATTAAACTTGCTAGACCTACGAACGATGTCATCTATTAAAACTTGGGAACATGTCCATAAACTTTATAAAAGTTTAATAACAATAATTGTTTTTTAAAGACTATTCTTTTTAATTACATGAGAAAAAAATAGATGATAATAAAGTAAAATTTAATTAAAAAGAAAAAAAGCATCTCATCAAACCCACAAATTAAGTTAATCTGGGTTATTTTGGTAAACCCACATATCACTTTAACTTTATAAAAAGATAAAATTAAAAAATCAATTTTTAATTAATTTAATATTAAAAAATAAATTTAAAAAATATTTTCGGGCATACCTCCCTGCCCTTGTAGGCAGGCACTGGGTCCATGCACAACTCTTTGGCCAAGCACTAGTCGTCGTATTCGAAGATCACGCTGATTGGGCCGACTGGGATTTTGGAGATTATGAAGGTTTAGCAAGTCAACGGTCTTTATAACACCAGGACCCGAGAAGGAAGGGCGGTCATGTCCGGGAACGGAGAGCCTGGATTAGAATTCAACGACACGATTGAATTAACCTCTCCATATATAAAATACATCCAAGACCTAAATGAAAGGTTTCTTATCACCCAAGCATTATTGGCTCCACTTATCCCCCAACATTAAATTAATTTTTGAATTATTTTCAAGGTCGCTCCCAAATGTTGTAGAACAACACAATGGAATATTCTCAAAAACTTTATCTATTAAAAAACAACACCGTGTTTTTTTAAAGTATTTTTCAATTAAAAATATAATTTATTTTTTATATTAGCCCATTAAAACCATTAAAAAATATTAATTTGAAATTTTTTAAAACAAGAAATAATTTTAAAAACAAGTAGGATAGAAAAAAAACACATACAAGTCAAATCATATTAAATAAATTGCTACAAAATCAAAAGCCTTATCCAAGACCAAATAGTCCAAAAAAAATATTATCCAAACTCAGTGTCGGTTGGTTTTCCCAAAACATTTCATCATCAACCTTAACCGAATGACTTAGATCCTATATTAGACCAACTAACTAAACTAGCAAGTTTGAAAATAAATACCTCTTCCCTTAATTGGACCGTTGGTTCCTCTCATGGCTACCCAGTTTGCCACGTGGTGAATCACGTCCTCCATTTCAGATCTTGACACGAGTCATCATAACTCCCATACATCTTGACACGCATTAGATTTTTGTGGGACCCAATGCCACTTCCTAAAAGACAGGCGTGCATCTGCCATCCACGTGTCAATCAGGTCCCTATCAGAAACATTTTGTGGGACCTGCTTGACCTCACTAGTAGTATATTCCTATAGAAGGATGACAGGCGTCAAGTTTGACACGTGGATATAATAGGCTACGTGGCCTAAACCTTGTGGGCTTTCGTGTTTGGTTCTCCGAAGGGTGTTTGATTTTGCGTGTGAACGCAATTCTAATAGAATTTGATATTTTTTTTAAAATTAATTATTTTTAGTGTTTTTAAATTATTTTAATATGATAATATTAAAAATAAATTTAAAAAAATAAAAATTATTTTTTTAATATTTTTATAAGAGAAAAACACTTTAAAAAATAACCATTAACACAATACCAAACACTATTTTAAAAAATCAATGTCATTTTAGTGGTGGTCACACATTGTTAATTTATTTTAATTATTAATTAATTATATATTTTTTTTCTTTTTAATTTTTAACATATGGACTAAATTATCCTAGAAAATTGCAAAACAAAAATATAGTTAATAAAAATAATAAAACATCAAGGATAATTTAGGAGAATAAGGAATAACTTATTCTTCAAATAATACTGACTTGATCACCATAAAAATCACTGGGTTTATCTTACTTATTTTATTTACACTCTTTCCATTTCTTTGTGGAACCCCATACCTCCCCCACCTGCTAAGAGACAGGCGTGCCTCTGCCTTCCACGTGTCATTCAGGTTTCTATCGGGAACATTTTGTGGGACCTGCTTGACCTACGCAGTTCACTAGTAGGTATATTCCAATAGAAAGATGACAGGCGTCAAGGGTGACACGTGGATATAATTTTCTGTGGCCAAAACCGTGTGGGCTTTCGTGTTTGGTTCTCATGAAAGGGTGTTTGATTTTTTTATAAATTAAATATTTTTATGTTTTTAAATTATTTTAATGTTTGTATGTTAAAAATAAATTTTAAAAAATAAAAATATTATTATTTAATATTTTATAATAAAAAATACTTTAAAAAATAACCACTAACACAATAATAAATATTACTTTAAAAAAATATAATTATATAATACCTAATACCATCTTAAAAAACTAATATGGTTTAAGTAATGGTCATATTGTGTTACTGTTGGTGTTTCCGGTGATGTTTGGATTTATTTTTTTAATCGGTTATTAATTATTTTAATCATATTTTTTTAATATCTTGACTAAATTACCCTTAATAGTAGGAGAAAATTACAAAAAAATAAATCAAGTTAATAAAAATAATACAGCATCAAAGGATAATTTAGGAACATAATGATTAACTTATTCTTCAAATAATACTGACTTGATCACCATAAAAATTACTGGGTTTATCTTACGTATTTTATTTAAAGTATTTCCATTTCTTTGTACTCACTTATTATTGTTGTTTACTCAAATACCCTCATGATTGGGACAAAACTGCAACAAAATCTTCTGCAAGTAAAAGTAATTAAAAGAATAGCAAAGGGTAATCATGGATTTAGAAGAAAGAGGAGATATTCTTTAATGAACTAATAGTATCTCCTTTTTCTTCTGAATCCATGATTCTCTCAGAACCGTGTGATTTGGGATCTCCATTAATTTCCTCCTACATGTTTGAGATTTTTAAGCAACGCAAGCAAAATTATCCTCTGTGTCCGCAACCACATAGTATAATTTCTTACACCATGAGGTAATTATCTCTTCTTTTTTTTAATTAATAAAAAATCAATATCTTATTGAAAGGCAAGAGACGTACTTGTCAAATGTGGGCTCTCCTAGATTTTATACTATAATCAATTTATTTAATTACAATTATATCTCTGACTTACCTTAAGATATTTAGAGCAACCATGTCCATCACTTACCTTAAGATATTTAAATTTAATATGGCCTCCGATCCCTATATATTCACCCCCTCCCCGTCCATACAACTTCACTCATAACCAAAACCTTCGAAGAGCAAAGCAGCATACTTTTCTGCAACCTTAAATTCTCTTTTTTTTCTCTTAGCAAACAAATTTGTTTCAAAACCCTTTTGATTTCTCTTAACCGAAGACTCATTTTTTGATAGCTTTGATACCATGGCTCCTCATATTACAACTGCCCTTGCTAACAGCACAAACTCTCTAGTCAAGCAAGCTAGCTTGTCGAGCTGTGCATATGTTACCTTTTTGGCTGGTGATGGAGACTACTGGAAGGGTGTTGTGGGGTTAGCCAAGGGGCTGAGGAAGGCCAAGAGCAAGTATCCTTTGGTGGTGGCTATCTTGCCTGATGTTCCTGAGGAGCATCGGATGATACTTGTCTCTCAAGGGTGTATAGTGAGGGAGATTGAGCCTGTTCATCCACCGGAGAACCAGACTCGGTTTGCTATGCCTTATTATGTCATCAACTACTCCAAACTTCGTATCTGGGAGGTCTGTATGCATGTCTTGGACTTACTTGCTAGTTGTACTTTGTGTTTCTCTTGATGAAAAAACAGAGGATCACTGTCAATTTCTTTTTTGCTTATTTTTAGTCTTCATATATATATATATATATAGCTCATAACCTTTTCGTCTTTGATTACAGTTTGTTGAGTATAGCAAAATGATATATTTGGACGGGGACATCCAGGTATTTGACAACATAGACCACCTGTTCGACATGCCTGATGGTTACTTCTATGCTGTGATGGACTGTTTCTGTGAGAAAACATGGAGCGACAGCCCTCAGTACAAGATTGGTTACTGCCAACAGTGTCCTGATAAGGTCCAGTGGCCTGCTGAGATGGGTCCTAAGCCCCCTCTGTACTTCAATGCTGGCATGTTTGTTTATGAGCCCAACTTGTCCACTTATCATGATCTGTTGGAGACCGTCAAAGTCACCTCCCCCACCCTCTTCGCTGAGCAGGTAAATATCATCTTTGCTTTGTTATCTTGTCAAGGACTTCTTAGCTGGAAAGTTTGATGTTTAATTTATTTATTCATTCTTGGCAGGACTTCTTGAACATGTTTTTCAGGGATGTTTACAAGCCAATTCCTTCGGATTACAACCTTGTACTGGCCATGTTATGGCGCCATCCTGAGAACATTAACCTTGACAAAGTGAAAGTTGTTCACTATTGCGCTGCTGTGAGTATTCTCCAAGCTCATATAAAAACCATTTTACATGCTCAAACAATAATCTTGTCCTTTTGGACATTTAAGTTCTACAATTCTAATAATGTTGTGCATTGGTTTACAGGGGTCTAAGCCATGGAGGTTCACTGGAAAAGAAGAGAACATGGACAGAGAAGACATCAAGATGGTGGTCAACAAATGGTGGGACATTTACCAGGACGAATCATTGGACTACAAGAATACTGCTGCTGCTGCTGCTGCTTCTGCTGGAGCTGAACTGCATCCATTCTTGGCGGCTCTCTCTGAGGCTGGTGTTGTCCACTATGTTACCGCCCCATCCGCCGCTTAGTGCTTGTAAATTGTGGAGCTACTAGTTTCAATCAGTCCAATTGTAGAGGAAAAACAACTTTTCTTTCAGCTCTTTTTGGTGGTTAACATCCCCTATATTGTTAACAGGGATGGGATATTGCTCTTTTGAATTTTCTAGGAAGTTTATGAGGACCTTGTATCCATCCTATAGTAAATAATATGAACAAGTATTTTCTTTGTATACACATTTCTTTTATCTTTTCTTATGTTGTATTGAAGAAGCAATAATGGGATTTGCTCTGACTAACTTCTATTTTTCTTTCATATAATTCCATCTCCAACCCTGAATTAATTCTTCATTTCATTCGAATCTTAAGAGATGGGACCTTGTGAATGGTGAATCTTTTGATTTGAAGATGGTACTGTTCGGGCCTGTGAAATGGCCTGTACTGGAGAGTTTCATAGCCGTGCTGCCTGTCCATCCTAAGTGAATGTGGGGATGCATTTATGCCCTGCTGAAAAGTAGTTTTGTTTAGTTTTTTTTTTTGGGCTGGAAAGTGAAGAAAATAAATTTTTGAGAAGTAATTATTTATTGATGTTTGGTAGTATTATAAAAAATGAATGAAAATGAGTTAAAATAAATTGTTAGTAGTTTTTTTCAAGTAAATAATAAAAGAATAAATCGAAAAAAAAATTAATTTAATAAATTATCTTAAATAAAATAAATAACAAAATATTAAAATAATAAATATTAAATGTAACAAATAAAAATGTTGAAAGATGATGAAATTAAAAAAATTACAATTTCATAAATTATTTTGAATAAAATAAATAATAATAAAAAAAATAGTGACTAAATTTGATAGATAAAAAATTTCAATTAAAAATATGATAAGAGAAAAATAAATAATAATCATAAAAATAAGAATTAAAATTGATATAAAAATAAAATTAAATCAAATTCTAAATGATAAAATTAAAGAAAAAAGATTCAAAACAAAACATATAATAATCAAAAGTTTGAGGATCAAATTTAATATAATCAACAAATAACATGATCTTTTTAAATTTTTCAAACTTCTCGCCAAAAATAAAAAGAAAAATACTTTCTTGAAAATCAAGCCATATTTTTTTTGAGTGGAAAGTATTTTTTGTTAACCAATTTTTCTAATAACAAATAAACAAAAAAATTTAAAATATAATTTTTAAAAAATAAGAAACATACGGTGTTTAGTGTCTTAAAATATCCCAATGAAGCAGCAGCTGATCCCTTCAAAAACATGGTTAAAGGTGTGCATGAGTGTTGCAACTTGCATGGATGCTCTCTGAAAATTCCAAGAAGAATGAATACGTTCCAAGGTACAAAGCACCTAGAGATGCATCAGCCTCGAACAAAGACTTGCATAAGCAAGCAAGCATGCAAGCAAATGTAGGATAATTGAGTTTTGCCTTTTCCTGAGGATTTTAGGACGCAGGATGATCCATCTGTTTGTTTTAATATTTTAAAAGTATTTTTAAAACAATTTAAATATTTTTTGTTTTTTTGTTTTAAGTTAATATTTTTTTAGTGTTTTTAAATCATTTTGATGCGTTGATATTAAAAATAATTTTTTAAAAATAAAAAAATATTATTTTAATACATTTCCAAGTAAATCATAATTCTAAACACACTCCATGAAAGATAATTGGCTTGAGGATTAAAATCAGGAGCTGTTTTTCTGCCTTTTCTTTTATTTTTATCAACGACTTCATCTGTTCTCAGCCACTGAATTCAAAACTTAAAAGGGTAAGGTTTTTATTTGATTTTTTTAATTTTGGTAGGGATGACGACTAATTGAATTAAACAAGTGGTCTAAATTTTGTTATTTTAACTTAAAAGCCTTCGATGAAAAGTCTTTGTATAAATTTTGGACTCTTCCCTGCATTCAAAAGAAAGAGAGTCGCCATAACAATTTTTTATTTTTAAATTATTTTAATGTGTTTGTATTAAAAATAAAATTTAGAATAATAATAATAAATATTATTTTAATATATTTTCAATTACAAAAACTTTTTTTTAATAAAAAATATAATGGTATATTCCAATAACTTAAATCTAGTCAAACCGACAATCTTAGCTAGCAGAAATCAAGTCCATGATTTTCTTGATTGAAGATCGAAAATTAATGGTGCTACCAAATAAAGTAAAGAAAAGAAAAGAAATATTATCGAAACTGAAGGTCGGTTATCCTAAGGTCCCACTTCTCATCAACTAACATAACCAGAAAGTTCGTCAGAATAAATAAAAGCCTCCCATCTACTCCCAATAAAGAGTGTTTGCCTGCCACGTGGAGTTTGTGGGTCCTTCCTTCATTCACTACCAGGTATATTCTTGGTTGGAAAACACAGGCCTGTAGGAATATGCCAAGTGTAGAAACCGGGTTTGCTGCCTTTAGCCGCGTTGGGCTTCCCTGTTGTGTTTATAGGCTTATAGCTGTGTGGCTAATATCTTCTCACTATTTGATGGAGAAAAAAGGGATTCTTGTTTTTTTCCAACTAAAAAATTATTCGAATATATTTTTGATGTAAAATATTTTAAAATTATTGTTAATTAACTTTTAGCCTCGACAAACACAAAAAAAAAATAATCTAAAATCCGAAACCAACTCAAAGAAAAAATCTTTTCAAGCTCAAATATATTTTTCTAAGCATTTTCAAATTAAAAAAAAAACACAATTTAAACTTTCATCATCATATGAAACTATTTGATACAAAATAGACTGTTTTGGTGACTAAAATTATCGCTTACAACAACTTTTTATCTTTGTGTCAGAATTCACCGAACCTCTCTCTTTTATAAAAAAAATAGTGAAAAATTAAAAAATTAAAAAATAAAATAAAAAATGTAATTTTTTAATATTAAAGGGAATGGTCACCTAGTAACTTAAAAGGATAAGAGACTAAAATGATTTTTTTACACAAATTTTAATCTGCCTTTATTTTACTCAAGTTTTTCACTTTAGTCCTCGGTCTTTCAATTCAACATTCACTCGCAAAAAAATATACAATTGAATATTAATTCGAGCTAAAAAGTCTAAATTATGTAAAACAAAAGTTCATGGATCAAATTAATTTTTTTTTTTAAAAATCACTAATCTAATTCACAATAATATGTGAGATGGTGAACAATATTTGTGATATAGTAAAAGAATGAGCTCTTAGTGTGTGTGTATGCGCGCGCGCATATATATATATATATTATTTTTATTTTTTAATGTGTTTATATAAAAATATGTTTTTTATAAAAATAAATATTATTTTAATATATTTATAATTAATATAAAAAGGAATCTTTCGCACAATAGCACAATACAGAGCACTACCACTAGCATAATGGTATATTCCAAGAACCTTGACGAGCAGTGATCAAGTCCATGATTTTGTTGATTCAAGATCGAAACTTAATAAAGTCAAGAAATACTATCCGAACTCAAGGTCCCACATTTCAACCAACTAACATAACTAGAAAGTAGGCCCCCATCAACTACCGATAAAGACAGGCGTGTCTGCGCATGCCACGTGGAGTTTGTGGGTCCTACCAGACCCCCTCCATTCACCACCTGGTATGTTCTTGGTTGGTAATCACAGGCCTATAGGGATACGCCACGTGGAGAAACCGGGTTTGCTGCCTTAAGCCGCGTTGGGCTTCCGTGTTGTGTTTATAGTAAGACCCAGGGCGGTGGTAATTGACCGGGTGTAATAGTTATTTTAATTACACATTTACTCTTTATTTTTTATTTTTATTTTTTATAATCTCTCTTCTGACCAAGTACCCTCACTATATAATAAAAATATTGTTTAATATAATAAGGTAATAAAATCAAGATGGAAGGGTATTCTTCTGTTTAGAAGTGAGATTCTATGACTCGATGATTCAATATCCGAGGCAGTAAAATAATTCAAATATTTTACTAAAATAATGTTATTTTTTTTAATTTAAAATTTAAAATGACTGAATTGAGACTTATAGCTATGGTTTTAAGAGATTGTTCTTCATTCAAGGAGTTAATCTCTCCTTATTTTACTCTCATATACTCCCTCTCGATTTCTTTTTCTTGGGTAGCTGCTCCTTCGAGGCAAATAACCTCAAGATTGGGATAAATCTCGGCAAAATCTCGTGCAATAAAATATAATCAAATGAATATTTTGGTTGAAGAAGAAAAAGGAAATAATATTTAATGGGCTTTATCTTGCACCGACAAATTCCATGATTCTCTCGTTCGTATCTTTGGGATTTTATCCTAAACCTCGGAGGTTACAATTGGAAACAAATGATTCGCCATGTTTTTTTTTTTTTTAATTAATATATAAATGAAAGATTCAATATTAAAACAAATAAAAATAAATTCAATATCTTATCTAGAAGCAAGAAATGGACTCGTCAAATTAACGTGGACTCTCTTAAATTTTATACTATATGCTTCTCCAACCCCATAAAGATTATTAATAATTATGTGTTCATACTATGTATCTTTCACCTACCTTTCAGACCAAATGCACGCTCGAATTTCTCTAGCTATATATACCCCCCCAGCAGCACAACTAATTCACTCATATCCAAAACTTTCAAAGTTCCAAGCAGTATAGTTCTCTGCAGCCTTGAATCTTCGCTCTTTTCTCTTAGTAAACAAACGATTCGTTTCAAAACCCTTTTGTAGCTTATCTCGTTTTCTTGATAAATTTTATACCATGGCTCCTGATATCACTACTCCTCTCGCTAACAACGCCACCACTCTTGTGAAGCAAGCTAGCATATCAAGTTGTGCTTATGTTACGTTTTTGGCTGGCGATGGAGACTACTGGAAGGGTGTTGTGGGGTTAGCCAAGGGGCTCAGAAAGGCCGAAAGTAAGTATCCACTTGTGGTGGCTATCTTGCCTGATGTTCCCGAGGAGCATCGCAAGATTCTTGTTTCACAAGGGTGCATAGTGAGGGAGATTGAGCCTGTTCATCCACCGGAGAACCAGACTCGGTTTGCTATGCCTTATTATGTCATCAACTACTCCAAACTTCGTATCTGGGAGGTCTGTATGCATGTCTTGGACTTACTTGCTAGTTGTACTTTGTGTTTCTCTTGATGAAAAAACAGAGGATCACTGTCAATTTCTTTTTTGCTTATTTTTAGTCTTCATATATATATATATATATATATATATAGCTCATAACCTTTTCGTCTTTGATTACAGTTTGTGGAGTATAGCAAGATGATTTATTTGGACGGGGACATCCAGGTATTTGACAACATAGACCACCTCTTTGACATGCCTGATGGTTGCTTCTATGCTGTGATGGACTGCTTCTGTGAGAAAACATGGAGCAACAGCCCTCAGTACAAGATTGGTTACTGCCAGCAGTGTCCTGATAAGGTCCAGTGGCCTGCTGAGATGGGTCCTAAGCCCCCTCTCTACTTCAATGCTGGCATGTTTGTTTATGAGCCCAATCTGTCCACATATCATGATCTCTTGGAGACCCTCAAAATCACCTCTCCCACCCTCTTTGCTGAGCAGGTAAATTTCATCTTTACTCATGTTATCTTGTTAAGAACTTCTTGGCAGGAAATTTTGATTTTTGATTTATATTTTTCTTGGCAGGACTTCTTGAACATGTTTTTCAGGGATGTTTACAAGCCAATTCCTTCGGATTACAACCTTGTACTGGCCATGTTATGGCGCCATCCCGAGAACATTAACCTTGACAAAGTGAAAGTTGTCCACTATTGTGCTGCTGTGAGTATTTATCCTACTCTTATATAATAATTTTATTTAATTCTTACTTTAATTATGTCCTGCTGTATATTCTAATGGCGTTACACATATATTTGTATGCAGGGGTCTAAGCCGTGGAGGTACACGGGAAAAGAAGAAAACATGGACAGGGAAGACATCAAGATGCTGGTCCAGAAATGGTGGGACATTTACAATGACGAGTCCTTGGATCACAAGAACACCGTGGTTGCTTCTTCTGGATCTGAACTGCAACCAATCTTGGAGGCTCTATATGAGGCTGGTGTTGATCTCCACTTCACCGCCCCATCCGCTGCTTGAAGCTTTTGGATTGTGTGGAGCTCGCTATTTGCAGTACTTATTAGTCCATAGTTTGCTTGCTTGACGAACATTATTTATCTGTGAGGAACTTATATCCCTTGTATAGTAATATAAGAACGTGTTTTTCTGTGTATACATGCTCCCACCACTACTAAAAAAGTAGCCTATTAGCAACTAACTAGTCCGTTGTTGCAGATAAAATTAAAATCTGTTGCTGCTGATAAAACTCAGCAACGGAATTAGCCTTCTGCAACATCATAGGCCAATAAATGCTAATCGCTACAAGTGGAACGGGATCTATGTTTATGAACTGCATGGTTCCTGAAAAGCCTACTGTTATTTCTATGAAATTAGCTGATAACAAGGAAACTACTGTCTTCTGCAAATGTTCATCTATCAATATTCGTCCAGATTTCCGTATCTCTGCAATTAATTACATGAAAGTAGTATATAAAATTGTTTTAAATAATGAGCTAAACCGAATTATTTGTTGCCCGTTTTCTAAATAATTAATATGGCAGGCTGCCTGCCTAGCTGTACATTCTTATGGGGGAATAAAGATTCTGAAAACTAAATATTTTTCTTGTCTGCATCAACATTTTTTTATTAAAAAAAATATCAACCATTGATTTATGGGACCCATACTTGCCAAATTTTCCTTGATCCATTCAGAGCATGAGATTTTTAGAAAATAATATTTACCGAGAATATTCCATTTTAATTAGTATTTTATCAAATATTATTACCATTCTTTATATAGAAAAATACTAGCCAAATTAATGGAAAAATTGAAATAAAAATCTTTCTTCTGAATAATAAAATAAAATAAAATAAAATTTCTAAACTGAAAAAAAAAATCTAAAAAAACTAGGTTAACATTACTCTAAGAATGGAGGCTTGTTATTCTCATCTTTGTCTCTCTCTCTGACCATTCTTTTAACCTGAGGAAAGAATACAAGAGATTAGCCACAATGAGTGCCATTACATTTGTAGCTTCTGTTACTATTCTCTTGGTAGCCTCTGTAATCATCTTCCCCTCTGATGGAGTCACTGAAGATATTCTGGCTGCCATTTGCTCCCAAACTCAAAATCAAGAAACTTGTGAGGCCATTTTAGAGAGTGATCCGCGTACCAGCTCAGCTGACCTCCCTCTACTGTCTCTAATATCTCTCGAGCTTTTATCGAAACAAGCTGATAAAAATCACAACAGTTTCGTGATAATTCTACAGATCCGGATTTGAAAAAGTCCCTTGGCAATTGTGGGACACATTATAATGATATGCGGGGCAAGATCAAGGTGGCTCACCAGTTGTCCCAGAAGAGACAGTACAAAAGAATTCTTGAATTAGGCCAGCTGATAAAACTGACTTACAATTGTGAAAATGGGCTCCCTTCAAACTCACCAACATCTGGCATCACTGAAACTATGCTCCTGACGAGCCAAACTGCAGTTTATGTCAATCAATTTCTGATTACTTATTTTAGCCAGCAGCCCTTGAACCTTGTTTGATTGGAACCTGTACAAGGGTCATCATGGAAAAAATATCCTTCCACCATTTTAATTGGTAAAGTAAGTTCCTTTTGTTAAGTATTCTTGTTGTATTGCTTCTGCCAACAAGAACTTGTTGGTTCCACTGTTGTGTTTCTGTTCTCTATTGAGAGTCAGATATCTGCATATTCCTCTTGATCGATGTCCTATGATTGCTTACGGGCTTAATCAAAGTCAAGTGATTTCTTCAGTTATTGCACAAATTTGCATGCTCATTATTGCTACTACAACAATGGGATGATTATTTAAATTTCGAAATAGGTATTTGAACCTATCTAGAACACAGAAAAGAAAATGAAAAAGGAAATGCTAGCTTGACATATCTGGAAATGGAAAGCTCAATGAGACCCTTTACCTGTTGTGAATTTCTGTCAGCATAATACTGATGCATTCTTTTTTCTTTTTTAAAGCAATGCAAACATGTAAAATGATGGATACGATAATGGAATCTTTTCACATTAAGGAATTATAGAATGGTCGAAGTTAGATAATCCAGTTCTAATGAAGTGATGATGACAAAGAATGACCATGATGAATTTGTTTGCAGAAACTAGGGTGTTGAAGGTATCATGGATAAGTGGCACGATAACTTACACTGCCTTCACCACTATAACACATGCAGAGAATTACATAGCTATAACAATGTAGTCGGCTTTGCAGAAATTTGAGAGTTCTAGGGAGAATCTGCTTCAAATAAATTATGAGAATGAAATAGAATATATGCCTTCATTAAACAATGGTATAAATCTAGGCTTAATAAAAAGTTTGATCGAGTCAGACTAGAGTAGACTAGTGGTTTAAAATAACAATAATATAAGATCTCATAGTTGAATCAGCTTCAAATCCTTATAAGAAATTATATAGGTTTTTTTTTTTAATATGAAAAGCCACTTCATTGGTTATCAAATTATTGGATCTCCTAAAATTAAACTCAAAAGTTATTGTTTAGATCAATTTTGTTATTTTTCCTTGATTATCTCAAATTTCTTATTTGTTTTTGGATTTCTTGCCTATAAAATACATTATAAACCTTTCTAGGAGACGAACTTGGTTTGTTACAACCCGAATCCTGGGTCTATGACCGACAATGCAGGAGTAATGCCTTGAGAGCACCACACCTACATTAAACCTCATAACATATATATCATAAAATAAATTTTATAAAATTATATAGCATTTCATAAACTTTCAAAGTATCATTCAAAACAAACAAATCATAATCCATAATATTTATTACAATATCTCAAACCAAACTACAAATAAAAAATATAATGGTGGAGAGTCTAAGACATCAAATCAAAGCTAAAAGGAAAGCCTCGCGGAAGCAAGAAAGACATACCGATAAAAAACGAAGAAGCAAGAATGATCAACAAAGTCAACCTGCTAATAAAATCTAAGGACTTGAAAATAATATAAAAATAAAAGGGCGAGTTCAACCAATTCAGTGAAGAAATACATGTCAGAGATCTGACAAAGCCATAGACTTAGATAACATACGAAACTTTTTTTTTGGATTCGAGGAAACCCCACCCCCCGAAAAGCGCACTTTGTGGGCCCAGGTGAGCGAGTAAAACCCCGACTGTCCCAGGCTCTTACAAGAGGTGCACGCCCTGACTCGAACTCGAGACCTGCTGTGTAGATCTCAAACTCTTTATCATCACGTTACGCCCCTTGGGGACATACGAAACCTTAGGTTCTAATAACAAATGATGTTTGTGGCCCCGGTCACTATGGAAGGATCAGTCGCCACATATTGGTGTCTCTCTAATCAGTTGGGTATATAAAATATTATATGTATATATAGACTAACTACTTTATGTTAGTATGGAGTTCGTAATAAGATCCCGGTATCAAGATATAACAGATATTCATATATTTATCAAAGCAAATGAATATTATATCAAATAAAATTTAATTCAACTGAATGTGAACGTAAATTCAAGAAGTGATGAATACTTGGAAAATAAAGCAACATATATAAATATTCAAGAGAATAACTAGTTGTACTTGTTATATAATAAACATACATATCTATTTATATCACATACATATTAAATATTATTCCACTCACTCGAAAAAACATAGCAAAAAACAAATAGATGTAGAATCGGTGACTACTGAGGATCGCTAGTAGGAACATTACTAGAACTTATAATGGATACATAAAAACAATAAAAAACAACTATGAACCAAAAAAAATAAAAGAATAAAACTCTAAAATTAAAGATTAAATTGTAAATATAAAACTAAATGGACTCACCTGATTGATTCTGAATATATCTCAAATCAATCAAAACATATTTCAAACTGATAAAACCTAAAAATACCGATCAAAACTCCACTGCTTAATCAATTAATTGACCAAAATGACAAAAAAAGGTTTTATTAGAGAGGCAAAGATAGTGACATAACCACATTAATAGATATCCACTACCATCCTAGCATCAAAACATCACATAAATAACAATATTACAAACACATTAAAGGGAGTGTTGCCTGCAATATCTCCATATATAACCATATACTAGGAATCAAAATCGCTTTCTCTCTCCTTTTTTGTGTAAGAATATCTTCTTTCTTATAACCATAGTTATTATTTATATTTTAAAGTTAATGATTTGATTAACGAAGTGTTGGCCAAATATATAATTTCTCTTGCATATGGGGCTTGATCATGCTTTCCTTTTCCTTTACTTGCAAGATTTTTGAAACTCTTAGATTTTATTTTTCACTAGATTAATTTCCCACCATGAGAATATATATATATATATATATATATATATATATATATATATATATATATATATAATCATCACAATCTCTTTTATTATATCACATCATTATATATGTTCTTGTTTTAAAAGCAGAAAGATGGCATTTTCTCAATGTTTCTCCTCTGTTTTTCCTGTTCTAGCCATCTTCCTCTTGACCAACCCTACCTTGAGTGAAGCCCAAAGCACCCAAGATTTAATCGACAGAGTGTACGTGTCGCCAGATGGAAGAGTACGGTTTCTGCAACAAGGCATTCCATGAAAACATGAAAACCCCTGCAACAGACTATGTTGGCCTCACAGCAATATATAGCAATAGACCTGGCAATAAAATTAAAACGCAAGCAACACCTATGATTATATCGTGCTTCTCGTGAAGAACACAACTAACCCTTCAACGAAGGGTGCTTATATGGCATGCGAGAGTGCTTATGGTATGGTGAAGTCGTCCTTCCAGACTGGCTTGCAATATTTTAACAGTAAAGATTATGCTGGTATGCTTAAAGGTTGAACATGATATACCAAGAACACAAGCCAACTGTGAAGCTCGATCGTTTGAGCACACCGCCAACTCCAAATCCTTTGGCTGATAGGAACAGGCAAATGAGGATTCTGATTACCATGGCCTTAGTCACTGGGCATGAAATGCCGCATTGATGTTGTTGTCATTGCTCTATAATATTATTGTTTGTAACAGCATGCTAGCAACTCGATCTTCTCTAGTTCAATCTTACACGCAAATCGATCTTATGGGTGTAATTAATCCCAGAAAATAATAAAATTTGAACCATTCATTTATTTTGAGTCTTTCTCTTCACGATTTCTTCTCTTTTTGAGTTTGTTTTGGAATTTGATTTAACAACTCACGAACCAAAACCCATATAGCTAGGTGGATCATCGAGTGAGTTCTGAAAACTGTGCTCTGCATTGTGACAGCCCATCAATGAATATGATCACAAAATAAGCTTCGATGCTGTCTTAATTATTGGTCCAAGCCCATTTTCCTAGCTCGCACCAACTCTCTCTCTCTTACCAAATCCCTCATTTTCTGAAGTTTAGTCATTTGCTTTAGGACAAAAACAACGTTTTCACTGGTTTATTTTAATATTTTAAAAGTATTTTTTAAATTAATATTTTTTTTTATGTTTTTATATTTTTTTTATTTTCTGATATAAAAAATAATTTTTAAATAATAATAATAAAATATTATTTTAATGTATTTTCGAGCAAAAAAATACTTTGAAAAACAACTGCTACTATACTTCCAATCATCCCGTTGCAGTTTAACCTAAACCATTAAACTTGAGATTTCAATTAAGAAGATATTGTGGTTGTTGTTTTTTTCAAACTTATTTAAAAATATATTAAAATAATATAATTTTTTAAAAAAATATATTTAATATTAACACATTATAATTACCTGAAAACACTAAAAAAATAATATAAAACAAAGAAAAAATATAAAAAAATATTTTTTTTTAATATTTTTAAAACATAAAAACAAACAAACTCGTTGTTCAAGGCTAGCTAGATGTTTTAACAAGAAAAAAAAATGTAATATACAACATTTGGGATAATATAATATAACTTGTTTAATTCAACACATATTATTAGAAAACATTTCAATAAAAAAAATCGTACATTCATACATACATTGATCTCTAATTTGCATGAGGAAAAAAAATAATGAAAGAATTTAAGTATTATAATCTATGTCCTGCTGTGTGACTGTATCTCCTTCCTTTTAAGAAGCGCTGCATTCTGGAGGAAGTCCTTGAGGAAACCTCTTAGCGTCTGTGCAGTAATTGTATATCATGTAGTTTTTTTTGACCCATTCTAGCCTCTCTTGACTTGTTGAACCAAGCTCTTCTGAAAGCCAAGCGTTGGTGGTGGAGGAGGCTGCAGCAGCAGAGGAATTTGTACCACAAGAAGATGCACCATTGGACCAGACACAAGCATCCTTAGCATTGAAGTTCTTATAAGAAGCAGTGAAAGGAGCTTTTGACCAATCAGTCTTCACTAAGCCACCTCTTGTAGCCCAGTCATCTGCATTCCATAAACTAGAGTAAATTCTCATTGGCTGATTCTTTGGGAATGGAACACCTCTTGATTCCATGTTCTTGAATTCTCTAATAGGGGTGCCATCTACAGAGAAACTGGTACAAAAGAGAAGAAAATGTTACAAGAAATCATTAATTTTGAACTCTAAATTAGCCTGGTAACTACGGATTTAGTTATGGGATAGGTAGGAGTGGCTAGCTTACATGATTCTTTGTGGGTTCCAGAGGATGGAGTAGGTGTGGAAATCAGTAGTTGGATCAAACCAGAGGTAAAATTGTTGCTCCCTGTTGCCTTTGCCTTGGCTAAACACATTGGTATGGAGAATGTAAGGATCGCCACTCAAGTTCCCCAAGAACTCGAAGTCTATCTCATCCCATGTTGACCCTTTTGATGACAACTGAAAATATAAACACACAGATTAATACTAAGAGCATATGTTAAACTTTCTTAATCAAAACAGTAATTAATTAATATCAAGAAAACTTACATAATAGGCAGTTACAGTGCCAGCGGAGTTGCCAGGGACAAGCTTGAGTTGCATATCAATCTTTCCAAATAAATACTCGTTCTTGGATTGGAATCCTGAGCCAGAAGCTTTGTCAAGATTGAGAGTAAGAAGCTCACCATTGTTGAGTATCTTAGCACGGCCATCTCCCCATGTAATATCAAAGTTTTGGTAGAAGTTACCAAGAGATGACCCCATCAAAGAACTGACTGTAAAAGAGACCAAGAACATTAATAACATCGGAACACTTGAAGAAGCAAGCAGAAAAGCCATGGATACAATGAAATGCAGTTTAGCAAGTTGTTTGGAAGTGAGGAGATGTGTATTGTGCATGTCTTGGTGGGAATTTATAGTACGAGTTTTGGTAACTGATGAGTTGTGCATTGATAGGAAGGAAGTGTGTAGGAAGGTTCATTGCAGCTGTGGCCAGTTGGACAAAGATAGTAATGAATTGAGTGTAATCAATGACATGCACAGACATAAATTATGATACGCGGTTTTGCATGGGAATATTTGATAAAAAAAGAAAGAAAGATGGAGATTTGGTGACACCAGATGAGGCCCAGTTTTCTCAATGACATGCACAGACACAAATTATGATACGCGGTTTTGCTGCTTTTGCATGGGATATTTGATAAAAAAAGATGGAGATTTGGTGACCCCAGATGAGGCCCAGTTTTCTTCCAGCAGCAGTCACCTGGTTGTTGCTTTGTTGGTCCACCACTTCCTATCACCATGCTTTTTTCTTACCTAAACCCACTACCGTCACCATTGAGTCGGTGGTGGTAAGGATTGTGTATGGAGTCGTTAGCATCAAAGCTGTTACTGTGTACACGTAAATGATATTTTATTAAACTAGGCTGCTAAGCACGGCAAGTTGACCTTGTAATTCACCGATCCAGTATCTAGCCCAAATTAAATTTTATGTTAAATTAGTTTCCTAGTTAACTCGGTTAAACTTCATCTAGCTAGTTAATCTAATAAATCCTAATTTTTTTTATATTTATTTCAAAGTATTAATCAATTGAAAATTATTTCTAAAAATGATTTAATGAAATATTTTATGCAAGAATAGCATTCCCAAAATCTAATATTGAGAGTAAATTCAATTTATTGCATCCCAAATTTTTCAGAGATATTTCGGAAACATAATAGATTCTAATTTGACCATCGTTGCTGTAAAAGTCCTCAGAGCACACATGTCATCCCCATGCAACTCATCTATCCAATTTCTAACAAATACATGGCTTATGTCCTTGGCCATTCTTTCCTGTTTTCCTCAGTGCTGATGCTCTTCTTGATTCATTCTGCACAATTTGATGTGCAAACCAAAGAACTGCCGCGAAACTCAGGACCATAACCTTTGCATCAAAATTTTCAATGACAGCATCGTGTCTCCATCAATAGACCTTGTTGGCCTGACTCATCTGACTATTGGCCTAGCTCTGAAAAGTACGACCGAGACCTGTGTTTATACTCACACTCCTTAATCAAGCTACTACTCCAGAGGTTAGAAAGGTTATTGGTGAACGTGTAAAGGATTATCAGCTAGTTGTGGAGGGTTTTCAGCAAGCATCTATGGACCATGGCCTTCGCTGGAAAAAACAATTAAAGTATATGATGGCTAAGGAATCAGCAACACCAGCAGCAATATCTGCCTTTGAAAGGGGTATGCCTCCTGCTTTCCCAGTGAACCCATATTTCTTTTTAATTGAAAGGATTAAGCAGTTGGACATTCTCATCTCCGTGTCTGATTTTGCTGGGATAACATCTTTGTGTCAGTACAGGCACCTGCTGAAATCCTGACTACTTCGTTGAAATTGCAAGTGTGTTAAGGCAACAAAAACTTTTTTGGAGGATGGGATGGATCAGTATCTTTTTTTCTCCGCTGTTTACATCTTTTTTTCTCGAGTCATTAATCAACACTACCTTAATTCATGGCTCTACAGATTTATATAGAAATCATTCATGTCAAGTTGTCAAACTCCACATCTCATCTGCTATAATGCTATAGTCCTTTACATGCAGTCTCTCCTACAATCATTTTCACCTAAGATGAACAAGAAAATGATTTCAGGCTTTCAACTCCTGCTCATTTCCTAGGACTTCTTTAGCAGTCACATTCTCTTTATCAGCGCAGACTGAACTAACCATTGAACCAACTCTTGAACACCGATAGCGCAACCGATCCAGAATTTATAGAAATCCTTAGTGAGTATATGGCTATGAAGATGTGAGTATATGACTAAAGATTGCCGTGCAAGCATTTCTGAAGGTATCTACAGGAAATTACAAAGGACTACTGAAAGCATGTGAATCGACAGCACTGAAGTATCTATCCGTTTTGCCGAAGCAGCTTCACCTTTGCCCCCTCCAGACCAATGGATGAGTGTGAGATTGTCTTTGCACTTCGATTATTTTTATTTAATTAGATTATCTCAATCTTTCTATTTATTATTCTTTGTTAAATTTATTATTTAATGGTCTTTCTATTTTTTATTCTTTGAATATAAATAATACATCTAAGTTTAAACCATATTAACCAACTTATTTTTATTTTATGATAAGTGATAGCAAACTTATTTTTGTAATAACAATGAATCTCCATCAAATCTTTTTTTTTTCTTTTTTCTTCCAAGTTTGTTTTTCAATTTGTCTACTATTATTGTCTATAGTTTAAATAAAATTATTAAACTACCTGATATAAAACTTTTCTTGCTTTTTTAAAATAGCACCGTCGTCTCAGCTTCCTTCTGTACACTCAAAAATTTGACCGGCCCGTAGAACTACATTACTTGAGAGAATGCAATGAAACAATGGCTGGTCATTGAAAGAAGCACAGTTCTTCAAAAACTCCACTAGCATAAAACTTGAATCAAGATACATTATGTTAAAAACTGTGAATCATGAATTATTTTAAAACCTATAGGGATAATTTGTCAATTTCTATTACAGTAACAATATCTTACACAACCAAACATACATTCTCTTGACAATTACAGGATTAAAAATCTGAACACCAAACAACCTAGCACGATTCCCAATTTGAAGTAGAGTGCTATCCAAAAAGCTGCAGAAATCGATCCATCTCTTAAGCCTGCCACGATTCAGCAGACAATGTTACATCGAAGAAAACCCAAAGATTTTTTATCATTATGTCTTACAAAACACGAGTTAGGACCTTACCTTGCTAGCAATGTTGTTGGAGAGCCAGTCCAGTCCCTCATAGAGACCTTCACCAGAAGTGGCACAGGTGCTCTGGATATACCTGCAATAAACACACAGCTCAGTCAACATCCATGCATATTTATATAGCAGCAAACTATCAAGAAATTGGCGATGGAGATGTTATCAATTACCAGTGGCGTTGACGGAGTGAATGAAGACCAAGCTTATCTGTAATTTCAGCAGCATTCATAGCATTTGGAAGATCTTGCTTGTTTGCAAACACAAGTAGCACAGCATCCCTCAATTCATCCTATTCAAACAATAAATTTCCATTATTAAAAAGCATATAGCCACAAAAGCAAAAGTAAGAAGTGAGAGTTAAAGCTTATGACTACCTCATTCAACATCCGGTGCAGCTCATCCCTAGCTTCAACCACACGGTCACGATCATTGCTATCAACCACAAAGATGAGCCCTTGAGTGTTTTGGAAATAATGCCTCCACAATGGTCGGATCTGTGCAAATTAGAAAAGCAATTTGAGAAAAAATAATCCTTATACCAAACATGAGATATGAATACAAGATATTGTATTCTGAGTTCTGACAGCAGAAGTTGAGTAGGTGACCCTGTTCATAAACTGGCAATTCTAAGTTCATGCTTCCAACAACTAGAGCTAAAATTAAATCCTTATTTGATCAGCATAAAAGACAAGACAACAAACACAGAAATAGCTTAGGACTTCCAAACCATGACAGAGAGACTGGCAACTCGATTATTCAACATCAAACAATTTCTTAAACATCTGTAAGGATGCTATTACGGTCTGTGCAAACACAAATAAATGCATAGGGAAACATTTAAGCACTATCATTAGTGATTGTGCAAAGTGAAGACCAGATACTCTCAGAAAGGCAAAGGAAAAATTGAGACAAGGTGGCTTTAGTAATGTAGCTTATGAATTCGTTCATGACAAGCATATTGATTTTTGTTGCTTATAAATGAATAAGAGTAATATATAAGCATACCCATTTATGATTGCTATTATATAGTTTATGATAATGCTATATAGTTTATGATAATGCACGCCACAGCTGGGATGTCCTTTCCTCACAAAGATAAAGGAAAAAACTGAAAGACAAGGTGGCTTCAGTAGTGTAGCTTATGAATATGTTATGTGCTGGTGGAGGACCAACTAACCAGCATAAGACCGTCCATAAGCACAAGCATCAGCGAAAACTTCAACCACTCACAGCAACAAACAATGAAATATAAGATGGCTCTAGTCATTATAGGTTATGTTTTTGTTGCATGCTAAAGAAAAGCATCTAATCAGCACGAGACCATTCATAAGCACATATATATAACCAAAGACAAACTTAGACAGCAAAGGTGTGTGCACGTGCTTACAATTGTAGAATTTCAGCCATGCAATGGATAGCTTCCGCTCATAAGAAAAAGAAAAAAAAAATGTAACACTAAGTAGCTAAATCCATGTAGCTTATGTTTTTTTTATGTTCTGATGAAGCAATATCTAATCAGCACAAGACCTTCCATGGCACAATTTACAATCAAAGACACCAAGTAAAAACATAAACGCACATCATGTCAGGTTAAGTCAATGATTAAAGCTGAAATATTAATGAATCAGCAACTCAAAAAGATAAAAATTAAATAGTTTTCCTAATGCCACCATTATATTCAAAGTTCTCATCACAGTATAGCAGAAGTTTCCATACCTTGTCCTGACCACCTACATCCCAGACAGTGAAGCTTATGTTCTTGTATTCCACAGTCTCCACGTTAAACCCTACAATGAAATCCACATATAAGCATCCCTTACCCAAACCAAACAAATTCAGCACTAAAACAACCCCGAAATACCAGTAATATTTCGAGAGCATACCAATTGTTGGAATGGTGGTGACAATCTCTCCGAGCTTGAGCTTGTACAAGATGGTGGTCTTACCAGCAGCGTCAAGACCCACCATGAGAATTCGCATTTCTTTCTTGGCAAACAGACGGCTAAAAAGTTTGGTGAATGAGAGCCCCATCTTTCCTTCTCACCTGCATCAAAAACAAATCAGTAAATCAAAAACTCCAAATTCAGACTTAAATAAAAGAAAAATCATCTCACAAATCATAGAAAAATCAACAGATCCAAAAGATCCAAACTTTAACAAATTAAAAACCCCATTCCTTTCAATTCCTTCACTTCCCTTCCATTATTTCATACTAAACCCAAGTTCTATAGATTCATGATCTCCCTTATGCTGATACCAACTAACAAAACAAGCATAAGGGTCGTCAAAAGATTCAACAAACATCCCAAAACAGATCTAATCTATCACGGGTCAGATCTATGAACCCTTTAAAACAAAAACAAAAAAACAAACTTTAGAACCAAAATAAGACCAATCAAGATCTACAGTAATAACATCAACAATATATATATAGAGAGAGACGACTTACAGAACGAAGACGAAGAGAGAGGGCAGGATCTACTAAGAAGCTGTGCAGAGATGGGAGATGAAAGAAATGAGAAAGAGAAGGGGATATTTATCTATGTGCGTATAGAATCTAGCCATGGACGTGAGTTAACGCCGTTAATGACGTTAGTGTCAAAGTGAGATTCAGTTTCTGGACCGTACTTTTATTTTGGGACGGTGGATGTATTATATTTCTAATTACTAGTTTCATTTATTATTTAATTTGGCAGAAATATTAAATTTTACCATTGTGTTTGTGTGCATTATTTATTTTTATTAATGTATTTTAAATTTAATTAATTATTTTTTGTGTTATCTTTGATTACTTAGTAGCTAACTTCTGTCGATTTTTAATATTAAATTGAGTTCAATTGGTAAGAAAAAAAGAAAAGAAAGAAAGGAAGGAAAATGTTCATTGATACCTCTAACCATGATTATAGAACCTTAAGATTTTGATCACGAGTAAGTAGTGTTAATTGAAACTTCTGACTAATAAAAAAAATTAAATTAAGATTTAGAAAAATTATTTTTTTATATTAAAAATAAAATTGAAAGAGGTATAAAAACAGTGCGGCATCAAGAAAATAATAATAAAAAATAAATAAAAAAAGGAAGGAAAAATCATATTATGCTTAAGAAGAGATAAAAGAGTAAATTAGCTAAAAAAGAGGGGATTCTCTTCTCTTCCGGCAACCGCAAACAAAAGGGAAGATAGGAAAATTCTAAACACCTAATTAAAAATCAGAGAAGCAGAATAATCAAAGCAGAGGGGTTGCATAGTCACGATAACAAGGAAGAAATTGAGATTCGAAGACTTGAATAATATCTTATAGGGGATTCTAGATCTACTTCAGCAATTTCTTGCAATTTGAATAGTATTTCAAGTAGAAATCATGAATTTTAGATTAGAAATTTAGAAGAAATACAAATTAACTATGAATTGATTTAGATTGGGTTATGCTGGATATTAAATCTATTGGAATTGATAAAATAAAATAAAAAACATTGAATCGTTAATAACGCAAGTAGCTGGCCGGCCAAATAGGAAAAGTTAGGCTCATGATGTAGAGAGGCACAAACTGAAATTTCTCTCAGAAGTCGGTTCTTTCCATGTTACTTTTCCTGGTGCCATGAACAGAATCTAGATGTAAATACATGCGTGTCTGAAGACTGGCAAGCTGTCAACACGGGAGATGTACATGCATTCGGTCAAAGTTTTACAGCATTATTGTAATTTAAAATGGCAGCCGCCGGAATCAAGCAATGGCTGGTCAATGAAAGAACCATACTCTACAAAAGCCCCAATAGCATGAATTACAGAACCTGACTTGAATCAAGATACATCATGTTAAAAACTGTGAATCATGAATTATTTTAGTATCTATTAGGGATAATTTGCCACTTTCTATTACGGTAACAATATCTTACAAAACCAAACAAATACATTCTTCTCTTAACAACCTCACAGGATAAGGAATCCTTGAACACCAAACAACCTAACAATGTCTCCCAAATTGAAGCAGAATGCTGCCCGAAAAGCTGCAGATATCGACCCATCTCTTAAGCCTGCCACGATTCAGCAGACAAAGTTACATCCAACAAAACCCGAAGACTTTTTATCATTATTTCTTACAAGACACGAGTTAGGACCCTACCTTGCTAGCAATGTTGTTGGAGAGCCAGTCCAGTCCCTCATAGAGACCTTCACCAGAAGTGGCACAGGTGCTCTGGATATACCTGCAATAAACACACAGCTCAGATGACATCCACGGATATTTACATAGCAGCAAACTATCGAGAAATTGGCGATGGAGATGTTATCAATTACCAGTGGCGTTGACGGAGTGAATGAAGACCAAGCTTATCTGTAATTTCAGCAGCATTCATAGCATTTGGAAGATCTTGCTTGTTTGCAAACACAAGTAGCACAGCATCCCTCAATTCATCCTATTCAAACAATAAATTTCCATTATTAAAAAGCATATAACCACAAAAGCAAAAGTAAGAAGTGAGAGTTAAAGCTTATGACTACCTCATTCAACATCCGGTGCAGCTCATCCCTAGCTTCAACCACACGGTCACGATCATTGCTATCAACCACAAAGATGAGCCCTTGAGTGTTTTGGAAATAATGCCTCCACAATGGTCGGATCTGTGCAAATTAGAAAAGCAAATTGAAAACAATTCCTTAACCATCAAACATGTGACATGATAAAAATGAAATGCCCAAAATATTTAAGATAGAACGACGGAAAATGTCTCCTGGGTGACAGACAGCACATGAGCAGGTTGTTTTTTATATACATCATTCCAATTCAACTTTAATTACATCCTTAATTGATCAGCATAAATGATAACACAGCCAAATTCAATGTAAGCACAAATACATGCATTGCACGAAATATAATCATATGCATTAACAGCAGGACAGTGGATATAAGATTTATGATGATGTACACCGCACTGTTGAAAGCTTTCCTCACAAAGACAGGAGAACTGAAAGACAAGGTGGGTTCATTAATGTAGCTTACGAATATGTTATGTGCTGGTGGAATTCAACTAACCAGCACAAGACCGTCGATAAGCACACAAACAACCAAAACTTCAACCACACAACATTTACAACCACAGACAACAAAACATCTGCCATATCATGGGTTGTCATTCCTCATTCCAACAAGAGGAAAAACCATGAAAGACAAGATGGCTCTACTCAATATAGCTTATGTATTTGTTGTGTGCAAATGAAAAGGCATCTAATCAAATTCAACTTTAACTACATCCTTGATTGATCAGCATAAAAAAAATGCAACCAAATTCCACCTATGCACAAATACATGCATTGCACGAAATATAATCATACACATTAACAACATGAAAGTGGCTATAAGATTTATGATGTACACCGCACCGTTGAAAGCTTTCCTCACAAAGACAGGAGAGCTGAAAGACAAGATGGGTTCATTAATGTAGCTTACGAATATGTTATGTGCTGGTGGAATTCAACGAGCCAGCACAAGACCGTCGATAAGCACATAAACAACCAAAACTTCAACAACACATCATTTACAACCACAGACAACAAAACATCTGCCATATCATGGGTTGTCATTACTCATTCCAACAGGAGGAAAAACCATGAAAGACAAGATGGCTCTACTCAATATAGCTTATGTATTTGTTGTGTGCAGATGACAAAGCATCTAATCAAATTCAACTTCAACTACATCCTTGATTGATCAGCATAAAAAAATGCAACCAAATTCCACCAGTGCACAAATACATGCATTGCACGAAATATAATCACACGCATTAACAACATGACAGTGGATATAAGATTTATTATGTACACCGCACCGTTGAAAGCTTTCCTCACAGACAGGAGAACTGAAAGACAAGGTGGGTTCATTAATGTAGCTTACGAATATGTTATGTGCTGGTGGAATTCAACGAGCCAGCACAAGACCGTCGATAAGCACATAAACAACCAAAACTTCAACAACACATCATTTACAACCAGACAGCAAACGCTTGCTCATTCCAACAAGAGGAAAATCCATGAAAGACAAGATGACTCTACTCAATATAGCTTACGTATTTGTTGTGTGCTAATGGAAACATAGACTACAAAGGCATGTATAAGTGTGCATCTGCAACTACTAGTAAAAATTCAGCAACACAATTGTTAGCTTCTCCTTTCATACAGAAAAAGGAAAATGGCAACATTAAATGGTTAAATCCATGTAGCTTATGATTTGATTATGTGCTGATGGAGCCAATCTAATCAGTACAGGACAGGCACATTTACAGCAAGAGACAAGCACAAACACTTTGATACATATAGACAACAATTTGATAAATTTTAATAATATCAATGACACATATGGACAACAATTCGATAAATTTTCCTAATATTGTCATTATAGCCAAAGTTCTCATTACAATCTACAACATGTACATACCTTGTCCTGGCCACCAACATCCCAGACAGTGAAGCTTATGTTCTTGTATTCTACAGTCTCCACATTAAACCCTAAATAGAAACAGACAATTAACCAAACAATACAAGAGTGCACGATAAATTCAGTACTGAGATAACTATAAGGTACTGGTAAATTTCCATACCAATTGTAGGAATAGTGGTGACAATCTCTCCAAGCTTGAGCTTGTACAAGATGGTAGTCTTACCAGCAGCATCAAGACCCACCATGAGAATTCTCATTTCTTTCTTGGCAAAAAGACGGCTAAAAAGCTTAGTGAATGAAAGCCCCATCTTTACTAAATCAAGCCTGCATCAAAATCCCAACAATCAATCTTCAAAAAAAGATGCCTTTAATACCTTCCATAACATTCTATTGATCACGTCAATCAATCAAAATAAACAATACATGCAAGCAAGAAAGATCTTAACCAACATTTACAAACACAAGAAAAAACTTTTCTTTTTCATACTGTTTCACAAACAACATGTTCAACCTATCAGAGAATTTAAAAAAACCAGTAAATCAAGAGATCCAAGCTTATATACATGATAAAGTCTTCTTTTCAATTCCTTTATTTTCATTTCAATATTTCACACCAAACCCGAATTTTATTGATTCATGAAATCTCTTAAATCAACACCAGCAAACAAAACAAGAAAAAGGGTCATATAAAAACTCAACAAACACACAAAAAACAGATCTAATCTAACATGGGTCAGATCTATGTACCATTTTTAAGAAAGAAAAAACAGACTATACAACCAAAACAAGACTAATCTGACCAAAGCCCAGATCAAGATCTACAATAACGATATCAAAATCAATAGGAACAGAGACATGGCGATGGCTTACAGAGAAAGGGAGGGAGGGAGAGGGCAGGGTCTACAGAGAAGAGAAGCTGCCCAGAAAGAAATGAAGGATATGGAAAAGATACGGGCTCTATTTATGGATCTTTGCTTGATGGAAGCGATGAGTTAACGGCGTAGTGATTTAACGAGGTTAGGGTAAAAATTGATATTCAATTTGTAGACCCCACATTTTTTGGTTGATTTTCGAAGGACCGTCTATCTTCGTGTTTCATGCAGTTTTTTAAAGTGATTGTTTTAAAAAATATTTTTTATAATTTTGATATAATGTATTAAAAACAAAAAAGATCTAAAAAATTAATTAAAAATTAAGAAAAAAAACATTAAGCGTTGTAAAATATCACAACAAAAGAAGTATCGAAGAAAAAAAACCGAAAAGAAAGGCATATTGGAAGGTGGCAAATATGTGTGGCTAATTAGAAGAATAAGGCACTGTTTATTTTTGTTTTTAGATTATATTTAAAAGTGTATTTGATTTAAAAAAAATACAATATTGATGTTTTTAATGGTTTTAATGTTTTGATATTAAAAATAAAAAATAAAAAAATATTTAATATATTTTAAATAAAAAATATTTGTAAGTCATTACCAAACACGTATTGAATAGCCATTCTCATCTTCCTGTTGGTTGCCTCACTATATATTTAATTGATTCTGTCTCACGATAACTTGGCTTTATCAACATCTCAGCCAACGAAAGAGACATTCATTTGCGTAGCCGTAGCTTAACCAATGAGATTCTGTTGCTTTCTTAATGGGTTTTTGTAACAGTGTGGTTTTTGTAACGGTGTGTTTGGATGAGATGTAATTTGTGTTTTTTTCTAAGTAAAAAATATGTTTTTTTAGTTTTTAAAAATATAATTTATGTTTAAAAGATGTTATATTCTTTTAAAAAAACCATCATACCTCTAATCCAAATATATTCTTAATCATAACTGTAAACTCTCTCAAAACTAATATCTGAAAATATATATATGAGTTATTAAACATCTTGGGAGTGTTTGAGTTCTTTAGTTTTATCAAAACAAGTTTATTTTATTTTTTTTATATTGATTTAACCAGGTTTAGATTAGATTTGACTAGATTAACCGAACTTAATTAAATCAATATTTAATTTAATTTAATTAAAAATCTAAAATGAATCAAGTTTTAGAATTTTTCAAGTTAATTTATTAGGTGGTATTGAGTTTAACAAGTATAATTTTAATATTAATAATAAAAAAAATGGTAAGCCCTGTTTTTGGAGTCCATAACCTTACGATTGGGTCTGAAATCAACATTACCTCACTGCCAATCCAAGGATGATGATGAAATTGGAGTCCATAACCTTACGATTGGGTCTAAAATCACTTGGAATTTCTATTTTAATATATTTAGATTCTACACATTTAAAATTTTATTTTAAAAAACAATTAATATCACACTTTCAAACACTGTAAACTCGGTAGAAAAGATATGTGAGCTACAGAATCAAAGTGAGTATTGATAGAATGAACATCATAACATTTTTCATATCAGATCTGCAATGAAAGACACTGCTATGCAAGTTGGGATGGGATCCAGTGCATAGAAGCAGCTGATTCGACTACAGCCTCCAAAGCGCCGTCGATGGCTCACTCTTCCTTCACCGCATACTCCATTTGATTTCTTTCGCCGATATTGATCGGCAGCCAACAAGGATGATACCTCCATGCAACCTATCTAATTACTCTCTAGAGACTTTTGACAATGGCACCAACCGGAAGTATGGCGCAGCCTTTGACAGAGAAGATTTTGCATTGTTCTTGAAATTGTAAACATGGCAACAATAGTAAGTTGGATTGCCCTTCTAATAAGGAATCTTCTCCAAGAACCACAAGCAATTCTCCTGTACACACCTCCAGGAAAATTCATTATCTTTCGCCTTCTTGAGAAGAATGATTGTCACTGAAATTGGATGTGTTAGGAAGCCACTAGTCATATATAGCAAGCACAGCAACTATTAATAATCACTTAATAGTAACCATCTAGGTGGTGGCCCAGTGATAAAAGCTTGGGACTAAGAGGTTTGCTCCCTCTGTGGTCTCAGGTTCGAGCCCTGTGATTGCTCATATGATGACCACTGGAGGCTTACATGGTCGTTAATTTCAGGGCCCGTGGGATTAGTCGAGGTGCGCGCAAGCTGACCCGGACACCCACGTTAAACTAAGAACTAAAAAAAAAAAAATCACTTAATAGTAAATAATTTATCGTTCAATCGCCTATTATATTGTTGGTCAAATTAAATTTTTTTAATATAAAAAAATAATATCTAGATATTACTAATATGTTCTACAATAAAAAAAAAATTAAATGATGTGGAGTTGTTCTGATATGACTTGGTCAACTTGACAAATATAAAAATCACTTAGACAACCCGACTCGAAAAAATTTCAAACTGACATCATTTTTTTTAATGTCTAGATAGCATTATATTGGATCAACTCGGATTAATCTAACAAATTCGTAATCTTAGTTCTAATACCGTGATAATTTTATAAAAAGCAAATTAAAATAAATTATAAAAGTATAATTCCTAATCAACTTAATATTAAAGAATAAAATTAAAAAAAAAATTAATTAAAAAATAACCAAAAAATAACTTAAATCAACTCGGATTAACTTGTTAAATCTACAACCTATAGCATGAAACTATGATAACCATGTAAAAAACAAATAAAAACAAATTATAAAACTTAAACCTTAATAAATTCAAAATTAAAAAAAAAGTAATTAAAAAAGAAAAGAAAAAAGAAAAGGAAAAAAAATAAAAATAAATCAAAATACCATTCCGTGAAACAATGTTTCGTGAGAAGAAAAACGATGAATTCACCTTTTATTATCTTTTATTTAATATGTGTAAAACTTACAAAAACCATTATTATTTCTTGTTCATTTTATTTTATTTTCGGGCAGCTTTTGTTCTGGTCCGTTGGCTAAGGACAGGTTGCATTCCATTAATCATGGCCCAACACTCTTTATATTAAACCCTTATTATTTCTAAGTTTTTTTTCCAATACTTTTTTTTTTTTTATCATTCTCCACTTAATGAAAATTAAATTTATTTTTCAAATAAATTTATTAAGTATATTTCTTACATTTAAAAAATTCTTATAACACTATAATATTTTAAAACTTGAATAGATCTGATAAATTAACTCGAGATCCAACTAAATCATAATTTATATTAATCTGAGTTGAAAAAAATAAAATAAAAAAACTTAATTGATTCGGTTTAAAATCAAGGTTAAATATTTTATTGAATTTTTTTTATTAAAATAATATTTTAAATTTATTAAGATTAGTTTCGTAATATGTGTCTTGTCCTAAGTTTATTTTGTCTTAAAACTATTTTTAACTACAAAATTAAAATTTTAAAATTAAGAAAACAATAACCATAAAAACTACTTTTAAATCATTTCTAGGCCAACTAAAAAACCATTTCCACGTAAATTTTACTTTACTTTCCTACGACAGGTCACTCAGACACCACTTGTCATCTCTAGTTACACTACACGAGTAACTAACACTTTATCCCATTTTTTCCCACTGTTTTCGGCTTCCGGGCATCATCAAAATCTAAACTTCAACTGTTTCTGCCATCTGGGTACTCTAGTTTTTTGTTTATCAATGCGGTTCCGTTTGATTCCATATAGAAGTTATTTTTCAAGCTCTGCTGCAATAACCCAATGTCAAATTTCCTATTTTGCACGTCTTGGCCAAATAGACAGAGCTCGAAATATATTTGATGATTTACAAAGCAAAACAGTTACTTCTTGGAATGCAATTGTGGCTGGTTACTTTCATAACAAACGGCCAGCTGAAGCCCAGAAACTGTTTGATAAAATGCCTGAGAGAAATACGATTTCTTGGAATGGTTTGGTTTCCGGGTACGTTAAGAATGGAATGATTTCTGAAGCGAGAAAAGTGTTTGATAAAATGCCTGAGAGGAATGTGGTTTCATGGACCTCGATGGTTAGAGGGTATGTGCAAGAGGGATTGATAGATGAGGCTGAATTATTGTTTTGGAGAATGCCGGAAAAAAATGTCGTTTCTTGGACTGTGATGTTGGGCGGTTTGATTGAAGATGGACGTGTTGATGAGGCTAGACGGCTTTTTGATATGATTCCAGTGAAGGATGTTGTTGCTAGTACTAATATGATTGGTGGATTGTGTTCGGAAGGAAGGTTGAGTGAGGCAAGAGAAATTTTTGACGAGATGCCTCAAAGGAATGTGGTTGCTTGGACTAGTATGATTAGTGGGTATGCAATGAATAATAAGGTGGATGTGGCTAGGAAGTTGTTTGAAGTAATGCCGGATAAGAATGAGGTGACATGGACAGCAATGTTGAAGGGGTATACGAGGAGTGGTAGGATTAATGAGGCTGCTGAACTTTTTAAGGCAATGCCCGTTAAACCAGTTGCTGCTTGTAATGATATGATAATGGGGTTTGGATTGAATGGGGAGGTGGGGAAAGCGAGGTGGGTGTTTGATCAAATGAAGGAGAAGGATGACGGGACATGGAGTGCGTTGATCAAGATTTATGAGAGAAAAGGATTTGAATTGGAAGCGCTTGCTTTATTTAGTTTGATGCAAAGAGAAGGGGTCAGGCCAAATTTCCCATCCATCATAAGTATTCTTTCCGTTTGTGGTAGCTTGGCAAGTCTTGATCATGGTAGACAGGTTCATTCACAGTTGGTAAGATCCCACTTTGATTTAGACATATACGTCTCTTCAGTTTTGATCACGATGTATATCAAGTGTGGTGATCTTGTGACAGGAAAAAGGGTGTTTGATAGGTTCTCTTCAAAGGATATTGTCATGTGGAATTCCATTATTGCTGGTTATGCGCAGCATGGTTTTGGAGAGAAAGCCTTGGAAGTTTTCCATGAGATGTTCTCTTCAGGTGCTGCACCTGATGAAATTACCTTTATTGGAGTTCTCTCAGCATGTGGTTACACTGGGAAGGTTAAAGAAGGGCTTGAAATTTTTGAGTCAATGAAATCAAAATATCAAGTGGATCAAAAAACTGAACATTATGCTTGCATGGTTGATCTACTTGGCCGAGCAGGGAAGCTAAATGAGGCAATGAATTTGATTGAAAATATGCCTGTGGAAGCAGATGCTATTGTTTGGGGTGCTTTATTAAGTGCATGCAGAACCCATAAGAATTTGGATTTGGCTGAAATTGCGGCAAAGAAACTTCTACAGCTTGAGCCTAGCAGTGCTGGGCCTTACATCCTGCTATCAAACCTCTATGCATCCCAAAGCAGATGGAAAGATGTTGCAGAACTGAGAAAAACAATGAGAGCAAGGAATGTGAGCAAATCACCTGGCTGTAGTTGGATTGAAGTGGACAATAAAGTGCACATGTTCACTGGGGGAGGCAGTGCAAGCCATCCTGAGCATGAAATGATAATGAAAAAGTTGGAAAAATTAGGTGCATCTTTAAGGGAAGCTGGATATTGTCCTGATGGTAGTTTTGTGATGCATGATGTAGATGAAGAAGATAAGGTGCACAGCTTACGGCACCACAGTGAGAAAATGGCTGTTGCATATGGACTTCTGAAAGTGCCAGTAGGGAAGCCTATTCGTGTGATGAAAAATCTCCGAGTCTGTGGGGATTGCCATTCAGCAATTAAATTAATAGCTCAAGTAACTGGGAGAGAGATTATTTTGAGGGATGCTAATAGATTCCATCACTTTAAGGATGGCTTGTGTTCTTGCAGAGACTTCTGGTAATTACAAGCACCTTATTAATGGATTGATGCCAACTTTGGTCGTGGTTTTTGAAGCCAAAATCAGGATAGAAACCTTTCATGGGCTCCTCCTTCAGAGATTTTGGTGCCAAAAGATGTTGTATGGAGCAATCCTGCATTCAGATGATTATACTAGCAATCATTTGAATGCTGATGACTAAACTAGCAGCATTCTGACAGGAGTTCTTAAAAGCCATTATGAAGTCCAGGTACGTAGTCATACATACATTTTCTCCAGAAGAGCAGAAAAAATTGAAGGAAAAAACAATTTCAGAAGTTTTGCGTGTTAATTATCTAGGCTACAGATTTTGATGCTTTGGTGCATCTTTTGGATGTCTGTGCCTACTTCCTCATATTTGCAGTATTCGGTACATAAAGAACTGTCCTCCAATAAGCGCAATCAATACTTTTAACACTGGAAGTTTGCAAGAAATAGAGTGGACAAGCAGCCGCAAAGGATTAAAAAGTGGAAGTCTTACAGTTAATCTGACCATCTGAGATTTTTACTGTTAGGTGAAATTAATTCATAATCCATCTTTTAATATCGTTGATAACCTTGAATATGAAAGATTCATCAATATAAAAATGCAAAATTAAAGCCCACCCAACTGAGCATACATGCAACCTTGTACTCAGCACAAACTTTTATGCTTGTTTTTCCTTTCTTCTTCCATTTTGTTTAGTAGTGTGTTTTCACCAAACTTTTATGACTTTTGTTAATTGATCAGCTCCTGCCTTTTTATTGCAAGGTGACTTTGGTTGCATATTTCTACAGCCCTGGTCCAATATTCATAGAAAAATATGTCATCCAAGTGGGGACCTGGACCTGTTGTAGCTTGTGATGCCTTTTAATTTGGTCCAATGAAGATGACTGAAATGAATCAACTAGGATGCTTCCTTTCAAAGTTGCTATAAACAAGTGGTTGATTACATAACGTCATAGTATTGCGTCATTCAAGAATGTTTTTTCCTTTTGCACAATAGTTACTCAATTGTCTTCTCTGACAAGTGTCTTTGTTGTTCCTGTTGGGCTCTGTGATATCTGAAACTGTACCTGTTATTGGCTAAGCACTTTGATCCTCCAATATTTTTATCTTTGGAATTGCTGATGAATGAGGAGCATGACTTTTCAAAGCAAATAATAATAATATGATGAGACAAGTATCTAGGAAACACTGAGCATCATTTTGGCTGCCCCAGCACAAAAGAAAAGGGTGCTTTAAGCAACTGGCATGAATTATTGGTGGCCACTGTGCCGGTGGGCAAGAGAAGCATCATAAACTAATGTCTCATATCTCTTCCTGGTCCAAATTTTGTTTTGAAAGCTTTGACAAGCTGTAAAGCCTGCAGCCATTTCCACAAAGTTCTTCCAAATTTCCAAAGGTACTGCCCATAGAGTTGCAGGCTACCAAACTAGGCCTTGTTTTTGTTGGAAGGAGGTATCCACTTCTAAAGTATCTCGGACTCGTACAAGAATACAAAAACGCCACATGAGCTCTCATCGATCGAGGATCAAAAATACAAGATGAGCTTTCATCGATCAAGTGTTAACATGGCCTAGCGTTGCCACTTCAAAGAGTGAAGCTATCCCACTACTTGGAAAATATCAGAAGGAAAAAAAAAGTCTTAATTATTTCGTAGAGCCAAATAAACAAGAGAGGCAGGATAAAATATTTATGTGATAATTCAGCACAGCATTAATGCTAACAATCTAAAAGCTTGACCATCTTCTCACCATGAAAAAGACAAAGAAGAAGAAAAAGAAAAGGCCGCCCGCCCTTATCTCTACAATGAAAGCTTTAGGTCCAAGTCAGTGCCTTCTTCTCCCTTATCCTTCTTCTCTTCATGCTTTCTCTCGGAAGGACCAGCTACCTGACTACTATCCTTGCCATCCTCCGAGAAATCTTCTGGCTGAAATGATGGATTCCAATGCACAATGACTCTCTCTTCTTCCGCTTTCTTGATCTCCTCTCTCTCTTTAAATATTCCATTTGAGTTTCTTCTTATATGATCATGCATTTCTTTGTTGCGTCTCAGCAAGGCAAAGAACTTCTCCATCTTCTCTTCATCTTCATCTTCTTTCTCTCTTTCTTGTTCTGCAATACACTCCATCTTCCTCTTCTTTGTCTCCCTCTCCATGCCTTGCTAGCTTTAGCTATTTCCTCAAACAGAAACAAAAACAAAGACAGAAGCAAGCGTAAGCAATAGACTATAGAGCATATCTTAGCACATAAGCAAGTAGGCTATCCAAACCACATTAATTCTGCACTTATAGCTAGTGACCACTGAACCCAACGACTAGAAACCGTGTGAGTTGACTCGATGGGGTACTGCGCGTATCATAAGAAATCTGTGACAGAAATGGGCTTGGGGCTTCATATAACATTACAATAAGTCAATAACAAACTAACCTAAAACGGAAATAGGTCTGTAACAGTGCGAAGTACTATTCACACATCCATTATGCGCGGCAGATTGGAGCATTGTTATTTTATAATTTATTTTTTATTTTGGTCCCTAGTTTTTTTTTTCCCAACAATTGAGTCTTTTAATTGCAAAATTAATACGCAATTGCTTCATATTTTTTGGATAAGGACAAAATTGAAAGGAGACGGACCAACTTAGAAAAGGCCCTGGAAATAGGTGGTGAGTTTAAAGTTGGTGCAAAAGGTACAATTTAATCCTATAATTTCCAGACCTGGACCTTTTTGACCCCTTATGTTTTTCTAAATTTTATTTTGTTACATAACTTCATTTTTATTATTTTTATTCACTAGTTTGTGGAAGAGAGAAAGTTTCGTTGGATTCCGACATAGAGAGAAAAAGTCATTGTTTTCACATATCCTAGCCTCAAAATTGATTGATATTAGTGTCCACAAGTTTCATTTGATGAAAATAGCTTGATGATGGTTATTTAAAATATCAATATTACCTAAAAAATAAATTGAAGTCGTGGAAGAAAAATATAACCCGATTTGATTTTGTGTTTTGTGATCGTTTTTGGGGTTTCTTAGGTTAATCAATTTACTTCTAGATTTAATCCAATATATGTTCAATTAAGATCCAATCAAGGCTCAACCAGAAAAAGAATAAGGGGAAGAAAATGAAATAGATAGATCATCAACTTATTATAGTCTTGTTCATTACCCGAGCTGTAAATTTCACGTGTTAACCCGAGTTAATATAGTGTGTCGTTGTCTTTTTATTTCACCCTCTTAATTTTTTTCGATCTATTCCTTTGACAGTTCGTTGTTTCATATTTAAACTAGGGTTAGGCAAGGTTAAAACGATGAAAACATGAATTGTTTTTTAACTAGATCGTCATTTAAACTAGGTAACCAGTTAGCTCTTAACCTGCTAGATTAAACAAGTCACACCAAATTTTTTTTTATTTATTAATGCTTATAGTGGTTGATTAATTTAGTTTTATAAACTGATCGAGTTTTTAATTATCATTTCAAATATTTCATGGCTTCCGAGTAGAAATAACAATACTCATATATTTTTTATGCAATTATTAGTTTTTTATCCTACCCGCATCGAAGTACGGATCCAAATTCTAGTTTGATTTAATGTGAATGCATTAGTTTACTTAGACATCGATGCTCTACTCGGAACTCAATCAGAAAGAAATAAATTTAGTTTAGATGTACGATAACTGATTGAAGTATATTCTTATCAAGAAAAATTCTAATAATAATGACGACGGCGATGACGACGGTTTTCTCTTATCCTCTAGTAAAGATTGGATGATGTTGTAGTGGGTGCTGGGCCTGGAAAAGATTAATGGCAACAAAGTCGCTGGCTGCTGCCCATGATGGATGCTTTCTGCATAACTTCTAAACTTGATGCAAGCACCATGACACTCTAACAACATTGTGTATATTAAGGCTCTTTTTCTTCCGTGGTCTGTGCTTTCTTTCGATTACAGATTTAAAAATGTTTAATTAACTAATAAACATTATAATTTTACACGAGCATTAATGAAAATTCTCTTGAAACTTTGGTTTTTTTTAAAAAAAACTGTAATTTACCACAATATCAAATGCCCTCCGAGTCTTCCTTGGGGGCGGGCAGACTTTCTGTGAGAATACTTTGATGGCTCTGCCTCTCCTTAATTTACACGCTACAAGTCTCTTTGTTTTGTTTTCCTCTTGCTCATGGCAAGTATCCATCACAGTTGCAACTAATCAGCTATTGTCATGCGATGATCTAATACTTTGTTGGTAAGATAGCTTTGTGGTTGTCGTCTTTTAAGATGAGCACATCTTGAAACCGAACATGAAATTTGTGGAGCAAATCAAGTTTGGCTTCAGGCAAAGCTGAACTCTTTGAGAGCTACGATTAAGGGTCTATTCGGCCAGTTGTTAGCTGTTCGTCATCAAGCACAGAATTGTGAGATAAAAGCAACACCTTCCCTAATAAGAAACTTCCAACTACTTTCTTAGGAATCTGAAATTGCAATGGATAGAGATCGTTGGCATTAATAGATTCAAGAGAGGAGAGTTGGATCATATTTATTGACCTCCTTTGTATTCACATGGGCAACGGATGGTGATCTTAAGCCTTTGGATTTATGTCGTACACCTAACTGGCGAGCCAGAGTTGCCTTCTATAATTACTCAAGTTTAATATTCGTCATACTCGATCTAAGGAAAAAGACATGGATTCCCTGGATCGATCATTTTTCATGAGAACCTTCCATTTTTTACTTGGAAAGAATTTATCGGTGCAGATCTTATGAGTTTGATGGGGGTTAACAATCGAGTTTTACTAAGTTGATATAGATTGGTTAGGTTTCGATTCGCATATTCTCTGATTTAACACAATTATAGGCTTTCATGCAGAGTTAGCCGAAATTAACGCGCAAAAAAGATACCTTTCAACTCAAAATAAAAGAGAAATCCTTACAATAATGTGGTGCCTGCATTCACATTATTACTGCTGAATTTTAAACATTATGCTGTTCACACGAATATCCTTGCAATGGGCCACGCTAGGCTGGCAAATCCAAAACTGCAATGGGTCACTATTCAACTTTGTTGACATGAAAGTACACAGTGTAAAAGCATCTCTAGGGGAGGGAGAAAAGAAGTTCGCTCGATGAGCCAAATTAGTAATATAGCTTTTCTTAAATAGTATAAATATTGCATCTTTTCATACATGCATTCCAATGAAAAAAAAGCTATTTAAAAAAATCAATTGTGTTTTAATATATTTAATATTATAAAACTATTTATTAAAACAGAAGAACAGGGTATGCAAGGTTAAGGGATCAAACACAACTCAAGTCCTGAAAGTAGAGCACATCATGATATTGGAGGATACAAAGCAAATGATTGAAATTTATGGTTTCTCAAGAGCATGGAACTGAAAATCTTACATCAGAAATTGTAAGAAAAGACGGGTAGAGATCTTCAAAGCATTTCTCCATGATTTTATGGCAATTTGAAGCTTTTGAGAAGAGGCTTCAATCGCCCTTGACAGGCCATTATTTTGCTAGTCGAGGCAGCTGGACTTGGTAGCAGAAAATCAAACAGGGAAACATGTTGGTTGCGCATTTCAGTAAATTAGTGCCAACTTTACATGATATTCAAAGCATTTATTTCTTGCAGTCCAGATAGATAGACTATTGTATACAGCCTGTCATGTATCTAGTAGTTCTCAAACATCAGATTTATTGCCTTTAACAAGCTTCAGTCGTCTATCCACCGAACCCCATGTTTTGCATAAAGATAATATGGTCCAATTGGACCTCTACCTCCCACTTCATAGAGTTCTGGTGTTGCATGGTTCTTGTCTATTTCCTGTAGAATTGGAGTTAGAATATTCCATGCAGCTGCAAGCTCATCGCTTCTCATGAAGAGATGGTTGTCTCCATCAATGACATCAAGAAGAAGATGCTCATATGAATCGGGCACCTCCGCACTATACCTAGAGTATTAACATAAAGAGTATGCCAGACATCAAATTATAGAACAAAGTGGGTGCTGAATTGGCTTTGCTTAAGAAAATATGAGTTCCAACAGAACAAGTTTTACAACATGAAAGTGCTTACTTGTCCTTATAGAGCAAGTTGAGTTCAGAAGCATCCAACTGCAAGCCTAGTCCTGGAATCTTATTATTAATCTTGACCAGGATAGCTTCATCAGGTGCATCACTCAGAATCAGCTCATTAGTAGCCAGATCAACGTTATGCCCAAGGCGTTCACGATAAAGGTTTCCTGGGACATTATGGAAATTTATACGTATCTCCACTCTGCATCATGTAGTTCATCATGGTGAGGAAACTCAATATAGTGTAATAAAATAGTACACAATTTGCTTTCCCTGGTGACTATCACATAAATTAAAGACCACAAATTGCATGTGCATATATATACCCCACATAATCCCCTTGTTTCTCTAGCTTTATTCAGTACAAAATTCGAGAGTTCAGCTATGTACACCTGAATGTGACAGTTTGGATTCCTGAACCTTCGTGTTTCAATTTGAAAACACCGAAGAGCCAAGGAGAAATCAGGCAATCTCATAATTAAAGCACCATGGTTTTTAAAATTTAAATCTTCTACATATTTTATCTACAGAAGTTTCCCAGAAGATGCTGATCTGTCAATTCCTAACTTGATGCAAACTTCAAGTAAGCTCTCTATTCCAAGAGATTAGACTATATACTTTCTATATCTAAATCAGGTTTTGGTTGCCTTTTTCTTTTTCTTTTTCTTTTGGTGAGAGATCCTGATTGCTTTCTCAAGACCCATTTGGAAGACAAATCACTAAACACTAAATTAACTTCAAGGCTGAGTCAAAATCAAGTCTCAAGCAATGCACAAAAAGTAGGCATGACAATTGGTGCCGCAATTAGACAACAATCCAGGTCGAGGAGCAGGTTACATTTTAGCAAAAAGACTGATGAAGCTAAGAAGTTATATCACTGTTAATTATATAGAACACAAATTCCACAATTAATTTTTCACCTGTGTTTGATGAGTCCCAGGCCAGTTTTAATTAGAAAAGGCACACCATCCCAGCGTGCATTATCGATGTATAACGCAGCAGCGAAGAAGGTTGGTGTCAAATTGTTTAAATTTACTTTGTCTCCAGAAGTAGATTTATATTGACCAAGAATGACATCACTAGGATCCAATCTGCGGATTGATCTTAGAACCTTGACCTGAAAAGAAGCTTTCAATGTGATAAGATGAATTGATGTTTGTTTTCATGATGCATGCATCTAATGATCAATTACCTTTTCATTTCTAATATCTTCTCCATCAAGACTTATTGGTGGCTCCATGGCAAGTAATGCTATTGTCTGAAGTATATGGCTGTGCACTATGTCCCTAATGATCCCATAACCATCAAAATACCTGCATAAAATAGTGAAAAATATCAAATATTGAATTTGGAACCTATGGTTGCCATAATTCACTTTACAGAGCACTCTAGCAAAGAAATTATTGATCATGGTAACCTTCTTGTCTGCGAGTGTAAGTCTTCTGACAAAATGATCTGAATTATCAAGAACGATTTAGTGACTGAGCAGTATATTCAAGAAAGGTGTTTCGAGGTTCATCACATCATAGATGTCAAATAAATTGATAAGATAAATAAACTGACCTGTATATTGCGTATATAAGTTCGGCTCCATAATGGCTCAAAGACCAGATTAGAGAACCTTAACACTGTGAGGTTCTCAATGAGGTTCCTTCCTAAGAGATGATCTATCCTGAAGTGCACAAAATTTAAGTCATACATCAACTAAAGTGAATAGTTACAAAAAGAAAACATGATTATTGAATGAATATCAATAAATGAAACAGGTGGCATATTCAAACACACAGAACAGATAATGTCAACCAGCACCTGTATAACTGCTTCTCCTCAAACTTAGAGAGAAGAGACTTTGTGAATTGTTGAGAAGACAGTGCATCAAACCCAAAAGGTTTCTCAATTATTATCCGATTCCAGCCCTTACGAGTTTGGGCATTATCAGCTAGACAGGATGCAACATCAAGAAGTGCTTCTTGTGGCACAGATAGGTAGAATATCCTGTTTGCTTTAGATCCCCCCTGCGTTGGTTACACTATTACAGAATCAATTATCAAATAGTCCAGTTAAACTATTGTACAGTCAACAAAAACCCTCCATAGCAAGAAATCAAATTTTAAGGTGAAAGCATGCGTCGTCAGTATACGTATACCTCAATTTGCTCCATTCTGGCATTTAGCTTTGACATCCCGACACAGTTATCATAACCTCCATTGAGATAGTAAGTTTTGCTGAGAAAAGCCTCCATTTTGTCACCACAGTTCTGTCTGAAACATTTCCAAAATTTGATCATTAATGCAAAGTTGAGCGTCTGTGATGCATGGATAACCATGAGACATAAGCATACGAGCAGTTAATTATATTCTTATCTCTAGCAATTACTTCAATTTACAGAATATCTTAATAGGCATCGTCGTGGCTGGTATTACCAACTCAATTGACAGGCCTCGGGTTTGGATATCAAATATTCTCACTATGCACCGCACTTGTTACCTAAAGCTGTGAGATTTTATGGATAAGCCACTCACTATGTTTGTATTAGTCATTTCTCAAGGAGGCTCAGAAAGACTGAAATGGTCTTTCAAATGAGTGTGGATCAACTTCAAATTGGAAGAAATAGTTACACATTTTCACCATTCTGGCACATCGTTTGAAAAAAAAATTGTAGGCCACTTGAGTGCACACAAGAAAACTCGTAAGGTGATAAAAGAACCATACTGATGATCAATGCGACAAGTCAAAGTTGAAGCTATAATGGATCTCAGATCTTCGTCTGTTAAATCCTTTCTTGAATAACCGAAGATGACAACATCCTGCATCCACAGAACCAGTCAAACTGAGAGAAAATACAAGTGCAAACTGCAGTAAAAGCTAAGTTGGTTAATTCATGTATTTCTGCCTTTCCCTTTATGATAGAGGCATACCCACATACCGGGTTTAACAGATAAAGTAAAACAAACAAAATGTACACAAAAGAAACATAAAGTATTGACATCAGAGTAAACCTCACCTCAGGTAGAAAGCCACTATAATACAGAGCAAATAATGCTGGAAAAATCTTCGCCCTTGCAAGCTCACCAGTAGCTCCAATAACTGCAATGCAGAGAGAAGGCCCTCTACCACCCTCAGTCGCATAATTCAAGGAATGACTTCGTGAAGGCACCACATTTGTGAAGGGATCAGCTTGAAGCTCGTGCAATGAACTTTCTTCAGATTTCGAAAGTCTTTTAGTCTCTTCAGCAGAATCTTCACGCAGGAAACATACTTTCACAACAACTCACATTGACACACATACACACCATTTTGGTACCAATCATCACAACAAAACACAAACTTTCGGTGCAAAAAAATCACAACCACGAAGCTACACTCAACATGCAAACTGTCACACAACTATTCAACCAATCTACAGTCAAGAAACAAACTTTCACTACAAATTCAACTAAAATTAATAATGATCACATTCAACAATGCATCTTTATACGAAACACAAACTCTTTCTTTTAGTATGATGATTTAAACACAAGTTCTTACTATAATGAACCATTAACACAATATTTCACCGCAAACTCAACTAAAATTGACAACACATTGTACTCGCAAGTAACAATGAATAACTAACCATCTGGCAAACTTTGATTCTTAATAGTCATGAACTCCTTCAAAGGTCCAAACTCCCTATTCTTTTTCCAGAGATTGAATCTTTCAATCACCCATAGCTTTAATCCACAAAAACTTCTACATAAACCAGCACCTCCTCCAGAATTCTTTGCCACCACCTAACACAAACCACAAAAAGCAACAAACTTCTTAATATACTCAAATGGACACTTACAGAATCCCAAAAAGTGTAAAGGCAAAGTATCACTAACCTGCAAGCTACCAGCAGAGACATTAAGAGAACTTGAGCATTGAGGAATGGGTCTAGAAGTTGAAGAATCCCAAGAGGGTATTGATGAAGTTGGAAAAGAAAGTGACATCCTTTCTGGGTTTTAGTGGGGTTTTGACAGTAAAGGTTCAGTTCTGTTAGCCATGATAAAAGAGCGAGAGAGTTGAGGATGGGTGAAACTGGTTGTTGTGGATTAGATTAATGTAAAGGGAACTTTTCCGGTGGTTGATTGGTTGTTACTCCGATGGGTGTGTGGATCCTACGTGGTGATGTAGTACAAAACGTGAGCAAGGAATTACAATGGGCTGTTTGTGCTTGTGGTATTTTGGAAGGTTAGTGATGATTTTTTTTTCTTGGATCTTAGTAGTGTGGCTACCATGGACATAGTTGTAAATCGACCTAGTAGGTTAATCGATGATTCGTTAACGTTTTATATCAATCAATTCTTTTTATCAAATCAAAATTATTTTAGTTAAAAAAACTAAATTGATTTATAATTTTATGGGTGGACTTTATAAAACAGAAACATTCTAAAAACTTTTTGATAGTAATTTCTTTATCCTTGCTAACTTGACTTGAATGTCACAAGCAAAAAAAATTGGGTTCGATGTAGATGATTTCTCTAAAACCTTTATTTGCTCAGAGTAGGAAGATCCAACCATCATGAAAAAGTAAGAAAAATTGAAGATTTGAGGTTTCATTAGTGGTGTTATATATAGATGAGTACTGTGGTAGTTTTTATGGTTGTTGTTTTAAAAAAGTTGTTCTATAAAAAGTACTTTTAATTGAGGTTTGTTTGATATTTATATATATTTGGTTAAAACTGTAGATGAAATTAAGGTTGAATAAGAAATAGTTTAATATGTTTGGTAATTATAATCATGGCACTGTTCACACGAACAGTGCCCATGTGAATTATCCAGGTTGGTAGATGTGAGAAGCAACTCTCAGATGTTTCTTAGGAACCGGTGTTTCAACAAAAAAATATGAGTCCCACATAAAAAGTCAGTTGTGTTTTAATGTTACCAAACATGATGTTTACGCGGTGAGCTTTAAAAGCAGAAGTTTCCGTGTAAATATACACCTTCTAGTTTATTGTTTGTTTTATGGTAAAAAAAAGTGTTTTGAGATAGATTTTGTTTTTTAATATAGAAATCATTTAATGTACAAAAAGCTACTATAAAAGCAATTTTTTGTTGTTTTTTTTTTAATTTTTGAACACTCAATTTCACTATTTAATTAAGAAATACTCTAAAAAAACGTGCGTAAAACATTGTTTCTTATGCCACTATTTATCAAGCAACAAAAATCTTCAACTCTTGGTAAGGCACCGATGAAATAAATAGCTAATATAATCTATATAATTAATTTTCATTCTTAAATAATTTAATGTACAAATGATTTCATTCTCAATGTATAGAGCAATTAATCAACCCGCATGCCTCCTTGTCCACGTCATGGCCTCATCCATAAGGTCGGCTGCATATTTAAGCATTGATTAGTCAACAAACAACCACAGACTCTTATTTCTTGCAATTTGCAAATATCTAGATTAATAAACTATGGTTTAATCAGCTGACTCCATGATTGAGCCAAGTTGATGATCGAAATATAATAAGATTAATTGAAAAAAAATTAAATTAAAAAAACAGTTAATCTGACAACATTTTGATGGTTTTTCTTTTCTTTAATGAATCACAGGGGATGGTGATCCACTATTATTTTCCTCCATTTTTGATCAATCATTATCCATTCAAGGGAAATTTTATGTTCTATCATTTTGCACTCCCTGATCATTTTAAAACATAAAAAACAGGGGAAAAAATGTTCTTTCTATTCCTTTTATCTGTCTTTTATGTGTCAAAACAGTGATCGAACTCTATAGCCTTTGCAAGGACGACCTGGCCTCTCTGTTTTCTCTTCCTCAGCACCAAAAAAAAAAGTATTCTAAGCAATAGTCTAATACATTCCAGGCATTGCCTACGTGATGCATGGAGTCTTCTGTTCTTGTAAATAAATAAATAAAAGTAAGAACTAGAGCCTATATATAGTTCTGGGGAAACCTTTGATCTAGCCCTTAAAGAGATTATTGCATCATCAGATCATGACTTTAATTAGATTATACCAATTTAATCTCTTAAACGTAATTAAAAAGAGTGATTAGCCGCTTCTAATGACAAACAAATCGACAAGGGTTAATTTTATGGGTCACGTTATGGACTGTCCCATTATATATATATATATACTCGAGGAAACTGACAAGTATCAAAGTGTTGAACTAATGGAGCAGTGTCCATAGGTCACTAAGGCTGGAGTTCCTACGACGAATACCTTGGATAACAACTTATGCATCATTAGCAAAAATCACAGCTTCTTCGAGGGCCAAAGCTTCCAAATCCTTTAATTGTTTAAACTACAGGGGTTGAAATGGAGTACCGTTGAATCTACAGGGACTAAGCATAGCTCACTCTTTGGCCCCATCTCATAGCAGCAAATAAATACTCAAACCAAATAAAAATGGATAGAATCATTTGAAGCTAATCTCATTTGATATTAAAGTAATGTGTTATGATCAGCTGAATTGAAGCTAATCTTGTAGGGTTTCGTTTGTGTATTTGTGAATGTGTCTAGATTGATGTGATGGACACCCATGCAAGCGATTGCCCTAAGACAAAGCAGCAGTGGTGGCGGTGATGAAACGGAAGAATATGAGCTGGTGACGATAAAAGCAGAGAGATTTGATGCAGAGTCTGCAGAAAAAAAAACACGACAAATCACTGGCTAGCAGAAAACAAGAAAAAAACAACAACACTCGCCGTAACTTTTATTATTCCTGCAGACCAAAGTGCCTTTTGCACCTGCGATTGGTCAATGAATGAATGAGTACACAACTTTGAAGACACCTTTCACTCCATGTGGAGCATGTGCCAGCCACCGTGCCTTTCCCCACCATTTCTTAATATTTGAGAAATAATTTTGGACCTAAACCATGTATTTTCTTATAAATATGTCATGAATCCTTAATCCTAGGTGTATAACCTATAGTTTGAGTGAGTGAGTCCACAACCCAGAAGACCCTGAGCTAAGTCCATCCTCAAGCACAAGTACCCTTCTACTCTGCCTGCTAAGAAGGTAGATTTTTGCCTTTATAGTAGTCACAATAAGTGTTATAAGATAATGAACTTTGAAGACACAGCAGGTCGTGAATTATATATATATATATATATAGTTAGTTAGTCCTTAAAACTATGGTTAAAGAGATTTGAAATTTACTTTATTTGAGGAAATTATTGAAACACAGTTACTACCCTAAGATCCAAAGCTTTCTTTTACTTGACAGTAAATTGTTTTCAAGTTAATTTGTAAATTAATCAAAAATATCATTTTTAAATGATTTTAAAATTGCATTCTCACATTATTGTGCCCGGTGATGACTTAAAAAATCTAACTAGCTTGGTTGCAAGACTTGTATCTTAGATAATCGATTAATCTATTGGTTCTATTTTTTTTTCTGGCTAAGATGGCAAAAAACGAGTGTTTGATGCTTGCAAAAAGTCATCTTTAATGAATTTAAAGACTATCTGATGATTAAGTTAATGATTTCTTGAGAGAAAATAAAGTAATATTACATAGAGATATTTTAAAAATAAATATACAATAAATAATGAAAATTTTGAACCTTTTTTATTAAAAGATTCATTGTCTATTGATGGAAATGTAATAGGTTATTAAATAATTTTTACACACTATTCTTTACATAACATTATGTTGAAGGAAATATAATGCATTTTTAGAAGACTTTTATACACCCAATGAGTGTAAAGATAGTAAGATCTAAAATATATTTGTACATATAAAAATAAGCTCTTTCTTTAAGTAGAATTCAAGGGAGTTGGGTCTTTCTTTTGGCTGCGTCCAAGAAAGATTAGGTCCTTATCTTGATTGAGTTTAAGAAAAATGATTTTTGGGTGTTTTTTGGGCCTGTTAAATCTAGGTTTACCAGTAATACAAAATTTAAATCTCAAAATTGCAACTCAAAAAATTGAGATTGAAAACAAATTTCTATTTAAAAAAGACTTGCAAAACTCATGGTCTAAGTTATAAGACCGGGACAAACCGATAAAAAAAATTAAAGAGAACTACAAAATCAATCCTTCTTTTTATAAGAATAATTTATATATAAAAAAGGATAACGAACTGTATTAACTTTTTAAACTCGTTATCCATGTCATATTAGATTAGAAGAACCACAAATAAAAAATCGCGAAGCTCAATTCTCAACAAATCAAATGTCGAAGGATGGAATTAAAAAAAAAGTCAATCATACAAAAAATTATAATTAAAACAATGAGGGTGAAAAGATATAGGCACCATCTATTTATTGATGTGTAATGTACGTGTACTAATAACTTTTTTAAATAAAAAAATATTTTTTTTAACTTAGAAAAATACTAGAATATCCTCAATGAACTTAAAAATTATAAAAAATCAATGTGAAAAATACATGTCCTGTTTTTTTTTTTTGTTAAAATAAAATAGATGAAACTAATGTATTCATTTAACAATCTTTTAATGTCAGGTGAATCTATGAAAATGATCAAACGACACCTACTACCAAGGTTTCCAATTTTTCCACGTAAAAGCAAAATAATAATTTCACTTGCTAATCCACAGTAAACTTTGTTTTGCTCTACAATGGAAAAAACCAAGTACTATATATCTCGTTAATTTTTCATCTCTTCATCTCTCTCTCTCTCTCTCTCTCTCTCTCTTATAAACTGATGGGAATCTTTATCAGTTCTTCATTAGTGTTAAATCAACTTTTTTTTTTCAATATATAACCCTGGTGGTTGAGTCATTCATTGCCCCTTTTTTCTTTCCTTTCTTACTTTCCTTCTTTTGAAGATTACGGGTAAGAAAATTTATGAAAGGTCTTATCTTTTTCTTCTTTTTGAATTTCAAGATAGATGCTTTTTAGTCCCTTCGTTTTCTTAGATTTCTGGGTTTTGATTGTTTTCTTTATATATATGCTTATCTGGTGGTCCTTGATCAGTTGTTTCTTGATTGTGAATCAACTTGAATTTTGAGTTCAGGTGGATTAACAGTGGTTTTTCTCATCTGGGTTTTTTTTTTCCTTTGAAAGTTGTGATCTTATTTAGCTGGGTGGTACTTAATTGAATTTGAATTAGACTATCAGATTTATTTGCAGAATCTTGACATGGGTTATTAGTCTTGTTCATCTTCTTTTGATCAATAAAGATATAACTTGATTCCTTTGTTGTGTTTTATCTTGATTTGAGGCTATTGGTTCTGCCACTGTAGTACTTTGGATTGCCAGTTTTTTCTTACAAAGTTACAGAAAGTTGTGAAACTTTGTTTCAGGAGTATAATTCTTCAGGTTCTAGTCATTTAATGTTTCTTAATTGAAATGCATTGCCATGGTAGCTAAATTATGTCTACAGCATGTAGTTTCAGTAATTTTTAAGCAAACATTGATAGGATTTTCGGCTTAAGGAGTGAGTCAGTTTTCGTTTTGTCACTTGCTATAACAAAGTATTAAGGCATTGTAATTTGTTTTAGAATGGTGATGATAATTGTAAATGTAGTAGTTCTATGTTCTATCATTCTTAACTGATTCTAATAGTGTGGCTGACGAACTCAATTTTTTGTGTTGTTTCCTGCAGGTGCTTGGATTTCAATTTAATTTTCATGCTATAGTAACTTTTCGATCAAGTAAATCTTAAAAAAGTGAGTTGTTAATGGGGTCTGAAGGACTTCCAGCTGTAACAATCCATGTGACAGGATTCAAGAAATTCCATGGAGTAGCTGAAAACCCAACTGAGACAATTGTTAGTAATCTAAAAGAGTACATGAAGAAGAAGGGCATGCCAAAAGGTGTGGTCCTGGGGAGTTGCAATGTTCTTGAGGCTGCAGGACAAGGCGGAGTTTCTCCACTTTACCAGACATTTCAATCTGCCATAAACTCAAAGGATTATGAATCTTCAAGTCCTGGAAGAATTATTTGGGTAGTTATCCATATATCTTTTGAAATCATTTCTCAGCTTCGTGCATACTGCTTGTCTGACTCTTTCCTAGGTCTTCGGTTTTCTGCATGCCGCTTGATTGTGTTTTTGTGACATGGTTCATTCAGCTACACTTCGGGGTCAATAGTGGGGCAACAAGATTTGCCATTGAGCATCAAGCTGTCAATGAAGCTACTTTTCGCTGTCCGGATGAGATGGGATGGAAACCACAGGTTAGACTTATCATTAAGATCTTTTATTTTAGTTGTTCCGAGCCTTTACATTTTTCTTTGTTCTGTCTTCGTTTTTAAGAGTTCCATTGTTTTGGTATGCAGAAAGTACCCATCATTCCTTCAGATGGTGGAATTTCACGAGTTCGAGAGGTATATTTGTGTTTCAATTCACTCTTTCTTTTCCCTTATTTCTCAGGCAAGCTGATGCTATGTCGGCTGGCAAACATAAATAATCAATCCATTAGTGCTTTGTTTTTTGGTATCTTATTATGATATATTTTTTCTCCTTTTCTTTGGAATTGGACCGTGTTTTTGGTATCCAAGGCTACTTATTTTCCATGACATCCTATCTTTTCCATGGCACCTAAGTTGCAGAATGTGCCATGACCAATCTTTTCTTTTCAATGTTCCTTTACTTGTAAAGCAGAGGTATTAAGAGCGTGTGTATTGATTTTTAGTTTAATAGAAGCTGCCTTTTCTTAATCTTTTTTTATTTACTACAAGCTGCCTTTTCTTCTTTGATTGGAGGCCCCAACTTTGACTTTGGAATGATGTGCTTTATTCAGTTTGAAAGCTGACAAGACTTGGGACTTCCTCGTCACTATGTTTACGGTGTCAAACTGCTATCGATTGATTGTTTTCTTGGGGCACTTTTTTATTGTCCATCTATTTCTTGGAATGTTTTAGGGCTGAACCATCACAACTTAAACTGTCTTGATACTAATTCGCTGTCCAATTGCTATTGGCAAAGGAAACATAAAGAAATTTGCAGTGACAGTGGATATCGATCCCTATATTTCTTCTCTTTGCAACTTTTTTGGCATTAAGAAGAGAGATTGGATGAGGGGAAGCTTATAACTATATTATATAGTCTATGTAAACTAGAATCTATTTTATTATATATGGGAGTTGCCTTGACAGAACCAGATTAAGTAAATGAAATATAGAGAAAACTATCCTCTCTTCTTGCAGCGTCTTTTCTTTTCTTTGTTTGGCAATTTTTTTAAGCTGGCAGATGCTTTTTGTTGCAAAAAATACCGTACTGGGTTCTAATGCTGCTGTTAGGTAGGATGTGGAGATATCTGGATATCTTTGAATGCATTGTAAAGATGCTGCTACTCTCACTAGAATAACTATTTTAGCACTTTGTTTATTCTTACCATTGTTCTGCTACACTTACTAAAAGGTTTCTTCTTTTCGCCGCATGCAGACTACTCTTCCTGTTGAGGAGATCACAAAGTCCTTGGCAAAGAAAGGTTATGAGGTGATGACATCCGATGATGCAGGCCGATTTGTGTGCAACTATGTTTACTACCATTCCCTTCGGTTTGCAGAGCAAAATGGGACAAAGTCTCTCTTTGTGCATGTACCTCTTTTCTTGACCATAGACGAGGAGACGCAGATGCAATTTGCTGCTTCCTTGTTGGAGGTACTTGCTTCTTTGTATTAGTAAGATCTGTTAGCATCCATCTTGCTCTTTATCACCACAAGCATTTGAGCTTATCCTGTTATCGACAACAATTGTTAAGATGAGTGCCTGTAATGAAATGTTCAAATAAACAGATGAGTGTATGGTGAATGAAAAAGGTGTATTTATGGTTGCACAAAGACTTTTCATGTACTTTCTTCGACCTTTTCCAAAAGGTTTTGGCTACTGATTGAAATGTTCTTGAATCTCAGTTTACTGTGTGAATTAATAAGATTCCAATTTGCTATTATCTTTGTAGCAATGCACATGTTACTTGTCTACTACCTCCACTGACTTGTGCTTTGCTCCTGAAAAGTTAAAACAATTACTCAATATCTCGATCAGCGATCTTGGATATGAGCTCCATTGGCATCTAAGCACTAAGCTTACTCAAATTACAACATAATATTAAAATCAGACAGCTGCATGCTTATTGCTGCAATGTTCGCAAGTTACATAATTGATACATCAAGTAATCAATACGTTAAAATTCACAATCAATTCTTTGAAATCACAACCTTTTCTCTTTTAGATCATAACCCGCATTGCAGTTTTGTTGAGCCATCATCCCAATTATGTTACTCGAAGAATTATACAAACTGCTTGTCTGTCTTCCAATATCAAGAAGCACCACACTGACCCCTCCAGCAAGTCGAAATTGTCGACTGGTTTGATTTGCAGTTGTCTTCATGGGATTCTCAGCATGGCATACTATCCTACGTGGAAGGTTGTTGCCAATGTCATGGTTGCTAATTTTGGTACAACTCCATCATCGACGGAGAAATTTGCCCAGTCTCTAGCTCACATGGCACTAATTACCATAGTCAACCACCACTATCATTACCCCCGAATGTATGACTAGACCCAATAACACAGTAGCTGAACCGATCTACTGTGATTTTTTTCACAAAAAACTTTTGTCAAGACTAATGATACTATGACCAATAATATATGTATGGCCATTTTTCAAAGAAACAATATTTGGAGGTGGAAAAGCATAAAGAGATGATGAAGATAAAAGAAATGTATCAAAGTTGTACAACAAATGAGAGGAGAGAATGCTGTTGATGATTATTAGAGGGGGAAAAGGGTTTTAAAAGCTTTGTAGGAGAAGAAGTGCATGAGGTACCTGCCCTTGTAATTTCTTGAATCACACCACGAACCCTCCAAAACAAAACGTAGTTGTACCAATTAATTAAACTACTTTACTTAGAGTAATTAATTAAATTATTTTACTTTAGACTTAATCGATAATTTATGAAATTTTTGTGGAAAATTTGATAAAAAAAATTTATGGTGGCAAAATTAAAACTACCTATATAAAGGGGTTCGTTTTTTATTAGGTTTGCCTCGACAAAGTTTTTTTTTGGTGGAAAAAAGAAAAAATGGTTTTCATGGGCAAATCTTTAGACATGGTTATGCTTGGATTAATTGTAGTCTAAAAATTCATCAATACAATTGGATTGGAAGACTTGAACTGATAGCCAATAGTCACCGCACTTGTTTGATGCAACTCGATCTTCAAGAGGTTTCATATAACATGGATCAGGGTGCAATTTTCTTGAACTAAAACCTCTAATTCCATGTTATGCAGTGATAGCCTTCTCTTCTTTGACAAGTAACTACATCTAGCTACTTTTACATACAGGTCTAATACAAATTATTCTGACAGTACTGATCTATAGTGTTTTGCCCTATGTATTGTGGGATTCCATCCAGCAAGCAAGAAATTGGCGGGATGGTAAGATTCTGCATTGCCCCATAAGCATTCCAGCAAAATGGATCTGCCACAAATTGGCCATGAGCAGGAAGCAACTCTATTTCTGCTAACTCGAGGTTAGTGCATGGGACTGAATCACTGCAAGCCAAGTGCAAGGGTGGACTCCTAACATCATATGTACCCTTAATGCTTGTGTACAAAATATCAGATATGTGAACTGCACTTGTTTGGTTAGTGCAGTTCTTGGTCTGGCAGTAGTATTGGTCTATGATTATTGGATTGCGGACCGTTTCCATGTTAATGTTGTGGAAAGAGATTTTAGATACAGAACCATATCCTCCCTGCCATGTCTTAATCCGGACACCATTATCAGAATGCTTGATTACCGAATCTCTCACCGTGATGTTCGACACGCATGCCCTCGAGTTGCCGATTCCAAGGCTGCCAATGCTGCAGCAACAAAATCAGAAACCAATTGTTGGCCAAGTTTTTTGAACATCTCTTGATAGAATGCTAATAAACGACTCTGTCAACTCATTAAATTCTATTCCTTCATCGCTGCTAGGCCGATTTCCCTCTTTTATTTTCGTGGAATTTGTTGCCGGGTCTAATTGATTAGATTAGGGGGTTAATAAGCATTAAAAATCTTGGTCCACCATAAGTTGAAGCTAGTAAGTTGAAATTTGAGCTTAAGTATCCCTTTGAAGGCGCCTAACTTTTGTACTCATCTTTTGTGAAGATAGTATTAATTTTGGCAAGAGCTTAAACTAAATATTACCTTATGCCATGGCTTGGACCACAGGTAATGTTCTTTATGTCGACATTATGACAACCAGCTCCAATTGATACACAGTCATCACCTAGAGTAGAAAACAGAGGAAAATTGGCATGCACTTAGAGAGTGATTCATAGAAAAGATGAAAAACAACTCTCAAGTGCAAAAGGACATGTAATCAATTACCATTGGATATGACTGAATTGTATATTTGGACATTGTTTGTGTTCTCTATGTGAATCCCATCTGTATTTGGGCTTAGAGGTGGTGATTTAATGCTGAGCATTTGTACAGTGACATCTTGACAGTTATCAAACCGAAAATGGAATTGGGGACTGTTCTTCACTTCAAGTCCTTGGACTATCAAATTAGAGCTCATGAAAAACCTCATAGCCTGCATTTTTCGATAAAAATAAAAGGGTATAGAACTTTTCATGAAACCCTTGATGAAAAGAATGCATTGGTTTTGTACTTACAACTGGGCTATCACAAGGGCCAGGAAGTGTTGCGCCATTAGGCCCCTAAGTTCAGCAAGTTAGCTAGAGAAATTGAAAAACACAGAACTACTCAAGAAAATAATTTACTGACCAAGAAATTGAGTAAAATGGCTTACTTTGTGAGGCTTGCAGGGTAGATTCCACCATTTCTCTCCTCTGCCATCTATAACACCACCTCCTTGCATTGACATTCCATCGATCTTGTAAAACACTAGCCATTGTCTCTTGTTCGTCTTACTTGGCCATGATTCAGGCCCATCTGGTGGCATTATAGTTCCATCAATCTTCTCATTACAGGCAAAATACTCAATCAGTTTTTTCTTCTGCTCATGAAATTAAGTACTATATTGAAATTCAATTCAATAACAAATTTTTTACCTGGAACACAAGGCTAGTTTTACAAGGTCCGGTAAAGACAGTAGGCTGTATCATGAAAGAATAGTCATCAGGAGCAAGTAGAATGGCTGGTTCATTCTGAAAGCAAGCAGTGTCCCAAGCCATCTTGAATGCTTGTGTATCATCTGTGTCACCATCACCAACAGCACCAAAAGATAGTACATTGTAGACGTTGGCAAGACTTCGAACAAGATTAGGGCTAGGACCAGGACTTGGAGAATCTGTATAGTAACTTGGACTGGCAGCCTGAGGAGCAGGGGCAGGAGCAGGAGCAGGTGGTAGTGAAATGAGAGAAACAATGTGCAAGTGTTTTGGTTTAGTTTTTCCATGAACTCTTCCTTCAATGTATGTAAAGAAGAAAGCGAAGGCCAAAAGGAGAATTTTAGACAATGTCATGGTTGCCATACTTGATGAGGGAATAAATGTAAGCACAAGAAAAAAGATGGGCTACTTATAGAACAAACAGATTCAACTTGAGTACAATAGAATAGAGGAGGCTTTGGTTTTGATTACTACTAGGTGTACCCAAGTTCATGTTCACGCTCTGGACATTGAATTCAAAGAAGACAAGTTGAGTTTTGAAAGATTATGGAACTTTTTTAACGAGTGGAGGAAGAGATTAGGAGGAGATAAAAGAGAAGCAAGGCACCCACGTTTGAGGGAGTTGAAAACAGTTAAATGACGTGTGTTGTCTGCGGTGTGTGACCACTTGAATTACTATTACAACTTGCTAGAGGACTGGACTTGGTGATAAGGTGGGGATTACGCGCATGGTACTTTGGAATTATTTCAACTAAGGATGCGTTTTATACTAGGAATTCTCAGTGGAAGCTCCTTCTGGGAGGGGTTCTTGTGTATGATACAGTGAAGGCATGAGACCGACCAGTTCTGTCAAAGAACCATCTCAACTCAATAGCTTAAGCTGTTAGGTGAGGTTCCAGGATATGATTTATATTATTCTTTAACACACCCCCTCAAGTTTCAAGCCCTTTTGGGCTTGAAACTTGCACAGGTCCACATTACCTTGTGCTTGATTTTTATCAAATAAATGGGGATGGTGAGATTCGAACTCGTGACCGCTTGGTTATCAAGGCTCTGATACCATGTCAAAGAACCATCTCAACCCAATAGCTTAAGCTGTTAGGTGAGGTTCCAGGATATGATTTATATTATTCTTTAACAAGTTCCATTTAGAAATGACTTTCCTTTTCAATTTGTAAGAGGTGTAATTGGATTAATTTGCACACAAATTGAGATTGAAATGGAGATAACAAGTAGGGAAAAGACTTATCTTTTTATACTTTCTGTTAACATAAAGTATAAAAATTAACTTCAAAACTATATTATAAACATATTTATTTTATTTCTTTATTTTTATCTTTTGTTGTTTTTGGTTAAAGAATACGTGAATTCTAATTATCTTGTTGAAATGAAATAAGAGTTATATATAAGATTAATAGAAAATCAGAACATTCATATTCTGCTAATTTTGAGTTTAACTTGATGGACTCAGCGGATCAATCCGGTTGACCAAGACAAAATTCATTGATTTTGTTTTTTTAAATGATGTCAATTTACTGTTTTCTTTTTTGTATTGGGCGGCAGGACACAGTCAAAAGGGGCTTGAAATAGTAGTATTTTATCTACATCGACTGATAGCATGCACCCATTAGTCTATTATCTAGATACTTCTCGAGACAGTAGCTTGTAGCATTTCAGTTTTTCTAGTTAGATTTGTCCAAGTTTTTAGTAGTGAAGGATTAAAGTGATTATGTTTGGTTATTGGAGTCATTTGGATAGCATTTGGTTAAAGACAGTGAAAATAGATAGGAAATCCATGTATTTCCTGTTTTAAAACTAAGAAATCCGTTCAAAAACGCTACTTTAAAGATGAATTTATTTTATCAAACATTCTTGACCCGGCCTTATCCCGAGTTGACTCTAAGGACGGGTTTTACAAGTATGATCTCAGTCAACATTTTTGTTTCTGCCAGGATTGATTTAGAAAATGTGGAGAAACAAATCATAATAATAAGAAAAATCATTCAGGGTTTTGTAGGTAACAACTAGCCAGCTAGTATTACAGTTCAATGGTCATTATCATTGCTAAACAAAGTGAATGACCTGGGAAACATGCAAAATTAAAGAAAACCTGGACTATCATTATTCCTTTCAATGTAACAGTCTGTCCTCATCTCCTTGTCATCATTCTGCCTCCATCTTCCACTTGGCGTTTCTCCAGCCGCCTTTCACAATATATAGAACTGGTGATCTAGTGAGTTTATATTATTCAGAGAGATCTGACTTCCACTTCGATCAGCAGAATATTAAAATGTCTGTAGCAATGCCATGCATGAATCTTCACCTCTCCTAGGATAATCATTTCTTCTTAAGACTTAAAAGACTCTCTCTTCTCTACAACTTGGATAGACTCAAAGTGCCATTTGCTTTTGAGGTTCCCAAAATGACCAATCAGTTGAACTCTCATCCAAGCTTCATGTGGTGGGCTCGGGATGATGCCAAATTTAGTGAACCTCCATCAAGAACACCATCTTTAATTGGTATCGAACGTATTCCTCCAACAAGAAGACCGTCTCCAGTTGGTAGTGAACATGTTCCTCCGACAACAAGAGAGTCATCAGTTGATAGTGAACATATTTCTGTGATAAGCAGACCGTCTTCAGTTGGCAGTAACCATATTTCTGTGGTAGGAGACAGTGTGATAACATTGCCAACTCAAGGCACCGTGACACCAGCTACAACAAGGGCTAATACGCCTGTATTCTCAGGCGGGGCATCACCAGAAATAAGACGTAAGATTGCGAATGCATCACCTGAGACAGCTAGGCATGTCGCACTGAGAATGTATGAGAGTATGAAGAGGCATGGATTGAGAGAAGAGGCTGGCAAGGTTGTTGGTAAGGAGGAAAACGAGATCGAGGAAATAAAAGAGGGGGGAGTTGATAGGGTTAGGAGGAAGAGTGAAGACCTTATGGGAATGGATTATTTGTTGAGAGATGGCTTTGTTAGTTATCTTCGTGATATGGCAAAGATTACACCCCCTATCCCCCAACAGGTAATTAGTTTTCTCTATATATCCCTTATCTTGTAGGGTGGCTCCAGGATTATCAGAAAGGTACCAGATGACGCTAAGAATCCTAGCTAGCTCTTGAGTCTAACCATATCTCACAGTGATTTCTAAAAAGTCTAACCATATCTCACTGTGATTTATAAGAAGTTAATGAAATAACAAGTAGCAACATTCTTCATTTTCCTCGGAAGAATCAGAAGGAAACTTGTGTTCACTAACAAGGGTCAGTTTTGCTCTGCAGTCTGATGAAAATCACAAGGACTGAAATGTAGTTTCAAAGGTTGCAGGTCTGTGAACATGAAGCATTCATTTGCCTCATTTCAGATCATGTTTCCATCCATGGTCTGACAGACTCTTAGACTTTATGTTAATGTCCTTGAATGCACTAGCATTACATTTTTGTAGATGAATGATCTGCTAATAAGGTGAACAACCACATCAGTTATTTTTCTTGTTATTGCTAGAAGTAGACAAGAATGTGAAACATTAGATTAGAATCTTCATTTTGGATGTCCTGGAGCTTCTAGTTTTGTCTCTTTCAGTTCATGATGATCTTACAATTTTTCTAAAGATGCCTCAGAATTTGACTATGTTTAACAGTTGAACTTTGTTAATTAATTAATTAATCAAAAACTTGATGACTTATGAGTTGATTCTACCCTTGTTATTTAGATGTCTTTTATTTAAGAGACAGACAAAAAAAATCATAAAAAGATTTAAAAGAAAACTCCTATACCGTTTTCCTAATGTAACAGTGTCAGGCCTGTACAACCTGACCATTGACACACACCTGGTCAATAAGCATGTAGTTTAACAGAAACTGGGATGTGTTGCAGGCAGTCCGGTTTTCCAATATAAAGTTGACAAGGAAGTTTCGGGTTTCCGATGGCACATACGAAACATTTGGAAATAAGGTGGTGGCATGCTTTGTTGGACCCATAAAGACTCTTCTGCAAGAACAGGATTCAACATGGTTGCAGGTTCTGAAGGGCGTGGATGGGTATATTATGCCTGGCTCAATGACCCTTTTACTTGGTCCACCAGGTAAGCCTACAAAACCAGATGAATGTGACAAGCTAGGAACTTCATGGTGGAAGTAGTCAAAATTTATGCTCTCATCAAACAAGTTACAAAGTAAAGTTGATAGTAAAAAATCTCAATTTTTTTTTCGTTTCATGCAAACCATAGGAACGTAGAAAGACACTGAGCAAGGATTGTTGGTAATATCCTGAGCACAATGACACTCAATGTGTTGCGGTAGAACAGAAAACTGGAATCTTAAGACTGTCACAAAGTAATTAGCATAGTTTACGATGCTTACACTGTTTGATGTTCCTTTGCCAATGAAATCTTACAGGAAGTGGAAAGAGCAGTCTACTTGAAGTCATAGCAGGGAGAGTAAAAGTGACTAAGAACTTGATCTTGGAAGGAGCAGTGATGTACAATGATAAATATGCCTCTGAGATTTCTCTGAGCAGACTTATTGCATACATAAATGGCCAGCTTAACAAGTAAGTTTCCTGTGACCAAACAACAAAATTACATGAACATGTGAAATGATATGTTCGGAGACAAAAGCAACAAGAAGCAGATAAGCATTTCACTTCAATCTTGTACAATTGCAGGCACATTCCATTTCTTTCAGTTAGGGAGACACTCGAGTTTGCAAGGGACTGTACTCAGGGCATTCGGCCAGAGAACTTTACTCCTAAGATGAGAAAATTCTTTGCACATGCACTTGTGGAAAGGCAGGATCCTGTACTAGAGTATGTGCTTGAAATTCTAAGCTTGAAGGAAATACAACACAAACTAGCAGGAGAAGAAATTTCTGACACTGACCGCCAAAAGCTCACAACAGCCGAGTTAGCTCTTGGAACATATTCTGTCATGCTTTACGATCAACCATTTTCAGGTTCTGATTTAGCGGCTACATATGATCTAGTGGACACCATAAGAACCATAAGCAGGATTCAGCAATCTTCTGCAATCATGTCACTCACCCAACTTTCACAGGAGGTGTTTGATCTTTTTGATAGGATCATATTACTTGGTGATGGGCATGTCCTGTTCCAAGGTCCTCGTCAAGATGCTATCCCTTACTTTTCCAACCTTGGGTTAGTCTGCAGAGTATGCTTAGTTAAAGCTGAGTGAAATTGATTCCTACATGCATAAATAAAATTCTCATAACAGCAATATATCCAGCATAATGCTAAAAACCAATATCTTTCATTTTATAGGTACACTAAGCCCTCCCATGTTGAGTCCAATGAGTTTCTCGAAGATATTGCAGCTGGAAATGGTTACCAGTATCAGGAACAAGGAACAAGACCATTTACGCTAGATGAACTTGTGGCGTGCTATAAGATTTCAGATCACTACAACGATATAATAAGAATTGTTGATGAAGTTGACGTGAAGTATACCTATTGGGTAGAAAGTGAGCCTGGACTAGGATTGTCCCTTAAGAGACCATCCAAACACCACCTCTCAGCTCATGCCCAGTCAAGTCGAGAAACAGGTAAACAAGCTAGTTGACAACGAATCAGGAAACTGTTGGTATAAGCTCTGTGCAATCCAATTTGACACTCATTAGAACACACCATACTTACAAGTTGAGTGGTTGCAGAATTAGTAGTTGCCAAGCTCTCCAGAAAGGTAGGACATTCAGGGGGGATAGAGAGTACAGGAAGAGTACAGATTGGAGATGTAGTCACAGGAATATCTTTGAACAAAGAAGAAATGCAATACCTTTCTGTTGTGCCCCAAAGAATCCAACACGAACGCGCCTCACATGTATACTCTATGTTGAAGCAGGCAAAAGGTTGCATTCGTCTCCAGGTGGAGCGTTACAAAGAAAAGGTAAGTGCAAACCACTCAACAACAAAGAGGACCAATGTGAGGAAAATATGATTATTAAGCCCCATTAGTTAGTACTATGGCAAAAAATTACAGCATACTTGATATGAGAAATCAATCACAACATTGCTTGATATGATATGCCGGAATGATCTGTTATGTAGGAAGAGGAGTACCAATCCCAATGGGAGCAGTTTCAAAGGCCTTTTGTTCAAACATGGTGGAAATCCACCAAGACTCTCGTCAAAAGGCAAATCAAGATCACCAAAAGGCTTCATGCTTTAATCAAATTAAGGCTTCTCCAGGTTAATACTACCATATGCTCCATAGCTTTCCTGCTCACGCAGATTAAAGGAACTTATCTGACCATGTCAATCTACAGTATCCACAACGATTTAGAGTATCATACGTTCTGCATCTTACTTAGAAACTAATTCATCCTTGAACTTTACAGGTAGTTCTGCTAGGCATTTTTGCAGGAACACTATTCTACAAACTAGGGGGTCAATACAACCAACAGAAAATGAACTCAATAAGGGCTCTTGGGTTTGTATCCACAATGAGCATAATGCTCATAAACCTGGTGCAGCTTCCTCTGTACATGCTCCAAAGGCCAATCTTTTACAAGCACAAGGCACAGAGGTTCTTCAGAGTTTCATCGTACATAGTTGCCAATTGCATAGTCAATCTCCCACAGACCCTCCTAGAAGTACTCTTCGTTGAATTCTTTTCCTCTGCTGAATCAATCATGGCTCTCATATAACCTAAATATCCTAATCCTTGCAGGCATTGATATACACTCTCTTTGCTTATTTTCTTGCCGGGCTATCAATGGCAGGAAAAGGGTCACCATTATTTGCATATCTGGCCCTCCTATTCTTAGTGGCATACTTCGGTTCATCAGTCTTCTTCTTTCTAAGTACCATCTCTTCAATTCCAGAGGTTGGGAATGCTTTGGCAGGTACTGCATTTATCTTGACAAAAGGCGTTCACTATTTATTTATGTAGTTCTCCATTATCTACTATCCATCTAATACCTGAACAGCATACTTTCGTTACCATGCCAACTTTTTCTCTTTTTCCTCACATCAGGACTTCTAAAGACATGAGGCAAAGGTCTTCATGCTGTATTTAATGAAGGCAATTCAGCCATTCACAAACATGTGTCCTCGACATAAAGTCTTGGGGGAAAACTGCCATGTTGATGCAGTCAGAAAAAAATAGCCATCTAATGCAGTTGCATTTACTTTCTTCAGGTCTTCTAGTCTCAATCTTCCTACTCTTCAGTGGATTTGTGATCTACCCATCCAACATGCCAAATTACTGGAAATGGCTCATGTATGTGAACCCAGTTCACTGGGCTAACGTCTCCTTCTGCAGGTTCCAATTCATTGAGGGTTACCCAGATCCTTGCTCCAACTACCTTGGCCAACTCCCATTTTGTGACCAATTCCCAACAATGACAGTTGGGAAAGCATACCTGGCCTTTCATGAGCTTTCTGAAGATTCTAAGAGACCTTGGCTACCTTATGTCATTCTGCTAGGATGGATTGCCTTTGCTAATATCTTGACACTATTAGGGCTAAAGAACATAGAATTTGTGGAGACAAGCCAGTCATTGCCCTATGTCAGAAAGTCCACCACGGTTTACAATTATGAAGAAGATGCAGACAGTGAATCTCAATCTAACTACAGTTTCAGTCAGAATTCTGAAAAATATGATGCTTCCACGTATCCTTCACCGCAAAATTCAGGGACAATTTACAGAAAAATGAAGAACAACGGCACAGTTGATGCATGGATGGAGGAATTTCGTGTGGATATAGAGAGGAACGGGCTAGGAATTCCTGTGGAGCCAGTGACTCTCCTATTTGAGGGTTTGTCATTCACAAGGTGAGCTTTATCATCCATTTGAAACCAAAACTCCATATCTCAGCTCTTTTCATGGTGCTCCTAAACCATCTCCAACTTGGATTTTTTTTAACTAATACATGATCATCTAAAATATTAAACCTAATAAAAAAACTTTGAAGTAGAAAACGAAAAGGATGGTTCCTGCATTCCATTTATATGTATTGACATGATAATTCATCCATCAGGTACAATGAGGGAAATAAAGAAAGGAGCTCAGTTTTCAGCAATATCACAGGCTATGCCGAACCCCAGAACATGCTAGCTTTACTAGGTGGTACAAGAACAAATAAGGCCACACTGCTCAAATGCCTGGCTGGTAGGGTCCCTTGTACAGGCAACCTACAGGCAAATGGCTTCAGACCAGGAGCTCCCTTTTGTCGGTTAATTGGGTATGTTGAGAAGCTTGATGCCCATCAACCTTACCTCTCTATACGTGAATCTCTTCAATTCAGCGCTGCACTCCGTCTAGGAAAAGAAGTTGGCTCCATGATGCGTAACATCCATGTTGAGCTGGTCCTCAGCCAGCTTGGTTTACTTCCGTATTCGAACCAACTTGTAGGTTCCCTCTGCGACTCCACTGGAAAGACATTTGAAATAGCCAAAACGTTAACAATTGCAGTTGAGCTGGCTGCAAATCCAGGCATTCTCCTTCTAGAAGAGCCAATGTTGGGCCTTGATACCACAGGAACTTCGACTGTCCTCAATGTTCTATCTAAAGTGTCCCGTTCTGGTCGAGTCATTGTCGCCTCTCTTACACATGCTAATGGACGGATACTGTCCTCTTTCGACCTGGCTCTCATCTTAACAGAAGAAGGGCATCAAGCATATTTTGGCCCGGTAGGATATAACTGCAATGAGTTGCTGGAGTATTTCACATCAATCCCGAAGGCCCCTCGTTACTCTGAAAATGCAACTCCAGTTAACTTTGTTATGAGAGCTCTTGGCTTAGGTATACGAAAGGGGCAAACTCCGCAAATAAATTACGCAGAGACATATCAAACTAGTTTTTTGCAGGAGATCAACAGCAAAACAATCAGCAATGCAAAGAAATTGATCAAGGAAAGAGCATCAGAGGATCAATTTTCTACTTACTCAGCTCCATATTCACGGCAAGCCATTTGGGTTTTGTTAAGAACACAGAGATTCTTGTGGAGGAATGTGCAGTACACATATGGTAGACTTATAGGCTGCATAATGATTGGACTCTTGATGGGATCCTTGTACTATCAAATTGAATACAAGGACACATATGGTGCAACTTCACGTATGCTATACATATACATGCAAGTTTTACTCATCGGAGTGATCTCAGCCAACAATGTTATTCCCCAGATTGGCACAGACAGGTTAGTCTATTTCCGGGAGAAAAGGGCTGGAATGTATCTTCCAGTATTTTACCCGGTATCATGGGCAGTTGGTGAGATCCCATATATTTTCATTGCTACACTTGCAGTTGTAGGGATAGGGAATGGTATGGCAGGAATTGGAACAGGATCCATGGCAGAATTCCTACAGTATTGGTTAGTACTCTTCATTTTTACTTTGTGTGTAACATATTTCGGGATGATGATAACTTTCCTAGCACCACTGCCAACACTAGCAGCATTTGCAGTGTCAATTGTGACATCAATGTGGGTGTCAGCTTCTGGTGTAGTTGTTGTCCTATCCGACATAAGGTTCTACCGATGGATGTATTGGAGCAATCCATTCCAATTTGCAATGAATGTGATGACCTCTATCAGTTTCTACTGCAATACAAAGGAGTGTGCAGCAAATTGTGGTTGCCCAAGGTTTCCAGATGGTTCATATGTGTGGGATAAATTGGCATTGTTAAGAAGCTTGGATCATGGAAGGATGGATACAGACATACTCAAATTGTCTGCAATGTGTGTACTGTTTGCCAGTCTAGCCTTCATCTTCTTTATTGTGCTGAAGCACAACTCACCTCCACAATCATAGATCCATTGTAAGAATCAGATGGAGGCAAGTTCACTGAACAAGATTCTCCATGTATATTTTTTTAAAACAATATTCATTTAGTCTAGATGTATCCTTGTCCACAACCCAATGCCTGCCTAATCTCCAATGGAAGCTGGCTAGAGAATGTGCATATTTTGATACCATTAATAAATCCAAATATAACCACTAAAGCCAAAAGCATTACATGAGAAAAACAGGAAATGGATGACATCTACGAAAGATCACTAAAATTATTGCAATCCACAAGAGACTTACAAAGGAGAAGATGAAATCATATTCAAATTCCAGTTATTGTAATATATAAGCAATTAACATTTTTACACAGCAAAGCATACCTTGATGCAATCAAGGAACTATGCAAACGATGATGATACATCAAGTAGTTGATAGGTAAAAATTTACTTTATCATAACCACAAAAGAAAAAAAAAAAGCAGTGCCCAAATCAGAAAAAAGACCTATCCCCAATCCACGAACGGAAGAGGCGGATAACCACCCTCTGGAGGAGGCTTTAGTGATGGAGGCAGGTTACCCCAGGACATTCCCATGCTCTCTCTCACCGCAACACCTGCTAATCAGGACAATGACAAAATTAAGCTGCAAAATCAGTAACGAAAAGAAGGAATTTATAAGGCTTAGATATAGCCAGCATAATTGTCCATTATAGGAAAACAGCGACAGTGATACAATGCGATTCACACCCGCATCATCATCACTAACATATATATTCTAAAAATTCAATCTTTAAACATGGTTCCATGCAACACAAGATTCAATCTTTAAACATGGTTCCATGCAACACAAGATTCATTCTTTAAACATGGTTCCATAAAACCTTGAATAAAATAACCAAGTAGATTCAACAGCAAAAGATCATGAATTAACAATCCTCCAAAGCTTAGTTCCAAACGTACCTGGAAAAGAACTGCCCCCAGCCAATTGATTTCCAGGCATAGTTGGTGACTGAACATTATCCTTGAAAGCAGTTCCTAAATGTCAAAACAAACACATCCATAGACACTAAAAAGATCCCATCTTTTTCCATGACAGATTAATCACTTAATTCCCAGCTTTATAATACTCCATAAAAGCAAAAATTTTACCTTGACTAGTAGCAAAATTAGTATGCAAATACTTGCAAGAATCTCCATAAGGACAAAAACCCTTCAAAACCACCAAGAAGCACCACCATTTTAAATGAAAACAAGAGAACACATCAAAGAATCCAACCAACCCAAGATTGATCATAGCAAATGCAAAAGAATTGAACTCGTAAATTTCAAGAAAATATAAAATATAATAATACCGTTTTGACAAAGCGGTTGCAGAGTCCCTTAACAAAGCCACCAGCATCAGTGTTATTGGAATTGAGGGTGTTGCTGTTGCTGTTTCTGCTGAACCAGAGAGATTTGGCGCGTAAATGAGAGGAGCTTTGAAGATGGCGCTTTCGAGCATGTGGGGTGTCTTGGAATTGCTTGTCGCAGTAGTCGCAGTAGTATTTCCCTACGGGCATTCTTTCTTTCTTTTTGTCTCTACAGATTCAGAGAAAGAGAGCTAAGCAGCCTTTGCTTTTGCTGTGCTGCCTGGTTTTAACCACTACTGCTCATTTGTTTGCAGGAAGAAGACAGGCTAGGTCCGGTCTCCTCTTGGGCTTTATAGTCCTTTTCTTTTTTATAATCTTTTTTTAATTCTCGGATCATCTTTTTTAAAAAAAATTAAGGTTTCAATTTGGATGGAAATTTTTTATTTCACTTAAATTTTTTAGGGATATTTTATCATTTATTCGTATAGATTGGGAGGATTCTCTCACTTTGTAGATAAAAATATCCCTTAAACCACTAAGAATTTTTTCTTTTAAAATTTACAAAAATGATAATTTTATTTTCAAAACAAAAAAACACCTAGAAGGAAAAAAAATCTGGAAAAATAAAGATTTCTAGCATCCTGAGAAACTTGAATTGTTCTATCATCATAATTACATTGAAGTTATTTATATTCTGCACAATATATATATAGAAGTATATTATAAGAACATTATAACATAAAGGTATTATTTTATTTAACATCTAAAAATATATTCAAATCAATTTTAATGTTATGTAGACCGTAATATTATAATGTCATTAGTATGCATAATATTATAATATTGATTGATTAAAGTGAGATAATTTTATATATATTTGGATGATTAGATTGAAAAAATGAAATGTCGATTTTAATAAGTATAAATTAACATAAAAAAATATTTCATATTTATATAGTATTTGTTTAATATTGTAGTAGTAATATTTTTAAGTGTGTTTTTATGATTTTGATATTTTAATATTAAAATTTTTAAGAAAATATAAAGGAATTATTTTAATATATTTATAATTAAAAAATGTTTTTTTTTTTAAAAAAAGACATATGGACCCCACCCTCGTTAAGAATTTTGGCCTAAAAGTTTAAAAGGTTGGAAAGTCTAGATTTTGAACTAGGGTTGTCCCCTGTAAGGCTTATATATTATTGTCCAAACATGCCTCTCATTGGGTCCCACTGCACATCAAAGCATCCTTGCCTAACCCTCCCTCCCATCCCAGCACCCATTGACTTTACGCACGGCTTTTTAGCCTCTCTTTCTTTCAAGGGTAGAATTGTGTTTTCCTTTATGATGGCTGCCTTTGAATGTGAGAACTGTTGTACTTTACTTGCCCTTGTATGGTGCTCAATTTTGTCAAAATCTTCTTTTTTTTTCCCTTCAAAATTCCAATTATTTCCATCGTCCAATCAACCAAACCAAAAAACATAAATAAATAAAACGCAAGTTTCATGCAAACCAAAAATAAAAAATAAATAAATAAGCACTTGTCAATGCTACTCATTTTTGCTCCCATTGCATTTTTCAGTGTAATTTTTTTATTAACATAAATGTCCAGACTAATTTGTGTGTATCTCGATTAATTTTACAGGCTTTGAAATTAACGACCATGTAAACCTTCAGTGACACTGAAGTTTGTGAGACTCGAACTGGTTATCTCTAGAAAGTAAATTTAAAATTTAATTAGCTGAGTTACACCCCTCAAAATTATTTGTCAATATAATTTATTTCTTCTAAAAAAATATCATGTATTATTTAATATGTTTGTTAGATATTAAAAAGTCAATCTTTTCGACTCATAATTTTTTTTTGTTGTTATTGATGGAGAGGACTATTCGAAATTATAATGGACTTGGATCCACCAAGTACAAGGCATCAATTGTGAATAAAATGGGTTGATTCGAATTAATAAAAAAGAAATTTAAGAGTTTCTTTTGAAACTTTTTTAAAAAAATTAATTAAGTTTTTAATTAGAATTTAGAGATTTAATTAGTAGTAAATTGATCAAATTAATTATAATTTAATTTTGTTAAAATCAAACTGAATTTAATAACATTTGGGGAAATGCATTAACCATAAAAAAAAGAGAAAAAAATTAACTAAATATAACAAATACAAGGAAAAAAGAGAGGACAAAACACACTAAATAAAAATAGAAGGAGAAAGAAAGCACTTTCTATAGTGTATTGTATTGGAAGGCATCTGCTTATGTTATTGCCCACAAAAATGGATCTATTTTCCCCACTTTCTCTTTCCATTGCCTGACCTCTCTTCTTCCTCCTCTTATTTTCCAAAACGGCTTTATTGGTATTATTTTTGTTGCCTGTGTTGCTTTTGTTTTTTCAAAGTCTGCATCTATTTTTTTTTATTCAAGCATGCAAAGATTGAAACTTTTTGGGGATTTTGAGATAATTTGTGTGTATTGGCTTCTGGGTTGTGTTGGATCTTGTTGAAGCTTTGATTTTTGTATCCGGTTTGGTTTGTCTTGTGTTTTTGGAGGGGTAATTTTAGATTTTCTTTGTGGATTATGTTCATGGGCTTTGATTTTTTTTGTTTAATTATTGTCTTGGGAATTTTTTTGGGATGATTTGTTTGTTTTTATTGTTAGATCTTAGTGGACTTTGTTTGCTTTAATGTAATTTTTTTAAGTATATTTCGTGGAGATCAAAATACTTTTACCGGTTTCATTTGCTGGTCATTTCTTCAAGTGATGTTTTCTTTTGATGTGTTAATTTATCTCCTGTTTCTTTGTATTCTGCTGTGTTGGTGTTTGAGCTTCTTGATTTTGAACCTGGGGAAGGAATTTACGTGTAGAACCTGACTTGATCTGTTTTGTTATGCGTATTCATCAGTCATTAATTTTTATGCAGTGAAGTGGATAAACTTTAGAGTGTGAATTTATTGTTGAAGTACTAGCTTTTTGTAATTGACCTTGAGTTTTATTTCGTCGGTTTTGGTTTAGTTATGTTACATTGTGGAAGATGAATGGATTGATATCATGTGTTTTGATGCAATTTCAATCAATTAGTTGAGAGTTCTAACATTTTTCGATTGCTGCAGGTAATGTTTAATTCCACTGAAGTTCGAGAGTAAGACAGAATAATTTATTTTTGTCTAACAAATGGCTTCTGCGGGGGTGGCACCTACCTCGGGTTTGAGAGAAGCTGGTGTCCATAATGCTGGCGTGGACAAGTTACCTGAGGAAATGAATGACATGAAAATTAGGGATGACAAAGTATGGTGATTAGCACATCTTTCCTACTTATCACTGGTTTTGCCACTTTTTTTTGTTGTCCTTAGTGGATTTTGGATATAGTCTCTCAACTCAGGCATGTATTTTCAGGACATGGAGGCAACAGTAGTGGATGGTAATGGTACAGAGACAGGTCATATTATAGTAACAACAATTGGTGGTAGAAATGGCCAGCCAAAGCAGGTATAATTGTCCGCCTTCTCCATTAATATCTTCTAGCAAGTCAAGAGCCCCTTGCAATTTGAGGGTAATTTTCAGGATGTAGCGTGATGGGGTTTAAAATGACTGGCCCAATTTGCTTCCTGACTGGGAGAAGTTCATTTCACATATTCCATCCTATACATTATTCTCCGTTTCTAATTAAAGATGATGAATCAGCAATTTAGTTTGTTTATTAGGGGATGTCCCATTCTCTTGTGTTGTATTATATTTCTTTTTATCGTAATCAATATGTCTTTCTTCTATTTAAACTATGCAGACAATAAGTTACATGGCTGAGCGTGTTGTTGGGAATGGTTCATTTGGAGTTGTTTTCCAGGTATGCTGTCTTAGACTATAGTGTTTTGCTGAATATTTCTCGATAGTGTATTGCTACATTCTTTCTAGATTGTCACCGAGTACTCATGTTTCCATTTTGCCTTTCTGCATACTTGGTTTTAGGCAAAATGCTTAGAGACCAGTGAAACTGTTGCTATAAAGAAAGTTCTTCAAGATAAGAGGTACAAGAACCGTGAGCTGCAAACCATGCGTCTCCTTGACCACCCGAATGTTGTCTCCTTGAAGCATTGCTTCCTTTCAACGACTGAGAAAGATGAGCTTTATCTTAATCTGGTTCTTGAGTACGTCCCTGAAACTGTTCATCGTGTGATTAAACACTACCGCAAGTTGAATCAGAAGATGCCACTAATATATGTCAAACTCTATACATATCAGGTATGGAGCTATTCAATTGAATTGGGTTTTTACAGTGGTCTGTGCTTAAGATGTCAAAAATTTAGATATCCTTGTTCTTGTGGACCCATTTTCTTCTTTTTACTTCTTTTATCCATTACTTTGTTATTTCTTTCTCCCAAGGCACCTAAAGTTTTTGCCTCAATACTTGAAACAGTATCATCTCGGAGGTATTGTTTATTAGAAACATTGGCAAGATGTTAACATGTTGATTCTTGGCAGATATTTAGGGCATTGTCATACATCCATCGTGCTATTGGGGTGTGTCATCGTGACATTAAACCTCAAAACCTTTTGGTAAGATTTTGTGTGCATTTTATGGCTTATACGTGTATATGTTTAGGTGTATTCCTCTAGTCCACCATCACCAATTTATCATTATTTTCTTTTTGGGGAATGAAAACGTACAATGTATATGTGATACTTTAATTGTTGTGGAACCTTAAGTAGTTCTATACATCTTCAACAAAAGTTGATTAAAAAAAATATAAATATTTGGTTGTAACCTGTCTTATGCAAGTAAAGTGGTCATCCTCCTTGATTGGAGGACACAATCTTTTGTTTTGTTTATACACTCATTTATTTGATGTCACCAAGCATTTTTTTAAAGTTAGTTTCAAAAATTTTCTTGATGCAGGTGAATCCTCATACACATCAGGTTAAATTATGTGATTTTGGCAGTGCTAAAGTCTTGGTATGCTTTGCTACTTGTTATTTTTTACTGTTTGGTCTTCACATTTGCTTTTATTTTTTTACTGGGATACTGTTTCTTCTGACAGGTTAAAGGGGAGCCAAATATATCTTATATCTGCTCTAGGTATTACAGAGCACCTGAACTTATATTTGGAGCAACTGAATACACCACAGCTATTGACATCTGGTCTGCTGGCTGTGTCCTTGCTGAGCTATTGCTTGGACAGGTAGGAAGCTTTTGTAGACAAGGTTTTTTTTTTTATTATTTCTTTCACATTATGATCTCGACAACAAGCTTTAATAAATGTATCGATTATGTCAGCCTCTATTTCCTGGTGAGAGTGGAGTCGACCAGCTTGTTGAGATTATCAAGGTAAGTTTAGTATCTTGAACCTTCTAATTGCTCTGTCTACACATTAAGTGGAGTTTTTTTTTTTATCACATCAAAGAAAGTTGTCTACTCTTTGGTAAAATATACATTTCTTCTGGGACTGACATTATCCTTCATTGATTTTAATTCATAAAATGCTCTATTTTCCAGGTTTTGGGCACTCCAACAAGGGAGGAAATTAAGTGCATGAACCCAAATTATACAGAGTACAAATTCCCGCAGATTAAAGCTCATCCTTGGCACAAGGTATTATAAATTCTAGATTTGTATTTTGTGGTTCATGCTATTACCTTCTTATCATCCATTAACTTCTGTTTGTTTCATGCTTAGATATTCCACAAGCGCATGCCTCCAGAAGCAGTTGATCTGGTTTCAAGATTACTGCAATACTCCCCTAACTTGCGGTGCACAGCTGTGAGTGTTTTTCTGGAATAATACTCTGCTCCATATGACCATATAATTTTGTGAATGTATCATAACCTTCTTTAAATTTCTATGTTTCTTTCCCTAGCATTGCTTTTTACTATTTTACTTTGAAAGCCTGATGTTTAGATAAAACTGTCACTTGAACATGGACTTGTGTCCGTTGCACAATTGTAACTTTGTTACTGCTTGATTTTGATCACTGAAGCTTGTTAGATATTTTTACCTGGTGTTGATTATATAGAACGGAGCTTGTTAGGTGCTCATTGTGATCACTTCCTCTGGGTTTGTTTAATTTTTTGTTTGATTCGAAGCTATCTTACTACTATTTGCTTACTCTGGTTTCAGTTGGATGCCTTGACGCATCCCTTTTTTGACGAGCTCCGTGACCAAAACACCCGCTTGCCAAATGGGCGTTTCCTTCCACCATTATTTAACTTCAAATCTCATGGTATGAAATTATTATAGAGAAATTTTTTTTTCACAAATCTGAGTTCATAATTCGTTAATCTCGTGTACTTACTTTTGTTGTTTCTGCTGCTGCTGATATTCAACTAGAATTGAAGGGGGTGTCAGTTGAGATGTTGGTCAAATTGGTACCCGAGCATGCAAGAAAACAATGTGCCTTTCTTGGTTTGTGATTTTATGTAATGTTACAAACTCAGCAAGTGTTGTCCCAATCTGGAAAGCTATGATTGTTCTCTCGTATCTATGCTGCTTGGTTCCCTGTGCATCTTTGTTGTATCCCATTTATATTATGTAAACGCAGATTTAGAGACAATGGTACTTGATGTTTGCCCTAGCCTCCATTGGCGGGCTGATTACTCTCTGTACCTTGTAATGTTAGTGAACAGCTAAAGATCAAATGTGAGTTATAGTTTTTTGTTATTTTTTAGAAGTGTTTTTTTGTTTGAAAGTTTAATTAGAAATATATTAAAATAATATTTTTTTTAATTTTTTAAAATTTATTTTTGATATCAGAATAAAAAAACACAAATTATTTTGAAATAAAAAAAATTATTTTTTTCAAAGTATTTTTTTTAAAATGCAAAAATAAATAGCCTCTTAGTGTTGATGAAGAGGGCTTCACAGTTCTCATCTGTTTCGACAAACAAGTAGCTAGCCAATGTTTGTGGTTATATGCTCTTGGACTGAGTTCTTCGAACTTGGATGCAAACTGTGGACAAGGACTCCAGTCCTGTGGAACAAAGATTGTTAAGAAAAACTTCGAATGGATTACCGTAAACCTTGTTATCCTGAAAATGTACATTGCCACCCCTAACATATATATATATATATAAATGCCAGATTTTTACTTATTGGGGGTGAATTTCAATCTTAAACTAACCTTAAATTGATTTATACACATGGTAATTGAGATGTCGATTGGCTGGAAAGTGCCTAACAGCCATTTTTTGGCTTCTGAATAGAGGAAAATGCATTAAACAAAAAGTAAATTTTCTGTAAGCAAATGAATATGTGAGAGTGAATATTTTTTTATTGACACATGCACATGAGAAATATCCATAGAAGAACCTTGCATATAATTACATATTTTCCACAACTTGATTGATTTGATGACCCTTTTGGCCTCTTTAGCTCCCCCTCTCTTCAGCTTCCCATCTTAATCATTCCTCATTGTAGCTGTCATACATTAATCACTCTCTCTGTACCTCTGAATCCCCCATGTAGAAGCAATCCATTTGTCGTTGTCATCCATTTCTTTCTAAAAAAGTTCACACCTTTGACCTCGAGTTTTCTCTTGTGAATCATAAGATAAACATTCCATAGGTGCCTACAAGTGGTAAATCTTTAATTTCAATCTTTTTTCTATCTGGGTTTTGTTTGTTATTTCATAATTCAATGAATTCAAGCACCAGATTTAGCTCCAGATTCTGACCTTTTTTTGTGGGGGGTTGTGTAGCTGGTTCTGAAGATCAAGACTTTTGATTGCAGAAGTTGAGATTTGTTACCTTTTTATTGGATGCGTGATTGCTTATTACTGAATTGAGGTTTGAGATTTTTCAGATAGAGGAGGTGATAGAGCAATCTTTCTTTGATTACTAGTATGATCAATGGATGTTTCTGGATGTGAAGTTATTGACGATTTTTTTTTTTTCATTTTTTGATTTCTGAGTGCAGGAATGTTCTGCTCCTGCTACAGGGAAGACTGAGATATGTAAGCTCTAATCCAATTCTTTGTTTGGGTTTTGACAAAATGAATGAAAGTAGAAAAGAACTGTAAATTTTTTGAATTTAGAATATTTCCTTATCTGGGAATGATAGGCTTAAACAATGAACTTAAATCCCAAAATCAGATCTTTCTCAAATTGAAAAGATGGAGATGTGCATAGAAGATTCATCAACTGTAGTTTATGAATTAAGATCTGATAGCTCATTAATCTTAGTATCAAGATTCAGAACATATTTTAATTTCTTGCAACATTGGAAGTTCTGATTGTTCTAGTTTCTCTGAAATATTTTGCTGGTTTCTGATTTTGCATATTGTTGATCATGGCTAATCAAAGTGTATCCAGGTCAACGTTTTTCCATATGGAGAGAAGGAAATGAACTGATGAATATTTGTTATTTGTCAGTGTTTTTGCTGATCATCTAGCGGGACTTGCTCAGTTGTTGAGAAATCAAGATCTGTTTTTGAACTACATGCAATGACTGAAAATAGGAATGCTAATGCAAAACCCTCAAATGGGAAGCCTACAGGAGCTGCCAGTCCTTACGCGATAGATTTGGATAACTTCACCAAGCGCTTGAACATGTTGTATTCACATTGGAAGGAACACCATAGTGACCTATGGGGTGCTTCTGATGCTCTTGCTATAGCAACACCTCCGGCTTCTGAGGATCTCCGGTATCTGAAGTCATCAGCACTGAACATTTGGTTGGTTGGATATGAGTTCCCAGAGACGATTATGGTCTTCCTGAAGAAGCAGATCCTTTTCTTATGTAGCCAGAAAAAGGCTTCTTTGCTTGATGTTGTGAAGAAGTCTGCCAAAGAGGCTGTGGGTGTTGAGGTTGTGATACTCGTGAAGACCAAAAATGATGATGGAAGTGGTTTGATGGATATCATTTTTCATGCTGTCCTAGCTCAGTCAAATTCTAATGGGCATAATACTCCTGTCATTGGGCGTATAGCAAGAGAAAGTCCTGAAGGGAAGCTTTTGGAGACATGGGATGAAAAGGTAAAGAACGTTAATTGTGAACTAAGAGATGTAACAAATGGGTTCTCGGACTTATTTGCTGTCAAAGACAGCACTGAGCTTACAAATGTAAGGAAAGCAGCGTTTTTGAGTTCTTCAGTAATGAAGCAGTTTGTGGTGCCAAAGCTTGAAAAGGTCATTGATGAGGAGAAGAAGATCTCCCATTCTTCATTGATGGGTGACACAGAGAAGGCAATATTGGAACCTGCAAGAATTAAGGTAAAGCTGAAGGCAGAGAATGTCGATATTTGCTATCCTCCAGTTTTTCAGAGTGGAGGAGAGTTTGATCTGAAACCGAGTGCTGCAAGCAATGATGAGAACCTCTACTATGACTCTACTAGTGTGATCATATGCGCAATCGGGTCTCGATACAACAGCTACTGCTCAAATGTTGCAAGAACTTATCTGATTGATGCCAATCCGATGCAGAGCAAGGCATATGAGATCCTCCTTCAGGCCCATGAAGCAGCTATCAGTGCATTGAAGCCTGGGAACATGGTCAGTGCTGTGTATCAAGCAGCGCTCTCTGTGGTTGAGAAGGATGCTCCCGAATTAACTGCAAACTTGACGAAAACTGCTGGAACTGGAATCGGCCTTGAGTTTCGTGAGTCAGGGCTTAGTCTTAATTCCAAGAATGATCAAGTTCTGAGACAAGGGATGGTTTTCAATGTGTCTCTTGGCTTTCAGCATTTGCAGGCAGAGACCAAAAACCCAAAGACCCAGAAATATTCTGTCTTACTTGCAGATACAGTGATTGTTGGTGAGAAGTTCGCAGATGTGGTGACTTCAAAGTGTACTAAAGCTGTTAAAGATGTGGCATACTCATTCAATGAGGATGATCAGGAAGAAGATCGGCCAAAAGTCAAGCCTGAACGTAGAGGGAGTGAGACCACCTTGTCTAAGGCAACACTCAGGTCAGACAACCATGAAATGTCAAAGAAGGAGCTACGAAGGCAGCACCAGGCAGAGCTTGCCCGCCAAAAGAATGAAGAGACTGCGAGGAGGCTTGCTGGTGGGGGTTCTGCTGCAACAGATAATCGAGGTGGTGCGAAGACAATCGGTGATTTAATTGCATATAAGAATGTCAATGATCTCCCCCCTCCTCGAGACTTTATGATTCAGATTGACCAGAGGAATGAAGCCATAATATTACCAATCCATGGAAGCATGGTTCCTTTCCATGTTGCCACTGTGAAGAGTGTGTCTAGTCAGCAGGATAATAACCGAACTTGCTACATACGGATAATATTTAATGTGCCTGGCACCCCTTTTAACCCTCATGATGCAAACTCCCTTAAGTTTCAAGGGTCAATATACTTGAAGGAGGTTTCGTTTCGTTCGAAGGACTCTAGACATATAAGTGAAGTGGTACAGCAGATTAAAACACTACGTCGACAGGTAACTTCCAGAGAATCTGAGAGGGCTGAGAGAGCGACCTTAGTTAGTCAGGAAAAGCTTCAACTCTCATCTTCCAAATTCAAGCCAATGAAATTGTTAGATCTATGGGTCCGTCCTCCTTTTGGTGGTCGTGGAAGAAAATTGACTGGTTCACTTGAATCCCACACAAATGGCTTGCGCTATTCAACTTCAAGGCCTGATGAACGTGTTGATGTAATGTTTGGTAACATTAAGCATGCATTCTTTCAGCCAGCAGAGAAGGAAATGATTACTCTCCTGCACTTTCATTTGCATAATCACATAATGGTGGGGAACAAAAAGACCAAGGATGTGCAATTTTATATCGAGGTAATCGATGTGGTCCAGACAATTGGAGGGAGTAAAAGATCAGCCTATGACCCTGATGAGATCGAGGAAGAACAACGCGAGAGGGATCGAAAGAATAAAATAAACATGGACTTCCAGAACTTTGTGAACCGGGTGAATGATGTATGGAGCCAACCTCAATTCAAAGCACTTGACCTTGAGTTTGATCAGCCTTTAAGAGAGCTTGGGTTCCATGGGGTTCCCCACAAAGTTTCAGCTTTCATAGTTCCAACATCGAGTTGCTTGGTTGAGCTGATAGAGACACCTTGTGTGGTGATAACTCTGAGTGAGATTGAGATAGTTAATCTGGAGAGAGTTGGCCTTGGACAGAAGAATTTTGATATGACTGTTGTCTTCAAGGACTTCAAACGGGATGTCCTTCGAATAGACTCTATCCCCTCTACATCACTGGATGGCATAAAGGAGTGGCTTAACACCACTGACCTCAAGTATTACGAGAGTAGATTAAATCTCAATTGGCGACCTATACTGAAAACTATCACTGATGATCCGGAAAAATTCATAGAGGATGGTGGGTGGGAATTTTTAAACATGGAAGTTAGTGATTCAGATTCTGAAAACTCAGCAGACTCAGACCAAGGGTACATGCCTTCAGATGTGCAATCTGACTCAGGTTCCGATGATGAAGATGATTTAAGTGAGTCTTTGGTGGAATCCGAGGATGATGAGGAAGAGGACTCTGAGGAAGACTCAGAGGAGGAGGAAGGAAAGACATGGGAAGAGTTGGAGAGGGAAGCAAGTTATGCTGACAGGGAAAAGGGGAATGATTCAGATAGTGAGGAGGAGAGAAAAAGAAGGAAGATCAAGGCATTTGGCAAGGCTCGAGAGCCAGCTCGAGCTCCCACTCGACCATCAGCTCGGCCACCAGCTCGGCCACCAGCTCGAGCTCCTGCTCGACCATCAGCTAGGCCGCCAGCTCGGCCAGTAACCCGACAACCTGATAGAAGAAATGTGAGCAGCGGTCTTCACAAGAGACCCAAGCTAAGGTGACCAAAGGTGTCTATGCCTCTATGCCTTGTTAAACTAGCAGCTGCAGCTCTGTAGGTGGTAGTTACATAATCTAGCCAGAATAATGTCTCTTGCAAGGAAGCATATGTTTCGGATTTCTCTCCTCTCTGTTTCTTGGTATTGTTATTTTATATGCTCGTTGGACAAACTGGTTGGATTATAGACTCTTTACTTGTAAACTAGTTTTGAAACTCACAGCCATAACAATTCGTTTACTTGTAAAATAGTGGAATCCAAATTCAGAGCTTTCCGTATATTTTTTCTGCTTCTTTCCATTTTTACCTTGAATCTCCTGCTTGTGAATGCACTCCTCGGATCATTTCCTTTCCAGCGATTAGAATATGATGAGTTGCGTTTGGATCTTCAAATTTAAATTCCACATTTTGGTTTCCTCAAATGTTACTGATGGCATCGGAGGCAAGATCAACCACATGTGGCCAAAATGGGGACTCCTGTACAGTTGGTGGTGCTGAGCGTGTTGTGTGTAAAACCCCTCTTTTTTTGTCACAGAGATGGAGGTTTCTTTGTCACGCAAACGGATACACCAAATGCGAAGACAGTGAACAAGAGAAAGCATTGTTCTCGAAATGGGTTCTCGCACAAGAACTCAAATTCATACTTTATTACTATATAATTATCTCTTGTATATTCTCTCACCTTTCAAAATCAAAATCATATATAAAAAAGAAACACAACATAAAATCTGAAATTAAACTGGAAAAAAAAATAGCTCAAATAACATCTTTCAAACTTTGAGGTCTTCACCCTTTTATAAAACTAGACCTGTAAAATTATTTGGAAAAAATTAAACCTAATTCAATCATCAAATCAAAAATGGTATTTTCTTGTCAAGATGTTCCTCTGATGTGAAGAGATCTCTTCTTAATCTTAGCTTTGTCTCATTGAGTAATAAATGAATTTGCTAAGCTTTCTATATAATTCGTTCATGAAAGATCCACACCTGATTATTCAGAACTATCGTATTGTTTGAACTCGCCCACATCATTATGTTTCGCAGCAAGTCATTGGTTCCCATGTTCTGCTTTCTCTGGTTCATAGCATGGCATGGAGCTGTTTTCTGTTTTGAAAGAGTTGATCTTATTTTACTTACAGATTTGCTGCGTCTTTCAATCCGTGCATCCATCATGATAGTTGTCTGTTTTGCTATGCTAAACATGAAATCAGCAACGTGCTCATGTTTTCAGAGATGGGTATGGCTGCATTTGTTCAAGGCTTTTTTTCCCAGTTTTCTCTTTGATTTTATGATGGATGAAGTGTTGCTTTCTTTTATTGTATACTATTTCCATTATTATGTGTCACTTAGCTTGGATAATTAAATTATTTTTAAATAAAATTTGTATCTTACCATTACCCTATTAGTTCTTTACTCTCTCTCCTGTTTAAACCATTGTGATGAGGTCCATGCATGCATCAAAGATAAGAGGCGGTTTGGGTTTTGGGACATCATCATAACATCTTAACCAGGCACTCCTTGCCAAACAAGGATGGAGATTAATGCAAACATGAAGACTCTCTAGGCACACATCTTCTGACCCAGATACCATCCAAGGAGCTCGTTCTGCCACACAAGTCTAGGAAATTGTTCGTGCAATCCATGGCGTAGCATTTTTTAAGCTAAAAACAACTACTGGATCATGGTCTGCTGTGGAGGATTGCATTACAGTGCACGTAGGAACATCATGCAAATGAAGTTGATAGCAGAAAGATACTGATAACAGACGCAAAGATTAAGTTTGTTAGGAATTGATCTTATTCCCAACAGAAACTACTTAACGACCAAAAGGCAATAGATAGATAACAAAATCGTAAAAACTACCACTACCAATGGTTCTAACCCCAAGTAAAAGGCCTGCATTCTAAGGCAGCAGCTGTTGCTACCTGCTAAACAGATAATAAACATGAATAACAAAAGAACACGAGATTTCCTATCAAATCTACCGGAACTTGGGTCTCTTGGGCATGCTACCAGGGACGGTCCTGGGAGGGGGTCTCGGGGCGGGTCTCGGAGCGGGTCTGGGGGCGGGTCTCGGAGCGGGTCGAGACTTCCCAAAAGTCTTCACTTTCCTTCTATTCCTCTCCTCCTCGCTGTCTGAATCGTCACCCTTTTCCCTGTCTGCATTGCTTGCTTCCCTCTCCAGCTCCTCCCATGTCTTACCCTTTTCTTCCTCGGAGTCTTCCTCATCATCCTCCTCCTCATCATCCTCAGACTCCACAAGTGATTCACTGTCAGAGACATCATCTTCGGACTCGGACTCAGGTTCTGCATCTGATGGTATGTAACCCTGGTCAGAATCCTCTGAGTTGTCAGAATCTGAATCGCTAGCTTCCAAATTCAGAAATTCCCACCCGCCATCATCAATGAAGCTCTGTGGGTCATCAGTGATTGTCTTCAGTATCTGTCGCCAGTTAAGATTCAATCTGCTCTCATAATACTTGATGTCTGTTGTGTCAAGCCATTCTTTGATGCCATCAAGTGAAGTTGATGGGATGGAGTCAATCCTGAGAACGTCACGCTTGAAGTCCTTGAAGACAATGGTCATATCAAAGTTTTTCTGTCCAAGACCAACTCTCTCCAAATTGACTATCTCAATCTCACCCAGGGTGACAACAAGGAAAGGAGTCTCAACTAGCTCAACCAGGCAGCTTGAAGTTGGGACAATGAATGATGTGACTTTGTGGGGCACTCCATGGAAGCCAAGCTCTCTCAAAGGCTGATCAAACTCAAGGTCCAGTCCACTAAATTGGGGTTGGCTCCAAAGGTCATTCACCCGATTCACAAAGCTTTGAAAATCCATATTGATCTTATTCTTCCTATCCCTTTCCCGCTGCTCTTCTTCAATCTCATCTGGGTCATAGGCGGACCTCTTTCCACCTCCCAAAGTCTGGACCACATCCATCACCTCAACATAAAACTGCACATCCTTGGTCTTCTTGTTTCCCACCATAATGTGGTTGTGAAGATGGAAGTGCAGGAGAGTGATCATTTCCTTCTCTGCGGGCTGGAAAAATGCATGTTTGATGTTCGAAAACATAATATCCACGCGCTCCTCGGATCTGCTTGTAGAAAATCGGAATCCATTAACATGAGCTTCAAGAGCACCAGGCAACTTTCTTCCACGGCCAGTAAAAACAGGACGAATCCATAGGTCAGTCAACCTTATCGGCTTGAATCTATTCCCTGCAAGCTGTAGTTTCTCCTGGGTAACCAAGGTTGCCCTCTCAGCCCTCTCTGACTCCCTGGCCACAACATGCCGTCTAAGTGTCTTGATCAGCTGTACCACTTCACTTATGTGCCTAGGATCCTTTGAACGAAAGGACACCTCCTTCAAATAAATAGCCCCTTGGTGCTTCAATGAATTGGAGTCATGCGGATTAAAAGCTGCTCCAGGAACATTAAAAATGATTCGAATGTAACAGGTCCTGTTGGTATCCTGCTGGCTGGAAACTGTCCTGATTGTGGAAACATGGAAAGGCACCATATTCCCATAAATAGGCAAAAGCACAGCCTCATTCTTCTGGTCTATCTGAATCATTAGGTCTCTAGCAGGAGGAATGTCATTCACATTCTTGTAGGCAACCAAATCAGTTGAAGTCTTTGAAGCAGCACGATTGTCTCCTTTAGCACTTCCTCCACCAGCAAGTCGCCGAGCAGTTTCTTCATTCTTTTGGCGGGCAAGTTCTGCTTGATGCTGCCTCCGAAGCTCCTCCTTTGAGATCTCCCCGTTATCAGACCTCAATGTTGTCTTAGACATCAAGTTCTCCCCGCCATTCACCTCAGCTCTAGCTTTAGGTTTTTGTTCTTCCTCCTCGCCTTCGTTAAAAGAGTAAGCCACATCCTTAACAGCTTTGGAGCTCTTCGAAGTCACCACATCCGGATTTTGATCACCTGCATTTTCCAGACCATGGAGAAGAATGAGAATTTAAAAAAAAAATCAGAATTCAATGTAATAATAGCAGTTTAGAATGTAACATTAGGGGAAAAAAGCATTTTAAGGAATAAAAGATAACAAAATTCCTCTATTGTCATAAAAATTGATATGCAATTGGGAAAAACAATAGGGTGTAAATGAAGAAAAAGCAGCAGAGCATCATGAGATTACCTACAATAACTGTATCTGCAAGCAACAATGAAAAATTCCGAATCTTGGGATTATCAATCTGATTTTGCAAATTCTGAAAACCAAGAGACACATTGAAAACCATTTTTGCTTTCACAACTCGATCATTCTTGGCATTAAGATTCAGTCCCGACTCACGAAACTCAAGACCTATGCCTGTCCCAGCTGATTTGCTCAGATTTGGAACCAATTCAGGAGCTTCCTCCTCAACCACTGACAGGGCAGCTTGATAAGCAGCGCTTACTTTGTTCCCAGGCTTCAAAGCACCAATAGCAGCTTCATGTGCCTTGAGAAGAACTGCATAAGCCTTGCTCTGCAAGGGAGTGGCATCTATCATTAGAGTCCGGGCAACATTTGAGCAGTAACTGTTGTATCGAGACCCAACAGCAATAATGATTACACTGGCAGAATCATAGTACAGGGGCTCATCATTGCTTGCAGCACTAGGCCTGAGATCAAACTCTCCTCCGCTCTGAAATATTGGAGGGTAGCATATATCAACATTATCTGCCTTCAACTTTGCCTTAGCTCTAGTGGGATCCAAAATGGCCTTCTCTGCCTCGTCCATCAAAGCAGAATGGGTGATATTTTTCTCCTCGTCAATAACATTCTCAAGCTTTGGCACCACAACATTGTTCATTACACTAAAAGTCAAAAAAGCAGCCTTCTTCACATTAATGAGCTCATCAGCATCCTTAACAGCAATCAAATCAGACAACCCGCTAGTTACATCAGCAAGCTCAAAGCCCTCACCCTTCAATTTCTCAGCCCAAGTTTCTAAAATAATTCCTTCAGGAGCCTCTCTCGCTATGTGTCCAACAACAGGTGTGTCTTTCCCATCAGCACTCGACTGAGCATAAATAGCATGGAATATAGCATCCATCAGACCAGTCCCATTATCAGTCTTCGCCTTCACATGCATCACAACATCAACACCCACTACTTCCCTAGCAGGTTTTTTCACAACTTCAAGCAAAGAAGCCTTCTTCTGGCTACACAAGAAGTGAATCTGCTTCTTCATAAAAACCATTACCGTCTCTGGAAACTCATACCCAAGCAACCAAATATTCAAAGCTGACGATTTCAGATACCGTAAGTCCTCGGAAGGTGGAGGTGTTGCTATAGCAACAACATCAGAAGACCCCCATAAATCAGCCTTGTTCTCATTCCAATTCGAATAAAGCGCCTTGAGCCGTGTTTTAAACTTCTCCACATCAATAGCATATGCATTTCTTGCAGCATTTGAAGGCTGCCCGGTTCCATTCCTCTGATCAGCCATCTTTAACTGTAGTAACTCTACAGCCAAACATCACAAATAATCAACACAAAGGGCAACAAACAAAGTCTTGATCAAACTTTAAGCTTACAAAGACATTCAACCAACTTCAAATTAGATTACAAATTTATTTTTTTGAGAATAAAAAAATAAAGATATTCAAGATGGATATGATAGTAACTACGAGAATAATTACTATAGAAAAATCTCTAGGCATATACAGTTAGCTCAAAACCTTTTAGTTTGGCAAGCTGAAAATAGAAGAAAAGGTTATGCATTTCAGTTCATGCCCAATCCACCCCCTAAACCAATGGTCACAATTAGCGTTTTGATTCTTTCTTATGATGTAAAACTAGCAAGTTCAAAAGATAAAGCAACTGCAAAACTTAGTCACCAGACACAGATGAAACAATAACAACCCTTGGCAAGAGACAAAGCAGAGTCACGAGACCTTCAAAATTCAGCCTCTTGCATACTATAACCCTGATAAGCCAATGACCAATTCTGTAATTTTTTTATTAAAAAAACCCTTCAAATTACAAGCCGAAAGGCCAAATTTTCCGCCTTGATAGACAACACCCAAAAGCACCCCGAATCAACTTCAATTCCACTTCAAAACCCATTAAATTACAAGCCTAAAACCCAATTTCTCAGCCCTAATCGACAACAACAAACCATCAACACATAAAAAAAAAAACAGTCTCAACTTCAATTCCTCTTCAAAACCCTAAATCCCTTCGCTACCAACCATTTTTCACTCAATAACGACGAAACAACACCAACCCACGTCAATTTCACTCAATTAAAATCCGAGATCACAACTTCCCCAACTTCAAAACACTATCACGTACAGTAAAAAACGAACAGAAACCCTATAAAAACTCACCTTCTTTAAATCCCTCGCAGCAGCAGTGCTGAACCAGAGCAATCTTCAATCAATAAAGCGAAAAAATTCGCGGCCAATTCGGCTTATAACTCATGTAGCAAAGGCCCTACAAGAAAGGAAGAGAGTGAGAGATAAACTAGGGTTTTGAAACGAAAGACAAAAACATAAAATGTAATGATTAGACATGAGAAAAATCGATTAAAAAACAAATATAAAAACCCTAAAAATTAGCTCAATAAAGAGATTTTGAAGAGTAAAGGAGAAGGAGGGGGGGAGGGAGGGGGGGGAGCTTACAAAAATTGATCGAAGAAAATGAAGATTTTTTTAGAAAAAAAATTGAGAGCGCGAAGAGACGTCGAGCTTTCTAGAGGAAAATATATGGGGGGTTTTGTCTTTCATATTAAGTATTGGGGGTTAAAAATATTACAAGGATGCCATTCCTTTGGTATGGTGAATTACTTTTGTGCCCTTGGGGTGAAGGTGGACGCGTTGGGTGACCACAACACAACTGTAAAACCGACCTCGACTACACAAAAAAATAATTTCACAGGTGTGGATAAAACTATGCATGGATGGATCTCTGTCTGTAAATTATGAATTGTCCATTTTTTATAAATAATTTTATTTCCTTTTATTGAGTTGAAGGGAGGGTAGCGACGGTGTCGTTTTTTCGTGAAGGAAAATAGCGGGAAATAGAGGAGAGGTGTGTTCTTTGTGGCGGGAAGGGGTTGATTATTTGATTTAACTTTAATTAAATCACATTTAGAGTTGTGGGTCGTGCTTGCATGTTTAGGATTAAATTGATCTAATTGCGTGTTTAGGATTAAAATTAATTGATCGTGTTTTCTTTTATTTATTTATATGTAAAAAAAATCCTTGGTCTGGGAGCTGGTTTATTGCTTTCCTTGAGTCCTCGTAAACTACTTGTGATAGGATTAGACAGACATTGAGTGTTTTAGTCTTAAGAATAAATAGTCAAATCCTTAACAACAACACCTTTATTTATTTGTTCAAATATTTATAGCAAGCACACTGGTTCTACATTAATATATATATATATATATATATATATATATATATATATATATATAAAGAATTTTCACCCTGCCCATGCATGAAGCGACCTACCATTTATTTTATATCATGCAAGGAATAACAATGTTCCAAGGAAGGCATGCATGTGACCAACAAGACCTTTAATCCTTAACAAGGAACTGTCTCCTTATAATTTTATTAAATTAAATATTTGAGTTTGAATCTTATCTTAAGAAAATAAATTTAATGATGAGTATGCAATTGATTATATTTTTATATTTATTTAGTATGAAATAAATATAAAAACCAATAAATTTACAGCCCTTCTTTCTCCCATGGTGATATATCAAGAGATATAATCAGGATATGAAAGATTTTGAACCAGTAATGGAATGGAAACAAGATCCTATAACTTTTTTTTTTTTTTTTTGTATGTTCCTTGTGAAGGCTTGTTAATGAATACGTGACTAAATAAAAATAAAATAAAAATGAATGTGTGATTTTTATAGAAATTAATACTTCTTTAATTAACTGGGGTAAAACAACTGTAAGTCACTAGCTAGGTGCGACGCCACAAACATCGATCATGCAGTCCTTTAAAGAATTCTAGCTAGCAAGGTCGGTCGATCCCGCTACAAGAGCATTATTAGGTGATTAAAAATAAAATTAATTAAAATAATAAAAATATGAACATTTTAAAACAACACGAGGGCAGTAAACCAGGTTGGAGAATGGCCTGTGCTTGTTTGTTTTAGCCTAGAAACTGTACTTGATTTTCTATCTTTTCATGTTAATTTTCCAACAGGCTCTAAAGAGGAACAACTGAAACTTACACAGTCGACATCACTGCGTATCCTCAGAATCAGTGGAGAACGCCCCCTTGAATCTTGATCGTGAATATTTAAGTTTACAGGGCATTTGTAAATCCAACGAAAGTAATGAGAGCAGATTTGATGGAGAACGAATGCCCTTAATTTACAGGCAACGAGTCTGCGTTGTGATGTTGCAACCAAACCAGGGACTGAGCCCTTGACTGCAGTAGGCAAATCAGGGAAACTTTCATTATAATAAGACATGTATTCAAGAACCGCGACGACGATCAAATGTTCTTTGCCTGGAACGAGATAAAGGGATGCCTCGTCGAAGCAAGTTGGGTGCTACTTGTCTCGACTTCAGAGCTGACAGGGCTCTTGTGTTTGCGGATGCCAGTGGAGAATATTGCTACTGTTCATGCGATGGATGATGAGCTCGTAGCATGTTATGCTTTGTTGGTATTTTGGCAGCCTGATGATAAAAAAGCAGTGAAGAAGAAACGGGATTGCGTTTTCGAGTGCCAATGAGCAGTGGTTTCCAAGGGATTTGAAGATAAAAAATAATAATAATAATAAAAAAAGTCCCTGGCAAGCAAGACTAGAAGAAAGCCTTCGATCATTTTGGTCTTTTCATTCCTGAATAATAATAATAATAATAATAATAATAATCAAAGTCTTGTTTGCTTGGATTCTGATTTCTGATTCGGCTGCCTCCAATAATCTATAACTGGTGGGCTAAGGACCATTGGCCAAGGAGTTGAAATTCTTAAATGAAATTATTGGCAATGATATGCTTTGAGAAAATAACATTTTTTATTCTCAAAATAATGTTTTGAAACATTTTACAATTCTTGCAAGAGTTAATTGCCTTCCCCATCCTTTAAAATGACCATCAATATACTTTTCCTCTCCTATTTTGAAAAAAAAAAAAAGGATTTTCATCATAAGATTAACGAAGTTCACCTTTTTCTTCTAAAATCTTTGAAATCCAAAAATAGCCTTTGTTTTTTAAATATAATGGAAAATATTGCACTTTTATTTTATTGCTTACATTTCCTCTTTTGAAAAAAAATATTGTAATTTAAAAAAAAAACTCTTGCAACTAAGTCTCTCTCTTTTTTCCCTAAAGAAAAGCTTATGTTTTTTTTTAATATTCATGTAATTTATTCTTAGAAGCATAGATACCCTTAAATAGTATCACCAAGCTTTTATGTATTGTTTGGTTATTATATTGGATCACAAGAGATAGAAAAATATAAAGGTAGAGATGTGTTTGGTTGAAAAAATAAAAATATAAAATATAATAATTATCGAGACAAATTTCAGAGTTAATTTCTGTACTTTCAAAATAAGATGAATAGATAAAACATTCTCTAGAGATAATATTTATTACTTTTTATTCTTAAAACATCCATGTAAAAAACTTTTAATTTTTAAATTGTTCAGCTAAAACATGTAATGATAAAAGTGGTTGTTATCGTAATTTTATAACCTGACCCGGGGTAAGGCCAATGTCATGAGTTAGGAGGGACAACTCGAGTTAACCTAAAAAAATAATTTAAAAGGATCAAAACGACTTTGTCTTGAACAATTTTTTTTTCCATAAATTTTTACCCTCGGGTCGCGGGCAGATCGAGTTAGGTCGGGTTAATCCCTCCTCTATTTTTCTTAAATCCAGAGTCTTGGGTCCACTTGTCGTGTCCCTCTTCTATCTAATTATTTTTTCAAACATGTAAGTTTTATTATGCATAAATTATATCTTTTTATATTTTATTATGTTTTATCCAATATTAACAGAACAAGATACAACGATAGTCACTTTATCTGATATAATATATTCTATCTTTATTTCTTATTTTGTTTTGTCTCTTATATTCTCATTATTTTTATCTTTTTTATTCCAAAACAATAATTAAACCCTAATTTAATTATTATTAATTACATTAGCGATAAATTTTTGAGTTTCAACTCCGAGTAAACAATTATGTCCTCTCTAAATCTATAAGAGAAATATCAAGGTGTATCTTTAAAATTATTTGAAAAATAGTTAATCTTTATTGATCACCAAGTTAATATGAGAATACCTTAACAAGTTTCTAAAGAAAACATAAGCAATGGATCAACCACTTTAATAATTTCCCATTTCATGAACTCACCCAAAGTGACCATAATAAGTATACTGTAAAAAAGAGGGACCATATGAAAAACAACCACCATTCTCATTTATGAACAGTTGGAACACTAGTGCATGCTTGTGGGCACAGTGCACATGATGATTTGAGTAGTTAGCTGATTGGATAAAGTAACAAAACAATTATTTCAACTTCTCCTCCTCTTCCGCCTCGTGGAATTCGCCTACCACCACACCCTCCACCAAACACCAACCAACCAAACCCTCTCTCTCTCTCTCTCTCTCACAAGACACAACCTTGCTGTTGTTTGGTGAGTTTCAAATCTTCTGTTACAAACAAAACAAGATCATTCATTTCATTAATTCATTCAAGATTTTGTTTCTTTGCTGATATAAAAGCAGAGGGTTGCAATAACATAGCGCTAGCAAATTATACGTTGTTTGTTTTGTAGATCATCTTTGAATTGTTGAAATGGCAAGAAAGAAGATAAGAGAGTATGATTCCAAGAGACTCCTGAAAGAGCACTTGAAACGTCTCTCTGGTATTGATCTCCTGATCCGCTCTGCTCAGGTACATACTTACCTCTAACCTATTGATCTCTCTTTTTATCCTTGTGTTTTGTTTGCGTCGTGTCGAGTTTTGGAAATGATTTGTTCTGATCATTTGGTATTCTATGCACTTATCAAGTTTGAATTTGATTACATTGATTGGAATTTGGATCTTATCTGATTAAATTTTGCAACTTTAGCTTGATTTTGGTTGGATCCAAACTGGGTTTTTGACATGGTTTCAATCTTCTACTGGGTTTTTTGAAAGTTCTGTTTTGGAGGTAGTGATTAAAGTTGGTAACTTTAGCTTGGTTTTGATGGAAATTCTAGTTGTGTTTACCCATAATTGCAGTTTCTTTTTTACTTGGTCTGTTGAAAATTCAATCCTGGTAATGGGATTGGTGTTGCTTTGGATTTGATGTTGCAAGTAACAAGATAGTTTGTTATTGTGTCTAGGTGACAGAAGGTACAGATTTCACGGAGTTGACGAACCAGGAGCCATGGATTTCATCTACAAAATTGGTTGTGAAGCCCGACATGCTATTCGGAAAGCGTGGGAAGAGTGGTTTGGTAGCTTTGAATTTAGATCTAGCTCAAGTTGCTGACTTTGTGAAGGCACGCCTTGGCGTTGAGGTGATTATTGGATCAAGTTGCATGGCAAATTCTTGGTTTTGTTTGTGTGGTTAGATATTTTATTGATGGACAAATTGGATCTGGTTTATTAGGTTGAGATGGGTGGCTGTAAGGCACCAATAACTACCTTTATAGTCGAACCATTTGTTCCACATGACCAAGAGTTTTACTTTTCAATTGTCTCTGAAAGACTCGGCTGCACCATTAGCTTCTCAGAATGTGGAGGTATTGAAATTGAGGAGAACTGGGATAAGGTATGCCCACAATGTAAATCTTCTTCATTTCTTCTCATATTATTACTTTTGGATCTCATTACTGTTAGAATTTAAATACTGACATGGTTTTGGTTTTCTGGCCTTGTGCAGGTTAAGACCATATTCCTCCCTACTGAAAAGCCAATGACACTGGAAGCATGTGCTCCTTTGATTGCTACACTTCCTCTGGAGGTGAGTTTGTTTATATTAAATTTATCGACGATTTAATAAATTCTGGTGATGAGTGATCCAGCATATTTCACTAATCAAAATTATTATAAGGTTAAAAATCTGATTCTTGCTGATAAAAAATAGTTTCCTAGGTTTATTAATTGATGGTGCATGTTTAATGCCTTTAGATTCTAGTTACTCTTTGATTTAATTACAATATCCTCTCTGATTTATTTAAAATATCTTAGTGTTGAAAGTTCTTGTTACCTGGCATTCTGAATCGTTTCATATATATTTGGAATTTGCTGATACAACTTTAATACTATATCTCAGATTCGAGGAAAAATTGTTGATTTCATCATCTGTGTCTTTTCTGTGTTTCAAGGTGAGCGTGCTCTTGCCACATTCATTTAAAGTAGGAAATTACATGACTTTGTGAACAAAATTCTAATCACATGCACTTGAATCTTATTAAAATTTATGGTATATGAAACAGTAGAATAGAAACTAACTATTTTTTTATCGAGGATCTGGAAAGGGTTGAGAATAATCTAATACTTGCTTTTATATGACCTCGTTGCTGACTTGTTACACCAAATATTATTCATGCTAGCAATAAATTCACTTCTGATTGCTTTTCTTGTACTTCATAGATCTGGACTTCAGTTTTCTAGAGATGAATCCATTTACACTGGTGAATGGGGAGCCATATCCACTGGATATGAGAGGAGAGTTGGACGACACTGCTGCTTTTAAGAACTTCAAGAAGTATGTATACATTCACACCCTCTTTTCAGGAAACCTTCAGTTGACATGAGATTGTAGTTAAGGTATATTACTAATATATTTTGTCTCGCATCCAAAATATTTTGGTACATTCAGGTGGGGTAACATAGAGTTTCCTCTGCCTTTTGGAAGAGTTCTGAGTTCTACTGAAAGCTTCATCCACTCACTGGATGAAAAGGTAATTACGTGAATGCCTGTTTCACCATACTTTTAATTGCCTATACCTTCAAGCATGGACATGGAATCCATGTGGACATGAATTAGATGCATTAATCATATTCATGTGTCTACAGACAAGTGCATCTTTGAAATTCACTGTTTTGAACCAAAAAGGAAGAATCTGGACGATGGTAGCTGGAGGTGGTGCCAGTGTCATATATGCCGATACTGTAGGTGCTCCATGGCATATGCTATAATCTACCTGCCTCTCATCTCATTTTTGGCATTATTTGATTGGTTGGTGCAAGGTCTGTGCTTGTTGATTTTACTTGTAAGACTCTTTTTTCCCCATTAACTAGGTTGGAGATTTGGGCTATGCATCAGAGCTTGGAAACTATGCAGAGTATAGTGGAGCTCCAAACGAGGAGGAGGTCTTGCAATATGCAAGAGTTGTCATTGATGTAAGAGACAATAAATTTAAGCCTTTTCTATTTTTGCATCCTTGCTCACAATTATGCTGTCTCTCATATATTCTGTAACAATATTCCTCGATCATTAATGTAGTGTGCAACTGCTGATCCTGATGGTCGCAAAAGAGCCCTTCTCATTGGAGGAGGCATTGCTAACTTCACTGATGTTGCTGCTACTTTCAACGGTATCATACGAGCATTGAGGGAGAAGGTTTGTCTAATTGAATCAATTCAAACTGCTGTCAATGGTTTCCTGGTTTAGGTTGCCTGTTTCTACGTTTAACTCTTCCTCTTCTCGTAGGAATCCAAGTTAAAGGCAGCAAGAATGCACCTCTATGTCCGAAGAGGCGGTCCAAACTATCAGACTGGTTTGGCCAAGATGCGCACTCTGGGAGAGGAAGTGGGAGTACCTCTTGAGGTACGAAATGACTATTTTTTCTGTAGTTCTTTGGGCATTAGATTTCTTTTGAGTTTGTGGGCTATTGGTTTTTGAATTTAGATAAAACTGTAAGCAGCTGAAATGCATACTGTTAATTGGAGAAAAGTCACTTCATCTTCAGTATTGTTTAGTAAAATTGAAACCCAAGGGTCCTAAGTGTCACTGGAGTTTTTAACTATAAAGTTCAATTGCCCACAACCTTGAAAAACATGAATTAATTCGAATAAAACACAAGATCCTCTATGTGCTTGGAGAGTTTTCTTTCTTTTCCATTCCTTCACTTTTGAAGAATCAGATCCGGAAATCCTCTGTATTTGTTATATTTGAAGCTGAGCTGTGCCAATTTCTTTTGTTTTCAGGTTTATGGACCCGAGGCCACAATGACAAGCATCTGCAAGCAAGCCATTGATTGCATCATGTCTACGGCATAGTCTCACAACTGGTTTTTCTCCTTTGTCAGCGTGAATCAAGAAAATGTGTGTGGCAAGGTGTGCTGAGAAAATAATTTAGTGTAGAAGGCGCAAGCTGGATTATTGCAGACTTAGCATCAATTTTTCCCTTATGATAAATAATCTTGAATCAATGTTTTGAAATATGCATGACACGATTTAAACTCTGTATAATTGCATATTATCAATTTATTGTTGGAGCAAGTCACTTTTGTTATTTTCCTATGAAATTCCCAAGCCACATCTCTTCATGCTTTCAAATCTTATATTTATTGAATTTATTCTCATTCTTCTCCGATAAATTGTCGCATCATAGCATAGCAGAGTCTTGCCTGCTTTCTGTTGGTTCTCAACCCAATGGCTCATGAGAATAGAAAGTGGCTTTCCAAGTCTAATTTATGTTTGCCGACAGACACTGGTACATGAGGGTCGAACGTGCTTGTATGTTGATTCATATGGGCTGGATTTGTTTAAGGAAAAAATATGTTTGAAGGGTTCTGGGAGAGTAAGGGAATGTAAAGGTGATCTTATAATAGGTCCTAGACTCGAAGTTCACCAGGGAGACCGAGAAAAGTTCTTGCACTACCACCAAACTCTCTCTCCCAGTTTTCTAGCAACAAATACCACCAACCCCATTTTCGTCTGGCCAGTTCAGTTTCCTGTCATGGCTACAATATAACTTGTTCCTCCTTCCCCTCTCTGTCAAAGCGGGTAGCAGCTGGCAAATGATCATGGCAAGGGAGTGGTAATGGCAGTGCAGTTCGTTTCCGATGGACTTTCCCTCCAACAAAGATCCATACCAACCTAATATTTTACAGTTCATGTCACAAATTTACGAGCTGCCTTCCTTGCAGTGAAATCCTTTTGTAGAAATGTATTAGTAGTGAGTAAATGCGAACCATGGAGTAGGAAAATGGAAGGTTGCATTAACGACAGAAAAACAGAGGTCTTGCATTTGAAGGGCCTTTATAGCTTCTAGTTTTTGTTAGGTAAGGCCCGCATAAATTCAAAGACTAATGCCTTCACTTCAGGCTTAAATTTACAGTTCATAACTTTGTAGGCAGCTCAAGTCTTTGAGAAATGGAAGAATCTCGATACTCAGAGGACCACGTTGCCCTTAAGTGTAGGCTGTCGTAACTTCCAACACAAGATGCTTTAATGCTTTAATGTTACAGACCAGAAAGCTCCCATTTGCAGCGGTTGGTTAGTAATTAATTAGTATTTAAGGATTGTGAACTATGATTCTTGAGAATTAGGAATAGAAGACAAGCTTCAATAATGTTCAGAAAAAGTGAAGGTTATTGAAGTATTTTTACATGATTTGAGCTGGTGAATGGATGATGGAGTAATTTTTTTGACAGTGATGGACCCAAGACTTCAATTTTGTATCTACATATGTAGTAACTATCATATCCAACTATTTTCCATGTTTACTACTATTTGTAAAAGAGTTGGTCATACACTTGCTTAAATTAGAAACCTCGGGTACTATAAGATGGGTGGGGATGGCTAGGGTTCTTTACATTGCAAGTAAGAGAGAAAAGTAGAGAGTGTCTATGCCAAGTGTTGAGAGAAGTGCTAAGATGGAGAGAACTCAAAAGATGCTTCTGATCCTTGCCATTTTCATGTTGGTTCTTGCCTCAAATGTTGGAGCAGGAAGGAAACTGAAGGACACCAAGGAGAAAGTTGACCACCCTCAGAACTATCTAGGGGGCTTCGGTACCAGTGGTGGTTTTATCCCAACTCCTAATGGCCCAGTCTTTGCATTTGGGCCATCAGGGTTTTGCTCTTACCCTGGGGTTGGTTGTGTCAGGATCCCAGGTACTGGTGTCATTGGCTCACCACCATGAACAAGAGGCCTGACCTAGTTTTGTCTGGTGGTCTGGTTTGAGGCTGTCATTCAGGGGTTCGAACCTGATTTAGCTGTGGAAGTTTCAATAAGTTTGTTTCTCAGTTGATGTCTTGTTCTTTTGTTTGGTCTTGTGTGATTGTTTTGAAGATTATGGCTCTTCATGCATTAGCATCTACGTTTCAGGTTTGCGAGTCTATGTTTCTGGTCTATCATTAGCTAGTTGCTCTATGAAGAGCTTGCCTTTCAAACTAGTCAGTACTATGTAAACAAGTCCTATCAATAGATGATCCATGTTAAAGTTATTTCTAGTTCTTGACATCCTCCTTGATGGTGTTGTCTTTGAGGCATACCCCCCCCACTTCACAGATCTTGACAGGCAAGAAAAGAGAAGCCTTTTCTCTCTTCTCTGTGTTATAATCCATACAACATCATGCAGACACTTGACTGAAAAAAAGAGAAGAAAATCACATGAAAATACACATCCCATTGCCAGTTACAGAATTGTTTCAGGATTCCTTGCTGGATGGAGCGGAGCCATGCCTTTTCTCCTCTCTATAGACATATGATTTTTTCTAACCTTGCACGAACAGTTACAGTTAAATAGGAGGCTTAAATGCATAATGCACAATTGCATACCTAATTTGGGTCCAATTGATCTCAGATACGGGTTAACTAATCAATTTAAATTTAAATTATTTTTTTAAAAAAATAATATGAATTTGATAAAAAAAAAATATATTTTTAAAATCCTGAGCTAAATTTTAAATTAGCATATTAATAAGTTTAGCTATATTAATCGAATGAAATTGTGAAACATCTTAATTATATCTAATTTTTTTAATATGTTTTATAAAATTTTTAAATATTATTAGTAGTTTCGTACTGTTGTTTTTTTTAAAATATTTTTAATTAAAAATATATTAAAATAATATTTTTTAAAAAGATTTATTTTTAATATTAATATATTTAAAATTTAAAAAAATAAAAAAATAATTTTTTTCAAAAAAATTTCAATTTTTTTTTTGAAACGCTCTAATTCCAATCCTAGAGTCAAGTGATTACACGAACGACTAGTCGTCCTTACACCATTTCCCCATAAACATATGCCCTGTCCCCTGCCTGTTCATTTTCTTTGCAACTCTCGATCAATTTCTGTTTGGCTTCCCGAAAAAGAAAAACACCAAAAAACCCATAATATTCTCTGCATCAAAATCAAAATCTTTCAACTTCCCATGAACATTGACAACAAGAACAAAAAATAAGAAGCCCATTTTGATTTATTCACAAATTTGATCAAAATCTCTCTGCACAGATCAAAAAATGGATGATACTTGTGCTGTTTGTGCTGATACCCTTGAATGGGTTGCTTACGGACCATGTCTCCATAAAGAAGTCTGTTCTACTTGCATCATTCGTCTTCGTTTCATTTGCAATGATTTCTATTGCTGCATTTGCAAATCAGAATCCAACACCATCTTTGTCACTAAGGCTAGTTATTTCATCTACTATGTGTCTTTTTATTCCTGGGTTTTTATCTTTTGCTGAAAAGTGTCGGTCTTTTTGTTGTTTATGATGGTTTTAATATCTGGGTCTTGATTTATATACTGTGAAGTTTTGGTCTTTTAAATTTTTGGGTTTTGGTTTTTTGTAGGCATTAGGGGATTATACAAGGATGATAAGTGACTTCAAGGGTTTAGGAGAAATTAATGGAAGTGAGGGTAAAGCAGGGGAGTATTGGTATCATGAAGGGACAAAAGCTTATTTTGATGATTTTGATCATTATAAGATGATCAAAGCTATGTGTAAGTTATCATGCAATGTTTGCAACAAGAAGAATGGAGGGTCAAGGGAGTTTAATAGCGTTGAGCAATTGAAGGCTCATTTGTTTCACAGGCATAGTCTGTTTATGTGCAGTCTGTGTTTGGAAGGTAGGAAGGTGAGAGATGTTTTTCCTTGTATCCATATTTTATGTGATATGATGATTTATTGTTAAACTTTGCTTCTTAGCTTGGTATTTGAAGAATGAGCATCAATGGAGAGTTGAAATATGAGATTCTGAAATGGTTTATGTTTCATAGCTTTATGAGACTATTCAATGTAGAATGTACTGTAGGATTTGATTGTCTCGTATCAATGGAAAATTTTAATTCTTGATCTCTGCTTTGGTAGCCACACTTGTGTTGTCTGACTTAACTAAGTTTTGAACCAGATATTTATAAGTGAGCAGAAGTTATATAATAGAGAACAATTGACTCAACATGTGAGGACGGGTGACTCAGTGGTTGATGGCAATGAAAGCGAAAGAGGTGGATTTACAGGACATCCTATGTGTGAGTTCTGTGAGAATCCTTTTTATGGAGATAATGAGCTTTACCTGCACATGTCCACTGATCATTTTACTTGCCACATATGCCAAAGGTAAACCCATGCATATTTCCTTAGAAAAGTATTCAAGTTATTTAGCATTTTGTTCTATCAAATGTACACTTTCATATGTCCAATTTATTTTGTTCAATGCAGGCAGCATCCTGGACAATATGAATACTTTAACAATTATGATTACTTGGAGGTTGATTATATTTTGTTTGCACATTTCTTAGTCACTTGCTTTTTACTGTATGTCATGGTTACTCCTAGTTTTTTAATTAACATACGAGACTTTATGTCTCAGATCCATTTTCGTCAAGAGCATTACTTATGCGAGGATGAGGCTTGCCTTGCAAGAAAGTTTATTGTTTTTGCAACTGAATTCGAATTGAAGGTGATATCTAGCAGAATTCATGATGCACAATTTTGTTTTGGCTGTCAATATTTAAAATTCAGTTTTTATGTTTTCTAGAGTGTACTATATGACTAAGAAGACTTGTGTATTTCTGATATTGGTAGAGGCATAATGCCATGGAACATGGAGGGCGCATGTCTCGTTCTAAGCGCAGTGCTCTACTTCAGGTGTGTATGGATCTTTTGAATTCTTGTACGTTACCAATGTTGTCGGCTTTTTCCGTGTTCTTCATTTTATGTTGAAGTCTACCACACCTGAGCACTCTGTAGCCATTTGTGATCATTTAATGATTTTTATTCTTTATAATGTTGATAATAACATGCCACTTCCATTTTCTACATCCAGATACCTGTGAGTTTCCAGTTTCGGCAAATTAATGAACATGATCGGCGTGGTGGTGGTCGTGGTAGTCATTCAAATTCGTCAGGCTATCAAATGAACATGGCCATTGAAGATAGTCTTGAGCCTGCCAATGCTGAAAGGTCTTGTGATATTTCTTCAAATGCGCAAACAGTTTCTACTCATAGAGAGGAACATGAAATTGATATGATTGTTAACCCTTTTGAGTCATTAGCCACCACAGATTCTGAGCCGCCTTCAAGATATCATCATGTTTTAGGATGGAACACTAGCAGAGCACCAATGGAAGAAACATCCTTTCCCCCACTTCCTTTGGCTCCAAGAAGCAGCCAACGGAGATCCAGAAATGGTTTGGGAGGGTTGAGTGGGAATACAATGGCTGCTCACCTCAGCCGCCAAAACATGGTAAAAGTTCTTAATTCTTCTCGGGCTTTGCCAGCAAACAATCATCCTAACTCAGTAGCTAGTATTTCGTACCAGTCAAGACCTGTGTCGGATTCTAGGGTTTTATCTTCATCCAGATCTCCGAGTTCATCTGTTCTATCTACTTACACGAGCTCTCCTCAGGCTGGGTCATCAAGGGCTAATGGACTTCTTGTATCTTCTAATTTTGCAAGTTCATCAAGGACTTCAAATAGTAACAGCAAGGTCAGCCAAGCTAGCGCTGCTCCAAATCCTGCAGACAGGACTTCTCACAAATCTCTTTCAAGTTTTCCCTCTCTGTCTGCCACTCAAGTGGACAATATGTCTACAAGTGCCTCACCTATGCTGAAGGTTGAGGATGTTCAATCTGCTAATAAGGCTCTAGTGGAGAAAATTCGTGCTGCATTAGAATTTGACAAGGACAAATTCGCTGCATTCAAGATAATATCCAGAGAGTATCACCGTGACATAATTGATGTTGCAGAGTATCTTGCCTATGTGCATCAATTTGGCCTGTCACATCTTGTCCTAGAGCTGGCTAGACTTTGTCCCAAAGCTGAGAAGCAAAGAGAGCTTGTTGAGATTTATAATTTCAATGTGGGGGGGAATGGTTTGAGCATTGACAATGGTCCATCCAAAAGCAAGAAATGTTCGAAGAAAGGCAAAGAGAAGTGTGATGATAATGTTATCAGTGTCTCTGAGAACATTTTTTCAGATAGTCTTAGGGTGGAGATCTTACCAAAGGATGGGAATTGTGGTGGAAAAGGCAAATCAAAGATTTTGGTTGACAAACAAGCTAACTTGGATTTGTCAAGGGAGCCAAAGAGTGAACATGCTGCTCAGGCAGCTGGTGTCAGCTTGAAGAAGAATGTGGGGGCCGGGGGAGGAGGGAATAAACCTCGGAAAAAAACCACGAAGTTCATGAAGAACCGTCTCGGGGGTACTTCCACTGCCTCACTGCCAGATGCTAGTAATTCTGATGCTGGTATTGATGAAAAAGAAGAGAAAGCAGATGTGAACAAAGATATAGCTGTGGTGTTGCCAGTTCATGGAGTTTGGAAAAATGGGGGAGGTCGAAAGCTTGTGGTGATGACCCAAAACAACCGCAACCGATGAACTTACATGGAGGCTTGGTGGAAGTGCCAGTTTGTGAGTATAGAAAGAGCCAGCACCAGACTTAATTAATGCCTTTTTGTGTGGATATTAGGGCATGTTGCTACTAGCATACATATTGTCAGTACATTAGATGATCAGAGGTTTATCTCCCTCAAAAATTAACTAGGAATGTTTCAAGCTTTTGGAACTTTAACTGTTTTGTTTTAGGAAAATGGCAAAAAAAACTTGGTTCCTTTTTCCTTTGCCAAAATACAACTTTTTGAGTACAATTTGGTTGAGTTGGAAATATCATATTAATATACTATTCTGCGTGTGGAAGTTCAAAAGGAGGATTCCTTGCTTGCATTATATCCCATTAGATAGCCCTTTTTCTTCCTTTATTCGCCGCAGGAAGAGATTCCTTCCAGCTATGCTTACCTCTAACGAAAGGACTGGAATCCGAGCTCCTATACAAAATCTTGAATACAGGTTTCTATTATATATAGCCTATTAAATCAAGGACATTAAATTCAAATGACCTTTCTTCTTCGTTAGCCAATGTGCCTACGCATATATCTACGTATTTCTTTCTTCAACAGAACAGATTAACTTTCTTTTTTAGCATATGCAACACTGTCTCAGCAAGCAAATAGGAAACTACTATTCCTATTTCCACCGTTCATCTTCTATTTAGACTTGGATTTTTTCTCCCTTTTTATTTTTCTTTAATTCTCTTATAACTATTAATCTTTCCCATTCCCATCACATTTTTTGACTAGATCACTGTCGAATCATGACTTATCTTAGATGGATTTTAAAAGATGGATTATTTAAGCTCATAAACAACCAATATCCAATGCCACACAGAATAATAATGTCGTCACTTCACTTGCAGGAACCACAAATCATAGTAGTAGTTCTTGTTTAGTAGATATATATTATAAATTATAAGATGAATGAGCGTGAAGGCGGGGATAGCTCAGTTGGGAGAGCGTCAGACTGAAGATCTGAAGGTCGCGTGTTCGATCCACGCTCACCGCATTCTTCTTCTTTTTTCCCCAGCGGTTACGCGCTGGCGGTTATAATTTAATCAGTTAGTTAATAGCGTTTTTTCCCGCCAAATCCAGTTAGCATCGTGTCGGCTTATCCCCTTCCCGCCTCAATTCTAGATTCTTCGAGCTCCAACACCCTAGCTAGAGTGGTAACAGTTTCAACAAGAATAGAAACAATCCGGCCACCCGTCACCTTCCGGGGAAATATTGCCACCACGCCTGAGCTAGTTTGGCAGTATGATAATGGTTGCTTTTTAAATAGCTTTTCGTGCCGAAATACATGCCAATGATATCTTTTTATTTTTTAAAAATTATTTTTGACATCAGCACATCAAAACGATTCAAAAAATACAAACCGCACTCAATTTTAGCCAAAAAAATAATTAAAATTTAGTCAAACACAGGTTCAACCGCAGAGCCAAACAGGTAACACTAGTACCAGTCCATAATATACTACGGTGGTTAGCAGCTATTTTGATATGGACCGACTAATTAAGCTTCGGAGATGAGAGAGGGAACACCCTCAAAAAACCAAGCCCAGAAAGTTAAGACCCTGACAGAAGGAAGATAAAGCAACATGCCAGCCCAAGAGCAGAAGAACTTTAAGATTATCTTTGGGTAATTCAATTTATCTCCCTAGGAATTTTCTTTTTTTAATTAATGATCCTTTCGTTGTTCGAAAGGAGGAAAAAGAATAGTTTTTCAGGTAATACAGGTGGATGTTAATTCACTGTGAATTTCTTGCTAATCCAGTATTAATGTAGCTCTCTTAACTTCACACCTTAATTAATCTGTTTGATTTAGAAACTGTTTGGCATGCGGTGTACGGTAACAAAAACATCATTTTTTTATATAATGCAAGCAGGCACGGAAGATTTCTTGAGAAAGAAAACGTGAAGGCATGCCTGGCCTTGCCTAGACATGATTGGAGTTAGAAGAGTGAGTCGGAAAGGGATAAGCTCCTATATATCCCACTCATGATTAGAGTTAGAAGAGTGAGTCGGAAAGGGACTCTGTTGATGACTCTGAATCATCTTAACGTGCTGAGATTCTGTTTGTTCTTGCCAAGTTTGCAGAGAAACATGTCTTGAAATTAACGTGGTTTTCATCTAATCATTTTAGCAGCGATGCATGGTGCATGAGCGAGATGATGAAGAAGGAATTCATCTGTTGCCATGTCACCACCTGTTTTGATATTGAGTTTACCTACTGCCTTCCTTCCTTGCTGACGCACCAAATTCACCAACCCGCATCACACGTGCTAGCTGTTTCAGATTATTATTTTTTTAAGAAAAAACGTGGTTTAATCACACACTTATAGTTGGCTTGATAAAAAACGTGTTTTTTAAGAAATGTTTTAATTTTTTTAAAATATTAAAAATACTTATTTTATCTCAACCTGTTTAATTCATAATAGGAGAGTGTTAATTAGAATAGATAATTAATTAGTTAAATCAGGTGGTATCATAATATATAGTCTTTGAATAAAATTGAAGATTTAATTAACCAATTAAGTCCTTCCCTTTACTACATTTATTTACCAACCCATTTAAAAAACACAAATAATTTGTAAAGCGATTATCTATCTTCACTTTAACCACCAACCAATAATTCTAAAAGACTTGTCACGTGTTAAACCTTTTCTTAATTTCAAGACCAGATTATACAGAAGAGAACCGTTTCTACTTCGGACCTGATTGGGAAACTGGATTACATTATAGTACTATGATGTTATCTGTTTTTGAAAAGTATTTTTTTTAAAAAAATATATATATAAAAATAATTTTTTAATTTTTATATCAGCACATCAAAATCATTAAAAAAATATTAATTTAGAATAAACACTTTCATACACTATTTGTGTATCCCAAATGGTTAAAATAGAAGTTAGAGCAAGATAATGATGTGTTGAATCAGTTTTAAGATGTATTGTGATATTTTATATAATCTAGGAAAAGTTTTGAAAAATAACACATGTTATAAAAATATTCAAAAAATAACATAATTTTAAGATAGCCACGATTCAAAATATTGGTTTTGTAACAATTGATATTGGAAATAGAGGTTGCTTACTCAATAAATTAAAATTGAAATTACTTAACATGTATAAAAATTAACATAAAATTATATAAAGATTTAATAGTCAAGAAATAAAACGGGATATAAATTGATATGCTAAGAGAGAGAAATAGCTAGGGGAAGAAAAAGAAGGGATAAAAAAATATAAATTACTAGAAACACACTGTAATTTTGTTTTTTTCACACCTGGTAATATTAAAAAAATCTCAACAAGATAATTTTAAGTTCTAACTATACAATAAAAAACCAACAAATAACGTTATAATTAATTAATTATCTTCTTTGGGGTTAACTAACCTTAAAGTATCTTAACCTAAAATTAATCCTAAATAAAACCATTAGCTAATAATGATCGCATTCTATGGTTTTTCATGACACCACCACAAAAGGTTACTATATTCTGTCATGGAAGTACTTCAGTCAAAGGATTTTCTTTTATTAATTAAATGCTTTTCTTCTTCTTCTTCTTGGCAAGACAGCATGGAAGGAACCGTCTTTCCTTTCTTTTCCCATGTGCAGACCGTAAACGCGTAACTGCATTCATAACTCTGAGTGTCGGCAGGCAGGGAAAGAACATGCATGGTTTCATGACCCCAGATTTGGACCTAAAATAAGAGGCATGGAGACGTTATTTGGAGCCATGCATATGCTCTTGACTTCACATTATATTTATTAAAATGAGAAATATTTTTAATCACCTTGGGATTCACTTGCACATCCTTTGGATCTTGAACTGTACAACATTTTTATATAAATTTGATTTGTATTTCTTTTCTAAAACGGATCTAGGGTGTAGATATTTTTTTAGTGTTTACTGTTATGATCTGAAAAAATAAATTTTTAAAAATTATAAATTGTATTTTTTATTTCTTATTAAATATTATTGATTGAAGCAAGATATAAAAAGCAGACATGTAAAGAAAGAGAGGAATGATTATAACCATCTAGATAGTGGTTCAGTGGTAAGAGTTTGAGACCAAGATGTTTGTTCTTTTTGTAGTTTCAAGTTCGAACCCTGTGGTTGCTTATATGATGGTCACTGGAGACTTACATGGTCGTTAACTTTAGGACCCGTGAAATTAGTCGAGGTACGTGCAAGCTGACTCGGATACTCACATTAAACTAAAAAAAAAACTAAAAAAAAAAAGAGAGGAACGATTATGGGTTGAAAGTCTAAGAAACAAAAAACCAAACCCACTTTCATTTTGAGATTCGGTCTCCATGGTTAATCAATACCTCGATTGGCTAATACACGGTGGAGGTCGGTGAAAAAATCAAGGAGCCATCTCTTCACCAGCTCTCTCTCTCTCTCTCCCCCTCGTAATTTATCGGTGGGTTTGTTCCCTGTCATTATCTCCACCGACTCAAATCAATCCTCACCTTCCACTTTTCATATCCAACAGCTAAGATCTCTTACATTCACAAACATGGACCCCACTCAACATCCAATAATAGACCAAAAATCTTAAGACACCAGCATGAAACTGAAGGTCCACTTGTTGTGTTCTGTCTATAAATAAGGAGCCAAGGCTTGAACGTAAGACCCACCAAAGAGTTCTTTGCTCCTGTAATATCTCTAAGATCTGTTGTTGCTCTGCTCTGCTCTCTCTTGAGTTTTCTCCTCTCATTTCAAGGGTACATTTCTTTATCTTGATTTCTTATTTTTGTTGTGAAATAAGATGCTATATATTGAGTTTTGAAGTTTTAAACTTGATGTAATGTCAAAGGGTGAAAATGACTTGGCTTTTGGTTTGATTTGAAGTAAAGTTTGTGCTTTTCTACATGGGAATTTAGATTTTGGATTGGTGATATTGAATTTTGATTCTCTTAGTTTATTTGAAGTGAATTTAGATCACTTTTAGCTTATTCTTTTATCATCATGAAAACCCTTATGGGCTTTCTTTGTAATCATTTCTTGATCTAGGAAGATGGTTGTTTATGCATCTCTAGAGATAAGAGTAGCTTTTGTTGATCCTCTAAGTATGTCAGAAGGTCTTGCTTAGTTTGATCTTTGTTTTAGGCTTTTACATGATTTGGTTGAAATTCTGTTTGGGCTTGAGCGATGGGATCTTCTTATTCTTGCTTTAATTTAATTCGAAGAAAATTGGCAGTGTTAGTGATACTTTGAATTTACTGTTGTTAGAAGATATTGAAATTTGTGTGTGGTTTTCCTGCTCTGCAGTCGAGAGAATGGAAACCTTTTTGTTCACTTCTGAATCTGTGAACGAGGGTCACCCCGACAAGCTCTGTGATCAAGTTTCGGATGCAATCCTAGATGCCTGCCTTGAGCAAGATCCAGACAGCAAGGTTGCATGTGAGACTTGCACCAAGACGAACATGGTCATGGTCTTTGGAGAAATCACCACAAAAGCGAATGTAGATTATGAGAAGATTGTGCGCAGCACTTGCCGTTCAATAGGATTTGTCTCTGATGATGTTGGTCTTGATGCGGACAAATGCAATGTCTTGGTTAACATTGAGCAGCAGAGCCCTGATATTGCACAGGGTGTCCATGGTCATCTTACAAAGCGCCCTGAGGAGATTGGTGCTGGTGACCAAGGTCACATGTTTGGCTATGCCACCGATGAGACCCCTGAGCTTATGCCCCTTAGTCATGTTCTTGCCACCAAGCTCGGTGCCCGCCTTACTGAAGTTCGCAAGAATGGAACCTGCCCTTGGTTGAGACCTGATGGCAAAACACAAGTCACGGTCGAGTACTTGAATGAAAATGGTGCTATGGTTCCAATACGGGTGCACACTGTTCTAATCTCTACGCAACATGATGAAACTGTTACTAATGATGAGATTGCTGCTGACCTCAAAGAGCACGTTATTAAGCCTGTCATCCCTGAGAAGTATCTTGACGAGAAGACCATTTTCCACCTCAACCCATCAGGGCGGTTTGTCATTGGTGGACCACACGGTGATGCTGGACTTACTGGTCGTAAAATTATTATCGATACTTATGGTGGTTGGGGAGCACATGGTGGTGGTGCCTTCTCCGGCAAGGACCCTACTAAGGTAGACAGGAGTGGTGCCTACATTGTTAGACAGGCAGCAAAGAGCATTGTTGCAAGTGGCCTTGCTCGCCGATGCATTGTTCAGGTCTCTTATGCTATCGGTGTGCCAGAACCTCTGTCAGTTTTTGTTGACACATATGGGACTGGAAAGATCCCAGACAAGGAGATTCTCAACATCGTGAAGGAAAAATTTGACTTCAGGCCTGGAATGATAGCCATTAGCTTGGATCTTAAGAGGGGTGGCAATGGCAGGTTCTTGAAGACAGCTGCTTATGGTCACTTTGGAAGGGACGACCCTGACTTCACATGGGAGGTAGTGAAGCCCCTCAAATCTGAGAAGCCCCAACAGTAAAAGTGGCATGGCCTGCGATCAATAATTTGCTTGCTCTTGGCAGCATCACTGAAACCCAAGAGTCTTCCAACTGTTTTCTCGCCTTTTGTTTTGTTTCGCTGCTTATTTTATTTATTATTTCATCCGTATGCTTTTGCCATACAGTATAAGAATACATGTGGAGTCTCGAGTCTTAGTTAAACAAGAAGAGCTGCCTTGATACTTCATGAGATTGTTTAAGAAGAGAAGAGAAGAGAAGAGAAGAGAGATGTAATACTGTAAAAGGATGAACTACAGATAAATGAATTTCACTGTGGAATAAGATGATTGCTCTAACTTCCATTTACCCGTTCTGTTCTCTTACAAATTAATAGATTGTTAGCAGACACTAATGAAATATTATCATATTCCTACTCAGTTGCTAAACTCTTTTGTCCAAAGGATAGAAGAAACAGATTGCTTTCCAACAATTTCAAACTAATGAAAAGATTTTCAGAGCTAATAAAGCTCCTCTGGGAAGATCATCCTGGCAGCCTGCTGTGCTGTGTGTATATATCCAAGCATAATTAATCGTCGCGAGGGTAACTTTGATTTTCGACCAAAAATAATAATTTTTTCTCGAGAAAATCAATTGCCCACCTTCTCTTCAATCATTCCTTGAACTCATTTGGATTTGTATATAGGTGGAGAGCACCTCATGAAGATATTTTCCAACTTCCACTCACAATTAACAATCTCTCACCAACACCATATACAGTTTATCATAAGATAGTTCTTGCGACAACAACAAATCCTGTCTTTCCCGATTAAACTTTTCGTCGAAAATAGCACTTATTAATTTTATTGGGACTTTTACCGACAAGATTTTGTCATGAAAAAACTCACTTACGCAGCTGTTATGGAAAGTTTTTCCCAAGAATTATAGTGTAACTCATAGCTAGAGTATAACCACGTTACGAACCCACCAGTCTCGGTCAGTTGCTTGCCTTCTTGTCAATGCTGATGAGCTTGGCCCAAACGGCAGGTTAGCTCGGGAATTTGCTGATCTGAAATTTAATCCGGGTTGGATTTTATATTAAACTAAGTAAGAGTTGATTCTGTAAAGTCCGGTTTAATTACTTGGTTAAACACCTAGTTTTACTTTTTAATTTCCTTTTCAAAATTTTATTAAAAAAATTCTTGAAATATTGTGGTTTTGAATTAATCTAACTAACTCATCTAATTTATAATCTAGATCTTGAACAGGGTAATAAACCAGGCAGAGTGTAATAACTTTGCTTCTTCTTAACATATTCTTTGCAATGGAGATCAACGTAGCAAAATCATTCAGTAAGGGCTAAATGGGAGAAAGAAACATGCATTTTTACAACTAATTAAGAGATAGAGGACTTGTCAAAATATTCTAATCATGCAATTGAAATTGAAACCTTAATTAATTGTGAGTCCATCATGTACCAGGTCAACGTCGTTAATTGACAGCATTCTTTTTTTAACTAGGTTAAAAACGACAAACCATAACCCACCCACCTTTCTATTTTCCCAACAAAAATAATCATTACAGTTGAATTTATGAATTTATGCATACGAAAGTAATGTCGACATTACTATATAATAATTACCAACATTAAATTTGCATGGTTATCTAATAACGAAAACTTTAAAAATATTAATTTGGGTAATTTTAAAAATCCATTAGTTTAAAAAAATAATTAATAATGAAAACTTTAAAAATATTAATTTGGGTAATTTTAAAAATTCCATTAGTTAAAAAAAATAATCTTGGTTTACCCATCCTAATCCCTTATAAGTCAATCATTTTTTTTCGGAAGTTTTCTCCTTCAATTTATTTTTTTTCTTGTTGGCTTCTTAATTCAACAACTTTCAAGGCCTCTTTGGAAATACTATAAAAGTGAGTTCTTTTAAATTTTTTTATTAAAATTTTTTTAATATATATTTTATTGTTTTGATGTGTTGATATCAAGATAATTTTTTAAAAATAAAAAAAATATTATTTTAATACATTTCTAAATAAAACATATTTTAAATTGCAACCACTATCATAATCCCAAATAAATGTTTAACCATCGTACTAACAGTTTCCGTCCACCCTTCTCGATAGAGATTCCATTCTATTTTATATGATAATTTATGTCATCTCAAAATGAAATAATATCTGAAGCTGAATATACAGTGATAATACTGACTGCTCTAGTTGGTATAAATTAATTGGTTATTTGAAATGATGATAATTAAGACTTAATGGTTTTAAATGAACTAAATTATGATAGAGTTACTAAGATGAAATACTTTCTGTTTATACAATGGTGTTCTGACGGTGAATAAAGAAAGAGACTAGCTTATCCAATTGTCGTTCTTTAATTTGTGGGAGTAATCATTCATTTCTTAAATAAAAAAGCTAAATATTAAAAGGAAATATATACTTGAAGAAAGTTATAGGTCATTCAATATATATATAGCAACTATGATAACGTTATATATAGATGATGAATCTTCAAGCTATAAAAACACATTTTGAACTATAATTAATTCCCTCTCAACACAAATTCCATCTTCTTCATTGTAATTTTAAGGTTTGTTTCTCAGCATGCATGGATTCCTCTGGAGATATATAGTTTGGGCACATATATGGTTATTGAGGGGTTTTGCTGCTAACGTGGGTCACTGCACTTCCATTAGAGCTGATCAGACGTGGGCAGTGACCAAAGGACCCTAACTTGCTTAATCGGGACGATAGGTGCCGCAAGCTCTGGTGCCGGAAGCTGATTCTAAAGTGGTGGTCCATTTCTTACAAACACAACTGGTGCCAATTATTTGTCTTTGATTTCCACGGCAAAAGAGAGTTACTTGCAAGAGATTGGGAGGTCCAAATTCGTCATGCATGAAGAGAAGCCAGTGATATTGTCCCATATTGGCTTTCAGAATTTGGTATTTCATGGTTGGTGGGAGATTCTTTTTTGGAGCTATATATATATATGATCACATGTTCCAAAGCCAAACAATTAGAGAAATCATATTCTCCTAATTTGATGCTTTATAGTAATTAAGTGGTTAATTAGGTACAACATTTTCTTCCTGACTTTTTCATTAATTTTTTTGCTAGATAGATACTTAAAATTGGAGGTATTTTATAATTTGTTCCATGCCAAATTAAATAGCACTCTTATTTTATTTACATAATTCAATATATTAGATCTTATACTTCTTCTTTTTTCCCACTTCATCTCCAGGAGATTTTTTCTGATATAGTAAATTTTCTTTTTATGTATATATATACAGGTTAATTAAAGAAGAAAAAACGTTACAATTAATAATTATTGGAATATTTGAAATATGTGAATTTTAATATGATTTCATAAATGGCATGCATCAAAAGTAATTAGTATAGACGACGACGACGACGGCATTAACAACATTAAAAGCAGGAATTAAGCCCAAGTGGGATTCTCTCCCACCCTCTCTGTATTTAATAAATCCTCAATTAGGAACAAATATTCTTGAGCTTCTCTTCCTTGTTCTATCTACAAATATCTTCCAAAACAGGCAAGCACCAACCAACCCCTAACATGGCTTCTAGTGATTATGGAAATGAAAATCCTGCCTTGCATCACAAGGTTGAGGGAAAAGAAATGATGGGTTATAGTGTGATTGAGTCGCCTGCTATCACAGATTTCAAACAAGTTGCTAAAAAGATACTTTTTTTATCTGAAAAACATTCAACAACTCATGGAGGAAGAGAGGAAATCGATAAAGAAAAAAGGGTCTCTCCTGTATTGGAGGTGAAGGTTTATTTCGGTGATCATGACCAATTAGATCAACACGTTGCTGTGGCTTTGGTTGGTGAAGAGGAGAACGAAACTAATAAACAAGAGTATTGCTCTGTACTTGATGTGTCCACTGTCAAGGGTCCCGAACAAGTCATGGCCATGGTGGTAGAGAAGAAGGAGAAAATCACAAAATAATTATAAAGGTATCTGTCTCTCCTCCAGCTATAGTCATGGACGTGGAAGGAGAGGAGAAAGACGAGGTTGAGGAGGAGGAGATTAAAAAAAGAGAGGTGGGTGGTTGAGTTGGACGATAGCTGGGACTCTAAGCGTGTAGTAGACGACCCTGAAGAATATACTCGGTGTATACAATACGAGAAAAAGGAAAGAAGGAATCTTTTGCTGTACTATCATAAGTCTGCTTCCGCATCCAAAGTAATTAAGAAATGCTTTTAACAAACAAATTGTTCTTGTTCTTGTGGTTTGAAGTTTCTCATAACTGATTGATTTTTGTTTTCTTCTTTTCTTAGGGTTTTGATATTGATTGTCCTCCTCCACCTGGCTACGTACTGTCGTGTACCTCCCATGGATCTTAATGACTCTTCTCTTCTTGAAGCTGTCAAGAGATGGCCAAATTTGCTGTTGAATATTCCGACCCAAAATATAAGGAAAAGGTCCAAGTGCAGCAATTTGGGGATTAGTTCCTACCAGATGTCTTGGTCTGATTAATTGAAGGAGGCGTCAGCAGATTATCAAAAAAAAAAAAAAGATTATCAAAAAAAAAAGGAGGCGTCAGCAGCCAGCAAGGGAACACAAAATGAATATAATTATCTGCTTAGAACTACGTACTATAAACAAAGAATTATATACCTTGACGACTGGGGTTTATTTACATAAAGCAATATAAAATTCTCTTCTAAAACAACATTATTTACATTATAAATCTAATCCTGTTTAACTATTAATGAAGACTACAAATGTGTAAAAAAGGAGACAACATTAAGAACATAATTAAGATACTCTTGGCTTTCAGAGCTGCAGCCAAGAAAAGGCAAATTATTGATCACTTGCCAATATGGCATTATTTTAATCTTGGGGTTCAATATATACCTCAATTCCTTCCGAAGTGGCCCTAAGCAGCTCCCTTCAAGACCATGCCATTTCTACCTCTCTTAAGATCCAAGTTAATGGCAATCATTCCAGGCCTGAAATGTGGAAGTTTTCTTTCACAATCTTGAGAATTTCCTTGTCCGGGATCTAGCCTGAAATGTGCGTCTACATGCAAAAATTGACAATGGTTTGATCAGAACACCACTAGCATAAGAGACCTAAACGATAAACCCGGGAGCTAGCCTACTGGCAATGATGCTCTTGGCAGCCTGCCTAATGTGTAGCCTTAATTCAGGCTAAGATATGGAGTATCAATATGAAAAACAGGTCACTATTAGCCTTCATGCATGCAAAGATATCGAAACTGCATGCAGAAAACGAAAATTCTTTTACAAACATACAGTCCATTGTTAGCCTTCATGCGTGCTAAGATATGAATGAAAGCATAAAAGAAATAAACAAGGCAGAAAAAATACCTGAATGCAAAGTAGATTCCAAGCTTTCTAGCCCTTCCTGATCGGTCTTGAGATTCAAAATCGCTTTGGTTGCTCCTAATCCTCTTTCTTTACTATTGCAATTTCCTCGCATACATCCTCAATTGTCTTAATAACACGGCGCTTTGGTGTTTCTTGTAATATGATTTCCTTAAATTCATAAAAGTCTCTATTTGAAGCATTGGTGATGTGCTTACAAAGTGTTTGCCACTCATTTGTCAGGTTTGGTATATAAGGCAATGATGTATTGGTGTTCCATGTCAAGTTTGATGGTGCATATTTCAGCATGGATTCAAACCTGATTGCCTCTGGAACCATAAGCACAATGGTTAAGAGACCGTGTGCTCGTTTCTCCTCGTATGCCTGGTCTGCTAATTTAACCTTCTTCCCTTCTTTTGATGAATGGACTTTCTTCGGTTCTTGGGCCAAATTGTGTATTGCTACCATTAATTGCTGTCTCCCTAGTTCAAAACCAAGCCTGTGGGTACGTGCATTGCCCTCCAAATCACCCTAAGAACAACCATACGGCAAAAAAGTGGAACCAGGTATCAACCTCTCGCTTGTCTTGCTGTGCTTGTCCACCTTTGGTTTAAACTCAAACCGGTGGCCTTGTTGATTTTCATAACCAATAAGGTAAAGATCAAACGTTCTGATCTTTAGAGTAATTGAGTATTTTCTTGTGCTCAAGACAATGTCAATAAGCAGGGACTTATCCTTAGGAGGAAGAACTGGCTTCTTCAAACCCCTTACTCGAATACTATCGTAGGCGAGTCTAGTACGCCACTTGCGAACAATGTCACCATAGCATTCCCATTCATCTTCCACATTAAAAGGCTCAAAATCATTTAATATAATTGGACGTGTGCTTCCACGTAGGTTCAACATCCGGAGAGAAAGAGAAAGAAAAACAAAAAATTGAGCTTGGGACCTTTCAGAATTTGGAGAGATCAGGAAAACAAAAAAAAAAAAAAAAAAGAGCTCGGGAACCTTTCAAGCTTAACAGTATTGCTTAGTTGCAGAAATGAGTGGAAATGGCAGATTGTTGTATATGATTATGGATGATATTTTTTTTCAATTTTTGAACATGAAACACAGTATTTCTGGCATTTTATATATAAAAAGTTATCAGCAAGGGAAAGACGTCCTAGCATGAACAAACATGTGCATTCTTTTGATCATCCCTTTCCTTGGAAATCAAGCAATGAAACTAGGCATTTGAAGCCTTGTAATCCCATTTATATATAATCAATATGTAATAGAATCTACTTTTCATCTTTATCATTTTCTGAAGGTGTGCATTACTGTTTCGCAACCAAAAATAGTAGTTGGAACTTTTCTTGTAATTGTCACACTATACACAATACTTGAGCTAGCAAGGTGTTTTCTTTATGCACACACAACTACAGGGTTGTGTTTTCTTTAACGGGATCTTATCCAATTCCTATCCTGTAATATTTTAGGATATATGTATCTTAATTCTGAGGTAGTCCATTAATGCAAGGGGAAAAAAAGAGAGAGGCTAAATTAACAACCATATATAGATTGCATGCATGTTGCTGTTTTTGTTTTTGTTTTGTGAGCTGAGCTATTCCAATGTGTAATAGAAGTCCTCTTCACTCTTTAGTTAGTTTCTAAAGGCCAGTTAATTACTTTATGCATTGCTGGTTTGCATGGCGGTCTTGTTGGTTCGGCAGCAAAATTAGTAGTTTCAAATTTGGAATAGCTTCCAAATCTCAGATTCATATCTATAACTATTTTTGTGTAACCAATATTGCAAAAGTCAATCCATGGAGTTATGTTCTGTATTATATAAGAAAATTGTTCAATTTATATTCGTGGAGTTATGTTCTCTGGAAGTCTTATTTTTATCCATCTAAATGCTTTGTCTGATGCCGTGTTTGCCTTAATGTAAGAAACTACTAAATTAAAGATTGCAAGCATCATGGAGAAGGGCATAGTTAGTTATGAACTACGTACCTAGTCAGGCCTACATATCTGGAAATTCTAGCACGATTAATCAACAGACACAATACATTGATTGAGGTTTCATGTAGTTTCAGAAACGAAATCAAGGCATCTTAGGTTTTTTGCATGTTTCTTTTTTTGATATTTCTTCAGATTTCATGCTTATGAAATGCAACAGTTCTCCTACGTACGTTCAGTGGTAAAATATATACGGGCAGCACAGCTTGCCCAATAGCTCTCCTAGCATCCATGATCATCATGACAAACTCTTCGAGGCACCGTCTTAAAGAAAACTAACTTTTTCAATATTGCAAATTGAAAGAATATTTTTTTCATAAGGAGTGAAAGGACCTGTTAAAGAATGTTTAAATATATAAAAGTTCGATTGTTTGATTTTTAAAGTTAGAGGGTGAAAGGACCTCTTAAAGAATCTCTAATATATATATGAAGACAACTTAATTGATTAATTGCTTTGGAAAAATTGTGTTGATGATCGATCGATATGATATCGCACTCGATCGTCTTGTGATGTTTTGAAAATTTAGATAGGAAATGATAAAAATACCCTTAGAAGAGTAAGTTTTAGTTATCTATAGCAGGTGAAGGAAATCTTAGTAATTAAACAAAGAATTAGTACGTAAATATAAAAGAAAAACAAAGAATTAGTACGTAAATATAAACGAAAGAAAAAGAAGACTTACACTTAAAGAAAGAGAGTGAACCATAAAAAGAAGAAGAGAATGAGGGAAAGATGACGCAAGAGAAAAGAGTTAGAAATTAAAATATGTTTAAAAAGTAAGAATCATGTTTTGATGTGTATAATTATCTTATTTAGCTATAAAATAAAAAAAGAAAAAGAAAAGAAAACCTAGACTAGAAGAGAGGGAACCATAAGAAGAAAAAGAGGGAAAAATAAAACAAGGAGAAGAGAATTAGAGAAAATAAATATAAAAGGTAAGATTTATATTTTGATATGTATAATTGTATTATTTAGCTATAATTTTTGGTTTTATTGAGAATTTAGGATTTTGAAAATTTTATTTTAAGCTTGATTAATGAATTAATTAGAATATTAACAAATCACGCTTAACTATTTTATTTTATTTAGTAATCATTCTTTATCTTTTAAAAAACAACTTTTTGGTTAGAATATTAAACTTTTTTTTCATATATATTACATAATCGTTTACACACACACACACACACACACACACACACACACATATATATATATATATATATATATATATATATATATATATATATATAATCTTCTATACTATGCTTGTCTTATACTTCTTTTCTCTCACTTCATCTCGAAGAGATTTTTCTTTTGATATAGCAAGTTTTTTATTTTTTTATATATATACAGGTTAATTAAAGAAGATAAAACCTTATAATTAATAATTATTAGAATATTTGAAATATGTGAATTTTAATAAGATTTAATAAATGGCATGCATCAAAAGTAATTACTATAAATAATAATAATGATCATAATAATAATAATAATGACCCCATTAACAACATTAAAAGCAGGAATTAAACCCAGGTGGGATTCTCTCCCGCCCTCTCTGTATTTAATAAATCCTCAAATAGGAACAAATCTTGAGCTTCTCTTCCTTGTTCTATCTACAAATATCTTCCAAAACAGGCAAACATGCACCAACCAAGCCCTAACATGGCTTCTAGTGATTATGGAAATGAAAATCCTGCCTTTCATCACGAGGTTGAGGGAAAAGAAATGATGGATTATAGTGTGATTGAGTCGCCTGCTATCACAGATTTCAAACAAGTCGCTAAAAAGATACTTTTTTATCTGAAAAACATTCAACAACTCATGGAGGAAGAGAGGAAAGGGGTTCAGGAGGAAATCGATAAAGAAAAAAGGGTCTCTCCTGTATTGAAGGTGAAGGTTTATTTCGGTGATCATGACCAATTAGATCAACACGTTGCTGTGGCTTTGGATGGTGAAGAGGAGAACGAAACTAATAAACAAGAGTATTACTCTGTACTTGATGTGTCCACTGTCAAGGATCCCGAACAAGTCATGGCCATGGTGGTAGAGAAGAAGGAGAAAATCACAAAAATAATTATACAGGTATCTGTCTCTCCTCCAGCTATAGTCATGGGCGTGGAAGAAGAGGAGAAAGACAAGGTTGAGGAGGAAGATGAGGTTGAGGAGGAGAAGGAGGAGGAGGAGGAGGAGGAGGAGGATGAGGATGAGGATGATGATGATGATGATGATGCTGATGATGAGGGGATTAAAAAAAAAGGGTGGGTGGTTGAGTTGGAAGATGGCTGGGACTCTGACCGTGCAGTAGAGGACCCTGAAGAATATACTCGGTGTTTACGATACGAACCAAAGGGAAGAAGGGATCTTTTGTTATACTATAATAAGTTTGCTTCTGCACCGAAAGTAATTAAGAGAGTGTTTTTAACAAAAAAATTGTTCTTGTTCTTGCTTATCTTGTTCTTGTGGCTAGAAGTTTCTAATAACTGATTTTTATTATATTTTTTTAGGGTTTTGATATTGATTGTCCTCCTCCACCTGGCTACTGTTGGGCATACCCCATGGATCTTAATGACTCTTCTCAACTTGAAGCAGTCAACAGAATGGCCAAATTTTCTATTGAATATTACAACACAAAATATAAGGAAAAGGTAAGGGCAGCAATTAGGGGATTAGTTCTTGATAATTGAATTGAATTTGCGTTATTGATTCTTAATTTTTCTTGTTGCAGGGAAAAATGATCGAGTTTGTTCTAGTTCATCATGCAAATTTCTGCAGATCCCTTCACGGTGTGTACTACATAACTTTATTGGCTAAAGACCTTATTAAGGATGATGGTGACGAGATAACTTATCAAGCTAAGGTGATCCACGATGATATTCGATCAGGAGATATAGATGTGGAAATTTTTAGGCCAAAAACAAACCCCAGTAAAAAAAAATATAAGATTAAAAAAAATGGTGATGATGTTGAAGAGGAGGAGGAGGAGGAGAAAACTGAAAGGAAATACTGGGTGGTTGAGTTGGACGATGGCTGGGACGTCTATCATGTAGTTGGAGGCGAACCTGATGAATATACTCGGCGTTTGAAATACCTTGAAAAGGAAGAAAGGGATCTTTTGGTGCACTATTCTGAGATTTATTGCGCATCCGATGTAATTACGAAACTTTTTTAACAAACAAATTCTTGTTGTTCTTGTTCTTGTGATTTGAAGTTTCTCATAACTGATCGATATTATTTTTCTTTTTTAGGGTTTTGATCTTGTTCGTCCTCCTCCACCTGGCTACTGTTGGGCATCCCCCATTGATATTAATGACTCTTCTCAACTCGGAGTTGTCAACAGAATGGCCATATTTGCTGTCGAATATTACAACAAAAAATACAAGAGAAAGGTCCAGGAACAGCAATTTGGGCAGTAGTAATCGACAATGGAGTTGGATTTGTGCCGTGTATTGATTCTTAATATTTGTTGTTGCAGGGAAAAAAGATGGAGTTTGTTCGAGTTCATCATGCAAATATCACGAGAGCAAGTCGTGATGCTTACTACATAACTTTACTGGCTAAAGACCTGATTAAGGAAGACGATGACGAGGAGAAAGCTTATCAAACTAAGGTGGTCCATTGGGAGTTTCTATCAGGAGGCGAGAGTATATATGTTGAAATTTTTAGGCCAAAAGCAAACCCCAGCAGTCAAGCTATTATATAATCAGTCAAGCATGTTTTGATGTGGCCATTCTCTAATTAATGGCTGTCGCTTATTGCTAATAATACTATCAATTATCATAATAATAATAATTAAAAAAAAAAAGCCTTTCATGGCAGTCTTCCTGAACTTCATTTGTCTCCAGTTACTTTGCATGAAAGCAAGACTTGCAAACGTAAGCAAGCAACACAAGTTGATCAGGAGGGGCTTCTTCTTTAATTAACTGTGTCTTGGTCAATGAATTAATCAAACACAAAAGTACGTAGTTGCCAGGTTCCATATATGGTGTAGAATACGGAGGAGGGATCACAGAGGGAGCTGCAAGATGTAGAGAGGGGCAGTAGAAGAGGTAGGATTTCTCCCAAGTAATTAATAACATTATTGAAAATTTGAAATAGCTAACCCAATATTTCTGTACACACACCCTAGACCCCAAGAACAGTACGGCTTCTTCAAAATACAAAGTCCATATATAGCAATACATATATAAACAAATCATCTCTCCCTAGCTCTACGACAAAGAGAGAGAGAGAGAGAGAGAGAAATAATGAAGAAAAAATAAGAAGAAAATCACTTGTCCCACCTGTTCAGTGTCCTAAATATCAACATTTTAACGTCTGAGGTACGCCGAAAAATAGCAAGAATAACCATCTCGAATTGTAAGAACTCGGCTTCATGGTCGACAACGTAAGAGCGTTGTTATAAAAACAGCATAAGTTCTTAATCGGTACTATATCCAAACCTTTTTTGCATCTAAAAATCAAATGAAACTGCAAGGAAATTAAAGCCAAGATCATTCACAGGGCGAATAAGTTCTCTTCCGCAATAATACTAACAAGGCAAAACTCAAAATGAAGCCTTTCCACCCCCAATAAATAATGGAGTACTGAACGTGGATCATCGATCCTGGTTTTACATAAATTCTGGTATGCAAAGACAATATTATGACAATGCAATCTTTGCTTTTCAAATAATACATGTCCCCTTCTAATATTCTACTTATGTCTTATGAATGAAGCTAGCAGGATTTTTCATAATTCAACTTCACAATCTCTTGGTAAAAATTAATGAAATTATGATCTCTTTATTATATTAAAAATATTGTTATTAAACTCGATTTATACCAACATTCAAGAATTTCAGAGTTTAATTTAGATTGATTTTTTAATTAAGTGAAATAAAATATTAAAAGTCGATTAACATGAACAAATCCGATTGGGTAGACATAAAAAAAAAATTTCTCTTAATAAAAATAATTTAGTGGTGGAAAATATACAGCTGACCCGCTCACATCACAATTATATTTTGTTGTTGATGATATTTGTTCAGTAATCCCGATGATGACGATCACTACTAGAAAAATTAAAAACGCATGAAATATTCTTCAATTGCTAGAACTCTGGGTCCCCTTTGCATCGGCACTGAAGAGGGTGCGATAACTAAAGCCTAAGTTTGACAACATCAAAAGACAACGGAGGGAAAGCAACAAGTACAAGAAGGAATGCATAAACGGCTTCCTGCTCTATCGCCTTGAGGGTGTTGGCAGTGTTTTGACAGCTTCGATTGACCTGACTTCAGGGCTTGGAAGCCTGTACGTGTATGATTTATGCTGCAAACACAATGAGGTGGTTTACTGAACTGGAGCAATATGGTGGTTACATTTCTATTTGGCCCTGTATACCATGAGGCTGCTGAATCTTTGCTTGTGTTCTGAATGATTGCAGGTTCTTGAATTCCTAGGGGATGGATGATGTTTGCTTGCTCCAACTGAACTGCATCAGAAACCTTCATTTTACTTTATATGTTTTGGTGTTATTTCCACTAGTACCGGACTTGTCTTTAGTTTTATAGTAGCAGTGGCCTTGTGCAAGTGTTTAACTGGAAACAATCAGTCTGATTTTTTAGGTATCGGAAGATGTTTGAGATTTGTCAAAATTAAGTGATGGTATTGAGATGCTATGTGGATGGCTTGTTAATGTATTGGCTTGCCAACTAATTATAACCTAGCTTCTCTCTTTAGCTCATTGGGACAGTTCCTTCAAGCTTAGGGTTTGATTAACTAAATGTGAGCCACATTCAACTTAGTGGAGAACTAGCACTCCTAGAATAGTTCATTCACATGATTGGTTAAGAGTTAAGAACTTGGAAGAGGAATAGTCGATGGATGTTCAGGCAACAAAATACATGAAGACTTCCGAAGGACTGTTATGCAGGTTAGCTGTTTCTAAGGGTTGAAGATCAGCTTGTATTATTTCTTGTATCAGCCTTCATTATTTCTTAATGTATTTTTTTTTTCTTAGCTTGTAAATTATATCTATATAATAGATAATCCTCAATAAAAATTGTATCAGCCTTTATTATTTCTTAATGTATTTTTTTTTCTTAGCTTGTAAATTATATCTATATAATAGATAATCCTCAATAAAAAAACACAATTTTATTCAAAAAACTCTAAACTGTGATGGTATCATAGCTTTCTTTTGTTTCCAGTCTTGAGATTAAGAAGCCTTTCCTGTCTGTCTTTCTGTATTTGATTTGTCTCGAATTAATTACTTCGCATAAAAGCAGAATTTGCAAAAGCAAGCAAGTTCAAAAATCAGGAGGGGCTTTTTTTTTTAACTGTCTTGGTCAATGAATCAAACACAGAGTAGTTAGGTTGATAGTCAGGTTCCATGGTGTAGAATATGGATCAGGAAGGAGAGGGAGAAATAGAGAGAGGCAGTAGAACAGGGAGGATTTCATCAAACAGTTTCTGAATTGCTAACCCAATTCTGTACACACCCTAGGCCCCAAGTAACATGGGTTCTTCACAATACCAAGTCCATAACAATACATAGACAAATCATCTCTCCCTATACAACAAAATGAGAAAAAATAATAAAGAGAAAAGAAGAAGAAAATCACTTGTCCCCCCTGTTCAGTGTCCTAGATATCAACATTTTAATGTCTGAGGCACCCCGAAAAAATTGTAAGAATAACCATCTCAATTTATAAGTCCCTTGTATTCCCTAAATGAGTCTCATGTTTTGTCAAATTCGCAGGCTTTCAGATCTTGAACCTGGATAGTCGCTGCGATCAGTGTCAGAATTTTCCCTTTGAGATTCAATTTCCATGCTACCTCCTCGAGTTCTTCGATGCCTACGATCCTGAAAACAGTTACAAGTTGAACTCCAAATTCAGCCAAAAGCCATGTTTCTTCGTTGTTAAATTTCATAACATCGAATTTAAAGCTAAAAGTGAGTTGCTGGTAATTCCTTCTCTAGTAAATACTGAACAAGCACAAAAACAGTGAAAGACTCGAGAATATAGAGGATCAGTGTTGATATTTTGGCTCCCATGGCCCACATTTTGTGCAATATAGCAAAAATCAAAGAATGCAATCAAGCAATCATCCATGTTCAAGCACAAAAACAGCCAAGAATTGTGAGGATGGAGGTAGCACCATCATTCATGATATCTTGGCTGCCATGGTGCACCATTTTGTGCACAAAGGATGCAAGCGATTACACATGTTCATATTCAAAAATGATTTTGGTTACAAGTGATCAGATGCATTTTGGACTGTACAAGTGAAGTCAGAAACCAACCTCTCTTGGAAAGGGATATTCCTCAGACTCGAGCATACGAACAACTTGACCCATCTTAGGTCTTTTTTCAGAATCTGGATCAACACACCTCAAAGCGGTCAACAGGGCACGTTTTAGAGCTCTTGTTGATGGCCTCGCTTCAATATTTGGGTCTGCTACTTCTTCAGACCGTCTGTTTCCGACCATCATTTTCAACCAATCCACAAGATTTACCTGCCAGTAAGATGATTTAATGATCAACACAGCTTTAAAAGCTGTTAAAAGAGAATAAAGTTCCAGCTACTGAACATATGGCCTCAATAATTACAAGGGAGGAATAATGATGCAGGACAACAATTCTAAGAGAGTCTATAATAAACTCAACTAGGCATGATCAGGCTTGAAACTGAATGAGCCTAGAAAGCTAATTTGGAAACTAGATGATGTACTAGGCTGTCAGTATCTAGAAAATTTAAATAGTTCACGTTTTTCATTCATAGGATACTAGACACGTTCATTTATTATTTATTATATTGTTACCCCTGATCAATAATAATAATAACAAAAACCAATAATTCCCTATCTCTCCCACTGGTCTTCGCTAACCTATATGGAAATAGAAATGGCATCTAATCATCCTGACTAGCATGAGTAAAGATCTGGTTAAAAAATCTTATCATGTTTTCTCTTTAACTTTTCTTTAGGGCTAAGGGATAGTAGATACAAAAGCGACAGAAATAGATAACTAGTACTCAATGTTCACTGGCTTATAGTTTAATTCATTTCTTATCATGCTTTACTACAGCACATAAATAAACAAATGAACTTCATTTCAATTCATCCAATTCTCTAAATGGGATGTCAAGTTTGTCGAATGATTGTATTGTAGAGAATGCAGTAATTCAAGAACAACACGGTTAGCCCTTATAATGCATGTCTAACGATTTTGGTTAATTCACAGGGTAATCACCGATGTGAGTTTGGCTTGGTTATGTTAGGTTAAACACTCTTTGGAGTAAAATAGCAATGTAGAAGACAGGAGTAGAAGCACTTATTCCTAGGCCTCAGTCTCTGTCACTTAGCCTAGCTATTGAGCACAGAACCAGTTATTAGACCATTTATCTAAACAGTCAATTCTGTCACTTAACCTCACCAACCATAACTCATGAAAAAACAAAAGCAATTGATAAGTGTGAAGTTAATTTAGGCTAGACTAGAACCCTAAAATTGAGTGGCATTTAGTAACCATTATAGTAAATTTGAATTGCATTGGTTTATTGATGATATAGCCAGGGACTCAAGACAGATTAAAAAAACTTGGTAGAGAATGCAAAAGTAAAATAGCCATACCTCATGAGTAGGGCGGCCATAGTCTACAGGATCTCTTCCGGTGATTGATTCTAACAGCACAACCCCAAAGCTATAAACATCACTCTTTTCATTCAAGAGTCCACTATTTGCATATTCAGGAGCCACATATCTGTAAGATTTTATTTTGTCAAGGCAAGAAGAATGGGGTTGATTTTAAAAGTGATGATCCTCTTCCATCAAAGAACAAGAGTAACAAGGAAAGAACCAGTAAGAATACACTTGCAGAAAGTACTTGCCCGAAGGTTCCCATAACTCGAGTCGTTACATGGCTTTTGCCAGCACCAAGCAACTTGGCCAAGCCAAAATCAGAAACCTTAGCGTTGAAGTCATCATCAATTAATATATTACTCGACTTGATGTCTCGATGCACCACTTTTGGCTCAATGGCCTCATGCAAATAGGCAAGACTGCAAGAAACATACCAAGTCATTTGGGAACCTGAAGGCCAACGAGGGACTAAACAGAATTGACTTACGCCTTAGCCGTGCCAAGTAGAACCTTCATGCGGGCCTCCCAAGTAAGATATCCATGCTGACGCATAGCTCCATGAAGCCACTGTTCCAAGTTTCCGTTGTTGACATACTCATAAACCAACATCCTGCAATGTTTTTATGTATTAGATCATAATGATAAGAACTTGAGCAGTTCTGCATAACAGGCAGGTAAGCTAGCAATCAGATTCTTAAGCCACAAAACAGAACCTTTCTATTGATAATGAGTTGATGCCTAAGGCATAAAGCCCAAAGTGAATCGTGTGAGCAAATGACCTCAACTCTAAACTATATAGCATCATCTGTGGTAAAAAAAAATGGTGTACCTGTGTGTCCCTTCTATGCAATATCCCAGAAGACGAACCAAATTCTTGTGTCGAACATGACCAATGGCTTCAACTTCCACCCTAAACTCCTTTTCCGCTTGGCCCCTAAAGAAGAGTTAAGAGGTTGTGATTGAAGAAAACTTAAAGTGATACGAAAAGATCAATTGTAAGAAATTTTACAAGAATCATAAAGCTAATTTCAAACTCACAAGTTGTTCAGGATCTTTTTTACTGCCACTGGAGTGCCATTGATCAAATGTCCCTGATAAACCACTCCATATCCACCCTCACCAAGGATATTCTCCTTCGAAAACCGATTTGTTGCAAGCTCAAGATCCCTCAAGGTGAACCAGTGACCCCAACCCAAATGAGAGAACTCAGGCAGACCAATCAACGGAGAAGGAGCAGTAATAGGGTATGAAGAAGAAGGTTTATATACAGTTACTGTTCCGGAACTCCCTTCTTCACCTGACTGTGATCCACAATCTTTCTCTAAATGATGAAAAGAATCTGACTTACTCATATTGCCTCCATTCTTCCCCTTCCCCATGCCTAGATGAACCAAGACCTTATCCGATTCTTTGTCACTGGACTTGTCATGAATTGTGAGAAGAATCCCATCACGAGGTACAAATTCATTTGTTGATACCTGTTCCACTCGAACTTCCTTAATTTCCTTGGAAATAGTTGGGATTTGGCTAAGGGGAAGACGGTTTCTATCTCTTTTAGATTTCTTCCGTAAAGTTAAACAGAAGGACAGTACAGAGAGGATGATTATGATAAATAATGCAACACAAATTCCAATCACTTCCCAGACCTTGAGACCCAAAATGGCAGTTTTCTTGGATAGTTCAGCGTTTAGATCATTGGCCATCTTGCCTTTTCAGATGCCCAAACCCTGCATAATTAACATGAAACACATATATATACATTAGAAGCAATCCCATCAATGCAGAATCTCACGGGAAGAATCGCGTAACTACTTCTCTACACATTACAAAATCCTTTTCCTAAAAAAAAAAAAAAAAAGCTAACCAAATTCAGGACTCCACAAACCATACAGATAAAACAATGACATTAAAACAGGCATTTCAATGAGCAAATGAACAGATTAGATAACACAGCAGAATAGGACTCTCCCAAAAAAAATAAGAGAAACATTTCATTTAGAATACAATCTTTGCTGACAAAATGAGCATGGATTAAGAGGCAGAAAAGGAAAAGAAGTGAAAAGCAAAGAAAAAGCTTGAATCTTTCTACCTCTCTATAATGAACTTCACAAAAGAAACCTTTAAAGCATAGATCTTTGAAACGCCCTCGCCATACCAACTCCTCAATACCCCAGATCTCAAAAGACTAAACAAAACCCAAAAACCAATGTCAAAAGCAACACACCTGGAAGACACCCAAATGAATCCAATTGTGAAAGGGTAAAGTTAAATAGCAAAAAAGCGTAGATTTCCTTTCAAGAAATGAAAATGTGAGCGTGAATCTAAGCTGGGGTGGAGCTTTCTGTGTGCCCCAAAGCCACAAATGACAAGAAGAAGAAAGGGGCTCTATTGTTGCTTGTGGTAAAGAGTAGGGGATGATGGACATGGAAATTTGAGATCTTTTTAAGAGAAGGGGGGAGAGAGAAAAAAGAAGAGGAAGAAGGGAAGGAGTTATCAGTGGTAGGTGATGAGTTTTAGTTTAGAAGAGTTAACATTACTACAACATTAGACCTTACACAAACAAAATACAGTCGTCAAGCAGTACAGTAAAAGAGAAGTCATGGAAATTTGTAAGCTTCTTCCTCCCTGCTATTTCTCAATCCTAGGACAGAGAGCATGATTGACTTGGTAGATAAAGTGGTTACTTGGTAAGTAAGATGGGTTTTTTTTTTTAATTCAAATTTTAAGATTAATATTTAAATAAATTATTAAATAAATCATATTAATGCAGAAACATGTTTCTAGGATTATTGGCCAAAGAAACTTAGTTTTAATCAATACATAAACTGATTTAAGAATACAACGAAAATATAGATGATGATGTTTCAATGTAATCAAAATGACTCAAAGATGATTTTGTTGTGGTCAACTAAAGGTTTTGGTTGTAATTTTAGAGAATGTTATTTGGATGTTAATAAGACTTGATTATACTTTACTTAATCAATGTAATTAGATGGTCAAACATCTCAATTAAGATAAACAAGTAGTGGCTGACTTGTGATTATGATGGTGAAGATGCAGAAAAGGGCCATTAATGTGATTTTATAATGTTTTGGAACAGCACTATCTGTCACTACTAGCTGCCTTGCCATGCTTTGCTTGGCTTGCCCTTCTTAATTAAATAAATAAATAAATAAAACTCAAGAATTGCCCCTTCTTCATAGTCTGCGGAGAAAGGAAAAGCTCTTTTTAAGCTTTTGATATTTGAAATTCAAGATTAATGTTCATAATAATTATTTTCCTTAAATATATAAAGTCAATGTGAGAGGTGTATTATTAAATATATTTTTATGGTTGAAACAATTAAAGAATATTATCATTTATTGTGTTTTATTAGTATACTAGGAAGACGGCAAAAACATAAAAAAAATCGAAAAATATCTTACATGTTTCATCTATTTTTATCCCTCCTGAATCAAAAGATTAACCAAGACAAACTAGCCAGGTTGGCTAGCTGCACCATTAACAACGATCAAATTCAAAGGGGTAAACAGTAGTTCGTTAATTTATTATTGCTGACAAGAAAGTAGTTCATCGATGAGCTGTAAATAGTTGATGCAGCTTCAAGTAGAAATTAAGGCTCCATACTAGCTAGATCACCAGCAGAAAGAAAATCCTGCAAGCCAGCTTGATTCCATTTGGCAGGTGTAAATTTGCCTTTTTAATTAGCTCACATATCGATCATCAGCCTGTAGCCATGAAGAGAACCCTATGATCTCATCTTCTCTCACAATATATTCTGCATGTGAGACGTTAAAATCTATCCATTTAAAAGCTTTGTTGTGTAAAACCCAACAACTGACTGACTACTTGAGGCAGATAAATTATTGCCCTTGTGGATTCACTTCTCTCTGATATTGTCAAGTAATTAAGATATTGTAATATCCGACAAGAAGACATGGATTTAACGCAGCTTCATTACTTGCTGTTTAAGGATTACTTCAAAACCTTGTAAGGTCGTGTCGTGCTTAATGTGAGTTTGCTAATTGTGTTGGCTGCATGAACTCTTAGAATATATACACACATGTATAAAGAATATATGCAATTAATATATCATGATCGAGCTTCTAATCACAAGCCTTGTAAAGTCAATATCTTTTATATTTTTATCTCAATTCACTCTTGAGAATATATATAAATTTTGTATTTATCAATTCTAATTAATCATGATGGTAAGTTTATCCATTTGATTGGATTTATAATGCTAGTATATAATGGTGAACTAGCCAGCTAGTTAGCTAGGTTCATATAGACTTAGCTGCATCTAACATGACCACTACAGTAATATTATATATACCACTTGCTCAAAATTTAATTACCTTATAATTTATTTTAATAAAAATATAGTACGTGCTTGGTGTTTGATATTATAATATGAATATTTTTAAAAATATATTAAAATAAGTTTATTTTATTTTTATTATCAGCACATTAGAATAATAAAAAATTATTAAAAAAATACTAATTTGATATTTTTTAAAGTAAATATATTCTTAAAATATATCTAGAAATACAATATTAAACTGTCACTTAATATAAAAATTATTTATAAAAAATCACAGTCATAGGGTAAGAATTTCAGCAAATTGTTACGTTTGGTTACCTAAATTATTGAAATGGTAGACCGGGCAGTTGATCACGAGCTAGCATTCATACTAATTCATCCGTAACTTAATTATTTAATATCATTTGAATTGAACCCTATCTTGGAGTCATTAATTTGATGCATTAATTCCTTATTCTTATTAATGGAAATTGTTCAAGAATCACGTCCTTGTGTACGTGGGTCATTAAAAAAGAAGAAAAAATCCTGATATAATTTAATTAGAAATGTGTTTGATAGAAGAAAAGGAAAAAGCTATGGGATTCATAGTATATTTTTAGCTAGTATTAAAACATCAGAGAAAAACAAATTATATCATATTTTTTTAAATTTGATTCAATTCATGAGTAGTTGTCACATAAACCGAAAACTAAACCACAAGAACACACTCTTATCCGCAAATAAATTCATATGGCATCGTAACCAGAAGGCCAGGCATTGTGCATGCAATTATATATTGAAAAAGAATTACAGTCATTGATTTACTAAATTATATATTTGTTTATGCCAATTTATTAATTTAATTGAAGCCAGTATGATACCTGTTATAAGCTAGCTGTCCATATCGATCTTGGTATGTATTTCCCCTCCATCTCAGTTTCATTATAGTAATCCTTTCAGACCATTGATTAAGGCTTTCTGATACTACTTTATTAATTAGGGTATTAACATTTAATTACTAAAAGAAATCCCCCCCTCTCCTTCTACGTACCTGTTGCTAATTGCTAGTCTATATATACCCCATATGTATATTTTGTTTTGTGCTAGCTATAAGACAAAGAAACCCTAACAAACCCAGCACTGGAGTGTGTTTGTGTGTATAATATATAGTTGGATTCCTCTTGTGTTTCCTTCCCTTGCAGGGGACACCATGTTCAAGGGACATGCATATGCGAAAACCTAGCATAGAATATCACTATAATTATAAAAATTATATATGTAGTGCTCTTGCTTGCCTTTTTTTGCTTGGCAAGTTGGCACGTCTGTTAATTGTCTGCGACCTTCAAGCTAGCTTGTGACTAATTATATTGGATTCTTAATTTATGAATGTATGTATGCATGTATCGACTACATTTCATCAAATTTATCTTGTCAGCTCGTACAGTTGCTGGTATTTATTAGCTGTTAGTTGTGATGAAAAGTGGATTTGCACTCTAATTTAACTATCACAATCTAACAAGATCAGATTGAAAAAAGAAATTATATCCAGCATCGATGCGATGAGAAAAACTTGTTTAATGGCTAAGGAGACTCGTTAGCTCGAAAGATACAACAAGAAATTAAAGATTGGTAAGTTTATCGATAAACCACCACAATATCCATCTCATTATATATAATTAAGAAGCTCGAGTAGTTCGAGTTGTGCTACTTGAATCCTTAATTTGTTGACTGCAATTCTACATTTTATAATCCTATTTGTTAAGGTATCTTAAGCCTTGTTTTCAAGGTGAGCCGAATGTGTTCTATGAGGATTGGTGATAGTATACCTACCTACCTCTGGTCTTAAAAAAGAACCCTTGAAAAACAGGCGGCCGGCCTCAGTTTAAAAAACACCCCGAGAGAAAAAAGAAAAAACGCGCGCATGCATGATATTGTGCTAGCTAGACTAGACGATAAAAAGAGAGCTACGAAAAGCAGATAAGATCGAAATCAAGCTAGCTAGGAGTGGGACTCGATCCCTGATTGGCAACCAGAAATAGGAGGCTTCATAATGTACACAAAGTGCCTGTCTTTAATCCAAGACATGACTACTTTTCTTATGTAAAGAAGTTATGCAGAGACAATTCATCAGTGTGCCCTACTGAAATGAAGATTTGGTTGTGATTTCATGAATGGTGGGTTGAAATGTACTGCCTCTATTGAACTCCTCTTTAATTCCATGTATACGTACATACCAAGATATATATGACAGTAATTATTTACCAGCCCCAGCCTCTTTTCTCAGTGTGGTGGTAATTCTTACATGCATGCACATTTTACCTGTATAATGCCAACTCCATGGTCTATATATTGCTATATATACTTTCTTCACCTTTTCTTTTAATATTCAAGTCTTCTCATTTAATTTGCGCTACTTGTGCCAGGAAAATCACAACTAAATGCAGCACAGCACTGGAGTACTGAATTGGAAGAGCAAACTTGAGTTAATAGCTAGCTTAATAACAAAATTATGATTTGATGATATGAATTAATTAATACTATCCCTCTTGCTTTATACATCCACTTTGAGCTACCAGATTTGCTAGATCAGCCAAGCCACCAGTCCATTAATGGATGTTAAAATTAATATGCGTTTGATATTGATATTGCGGTAGTTTTTATAGTTGCAATTTAAATAAAATCATGCATGCTAATTAACCAATATTTTTAAAATTGTGGTTGGAACGTACCCTAAAACTGCAATTCATGATTATCTTAATCTCTTTTCGCCAGCATCTTTCACTTATTAACCTCAGGACTGGAAATTTCTTTTCTGCAGCCTCAAACGTGGATTCCAACTTAGAACATCCATATATACCCAGCATCGAAAAACTTGAATCATGTATTATTGAATTTCATGCACGCAAAGGGTGTTCTTAAAGAAACTTTAATATTGGATTAGACAGAAAGTTTGACAGTACTGCCTTTGGTTACTTTGAGGGATCCGGAGGGGGAAAAAATCAAAGCTGAGAACTTTTACATACAAACACACAAATCTTCAACTGAGAAACGGGTCCATGTTGGATTTGATTAACGTAATTGTGATCTCGTGAAAATCATACAAGTACTAAATTAGAGAAAAAGTTATCTGCTGATGAGGCATCTACCAACTGTGAGTTATAAAGCAAGCGCTTTAGAGTTAATCTAGCTGCAATCTCTCATGTTACTAAACTTAATTTAAGCAGCCCGTGACCCATTTGCTTAAAAATCAGATTGGATTTGATTTCTATGATCCCGGTGACTATGGGACTTGATTGATCGCACTCTAGTCATAATAATTATGTGCTTAATTAAAGCTTTAAGTTTGGCTTTCTGATAATCTAGACATGATGTGTCAATATCTTGTAGCCAAATCTGGAAATGTATACATGGACCCATTATTGTCATGGCCCATGACGTGAAGAGCTGTTAAGCATCAATTGCTTAGAATTTTGTGCCCTCGAGCAAACCTCTTTAAAGAGTATGATAATATTAATTTCTCGAATCTTTTTCCCACTCCTCTATCACAACGTGCAACCAATGGCAAAGCTTAGAGGTGATAAAAAATAATTTTATTAAACCTAGTATTATAATTATTAAATCTGGTCCGGGGTTGACCCGGCTGAGGGTTCGAGTCCCGGGTTTTATGGGTCGTCCCGGGTCAACCTGGAAATATTAAAAAAAAATTAAATTTTTAATATTTTATAAGAAAAAATCAATGTAAATATAAGCTATACATATTATAAATAATAAAGCTTAAAAGAATATTTTAAAAAAAAAATTTATCCCACGTTAAAAAGATATTATGTTAAGTTTTTAAGTTTAAGTATTTAAACCAAAAAAAAAATTTTATCACACATTAAAAAAACATGGTTTTTTTCTTGTGAAGATAGAGTATATATATCAACGGGTTTCAAATCCCACATTAAAAAGATATTATGTTATCCTTTTAAGTTGAAGTATTTAAACCAAAAGGTTTTTTATTCCACATTGAAAAAACATAACTTTTTTCTTGGGAACATAGAATATATATACTAATAGGTTTCAAATCTCACATTTGAAATAAAAAAACATCGGGTCTCGCCCCGGTCACGAATTGACCCGCCGGTCTTTTGACAAACCCGGACCGGTCCAGCCCCCAGGTCAACCTGCTGGACCGGTCCGGGTTTAATAACTATGTCAGTACATAACCCTATTTATGGTTAAGGTTAGAGTTTTAAGTTGTTAACGTGAGTTCAAAAAATCAAATCAGTTAATCATTAAATTAAATAAATTAAATTTATTTTGATTTTTGTTTTTAATTTAGTATAAACCGTCAAAGAATTAATTCAACCCTATAATTTAAATTATTAGATGAGATCCCAATATATTATTTATATTATTCTCTAACACATCTTTTCAAGTGAAAGCTCTTTGGACTTGAAACTTGCACAGACTCACACTGTCTTGTACTTAATTTTTTTTTATCAAATAAATAGAGATGAAGAGATTCAAATTCGTAACCACTTGGTCATCGAGGCTTTGATATTGTATCAAAGAAATAATTTAACTCAATAACTTACACTATTAGATGAGATTTCAAAATATAATTTATATTATTTTCTAACATAAACTAGATGTTAGGTTAACAAGTCATCAAGTTAATTTATTAATTTAAACTAGGTTTAATAATATTGATACGGTGCAACTCTTGCTTGTGAACAGTGCCTAATATTTCTTAGCAGTTAATTAAGCAAGCCAAGTTCTCAAGATTTTTTTTTGTCGTCGAGGAGATTCTTACTTATCAGCATCATGATAAATCCTTTTCAAGCCTTACTTCATATGTAACAATATTAACGGTCACTTAGAGAGTTAATTAATTGCATGTATTAAGTCATGAAAATGCCATACACAATACGCATGCATGCATGCATACATGCATGGTTCAATTGTGTGCGTGTGAAGAAGTCTTCTTCCTTGCAAATTTCTATACATGTGTCCATAAATGGCTCTTTTATGCGTCCCCTGCACTTTCCTTTCCTGTCTTCTTTGCCATGGTGATATTCTCTAACTTGTCAATGAGCTACAAACGCTGTAACCCTAATTAAGACATTCAGCGAAATGGGCTCTTGTTTGTCGTGTGTGAGAAAAAACAAATATTACGATAATGATGTTTCACTTTTTTTTCCATCAAGTTAAGATGAAGGGAAGCTTAAAGCTGGTTGGTCGACTTTAATTTAAAGTGAAATTTTGAAAAAGAGAAATCATAACAAATTGTGATTTGAAGGAACTTCACCTCGCTCTAGGATTGGTCGAATTCTTTTTTTTTTCTCTTTTTTATTTAAATACAATGAAAATATAATTGCATAAAATTAACTACAAGTATATATTAAATAAAGTCGAAAAATCCAGAGACAAAAATGTTCCTTTTCACGTGCCAGAAACAATAGAAAAAATTGCACTGTCTTTAGGTGCAAGGGAACAGTGCACAGCTACATGGAAACACCATGTTTTTTTTATAATAATAATGTGTAAAGATTATATATGATGATCGACCACTTCCATTATTGGGAGAGCAAGCAAAGCAAGAGGGCATGCAAAATAAATCGGTGTGGATGGATGCTTATGTGCCCCTAACCACAAGCATTATCCAAAATAATCCATGCAATTTATAGGGTAGGTGGCTGCTACAAAGTGTCACCTTGAAATGAAATGAAATCTTGAAGTGATTGATATTTTGCTAATCACTGATTTTCCATGATATAATTAATATTATCAGTACAGCAAATCGATCCGACTATGACCCCTTTTTTTTATATATATAGAAAAAAATGGATTGTGACTTTGATAAGATTGACAAGGCTCAAGCAACCCGATATTTATATTATATACTAAGAGTATTAATTACTATTGTATAATTTATAGGTTAGGGTTCTGGTTACCCAAATGGCCCAACCCAATCTGAGAATGTAAAGGGCCGAGAGAGGCTTATTAATTTATCATCATAACCAGAGAAGGAAAGGTATAGAGAGGGTGTGAGGGAGAATTTGTTTACTGGTTGAATTGAATATCTATCATTTTTATTAAAAAAAAAGAGAGAGAGGAAAGGTTTTGTTTCTTCTTAATTAGTGATCAATTCAGTGTAATAATCAGATTGATTTGTTTAATAATCCAAGATGTTGGATTTTGATGATGATTGATCAATGTACGTAGCTTAATTTCAAAACTTGTACTCCAAGAAATTCAAGCCTATACCCTTTGAAGAATTTGTTTCAAGTAAATATGACAGTGCTCTTCTTCTAGTAAATTTCTTATTTTTTAATCTGGCCAACTGGATGTTGCTGCAAAGCCTGCAATGGCAAAGAAGCAAAAATAAAGATGGGAAGGAAGGGAAGCTGCTATCGGTAAGTGATATGTTGGCGAGTATATATGGACCAAAAATCTGATAATAAACCTAAGAAGGGCTCTTCTTCAAGCAGTACTAAGGGCAAGAACAAGTTGTCTTCGTCTTACACTGATAGCAATGATTTTCCCTCTGACGAAGACGAAGACGAAGACGGAGATAGAATCTCTGATGGTGATCAGCAGGTAGAAAGGTATCCAAACAAGCGCGGGCCAGAAGTGAAACCAGTTGATGTTGTTCTGTCTGATAAAGAGTTTAAAAAGCGTGGAAAGAGGTAACTTATTGCTATCGATCCATGCTAGCTATTGAGCTGGCGAAGTAGGAGTGCTTAAAGATGATGGTGATGCTTCCACGGTTGTTATTTGGGAGCCGGGTTTCTGTGCTTGATGGGGAAGATGGAGGTGATGCAAATGTGAAAGATATAACAGTAGAGGATTTTTGTGTCTCGGTTTTGGGAAAGGAGATACATGAAAATTCATCTATGAAGATATATATCACTCATTTTTTCCATGCACATGCTCACCCTGTCGTGTGTAGATGAAGAAACCAACTTTAACAAATTGGTATGCGCCATGTCTAAAATAGTACGGACAAGCGTTCTGAAACTAGCTGAGCGCCGTTTCAGGGCAGGGCAAACTTGCAGATTAATGCATGCCCTTTTTCCAAGCCACAGAAAGGACTGCTCTATTGCTAGTTTTCATAGCTCCTGTGTTTGCATATTGGCGCTTTGAAGCTCTTGATTCTGTTGGTATTTCTAGTGGCTTTCAGAAGGGAATGCCTTATAGGAAGGAAATCAGTGACATAGGTAGGTTGAGATGGTTACGAAAATGGTAGTTTAGGATATACCGGCAGCTCGTGTGCAGCTCAATTTATCAAGAAGAAAGTTTCTTGTGAGACTGACCAGCTCACTTATGTCTACATAATGATCGTACGTCCATTAATCTGATGCTACATACAGCAACTTTATTGACAGCATGGAGAAGAAAACTGTCAGTTCTTACTCCGACTGGGATCATCTCCCACCAATGAAAATCAATGAACCTGAGGCCAAGAAAGTACTACCTTGCATCTTATACCTGTAATTACTTTATTGTTGTGTTGGCTTTTTTGGTTTTGATAGCAATATAACATCTTCATTGGCAGTCTGAAAATTGGGATGACAAGCAGTATATATACTCTTGATCCTCAAGACAAGAAGCCAGATCAGGTAACATATTATCATATGATCTCCCTAAGCTCTTTCACTTGCGTTGCAGATGTCAATGTTTCGCAGATTTCAAGGATAAACCAGAACTTTATGTTCAACCAGCTTGAGATATATATTATATACGTTGGCATTGAAATGTGGCAGGTAATTAATGATCTTACACTCAGGGAATAGAAAAAACATTAGAAATGTCTTGGTATGTGATGACCCTCAGTATGGAAAGCATAAAGACGCGTGTTGCCTTTTCCCATTCAATTTAAATCATTCAAACTGGTGCTTTTCTTGGTATTGTTAGAGATTTGTTGAATTTGTGACAGACTGAAACAAGAAGACAGCAGGTAAAGAAAGATATAATTTCATCCTTTAATTTTAAATTCAAGTTAAAAAATTAAAAATTAAAAATTTTAAAAGTTATTCACTGGACAAGGTTTAATAACAATACCAAATAGTTTTTTATAACCTTAATATTTTTTATTACAATTAAAAAAAAATTATTCCAACCTTGTAACGCAAATATATAAACTAATTTATTACTAAATCCAAGCCTAAGTCAAATGAAAAAATTTCATAATTTTTCTAAAATCTACCTTAAAATTAAATTGAAAAATTATTAAGAATCTATTTGATATTGTAGTAGTAATTATTTTTCAAAGTGTTTTTCATTTAAAAATACATTGAAATAATATTTTTTTTTATTTTTTAAAATTTATTTTTGACATTAACATATCAAAACGATCTAAAAATACCTAAAAAAATTATTTAAAACAAAAAAATTATTTTTTATAAAAAAATATTCTAACCACAAAAACAATTTAGTACCGAAATGAATTGAATTGTTCTGGTACTTTAGTTATTTGAGGACAAAAAATAAACAACGGCGTTTTGTCACTTTCCTTATGGTTTTTCACCTTCTCAATTACAATTACAACAATAGCTAAAAGGAATCAGTGTGTTTTACTGTGAACTGCACAGTGCAGTCCACAGTAAAACACTGATTCCTTAGGCTTTTTTTTTTTTTTTTTTTTAAGTTGTCTAATTTTTTTAGCTGTTTTTTTTAATGATTTTTGGGATTTTTTTTTTTTGCTTCTTTCTTTGTTTTTTTTAATTAATTTTTTTCGTTTAGTTTAGTTTGTTAATGTTAAATTTCTTTCTATTTAGTTATTAGACTTTCATGACACATATCCCGAGTTTCACGGGTTAACCTGGTTTCACGGGTGAACCCAGTTAATTCCGGGTTGACCCGTCAATTTTTTTATTATTATTATTTTCATAAATATTTTTGTTTAATTTAGTTTGTTAATGTTAAATTTTTTTTTATTTAGTTATCAGACTTTCATGACACAAATACTGAGTTTAACAGGTTAACATGGTTTGACGAATTAACCCGGATTTTTTTTCTTTTTAATTAATTTTTTTTGTTTAGTTCAATTTGTTAATGTTCACTTTTTTTTATTTAGTTACCAGACATTCATGACACGGATCCCGGGTTTAACGGGTTAACTTGGTTTGACGAGTTAACCTGAATTTTATTTTTTTTTGCTTTTTTTTTCTTTTTAATTATTTTTTTCGTTTAGTTTGGTTTGTTAATATTAAATTTCTTTCTATTTAGTTTTTTTTCTTCTTAGAGGTTTTTTTTCATTTATTTTTTCTTTTTAATTTTATTTATTTAATTAATTTAGTTTATTAATATTAAATTTTTTTCTAAGTAGTTCTCGGCTGATGCCTTTAGTTTTTTTTTATGCCTTTGACTGTGAACTGCACAGTGCAGTCCACAGTGAAAAGGCTGATGCCTTTTTTTTTAATTAATTTTTTTCATTTAATTTAAATTGATGTTAAATTTTTTTCTATTTAGTTATCAAACTTTTATTACACGGATTCCGGGTTTGACAGGTTAACCTGGTTTGACGAGTTAGCCCAGTTAATTCTGGGTTAACCCATTAATTTGTTTTTTTCTTTTTAATTATCAAACTTTCACGATGCGAATTCAAGGTATGACGAGTTAACATGGTTTGAAGGGTTAACCCAATTAATTCATCTTTTTTTTTTCTTTTTTTTCATTAGTTTTTTTTCTTTATGTTGGTTTTTTTTCTTTTTAACTAATCTATTTAATTATCACACTTTTATGATACGACCTTGCAGCCAGACTCACGTCCAATGCTATTGGGTCTGGTATTGCAATCCAGACACTTTTATGCTAAGGGTTAACCCAAGTTTAATGTTATTATTAATATTATAAACATTACTCTTGGGTCAGGTGTTGCAACCAAACCTGAGATTCTTGGATATAACTTTGCAAAAAAACCTAACACTTTTAGATCTTGACTATTTTTAAAATGCAAAAAATAATTGACCCGCGGCATCACGTGAGGTATGTAACTAGTATAAAAACTACACGTTATCGGAGACCACTCCCGCCCAGGCATCAACTCCAACATTTCAAAACTTCCTCCCTGTAATCTCAATAGGGTATTGACAAGATGAGATCAGTAGATTCTCTGGCACGGTCTGTCAGAGCCTTTTGAGGCATAGTACTAATGATGGGTTCCAAAGCAGGTACCTTAAAATCTTCAATTTTTTACCATAAACTATCAATATAATGTAGTAGCTAGGAACACTTTTGTTGTTGTTTTAGGTGGAGAAAGAAGAGTTGATTTTTGGTCAGAAATCATTGCTGAAGAAGGAGGAGGAGGAGGAGGAAGGCAATCACTTCAAAAAAAAAAACAACCCATTTACCAAAGTAGGAGAAGACAAACACCACACCAAATTCAAATAACTTCCACAAGATGCCAACTTGTAATGTTAAATGATAAAGACTCTAGCTTTATCATTTCGGGATTCAGCAACTCTATATACAGCAGTAACAGCACCCCGCTCTTCCTTTCTTTTTTTTCTTTTCTCTTTTCAAGTTCTGCTTCAAAAGTCCAAAAGGAGCGCAGAGACTGCTGGAAACGGTTTCTCGATCGGAGGCTCGGGCTTGCTTGAACCTCTTAGATGTCTGGTACGGGGCAGGGAAGATCCATTGAAAGCGAAAGCCTTCCCTCCCCTCTTTGGTTATTCCCGTGAGGTTGGGCATTCCCCGGGCACCGGATATGAGTATGGATATTGAAAGTTCAACCCCTGCCTAGGTCAACGGTGATAGACAGATAATATTGATATAAAGATGAAACAGAAATGAAGAAAGAATAAAGAGTAGGACCGTTGATATCTTTACAAACCGGGCACGCGATTAGTGTCCTTTTTGAAACCTCCCTGGCAATATCTAGTGATCAGTGCAGGAAACAAAAGGAGGTGACCTGTCAATCAAGACGGAGGGAACATCGGTAAGGGAAAGAATCCAATAAGAGATCAGCCACTGGCTCAACGCAACTTTTTGTGGTTTTGTTTCTGGGTTTTGCAGGAGACAGTTGGAGTTGAAGGATAATGAGGAGAATAGAGTGAGTTTTGGTGGTGGTGGTGGTGATCGTGCCACTAAACGTGTCAGTTGGAATCGTTCACTTTCTACCAGGTTAATTCAACTCAATTCCCTCTTTTCAATGAACTCTAAATGATGGCTTTTTCTTGTTGATTGTGGTTCTTTTTGGTCTTGCAACGGTGGGTTGTTGAAGTTTTTTCTTCTTGTTGTTGTTGTTTCTTGATGTTTATCATCACTCACATAGGATATCACTTGTGCTATTCTAGTTTAGAACTGTAGAATTATTAGGCTTTGATGTGTTCTATTATTTGCAAGTATCCTCGTTCTACATGCTCTTTCCTTTTCACTTTCGTTTGTGCTGTGTGTTACTCACGTAATGCTAGGGAAATTCATGGCTAGTACATTTTCAGCGTTTGAGAATCGAGATGCTGTCATGTAAGCTATAATCTTTTTTTCTCAAACTTAACTAGCATGCCCCTTTTGCAATGGTATTATTTTGTGCTAGACTCAGAGGGAGGATAAGTATAGCTGTTGCTGCTCGTGTGGACAATCAGCCTCGACAAAAACAGGCTAGAAAAAAAGGGAAAACCACCCGTTCCGAAAGTTATCTCCATTATTATTTCCTGCGTGTTCTCTTATGTTTTGTTATTACCATTCTGGTTTCTTCTAGACTGCATTTGCTCTTTCAAGTTTCTAGCACTAATTTTTTTTTCTTCCTGTTCTGGTTCCTTGTAAAGTTTGTGCTTTGATTTCTGGTGTTTGAAGGGAAAAGCAGCACAACATCCCGATTTTTGGAAAGAAAAGCAATACTTAGAAGAGGTTGATGCTTTTGAGTTGCTGGAAGAGAGCCCATCTCCGAAAAGCTCTGGTACATGGGCCACAGACAATGAAACTGATGCGGTTGTTATACCGCATTTGTCATCAAGATAAGAGAATTGGCTTTATTGCGAAGAAGTTAAACTAAAGTTGTGGGCCTTCTAGATATTAGGAACTCCAACCATGCCTCCCTTGGAACCTATGTGTGGCGATGATTTGAACATTGTAGATTTGATAACTCCAGAAAAACCTGTTTTGAATACTAATTCGAAACTGCATTCTGTCCAGAGTAGAATTAAATCGTATTTACCAGGTAAAGATGTACTTGAAAGGAATTCACTTGATGAGGGTTGTGAAGAAATTGAAGGAGCAGCTAAGAAACTGTCTTCAGCTTCAACGTCTACTTTATCAGATCATGACATGAACATTGTGGATTTGATAACTCCAGAAAAACCTGTTTTGAAGACTAAATTCGAAACCGCATTCTGTCCAGAGTAGAATTAAATCGTATTTAACAAGTAAAGATGTACTTAAAAGGAATTCACCTACACAAAAGAGAAGTTCTATTTTGGTGTGTGATGAGGGTTGTGAAGACATTGAAGGTGCAGTTAAGAAACTGTCTTTAGCTTCAACGTCTACTTTATCAGATCATGACTTGAACATTGTGGATTTGATAACTCCAGAAAATCCTGATTTGGAGACTAATTCGAAAATGCATTCTGTCCAGAGTAGAATTAAATCATATTTACAAAGTATAGATGTACTTGAAAGGAATTCTCTTTCACAAAAGAGCAGTTCTATGTTGGTGTGTGATGAGGGTTGTGAAGGCATTGAAGGTGCAATTAAGAAACTGTCTTTAGCTTCAACGTCTACTTTATCAGATCATGATTACGGGGATCCATTTGCTGCGCTATTGGCAGTCTGTGGACAGTCAGTTCCATTGACATTGCTGGAAGTATTCTCTAAATTAATATTGGCTTGTTCTTTTTCCCATTGTGCAGCCGCTCTTTTCCCCTACAAGATGCTCTTACATATATTCATATTGTTTTGACTCACGAGAGGTCATTAAACAATGCATGCGTGCAAACCTTGTTCAGTTTTCTATATTTGTATGCATTTCCAAACAATATTTCTTTTCAAAGAAGCAATTATTTTATCTGGATGGTGTCTGCAGCTGTTTGGTCGGGGGTTGACTTTTACAACATTTTTTCTTACTTTGAGATGGACTGTTCATATAAAAAATCATGATGGATCAGTTCATATTTTATTTGAACTGTGTATTAGTTCCTTCCATCATTAGTTTCATTTGTTGAAAAATGAAACAGAAGCCTATCTTGGAATCAATAACTTCCAGTATGGTCTGTAGAAAGTTGTGTTGTAGCTATTTTGCATTCCCTGAACCAAAAATATTGTAATCAGACATCTGTACTTTAAAAACTTATAAAAAATTGTTGGCTGTGTCTTTTGAAAGATGAAAGTAAGACTTTTGAGAGAAGAAAAGCACATATTGTGTCAGAGTTGCCTCGTTGAGCTTTAGGTCAGGGAATTATCTTGATCATGGCACACTCATTGATTGGAGGTGGTCCGTATCATTTAAGTGATTGATCGATGTGTAATAACTGCATTACTGAAGTCAGTAATTCACACAAATTTACCTGCCAGACTTCAGTCATATAACTTATCTTTGCAGTTGTTACACCTGTTGTTTTTGTTCTTGGGTTTTTTATTCTTATTTTCTTCTCAACTCAGCACCGAGTCATTTAAATTGAGCTCCTTCATCCTTGAAACTGGTGACAAAAAAAACTTTGTTTTTGCAGTGAACCAGATAATATTGTCAAGGTGGGTGAAGGCACTTATGGAGAAGCATTTGAAGCTGGTAATACTGCCTGCAAAATAGTCCCCATTGATGGGGATATATCGGTAAATGGAGAAGTACAGAAGGTATTAAACAATAACAACATTTCCATTTATAACTTTTCTGTGAAGTCACTCATGGTCAACATATGATAGGCAGAAATGCACTCATGGTTATCATATTGACACTTTCTTCGTGGATTATTATTGCCGAAGCATTTGATTTTCCATGTTCTAGAGATCAGAAGAATTGCTCGAGGAGGTTATCCTTTCTCGAACTCTCAACAATATCAGATCACATGATTCTGACGTGGACAACGCTTGCACAACATTCATCGAAATTCTAGAGTATGTGATCCAAGTACTGCTATATTTTTTCTGCAACTGCTTAGTATCTTTTGAAAACAATAACCTGCAATAGGTTGCTTTCTTTTTAGTGTGGTCAGTAGGCTTACATTCTGGAATTGAAGAAATCCATATTGTGTTATGTTTGTTCAATGGCTTTGCTTTGCAAATTGAGCTGAGCAATAGCATACGGCTATAAGCTAGATAGACTTGGATTTGCAGAGGGTAGACTTAACTTATGAATAATATGAAAACTCATCTTTGAGTTAATTTACATATCTGTTGCAGCCTAATACTTTTACTTTCTAGATTTTCTACAGTACGTGATATCTAATGATCTCTTTTTTATCCGCAGTCTAAGAGTGTGCGAAGGTCCTTATGACCCTGCCTTGGTCAGAGCATGGGAATATTGGGATGAAAGGCATGGTTCTGAAAATGATCATCCTAAGGAGTTTCCACAGAAACAGGTTTAGCGTTGAGCTTTTATAGACATAACTGACTGCTTTCAAAAATACATCCGCTTCCTGCACGCACGATGTACATGCATGTTTTATATGTAGATATTTACATTGAATTGGCTGAAGTTGCAAAATCCCCGTATGACATCAGTGCTGCAAGTTTCTAGAGTAAGGTTTATAGGTTTTTTTACCATGTTCAATTAATTTATGCAGTGCTATGTTGTGTTTGTATTACAACATGGTGGGAAAGACCTTGAAAGCTTTGTGCTCTTAAACTTTGATGAAGTGCATAGTTTATTGGTTCAGGTAATGATGTACATTTTATTCAAGCATTTTTTGTCAATTCTTCACTGAGCTGCCACCTTCAAGATTTACTGTGTCTATCGTGCTCTGCAGGTTACAGCTGGCTTAGCTATCGCAGAAGCTGCATATGAATTTGAGCATCGTGACCTGCACTGGTTTGTTGTTTCTGGAAATAAATAATATTGTTTTTCTTGCATGAGTGCTGATTTAGGACTTTTTTGTTGCAGGGGAAACATTCTTTTGCGTCGAAATGACTCTACTACAGTGCAGTTTATCCTGGAGGGGAAGAAAATGATTTTCAGAACTTCAGGATTATTGATCTCAATAATTGATTTTACTCTGTCCAGAATTAATACAGGTGAGTTCTTTAATTTTTCTTAATATTATCCACATAAATGTTTAGAATTATACTTGATTCATGATAAGCTAACAGACCCTTATTTACACAGGTCAAGATATACTCTTCCTGGACTTAACCTCGGACCCTTATCTCTTTAAGGGCCCGAAAGGAGATAGACAGGCAAGAGCCACAATACAAGCTGTAGGTCCTGTTTATTTCAGAATATTGGCTAATTGATTCCTAACATCATGTGCAGGCAGAAACGTATAGGAAGATGAAGGAAGTAACTGGAGACTTCTGGGAAGGAAGGTGATATTGTTGATCGCTTTTCATCTTTCTTGAACGCATAAGAGGAGCATGCTGGTGTTTTTACTCTACTTCATTTGCTCATAAGGCATTAGATATGAAACAGTTAAAATCTATGCCAATTCAGCTGAACATATGCACAGCCTATTTTTGCAAAATGTAATCCAGTGCAGCACAAATATTTTCCTGATATGTTGCATATGTGGTTGCCTGTGCTGTATCACAAGCAATCATATGTTCTTCTACAACCCTAAGTCACATTTTGGAGAAATGCATTCGAGTCATTTTCACAGCTGTTTTTCCTGTTGTATCAGGGTGTCTTGGTTTCAAGCACTAGGAAAGACAAAAAAATGTTGTTCTTACTTTTTTTTCTCTTACTTGCTCAGGCCTCAGGGGCTTTTCTTCTAGCTTATCAAAACTTCATGTTTGGTTATTGGAAAGATGGTATGACTGTTTTGTCTCATTTTCTACAGCTTTCCCAAGACAAATGTATTGTGGTTGATATACTTGGTGGACATATTGCTCCTGAAGAGATCTTTTGTAAGTCTCTCTTTTTCTACTGACTATGAAATGAGGTATCTTTTTTATTTATCAAATTTTCCACGTTTTGTTGCTTAACATAAAAGCACCTCCTAGCAGTGTGTAGCATAGTCATGGCTCCTAAAAACTTTTCATACATTGAAAGCTAATATGTTCCATGAAAAAGAAACAGATGTTTTTGCTGCATCCTAATCTTATACAACCATTTTAACTGTAATTGTTAGATTTTTATGTGCTTAACTTAGTGTTAATGTGATACCAGGATCGCTCTTCAAAAAATGAGGGAGATTTGCACTCATTGAAAAAGCGTCTCAGCAAGTATAATTCAGCTAAGGAAGCTATTATTTTGGATCCCTTCTTCAGCAACTTGCTTGTTATGTAAATAAAATGAGCCGTGAGAAGGCATAAGCAATCAAAGTTTTTGTAAATTATAACATAGATGCTTGTTATGCTAGAACACATGCACCATGTTAAGTGTGCAAGTAACATAGGAAAAGAGAGTTCATGTCATTGATTTGAAGTTCACTAAGTTGATCTGATCTTTATCTGGCTGTGGATGGCATGTAGGGCTGCCCAATGTTTTATACTGTCTTTTTGGTCACTTTGCAATAAAGTTTGAATGCTGAATCACTTGACTCTGTTCTTCCTCAAAGAATTGATGGGATTCCTATGTGCACCTCTGTAGGTGTATTTTAGTGGAGTGTATCTACTTTTTCTTTCAGTGAATGCAAATGTTACATTCTAGCTGATAAAACATAGATTAGTGTTACAGAATAGATGGTTAATCATCCTACTTGTTTTGGCTTGTTCTTTTTCATTCTTAATCCTTCCGAATTGGCTACCACATGCTATGAAGTAGAAATCCTTGATGATGGGAATTACAAATGTCCTCGCTGATAGCCAAGTGCAAGTAATACTTGACATCTTTTGAGCAAAATCTGTAACAATAATGCAGAAACTAGCAAGGGACACCCTGGATTTGTAGGCAACTCCAACAATAAACTAAAGGGCGGTGGTCTCTCTCGTGCGTTATATTTTCATGAACTACCTGCAACTTGCTGTTTCTGAATCTTTTTACTGTGCACACTCAAAAGCACAGTGCAGCAAATGATGTCACTCAAGATTGTTGCTCTAATAAAAGTTACTTTAGCTTCTATTAACTTTTTAATCTTTCTTTCCCTTTCCTTTTCCTTTTCCTTTATCAAGCAAAAATATGCTCACTGGCTACCCAAAAACAACACTTGGAAGAGTATGGAAAGAATTCAAAGATGAGATACAATACTTTCTATCCTCTTAACCAGAAGCCAGCATGGTATGTTCCAAAAGGTGTGGACACACAATTTGATGAGCGTCATTAATTAGCATCTTTTTTCTTTAAATCTCTGATTCTATAGCAGCAAATGACCCGAAATGTGAGTGTCAGTTATAGGCAGATTATGCTTAGCACATCCCAGGTCTCTAATGCTTTGATGAAGGAATTTGATATGACACTGATTTTATCCGTCATTTAGAAAGTAAGGGGCAAAACTAGATTAGAAAAAGGCAATATATCAGATATTAAAGTACCAATATCTCTGTTAGGGCTTAGTTTATCTTCTCTTTTTCTTCTTTCTTCTTTTCTTTTTACCAGGGTTCATGCATGGATTCCTGTTTTCTGTCAACCTTATCACCACCAATAGGTATGACTACCCTCTTTCTCGCCCTCTCTACTGTGCTTGCTTTCGGCCATGAAGTGTTACCTAGTCAGCCAAGGTGCTTTTGAAATCATCAAAACTTGAAAGGAGAGAAGCACATTACGTTATTCCACATGGGTTGTCCCTACCCAATGGAATATCTTATATATCCCATAGAAAGTGGCACTAATAATGTTGTTACAAAGGTTAAGGCACCACTAATGTATCTATGTCACTGTGTAAAGCCATTGGTTTTCTACTTTCTACTCTAATTACACCATGTGGTCCCTCTACTATATGTCTTTGATCAACTGGATCCCTTTACTACTAATTTGATTAATAAGATCCTTCTATAGAATGTTCTCTTTACAATCAGGACCCTCATCCTATGATGGCTTTAATGATAAATGGGTACAGAAATGAGAAAACTTCAAGAATTTTATTTTATTTTTCCAAATGTTTTTCTTATTTTAATAAATCGAGTGTCTTGATTGTGAAAAGAATGTAGTAGGGGGGGTGATTAATTGAACTCCCATAGTAGAGGGACGATGGATGCAATTGACCCGACAAGCTTCTACATGGTGTTTTATTACATAGATGAATCATAAGTGTAGGCAGCTTATGTGAATGAATGCTAATTTTGTTCCTTTACAGGATGTTTTGTCTGCTAAGAACATGGTGGGCTTGGAAAAATAAAAATTGAAATCTTGTCCTAGAAGAAACTGCCTAAAAAACATGGTTGAGGTTTTAGGCCTAATCCAAAGCCTCTTTTGGCCTTCAATAAATAAAAACAATTAGTGGGATTTGTTGAGCTCAGCAGATTTGACTTAGGTATCCTCCTTTTACACAGTCCAATCAATCTCAAATCCTCAAGGTTTTGCTAAGATAGGGTGATGGATGCCGAGAGCAGCAGTACATTCTCCTTTTTCTTATAGTCTCTCAACTTAACTTTCAGGCATTTTTTTTTAGCCTACTGTGATTCTTGATTCTTTTATTATCTTTCGAAAAACTGCAAGCATTTTCGCAGGATAAATTTGCCAATTGGCATGTAAAATGCAAATGAATGGCAAAAAATGTCCATGAAATAGCATACTTTTGGATGCTATGGTTCTCAACCGTGATATTTATTATATGTTGCGGTCAAAAACCGTGAAAAAATTTTAATTGATATCGCGATTTATAACCATGATATATATTTAAATTCAAGAATAATTGATCGATTGGTTCACAAAAAAAATCACAAAACTGTTAAAATCTAGATCCTGAAGATGAGATTTTTAAAATTTAAAAATTTAACGGTCAAAGCAGTGATTCTATAACTACTATAAGGTAAACAACCTTTGAAAACTCATGTAAAAATATGAGTATGATCCAATAGTCAAATCAAAAGTGATAGTACTTTTGAGCCACCATTCTGGTCAGGCGTGATAAAACTTCCTCCTGGTCTAGACCTGACTCATTAGTCCATAAATGCATTTGTTAGGTCATCCACATAATCTGTCTAGAGTATATCCTCATCTAGTTATGACAGACCAACACCTAACTACTTAGAATCATTCATGAGAATTGTTGGGTGAACAATATCTGTTTTTCAATTTACAAGTTGGATAAAGATTTATATTTTTACTCATTAAACATTTTTGAAAGAAAAAAATCATAAAATTATAATTTTTGTATTAAACAGTTGACCGATTATGCATCTATATCCAACCAATTAGCATTTTCCGCGCTTCAAAAACGCGACATGTTTAAATGTCATTATTCTGAAGCGCAACAACTATTTCTTCACACTTAAAAATAGCGATATTTAGACACGTTTTAGAAACACAATAAGATAAAAATATGTTATTTCACCTAATCTTTTTCAATATTGTTATTCTGCCCAAACTTTTAATTTATTGTCTTAATTTTTTAAAAAAAATTAATTTTCTCATAAGTAATAATATTTAAATATTTTAGCTGTCTGCCCAGGTTCTGCAGAAGAATCTTCGCACATATAGTAAAGAAAATTTAAGCTTGTTAAGAGCTGTCAGTGGAAAACAATGGCATAAGTTCTTGTTGGACAGTGCAATATTGATGGATACAAGAAAAATGAAAAACATTTTACTGTGGTAATTTAAAACAGTAGCAGAGCATTTATGAGGGGAAACATAACAGGGCAGGTCTTGCCATCCTTGTATTGTGAAACCCTTTTGGGACAAGCAGACAAAGGCATGCCATCTTTGCTTATTATATTTGTACTGTGTAACATGCATGTGGGCGGGCATATCTTATGGAATTTGTCTTGGTGTGTGGAGGAAGATGCTTTCAGTTTTGAGCCCAATTGTGTTTTTCGGGAAAGATAAAAAAAGAAGCTATAAAAGCAGTGGTTGATCACTTGATTCTCTCTACTGTTGGGAAACAGCACATTTTCCAGTCCCATCCTTCATGCCAAAGGAACACCTTCCTTCCTTTATAACTTTCTTCTTTTCTCTCCTAACCTTTTATCTGCAACGCCTTTTCCCCTTCTATATCTCTCTCAATATTCTATGAGCATTCTCTTTTAAACAACACTCCCATTGTATGAATCTCTTTAAAAATCCATAGGGTTCTCCTCCAGCAACCCAGAAAACACCTCTCATTATAATGGCCGGAGTAGCATCAAAGTGCCTCTTCTTATTCTTCTTGTCTCTTCTCACTATTAGCTCTTCTGGTAAGTATCTTTTATTTCTTGTTCACACCTTTTCTCTCCTTAAAATTCAGTGCAAAGAAGAGTTAGAGTTTAGCCTACCCCTACCCCACTTGTGTAAAGCTGTATAGTTTTTCTTTTCTATTCTATTTTTTTCTCTCTCACATATTCACTGTTAATAAGAAGTACTAGCTGCTTGAATTCATGGATGAGCTCAAACTTTTTGAAGTTTGAATCTTTGTTGAACTAGATCATTTCTTGTTTTTTGTTACAGGAACTCTAGTGGGTTTCTCCTACAATGCCAGAGGAATCACCGCAGCTTCTTCACTTAGCAGAACAGTATCATTTCTTGAGCTAAACAAGGTCTTTGCAAGTCATTTAAGAGTTTTTGCTTCAGATCACAAGGTTTTGAGTGCACTTTCCAACTTTAATGTGTCTGTTGATCTTTATTTAGATGACAGCTTGGTTGAGAATTTGATAAATTCTAAACCATCTGCTATCTCCTGGTTTAAGACCCTATTAGTGACCTTTCTACCCCATGTGAACATCAAAAGCATCATTGTAAGCGGCAACAATGACTTGCCAAAGCTTTTATACACTTTGAAATCAATCCATTCAGTCCTGAATAGGTTTCATGTTGACAGTGAAGTTAAGGTCTCGGTAGCATTTTCGTTGTCATTCTTAGAAAATTTGGATAGAACACAAGAAAATGACCTCCATGGGATTTTGGGATCTATCAAGAGGACCAAGTCTTTTGTCACTGTAGAAACCAGTCTTGATGTGGATGTAGAACTGGGGATGAAAGATCTTTTTATTCAATCAATGATCCAAAAAGTCACAGCTGCCACTTCTCTACTTTCTCCCTATGATGTTCTCATAGCTATGACAATCAGGAGCCTTGTTGTTCCTGGTGCAAAAGAAGTAGCTGAGTTTGCTGAGAAGGTTTCAAAATCTTTAGAAAACAGTAAGATCACAGGTCAGGTAGCTGGATTGTATGCAGAAGTATCTTCGGTAGAAGATTTCATGGAAAAGGAGCTGAAGAGGGAACATGAACAAATCTTTCCTTCATCTCGGAGAGAGCTCTTAACAAACTTCAGAACTACTTTACATGATGATATAATCAATACACCTACAGTTTTTCCGACAAATCCCGGATCAACACCACCAGGGACTCTCCTGCCAGATACTCCAGCACCAACAATAGTCACTGTCCCTGCTACCAATCCTGCCAATCCAGTCACTGTAACACCGACCAATCCTGTATCCACTCCATTACCTTTCCCCTACACCACACCTGTCGATTTCCCCCCTGCAAATCCTTCTGTCAATCCACCAGTACCAATTAGCAATCCAGTCACAACACCAGCACCTATTACAGTTCCAGGTGCACAGCCAGTGACTAATCCTGTGACAACCTATCCAGCCCCAACAGGCAATGTTCCAGTCACAGCACCAGTCACAAATCCTGTGGCGCCTCCTGCAACGACAAATGCTCCAGCAATACCAGGACAGAGCTGGTGTGTGGCCAGGTCTGGAGTGACGGAGACAGCACTTCAATCAGCATTGGATTATGCGTGTGGAATGGGAGGTGCAGATTGTTCACAGATCCAGCAAGGAGGGAATTGTTACAATCCAAACTCTCTTCAAAACCACGCTTCATTTGCATTCAACAGCTATTTTCAGAAGAATCCTGCGGCAACCAGCTGTGATTTTGGAGGAACAGCCACTATAGTTAATGTGAATCCAAGTAAGAAATCTGATTGACTCACAGATTTGGGATTGTTCTTAAAATTAATATTCCGAATATTCACAGACTCACATAACATTGAAACAGGCACTGGTTCCTGCATTTATCCAACATCATCATCTTCATCAGGCACTCCATCATTGCCAGCGCCAACAACTTCATCTGCAAATCCAGCAACAACATCACCGGTTGTCGGCGTGTCAGGGTAATTTCTTTATCATCCGTGAGTTAGGAACTCATTAGTACAAATTCAATAACTCAAAAACTAACACTCTGATTTCCGCAGCACTCCATCAGTTTTGAACTCATCAACCAACCCTGCCTCAAGTTTTGGGTTCGATACTCCTCCCATTCTTAACCCTCCAGCATCCATGTCAGCTAATTTGCAGCCATTTATTGGTTGTGCCATTTTGGTAACATCATTTGTTGCCAGAACAATCATTCTAGACATGTAGAACAAAGAATTTCTTTATGTACACCAAATGGATTGGAAGCTCATGCTTTCAGCAGAAGATCAGAACTGCAGCAGTTTCCAAGTTCTGTACAGAACCATCTTTCATAGAAAAAGAAACTAGAGGGAAGTTCCAAAAGAATGAATTACAACACCAACATCCTGATAACATTTTCTGGCTGGCCGGAAGTTGCGCAGAATGTAAGACTTTACTGCCGAAGGTACAAATCAACTTCTATGTTTACATGTTTAGTATTAGGCTGAAAGTAGTGAAATTTAATGAGGCTGGGTAGTACTAGATGTACGATGGCAATTTTGTTCCTGTACATTTTCACAAAGTTGCAGAATTTGTAGTTTAGAGTTTCTGATTAATCTAGTTAAATTATTCACATTTGTGATCACTTATTTTAGCAATTTTATCGGATGGCTGAGGAGTGCATGGTAGGAGCAGGGATACAAGAAGTTTCTTAGGTGGATGATTTATGAGGATAAACCTAAAGTTTAGCTCTTACCTTTACAGGGTAAGAACCTATGGAGGCTCAGTTCAGATGGTAAGTGGATCTGCTTCCCATGCTAGCGTCCAAGCTTCAAATCCATATGATCAACCTGTTTAAAACCAAACTAGCAAGCAAGAGACATGGTCTTTGCATGCAAAAAGATTTATACAAGGTGAATTAGTTTCACATACGATGGATACAAGATTTTCTCGACTGTCAAAATCGCCCCGTGACTTCTTTGGCAAAAACCAAATTTACACCAGTTAACATATTTGTTAAGATGCTCTAATCGTTCAATTTCCATTCCAGATAGGAAAAATGCTAATTCAGTACACAAATTAGTCAAAAAGTTCACCCCATATTTCCTGGGAAAAACAACAAAGGCCGACCCCGCCAGAGCCTGAATCATGCCAGGTGATGAAAAGCATCTCCTAACGGCTAATAGGATTAACGAGGACTTGATGCTCTAATGCATTAGATGCCAATTTATATTCTCAAATCATTTTGTTTAGAATATGCACCAAACGCTTGACTTGAATCAGGACACAGCATCAGCTAGCTAGCCTAGCTTACAGTTGAAAATCAGATGACATATTCTGTTGGTAGCATGATCTCTCCTGTCCCCACAATATTAATAATGTCCTGGTTTGACTACAACTATATATATATATATATATATATATAAACCCAGATTTTAATGCAAGAAAAAATGATAGCAAAGCTTGCACAAGGCAGGTTATAATCATGCCATCCAGCTGGTAAAATCAACAGCATAAAAGAGCTAATCTTTTTCAAGTCATGGGTTCAAATATGGAAGCCAAACGGCTGTACATAGATTTAAAACGTACAGCATAACTAGAGGACTCTAGTTCTAACGGGAACAAAAAACGCACCTTTGACTAGACTGCACAAGGAAAAGGTACTCCACTCTAGGCTATCTCTACAAGCTAAATGGCTTCTGAAGCTCCCCAAAACCTATGATAACAAGACATTTACAACAATCTAGCCTACTATTTCATCGCTTTGAGAACACAACCAAGATCAACATAGACAAAGAAACTACAATCTTGAAGTTAGATGTCTCCCAGAAATTTTGCTTTTCATTGTTTCCCTCAGATACAGCCTGCTGTTTTGCTGCTATCTGATCTCGGAGTTCTTTCAGAGCTTTGTCCCTTCGCTCTCCCATCTGTTAAGATGAATATAAACACAATTAAATAATAGTACATGAAAGTGCAATCTAGCAGTGGAAATAACTTGAGCATATTGAAAGAACATGACCACCAAAAACTACAGAGAAAAAAGGACTCGTCTAATATCAACAGAAGAGCACAACAATAACCACTCAAAAAACTTTGATGTTGTAAAACGTTCAATTAATTTGAACCTAAATGAGCCCGTGTCAAAATGCAGCTACTTGCGCACGACAAGTATGCATTGATGTGGTTCACTTAGTTGATGAAACAGCTAAATACTGCAAGGAGGCATCTGAACATTTTCAAGCATGGTGCTCTTCTGATATGCAAAATGATAAGGTAAAGCCAACAACACAGGAGGAAGTCTTATTCACAGCAGTCAATGCAACCATCCAGTTCCAGGCAAAAGAGTAAAGACAAAAATTACCCTCTGAAGCCTTCGAGTCTGAGCGCGAGCTTCCTGAAGACAGAATTCCAACTTCAACACCCTCTTCTTCAATTCCTGATCAGCTCGTCGTTGTTTCTCTAACTGCCAACAAGCAGGTTGAATCTCACAAATTACCAGGTCCGTGGACCTTAAATGACAATAGAATTAAAGAGATTATAGATACAGCTAAAGATGGATGCACCTGTGATTCTAATTCCTTGGTTTTAAGCTTCCAGTGAGTGGACATAACTCTTATTTCATCTTTCAGTTTGGCTATTTCTTCATCCTTAACAACTAAAATTTTGTTCATCTTGTCAAAGTTTTTAGGAGAAACTTCATCTAATAATTTCCTCAGTTCACAATCTTTACTGTCTCCTGCCTGGGAAATAGCTCGCATAATATCATGCTCAATTCTCATAACTTCATCTTTCAGTTGCCTTTGGGAAGATTCTCTTGCTTGAAGATCCTTCTGCAAATTATCTAATTGATCTCCTAGCCTGCTTACACGCTCTTCATGCTCTTTTAATGAGCTGTTCTTTGCATCTATTTCTTTTATCAGTGCTAAACATTGAAGCTGCACTGACTGAGCTGAGGCAGCACTCGCATCTGCCGTAGCTCGAGTGGCTGCAAGTTGTGATCTGAGACCATCCAACTCTGTGAGGTACTGTGGCCAATTAAAAGAATAAAAATCAGAATAACTGAAGTTTTAACAAGCAAGAAGCTTGCAGATGATAAAATATAAAAATGGAAAGGGTTCATAATCCAGAGATGGTTATATTGCAAATCATACAGTAACACAACTACCAATGAGCAATCTCCATTAAGGCGCCATTTAGAACTAACTGCATTCCAAACAGCATTTCATGAAAATTTAGGGTTTTTTTTGCTTAAAATTAAATATTTTTTTATGTTTTCGGATCGTTTTGATATGCTGATATCAAAATTAATTTTTAAAAAATGAAAAAACATTGTTTTGATGTATTTCCGAGCAAAAAACATTTTAAAAAACCGCTATCACACTCCCAAACACCCCCTAAATGTCTTTTAAAACTCATCCCAATATCAAGAGGTGACAGGTATGTTAATTCTTAGATACATGAAAACTATAATGTGACACCATGTTGTAATATTCAAAAGGTTGTCTTGAGCTAGGAGCACAGAGATTTTTTCTCTTTAATTATTCCAATTCCTCAATGATCATCCAGTCAATATAAACTGTTTCATGCGTGTATGTTTTCTGAAAAGTGACATACTGTGATGTGCAAGGAGGTGACCACCAGTACATAAATGCCTGCAAGGTAATCCCTTTAAAGAGAGTAACAATGGTTGCTTAAAGATTGACTTGTTACAAAATGATGGGTGCTTAAAGATTATATCAGATCTAGAAACTCCTACTGTCTACAATAAGTCTTCAATTAAAGCTGAAGGTTCTAAAGAATGATATGCTCTAAATGAAACAATAATAAGCTGCTGTACTCTTATCTGATTGCATAAATCAATGCACAAAAGCTAAAGAGGTTTACTTTTGTACAATTCCCCACAGATAGCATCTCACATCATTGTGTTACCCTAGATTTACTAATGTCAGTCCTCTATCCTCAACCTCCATCTTTTCCTTTAGTAGCATGCTACAACTCTGGAGAAGTTACTAACACATGAAAAACTCAATGAAACTCCTATTACAAAGTGTCTCACGTGCTCTTATGAAATGTCAAAAGTAAAGAGGCAATTACAGTATCCTTGCCTACGTAAAGGGGATGTATACAATGGTTTGGTAGTTAAATTTGATGCTATCTGCCAACATGATGGTGATGGCATCAAGTGCAACCTATATGGCTTCTTTTTATGTGACAAGCTTACTACACATATATGGTAGCCTTAAATGCCTCAATTGCTTTCTATCCATGATTGGAATAGACATGTATCAAAGACATAGAGACAAACACAAATAAACAGGTCTCCTCCTACCTTTTCCTTTTGCTGTGGTTGGGAAGGGGCATAACATAAAGAGAGAGAGAGAAACTAGCCCAGGCTTAATTGGTTTGTACTGACATCTCATCACTCATCTCACCAAGTTTTACTGCAATGGTGCTGACGTGCAGAGGATCCCAATTCCCAGGATTATTTGGTATGAAGTCATCACCATTTTACATAGCCATTCAATTGGGATTTATTTGGAATAAATCACCAAAATAATTGGGGCAGAGATAAGTGCAACATAACATGGATCTTGTGATAATTTAATGATTCCAAGAGCGACCATCACCTTCAAATTTGCAAATGAGATATTTCGTTTACTGTTCAACTAATCTTCCAAGAATTAAATATGAAATCTACATGATTTCCTTAAATTACATAGTCAATTAAAGTTTCAATTAATGCAGCCCCGTCAAGAATCACAGCAATCAATACACAGCCTAATGAAAGTGGTAGCTAAACTAAATGATATTTTGAACACCGTCCAAACAAAGCATTTTGTCTTAAGAATATCCTAAAGAAATTGCAGGAAGCTGTTTTGACCAACTTTCTAATACAATCCATAATTTTGCAAAATAAAAACCTAAGAAGTTGGGTCGCCGACAACAACATAACAAAAGGTTATCTTAAAGCATTCACGCTAATAGATTACAATGGGGGACAACAATAAAAAAATTGAAACATTCCGGTGACCTTTCCCCCTTAAGGCTCGACCCAGGAAAACAAATTGAAAGGGCCAAAAGGTCAATAGCCATCCAAAAGGATGAGGATCAGATATGTGGATTGTGTGTTAAGATGCACAGAAAAAAACACCCTCACAGCCCAGATCAACTTACTCCGTGAAGCAAATAACTCCAATATGATAAGTACTCATGTTTGAATTTCAGATCAAAGGAAACTAAAAAGTGAAGTCAAAGCTGGGATATTGAGTGGAACCTTCTCAGCGGTAGAAGCTGTCACCTGAAGCTGGCCATTTTTCTCCTCCAATCGCTCCTGCAATCTGCTAATCTCCACTTCCATGGTTTTAGCCTTATTTTCTGCTTCCTGTTAAAAATCAAAACACACACAAAAGCACTGCTTCCTGTTAAAAACACACAACCACTGATTAATTGACTCCAAAAAATAAACAAAACCCCTAATGACCCCACAATCAAAAGGACCACGAAAAGAAAGAAAGCAATGATTAAATCTAAAGAACTCAAAAAAAACATACAAAAAGAAACCAAAACCAGAAATCATCTACCTGTCTAGTTACTGTTTCTTTAGCGAATGATTGCTCTTGAGATGCAAGGCGGTTGCGTGCTTCCTTTAACTCAGCAGCTAAAGAAACAACATTTTTCCTAAAACCTTGCTTCTTCTCATTTAAATCCTTCAATAAAGGATCAGTCTCTCTTACAGAAGAAGATATTGATGATGGTTTCTCCAAAACTGACATCAGTACTTAATGGTGATTTTGATCAAACAGCAACTACACTGAATCTTTGCTCAAAGATCTGATACAGATAACACATGCATATACTGACTCAAAACTTGCTTTCTAAAGAGGAAAACAAAATCAAAGATTTATGATTTGGTCTATGCAGTGCTTGCAGCGAAAGCTATGGCCTTTGGTGTCTGCATGTGAAAATATTTAATTTGAAGGGTACCCCATGAGTTCAAATTCATAAATAACCACTGTATTCAATTTCAAATACTTTGCCTTGATCTAGTCCAAGAAAAATAAATAAAATTGAAATTTATTATTTTATTTTTTATGGCACAAAATAATGCATAATATCTCGACCAAATTTATAATGGAGAGAGAGAGGGGCACGTAAAGGGTGTGTCGCTTTCAACTAATAAATAAACGTAGAGAGAGAGAAATAAGGAATCATCTAAGGAAGGTCTGCTTAAAACACAAAAAAAATTCAAACTTTAAGCTGGATTCAAGCAACCTAGAACACAACACACAACCAAGTCAAGACTCGAAGGGGTCTCTGCAAAGAAATGAACTTTCTTTAAAAAAAACTTATCTTTACCCACAGGACACAGGATAGAGATCACAGAAAACATGTCTGCTTAACAAAACAAGAAGAAAGAAAGAAAACCCACCAGCAGCAAAAGAGAGACAGGAGACAGGAGAGAAACGACATGGAATGTTTTTTTTGGCAAGCTTAAGGTTCTGTTATTGCCATGTATGGATCGTCCAGCGATGGTGATTGGGAGTTGGGTAAAATCAGACGGAGAGCATGAATTTAGGGTTTTAATTTTATTGTCAATTAGTGCAAGTAAGAAAACAAATCCAATCAAATCAAAGCTGTTTTTTTATTATTGTTGTTTTATAAAAAGACATGTCTGAAACAGAGACAAGCTAGAGAGAGATAGTGACAGAGAGTTTAGGTTCGGAGTGAAACCGAACCTTGGGTTTGCTGAAATGACAAAAGCCGAAGCTAAAAACAGGTGTTTTCCATTTGATTCCCTCGTTTGACTTTGAGCGCGGCAAATCCAAATGTTTTAGCTAAACTGTTGTTGTTGTGACACGTGGGTGTGTTTTGACCGTAGGATTTTTATGGGTCGGCCTTATTCCTCTATTATTTTTAAAAAATTATAACCGTAAATTAAAAGTTTATGCAAAGTAACATTTTTAAAATTAAAAAAAGTGAAATACTACAATTTTACCTTGTTGTTTTTCTAAAACGATATATTTACTCAATATCAATATTTTTAATATTTCTAAGCACGAGAAAATAATTATTACTCTTTATAATAACAATATTTAAATATATTGTACTTTTAAAACACGAAAATTGCTAATTAATTGGCCGGTTGGATATTATTGTGAAATCGATCGACCATTTCACATAGAAACCATAATTTAAAAAAAAATCATTCAAGTATATTTTGTGAGTAAAAATACACATATTTATCCAACTTGTAGACTAAAAAACAGACTATGATTAAAAAATTTAAAAAATTATTGTTTATATAGTAATTCTCACGAGTGATTTTGAGCAGTCAGGTATGGGTCTATCATAACTGGATGATGATATATCACTGATGTATTATGTGAATGGCCTAACATATGCATTTATAGACCAATGACATAAGTTTAGATCTAGAAGGAGGTTTGGTCTCGCCAGACTAGAATGATGACTCAAAAGGACCGTGACTTTTGATCTGACTGTTGGATCATGCTCTTACAAGAGTTTGTAGAGGCTATTTTTTTTGAAATAGCTAAGGAATCGCTGCTCCGACTGTCGTATCATTAGATTTCAAAAATCTTGCTTTGGGGCCCTAGTTTTGATAATTTTGTGATTTTCCTTACGAATCGGTTGACTGATTTAATGAACTAGTTAACCAATTAGTTTTGAATTTAAATAGATGTTGCCGTTGTGAATTACAAAACCAATTAAAATTTTATTATGTTTCACAATCATGACATCCAAAAATATACTATTTCACTAAAACTTTTGCTTATATTTATATTTCACCATTTATTTGCATTTTACATGAATTAGATTGGAAGAACCCTAAATTAATGTTTCTTCCCATATTGGCAATAAGGTGACGGAGCAACCTTGAAGGGTAGCTGAAAGTCAAGTTTTGGGTTTGCTTTTCAATTGTCACGAGTTCGAGTCATTTAAGAACCACTTAAGGCTTACATAGTTATTAATTCAGGGCCCGTGGAATTAGTCAAAGTACACGCAAGCTGACCCGATCATCAAAATTAATTAATTAATAATAATAATAAGGTGAGGGAGGCAACCATGTCGCAGATTCTCATGCCCTTCAAAATGAATGCTTTGACAATGTGAAATAATCATTTAATTTGATGTTCCCAGTTGAGTTCACACTCCAAATGAAGAATTTAATTACCAATATCTGGTTATTATCTTCAAATAAAGCCAATGACAATGAAAACAGAAAATACATATTTTTTATATATTTTATTTTAATAATACATAAATTCACTGTGGAATTGTATCAATTTTATTTTATATTTTTTTATTATTTATTTAATCAAACATGTTTATATCTTTATTGTTTTTATCTTTTCTATTCATGTTTTTCATTTTCATTTGTTGGACTTTAAATTTGATGTTTTAAATTACAAAAATCCCAACACTCACTTTTTAATTTTCACTTTACTAAATGTGTATATGAGAAAGCATTAAAAAAACAAATAGAGTTTAGTGTTTTATCATGGAGCATCTCATATTTCAAAATAGAATGCAATTACTTAAATGTCCTTTAAAATTAAACTTTATGGGCTTTGAATGCAAGGGCGCCTTCATCAATTCATTTTGGATTTTTTTATTGTTCTCATGTGGGGTCGGTGTAGTTGACTCTTTTAATATATATAAAATATAATTAAATAAAAATTTGAGGAGCGCAAGGCTGTAAGAACTTTTAACATCATCTTCTGGCATGGCATTTGATGCTCGTCGTCCCCATCACACTATCACAGTGGTAGGCGTGTGCCACCGTATGATTTGCGGTTGAGCTTCGACTGTGTGTTTTTTTTTTTCTCCTTTTCCTTTTCAAAAAATATGGTGGGCATCATAGAAAAACAAAGAAGGCTACTAATTTGTTTATGGAATCAAAATAAATTTTTATTTTTTTGATTGTAATGTATTTTATCTTGGATTCTTTATATATATATTTTTAATTTCATATCTCTTGACATTTGATTTTTATAACAAATCTAATCACTATTTTTTTTATTGTTATTTATATTTTTATTATATTTTTTTAATTTTAATTTGATTTTTTTATTATATATATATATATATATATATAAAATCCTTGGTTTAGTTCATCAGAACATGGAGCGGGATGGAGTGAGATGGTGCTTCTCCGCGTCGGAGCCAGAAAATACTTTCAGCGAGGTCAAGATTAGAAATTGTTTTTCCAGAGGGGCTAAATATTAAATACTACTACTTAAGTCTTGGCCCTTAGAAATTTAAATTGTCTAAAGAAGAGCCTTGAAAAAAAAAACAAATATAAAATATAATTTCCATGCCTTGACTCGTTATCATTGCCAAATTACTGGATTGTTTAGTGGTGTTTTTGTGGACCGATCTGCCATCCATGCTTCTACCAGGTACCTTCGTATATATTTTTCAATCTTATGATAATTTAGTTTAATAAAAAATCATAGGTGAAAGAACTCAACATGGCATTAAATATAATCACCTATATATGATCTATAAATAATAGCTCGAAAGATTTTGAATGCAAATATATACATCACTTGCCGAAAACATTACGAAAAAATTAACTATATATTAGCAAATTAAAACAATTAAAGAGACCACAAAAATTAGAAGATTTATCTGTTTATAAAGAAATATATAATTATCATCCCTGTAAGAAGGATGCATATTCCTTTGACATTTTTTTTTTCATAATTGTTGGTAGAGATATTTTCTTGATTTTATAGATTCTGAAAAAACCACAACGAAAAATAATATATATTATAACAATGCTTTATGTTGGACCCATGCAGTAGGGTCATTCATAAAATTCAAGTTTTCCGCATGTTAAGACCTCTTATCTTTGATATGATCAAGAGGATGATAGTACTGTTGAAACCTCGATCGGGAGGTACAAGTGCATGATCACACCTGAAGGGAGGCTAACTCTTGTGCAGAATTAGTACTAGATTTCCCCTTCTCTCTGTAACAAAGCAAAGCCAAGCACAGCATAGATACCAAAACCACATCATTATCATCATCACCCTCTAAATCTCTGCTACCAAACCCACCCGTGATTATCGTAGATCTATGTCAGCCATGGGCGGAGGAGGAGGAGCAGACGCACAGTATGTGAATGCCAAGACATCAGTTTGGTGGGACATAGAGAACTGCGCCGTACCGAGAGGCTGTGACCCTCATGCCATAGCACAAAACATAAGCTCAGCTCTTGTCGAGATGAATTATCGTGGTCCTGTCTCTGTTTCCGCTTATGGTGACACTCATGGTATCAACTCAACTGTTCAACAGGCTCTTTCTAGTACTGGGATTGTCCTCAATCATGTCCCTGCAGGTATGTTGGTCTCACTTGTACTCTTGAAGTCTTTGCTTCATGGGGTGCTTGGTTTTTGGTGGATTAGTCAAGAAAGATTGGATCTTGGTCACTATTTAATTTGGCTTTTCTTGGTGTTGTTTTGATTGCTTTTGTGACGGGGTTATGCAATTTGTGTAAGAAACTGAATTGACTGAAATAGAAAGGGTTTGTTAAGATTCGCAATGTTGTAGAGAATTATAAAGAAACAAAGAGGAATTGGCAATCTTTTGAGTCAAGGATCATTTCTTTTATTAGATCTCAAGTTTTGTTATTGAAATGGGAGAAGTGCAGGTGTTGCGACATCAGCGGGATATGTTTTGGTCTGCACGTGTCGTTATCTGAATATTGAATTTTTTTTTTGTGTTGTTTGTGTGTTATGATGTAAGAGAGTTGATGTTCATGATTTTATATGTTCATGATGAACAGGTGTTAAAGATGCAAGTGACAAGAAGATTCTTGTTGATATGTTGCTCTGGGCGGCGGACAATCCTGCGCCAGCAAATTACTTGTTGATTTCTGGTGATCGAGACTTCTCCAACGCTCTTCATCAGTTGAGAATGAGGAGATACAATATTCTTCTAGCACAGCCCAAGACAGCATCCGCACCCCTTGTTGCGGCTGCAAAGAGTGTATGGCTTTGGACGAGTCTCTTGGCTGGAGGAAGGCCACTCGCTGAAGGTGAATTACAACAACATGGTAGCAAAAACTACACGTCCACTTCAGACACGACACAGATTCCAGCGTCCGATACCGCTCAAATGAAGGAACCAGTAGATTCCTATTCTGAGAAACCGTATGTGGCTAATCAGAAGTCTCCTTCCACATCAAGGCGTGCTAGAGTGAGAGCGAACGCAACCCTAAGAAACCCGAGCCAAACAAATGAATCAAAAACAACAAGCACGCCTCTTGACCCCGGTGCGCCTCCTCCAATGCCTGCCAGACCCAACGGAACCAGCTCCACCTCTGCACCATCTACAAGAGTGCCTGCTTTTGATAGTTTGAACAATTGTGGACACCCTGTCAGCTCTAGCTCTGTACAACGAAATCCAGAGCTAAAGCATGATCCCAAGAATAAACCAGACAGTAGAAACAAGAAGAAATCAAAAGTTGAAAACTCAAAAGGGTCTGGCGAAGGAAAAGGACCAGAGGTAAAACATGATCCCCAGAAGAAACCAGAGGGTGAAAACAAGAAGAAACCAGGGGGTGAAAACTCAAAAGGGTCTTGTGATGGAAAAGGACCAGAACTAATACATGATCCCCAGAAGAAACCAGAGGGTGAAAACTCAGAAGGGTCCTGTGAAGGAAAAGGACCAGAGCTAATTCATGATCCCGATAAGAAACCTATTGGAAGAAAACTAAATATTAGCCGATTCTTTAGCTTCAGATATCCGATATGTAAAGGATTAATATACCAATATCTTAGGAGAAAGATATGCCTTCCTTATAGGATAAAGATTGTCGGTTTTCCTTGCAATCTTAGACTTCTACTCTGTATTGTACTCTCGCCTCTGTTTTGTAAATGTATGATACATCACATAATAAAGAATTGAATGCTCTGGCGTTTTAAAGCAGTGGCTCTGTTTATTTTTTAGTTTGCTGGTGGTTGGTAGTCGCAAGCATGACAATATAATTTTGATTTAACTATCATAAATAAAATAAATTTGTATTATAATAGTGAAAACCAGGTCGAATTCAAAAAAAAATTTCATTTAATTTTCTTACAGCATACAAAAACGAGAAAGAACGGGGAATTTGAATGAAAAATTCAAGAAACAATAATTATGAAAATAATAAATGGATATGTCATTAAATCAGTTCAAGGATCCATACATTCATTCCTATAAATCTCTTGATCATCAAAGTAAAATAAATATTCTTTCACGTCAAACAAATGAATTCGTTATCCCTTAAAGCAGAGGGAAATCGATGAGATTACGAGTACATTAATTAGAAAAAGCTCTCCAATCAATTTCTTACCATCAAGCGAATGTAATATTGAAAGCAATTTTTATTCACTTGACAATAGTCTTAGGAATAAAATATGTGCATTTATTCTAAGCAAATATTCAAAAGCTTGACAATTTTAACTTAGTTTATTCTTCCATAATAAATCAAGATGAGAGTTGCAGCAATCAAATTAATTCTTTTGCTTCTTACTCTAGTCCCTAACATCAATTATGAATTGAAAGAAACTAGAAAGCATACATGTCATCTCAAAACAATTCAATAAGCTTGAATAACGATCGATAACATAATTCTGAACAAGGAAAAATAAATATTTGAATATGAAAGAATTACAATGATAACGTTACTTCTCACAACGTGCTCTTGAACTGAATTCAGGAGTTTAGTTCATGGTTGCTGGAAAATTGACAAAAGCAGAGAAGAAATGAATGTTTTTCCCGAACCGTTTCAGCTGTGTTATACTCTCTTTACCCTCCTCATTTGCTACTGAAATCTTCATGATTCTTAGGCTAATTAGGAGTCTTCATGATGCTAAATTCTTTCCTTCTTTATCTGGTCTTTAAGGTTGAATAAATCTCTTAGAATTTGTGTTGAAATCTGCTTCTGCTGCTGTCACAATTTTATTATAATACCAACTCTGTTGCAGTTTAGACTTTGATTTTGACTTGGTTTCTTGCAATATCCGACCATCCCAGTTATATTCTTTCATTCATGACATGTTAAATGATTGATTTGCACCTTTCTTGGATCCTAAGACCCACTATTTTTATCTCAGACTCTTAGCTGTATTGAGATGCTCAGCACTGTTAGTTTCCGAATATGATCAAGGGACCCATTTTGACCAACCAGATTGCGTCCGGATTCTGTCCTTCCAAAACATTTTATCTGACTTGGAGTTCATCATGAAAGTTGTAGTCCTGGATGTGTAGATGAATTTGGGTTTTTGAATCGTCTGATTTCGATATCAGAGATATTTCCATTTGAATATCTAATGTGAAAGCAGAGAATTCTGTTGTGAGAAGGATTCTGACCCGAGTTTGCAGGTCTCATTCGAGGTCCAAATGAGATCAGATTTTTCCCATAATACCTTTTTGAAAAGCTTGACATGTGTACTTCAACTTAGATTAAGCCTGCCTTCTCATTTTGGAACTCTAACTTGGAAAAAAACCTGTCACAAGAAGTTAGGTTCAAAATGTACAATGCAGAATTTCTTATCTTTTAACGATTAATTCACAAAGTCTCTTCTGCATGCCATACTCATTAAAATAACTTCCAATCAACTTGAATAAGTTCAAAATACCTTAAAAAGCATAGTATAGAATGAATAAAAATATATGTATATTTTGCACTTATCAAATGCCCTCACACTTAGCTTGTGCAAGTCCCCGGACAAAATTTCAATTTTACTTTTCCAATGTAAAGAATTGTTTATTGTTTATCAAGCATTTTTACTTTAGAATAAAACAACTAAATCGTAGACCTCACAAGAATAATCGCTCAATTCTCATGTGTTTGAAATGTTAATGTTTCACTCCAATTCATTTCAATGGAAATGATCTACCATAAGTTTGTGAATCATCTCACTCTCCACCATTTAGATTACATGCATTTCACAAATCATAAGGTCTTTCCAAGAGTTATATTGTGACTTGGTTCAAGGTATGAAATCTTTGGTAAGGTAGTTTAAAAGCCGTCGAAACTAATGAAACAAAATACCCCTAAAACAAGACATAGAATATTAAACACTCCCTCTAGCCATTTTGAACTTAACAAAAATTAAAGCTATGTTATCCCTCTTTATTGGAAGATTGATTGTCCAACAGAACAAGTTTTTGGTTCAACTAAATGATGATCTTTTATATTTTTGGAACTTCAAACCTTCACAACATCGTTTATTTAAATTTCCTGATTGTATTTTTTTGGCACCTGACACATACCCTTTGAATTTATAACACTCTCACACTTATTTCATGTATTCCCATGCTTATATAATAATATATCATGCTTCATTAGTTTTACAGCTTGAGTGAGATATTGTATAGTTTTTGACTTACAATGTGGGTTTATAATCAAAGAAAAAATAAATCAGCTCTAAAGGGGTCTCGAGGGAAAAATTTATTCAAAGGTAGGTTGTTATGCTATATAAGGTACATAACAAATAATGCCTTAATCATGTTCATGTATGCACGTAACAGTATGGTCTTGATTAGAATCAGAGCAAGTTCTAGGAGAATAAAACAATGGAAGAAAATCATACATGAAAGGAAAATAAAGATTGATATGTATGTGTCGGTCACAAGGCTCAAAATCTCACAGACTTGTGTCTACTAAATCAAGTTACTTTAGTCCATAAAACATAGCTTGACTAAACAATCTTAAGAAGCAAGATCACCATTCAATCATATTCAATCATGTTATGACTCAATTGAAAATTCGTTAATGATATTAACATTTAAAATATTTTCAAGCATAACAACTTTTTATTTTGCTAGAGATGCACAGGTGCATTTTGCAAAAAAAACATTTTCCATAATAGAGCATTATTTCATCAAAATAAAAATACGAAAATCAGAGCACGTTGCTGCTAATAGAAACAACCTCTAACATAGCAAGAATCAGAACATTAGTTCATCAAAATAAAAATGCTAAAAACAGAGCACAATGCCGGATGAATAAGAGTAGAGACGTTTAAAAAATTTAAACCTTGAAAAAGAATTTAAAGGGCCCTGGCCCCTGCTATCCTCCCGTGGCTCCACCCTGGTGCTACCTATCTTAAAATAATATAAAATATAATTTCCATATCTTGACTCGTCATCATTGCCAAATTACTGGACCTGCCATTCATGCTTCTACTAACTACCCACGTGTATATTTTGTCAATCTTATGACATGGAGATTTATTGTCTTTATCGAGTCAAGAAATTCTTGTTTATTTGGAATCAAGAAACTTATCATATGTACACATGATCTAGTAATAATTACAGCAGCTTTAATTATAAAAATAAATAAATGGCATCCCTACCAAATCCCATGTGGAGCAAAGATAAACCATCAAAGTCTTGCTGTCCTTCATTCTCAATGTGTAATTAAGAAGATACATGGCAAGTTCGTATCTAAATTACAAGGCATATTGTTTATTTTCTCAGAAAAGAAAATATCCAAGAATCACAGTAAGTCCAAGCTTAGCTTAAGAGCTGTAGACATATCAAAGGAATTTGAGATGCGATTATATTCTCCACGTTTTAACATCCCTTCGGCTCTGGAGGGCCTTCACTTCCAATATTTATTCAAGCTCCAGTACTGCCTTCGAGAGCTCTACTTGAGCAGCCACTAGAGTTATGATGGAAATGCCTCGTATTTTCTTGGAACTAGATTTTTTTTATCACTGCTTTCGACGAGGCCTGCAAAGGACATAGAAAATCACATAAACTTTCAGTGTTCTGATCCCTGGTTCAAAATTGACACTGGACATGTATCTATCTATAAATCTTTGAGATTTTTTTTCATGGGAAATGCATACCTTTTTGCTACAGCACTGATAAAATGAAAAGAAAAAAAAAACTTGATCCATGATATATAATAGACAGGATTAATTGTAAACATTTTCCGTGACAACTCAAAGTTATCTGCTGCCCTACCACCAAACAATGCAGGCCAAGATTTAATTCGCAAGCCATTTATGCATGCTTTAATAGTTTCTGTAAATGGAGCAGTGGTCGTAGAACCGAGCTTTGCACACAGTAAAATTAAGATGGATAAAAAGCAGTCATATAAACAAGGACACTTTATATATAGTTAACAGTTCACACTTTATACATCTATAACAATGCTTTATATTGGACCCATGCAGTAGGGTCATTCATAAAATTCAAGTTTTCCACAAGTTAAGAGCCCTTGATATCAAGAGGATACTGTTGAAACCTTGGGAGGTACAGGTGCATGATCACACCTGAAGGGAGGCTAACTCTTGTGCAGAATTCTAGCCAATTAAGAATGCTGGCGGCAGAGGGATGGAAAGGTTTCAGATTTGGAATCATCCAACTCCAGGACCGAGCCATTTGCTCCCAGCAGATTCTTTGACAATCTTGTTCATTAGATCCTAGCTAGTTGTCTTGTTTGTTTCTTTTCATTTGTACCAAAAAAAAAAAGAGATGGGGTAGGAAGAAAGAGACATTCTATGCTTTATATTATAAATTGTTAGATGATATACATGAAGAAACTATAGAGAGAAACCATGTTTCTTGCCGCATGTTATCGTTGATGATGCAGTGCAGATGAAGCGTTGCAATGCATCAGTTAGAAGAAGGATGAGCTTGGTAGAAGATTAAAAATAATAATGCGAAGTTAAAAAATTAAGAATAAAAAAAATAAAATTGAGAGGAAGGTATTTTTTTATTAAGTGTTTTTTTCAAAGCTCTTTTAGCTTCTTCTTTTCTTGTGTTTATATATAATGCTAATGTTGAATTACAAGTCCTTTTATAAGCATAAAGTTCTAGACAATAAATGAATTAAACTAATACAAAGAGATTTTAATTTTAACATGAAAAATATTTTGTTGACTAAACTAGAAGATCGATTCAACTTATTCTAACCGGTCGATCAATTCCTCTATTTTTTAAAACCAAAATCTAGTTTATTTTCAATATCCTTTTAATCTTGATTTCTTCGTAACTCTCAACACGCCTCTCGTTTTGATAAAAAAAACATTATATTTGAGTGGCTTTGTGAATATATCAGCAGATTGATTTTGTGTCTTCACTTTCTTGACTTCAATTTTTTTATTTATAATACAATCTTGTAGGTAGTAAAATCTTGTGTCAATATACTTACTTCTATTATAAAATACATGATTTTTTTTAATGCAACAACTAATAAGTTATCCATATAAATTTCAATAAGTTTTTTTTATGGAATTAATTTATAATCCCTTCAATAATTTCCTAATTAGTCATATAAAATAATAAACATATAATAAATATAATAGCCGCATATTTACTTCACATGTTGACAAACATTAATAGCAATATCTGTTTTTAGGGTAGTGTGGTCAGATTTGTTAAAAATGAGTAAGTGGGGCCCTGGGGGTGTGGTTAAATTATTTTTTGTTGCTAAAATTATACGGAAACCCCTAAATTATTGATAAATTACTCTCTTAATTAAAATATAAGTACAAGTGATCATTGTTTGATTTGTTGTTAGTGAAAATTAGATTTTATTTTTCAAATTATAAAGGAATTACGTCATTAAAAGTATTGTAATATATACCTTCAAATTTCTTTTAATAAAATCGAAATTGTTTTTGATAAAGCCAGTAATAATAAAGATGCACACCAAATTTCATAAGAATTCCCTTGGTCCCATGTCTTCTCCTTCTACTCATGGCTCTGCCTCAAACTTCAAATTTCTACTAATGGTCTTTAAGGTTGAACAGAGTAAAGTTTCGTCCTTTTTTACTCTTTTTTCTTCCATCGAGAATTAGGACAAAACCTCAAACTTCCGATTGGCTTTTACTTTTCCGCTCCCATGTTGTTGCCTCTGCAAATAAATTGTTTCTTAAATCTTATTCTTGCTCTTGCCAGAATTTAGATCGTTAACCATCTATATTTTGAAAGTTTAGGTGTGAGTGGTTTTTAAAGTATTTTTTATTTAAAAAAGTATTAAAATAATATTTTTTTATTTTTTAAAAATTATTTTTAATATCATCGCATCAAAATATCTAAAAACACTAAAAAATATTAAATTAAAGCAAAGAAAAAAAAATAAAAAAATTTAAATTTTTTCAAAAACGCTTTTGAAATATAAAAACAAACAGGACTCGCTCGAGAGAATTGCACTGTGCATTGATTGGACTCCCTATTGACATAGTTTTTTGTTTTTTTCATCCTAATATGCTTCTTTTTTTTTTTAATTTCACTATTTATGACCTAAATTGATGGCAAATTTAAGTAAGATTGTCAAGAAAGAATAAAGTCAAAAGACATGGGTCCAAGGTAAGAAACAAAATAGAGAAAATGAGTGGTGGTTTTAAAATTGGAAAAAAGTTAACTTTGGTTCTTCTACTTTTTCAATGATGCATTTTCAGTCCTTATAGATTTTTAAAACTTATTTTTGGTATAAAACTTCATTTTTTTTTTATTTTCTGGTCTATGTGTTAAAGAGAATAGAGGAATTCACTGGATTCCGGATGAAAAGAAAGAAAATCATGATTGCCACAATTCCAACCACAAAAAAGATCGAATTTGGTATCAATAGGTTCTGTTCAACTAGAAGAGTTTGATAATGGTTGTTTCGAGTCTTAATATTGCCTGAAAAAACAAATCTAGGTTGAGAAAAAAAATTCTTATCTAGTTTGACTTGGTGTTTTTGGTGTTTTTTAAGTTAACATATGAGTTTTTTTTTTACTTTTATGTTACAGGGTGTTTATTAAATATTTTTAAATGAAAATATTTTTTTTTGTGCCAGAAGATGACACATCTTTTACCTTAGTTATATATATATATATATATATATATATATATATAATGATTACATTTTTTTATAAAAAATATAAGTCTAGGCACGCAGTTCTAGATTGAGAGGCCCGTGTGTTTGGGTATTTTTTTTAAAGACCGTGCGTGTTGGGCCTCTCAGGCTAAGCCCACCCACTCGAGCTTGATCTTTTTATTTTTCCCTAGTTATATTATTTTTTTAATTATTGTTATTATATATCTAGCAAAATAATAATAAAATAATAATTTTATTAAACTCAATGAAGTCCATGACTCGAGTTGCAGGTTTGACAGGTAGAGCTATGAAGCTCATGTCGATTTAATACATTGTTGCTCACACACATAAACACATATATAAAATAGTTGCATGTTTAAATTTTTATAAATCATTTATTTTATTTTGAATTGATCTTCGTGATATATGTTTAATTTGTTTCAATTTTCTTTTTACATAATTGATTATTATGATCTTATGACCCAGATTGCAGCTAAGCATGAACATATGATTATCATTGTATTTTATTATATGCAAACATCTTTTTTTTAATTAATACTTATATTTTTTTGATATTAAAAAATATACCAATAGCACCTCCATGATCTTTCTTTTGCTTTGAAAGAAAAATTATCTATCCGAGTAGAATAAAAGTATTAACATTTTTTTTTTGCATTTATTGGATCAATTATTTTTTATTTATTTAATTAAAAATACAAATGAGCCTTTAATTTATACTTGTGATTTTTTTTTTGTTGTGAAAAAAAATGTTAGAGAAACCTCCATTCTCATTATTTTTTCGGGAAAAAAACTATTCGGGGCGGGTCAAATAGATAGTCTCCTCTATTAGTAGTAGAAATATATTTATAAGGATGATATATTAAAAACATAATTTATAGGGATAATTGATTAATTTTTTCCCGAATTGTTCTAACAAGTGAATTTGACAATTCTTTACGGTGGAGGCTGCATCATATACCCACTAGCTACTCCATAAACCGGTGAAGATGCTGACGCCAATTACTTGATCCTCTACCGTCAAAGTGATCGTCTCCTCTTTCCTTTTGTTTGTAATCATTCTTCTGTCCTCCAGAATCTAATCTCCAGTCTCCAGATGGAATAATTTTTCGACCTGAAGACTAACCATTCGAGTTCGGAGAAAGCACAATATACGAAGCACAGTCTTCACTTGCAGTCCCAAAATTAACTTCACTAATAAAACTCTCCAACTTCTCTGCATCAAATTCAGTAGCCAGTGATGTATGCAATTCAATTTTAGCTTCACTTCTCATCAAATACCATTGCCTCGTGCTCTTTAGTTTCCTCCACCATCTCTACCAGAAAAAAGGAAAAAGAAAAAAAGGAGGAAAATCTTTACCTTTTGAAGACATGCCTCAAAAATACATAAATAAACACTTAGCCCCCTTAAGTTTTCCATCTACTCCTCCTTTAAACGTACCAATCACAACCTTGTAAAGTCACCAATGACCAAACCACAACACACACAGGAATGCATAAAGAGGTCGTCTTTCCCCCTTCTCTCTGTAACAAAGCAAAGCACAACATAGATCTGATAAAAAAAAGAAGCACAACATAGATACCAAAACCACATCATTATCATCACCACCCTCAAAATCTCTGCTACCAAACCTACCCGTGATTATCGGAGATATATGTCAGCAATGGACAGAGGAGGAGGAGGAGGAGGAGCAGACGCACAGTATGTGCGTGCCAAGACATCAGTTTGGTGGGACATAGAGAACTGCGCTGTACCGAGAGGCTGTGACCCTCATGCCATAGCACAAAACATAAGCTCAGCTCTTGTCGAGATGAATTATTGTGGTCCTGTCTCTATTTCCGCTTATGGTGACACTCATGGTATCAATCCTGCTGCTCAAATGGCTCTTTCTAGTACTGGGATTGCTCTCAATCATGTCCCTGCAGGTATGATGATTTTACTTGTCCTTTTGAAGTTTTTGCTTCATAGGGTGTGTGGTTTTTGGTGTTTTTTTTACTAGCCAAGAAAGATCGGATCCTGTTCACAATTTAATTTGGCTTTTCTTGGTGTTGTTTTGATTGATTTTGTGACGGGGTTATGTGACTGGTGTAAGAGACTGCATTGACTGAAATAGAAAAGGGTTTGTTAAGATTTGCAGTGTTGTAGAGAATTATAAAGAAACAAAGATGAATTAGAAATCTTTTGAATCATTGATGATTTCTTTTATTAGATCTCAAGTTTTGTTATTGAAAGAGGAGAAGTGCAGGTGCTGCAACATCAGCAGGATATGTTCTGGTCTGTAATGGTTTTTTAATATTCTAGTCTTTTTGTGCTGTTTGTGAGTTGATGTTCATGATTTTATATGTTCATGATGAACAGGTGTTAAAGATGCAAGTGACAAGAAGATTCTTGTTGATATGTTGTTCTGGGCGGTGGACAATCCTGCGCCAGCAAATTACTTGTTGATTTCTGGTGATCGAGACTTCTCCAACGCTCTTCATCAGTTGAGAATGAGGAGATACAATATTCTCCTAGCACAGCCCCAGACAGCATCCGCAGCCCTTGTTGCGGCTGCAAAGAGTGTATGGCTTTGGACGAGTCTCTTGGCTGGAGGACAGCCACTCCCTGAAGTTGAATTACAACAACTCCGTAGCAAAAACTACACGTCCACTCCAAACACGACACAGATTCCATCGTCCGATACCGCTCAAATAAAGGAACCAGTAGATTCCTATTCTGAGAAACCGTATGTGGCAAATCAGAAGTCTCCTTCCACATCAAGGCATCCTAGAGGGAGAGCGAACGCAACCCTAAGAAACCCGAGTCAAACAAATGCATCAAAAACAACAAACACGCCTTTTTACCCCAGTGCTCCTCCTCCAATTCCTGCCAGACCCAACGGAACTAGCTCCACCTCTGCACCATCTACAAGAGTGCCTGCTTTTGATAGTTTGAACAATTTTGGACACCCTGCCAGCTCTAGCCCTCAACCACGAAATCCAGAGCTAAAGCATGATTCCAAGAATAAACCAGACAGTAAAAAAAATAAGAAATCAAAAGGTGAAAACTCAAAAGGGTCTGGTGAAGGAAAAGGACCAGAGCTAATTCAAAACAAGAAGAATCCAGAGGGTGAAAACTCGAAAGGGTCTGGTGAAGGAAAAGGACCAGAGCTAAAACATGATCTCCAGAAGGAACCAGGCAGTTCAAACAAGAAGAAACCAGGGGGTGAAAACTCAAAAGGGTCTTGTGAAGGAAAAGGACCAGAGCTTGAACATGATCCCCGGAAGAAACCAGAGGGTGAAAACAAGAAGAAACAAGACGGCAAAAACTCAAAAGGGTCTGGTGCAGGAAAAGGACCAGAGCTAAGTCAAAACAAGAAGAATCCAGAGGGTGAAAACTCAAAAGGGTCTGGTGAAGGAAAAGGACCACAGCTAAAACATGATCTCCAGAAGGAACCAGGCATTTCAAACAAGAAGAAACCAGGGGGTGAAAACTCAAAAGGGTCTTGTGAAGGAAAAGGACCAGAGCTAGAACATGATCCCCAGAAGAAACCAGAGGGTGAAAACAAGAAGAAACAAGACGGCAAAGACTCAAAAGGGTTTTGTGCAGGAAAAGGACCAGAGCTAAGTCTAAACAAGAAGAATCCAGAGGGTGAAAACTCAAAAGGGTCTGGTGAAGGAAAAGGACCAGAGCTAGAACACGATCCCCAGAAGAAACCACGCAGTCGAAACAGGAAGAAACCACGCAGTCGAAACAAGAAGAAACCAGAGGGTGAAGACTCAAAAGGGTCTGGTGAAGGAAAAGGACCAGAGCTAAAACATGATCCCCAGAAGGAACCAGGCAGTTCAAACAAGATGAAACCAGGGGGTGAAAACTCAAAAGGGTCTTGTGAAGGAGAAGGACCAGAGCTAAAACATGATCCCCAGAAGAAACCAGAGGGCGAAAACAAGAAACAAGAGGGTGAAAACTCAAGAGGGTCGTGTGAAGGAAAAGGACCAGAGCTAAAACATGATCCCCATAAGAAACCAGAGGGTGAAAACAAGAAGAAACAAGAGGGTGAAAACTCAGGAGGGTCCTGTGAAGGAAAAGGACCAGAGCTAAAACATGATCCCGATAAGAAACCAGAGGGTGAAAACAAGAAGGTGGCTAGAGCAAGAAAAGGAGTTTCATTGAAAAAATCAGTAGTTACAAGATCAAAAAGACGTGTTAGCCTAACAAAACTGGACAAGGGAAAGAAAAACCCACTTTGCTGCGAAAGTAGAAGGGGAATGACAGCAAGCTGAAGCTCTTGATGCTTGCTATATATAGTATGGCAGGAGCACCATCCATGCCACAGGGCTATTTGTGTGCAATGGATACCCGTGTGCGAGTTTGGTACCAGTTTCTTTTGTCTAGGGGTTTGGGGAGACAGAAGAAGGTAGGGGGGTATTTACGGTTTTATACTCGTGTTTTAATAGCCAAAAAGAAGGTGCCGAATTTTCTTTTTTATTTTATTTTATGCTTGCCATGTAAAAATACAAGTTTCGGTATCTATCATTTTTATTTTCTAGCAGTTCCTGGCTATTGTGGCGGCCGCTGCTGCGAGTTCATTCTGAATTTTTATCCTCTTTTTTTCCATAATTAAATTAAATATTAATAAGAGTTTGAAGGGTTTAAATTTTAGAGAAGAAAGTGTGTTTTTTAAACAGAATTCTGTTTGTTTTTTATTTTTATTTTTATTTACGTACATTCTCTTAAGAAACATGCATTTTTTTTTTATCAAGAGGTTTTTTCTTGGCAAAAGAATGCAAGATGATCAAAATAAATATTTGTGAAAATCTTAAATTATTAAAACGAATATCTAATGATTTAAATCCAGGAGAGAAAGTATTTCTTGAGGTGAAACTCCTGTTTTTTATTCATTTAAATCCCAAAAACTTGAGGTCGACGAGCAGTTTTTGTGCTTGCCGCAGGTATTTCAGCTCCAAGCAAGTTTGCCTTCGCCATCAAGAGTTCCACCACCGGACAAATCAAAGCTATCAGTCACACTCAATTGAAAAGGAACTTTTTATAATTCTTTAAGAAAGAACAAGTGGAGAGTCATTTTCAATCCACACACAATTCTACTTAATTTCCGTTATCTTCCTGGTGGGTCATGGTTTCTATAAACCAACCCCGTTTAAAAGACATCTCACGAAGTCACAACTCAAAATAGTGCTATGTGGTGCCCAATCGAACCCCGCCCAACTCCAAGTTAAGTAAAGGCACATCCATGTCCAGTCCCACTATTAGGAGTGCGTCCACACCGAGCCCTATGCTACGCTAGGAACCCATCCCACCCAACTTCATATTAGGTCATGGCATGTCCGCGCCCAATTCCAAGTTGGGTAAGGGCACATCCACGCCCAGGCCCACTATGGGCCAGGGATGCATTTGTGCCCAGCCCCCTGTTGGGTCAGGGACACAACATCGTCCACCTCCACGTTGGGCTATGACACGTTCGTCCCTGACCATTCTTGAGTACAGTTACAAGCTGAACCCAACTCATACTGAAAAAGTGTATGAGTTGAACCCAATGCCCCTCAGGTAGAGTGTACGGCTGAAAAGTAACTCCACACTAAGCATCTCATACTCTGGATCTGGGTTAGTAATCATGATACCCACCAACACCCCAGGAAACTTTATGCAGATATTTATTCAGGAAAATTAATAACACCCTGAGGAGATCTATTAAAAAAGAAGCTAGTGTAGTCTTGAAGTGAAAATCATAAAACATACTATAAATAATATGCAAGGATCTCTAGAAATAATTTATCCCATGATATTTGAGTGATTTTTGTAACCTCATCACTTCCTATGCACAATTATTCTCCCTTTCTATTTCCTATCCTTTGCCTGAAGCTGTTTGTAGTGGAATAGAGAGATTCCAAGCTCTCATTCGCCCTTGTTGCTTCCTTTAATTATATGTAGTAAGAGCATCTCCAATGGAGAAGCCAAATGGATAGCTAAAAATAAAAAACTAATATTTTAGATTTTCTTTGCTTGTTTTGCACACTCCAAGGGAAAAGCCAAACAAAATTCTAAAATGGCTTTTCTCTCCCACAAATGCTATTCCTACATATCTCTTCAAAGAGTCAAAACCAACAAAGTGAAGCCACTAAAAAAATAAATTAATTAAATGTAGACATGTGGAAAAAAAAAATAACATCAAATTTATTAAGAAATAATAAGACACTTGTTTCGTCCACTCCAATATAAATGACTCTTCAAATAGCTTTTTTCCATTGGAATAGATATAGTAAAAAAAGCTATATTTACACTATTCAAAATGCTATTTTATTAATTTAGCTTTTCCAAATAGCATTTTGCATTGGAGATGCTCTAATGGCTAAACACTCGACCGACCCCTTTTTAGCCACAAAGCTTTTCACTTTTCCTGTAGCAAATTCTTAATTGTGAAGAAATAGGTTTTGGAGGGGTATTTCAACTTCTGCTAGTGTTTTAAGGGTATGGTTTTAGTTATTTTTTAAACGGTTTTTTTATTTAAAAATATATTAAAATAATATTTTTATTTTTTAAAATTTATTTTTGATATCAATGCTTTAAAATATCTAAAAACACCAAAAAAAATATTAATTTAAAATATTAAAAAATTAGATTTTTTTCCAATATATTTAAAAAAACAGAATAATTTACATCATGTACGGTTGATATTTGGAATGGAGATGGCTAGTTTTTTTTTTTTTGTGTTGGGTTTGGAGATCTGAGTTTGGGTTAACATGGTGGTGGGTTTTTTTTTTTTTTTTTAAAAAAAAAATTCAATTCAGTTGCAAACTTGTAATAATCATCAAGGAATTTATACAGATCATTCTCCACCTCTTTGACAACAAAAGTGAACTAGTCGTTTCCAGGAAAATCAATCAGGAAAATAATATGCATGCATGACAAGACATCTTTGACCGACAGGAAGATGTAAGATAGCAGTCTTATGGTTTTGTCAGATAGCACAAAGTCCAAGACTCCTTCCTTCTCCCCTAAGACTTCATGGTTTTGTGCTGTTTACTTTAGTTTAGGCAACCGATTTCTTTACCCTCTCATTTGCCAATATTCAGATTCTTTTCTCAACGAGATAGAAAATTTAATTTAATTTAATTTAATTTTTTTTTTATTTACGTGGGGTGTCCGGGCCAGCTTACGCGCACCACGACTATTCCCCACGGCCCACTGGACATCCTGCAAGCCCAGGAGCAGGTAAGGCACCGCGGGGGTGACAGACGTGCACATAGAGAGTCGAACCCGGGACGGGGGCGGAACAAGTCACACGAAAATTTAATTATTATTTTACACGCTTGATGTTCTTATGTATATAAATACTTGGTTTCTATTTATTTATGCTGTCTACGCAAATAAATTATTTCTTTAATCTTATGTTTGCATTTGCCAGAATCTAGATTATCTCCTCCGTTAATAGGAATAATATAAAGACAATTCATTAAAAACATACTTTTTATTTGTTATACTTTTCACCTTATTGTTTATACAATTAATTTCAACTTACATGCTATATATAGTTTAATTCCGTTAGTAAATAATAATAAAAATAAATAAATAAATAACATATACTAAGATAAATATCTAAAATAGTTTATAAATATTTAAAAGTTTTACCCAGATAATAAATACAATCGCGAATATTTATTGCACACCTGCATTTAATATGCGTTATGACTTAAAACGTACCAAACACAACCTTGACTTAAAGTCACCAAACCACGAACACACACAGAGGAATGAATAAATACGTCGTCTCTGCCCCCCCTCTCTCTAACAAAGCAAAGCAAAGCAAAGCAAAGCACAGCATAGATATCAAAACCACATCATCACCCTCTAAATCCCCGCCACCAAAACCACCGTGATTATCGGAGATCTTCGTCAGAAATGGGCGAGGGCGGAGGAGGAGGAGCAGGGGCACAGTATGTGAATGCGAAGACATCAGTTTGGTGGGACATAGAGAACTGTGCTGTACCGAGAGGCTGTGACCCTCATGCCATAGCACAAAACATAAGCTCAGCTCTTGTCGAGATGAATTATCGCGGTCCTGTCTCTATTTCCGCTTATGGTGACACTCATGGTATCAACTCAACTGCTCAACAGGCTCTTTCTAGCACTGGGATTGCTCTCAATCATGTCCCTGCTTCAGGTATGTTGGTCTTACTTGTACCTCTTGAAGTCTTTGCTTCATGCGGTGCTTGGTTTTTGGTGGATTAGTCAAGAAAGATTGGATCGTGGTCACTTTTTAATTTGGCTTTTCTTGGTGTTGTTTTGATTGATTTTGTGACGGGGTTATGCAAGTTGTGTAAGAGACTGAATTGACTGAAATAGAAAGGGTTTGTTAAGATTTGCAATGTTGTAGAGAATTATAAAGAACAAAGAGGAGTTAGCAATCTTTGGAATCATGGATCATTTCTTTTATTAGATCTCAAGTTTTGTTATTGAAATAGGAGAAGGACAGTTGTTGCGACATCAGCAGGATGTGTTCTGGTCTGTGATGGTTTTTGAATATTGAAGTCTTTTTTGTGTTGTTTACTTGTTTATGTGTTATGCTGTAGGAGAGTTGATGTTCATGATTTTATATGTTCATGATGAACAGGTGTTAAAGATGCAAGTGACAAGAAGATTCTTGTTGATATGTTGTTCTGGGCGGTGGACAATCCTGCGCCAGCAAATTACTTGTTGATTTCTGGTGATCGAGACTTCTCCAACGCTCTTCACCAGTTGAGAATGAGGAGATACAATATTCTTCTAGCACAGCCCAAGAGAGCATCCGTACCCCTTGTTGCGGCCGCAAAGAATGTATGGCTTTGGACGAGTCTCTTGGCTGGAGGAAGGCCACTCCCTGAAGGTGAATCACAACAACTCGGTAGCAAAAACTACACGTCCAGTCCAGGCACGACAGAGATTCCAGTGTCTGGTGCCGCTCAAACGAAGGAACCAGTAGATTCCTATTCTGGGAAACCGTATGTGGCAAATCAGAACTCTCCTTCCACATCAAGGCGTGATAGAGGGAGAGCGAATACAATCCAAAGAAACCCGAGTCAAACAAATGCATCGAAAACAACAAACACGCCTTTTTACCCCAGTGCTCCTCCTCCAATGCCTGCCAGACCCTACGGAACTAGCTATACCTCTGCACCATCTACAAGAGTGCCTGCTTTTGGTAGTTGGAACAATTTTAGACACCCTGTCAGCTCTTGCCCTCAACGACGAAATGCAGGGCTAGAGCATGATCCCAAGAAATCAAAAGGGTTTTGTGCTGGAAAAAGACCAGAGCCAAGTAAAAACAAGAAGAAACCAGAGGGTGAAAACTCAAAAGGGTCTTGTGCAAGAAGAGGAGCAGAGGTAAAACATGATCCCCAGAAGAAACCACGCAGTGAAAACAAGAAGAAACCAGAGGGTGGAAACTCAAAAGGGTCTTGTGGAGGAAAAGGACCAGAGCTAAAACCTGACCCCAGTAAGAAACCAGAGGGTGAAAACAAGAAAGTGGCCAGTGCAAGAAAAGGTGTTTCAATGAAAAAACCAGTTGTTCCTAGATCAAAAAGACATGTTAGCGTAACAAAACAGGACAAAGGTAAGAAAAAACCACCTGCTGCGAAAGCAAGAGTGCGAAAGTAAAAGGGAAATGACATGGAAAATGTTTTGATGGCTTGCTACATCGTATGGCAGCACTATACATGCCTGCCACAAGGCTATTAGTGTGCAATGGCTCCCGTGTTTCTCTTGTCTTGGGGATAAAGGAGAGGATGTTGGGGGTATTTACGGTTTTATCTTATTAGCATGAAGAAGGTGCAGGATCTTCTTTGTGCTTACTGTAATGTAATCTTATATGTTTGGCGTGGGAAAAACGCAGGTTTCTGTATCTATCATGTCGTTTTTATTCCATTGTTTCTGGCATTTTATCCTCAAATAGTTTTTGGGTTTTTTAAAATTTTAATTTGGAGATGTGATTCGACGGCAGTCCAAGCACACCTTCGGAGTTCGGAGGAGTTAGCTGACTGCTGTTATTTTGTCGCTTCGGGGGACACTCATGGACGTTCACGTGCTCTCTGTCAGCACTTCATATATAGTTTTTATTATTCTATCACGTTTTTTTATTTTTTTTAATTTGAGAGGTAAGAGGTTTTGCTTCGGGGAAAAACGCGTGGAATTATTGCTGTGTCCGTGCATGCATTTCTTAGACAGACATGATCCTCTCCTAAAACTAGGTATCTTCGATTCCGTACGGATACAACAATTTTATATATTCTTGTATAGTTTTATTAAGGGGACTCTTTAATCCAATTCTATATACACACGTATTAAAAAAAAGCTAGATAAGGGCAACACCTCATTCCATTGACCCTCCTCCCCATGAGGTGGTGGCCCTAACCAAAGAAAACATTGTTTTGAATCAACACTACACATCAGTCAGGCAACCGATGAAATGACCCACAAGTCCCTTTCCACCTCCGTGAGATATTCACAGCTCCTGCCTTCTTCAGTCATCGGATGCATGATGAGCCAGTCAGCCTGTGAACTCAAAATATTATGATTATATGATTTTTTTTAATTAATCTATATCTTCCTTCTTCTTCTTTTTTTAACCCAGATGACTTTTTAATTAGTTATTTATGGATATTTTAGAAAGTTGTAGAATATATATAAACAACATACATTAAAAATTTAAATTTACTTTATTAACAATGATAATAAATGGAATTGAGATAAAATTCGTAATACAATTTAAGATTTAGTTCAACTTATATTAATAAAAATAAATCAGAATAAAATAAAAAGATACAATCAAGATTCTTATTGTAGATACAAATTATGATACCGTGGATTGGTGTAGGATGGATTGGAATATGATGATTGAGGACTAGGTCAATATAATAAATATCATATAATAAAGATGGAAGACCATAAATGTTATTATATGTGTAGCCATATGTGGTAGTATAATCATCAACAACGACGGCTGATGCTATGACAGTCGTGAAAATAAGGGTCACCAAGAACCATACAACATCATATAGAGAGAAGAACTTCACGATCCCAAAAACTATAGAGCGCCCTACGGAGGATCAAAGAAAAACAAAATCTCAGGACTTAGAAAATAACCCATTAATTAATAATTACTAGTATTTAATTATAATCAGATCTTATCACATTAATTAATTCTAGCTCGTATATGTATATACCTCACTGGTATCTCTCTACAGCAGCTGCACACAAGAATTAGTGCCAGACGAAGAGCTCTATATATATGCCTATATATCTGATCTTTATTTAGCAGATTAAGCTGTTCGCTGCATCATTTGCTTCCCTGAGAACAAGGCAGGCAGTAGCTAATAAAAACTGACTCCAGATTCCTGGCTTGGTTTTGAGATAATTTGCAGTCTCTGTATATATATACGGTCTATATCACCCATGCACACACCCCATGTATGATCACTGCTGGTGAATATTCATGAATTAATTTTGCAATGAACATGATCCAGTACAGTACTAGTAGGATTAGCAGACCATTTTCATTTGCCAACTCCTAGCTCAGTGGTTTCGTGGCTTGTGGACACATTAAAGTGCTAGTTGCCTTGGCTCAAATGTTTTGTGTTAGTCAAAGCTCAATAATTTAAATGAAATTTAAATATCCAATGATAATTTTTTTTTAAAAAAACTTTTTAATAAAAAACCTAAAAAACCCAAAATGAAACTAGATCCGGGTCACGAAACCGGGATTACTCTGTAGAAAAAAAAAACATGAAAAAATCACAAAGTAAAATTTCAAATCATAAAAAAATTAACAACAAAACAAATATTAATCAAAACAATGATAACCAGATATAGTAGAAAAACTAAATAAAAAAAGAAATTAAAATAAAATAAATCAAGAAAAAAATAATAAAATTAAAAATAAAATTAAAATAACAAGAATTAAAATTGGTTGGTGATTGAGGCAATAGTATACTGTAAAGTCACCTTTTTTGCTTCGTTTCGTGGAATCGAAGGGTTTTATATATATATATATATATGGCAAGGGTATTTTGGTCTAATTTTTGTATGAAGAAATAAAAAATAGTTAATTAAAAAAATATATAGAAAATTTATAATACTAGAATAAAGAATACATATTTTATTCTTATTGAATATTTATATACAGATTTGTTTATATTAGATTCATATATAATTATTTTTAAATAATTGCTAATATTATTATAAGAAGTTATAGTTTTATTTACACAGTATGACATAATTAGGTGATCTTTCAAAGTGTTATCATAGTTATTTATTTTAAAATATAAAAAATAAAACAACTTAATAAAAAAAGTGAAAAGCAAAAAGAATCAAGATCTAATATACCTAGTTTTCTTTTTTTAATAAAAGATCATAAAAAAACTTTGAATTTTCATAAACATTGCGCTGTATAGTAAACAGCGTAGCTCTTTTATTTTATTTTTAATTTAATAAAAGAAAGTGTCATGGCCTTCCTTGGCTTTGCACGTTGAGCAGCCTCTGAAGGGACTTTTAAACAAAGTCAAGTTCCGTCCCTTTTTTTTTTTATTTTTTTTTGCTTTCCCTTTTCCTTCCTGAGAAGGAGACGCGAGTTTTCCTTCGCTGTTAAGACTAACAATTTCTTTCCCAAACCTTACCCCTCCATTTGCCGACGTTCAGATTCTTTCTTCCCCTTATTAGTTAATAAACCATAGGGATAATTAAGTCAATTGCAACGCAGGATATTAGCCAATCAAGATGGAACAAGTAAGAATGGAAAGGAGGACTTCCTACCCGTCTTATTCCTCGTCAACGCCTAACATTGCTCAAGACTTCTTCTCTTGTGTCGACGTGGCATATGATGATTGGTAATTCATACATGTCGAAGCATGATTCATTGGTTTCTTAGACAGAAAGTCATCATCGATGCATGATAATCTAACAAATACCACGAGCACAACACTCCTAAGTGTAAGTGTTCCTGTGGGAGTGGAGTTGTTTTTATTTTTATTTATTTTTAAAAATATTAAATTAATATTTTTTAATAAGAAATTGATAAAAATCCTCCTTATTTCTCCAACCTCTCGTATTAACAATAAAAGTCCACCTTTTTTTCTTTTTATTTGTTAATAAATATGTTTTCTGGATTAATTTATGCTTCAATCAAGTCTGCATTCTCTTGATGGGGGGGATTAAGGCATGCATTCATATTAATCTAATGTATTTAATGAAATAAGTTCTTTTAAATTCTGACTTTTTTTGTAAAATATAGAAGAAGGAATAAACTTTTTTAAAATATTGTGGAATTTTAAAGGTAAATAATTATTTATTTCCTAACTTAGCAACTACCCCTGTAATTTCCTCATTGTCAGCTACTAGTGAAAGGATACAAGCGTAATGTAACCTTTCCTCCTCGAATCCACTACTTAGCTTAAAGTCACCAAACACACCACAAAACACTAAAGCAATGCACCACTTTAGTAGATACCAAAACGACATCACAACCCTCTAAATCTCCGCCAGCAAAGCCACCGTGATTATCGGGGATCTTTGTCTGCAATGGGCGGAGGCAGAGGAGGAGGAGGAGGAGGAGGAGGAGCAGAGGCACAGTATATGACTGCCAAGATTTCAGTTTGGTGGGACATTGAGAATTGTCATGTTCCCATGGGCTGTGACCCCCATGCCATAGCACAAAACATAAGTTCAGCCCTTGTCAAGATGAATTATTGTGGTCCAGTCTCTATTTCTGCTTATGGTGACACCCATCGAATCGATTCTGCTGTTCAACAGGCTCTTTCTAGTACTGGGATTGCTCTCAATCATGTCCCTGCAGGTATCTTGATTTTACTTGTACTCTTGATGTTTTTGCTTCTTGGGGTTTTGGTTCTTAGTGTTTTTTTTTATTAGTCGAGAAAATGGGATCTTGGTCACTATTTTGGCTCTCTTGGTGTCGTTTTTATTGATTCTGTGATGGGGTTATGTAATTTGTGTAAGAGACTGAATTGTCTGAAATTGAAAGGGTTTGCTAAGATTTGCAATGTTGTAGAAAATTATAAAGAAACAAAGAGGAATCAGCAATCTTTTGAATTATTGATGATTTCTTTTATCAGATCTCATTTTTTGTTATTAAAATAGGAGAAGTGCAGGTTGACTATATATGAATTTGCTACAACATCAGTAGGGTGTTCTGGTCTGTAATGGTTTTTGAATATTGAATTTTTTGTGTTGGTTGTTTGTTATATTGTGTAGGAAAGTGGATGCTTGGATATTGTTTTTATTGTAGTTCATAACTTTAATATGAATGAACAGGTGTGAAAGATGCAAGTGATAAGAAGATACTTGTTGATATGTTGTTCTGGGCAGTGGACAATCCCGCGCCTGGTAATTATTTGTTGATTTCTGGTGATCGAGACTTCTCAAATGCTCTTCATCAGTTGCGAATGAGGAGATATAATATTCTTCTAGCACAACCACAGAAGACATCCGCATCCCTTCTTGCAGCCGCGAAGAGTGTATGGCTTTGGACGAGTCTTTTGGCTGGAGGACCGCCGCTCACTGAAGGTGAGTTACAAAAACTTTGTAGTAATAACTATATGTCCACTTCAGACACGAAACAGATTCCAGTGTCTGATGCCGCCCAAATAAAGGAATCAGTAGATTCCTATTCTGAGAAGCCTTATGTGGCAAATCAGAAGTCTCCTTACACACCAAGGGGTCATGACAATAAACAGAAAGGGAAAAACATTCAAAGAAACCCGAGTCAAATAAATACATCCAAAACAACAAGCTCGCCTCTTTGGACCCAAGAAGATCATCACAACTCAAACTCTCACCAACCTGGTCCTTCTTTCCCCAGAGTTCCCCCAAGTGGACCTGGCCTGGATTTTGTTCCTGGAAATAATAATTTTACTTGGAGTGACAACACCCACATCAATGGCAACTACCAAAATCATTATACACAGCAATTAAGGCCAAACAATCCTGGTATGCGACCTGAATTTGCAGCAGGTGGTTTGTATCCTCCCCATCCTAATCTTCATCCTCGCGCCCCTCCTCCAATGCCTGTGAGACCCAATGGAACTAGCTTTACCTCTGCACCATATACAAGTGCACCTGATATTGGTATTTTGAACATTCCCGGACACCCCGTCAACTTTAACCCTCAACGACGAAATCCAGAGCTAAAACATGATCCCAAGAAGAAACTTCCCAGATCTGTAAGCTTAAGTAACTCGCAAAATGGAAATATGGCACATAACTCGCCATCAGTTTACCGGGACGAGAAGCCAAACCATAGGTACCCTGGTGGTCCAGAATATCCACCATCATCCTCACATGCAATGGGAGCCAGTGTTGCTCCAGGGAGTGATAAATGGGGGAGTCAAGGTTGCCCAAAACCTTCCGAATATGTTCAAGGCCTTATAGGAGTGGTCTTGCTTGCCTTGAACACCCTTAAAAGTGAAAGGATAATGCCAACTGAAACAAATATAGCTGACTGCATCCGCTATGGAGATCTGAAGCACCGTAATACTGACATTAAGAAGGCCCTTGAGAGTGCCATTAAGCATCAGATGGTAGCAACTCGGAGTTTAGGTGCTATGCAGTTGTATGTTGGTAAAAATGAGAAACTGTGGAAATGTGTCAACCCTGTTGGTGGTAAAGCTAAACAAATCCAAAAAGCAACATGGAATGAAATTCATCAATTTCTGAGATCCTCTGCTGGACGATCTGCAATCTTGGCTTCTGAGTGCAGGTTAAGCTCACCATTTTCTTCAACTCTGTTTGATTTCCCGAGTTTCAATTCTAACTGTGAAAATGCTGTTGTATATTGTACAGGTATGAAGCAGGCACTATTTTAAAGAGTAAGTGCTTGAAAGAACATGTTCTGGGTGATGTACTTCAGATCTTGAACATGGTAATTGGCTATAAGAAATGGATCATACCTCATCAATCAGGATGGAGACCACTTAGCATAACAATAGCAGAAAAGGCTAACAGCGATTCAGGCTCCACAGAGGGCACATTTGGCTCCACAGAGAGCACATTTGGCTGGGATACAGGCTCCACAGAGGGCACATTTGGCTGGGATACAGGCTCCACAGAGGGCACATTTGGCTGGGATACAGGCTCCACAGAGGGCACATTTGGTGGGGATTCAGGCACCACAGAGGGCACATTTGGCTGTGAGTGGGGTTGATTTTAAAAGAGGCTTCTTGCCCTTAGAATTAGAGAATAGGTAGTAATGGTTAGAGTTTGTTTATGCTGGTATGTTTAGTGCAATGGCCATCTTATATTAATCTTAAGTTGCCAGAGAAGATCTCCCAGGTTTATCCTGAGGGAAAGTTAAAAGAAGTGCTTCGACAACCTAAGTCAAGGTGACAGTTTTTCAGGGGGCACATTTTTCTAGCTGCTACTATGCGCGGTTAGGTCTTCCTTTCAAAGTGGACGTAGTGCAATGGGGTGGTGGTCTTCATTCTGTTCTCGGACATCTCTCACATCTCTGGGATTTTGCTTTGTTAGTATGAAACCTGAGCTTCAATTCAACCCATCTACAGAAACTGTGGTTGAAGATTATATATTTTTCTAGCATATATTCCTTTTAACAAGTTTACATACAGAAGATGGAAGTTAAGTGATGAAGGCGCCAAGTTACTCAGCAAAGAAATATGAAATTATTATGCAACTCTGCAAATTTGGAAGTTGTCTACCAGAAACTGACCTATCACATTTTGACCATGATTAGTCATGAAGATATGAAGTCAGAATGGGAGAACTCAACAAATAATGATGGGTGTATGCTGCAGGGACTGGATGCTAAGAATTATATACCTCAAAGCGTTGTCGAACTTGGTCATTGCAATTTGCAAAGATGATGTTGATGCAACTTCTCTGGTTTTCAGATCCTTGAGCCTTTTTTTTTTTGTTTTAGTTTTTTTTTAATCTTTCCACTGTTCGGTAAGTATGTGTAAACCTCAAATAAAGAAGTTTGAATGCATGCTCGCGGAGCCGCTTGCGAAGCATTTTGTGGGTACCTCTAGTTCTGTCTGGCTTGTGTAATTTTGATGGATGTGTAAGCATTTAAATGAAATGATATTAGCCGAGTCTTTCCTCGTTATCATTCTCTTTCAGAGGTCTCTCTTTCTGGCCCCTTTACTCTTCTAGATGTCACTGCCATAGTTCTGGTTCCATATGCTGGGAACTGAGTAATGCTGTATTCTATGTCTATGTAATCCTATAAACAAACGAGCAGACAAGGAAAATGAAACCTTTTAGCTGAGCTGGCTCTTGCTATGCTTAAATTCTCTCTCTCTCTAATCTTTTCATGCTGAAAATGAAAGTTTTGGCCATCGCTTGCTCGATGTAGCCGATATTTTTGGTTTGAGATGCCACTGGTTTCCTTTTTCTAGATTCCACTTTCGAGACTGATCACCGTCTTCTGTTTCTTACATAGCTGACTTCTTCACACTGCAATGCAGAGAACTCAGACATCGTACTACCATTTCTTCTACCTTCTCCCTGTCCTTTTCAGTTATATAAGTCAGACTCCGTGTTTCAAAAAGTCTAAATGTCCGGTGACTTTGACTTTTGTGCTGTCAAAGACACTCAAGAGTCAAGACCGACCGCATCTTGTTGGATAACTCTCTGTTGGAACTTTGAGCATCCCTTTTGCTTGCTGCCTTCTTTCTTTCTTAAAATCATTCCTCAGGGGCTTACCTATCAATTAACAAACTCAAGGTTTTTACTTCAAGCGATAACTTTTTCACATTGTATATATTATTCATATATAGAAGTTCAAATAACTTAATTGAAATATTTTAATCTCTATGGTATATTAATTTTTGAAATTCATGGGTCTTCTTGTTAGACCGATCACTGTGTATAATTCAGGCGTTATCTTGAACTTAACCTTGTCTTATCAATTCATAAATATGTCTGCAAAACTATCTACGTAACCCAGCTGTAGCAGATCCGTAACTGACAGAAACACTTGCATCACTAGGTCTCACCACCGGCTATACCTGTTAATTTTTGTTTAAATCCATCGGCACTTGCCCTCTCTTAAAATTCCTATATGCAGTGATAGTTGTTTTCATATTGCCTATGGTTTGAAATCAAATCAAATTGTTGCAAGTTGTACGGATAATCAGTACAATTTCATATCCGAAGCTGAGGTTTTCACACCGAGTACAGGTGTGTGGACAGATGTTGAGGATGTCAACCCCAGTATTGGTGAATATGATACGTCAGCACTCTCGCTCGCTAGACTTGTGTAGTTGTGAATGGAGTGTGGTATCGTAAAAGCTTTTCAAGCTCAGTGTTGGAGATCGACTATTCTATTGTTCAACATGGGTGATATTGTTTTCCTGGAGACAAAAACAACCCTTCCGTACAACGATTCTGAGGTGAGTTACCTGATGGAGTAGGAAGGATTATTTGCTACGATGGTGGATAAAAAGTTATAGGCCTTTTCATCATGCCAATCACCCTGCACGACTCAGCCTTGACAATAAACATTCTTGCAAAGCTATCCACGTAGTCTAGTTATGGCAGATCCATAACTGGCTGATTAGAACCACCTGCATCAAATTTAGGATGAAGAAATTATACCAGGGGAGATGGACGACGAATCTTGTTTTCACTTGCAATTATACAATCTTGTAGCTCAAGAATTGGAACGGAGGATTCCCAAAAATAAAGCTACTTCTTGGTTTGATATGGCTCTTGATAATTACGAGAAGAGTCTTGTTTCAGTTTACTGTGATCAAGTTGTGATGAAATTGTAGGGAGTTCATGATCCTCAAAACTGAATTTACATATGTCATCTTTATGAATTTGGATTATGCTAGTATTGCCTAGTTTTGGCTAAAATAACAAATTAAAAAAAGAAATGGAAGCAGCAGAAACTGTAAGAGAATGGCAAGAAAATGTTATGATGAGGAGACAGACCACCACTATCCACCTCAATTATGAAAAAATAATAACAACAAACTACTACATCACATTAATTTCTGCTTCCACAGCTGGGAGAACGTCTGAGAAGAGAGTTTTTGTGTAGCGATCTCTTCAGCATTCTTCTTCTTCTTCTTCTTCCAGGGACTGACAAGGACCGATTTTCTTCTGTTGGGATGGTGGTGGTGGGAGGCCGCGGGAGGGAGGGGATTTGGTTTGTGACTGTATGTACTTTTTTTGGGGATTTTTTTGTGTGATAGGGCGAACCTTTTCCTGGTCCAAGCAAACTAAATAAGAAGATATTAAGTGATTTTTTTCCATGACTTGACATTATTTTACGTCATTTCGAGGTTTTTAGGTAAGATCGAGATTAAAATAGAGTAAAGAACGTTAATCATAGCTAAGATTTTAGTGAGTGTAATTGTTAATAAGGATTGTTCAGTCAGCAGAATAATTTCTAGCTAGAAGTATCGTATTCCTTGTGCCATTTTATCATTGGAGATGACCATCATCTAATTTCTACAGTTGACTGCAGGCAATGCAAAGATTCATCGTCGTTACCATTTGAGTTAGATAACTTGAGATTTGCTAAGCGATGTATCTCCAAGTTTTGACATGCATAAGATTCTGATGTTTGTTCGATAAATTAATCATTGGCTTTTGTACTTTCATCTCAAGAAATTGATGTATTTATTTTTCACTGAAGTAGATGTATGCATGGTACAGATTTCCTTCTTCCTCCCTCTTTATCCTTGGATTTGATCCAGTAATCTGCCTGCTGCCAGCTTTAGAATTACTAATCTTCCCTGGAGACTCTGAACTGTAACAGTCCATCATATTTTCTTGTTTGGCAAGATGATGGTTTTTGTCTAATGGAATGGCTTTGTTCTTGCTTTATTAATTGTATTTGTCTTTATATGTTATGGAACTCTTGGTGCTGCAGGTTATTAGGTACTCCAGGTGCGGATATGTGACCAGGAGTACGCAGCCTGTTCACCTGGCTTGAATATTTTGTTTTTTCAATCATCTTCTCTCTCTCTCTCAAATCCTGGTGGCTGTCATAGAAAAAAAGGAAGAGGATGCTGAATTGCTCAGTTCGAGTTTTCCACCTATCATGGTCCTTGCTATGGGAAGGAGAAACGACTCTTTCCTTTTCAAATAGTAAGACCTCTATGCCATGTATGTGTTGCAACAAAATGGTGACACAGAGCTTTCCTAGACAAATGATAGAAAAAACAAAAATAAAATCTCCTGAAAAATCTCCAGCTTTGTGAATCGTGTTATTTCTGGTTTTCCAAACATGTCACAGCAGCTTAAAGCCAAAAATAAAAAATAAAAAAATTCTGCCGAGATTGAATGAGACAACTTGATTCAGAATTTCAGTCCCCCCCACCTCTCTGTTTATCTTGGTCAGAGCTAAACTTGCTGCCATACTCCTTTAGTAAAAGCACAAGAGAAGAAGATGTGATCACGACATTCATTAGTACTGCTGCATAATCACAAATAGGACTGATTGCTTCCTCCTCTTCAATTGTCTGTACTTGGTAGGGAGTCTACTAAAATGGATAGCCAGTTGATAAAGCTGAATCTGAATTACGGGGTATGCAATGGCCTCCAAAAAAACTTGTACTACTTTACTTTGACCCACATAATACTTCCGAGCTTAAACAATTCCTTCCAATTCCAAGAGCAATCAATTTGCTGTGAACCGTCCATTAGGAATTGAGAAAAATAGACCCGAACCTGATCAAAAGAAACCAACTGAAGATTTTAAACAAGCAAATTTAGCTACAAATACATCTGGAACCGCCTGCAAACTAATGGACATGAAGATCCGAGAAGCTGGAGATAAGAGGAGAAAGAGGGCATCCTCGAGCTTGAATGCAAGTTAGATGAATTTCTGAACAGAAAATATCTTTAGCTTGTAGGCAAGTCTATTTTTCTTCCATATGCTGTGTTGACACCCTGCATGTTTCACAGGACCAAAATCAGTGTCGCAGTCTAGTCTCTATATCCCATCACATAATCACCAAGAGACTGCACTCATATAGGAATCCAGAAAGGATTGGAATGTGACCCTTCTAATGCATTTCAAGGCTAGATATGACAACTGGGTACATAAGATTTTACAACCCCTAATAAGCTATGTTGCTTTGGCACACAAAAGGATTGGGGAAAAAAAAGCACTTGGTTGCTCAAATATATAATGAAGATGCAGTGAATTTGTACAATGCTAACTTATTGTTGAGCATAATTTTTTAAAGGAGCAAAAATATCGACTCCTTACCTCACAGGAACCAATCCCTACAAATTCAACTGAAATAGAAACAAAAAAAATGCAATTTTAAAATCGTGGTGATTGTAGATTTAGGCTCTGGCAACCTGCTGTTTTAGGCAAAATAGACAAATTACCAAGGGAAACTAAATTAGCACAATAACATAAACGGATCCAAATCAAGCAACAAGAGGGAAACATAATTTACCTAATTAGACAGCCAACCAAACACCAAAAATAAATTTACAAGCAAATGAATTTGCTAAAAATTTAAACAACCCCTTCCTCTTGACCACTAATGAATCTTAATAATGACATGATAACTAGGCAATTTACAAAATACAATGACAATAAACAACCCCCTTCCCCCCCAAAATGGATAAAACTACTGCGAATGCAGACAAAGCAGAGGAGAAAAGAAAGAAGAAGAAAAGGAAAAAAGAGGTAGTAAGAATTGAAGAAACCAAAACAATGAAATGATAAAAACAACAGCCAATGAGAAATTGGGACCTTGAAAGCCACCATTGTATGCATAAGAACATTACTTAGGTAACCAAAAGAATGCACAAGTTAAAACTACCAAAATAGCACAAAAATCAAGTGGAAATTTGAAAAAAAAAAAAACCAGGTAAAGAATCTTCAAATCAGGCATTCAAATGGCCTCAAAAAGTTGGAGGTGAATAACCATCAAATCAAGCATATAAAGAAATTGGCACTAATTATTTATTGTCATGGCAAAATCCCAGATAAAAAGAACAAACTCACCAAGCAATGATACTTGAGAAAACCGGAGAAACTCAATCATTTCATTCAATGCAAAAGCGAAAAAATATAAAGAGAGAAGATCAATTTACCTAGCTCTAAAGATCCATCATCTCTCCTATTTGCAGTCACCTTCCAAGGCACCTGAAAACATCAAAACAACCCATAGTGATTAGTCCATCTATCATGTGCGAATTGCCCTGGTCATGAGTTGCTAGTCCACATTAGAATTATAGTGAATAAGAAGGCAAAAAATGCAAATGCAGATTGATTCTGAGTTCTTTTTAGAACATAAGATGCCGTTTATGCAATAACTTTTTTTTATTAAGGTAGAAATTCTACAAAATTTTGTTCTGTAAAAAGGACCACAGTTTTTTGAGTTGTGTACTTTCATCAAAAAGAAAAGAAAAGAGGTGATTCTCAGCAAGTGTGGGTGTACACGACTCCATGGCATCAGATGAAGCCAAAAAATAGTATAGATGATGTTCAAGATGAAGATGAAGATGAAAACAGTGTACAAAATGCCACAGGTTTCCCTACTAGGGAAACAATAAAATTAACCACCCAGTTTATGATATTTGCTTCAGAAAAGTCTACATTCTATCTAGTTACTAATGGAAAAATACAAATTTTCTTGTCACACACAAGAGAGAGAGAAAGAGACCCTCATCTGGATGGGAAAGGTGACCCACATTTGTGATTGATAGAAGCAGGCCATGCAACACTATCAAAATGAAGAGTTTTTTGGATATTTTAGATGCAAAAATTGAATAGCATGGAAGTAGAAAATACAACAAGAAAATAAAGAATAACAGATTCATAAGAGAAAATAAGAAATATCATCACAAAGACAAAAAATTACCTTTGCAGGCTGACCATTTGGGCTCAGCAATGAGTCAAAAATTGAGATCTTCTATCTTTCCAAAATTCAGTGGATGCAGATTCATGTTACACCCAATCCCTCAGCTAGTATGTGGCTCGCAAATTATTCCTCCAACTAACAAAGACGTCTTGGCAGAATTGCCACATATGAAAGGAAGGGGAAGTACTTAGCATTCCATTCACCTTAAAAAAGGCATTCAGTGAATGCAGATTCATGTTTCCCCCAATCCCTCGACTAGAATGTCACTAACACTATCTTTGATGCTATCAATATATGTCAATTTCCCCTTACCTGTCCCCTCCCTATTACCAGAGCCAATCAACAATCCATGGGTCATAGAATCTGGGACCCAACCCTTCTCCAGCATCAAGTCTAACAGTCGATGAGCCTCATTTTTGTTGCCCTCTTTCCACAGACCATTAATAAGTATGTTATACATAGCTGAATCTAGAACTTCACAGTCAGAAACAAGTTTATCAAGTGAAAGTGATATCAAATACAACTGAGAATGATTGGCCAAACATGACAGTAGCTTATATAATGTGTCTGAATCAGGTACCAAGCCCTCATTAACCATCACATTGAGAAACAAAGTGCAATCCTTTATTTGTTTCTGTGCAATCATGCTCTGTATCAAAATGCAATATGCTTCCATATCAAGATTGGTACCCTGAACCAACATTTGTGAGAGAAAAGCAAGCATGTGTTTTCCCTTGTCTGATTTAGACAATCCAAGCATTATATAATTGCATGTAGCATTGGAACAAGAAGTGCCAGAATTATAACCCAACAATTGTAGCCTGACAGCTTCATTAAGCATTCCCATGTTACAAACACCCTCGATCAGCATATTAAACGACAAAGACTGAAGAGAACATCTGTTCTCAGACATGTAGCAAAACACTTTAACAGCTTCTAGATACTTTTCTCCCCTGCACAGTCCTTCAATTAGCTCAGAGTAAGAAGCAGGATCTAAAATCCAGAACTTGGCATGAAGCTGAAGAAATAGCTGTAGAGCATCTTCATACTTGCTTAATCTACAATTGCCAGCAACAAGAGCGGAATATGTGGCACAGTCAGGAATCAAAGAAGATATAATCATTCTACCTAGAAGTTCATATGCATTCATCACTCCCACCTTCTCACAAAGCCATCTGATAAGAATGTTCCAAGAATCACAATCATCGATATTTCTCTCAGACATCTTCTCAAGGAGACCTTTGGCCATGAAGAATTTATCAGCATCACAACAACATCGGAGCAATGCATTGTGTGGAGAAGTTACGTGCACATGTTTATCTTCCAAGAGCTTAATAGCCTCATTTATCTTCCCTAATTTACAAAACCCATTTACAATATCCACAAAAACATTATTATCAGGTGTTAACCGACTTTCCATCATCTCTTCAAGAAGGTTTGCTGCCTCATCCAACCTAAGGTGCTTGCACAAACATTGTATCAAAGCTCCATAAATAAAGGGATCCGGGGTAAAATTAGAATCTTTCATCTTCCTAAACAACCTTATCCCCTGTTGCAGTCTATCTTCCCCACAAAACAAAAGTATTGTAGATCTAAAAAATCTCAGTTCAGGCAGGCATCCGAGTTCCAACATCTCATGCAAAATGGTAACTGAATCATCAACTCTATTTTTGGCAATGAGACCTTTTATTACTATCTCAAAAGTTCTACTATTAGGAATACAACCTTTCTTGTTTATTCTCCTATATTGATCCAAAGCAGAATCAACCCTATCTGTCTCAAACAAAACCTCCAGCAAATAATTCAAAGTATCAATACTAGGTGCCACTCCTGCTTTCACCATCTCCTTATAAACAAAAACCACATCTTGAAACCCTCTCTTCTCTTCCACAAGTGCGCCCAATACAAAATTAAACACATCAATTGAAGGCTTAATACCAGCCAAATTCATATTAAAAAGAACACGCAGTGCTTCATTAAGCCTACAATTTCTAACAAATGCATCAACCAATGAAAGAAGAACATCTTCTACACCCGGGCACCTATCTTTCACCATATTTTGACAAAACCCCTCCATTTCCTCAACATTTTCAGCCATGCCCAACTTGAAAATAATCCAATAATAAGTATCATCAGTGTGGTTAAACCTTCTTTGAAGGGAAGCCCATTTGAATAGCTTAACAGCAGAGTTAATATCACTGGTGCTTTTCAAAACCTTGATTAAGTAATCTGGGCACAGTTTATTTCTCAAAGATTGAATCTTTGCATCAAAATCAGTAATATTTGGTGCGTTTTGATTGATTTCTGGGTTAATTTGGATGGCATTAGTGCAAGATACTGAAGAAATGAATGATTTTAGATTGAGCCATTTGGGAATTGCCTTCGAAAGTGTTGAAGGAGAGAGCATTGCAGTCAGTCACAGCTACAACTTTGTTTCTTTTTAAGCTTGATGAAGGCAAAAATAATGTGAAAGCATGTTACTTTTTACTAAACACCAGACAATGAAGACTGACAAATGACTGACCTGAAAAAGGGAAGCACCAGAGACTGATCGGCTGTGTTTGTTTGAGTTGAGGATGTCCTTCCTTAGCTCAACTCCTTGCAATTGAGGACTTCGTTTATGACGAGATGCTTAAGGGTGTTTGTTACTCGCCATTTGTTGAGAGTTTCACCTGGGCTATTGGTCTACCCTCGTTCTAGTCCCCCAACTATTACCAAGATCTTAATTTGGTCCCAAAACTATATTCTTTATCAATTGGGTCCACAACCTGTACAACAATCCTTCATCAATTCCTTCTGTCTATACAAACAGTAAATCCTCAACATAAAAGGTTAAGTTATCTAAAAACGTTTTCGTTTTATTGCATAAAATCGGTACTTTAGATAAAAAAAAACAAATTATAGCACAAAAAGTTCTGATTTTTTCAATAGTATAAATTAAATTTTCTAAATATACAAGAACTAAAATATATAATATTTTAAGATTCGTTAACCCTTCCTTCTCTCTGGAATTTAAATCTTAAACAATAATATGAATAAATAATTTATTAACTAGGCTAAGTACCTGTTTATTAATAATACTGTAGGTTGTGCCATAATAGAAACATGAAACATGAAAATCATGTTCTTATTGCGATGCAACTTATAAGAACATCACAATACCAAACATAGCAGTTTCCAGGGTGCTTGAGTGATATTAACTCTACAAAATCATTATTCCACCACTTCTGATAACAAAGAAGGTGAGTGATTAACCTTCTAGATGGTGATTAGTGGTAAGAACTTGGAATCAAGAGGTCTGTTCTCTCTGTGGTTTCAGGTTCGAATCATGTGGTTGCTCATATAATGACCACTGGAGGCTTACATGGTCGTTAACTTCAGGGCTCGTGGGATTAATCGAGGTGCACGCAAGCTGATTCGGACACCCATATTAAACTAAAAAAAAAGAAGGCGAGTGATTGAAACTTTACTAGAACCTTAGTAGGTCAACTGAGAAATGAAAACATACGATAGGGATGGCTAATATTGAACATTTTGGGGGCTCATTAATAATTCACCTAAACTGCAAGGATAAATCTGAAATTACCATTAAGAAAAAGCCAAATGGTTTGCTTAGGATTGCATCGTGCTCTATATATAGAAAGCCGGATGTTTCTTCGCAAAGCTTTGATCTTTTCTTGAAACAAGTTCATTACTCTATTACGTTTAAGGGGTTCAGGGTTCAACGCTTCAAAAGCCCACAAGGTTAGTTTCGTTTTTTATTCTTCTAATTTTTGCTTAATAGTTTCTTATAATTTCAGTTTTTGTGAAGGATTGGGTATCTGGGTTTTTGTTAAAAGTTATAAATTTTTGTTTTCTGGGTCTTAATCTAATTCCCATGTGAGTAAATATTGTTTCTTTAACTTATCCTGTTGTCAGTTTGAGTTAAAAGTAAGATACTTTGGTATTGTGTTTTGTTGTTTTTGCAGAGAATCTTTTTTGTTTTTATCTTGGTTCGTGTTATTTTGCAGGTTCTTGTAATCAATGGATGACAAAGAGATTGTTTATCTTGTTTTGTGTTATTTTGCAGGTTCTTGTAATCAATGGATGACAAAGAGATTGTTTTGTCATACAAGGATGTGGTTTTGAGAGTTTCAGATTTGAATATCCTTAAAGGACCATGCTATCTTAATGACCAAATTATTGATTTCTATTTTGCTTACTTATCTTCTTCTTATAACGCTGATGCTAATGATATCTTGTTAGTTCCACCTTCCACATCTTATTGGTTCGCAAATTGCCAAGATCAACAGAGTCTTGTCAATGATTTTGTGGAACCTCTTAAGTTTTCAAGTAAGAAACTCATTCTTTTTACTGTGAATGATAACGAAGATTTCAGTGCAGCTGAAAGGGGAACACATTGGAGCTTGCTTGTTTATGATAGGAGCCAGAATTACTTTCTGCATTTTGATAGCTTGCCGGGGATGCACCGATATCATGCCTTGAAGCTCTACAAAGCTGTAAAGGGATTCATGGGCACAGCCAGTGAATCATCATCAAAAGATGGTGCTAAGACTCTGAAAATGAAAGCTGTAGGGTCTGCTGCTGTTCCTTTCTTTAAAGAAGCTAAAACACCACAGCAGACAAATGGATTTGACTGTGGGCTTTATGTTATGGCCATTGCTGAGGTTATTTGCCTATGGCATTCATGTGAAAGGAATGGCAATGATGGTGACTGGTTGTCTGCTGTTGAAAGGGAGGTTAATGCATATCTGGAGACAACAATGCGGGGTGAAGTGTTGAAGCTTATTGAAGATCTGAGGAAACAATGACGTGGGGTAGGGTCCTTTTCTTTTTCTTTTTGTAGGAATAGATGTTTTAGTGATTCAATTTTGTCACTAAGAGGAACATATGTTTTAGACTTAGTGACTCAAATTTCAATTGAGGAAATGTTATTAAACTTATTTTTCATGTGTAAGCTAAGATTGTTCTTTCCTTTACCATTAGAAAACAACTTGATTTTCGTGATTATCATGATATCATCCAACTTTGCTGCACTTCGGATCGCCCATGGCTTAAAGAATGGGATAAAATGGTGCGACGCCAAGCCATTTTTTATCATATTTATTCCATAGATGATAACTCTGTTCTCTCAGGATTATGTTGTTTATTATGCCAGTTTCCATTGGCTAAGCCATGAATTCTCCCCCCATTTTCAGTCAATTCCTATAAATTGTGTGGGGGTAAGAGTGCAAGCCATTGCCGTTGCCACCTTCAAAAGTAGAGCTACATGGTTCCCATCCATCTTGAACCATACCATTCTTTGCAATGGAAGCGTAAAGTTTCATAAGTCATGGCCTATGATTTTATCCCTGTCATCCACAAACAAGAGCACGAACTAATTCAAGAACAAAGTTAACAAGAAACACAGATGGGATAAGCAGCAATGCTGTATCCTCGTCTGAATAGAGTTGAAACCTAGATGAGCCTTTTCCCATATAACAAATCTGAGCATAAATACTATTGTTTACATCAGCAACACGCGTTCCTAGCATTATTATCACGGTCATTGCACTCTTGTTCAAACTAGTAAGAATTTCCGAAAGAAATAAAGCTCAAAGGCAACACCAGATAAAGATAAGCAACCAACCGTACAAAACTAAAGGTCTCACAATTCAAGTCACTTAAATCAAGCATTTTAATAGGTCTTTCTGGCCCTTCAAAATAGTTGTTACATGTACAGATTCTGATGCCTCTGCTTCTTGATGTCATCCCTGTTAATAAAACACAAGGGCATTGATTGGTTGAATGCAAACAACAAAATTCAAAATTAGATGGACAGGTAGGCGTTTCCCAGAACAATATTCACAGATAAGGAATTGAACTCCACCACGTCATGTAAAAACATGAGGTGGCAAATGTGAGAGTGTATGTGTGCATGTATATAAAGTGATGGAGCAAATACTCATGTCAACATCTTGACAAGTTGAAATGGCAACCAAAATTTTTGCAGAAGCATGTAGCAGGTATATGACTGTATGCCTGTGGAAAAGGACATAACAAAATGTATACGCGGAGCCATGCCAAGAAACATAGATCAATTTCTGGGTATATGGCCTTGAAAAATAGGCATACAAGTTAAAAGCTCTGGGTGTGGTTAAAAACGTGGAGTAAGTAAAAATTGAAATCGCTTATCATGAAAGAGGTAAAACTGCATTGCATGGCAAAAGCTAATACTTACAGCACCTAACACTTTACAAAAGCTCTTCTAACACTCTACAACTTTGCAAGTGGACTTGTTGTGCCCAAGACCCTTGCATCTACTGCACTGGAGCTGACGTTTGACTACATCTTGTTGTCCATATTTCTTTGTGGTAGGCCGGCCTGGAGGACGCCGGGTCGGAGGAGGGGTTACAGTTACTGCAACCTGAGAAGAATCTTTCTCAAGAGGCATGTCCACATTGGGTACAGGGTGAACAGACTCCGAATACGTCAATCGGTAGCTTTCAGTTGTGAAATATCTTGAACAATAATCATATGGACTCCTGCCAATACAACCAATGACAGCAAGAGCATGGCAACAAGGTAAACCAGAAAGCTGCCAATCTTTGCAACTACAATCCCAGCGGTCGATATCAACCACTTCAACAGATTCTCCACGAACCTCAAATATACTACCAGCTGACAGCAGCACCTGAAGGGAATGTACTTTCAAACTTTCCTTCTCTAGCTTTTCCTCCGCAGATGGAGTTAATCTTGTCAGCCACTGGTTGGAATCTGCCCGCCTTGTATAAATCAACTCCATAATCTTACCCCGTATCACATCAACCATCTGTGTTATTGGTAACTCATGTGCATCTGATACCCAGCTGTAGAACATCTCTCCAAAGTTAGATGTCATGTAATTGTATCTTGCACCCTGAAAAAATGAATTCGCCCAACTTTGCGGTTCACTTTGGAGGATCCAATTGTAAGCTTCCAGTGAAATACTTTTGATGCTCTCCATGCACCTCTGGAAGATTTCAGGCCTACATGCATAGGCAGCAGCATTTAAGTCTTCAATCATTAGTCGCTTAACCTCATGAGAAAACTGCCCCTTCAAGTCCTGAATAAGTTGCTCAGACAAATACCGTAGGCAATAGCCATGGAATGAGCCCTTGAATATCTCGGCAATTGATTCCTTTAAGCCCTTTAGTTTGTCTGCCACAAATGTTATTGGACAAGAAGTTGACAGTGCAGTTTTCATTTGAAGTAAGAACCAATGCCAATTATCATTAGTTTCTGCATCTACTAATGCAAAAGCAACAGGAAACACGCTATCATTCCCATCTGCAGCTGTTGCAGCTAATAATGTACCTTGATATTTTGAATTTAAAGGTAAGCTATCAAGGAAAAGAAGAGGTCTGCAACCTTGAACAAAACCATACAATGAGGCATGGAATGAGACAAATAGGCGCTCAAAACTTGAGTCATCCTTTGTGGTGAATGTTGCCAGGCTACCAGGATTTGTCTCCATTATCTTGTCACAGAAAAATGGTAACTGATTATATGCCTCTTTGTATGAACCCTGAAGCTGCTCCTTTGCAATTTCTTTCCCACGCCATGCCTGGAAGTAGTTTAGTTGGATTCCATATTCATGTTTGATGTCATTGACAATATCCTTGGGCTTGTAATTTGGGAAAACTTTCAACTTTTCCTTAATAATACTAGCTACCCAGCTCCGAGTTGCCTGATGTCCTGTTGTCACCACCGACCCTTCACATGTATGAGTTGGATTCATCTTCTTGATGCAAATTAGTTGAGTGGTCGACAACCTTGACGCATGAATTCTCCAGGGACAACCTTCGGCTTTGCATTTAACTGTTACACGATGGCTATCGTTCTTCTTATATCTAAATGCAAACTGGTGTGCAATGGCATATTTACGCAATGATTCGCGAAATTCATGAACACTGCTGAATCTTTGACCTACTCCAGTAATAGTATTCTGCCATTGCTGTGCACCTTTAGCATGTTTCTCATCATTGGAAGCAAGAAGAGGAAGAATGGGTGAAATTTCAAGTGGATCAATCTGCTGATCTTCAATATGAATATCAACATTATTGGTATCATCTACAACATCAAGATCAAGAGGTGCCACAAGCGAGTTATCAGGCTGAGTGATATCCTCCAAAATGGCAAGAGGAGCATCAATAGGAGGCACTGCTTCAGACAGAGTTGTTCTGCTTGATCTACAAAATCAAGAATTGATAAAGTGACTCCAACAGATCAATAAATTGACCACAGTTATAGCTTAGCATCAAGAAGACTACCTACTGGCAGGCAAATTTGAGACACCAGGCAGAAAATTATCTTCCAAAATCACATAAACATCTGCAGTGACAGAATCCCCGTGAAATTTTATCATCCGCTTCAAGTCCTTGTCATTAGAGATGGTAATAAGAGTCTTCTTATTGCCTGGAAGAAAGTATTTGAGAGACATGGTATTGACACTGCAATTAAACATCTCAGCCACCTCCAACTTGAAGTCATTGAACTTAATTTGGTCATCAATGTCTATAGCATGAGCATCACCACCTCTATACGACAAAGTACCATCCTTATCCGTCACAAATTCACCACCCAACTGACAAATAGCTATCATTTTTATCTCCACCATTACCTGCCTAAAACAAAAAAAAAAAAAACAAAAAAGTAAAAAATTGGAACCCAAAATGTAATCCGCTATGAGAAACCATAACATTTACAGATAACTAACAGAGCACAGGTAGCTCAGTAAGCTTGGCAATTCTTCAATACCTGTGAGTATGTAAAGAATGGACAGAGTTGATTCTAAAAAATTCAGTCATACACACCCATCTTTCAATTATTGCGATCAACCAAATGGACGAAAACTCCGTGTTCAGTTACTAAAACAATGTAGACAAAATAAATTAAAGATTTCATGTTTAGGCTTGCAACCTCATCAAGTAAACAGGAAACCAATAAAATTTCACTCAATTGTACCTGATGGAACTATTCAATAAGCTGCAGCAGGCAGAAAGATTTAAAAGAAGATAACTTCCATGTCACTATCAGCAAAATATTAAACTAAAGAACATTGGTGCAATGAAAACAATCAGGTATTTAATATCAGGTTTTCGGAATTTCAAAATCCCAAAACCATAAAGGGCAAAAAAATTAATCTTTTTGGTCAGCCTCAACCAAATAAAAGGACCCAATTCCTAAAAAATTAATAAAAATCAGCTAATTTCACAACATTCCGGTGGAAACCCAGAAAAGAAATTACAAAGCAATTTCACTAAGAACCCAAAATAAACAATAAAGTTCGAAACTTTATCCTCGAACAACTAACAAATAATCTAAAAACAATCAGAATTAGCAAAAAAGAGAGAATAAAAGAACCCTAATGAATTGAAATAATAACATGAACAATAAAATAAAGAGAAAAACGAAAGAAGTTGGTACCTTTATTACAGAAAAAAAAAGGAAGAGAAAGTTGCTGAAATTGGCTCAATTTCCCACCCTAATTTGTACAAGCAGGACTTGGATTCAAATTGGCCCCTCAATCAGAACAAAACCAGAGAGAGAGCATGTGTTCGTGTGTGGTGGGTTTTTGTGTTCTGATACAATAAAAAAAAAAGAGAGGTACCAAGTGTAGGGAATCTCCCAAGAGTTAGATGCTGTCAGCCAATGAATTGTTACGGCTAAGTTAAAACCAATCCTTTTACTTTAAATAGAATGTTATTTGAGCCTACCAATGCTATTCTTGCATTAATTAAACGGGAATGAGAATTCTATGTTGTGATTTAATTGGGTGAAGGGTCTGAAATTGCCTTTCATGGAGAATATAGCAGTTGATTTGAGTATATGTGTAAAGAAAAGGGACCATGATTGATCTTAACCCTTTCTCACCTTTCATGTCTTAGCTTTTCATGGGTTACGGCTAAAAAAATGGAATTCAGAGCCGATTTGGGACCCGTTTTGGTTGCTGATCTGATCCTTTTTATGGCGAGCCGAGCTCCCCCTTCCCAATCTCGTGCAAAGTCAGTTTCTTTTATTTGTTTGCGTACTAATAAAACCCGAGATGATCTCGGTTTAGCTTATAACCTGGTTTAAAGTTCACTTGTAGCTTATAACAGTGTTGGTTAGTAATAGTGATTAGCGATGTCTATATTTCCCTTATCCTTGTCGGTATCAATTATCCGTATTGTTCATGCAACTAAAAACAATTAATTAACTTTTTTTTAATAACCAATTTAAGTGTTGATTGAGTCATCATTCTTCAGCAGTAGTTCCTGTTTTTTTTCTTTCTTTTTGGCACTTCTTACTTTTGGGAAAGGATAAGCAGTGAAGAGCAGAGGCAAAAACATCATCTCTTTTTTTATCTATTTCGGTGGACTCATCACTTTCGCCTCCTCCAACAAATAGTATGAATGCATGACGTGCAAAATCTTGTAAGCTAGCCAATGCTGCCTTTCTGGCCCACTTTCCTCTGGATGTGCCTTTCTTGGTTTATCCTTTGCCTGCAGCAACAAAATGATGGAGGCTGGCCGACTGTCATAACTCATAACACTACACAGAGTTCACCTACCATGAATGCTACCGACTCCAGCTCCCAACTTTACTTTACGCTATCGTTTAGCAAATTACTCGGTTTCAAAAAATATGTTTAAAAAAATATGAAATTAAGTTTTTTTTTTTTTTTTTATTTTAAAAAGAGTTTTTAGTTAAAATATGTGTAATATGGGTTAATTAATCAAATATTTTTAAAATTATAATAGAGGTAAAACACAATTCCATCGTACTATTAAAGCAATGTTTGTTTTTGTTATCCAACCTTTCTTTTGAAAAATTTTGATTTTTTTTGTTTCAAATTATTTTTTTAGTATAATGTGCTTATATAAAAAATTAATTTTTTTTAAAAGATATTATTTAAAATTATTTCCAAACAAAAAAACAATTTAAAAAAAATATCTACACCTTTCAAGCCGAATAAAAACAAACACAAAGGAGACCTAAATACACCTTTCAAGCCGGATTGAAGTATATTTGAAGAGAACAATATCAAACCTGGTCCCTCACATTTACAAAAACATAAAAAAATATAAAAATAGAGAAGAAGACAGTAGATGCAGAGGGAGGAGAGTGATAATGTCAATGCAATCCTTGTATATGAACACCAACACCATCACCATCCTTTGTTAAGTTAAACACTTATTCAATTAGTTTGTAGGTGTAGAGGGAACAAAACAGGATTTGAGGTAGCCAAATAAGTTGTCAATAATTGATATTAACGAGCAATTTTATGATGCTAAAAAAATAACCGATGATATAATATATTAGTTACTCTACAATCTCCACAGCATATTGGGTTAAAAGCATGCTGAAAATAGTTTATATTAATTATTTGGATAATATTTACATGAATATCCTGGGAGAACAACAGACAAGTTCATCTCCTCTACAACTTCAAATGATTAGGAAAAAAAAAAAAAAGGGGTAAAGAAACAAACTTGGAACTCTGATACTCATCATCAATCTCAAGTTTGTTTGTCAACTTTTGAGTGTGGTACCGAAACCATGATCACTGGCTGATGGTCATTGGAAACGTTTCTACTGTGCCTCATTGAAGATTGAACTGCAAACTAACAGAAAATTCCAGGTCAAGGCAGCTTAAAAGAAGCAAAATCAAACTAATACGTTATTCCACAGATTTCATCAGCACAGTAAGAACTGAAAAACTGCAGATTGAAATGCAAACATGGTTTATAGTTTTGGTTAATGAAAAATGCAGGAAGAGAAATGATTTGTTCCTCGCAGCGTCCAACTGCAAGAGCACAGAGAAATTTATAATTCCACATGCACCAACCATTAACAACTCTAAAGACTGAATCCTACTACATCATTAAAATTATATCCATAAAAAACATAGACTTTGTTCCCACAAAAACAGACATATCATTTTTTTTTCCCCATTAATGGTCAAGTCTGATGAAGGAGACCAATGCGTGGATCTTCCTGTGCGATGAGGATCTCAATGAGCCACAATTAATCAGATAGTTACCTTATCCAATTATCATGTTGTTTACAAAACAAACTAGAAGGGAGCCCTAATTTGCATATGAGCAACTCTTTTCCATTTTTTTTTCAATTCAGAGGCCAAGGTGCTGCAAGTATAGTAACATGAAGGTCATTAAGGATGAACAAAAGAAGCACCAAACAATCACAAGGGGACAGCAAGATTGAGATATTCATAGAAGCAAAGAAATTTAGCAGCATGAAACTTGTGGAGGATCAGCAACTACTATCTTAAAATCATGCTCTATAATTTCATTCGATCGATTTAAATATTTGTGTCTATGTATTCAGTAAAAAAAAGCACAACTTCCACACATCAATCCCCTGCGCAAAATTCCGCTGTTGATTCAATAACAGGAGAAGGAATGGCAGGGAAATCATCTATCCAAAGACTAACATGTTGACAAGACATTCCAGGGATGGTCCTTGAATAGATACTGTTTTGCTGGTAATCCCAAACCAGACCCCTAATAAATACCCTGAATCACAGCCAAGATACCCTTTCCAGTAGAGTACTAGGAAATCAAGACAAAAGCTAGGGAATTTGACATGGACCTGGGGGAGGGCTGTCCCAAACTGGAAAGGTATCACTGCTCTAGGAAAGTAAACCTGTTATATCATTGTGATAGATTGATAGACAGTCTTTGACTAATAAGTCGGAAAACAAGACAAAAATCATTGGAATAGATGTTTATTTTATTGTAGACTCTATCTTTAACAAGATCAGATTCATTTTCACAGATCTTTACTAATTGATTCAACACGAGCTCGATATTGGTTAAAGCAAGTTGTGTTTCTGTATTCTTATTCTTCATAATTCTACTCATGAAAATTTCTTGAAAGGCCAGTTGCCAGTTTCCATGGTTTAAATGTAAGGAAACAACCTAAAGTTTCACAACTGATTTCATCCCCAGAAAATCTGAAAAAGGCATTACTCCTCTGCATTATCATGATGGACAATAACAGAACCAGCAGAGTTCATTGAACTTTCTGAGTTGGCAAGCAACAAAAGATTCGCTCCATAAAAACATTCTGCAATCTGATTGATTTATGGGAAATTTCACGATTACGCTCAAATTTAGATGTGCATATTCTGAATCACAACAGCGTAACGTATTCGAATCAGTTCCAAAACTTAGGCTAATCACCTAGCTATCACGGATTTAAAAGTGGAGTTTTTTTATAAAAGAAACTGATGGATTATCTATCAATGGATTAGCAAACGAAAAGTGCACATAGATTGACAATGTGAGTAAACAGGCACAGAAAACCCTCGTCATGATCATCAAGATAGCTTTTACAAACCCTGCAGACAATTCGGGACAGGGCATACCTCTTCAATTAGAGAGAGATGCACAAGTGAAGCCATCACTGACCAATTGGTTAACTGCATCCCTAAACCTGTAATAATCCTCAACCTTGTTGTAAACTTGATGAGAAATGCGAGCATAGCCAGTAATTGAATCAACTTCTCCATCAACTGGAGCCCTAAAATAAATAGGAACTTCAACCTGGAAATGCTCTCTCAAGTGTGACCTTAACTTCAAAGTATCCAGATCATTCGAAATCCCCAAACAAGCAGGCAATCCAACCATAATCATACTCCCACACATCTCCGGTGGAGACCCAAGATTAGTCCCCCAAGCTTTCACCAGCATCTCCCCCATCTCCACAACTTTCTCATGATTCCTCTTCTTAATTCCCTCAATCCCACCTTCAAACCTATTAAAAAACTCCAAAACCGCCGGAACCACCAACTGAGCACTATAATCCCTAGTCCCAATCCAAGCACTCTCTACAGCCAATCCATTACCATACTCATGAGACACAACAGGGTGATGCAGATCACCCCCTTTACCATCCTCTCCTCTCTTCCTGCAATACAAAAAGGCAACAGAAGGAGGGCAAAAAAACCACTTATGCAAATTACTAGTATAAAAATCAGCCCCAATATCTCTCACATCAACATCAACACACCCAATTCCATGAGCAGCATCAACAAAAACCTGGTCAACACCTTCCTCTCTACAAATTTTAACTAATTCTTTAACAGGAATAACAACACTAGGCATCGAAGTAACATGATCAATCACAGCCAACCTGACTTTCTTCTTCCCATTTTCTTTCCCTCTCGCTAAGGCCTTTCTAAATTCACTCACAATCTCCTCCTTTGATGCAACAGGGAAGGGCAAGTGTACCTCAATAACTTCCCCTCCAGCGCGCGTGACATAAGCCTGAACAGACTTCTTGACAGCACCATAAGCATAATGCAACATGACAGCAACATCTCCCTTGCTAAACCTTCCTTCGTTGAAACCCCATGCACAGTTTTGTAACACAATAGCAGCAGCGGTGGTGGCGTTGTCTACAAGGGAGATTTCATCAACAGAATGAGCGTTTACCAAAGATTTGATTAAGGAGCGTGAATGAAGTATAGAAGGTTTGAGGGTGTTGAAGTAGAAGTTATCTGGCTGGCGGAGGAACTGGAGCTGGAGGTTTTGTTGGGCTGAGATGACAGATTGAGGGCAGCTCCCAAAGCTGCCGTTGTTGATCCGAGCGATGGTTTGGTCATGGTGGGAGAATTCTGATTGGATTTCAGAGTCAGAAATGAAAGAAAGTTTTGTTCTCTTGGCGGGGGTGGTGAAGCCGTTGAGGGAGTGGCTTTTATGGTGTTTTAAGGAGGAGGAAGCCATGGCATGGAGGAGGAAAAATGGAGAGAAGGAGAGGGAGAGGTAAGATGATGGCAATGATGAAGGCAAGGAAGAGACGAAAGGAGAAAAATAATGTTTCGGTGACATCTGGAAAACACAAACTTCACTAAACTTAAACTAGTTCGATAATTACGTGACACCACATCCCAACCCTAGTGGCCAATGGAACTAGATACCTTTGTTCTTGTCTTGGTAACTTTGTGTCAGATTTTCACTCACAAAATGCTTCGACTTTGTTCAATGTTCACCATGACCGGGTCCATTTCAAGAAAAAAGAAAATGGTATCTCTGTAAGAAACAACGGGGACGATCTTGTTGAATCTTTACTCAAATGAGTGTGTCTTCAATGGATAACAAAGAAGAAAAAAAATAAAATGTTCGAGTGTTACTCACACGAGCATTGTAAGAAACTCCAATGTCATGGAATATTTGAAATGTTCTTCTACTTATATTATATTGCTCGATAACAAGGAGTTAAGAAACCGTTTGTGCACCGCAGATTGCATCGCAATAAAAACATTATCTTTGATGTTCATAGTACAGGTGAAACGAAGCCGCGTTATCAAAGAGGCAAAGAAGTAGAGTTTGTGCAAAGTCCAAAAGAGAAGTATTTTTATTGACAGTACGATAATCGACAGTAGAGATAGAAAAGTATTTTTATTGTATAAAATAATCTAAAATAATAATAATAATATTCATGTTTAATTTTTTAACAACTAATGAATCAGCATAAAAAACTAAAATACCTTCATATTTTAACTTTTTAATTTTTCTACGAAGAGATACAAAGGTAAATTTATTGTAACAATCAATAATAAACTTTATCTATTACTATTATGAATTCATCACGCATTTTAAAATTTTATTAAATGTATTATTTGATTATTAATTTAGCTACAAAAATCTTTATTTTATTCTAAACATAATCTAATATTAAACAATGCTGACGCTCCATCAATTTTCTGTTAATAACTGTTTTTTTTTAAAAATCTTTGTTTATGCTTTCATTCAAGGCATGAAAACAAACCATAGTTTTAGTCGACAGTTATAGAAAATTTTCTCTCCACTTTCCTCTTATATAAAATAATGAAGTAGCGAGGAGTTTATCATGATTTAATGTTGAAAGTATATCTATGGTGGATTTTAAACAGTCGCTAATAGTGGATGAACAGAGAGGGTGATATTGTCTAATTTCGGGACATAATTGATAAAATCATGGGATTTAAAATTCAATTGATAATAATATCAAACATTAGGGACTAGTCGAGGTTACTTATAATTTATTAATTTATATCAAAGATTAGCTGGCGGACATTTTCAATCAAGAAAAACGTCCTTTTCTTTTTGTATCAGTGTTACTAGTTAGAGGAGGAGGAGGAGGAGTCATTATTCCCCTAACAAAAGCCGATTCTAATGATTTCTTGCTTGTCATTTCAAGCTGTTTTCGTTCCTCCCTCGTACATACCAAAGTGTAATTTCAATCTCGTCAAAGGAAGCAAGCATCTACTCTGTTGAATGGTTTTAACTCTAGGCTCTGTATTTTTTTTTACGTGTTCTGTCGTAAATTTTAAAATATTTGCCATCACCTCCAGGCATATATATATATATATGCCTGGAGGTGATGGCAATGAATTATTATTAAGAGTGATTAGACCTGTAAATACGTTGATCTTTTGTGATTTGTTTATGCCCACTTGTGCTCTGCAACTAACAATTTTAAAAGCTTCTGTTCTGTCCTCCATTCGACCTTTGCTGATACTAAAAGGCCAAGCTTTGTGTTAAAAAACCTCTGAGAGTGAAGCCGAGAAACCATTATTGTAATGTATTCTTAATTCAGTGCTGCGTTCTTACCAATCCGGCACGACAACCAATTTTGGACTGTTTCAAGGGAATTAAAGCGGGGCTTGATAGAAGATGGTGCAAGAAAAAGGAGCGCGTCATGTCAAAAGAAATTTGGAGCTGTGCATGATCACTAGACAGACACCCTCCTATATGTACGCGTAATTGATCATCTGCCTTTAGTTGAATGGGTTAAACTCACAAGTCCTCAACAAAAGAGGATGAGCTAGCAGAAGCAGCAGGCATGGTGGTTTTCATGGACAATTTGTGATGCAAGGGAAGTAGTCCTCCATTTCCACGGAAAGCAAAGTTGAACGATAAGTTTAGTATCAACATCAAATGAAATGTTTCAAATCACTCACTCACTCGTTTTGTTTTGTTGATGATGATCAAATAAATCTCAAGTCAAAACCAATAACAAAAAGTTGAGATTTTTAACTTTAATTTACTTCAGATACATACATATATAGATGCGTGTTTGTGTGAAGCAAAATCATTCAGAACGCTTTGTCACATTTCTACCCTCTACTGACTTGTTTCATGTTAAGCTAGCTATAAGATTATGTGTACTCTTGTTGGGTTCTGGTTTGCCTCTAAGAAGTCTAGGCTAGCTATAATTTTGCATAGAGTCAAATTACAAGTCACTTGATCTCTTGGAAAAAGGCTACAATATTTATCCTAGCTAGTTAGAATCTAAATCATCTACATGTGTTTCCAAGCTTGTGATCCAGCTTGATGCCAAATTGTTTACAGAAAGTGTAATGGAATTCCATATATACAAGAAATTAATAATCAGGCTAATACGTCGCCTTGAAGCTCCCGGAACAAAACTTGCTGAAACTTCCTGCTATCTCTCAGGTGTGGTTGCACTTTTTAAAGCACCTATCCCACGTCCAACAATTAAAACAATATAATAGATCACTCATCACAAGACTTGAATTTTTTGGATGAACCCAGACTCAACTATCTTATTCAATACGGTAGTGAAGCCTTAAGGAGGGTCAACGGCCTGGGAAATATCATGTAGTATCATCACTCGATGTGCCCTAAAATATGTGCTGCAAGTGAGAGGAGTGTTAAAGAACCTTTCCCAGATCGAATAATCACAAGAATATTAAACAACATAAAAAATTGAGAATAGGCCTCCCATCAATAGCTATTTTACCTTTCCAAACATTGATAAGAGCTACGGCTCTGCTCTGTCTCGAATCCCTATTCTAAAAGTATGTTCTCTTCTGACTCCAGCCTCTCAGAGGGGGCTGATTCAAGACTCAATCAGTCATTTGATAAAAAAATCAAACTATTGGACAATCAGGCACTGCATGAATTCGGTCCTGGTGGTCAACCGAGAAAATGTATTGTCTCAAATTGCTCATTTACCACAGCATAATTCAACCCTCATGGGTAACCTATTGCCATTTTACTTTGTCATAAAGCAGCTATATTCTGGGGTTCACATTCTGGGCTGAAAAGGCGGACCAGCAGAGCAGAAGTTGAACTCCAACATACAGCTCCACAAGCAGCCCACCGAGAAGACTCCTAGGATTTGTAATTCTAGGACCTGCATGAACAATGATAGGTGAACATTGAATGTTTAGTTGAATACAGAATATGAAATGATAAAACCATAGCTAAATGTGTACCAAAATTGAAAAACAGGCTACACAACTGGAAAACAACAATGGACTAGAAATCCTTCCAAATGCACATATCAAAATATCATTTAGCCTGTCTTATGATCAACGAAAAGCTGAAAAAAATTAATTCAGAAGCACCAAATCCAAACTGCTTCAGAAAGACGCATTGTAGCTGCAATTCCTCGCATCATGCAGTTTCCAATGCTTTGATATACGTGATGCTACTTTTAATGTTCTAGTTTTTTACTTGTTTTTCCGTATCTACAGTATGTTGTACCTATGACTTGGGTATCGAAGCTGTTTCAACAGCACACCATGAAACTAACTCAAGATTTTACCACAACTCAATCTTTAAATATTTCAACTTACAATCAACTCAAGATTTCTTCAAAGATCAACACGCTTGATCTCCAGGATATTGCCATGGTTTGACAAACTTTTAACACCTTTCTTTGATCTTTTCGCATTTTAATAGGTTTTTATATCTCCATTGCAACAGAGACAGTCATCTATATGACCTTAGTCATATCAGGCATATCATCTGAAATTCCAGGATGCTTTACTGGATAATGTTCGTAAGATTACACACTTAATAGATTAAGTTAGTAAAACAAGATTGCGTCAATAAAATGAGAATACCATTTGATTCAACCCCAACACACGCATGAGATCCCCTCAAATGATCCCAGTAGTTTCTTTAAGAAGGAACACCAATTAGATTAAACCCTTCCATTTACAAGTCTTCCCCGAGTTTTTCATGACTGCCCATCTTTAAATACTAGTTTAGTATCGTCAACGACTCTCCTCCAAGACCAAGATACAACCAATAAAGACTATCATCATGATCACAATTGTATGTTGTGATATTCGGTTTGATGGCAAATTATGGCCAATCTTTCATGTTAGGATGTCAATTCGTATGCTTATTTTGGAAACGAAGTGCTCAACTTTGTCTGGAAGATCACTAAGTTCAAAACCTCCTCCAACAATACAAGGCACGAGCTTTATGCAACCTCATTTTCAAGACTTGATCGTATATGACCTTTACAATCAGTAACATGACAAATATCACCAAAAGCAAGATGATGATGCATACACGCATTTCAGTCATTTAACAACATCAAAAGCATTATACTGAAACAGAGCAAATGCCAACGAACAACGTAATAGGGACAGTAGAACATACCATAATGCAACCTACAGAGAATCTAGAAACCAAAAGCTCCTACAACACTAAAAATTCCAGCTGTTTGCCTCATTAATCTAGAGCAAGGCTTACAAACTGACCGCATCAACTCCCCTTCTGAGAACCCAAATAAGCGCCTTAATGCCATCTATCACACACTGCCGATTCAATTCAATGTCCTTAATACCTGAAATATAATAGAAGGTACAGGCTTTTTATCATGCTTCAAACATATCAACTCTCTAGAGTCTAGCCCATCAAAAAACAAAATCAAGAAAAGCCCAGATACAAGAACGCTTATTCCTTTATGTTCCTTAATAATAATAATAATAATAATAATAATAATAAACATTACTTGGAAGTTATTTGGTGCCATAACAATATATCTTTTTTTCATGAAAAAGAACTTTTTTGATTGAAATCAACTACTCCTAGCAGGAAAAAGAAAAGAGTACATGTTGGAGCTATATACCTCGTTCTACTACATTTATCTGACTTGAAAGTTAAAGCAAGCAGCTTAAAGCACTAATAAAATTAAAAGAAGAAGAAGAAGAAGAAGAAGAAGATGAATGAGTTTCTCTCTGTGTCATTTTGCAGAACAGATGGCGGGCGGGCGAATAGATACTCTAAAACCAACCAAACACATTACATAATGATTGAAGTATGATAAAGATGTGAAATTTATTTTTTAAAATTTATTTTTTTATATTTTGAGATGAAATATATTAATATCAAAAATAAATTTTAAAAATTAAAAAAATATATAGTTTTAATATATTTTTAAATAAAAAATATTTTAAAAAATAATTGTTATTGTAAATACCAAAAAGGCTTTTTAAATGTGTTTGATAGTGTGGTAACAGTTGTTTTTAAAAGTATTTTTTACTTGAAAAAATATCAAAATAATTTTTTTTTATTTTTTAAAATTTATTTTTGGTATCAACACATAAAAACTATTAAAAAAATACTAAATAAAATTAATTTGAAGAAAAAAAATCAAATTTTAATAAAAAAAGTTAAAACTCACTCTCAAGCATCTACTAAATATCGTGACATCACATTCGCATGTGTTTTTCTTTTGGATAAAAACTAGTTTAAAGGCTAGATCAAAACATTTTTGAATATGAAAAAAAACATACCATTTATAAATAACTACTTGATATTTTTTTTTAAATCTAGCTTAACGAGAGTTAATTTTAAAACATCTTAATCTAACATTTTTGAATATGAAAAAAAAACATACCATTTATAAATAACTACTTGATATTTTTTTTTAAATCTAGCTTAACGAGAGTTAATTTTAAAACATCTTAATCTAATTTTTTATCTAGTTTATGTTTAAAATTAAACTATATGAAAGTTTTTTCAACATGATCAGTAGGTTTGGCCAATCCAAAGGCATCTAGATCGATTATTAAAAAAAGAAAGGATGGAATTTATAAAAAAATAATGAAATTGATATAAAAAACCTTCTACTTAACTTCTTGTCTTGTCCTGGTTTAAAATTAAATCGTGTAGGAGTGACTCCAACGCGACTTTATCAACTTGACCTGTTCAAAGATAACCTAGTTGGCCGATAAAAAAATCTAAAGACAAAATTGAGAACAAAAGGATAAATTAACCAAAAAAAACCTCTTAACTTGACTCTTTACTTAGCTGAATTTAAAAGTAAATTATGTGAAAGTTATCTCAATATTATTTAGTTGACTTGATTGGTTTAAAGGTATCTTGAGAGATCATGAGATGAAAATGAAAAAAAAAAATTAAAAATAAGGAAAATAAAAAAATGAAGAAGCTGAATTGAGAAAAAAAAAAGATCAAAGGAAAATATCATTTTAGAGTTTCATTAATAGTTTTTTTTTTTATCCTTTTATGTAAGCAATTAGAAAAAAAGATTTTTTTAAAAAATATCAATGAGAAAGGAAGAATGAGTATTTGGAGGTGTGGTAGCAATTACTTTTTGAAGTATTTTTTGCTTAAAAATATATTAAAATATATTTTTTTATTTTTTAAATTATTTTTGATAGTAACACATCAAAATAATTTAATAACATTAAAAAAAATAAAAAAATAAAAAAAATAAAATTTTAATTTTTTTTAAAATATTTTTAAAACATTAAAATAAGATATTCATTAGCATTTGAGTCAGTACTCTTAAGAGTAGACTTCACCGTTTTGATGGATGAATGCTCTGCTACTACATTTTTCGGCTTAGTATACTGCCAGTCTAGTACTTTAGCTAGGAAAGAGCACAGTTCATAAAAGATCAAGCAAGTATACATATGATGTTCAGCTTGATTGGGCAAGACACGAGAGGTTTGGTTTGGAAATTTGTGGAACTTCCAGGCAATTTCCCTAGTCAAGACAAACAAAGACTATGAAACATTTTTCTTGTGGATTGTAGATGGACCTGACCATTCACGGAGAAGCTAATTTGAATGAAGCAGCAACCAGAAAGAGTTAAGGGTTGTTGTCAATCAAAATGAATCCAGACACAACCATGTGTTGAGCAAGTACCTCTCCTGCATTAAAGGGTGTTTCTTCTTTCTAATAATGTGTGTCTCCTCCCAGAAGAGCCTTTAAGAGGATACTAGGAGTATCTTTTCTCTCCTATGTCTGCACTTGATTTCTACACTCTCTTCAGGCTCAACAGTACACAGTCTCTTCAATTTTCTTGGTTCAGCTCAGGAACACAGTTGAGCTGTCCAACTGACTCTGTTTTTTTTTTTCGTTCTTTCTCGCAGGCATATTGCATCCACGTATGGGGAATAAAATTCTTCTCAAGGCTTTCTGTTTATGGGCTTTGACATGCTTCCTTCTTCCTGCTAGCTCTAATGGCCTGGTGAGAATAGGTTTGAAGAAGCGCCATTTGGATCTTCAGACTATTAAGGATGCCAGAATTGCTAGACAGGAGGGAAAAGCAGGAGTAGGTGCAAGCAGCAGGGTCCATGATTTAGGCAGTTCAGATGGGGATATAATACCCCTTAAAAACTATTTGGATGCTCAATACTTGGGAGAAATTGGAATTGGCTCGCCCCCGCAGAACTTCACTGTCGTATTTGACACTGGAAGCTCCAACCTCTGGGTTCCATCATCAAAATGCTACTTTTCTGTGAGTTCTACTGGTTTTTAATATACTGTCCTAAATATGAGATGAGATACTGACTCACAATCACCTGCAGATTGCCTGCTATTTCCATTCCAAGTACAAGTCAAGCCGGTCGAGTACATATACCAAGAATGGTAATTATTTGAAGTTAATTACTTGAAGTAGATGTTGTAGACAACATTGACTGCTATGTTGCGAGGTTGAAACTCAAATTCTTCTTTTCAAATTGCGATTCAGGGAACTTTTGTGAAATACATTATGGATCAGGATCAGTTTCTGGTTTCTTCAGTCAAGACAATGTTCAAGTCGGGGACCTTGTTGTCAAAGATCAAGTGAGTTATCTGTTCCATTTTACGTATATTTGGAGAATCATTTATCTTGTTCTTGCAGTACTGTGTGTGTGACTTTTGTAATCCAGGTTTTCGTTGAGGCTACAAAAGAAGGAAGTCTTTCATTCATATTGGGGAAGTTTGATGGAATACTTGGGCTTGGTTTTCAGGAAATTTCAGTTGGGAATGTTGTCCCATTGTGGTATGTTTATGTTTGTACTGTGGTTCTTAGTTAGTGACTCCATGCTTCTTGGAAGCAAGAACTTAGATTCATCATGTCTGCAGTTCTTTCCTCTAGTACCTCGGATAGAATGATTCATGAAAAGAGTGCAGGTACAATATGATTCAACAAGATCTTGTAGACGACGAGGTCTTTTCATTCTGGCTCAACAGAAATCCTGAGGCGAAAGAGGGCGGCGAGCTTGTTTTTGGAGGGGTTGATCCAAAACACTTCAAGGGAAAGCATACCTACGTTCCAGTTACCCAAAAAGGTTACTGGCAGGTACAAGAATTTCATCTTTGGACCAATTTCTAACCTTATTATCATGTGCTAATTTCGAAGAGGGAAAACTCAGTTACACTGTTCTTTCCCATTTTCAGATCAATATGGGAGATTTTCTTATAGGAAAACATTCAACAGGTGATCTTCAGTCAACTTAAGCATTTTTATATTTATGTTATCTATGCCCTTTTCTCCATATAATTCTGTATTAGCAGAGTAAAAACTGCAGTGGATACTCCCTAAAATGGGAACTGCAAACAGCTTGAATCCTATTATGAAATTATGAGTCAGTAGTCACTTCTCTTATAAATTGCCACATCCTAACATCTAATTTCTCTACATGGCCCGGCTCCTGTGTTTCCGAGCTTGTGACTCAGCTGGATGGCAAATTCTCACATGAAGTCTAATGGAATTCCATATCTGTAGAACCGGGATAATAAAGCTCTCACAATAAACCCTTTATTTCTCAGGTCTTTGCGAGGGGGGTTGCGCTGCAATCGTGGACTCTGGAACCTCATTGCTTGCTGGTCCAACAGTAAGTTTCTTCACCTCCTTGGTGACTGGCTTCTTTCCAAGCAGACCCCTTGCTTGACAGTTTAATTTTTCTTTCTTCCTTATGTTCTACTTGTTTCAAAGATATACTAAATAGCTATCATTTTCAGCCAATCATTACGGAAATCAATCATGCCATTGGAGCAGAAGGGCTTGTGAGCGCTGAATGTAAGGAAGTGGTTTCTCACTATGGAGACTTAATATGGGAACTCATAATATCAGGGGTGCGTTTGTCTTCAAGTTTCTTATTTCAAGAACTTTTCTACTTTTGTATATACCAGAATTTTATGCTGTGGACCTCAGGTACAACCCAGCAAAGTATGTACGCAACTAGGTTTATGCATTTTCAATGAGGCTAAGTCTGCAAGGTAAGGAGAATTAAGTTACATGCTGGTTCATGATCTACTTGCTTGGCACAGAAACTTTGCACAAGATTACTAATGAGTTTGGTATTTTGACAGCTTTTGCGGTCTATTTAAAAAAATAGATTTAAGAAAACAACTTCTAGTGTGGTTTTTTTAAAAAAATTTAAAAACATATGTTTGGTTAAAATTATCATGAGATAAATTTTTGCATATAAGATAATAAAAAGCAGGTCTCCATGAATAAAAAACAGGTTATTTTAGTTTTATAAAATCAAGATTTGAAACTCAATTATATATAAGAATAGTGCAAAAAACAAAAATTATTTAACTAACAAAACTGTTTTTTCTGTTTGGTTGGGCAAAAAGTAGAAGCTAATGCAATTTTCATGTCTTCAGTTGTTTTAATCACAGTATTTCCATCAAGATTTCAAGTAGAGTATTTGATAGCAGTGTGTGGTATTGAAAGTGAACATTATAGGATACTGGGGCTAAGTGCAAGTGCATGAGTCATGATTATCGCACTGCGAGGAAATTCTGTGATTCTGCTGACCAGTTCCTTCTCTTTTTTTCTTGTTGCAAAGGAGTTTTAAGGTCCTTATAAGATGATTAAAAAACTGCCTCAGCAGTGACTCTGATTGATTTTAAAACCTGATTTCTTGTACAGAACTGGTATTGAGTCAGTGGTTGAGAAGGAAAACAAGGAGAAATCATCTGCTGGTAATGATCTTCCATGCACTGCTTGTCAGATGCTTGTTATTTGGGTCCAGAATCAACTAAGAGAAAAGGCAACAAAAGAAACAGCAATCAACTATTTAGATAAGGTAGGTTTATATCAAAACCCTGCCTCTTTTTCAGAAGCTCAAATCTGTGTGCTAAGTTTTGGTTTTTGATCCTTCACAGTTATGCGAAAGCCTACCAAGTCCAATGGGACAGTCATCAATTGATTGCAATAGCATTTCAACCATGCCAAACATCACATTTACCATTGGAGATAAACCTTTTAGCCTCACTCCAGAGCAGGTTAGATTTCCATTGTCTTGTCGTCTATGAAGCATACAATTTGAAGTATCTTTATTACCTTCAATTCTTTATTTCTATATTTCTAAAGTCACTTATTTGTTTTCAGTATATTCTGAAAACTGGAGAAGGCATTGCTCAAGTTTGCATCAGTGGGTTCATGGCTTTGGATGTGCCGCCTCCACGTGGTCCTCTATGGTATGCTATCTTAGCCCTCATTTTATAGCTTCAGTTTACATATATACCTTTCTTTTCCGCTGTTTTTGTTTGAGTTTAAGCTGAAAATGCATGATTGCAGGATTCTTGGTGATGTATTCATGGGAGCGTATCATACCATCTTCGACTATGGTAACCTGGAAGTTGGTTTTGCAGAGGCTGCTTAGTGATTCTTTAGCAATGTTGTTGAAATGTTTTGATCAGATGTTCCTATGACAATTGCTGTTGCAGAGTACTTAGTAACGAAATCGCTCGTAAATGTCCGTGCTGTTTTAGGCATATTAGGACTATGCTTTGATAATCTGTTTCCCCTACCATCTACATATCGAAAAAAATATTTAATAAGTTCAGTTCATTATACACAGCAATATCAGAGGAACGATAATATAAAAATTTGCTCTTTATTGATTAAAAAAACTATAATTAATATTGTTGCTTTCCAAATAATACATTACAATTTTGATTAGTAAGTAATGTGCGATGATAATCACGCAAAACTTTGATTCATAGATACCAAGTTATCAGTAAGGCCACCCACCTTCATGGTGGTGAATGGATACTGCTGCAAATCAATTGTGCCATAATTATTGGAACTGATTGTTTTACATAAAATGGATTCATCATCGTAAACAGCATGTTCTAATTCATGTTATTTTTTCTTCTCTTTCTTCAATAGAGTAGATTTTTATTCGCAAAATCATGAGTTTACATGCCAATAGTCAATTCATAAGAGTTTCCAATCTCCCCTTTTAAACCGTCTTCGTTACATATGCGGCAAGTGTTTAAAAACATAAGAGCATGTCATTTGAAATGCATAACATATAAAGACCTTGAGTATTCCAAGGCACAGTATTGAATTACGGATGCACAGTGCACAGCTGAACTTCACTGTTCTTCATCGCTATCATTGCTGAAAACAGAGGCTACAGCTGATTTCGGCTTCTTTGCAGCTTTGGCAGAGGAGTTCTGTAGAAGGAATGAAAAAGCGTCACAAGTTAAATGGTGAGCATATAGATTATTCAGTCATCAAGTAATGATTTCTTTCACTCAAATTACTACAACATTGTGGTATTACTTATAGAAGCAGGTGACCAATTCAAATGGATACCAATTACAAGGAAAGAAAAGGCCATGTAACTCCCATTCTACGTTGAAAAGAATCACAACTTGTGTCATAATCCAGAAACAATGAATGCAATCTTGACGCATTCAACATTACTTTACAGAATGCCACATACAAGAACGGAACATAGTATTGTTACTTTTGTTACTGTAAATCCACGACAGTAGAATATTTCCATGCAGAAATAATATATTTCTCAAAGGTTCTTAACAAAAGCAGCATTTATCCAGAAGGGCAAAGCATTTTATGAATTCAATTAATCATAGGGAGTTTTTTGCAAGTTAGACAATCCTAGGTAAGTGAGAATTTCTGCATAAATGAGAGACAACAATTCATCCATGCTCGCTGCAATGCATAGAGACCTCAATTTATCCAGGTTATAAGAGGGAGAAGGAGATAAGGACATTTGAATAATCTACCATGTTATTATCATATCACAACAATCTATCTTGTCATGGAACATATGGCAGTTCATTTACACATACATAAGCCATGAAAACAGCTTCTAAGAACACATACAAGACTTATAATGATATAATTCTAATTCTTCAGTTGCATACCTTTGAAAAGCCCCCTTTAGAAGAAAACCCAAATTTTAATGCCTTCCGCTGATCCTGATCCACAAGTGCAGTTGCACTTTTCTGCTGAGCAGATCCAGATTCTTCCTGTTGCTGCAGCTGCTGCTCCTGTTTACGAGCATCTGCCCTATATTGCATAAAACAATGTAAAAACAAATGTGGCAAGGAAAAGATTTTAAAGACAATAAACACACAAGGAAAAGCTTGAATTATCAGATGCATTTGTGAAGGAAAATAAGAATGCTTACATCTGTGCAAACTTAGCCATCTCCCTCTCCTGTCGTTGTAGTTCCCGCTTTTGCCGATCATCACGACTGCTTGTACCATGCATCTCTCTCATTTCCTTAAATCGCTGAAACAATCATCCAAGAGTATTAAGGATATAGGAGAAAAAAATGGAAAGTAATAGCATTCACAGGGGTTGAAAAGAAACTCATCAAATGCTACGACAGTTTGTGTACCTTTCTATGATTATGATCGTATGAACTCAGATGAGCTTCAAATTCCATCGCCAATTTGTATTGCTTGTTGCAAAGATCACAAAAGAACACCTTCCTTATCTCTTTCACCTCAGTTTGAATTTTCTGCTCCCGTTCAGCTAATACCTGAATTTTCATAATTTGCACGAAGCAGGCAGTAGAAGCCACCAGGTAATAAAAACTGCAGGAAATTCTCAAGAGCTTCGAAAGTTGATGTTCCCCTATGATAATACCATTCCCGTCAAAAGACACGCATATATGCTATATGCTGCCTTCTGTTATTAGATGTGGGTTTCAGAAAAACAAAAGCATCAACCTCAAAATTTTATCTACCAGTCCAAATATTAATAATGATCTCCTACAAATTTATAAGCATACCTCCCGCTTTTTTGTGTCTTCCTCAGTTTCTTCAACCTCGATGTCAAGTTTCCTTCGCTGAATATTTTCTTCTGCAGTAAAAAAATCATCTTCTTCTTGTTTTCCAATTCCTAACTTTGGATCTCTAATTCCAGACTTTATAGGCTCAATGATTCCTGAACATAAAACCCAGAAGTTACTGTTAAAATTACAACATCATAGGTGAAGCAAACATCCCACAGAAATCCATCTCATCGATGTTTCTCATATCATTCAGACTAAAGGCAAATGATAGATTAGAAACTCTAACCACTTCGCTCTACTTAGCAGGATAGTTGAGCAAGAATAATTGTAGGTTACAAATGGGCCAGTTAGCATACAGTTCAATAAAAAAAAAAATCGACAGCAAGTAAATATATCTGCACGTTTAACAACTTGCAACCTATGACATTATATATCTGAGTTGTAGCTGGTGATCTTACAATCAAAACTATATTGGCAATAGAAGGTTTAAGAACATCAAAAGGCAGGAAATATGGATTCATCGATCACTGTAGCTGAGGAAAGGTTTTTGAGATAACTGTTTAGTTTCATAGAAAATCGAGGCTTTGAGTACCAAACACAAGCATTATGATTCAACTTCAATGAGTTCAAGATCACGTGTCATATTGCAAATCATCTCAACTAAAAGACTAAAAGTCACAAGAGGCTATGGGTGTTGCGATGGTGAAAGGCTTGTGCTTGAATAACAAAAGTTTAGGTTCAAGTCAAATAAACATGAAATGTTTTTTTAAAAAAGGAGAAGGATACCACTAATGTTCTCCCTCTTACAACCCCTACATCAATGAGGTCATAACTAGAGGGTGGCATGCAAATCCAGTACAGCCATTAGGCTCAACTAATGACATACCTTGCTCGTCCTTTCCGAGACCCTTTCCTTTCCATCCCATTTTCTGGAGAAGCCTAAAACCAACGTTTGATGCTGTCAACTTTGTGTCCAGTGATGCTTGTTCAACATTGTCGAGATCAACATTTTCAGTGGGTCTGTGATTTTTCGGCAATCGAAAATCCTCTGTGAAATCCTCAATAAGCGAGTCCTGTCAAGCACATACCACAAATCCAGATGATAAACATCACTACACAAGATTAAATGATGCTCAAGTATTCATGTAAGCACAGGCATAAAGGAAAACTCCATTGACACAGAAACATATAATCTTTTTATACCAAAGCAATTAATCAAAACTTAAACAGCGATCTTCAATTTATCAATAACATGGACCCAGTTCATGAACTTAAATATTCTCTAACCCTTTCCAAGCTGTACTGAATAAGCTATCTCCCATGCAATCCATCAGATAAGAAGAAAAAAAAAGGATTGGAAACCTAGAATCACCTGCTCTCTGTCAAGTTGCTGTTCATTGCGGGTGCTTGTTTCCTGTTTATCAATGAACCATCTGCAATCCATTTTCTACCACCTAAGAAAAAATCAAGAAGTAAAATAATAAAAAGGTTCGTTTCGGAGGAGAAGTGAAAAAAAAAAAAAAAAAACATGCTAGTTAAGAATAAGTGAAAAATATCACTAAAATATAGTCACAGCACACACTCCATGAAAAATATCAAAGACCGAAAATGCTAGCTATTAGCTTATCAGTTATGAATATCAAGATGCATAATACAAATAAATGCAGATTTTGGTTGCCAGCAACAATGAGCATAAAATTTGAATTCACAATCTTTATGCTCGAACCTGATTTAGTCTATAAAATGCAGAAAAAAATAAAAAGTAAGTCTAAAACTCAAACAAGAACATCCCTTTTTGTAATCCTAAACTCCATAAATACTATGCAAACATTAAGAAAATTCATTTTACATACGTGCTCTACATCCACAGGATCTCCTCAACAGTGAAAAAAACAACAACAAACAAAGCTAGCTTTTTTCACTGTTTTCTCAAAGTTTTAAGCTGATTCCTCAAAAGGGTCTCTCGCAACAAACGCTAAAAAACCAAATCCATGCCATGCCCTAACAAACTCTATTAATTATGAAAAATCAAAGTGATCTCCTTGAAATCGAAACTAAACTCACCAACACAAATCCCACAGAAAACATAATCTGCATCTCAAAATCTTATGAAGTGAATAAGATTCAAAAGCCCTAAATTTAAAGTCTGCTAGAAGTAAAGACCATGAATAGCAAGCAAAAAAAACAAAATTTTGGTTCAATATTGTCGGGAAAAAAAAGAAGAAGCTGATTAAATTTGATAAAAGTAAATTATATTTACCTGATTATTAATTAATGGGATAGAAGCTGAGAAACCAAACACCAACAAAGTCTTTGCCCTTTGATCTTCTGTCTCTGTGGTTTCTGGTCAATGAATCAAACCCCTTTATGTTTTGTCTTCAGACAAAACTCAGAACGCAAGTGTGTCCCATGGAACAAAAACACGGGCTAATTATTTTTTAAAGCTTAGCCCAATTTAATTTGTGTTTGGGCCAAAATTGTGAGCTTGCTCGGCAAAAAGAAGAAAATAAATAAAGAGATTTAATTTTCATAAATATATAAATTGAGCTAAACATATTTTTCATGATAAAAAGATTAAATTAAAATAATTCATTTATCATGAAGAAATTAAATTATGATATGATTAAAAACTAAAATGAGTCATTATATTTTTAGCTAAGAAAGAGAGTGATATCGAGGAAAGTTTTAGGGAAGGAAAATGTATTCAATTTCCATCACCACCTTTTCTTTTTCAAATATACATCCCAAGATTTCTTCACTCTTACTTTGTAGGGAAATACCTTCCTAATTAATGAATTTCCTTGAAAAATATATAAGATTAATTATGTGACGCGTGAAGAATTTATTTCTTGAAAAATATATAAGATTAATCATGTGAAATTATATTTTTTTTAAATGCATGAAGAAAAACAAGGAAAAAAATTATTCCAGAGAAGGGAGACAAACTTTTTCTTACGAGGGAGATCATAATGATAAGGTAATTATTTTATCGATCATGTATAAATATATTTGAAAATGTTAATCACCTCTCTTCCATTAATTATGAGACGAATTAAACTCAACAAGAAGATCATGAAAAGATGTGCTGCTCAAGCTTCAAATTAAAGTGAGGTAATTAAGAAATTAAATTGTTCCATGTAATTAATTACACAATATATATCCTTGAGCAAGATCAACGTAGAAACTTCTTCCTTCAAACATACGCACCTCACCTAAATCTGCCAAACTCCATGCTTAATATTTTGGTCAATGTAAGGAAGATTAATGGCCTTGACCAGTGGCGGAGGGAGGGGGGTTAGCAGGGGCCCCGCCCCCTGCAAGGAAATGCCCCTTCCTTGTAGGTGAGTGTGATTATAGAGAGTATCGTTAAGAAAAAAATGCTCCAGATGAGTCAAATGACTTAACTTTGTAGAGAGAAACTAAATATATATATTATTATTATTTATAAGGCCTGATTGCTGCTTCTAAAGCTTGCGACTATAATCATCTCAACATTAAATTTTAGAATTTTGTATGATTTTTATCCATTGAAAGAGTTTTGAGTATTACTTGAGATTCTATGTGGTATTTTGAGATTAATGGCGAAGTTCAAGATTCACACGTGGTTTGAGATATTGTAACTCTTAGTTTAACATTAGAAAATTTGTGTTGTTTGCGCTACTTTAAAGATCAACATTCAGTTTTTATGCTATGGCCCCTTTAATTTTTTTTTCTTGCTCCGCCCCTGGCCTTGACCAAGTTGAATTCATGTTCAAAAATCTTTTCAATGTATAAAACCTTAATTAGGAAGAAGTGCATGAACCAAATGGTTCAAAATTAAAAGAAATCTTCAAGTATCAATCTTTTTGACCCTCTTTTACGCACGCTTTACATTTTTTTTTAATACCTTTCTCCCTTTTCTTTTTAATAAATAAGGTATTGCTTATAATATGAGTAGGATTTAGAGTTTAGAAATACGATCGAACTCTAATTGCTTGTTTAATTAGCTTAATTGTTTCTTGAGTAATTAAGTCAAAGTCTAAAACCACGATAAAAAGAATTAAAAAGTACAAAACGTGTCTTAGTTACTCTTAATTAACTTAATGTCATATTCAGAGGAAGTTATCTAGTGAATTATGTATAGACTTTCTAAAGAGTACGCTAATCCAAATTCTAGTGTATTAAAATGAATAAATTATACTATAAATTATACACATATTCTGCTAGATATTTGTTGTGATATTCCTTATCTTTACAGCGAATATATATATAATATACGGCCAAGAGAAAGAAATTAAAGAAAGCTTATTTTACAATGATTAAGAAAAGGTAGTCATGGAAAATGTTTTTTTTTTCCCACTTTATGGAGAAGGAGGATATATAGTTGGTACATATGAATATGAGAAGAAGGAGAAAAAAAGGGATCAAATTGGCAAGTTGATTGGAGTTGTGAACAAATAAAATGGTAATGAATTATGAATGCTTGAAATTATAAACTGAAAGGATAATATGTGCTTGTGTCCCTGAAAAAAACTGAAAGGAGATGAAAAATGCTAGGAAGGAAGGATTCCCCGAGAAAATTAGGTATTCGACAGCTAACAAAGTTAAAGGTATACGAAACGAAGGCAAATTCAAAGGAGGAGAAAGCACAAGGAAGAAGAAGAAGAAAACTAATCGACAGCCAACCGATTGATGTTTGCTTTGAGTCGTCGATATTGGCCAACATTTAAGTTGCGGACCACATTCTTTATGCTTTGCCCTTAAGTTTTACCAAAACAGTAGCTAGAGAGTACTTACGAGCTGGGTCAAGATCTCTCTCTCTCTCTCTCTCTCTCTCTATGATATTTCATCGTGCCATTCCTATGTATCAATCACGGTGACCCTTGAATTCTCCAGTCTAGATTCTCCACTAAGATATATATCGAAAGATACCTTCCTTAATTAGCTAACCAAACCCTCCCTCCCTCCCTCCCCTCCTCCTATAAATTCAATACAGAGGCCTTGCATTCCTCATTTCAAAACCAACAACTACTACTTGTGAACACACTAGCTAGCTAGCTAGAGCTACTTCTTACTTAAGCCTTAATCCCCTTCTCATCACTTCATCAAATCATGGTTGGCAACAAGCAAAAGAAGTCCTCTTTCTTCAGCTTTCTCAAGGGTAGAAGGGCTCGACGAACAGGTGACGATGCATCCTATGCTTACGATGATGAAATGAGTGCAAGAAAAATCCTGCCGTTCGACGACGACAAAGGTCCACTTGTCTCTGTGAAGCCCGACCCCCGTATCGACTCCAAAGCTTCTGTTTTCATTGCCAACTTCCATGCAGCTCGAATCTCAGAATCTGAACGCCAAATCTTTCAGCAAGCAGCTGGGAATGCAGCTTAACGTAGCAAGTTGTCAACTTGTTAATTAAATTCTGATCCACATTGATCAAACAAAATGTCCATATTGTAATATCATTTGTTTAAATCTATGTATTATGTATTCTTAATTCAGTAGTTTGTCTCATGAATCCAAAGTAATTAATATGAATGGAAGTTAATTTACTTATAAAAAAAATTGTTATTTAAATGTAGCACTCTTGTTTCATGCACACACCTTATTCTCTTCTATATTATAATCTGTTTCGTTAATCATTTCGGAAAGTAATTGTTTGGGTACATCATTAGTGGGAGCTCTGTAGCAATACAACTATCATGTTCGCGAGGCTCAAATTTACTAACAGCGTTGAAAGTATCTTTGAACAACAAAAGTACAAATATACTTTAAGAGGAACCTTTTAAATTTATGAACCAGTTGCAGTTCATTAATAAACAACATACATATTTCCACTTAATCTCTGTGGTTAATGTCATGCAGCATCTTATTGATGATTATTTGTTATTAGCATAGAAAATGGTATTTATCCTGATCAGTACAATTAAATTATATGCAAGTCTGTATGTGCGGCTCATGTAAACCTAAAAAAATGCATAAAAATTAAGGTGTATTGGGTAAGATTGAACAGACCAAGTCAACATCAAGTTTGGGGTTAGTTTTTACCTGAAAATCCAGCCATTTAGCCAGGAAAGAAAATGTTCCAACGGTTTGGGCAAGCTTCAAATTAAGGGTGGAAAAAGTGATTCTAATTTTGTAAGGGAAAGATTCTTCTTTCCTCACTTTTTTTTTTGCCTTCAATGTAGCATCAATTTCCAAGTTATTTCTACACTTGTTTCGTGTAAGATGCTAGCTAGCTGAAATGAAAGACGATCGATGGATAGAATATCTAAAGTGAATTTAATTCCGGAATCTAACATATTTCCAAGAAGAGGGGTTGTGGTTTCTTGATTTATGCAATTATTGTCCATAGTACACAATCTTCCTTCTCAATCTTTATATATTTTGTACTTTATTAATGTCTGTATGACAGACCTCCTCTCACTTTTTATTCTTTTCCTTTTCACCCCACTTATAGCTTAACCATGAGTTTGCTAAAATTAAATTAAGGAAGGTATAGAGGAAGAACTTTTCAAAGGCCTTGAGAGCGACTGCTGTACAAATAAAATAAAACTATAAATTAGACCCCCAGAAAAAGATACCTCATAAACTTTTTATATTGCGAATCTTAGTCTGAAAATACTATAACGTAGATTGAGAAAATATAATGAAATTTCTACTTTTTGATGTACCAATTTTGTATTGCGACCTTTTGAGTTACTTTTCTCTGCCATATCTTGGCTTTAAGTACTTGTATGCTTATGGGAAGAAAAAACCTTCAATCTTGACCTAGTGTGTGTATATATATATATATACATACAAACACGTCAAAATGACATTATAATGTTTAATTATGATATTGATTATAATTAAAGCATGCATGCACATTTGCCTAAAGTTGTTCATGATCATATGCAATGAATCAAAAATAACTGTCTCTGAGTACATGTAGCTAGTCAAAAGAAAAGGATCGATGAGGGTTGCTTTGAAAACTTTCAGAATGATAATATCACTGCGTGCGTACCATTAGAATTCAAGGAGAAATGCAATATCGATGAGCTAGGCATCTCTTGATAACTACAAGACATGTTCGATATATTCTCAATGTAATGAACTAAACTAGCTAATAAGAGACCACCCCTCCTGCACCCTAGGGTTCCTTGCCAGGTATCCTTCCCTGCTAGTACAATATTCTTCTATCTTTTTACATAGAGTGTCAGACATAATTATTAGCTGATATATATATGTATATCCTAGCTAGCTGTATTTAATTTTCTAACAATTAATTGTTAGTTGTCTAGCTCAATGCCTTCTTAACAGAGGGTTTAAATGGAAGATGCTTTTTGTTAATGGGATCAAGGTATGCATTATTTACTTTATGATCATAAACCAGATTATATATTTGAGGCGTTCATTGTATACAGTGCATGGGAGTAATTCTGCTTAACTCTCCCTCTTGAACGGTTCTCTTCTGCCTCTGATCTCAAATAACGTAATTGATTGATAATTAATGAAAAGAAGACAAAGCAAAACGTATGTTGCAGTAAGTTGTATTGATGCCAGGCTAGCTAAAGCAAAGACATTGGGGTCTTTAGCTTGCTTTTTTGTATAGCTGTAAGGAATGGCAACCATCTAATTAGTAAAAGTTGAACCCTTTTTTTTCTCTTCTTCTTTCGTTGTCTGTTCAGATATATTCCTCATAACAAGTCCCCTTTTGATGGTTCCACCATATGCATGTGCTTGCTGCTCTATAAACCTTCCAAATTCAAACTTTGTACTCCAGTATATGCCTTGGCTACATCTTTTCACTACTTTTTTTATTTCCCTGATTCCACTTTCAATTTTCTATCTTTTTAGTTCAGTTTGTACTCATCTTAGACCTAGACCTGTATGTTTTTGCAACTACTCGGTCAGCCTAAAAGTAAACAAAGTCTTAGTGCATATTTGGTGTTGTAATAGCTTTTGCGATTGCAGTTTAAAAGAAAAAAAATAGATTGAAGTGAATACTTTTAGTTGCTATTTAAAAAAAAAATAGATTTAAAAAAAATATATATTTGGTTAAAAATATTATGAGATAGGTTTTTTTCATGTAAAATAAATGAAAAGTATATCTCCATAAATGAAAAACATGTTATTTTAAAATATACAAAACTAAGATTTGAAACATAATTATATGAGACCCAGTACAAAAAATAGAAGCTATTTAGTTAACCAAACTGTTTTTCCTTTGTGGTTGAGAAAAAAAAAAAGCTACCACAATACTAAACGATCTCTTAGTTACAGATAGCTAGTCAAGAACACTATTTGTTGCTACTGCTTAGTTTGAAAGTAGTATAGTACTAGATAGGTGACCAACGCTACACTAAGGGTCAAGTCAATTTTCTCCTTGTTAAATAATATTTATCTAGTCTTATTTATTAAAGGTAGAATAATATTTTCAGTTTAACCTATATATAATTTCTTTGTATTTAGGTTAACTTAGCACTCATAATAAACATATTATTGAGAATTCTAGTCTCCTTTTATGTTTGATCTGAATTACTTTAACATGGTATCAGAGCCTGATTGATCAAACCCTTGGCTTGCTAATTTTATGGAACTCGCTGCCTCTATAGAAATCATGTTCGCCAATGTCAGAGCAACTACTGGTATCAAAATCGTTATCTTCATCCACTTCATTCCAAGTAGGATGTTCCAGCACGCTCAATGCATTCCTTTGAAGCTTAACTTCATATCCATTTTTCAAAACATTAGATATGGGTTGTTTGACCAATTAAAAGATATAGGATGAAGATCAAGTTTTGTGCTTGCGGTTGAAGAATTAATATCTGAACATTTATTTTGGATTCTTTAGCTTCTGCAATTTGATATTTCTGTTATGTCTCTGCAATTGTTTGGTATTTCGTCTTTTTTTCAGTTTCTGCAATTTGGTATTTGCGTTTAGTTTCTGCAATTTGGTATTTGCGTTCAGTTTCTACAAAAAAATTTTAGAGTGATATTTTGTCTTCCGCTTCTGCAAAATCTGGTATTTCGACTTTCCTTCAGCTTTTACAATTTGGTATTTCTGTTCTGTCTCTGCAATTGTTTTGGTATTTCATCTTCTCTTCAGTTTCTGCAATTTGGTATTTGCGTTCAGTTTCTGCAAATTTTTTTAGAGTGATATTTTGTCTTCCGCTTCTGCAAAATCTAGTATTTCGACTTTCCTTCAGCTTCTGCAATTTGGTATTTCTATTCTGTCTCTGCAATTGTTTTGGTATTTCATCTTCTATTCAGTTTCTGCAATTAGGTATTTGCGTTTAGTTTCTGTAATTTTTTTTGGAGTGATATTTTGTCTTCCGCTTCTGTAAAATCTGGTATTTTGACTTTCCTTCAGCTTCTACAATTTGGTATTTATGTTCTGTCTCTACAATTGTTTTGGTATTTCATCTTCTCTTCAGTTTATGCAATTTGGTATTTGCGTTCAGTTTCTGTAATTTTTTTTTAGAGTGATATTTTGTCTTCCGCTTCTGCAAAATCTGGTATTTCAACTTTCTTTCAGCTTCTGCCATGTCATCTACTACCAAAGAGATTGTTTGGTTACGTTGGTTACTTGCTGATATGAGAGTTTTCTTTTCTCATCCTACTCCTATGTATTGTGACAACAAGAGTTCTATTCAGATTGCTCACAACTCGGTTTTTCATGAGCGAACTAAGCATATTGAGATCGATTGTCATCTTACTCGTCATCATCTCAAGCATGACACCATTACTTTGCCTTTTGTTCCTTCTTCCTTGCAGATTTCTTTACCAAGACGCATTCCATCTCTCGTGTTCATTTTCTAGTTGGCAAACTCTCGATGCTTGTAGCTGCCGCATCGTGAGTTTGAGGAGAGATATTAAATAATATTTATCTAGTCTTATTTATTAAGGGTATAATAATATTTTCAGTTTAACCTATATATAATTCCTTTGTATTTAGGTTAACTTAAGCACTCATAATAAACAGATTATTGAGAATTCTAGCCTCCTTTTATGTTTGATCTGAATTACTTTAACACTCCTGACGTAAAAAAAGATGTTCAACCAACACCAATGTTTTTAAAGAAGAAAGAAAAATCTAAGACTCAAGTCATTGACTTAATTACGTTCAATAAGGTCAGTCAATTTAATAATATGATTAAAAAAACATCAACAATAAATAAAGCGGGGAAAAAAACAGTAATAAAGCGGGGGGTGGAACAGTAATAAAAAAAGCATACTCGAGAGGATAAGAAAGGAAAACTTGTTGAAGACTTATCATTGCTATGTCATACTCACCATAAAAAAAAGTTCACTAAGATGATTTTAACATCACTGTGAAAGGTTGCTCGACAACACCGAAAGAGGTTGCATGTGCTATAAAAGAAACGAACCGAAAAGCAAACCAAATAAAATATCTTGAAGCAAGCATCTCATGATTTGATCAATTAATTTAACTTAATTTAAAAATAAGATTTCTTTTAAAAAAGCTAAATTTTGACAAAGAACGACAAATAAAAATACCTTAGATAACCCTGATCACTTTCAAAATAAGTGAAAATCATATAGAAAACAAATAAAAATAATAATAGAGTTCAATCTCCCATTAAATAAATGTTAAAGGAAGAAACTAAAAAAAAACATGAGCTTAAAAAAAAAACAAGTAACATGTGAAATCCTAGACCCATATTTAATCAAGAAGCTTAATTTCCAACCAATTTAATGTTGAATGATGAAATTAAAAAAAAATATCTAAGTAAAAAAAAAAAGCAATCAAAATAATGAGGATCAAATTTAACAGGAATAAAATAATGGAGGATGAAATTGTAAAAAAAATTAATTTTAAAATTTATCTAAAAAAACAAGTACCAATAAAAAAAGGGACAAAATCTAACAAATTAAAAAACTAAAGGAGGGTGAAATCAATTTTTTTTTTTCAATTTAGTAAATTATCTCAAATAAAAAAAATAATCAAAAGGCCATAGACCAAATTTGAAGGAAAAATAATTTGAGTGGTTGCTTTGAAAAATTAGAGGGTTAAGCATGAGAATCAAGAAGAGAGAATATATATATATATATATATATATATATATATATATATATATATATATATATATATATATAAAGATCGTTGGCATCAAACCAGAGATCTGTTGGCCACATACGCCGCTCAAGAATGGCAAGGTTGCCAAGACGATTTGAATGTCACCACTGAAGCTTGCTTTTGGCTACTGAACAATGTCGCATGTGTTGCTTGAATGACATAGAAATGATCGACACATTGACGCGTGTCAGCCATTTTATGAAAAAAATAATATTTTCATTTGTTCAATTACCTATAAGTCAACCTAATTATAACCAAAAAAACCATATCAAAAACTTGAAAAAGCCCTTAAACATCATTTAAGTAATTCTTGCTTCCAAGGAGAATTTAGTTATTTACTATATTTAAAAAATTAAAAATACTAAAAAAAAAACTTGTGGATGCTAGTTTAGTTATTTTTTCTTTTAAGAGTAACTAAATCATTTCATTGTGTTAAAAAGATCATTTATTAGTTGTAAGAAGATCGATTTGTCCTAATCAATATGATAATGATTAATAGATCTTAGTGAAAAGACTATTTACTTTCAATGACAAGTTTATTGTTTTTGTTCTGGAATGGTAAAATCATCATTACACTATAGCAATTCACGATCTTATAAGTCTTTATGTATAGTAAAACACTAAGGCCTGTTATTTTTTTATAATATAATTATTTTTTATTTGAAAGTACTAATTAATTAACAAAATACTTAAAATGCAAAAGCTTTTCTGCAACATGATAGTATATGTTTGCCTGGATTGATATATGTGCTTAATTCTTATTAGTGAAGCAAGAATCTAAGGATCTACTAGTTGATAATTATGAAACTATAATTAAATAATTACACTGAAAGATTTAACAGTGTTTCAATTTATTGAAGTTTGAGGCCTTCCTAAATGTATTTGCTCTTGTTTACCTGCTGGTGCGCACTGATTTTCGATCCTTGCAAAGGCTTTTGGAGTAATTAATTTCTTCGACTTTCAAATGTACTGTGCTTAATTAGTTCTTATAATTTGATTAGAAACTATTATAGTAGATTAGAAAAATATGATTACACAGAATAATATAATTCATCCTCTTTATAATTAATTATAAAATCAAATAACTTATTATTGAAATCGTGCATTTCGAATGCATGCATGACGTTTTTCTCCTTTATGAAAATGGATTAACTTCTTACGAGAGAAAAAAAAATATGTGTGTAATTTGAAAACAGAGAAATAGAGAATTATTTGTAATATGTGCTTCTGTCCCTGACAAAAACTGAAAGGAGATGAAAAATGCTAGGAAGGAAGGACCCCCCGAGAAAATTAGGTATTCGACAACTAACAAAGTTAAAGTTATACGAAACGAAGGCAAATTCAAAGGAGGAGAAAGCACAGGGAAGAAGAAGAAAAAAACTAATCGACAGCCAACCGATTGATGTTTGCTTTGAGTCGTCAATAGTGGCCACCATTTTATCAAGTTAATTCAAGTTGCGGACCACATTCTTTATGCTTTGCCCTTAAGTTTTACCAAAACAGTAGCTAGAGAGTACTTAAGAGCTGAATCAAGATATCTCTCTCTCTCTCTCTCTCTCTGATATTTCATCATGCCATTCCTATGTATCAATCACGGTGACCCTTGAATTCAAGGAGAAATGCAATATCGATGAGCTAGGCATCTCTCTTGATAACTACAAGACATGTTCGATATATTCTCAATGTAATGAACTAAACTAGCTAATAAGAGACCACCCCTCCTGCAATTTAGAGTCGTCAATATTGGTCAGGATTTTATCAAGTTAATTTAAATTGCGACTTGTTAAAAAATAATATAAATTATATTTCAAGTTTTAAAAATTTTTACTTGAAGAAATATACTAAAAAATAATATGTACCACATTCTTTATGCTTTGCCCTCAAGTTTTACCAAAACAGTAGAGTACTCAGGAGGGTCAAGATCTCTCTCTCTCTCTCTCTCTCTCTATGATATTTCATCATGCCATTCCTATGTATCAATCACGGTGACCCTTGAATTCTCCAGTCTAGATTTTTCACTAAGATATATATCGAAAGATACCTTCCTTAGCTAACCAAACCCTCCCTCCCCTCCCACAATAAATTCAATACAGAGGCCTTGCATTCCTCATTTCAAAACCAACAACTACTACTTGTGAACACACTAGCTAGCTAGCTAGCTAGAGCTACTTCTTACTTAAGCCTTAATCCCCTTCTCATCACTTCATCAAATCATGGTTGGCAACAAGCAAAAGAAGTCCTCTTTCTTCAGCTTTCTCAAGGGTAGAAGGGCTCGACGAACAGGTGACGATGCATCCTATGCTAACGATGATGGAATGAGTGCAAGAAAAATCCTGCCGTTCGACGACGACAAAGGTCCACTTGTCTCTGTGAAGCCCGACCCCCGTATCGACTCCAAAGCTTCTGTTTTCATTGCCAACTTCCATGCAGCTCGAATCTCAGAATCTGAACGCCAAATCTTTCAGCAAGCAGCTGGGAATGCAGCTTAACTTAGCAAGACGTTGTCGAGCTATGTGCCAAATTGTCAACTTGTTAAATTCTGATCCATATTGATCAAAATGTCCATATTGTAATATCATTTGTTTAAATCTATGTATTATGTATTCTTAATTCAGTAGTTTGTCTCATGAATCCAAAGTAATTAATAATGAATGGAAGTTAATTTACTTATAAAAAAAATTGTTATTTAAATGTAGCACTCTTGTTTCATGCACACACCTTAATTATTCTCTTCTCTATTCTAATCTGTTTCGTTAATCTCTTTTCAAGAATTAATCATTTCGGAAAGTAATTGTTCCCCATGGAATCAAAATAATAAATAAAATCCATGTTTATATTCATCAAACATAAAAAGAAAACGTGATGGCCATCAATTAATTAAGGGTACTTAATATTCCTACGCCTTCATTGTTATTATCTGGCTGCTAATTATCAAAATTGCAGGAAGACTTCTTACTGAATCCTTCACTTATAAGGTAAAAATAAAGTGTATAAGTATCAATAACTCATAAAATTAATCTAGATTGATTGTAAGGATAATATATAGTCTAACATCATATATAATCCTTGAAATATGTAATTAATTTGATACTATGATATGATCAGTAACACCTAGACATAAACTATTTTGGGTTACCTCACTGTCAACATCTTCTAAATCTCGACCATAATTACCATATATCACTATTAATTATTAAATTACATGCTGATTGAGGTTCTCATAGATCCTTCTTCTTCCTCTTTTCTTTTTATTTTTCTATCATGATGTAACAAATAGAACTGGCAGGTAGGGGTGAGTGAAAAGCTAAAAAACTGATTAAACAGAAAAAAATCAAAAAATAAATTAACCAAAAACTAAACCAATAAAAAAATATAAAAAACTACAGTGGGGGAATGCTTTGAGGTGTGAGGGCTAAAGTTCTAGAGCTGATCATGAGGAAAATAGTATTTCTTTTTTGATTTTTGTGAATGCTTGCTTTGTTGATATCATATTGTAAGGTTAAACTCTCTGTGAGTTAATTGACAACTGCTTTATGTGGTGATTGTGAATTTGTTATGGATGGATTTGATGAATTCCTAAGGTGACTTTCGTGGTTAATTTATCTAAAAAAAGAAAATTAGATTTTGCCAATTTTTGTTTAAAAAACCCAAACCAAATCAAAATCAGTTGATTTGAATTGATTTTTAGTTTGGTGCAGTTCTAATCTTGATCATTAAGATAAGTGGAAGAGGTTCATTAGTTTGGACATATACATATAAGTAAGTGTTGTTAAGATTAATGAATCGATTTTGAGAATAAATTTTTAACCAGTGCATGAAATAACTTTAATTTAATATATGTTTTAAATACATATTTTATTTAGTTTTCCTATATATGAATCCCATAAAAGTGTTAATGAATCCAATATGATGGGATTATTTTTTGCTTAGATTATTTAGGAATTCAATATAAGTATTTGTAAGATTGATCGATCGATCATGAGAATAAAATTTTAGATAGTTGTATGTGATAACTTTATTTTAATATATTTGTTGTACGCATGTAATTGTTTAGATTTTCTATAAATGAATCTCATAGAAGTGTTTATAAATCCAATATAATGGGTTTATTTTTTGTTCATATTATTTATGAATCTCATATAAATATTTGTAAGATTGATCAATTGATCATAAGAAGAGAATTTTAGATAGTTGCATGAGAGAATTTTAATTTAACATATGTGTTGTACATACCCATTATGTTTAGATTTTCTAAATATAAACCTCATAAAAGTTTATATAAATATGATATAATGGGATCGTATTTTATTCAAATTATTTATGGATCTCGTATAAGTGTTTGAAAGACAGATTGATTGATCATGAGAGAAAATTCTAAACAGTTGTTTCAAATAACTTTGATTTAATATATTCATTATACATATGTATTATGTTCAAATTTTTTATATATGAATCTCATAAAAATGTTTATAAATCCAATATAATGAGATCGTATTTTGTTAAGATTATTTATGGATCCCATATAAATGTTTATAAGATTGAATGATCAATCATAAGAAGAAAATCTTAGATGGTTGTACGAGAAAACTTTAATTTAATATATATGTTGTATAAACATATTATGTTTAGATTTCCTATATAGAAATCTCATAATAGTGTTTATAAATCTGATATAATAGGATCTTATTTTGTTTAGATTATTTATAGATCCCATGTAAGTGTTTGTAAGATTAACTGATCGATTAAGAGAAGAAAGTTTTAAACACTTATATGAGATAACTTTAATTTAATTTATTTGTTGTACATAAGTATTTTGTTCAAGCTTCCTATATATGAATCCCATAAATATGAATCCAGTTGTCGCACGTGTGCGGCGTCACGACGATCGTCCATCATCTCAGGGGAAAATGGTATAAGGTTTATCTGACAAATATGGAGAGACAAAGAATTATGTTCTCTTATCAGTAAAATATGGACTGGGAGTCGCCACCTAGTATTCTGGTCACTAGGAACCCTAACTGGTCTCAGAGATCGGGTACGGAGACTGGTTGTGTAAAGGGAAGGTATTAGCACCCCAACTACGCCCTACCTAAGGTAAGCTGCATTGTTTTGTTGTCTAATAAAAACTATGGTCTTATTACGTTTTCTAATTATTGGTCCGTCTAAAGGGTCAAGAAAAGCCCTCCTTAATAAGGAGGTTCTTATCTTAATGAAGTAAAATCTAACCGTTTTACGTTTGAAAAAAAACAGAATTTAATATCTAGAATACGTATTACATGTAATGTCGTACCCCGGATACTAAAAGACAAACAAAATAAAATTTTTGTTGTTTTTGAAATTTTGGCCAGTGTTCTCTTCACTTTAATAAACTGTTTATTAAAGCCAAAATGCATGCTAAACATTGTTTTTTGGTGTATGAAAAAACACAATATGATTTTTTTTTAAGCTTTGAGACACTTAGCCGTATGCACAAAAACATTGTTTTCATTTTTTCAATTTTTTTTGTATTTTTGAAAGTTTTGACGAAAACCGGGTATTTTAATACCGGATTTGTATTTTTGAAATGACAAAAAAACAGACCGAAATTAAACAAAACATAAATAAAAAAGGGGGGAAATCACAAATATTGAACAATTTTTTTTTTTAATTTTTTGGAAATGGGTCGGACCGGCCCAAATACATGGGCTGGGCCGCACCTGGCCCAACTATGTGGGCTGGGCTCAACTCAGCCCAGCCCGTGTGAATAGTGCCCTCCACTGTTCACATGCTACGTGAATAATGGAGGGCAGGCAGGGACGAAGCCGAAGAAAAAAAAAAGGGAAGAAGGGCTTACCTGTGGTGGTTGCTGTCGTTGGCGGAGTTGCTGGAGGCGACTGGCAGCGTCGCTGGTGGTTCGCGGCGGCCAGCGGTGCTGCTCCTTCTTCTTCCTCTCTCCTCTGTTTTTCATTCTTTTCTCAACTTTTTTTTTCCGGTCTTCTCCCTCTATTCTCTACTCTTACTCTCTTCTCTTTTCTCTCCGTTTTTTTTCTCTCTGCCCTCCTCCCTCTCTCTCATATCTCGTTTTTTTTCTTCTCCTCCCCTGTTTTTATAGGCAAAAACAGGGGAGAGACATGGCTGGGTGGCCATTGTGCTGCCTCCCCTCCACCACCCCTCCAACACGTGGAAAGTTTCTCTTTGGCAAGTGGGGTTGGTCGGCGTCTTTTTGAAAGGGAGTCGACGTCTTTTTGAAGGGAGAGATGACGGTGACAGAGGAAGAAAAATCTTCTTCTTCCCCTGCTTCGCGCGTCCAGGGGAAGAAGAAGACCCACAGTGCCGTCAAAACGGCACCATTTCGGTCCCTTCTCTTTTTTTTTCGTGAACAGTGCATGAAACGACGTCGTTTTGGACAACACGCGCTGTTTCATTTAAAAGGAAAAGGCGGCAAAAACATGTCAGAGTTCACATTGGTCCTCAATTTGTGATTTGTTCAATCAAGTCCTAAATTGCAATTTTGATTTAAAAATCAATGCAATTGCATCCCTGCCAAAAATCAAACAGCGGCCCTAAAGTTGGCTGCCCTTTTCACTTTGGTCCTTGGTCTTGAATTTATGCAATTTGACCCTCAATTAAGCAATAAACTTCTAATTTCTTCAATTTAGCCCCTGATCCGGTTTTAATTACAGCCCCTGTATTTACGCGCCTTTTCCAATTTGGTTCTTGGTTTTGGATTTCTTCAATTAAGTTCCTAATTGGCCATCAAACTTCAATATTTATGCAATTAAGCCATTGATTTGACCAAATTAACTCTAAAAAATTATATTTTGACCCCAGAACTTTAATTTCTTCCGATTAAAGCCTAAATTAACTCCAAAATCAATTTTTCTTGCAATCAAAACCTCCATAAATTCAATTAAACCTTCAATAAAATTTAATTGAGTCCATAAACATATGATTTTGGACTTTTCTTCCTTAAATTGAATTTTCTTTGTCAACAGGGCTCTCATCAGTCAACAAAATACTGCCAAATTTTAATCTTTGTAATTTTGAACCTCCTCAACCACTTTTTAACCATTTTTTGAGTGTTCTGACATCCTATTTTCACTGTTATATTTTTTTGATAATGGATATTTTTTTATTTTCTTTTTTTTTATGCGGGGACACAAAACTGGGTTACAACACCAATAAAAGTGTTTATAAATTTGATATAATAGGATATTTTTTTGTTCATATTTAATTATTTATGATTCTCATTTAAGTTTTAGTAAATTTAGTATAACGGGAGATGAACTTTTTAGAGAGTGGTTTGAAATAAAAATAAATAAAATAATAAGTAGATATATTTGTTGTACATACCTTTTCTTGTTCAGATTCATCATTTATAAATTTCGCATATCTATGTTTGTAAGTCCAACTTAACGAGATAAACTTAAATGAGATTCTCACATAAGTGTTTATAAATCCCATATAATGAGATCATTTTTTGTTCATATCTCATTTCAGTTTGAGTAAGTTTAAAGCAACAGGAGATGAGTAAGTCCAACAAAACAAGATAAACTTAAATGAGATTCTCACATAAGTGTTTATAAATCCGATATAATAGGGCCATTTTTTGTTCATATCTCTTTTAAGTTTGAGTAAGTTTAAAGCAATGGGAGATGAACTTTTTTAAAGAATGATTTGAGCTTAAAAATGAATCGACATATTTGTTGTACATACCATTTCTTGTTCAGATTCATTATTTATAAATTCCACATATCTATGTTTGTAAGTTCAACTTAACAAGATAAACTTAAATGAGATTCTCACATAAGTGTTTATAAATCCGATATAATGGGATCATTTTTTATAATTCATATCTCATTTAAGTTTAACTAAGTTTAAAGTGACAGGAGATGAACTTTTTTAGAGAGTGGTTTGGGATAAAAATGAATTGTTATATTTGTTGTACATACCTTTTCTTGTTCAGATTTATTATTTATAAATTTCACATATCTATATTTGTAAGTTCACATAACGAGATAAACTTAAATGATATTCTCACATAAGTGTTTATAAATATGATATAATAGGATTTATTTTTTTCATATCTCATTATTTATGGATGTCATTTAAGTTTGAGTAAGTTTAAAGCAACGGAAGCTAAATGTTTTTAGAGAGTGGTTAGAGATAAAAATGAATTAATATATTTGTTGTTTATAACTTTTCTTGTTTAACCAAGTTGAATTCATGTTCAAAATTCTTTTCAATGTATAAAACCCTAGGAAGAAGTGCATGATCCAAATGGTTCAAAATTAAAAGAAATCTTCAAGTATCAATCTTTAATTTTGACCCTCTTTTTTTAATACCTTTCTCCCTTTTCTTTTTAATAAATAAGGTATTGCTTATAATATGAGTAGCATTTAGAGTTTAGAAATACGATCGAACTCTAATTGCTTGTTTAATTAGCTTAATTGTACTTGAGTAATTAAGTCAAAGTCTAAAACCACGATAAATTATACTATAAATTAATTATTCTGTTAGTTCACCTCAAGAACTGAGAAGAAGAGAGAACAGTGGACACAGCGGGAAGATAAAGGAAAGCAGTTGAACGAAAGTCACCACCAGCGTTGCAGCCATCTTCGCCACTCCAGAAGCAGGTACGCCAGCTCTTCATCCCTTTGCGTTCTTTGAAATTGAATGATCAAAGAACACTGTGCGAAGGTAATTTAATTACCTTCGCACAGTGAATGCACGCGTGGTCCACATTTTGCCCAGCCGGATCGCTGGTTTCGGCCAGTGACCGGGCCGGGCTGGCTGGGCCCAGTCCAAAACAATAAAAAAATAAAAAAACAAAAATTTTTGTATGTATAAATATGCAAAAAATAAAATAAATTTATTGGTTTATTCACTAACACCAGAGTCGGGAATAAAAATATTGATGTAAATTTATTTTATTTTATTGTATTTTACTTTTATTTAGCTACATAAAAAAATAAAAAAAATTGTGTATGCGTAAAAATAAATTTATTTTATTTGTTTATTCACTGACGTCAAAGTCAGGAATAAAAATATTGATTTAATTTTTTTTTGGTTTTTATAGCTACGTAATATTTACCAACGCCAGAGTTGGAAGTATCCGTACTTGAATATTCATTGGCTTCAGAGTCAGAAATATTACACGCAAACCATCATAGTATAAACCAACAAAACATTAGCAATTTATTATAAAATCAGCAATACAGACTTAAGGGGTGATAATATCTTTCTTTTTATGTAACCAGTCTCGTATTATAGAATTTCTGCTAACCAGTTAGGATTCCTAGTAACCATAATACTAGGTGGCGACTCCTTAAATAAGACAATTTCCCATCAAAGAATAGAATGCCATAAATCCGTTCTTTCCAAAGATAAATTTTTAAGGCCGTCGCGATATCCGGTGCGACAAATATCATGCGTTTTCAAGCACATGATGTGCTGCTCAAGCTTCAAATTAAAGTGAGGTAATTAAAAAATTAAATTGTTCCATGTAATTAATTACACTACATGCTTAAGCAAGCAAGATCAACGTAGAAACTTCTTCCTTCAAACATACGCACCTCACCTAAATCTGCCAAACTCCATGCTTAATTTGGTCAATGTTAAGCAAGCAAGATCAACGTAGAAACTTCTTCCTTCAAACATACGCACCTCACCTAAATCTGCCAAACTCCATGCTTAATTTGGTCAATGTAAGGAAGATTAATTGCCTTGACCAATAATTGTTTACTCATTAATTAGCGATTAATTAAGAGCCAAGCACACAAAAGCAAGCATCTCTTCTAGGGCCATGACTTCAATACAATAATACCATTCATCAAAGAATAAATGGTTTCTACTTTATGGAAAAGAGGATAGGTGGTACGTACATATGAAAGTGAGAAGGAGAAAAAAAGGGATCAAATTGGCAAGTTGATTGGAGTTGTGAACAAATAAAATGGTAATGAATTATGAATGCTTGAAATTATAAAGGAGATGAAAAATGCTAGGAAGGAAGGACCCCCCGAGAAAATTAGGTATTCGACAGCTAACAAAGTTAAAGGTAAACGAAACGAAGGCAAATTCAAAGGAGGAGAAAGCACAATGAAGAAGAAGAAAAAAACTAATCGACAGTCAACCGATTGATGTTTGCTTTGAGTCGTCGATATTGGCCAACATTTTATCAAGTTAATTCAAGTTGCGGACCACATTCTTTATGCTTTGCCCTTAAGTTTTACCAAAACAGTAGCTAGAGAGTACTTAGGAGGGTCAAGATCTCTCTCTCTCTCTCTCTCTCTCTATGATATTTCATCGTGCCATTCCTATGTATCAATCACGGTGACCCTTGAATTCTCCAGTCTAGATTCTCCACTAAGATATATATCGAAAGATACCTTCCTTAATTAGCTAACCAAACCCTCCCTCCCTACCTCCCTCCCTCCCTCCCCTCCTACTATAAATTCAATACAGAGGCCTTGCATTCCTCATTTCAAAACCAACAACTACTACCTTGTGAACACACTAGCTAGCTAGCTAGAGCTACTTCTTACTTAAGCCTTAATCCCCTTCTCATCACTTCATCAAATCATGGTTGGCAACAAGCAAAAGAAGTCCTCTTTCTTCAGCTTTCTCAAGGGTAGAAGGGCTCGACGAACAGGTGACGATGCATCCTATGCTAACGATGATGGAATGAGTGCAAGAAAAATCCTGCCGTTCGACGACGACAAAGGTCCACTTGTCTCTGTGAAGCCCGACCCCCGTATCGACTCCAAAGCTTCTGTTTTCATTGCCAACTTCCATGCAGCTCGAATCTCAGAATCTGAACGCCAAATCTTTCAGCAAGCAGCTGGGAATGCAGCTTAACTTAGCAAGACGTTGTCGAGCTATGTGCCAAATTGTCAACTTGTTAAATTCTGATCCATATTGATCAAAATGTCCATATTGTAATATCATTTGTTTAAATCTATGTATTATGTATTCTTAATTCAGTAGTTTGTCTCATGAATCCAAAGTAATTAATAATGAATGGAAGTTAATTTACTTATAAAAAAAATTGTTATTTAAATGTAGCACTCTTGTTTCATGCACACACCTTAATTATTCTCTTCTCTATTCTAATCTGTTTCGTTAATCTCTTTTCAAGAATTAATCATTTCGGGAAGCAATTGTTTGGGTACGTCATTAGTGGGAGCTCTGTAGCAATACAACTATCATGCATGTTCGCGAGGCTCAAATTTACTAACAGCGTTGAAGGTATCTTTGAACAGCAAAAGTACAAATATACTTTAAGAGGAACCTTCTAAATTTATGAACCAGCTGCAGTTCATTAATAAACAACATACATATTTCCACTTAATCTCTGTGGTTAATGTCATGCAGCATGTTATTGATGATTATTTGTTATTAGCATAGAAAATGGTATTTATCCTGATCAGTACAATTAAATTATATGCAAGTCTGTATGTGCGGCTCATGTAAACCTAAAAAAAAGCATAAAAATTAAGGTGTATTGGGTAAGATTGAACAGACCAAGTCAACATCAAGTTTGGGGTTAGTTTTTAACTGAAACTCCAGCCATTTAGCCAGGAAAGAAAATGTTCCAACGGTTTGGGCAAGCTTCAAATTAAGGGTGGAAAAAGTAATTTTAATTGTGTAAGGGAAAGATTCTTTCCTCACTTTTTTTTTTCTTTCAATGTAGCATCAATTTCCAAGTTATTTCTACACTTGTTTCGTGTAAGATGCTGATAGAATATCTGAAGTGAATTTAATTCTGGAATCTAACATATTACCAAGAAGAGGGGTTGTGGTTTCTTGATTTATGCAATTATTGTCCATAGTACACAATCTTCCTTCTCAATCTTTATTTTGTACTTGTTTGAGGCGTTCCTAAATGTATATCCTAGCTAGCTGTATTTAATATTTTCTAACAATTAATTGTTAGTTGTCTAGCTCAATGCCTTCTTAACAGAGGGTTTAAATGGAAGATGCTTTTTGTTAATGGGATCAAGGTATGCATTATTTACTTTATGATCATAAACCAGATTATATATTTGAGGCGTTCATTGTATACAGTGCATGGGAGTAATTCTGCTTAACTCTCCCTCTTGAACGGTTCTCTTCTGCCTCTGATCTCAAATAACGTAATTGATTGATAATGAATGAAAAGAAGACAAAGCAAAATGTATGTTGCAGTAAGCTGTATTGATCGATGACAGGCTAGCTAAAGCAAAGACATTGGGGTCTTTAGCTTGCTTTTTCGTATAGCTGTAAGGAATGGCAACCATCTAATTAGTAAAAGCTGAACCCTTTTTTTTCTCTTCTTCTTTCGTTGTCTGTTCAGATATTCCTCATAACAAGTCCCCTTTTGATGGTTCCACGATATGCATGTGCTTGCTGCTCTATAAACCTTCCAAATTCAAACTTAATTTGTACTCCAATATATGCCTTGGCTATATCTTTTCACTACTTTTTTTTATTTCCCTGATTCCACTTTCAATTTTCTATCTTTTTAGTTCAGTTTGTCCTCATCTTGGACCTATATGTTTTTGCAACTACTCGGTCAGCCTAAAAATAAACAAAGTCTTAGTGCGTATTTGACGTTATAATAGGTTTTGCGATTGCAGTTTAAGAGAATAAAAAGTAGATTTAAGTTAATATTTATAGTTGCTGTTTAAAAAAGAGATTTTAAAATATATGTTTGGTTAAAATTACTATGAGATGAGTTTTTTTCATGTAAAATAAATGAAAAGTATATCTCCATAAATAAAAAACATGTTATTTTAACATATGCAAAACTAAGATTTGAAACATAACTATACATGGGACCCAGTACAAAAAATAAAAGCTATTTAGTTAACCAAACTGTTTTTCCTTTGTGGTTGAGAAACAAATAAAAGCTACCTCGATACTAAACAGTCTTTTAGTTACAGATAGCTAGTCAAGAACACTATTTGTTGCTACTGCTCAGTTTCAAAGTAGTATAGTACTAGATAGGTGACCAACGCTACACTGAGGGTCAAGTCAATTTTCTCCTTGTTAAATAATATTTATCTAGTCTTATTTATTAAGGGTAGAATAATATTTTCAGGTTAACCTATATATAATTCCTTTGTATTTAGGTTAACTTAAGCACTCATAATAAATAGATTATTGAGAATTCTAGTCTCTTTTTATGTTTGACATGAATTACTTTAACATGGTATCAGAGCCTGATTGGTCGAACCCTTGGCTTGCTAATTTTATGGAACTCGCTGCCCCTGTAGAAATCATCTTCACCAATGTCAGAGCAACTGCTGGTATCAAAATCGTTATCATCATCCACTTCATTCCTAGTAGCATGTTCCAGCACGTTCAATGCATTCCTTTGAAGCTTAACTTCAGATCTATTTTTCAAAACATTAGATATGGGTTGTTTGACCAATTAAAAGATGGAGGAAGAAGATCAAGTTTTGTGCTTGCGGTTGAAGAATTAATATCAACCTTGAATTCTCCAATCTAGATTCTCCATTAAAAGATGGAAGATGAAGATCAAGTTTTGTGCTTGCGGTTGAAGAATTAATATCAACCTTGAATTCTCCGGTCTAGATTCTCCACTAAGATTTATATCAAAAGATACCTTCCTTAATTAGCTAACCAAACCCTCCCCCCCCCCCCTCCCTCCCCTCCCACAATAAATTCAATACAGAGTCCTTGCATTTCTCATTTCAAAACCAACAACTACTACTTGTGAACACACTAGCTAGCTAGCTAGTTAGAGCTACTTCTTACTTAAGCCTCAATCCCCTTCTCATCACTTCTATCGCACGTCAAATCCGCGCGGCATCCGCTGGCAATTTTTTTCTTTATGTTGATTGCTTTGATTGGTTTGTTGGAGTCGCCACCTAGTAATTTATTGAAGGCTACTAGGAAACCGGATGTACTGGTCTTGTCAGAGATTCGCGGGTAAGGAACTGGTTGTGGTTAGGAAAGGTATTAGCACCCCTAACGCACCCTACCTGAGGTAAGCTGCTTCGTGGCTTTGATGTGTTAAAGAAGTTTTAAAAATTTTGTCTTTTCATCGGGTATTAGAAATACAACTTACGTATAAGTTAATAATTCTTGACCGTGATCCAATCAAAATATTAGATTCTTCTTTAATCTTTGCAGTTCTATCATAAAAAAAAATATACATATAAAAAATAAAACAAATACAAACACACACATTCACTTTTCCTATATTTTTTTGTTTCTTTTCTTTTCTTTTCTTTTCCTTTTTTTTTACATCCACAATACAAAATACAAATTCCAAACAATTAAACAAAAATTACGTTACAATTACAATAATATCCCCAAAACAATCTAAAATTACAGGGAAGCCCTTCTGCAGGCCGGAACAGCGCTAAGGAAGGTTTCTGGGCGCAGGAACAGTGGCGGCGTGTCTCCTCCACGCGCCGCCGCAAGCAAAAATAGGAGACAGAGTGGATTTGGTTCGGCTTCTCTCCTTCTTCCCTTCCTCGCCGGCAGTGAAGATCACCTTCACCTGCAACCAAAAGAAAACGCACAGGCAGTCTGTTTTAGTTAATTTTTTTTAGATCTGTTTTCCTCTGCTTTCCATCCTTATCTACTTCACTTTCTTCTTTCTCAGGTCTGTTCTTGGGGCTTCGCCGTCTTCTCCTCTGTTTCGGGTGGCAGATCGGGCGACACTGCAGTGTGTAGAGGGCGATGGTGGATTTGTGGCGGCGCTGCTGTCTGACAGTCTGTGAGCACTGTTGAAGCTGGGTCGGCCGAGAGAGGGAAGAACGGCGACTGGCCGAGAGAGCAAGAAGAAAAGGGAAAGTGCTGGGAGCAGGGGCCTTAGATGTGGCTGGCAGCTGTGGCTTGGAGGCGGTGTCGCTCTGTTCGGCGGTGAGAGGAGACGCTGGTGCTGAGGGTGAAAGGAAATGGGGAAACAATGGAGGTCGGTCTGAAGATGGAGAAGAGTGTTACCCGGCGCTGCCGTTTGTGGGTTGCTGGCTCACGGCCGAGGACGACGCTGCTGGCTCCCTGGTGAGGACGGCGCTGCTGCTGCTGCTGCTGTCGTCTGTTCGGCTGGCTTCGTTGTGGAGAAGAGAGCAGCTGTTGAGCAGGGAGGCTGAGAGAGGAGGGGGACGATGTAGAGGTGAGGGAGCGGCCGATTTCTGGTTTGTTTTGGGATGAAGGGAAGTGACTATGAGAGGGGGATCTTGGGTTAGCTAGGGAAAAGGAAAATGTCAGATGGCCGGGGGAGAATGAGATGCTGAGGGGGGAAAGGGAGAGTGGCTCTCCTGTTGTGTGGTCTTGGCCGAGAACCAGAGGAAGATAGCGGTGGCTGGGGGAGAGGAAGAAGAGAAAAAATATCAGAGGGGGAGGGGGCTGCGGCGGCTGCTTGGAGAAGAGATAGATTTAGGGTTTCAATTTCTTCTTCTTTCCAATCTTTTTTTTTCTTTTCTTTTTTTTTGCTTTCTCATAGCCTTCCTCAAAATTTTCTTATATGCCCCCAGTCTATGTGTTTTCTTTCAACCCTCTCTCAATCATTGGACTTTTGTTCTAAGCCTTCTCCTTTATCCATTAATTATATCAATGTCTTCAAAATATCTCTCACACTGGTCTATTTTCACGGGCGACCTGCCCACACACACTCAAAGTGGCCTATTTTCAAGGGCGACCGTCCCACGCACACTTACTCAAAGTGGTCTATTTTCAAGGGCGACCTTCCCACACATACTCACAGTGGTTTATTTTCACGGGCGACCTGCCCACACTCACACTGGTCTATTTTCACGGGCGACCTGCCCACACATACTCACTTTGGTCTATTTTCAAGGGCGACCGACCCTTTTGATTGGGTTTACCTGAGATCCCATCTGGCAATCTAACAAGAAATCAGTATGCAGCTCGGTCAACCTGAAATCCCATCTAGTGATTCCCTTTAACCGAAGCTAAATTCTGCGTGGTTAGGCTAAACTGAGATCCCTTCGCCGATCCCCTTTAACCAGAACCAAAATCCTTTGTAGTTAGGCTAAACTGAGATCCCTTCGCCGATCCCCTTTAACCAGAACCAAATTCTGTGTGTGGTTAGACTAAACTGAGATCCCTTCGCCGATCCCCTTTAACCAGAACCAAAGTCTGTGTGTGGTTAGGCTAAACTAAGATCCCTTCGCCAATCTTCTTTAACCAGAACTATAATCCTTCGTAGTTAGGCTAAACTGAGATTCTTTTCGCCAATCCCCTTTAACCAGAACCAAAAATCCTGTGTGGTTAGGATAAACTGAGATCCCTTCGCCGATCCCCTTTAACCAGAACCATAATCCTATGTGGTTAGGATAGACTGAGATTCCTTTCGCCAATCCCCTCTAACCAGAACCAAAATCCTCTATGGTTAGGATAGACTGAGATTCCTTTCGCCAATCCCCTCCAACCAGAACCAAAATCCTGCATATGGTTAGGATAGACTGAGATTCCTTTCGCCAATCCCCTCTAACTAGAACCAAAATCTTCTGAGGTTAGGATAGACTGAGATTCCTTTCGCCAATCCCCTCTAACCAGAACCAAAATTCCTGCGTGTGGTTAGGATAGACTGAGATTCCTTTCGCCAATCCCCTCTAACCAGAACCAAAAATCCGCTGTGGTTAGGATAGACTGAGATTCCTTTCACCAATCCCCTCTAACCAGAACCAAAATTCCTGCGCGTGGTTAGGATAGACTGAGATTCCTTTTGCCAATCCCCTCTAACCAGAACCAAAATCCTCTGCATGTGGTTAGGATAGACTGAGATTCCTTTCGCCAATCCCCTCTAACCAGAACCAAAATCCTCTGTGGTTAGGATAGACTAAGATTCCTTTCGCCAATCCCCTCTAACCAGAACTAAAGAATGTGTGTAGCTCGGTCAAGTTGAAATCCCATCTGGCAATTCCCTTTAACCAAAGCCACATGAGATCCCATCTAGCGACCTCCTTTAACCAAAACCAAAAAAATGTAAAAAGTGGTCTCATTGTAATGGGTGACCTACCCAGATGAAAGAATGTTAAAAACGGTCTCATTATGATGGGTGACCTACCCAAATGAAAGATGGAAAAAATTTGAAGCGGTCTCATTGTTATGGGTGACCTACCAAAATGAAAGATGATGGTCAGATTATGATGGGTGACCCACCCGAATGGAAGATGATGGTCTTATTATGATGGGTGACCTACCCAGGTGGAAAAATGTGACTTACCTGGCAAAAAGACTTGACAGACGAAGTCCTGACAGGATAAGGCTGACAAACAGCGCTTCCTGATTGTAGGGTTGACTTGAAGACTCCTCTTGATGATAGGGTTGATCTCCTCGTTTCTTTGAGATTCTCCTACTAGCAGGGTTCATCTCATTCTCTTCTCGTTCCAAGATCTAAACCGATTCTTTGTTATCATCAACTCAATGATTCTTTCTTTGTCAACAATCTTGCTGGACTTCATTGAGGATCTTCCTGTAACAATCACAAGTATGTGCAGTGCTTTGAGGTTAGATGACATACATGCATCCTTACCTTATTTGAAATATAGGTCCCCCCTCTTTGATGATCCATCGTCATAGGGTGCCTTTGTTTGCATTCCAAAGCTTTCTTTGTTCTTTCGATGCATTGGCTCATTTGCGTGTTAGCCTTCCATTCAAATGCAAGTACAATGCCCATCTTAGGCTGTCCACGGCGATTACTACTCTCGTTGTTTATCAAGCTGGACTCTGCCCCCAAGTGTGGTGTTGCTTGATTCATCATGAAGGATTTTCTCTTTTGGATTCTTCTGAGAATTATCCTCTGATTGATTGTGTGCCTCATGCCATCACCCATCAAGATTGTCAACTAGTCATGAACTTGCCTCCAGTTGAAACAATACTTTTCAAGTATATGTTATCATCAACCTTCTTGGAAACTGCCAAGTCATCCAAACGTGCACATCAGACACGCATCTCATAGCTTGCAGTAAAAAGCTCATCGTTGTAAGCTCAACGTTCTTCTCCATGGTTCTTCTCAGCTCGTCAAATCAGCTTATGCAAAGAAATGATTTGGCATTATCAATGATGTTCATCACCCATATTCATGCGGTGAAGTGCACCTTTGGGTTTCAAAACAGATGGTACTGTCGCACGTCAAAAAATCCGTGCGGCATCGGCTGGCGATTTTCTCTTTATGCGTTTTGCTTTGATTGGTTCGTTGGAGTCGCCACCTAGTATTTAATTGAAGGCTACTAGGAAACCCGGGTGCTGGTCTTGTCAGAGATTCACGGGTAAGGGACTGGTTGTGGTTAGGGAAGGTATTAGCACCCCTAACGCACCCTACCTGAGGTAAGCTGCTTTGTGGCTTTGATGTGCTAAAGAAGTTTTAAAAAATTCTGTTCTTTCATCGAATTTTAGAAATACGACTTACGTGTAAGTTCATAATTCTTTATCCGTGATCAAATCAAAATATTAAATTCTTCTTTATTCTTACAATTTTATCATACAAAAAAAAACATTCATAAACAAAATACAAATCACACATTTCCTTTTCACTATACTTTTCTTTTCTTTCTTTTCCTTTTCTTTTTCTTTCTTTTTATTTTTTTTTTGTTACATCAACAATACAAATTATAAAAAGTCAACTAAACAAAAAAATACATTAAACAATTTTTACATTACAAAAATTAGCCCCAAAACAATCTAAAATTACAGGGATAGCCTTCTCCACCAACAGAACAGTGTCAGACAGACTTATGGAACTGGCTGAACAGTAGCGGCGCGTCTCCCCACGCGTCGTCGCCACTGCGGCGCGTGGGTACACGCGCCGCTACTGACAATGACCGGAAATGGGCAGATCTGCCCTGCTTTCTTCTTCCCTTCCCTTCTCTGCTGGCTGTGAGAACCACCGTTACCTGCAAAGGGAAAAACACACATGCAAAGCTTCCAATTCTTTTTCCCCTTTTTTTTTATCTACTCTCTCTTGTCTTCTCCTTTTGGTTTTCTGTTCTTCCCTTCTGCAGGTGGCGGACGGCTCTGAGGTCAGGGCGTCTCTGTGAGCGGCTGGAGGAAGGTGAGCAGCGGCTGGATTCTGTGGGCGCCGCCGTATGGGGGCTGTCGCTGGAGACTGCTGGGTCTGCGGGCGCTGCCGGAGGGAGAAGGCGGGCAGGAGGCCAGTTGCAGAAGATGAAGAAGAGTGGTGCCCCGGCGTTGCCGTGTGGGGGCTGGTGGCTCACTGGTGAGGACAGCGCTGCTGCTGCTGGCGACGACAAACGGCTGAGAGAAATGTAGTGGCCGGCTGCTGTGGGGAGGTGCAGAAGCCGGTCTCTGTCTGTGTTGCTAGAGAGGGAAAGTCTTGTGCTGGAAGGGAACAGCTGGGACGGTGATGAGAGGAAATGGGGGGAAAGGTTGAGCCGGCTGGAGAGGGAAAGACGAGGTGGCTGAGAAGGGGAGGCTTGTGTGCAGTCCAAAGAGCCAAGCTCTAGGCTGGCGAGAAGAAGAGAAAAATCTGATCAAGAGGGGGGGTGGCGGCTCCGGTTGAGGGAGAAGACAGTGAGATGGAGAGGGGGGCTTCGGCGGCTGCCTAGGGTGAGGGAGAAGAAAAAATGTTAAGCTTTTAGGGTTTCTTGTTTTTGTGTTCCCTGCCCCCTTTAATTGCAAAATTGCCCCCCTTTTAAAAATTCAGTGTAGCATGGTATTTATAGGAAAAGTTTTGCTAGGTTTTCAAACTAGTCCCTCAACTTTTCCTTTCCTTCTCTTTTCCTCTTTTTTTGTAAATTTTGATTTTTCTTATTTTTTTTGTATTTTTGAAAGCGAGCAATATCAACGTCAACTCAACAAGGAAAATCAGTGATCATAAAATTTACGCGTTAAAAGTTGAACGCGTTCCAAATACCTTTGAAAATTTAAATTCTTTTGAGATGACGTTGAAAATGCTAAAAACGATGCAAATATATCAAAAATGCATTTTTTTGGGTTTTCATTGTTTTTTTGCTATTTTTGGTTTTTTCTGAAAAATTATCAAAACATGGGTCAAAAATTGGGTAGCAACAGCTGCCCCCTCTTTACAATGCTTACGAAGCCAAACTCCTCAATGTTTTGCATAGTAAGCTTTGTAAAGAAAAACTTGTCTTTCTGTCTGCTTAACTTGCTCAATATCCATTCATCTAAAGACCTTGCTCTTTTTCTCTGTTCTCTCTTCCTTCTCTTTTCTTCCTCTTCTTTATTTCTTTCTTTCTTTCTCTCTCCTTTTTTTTTTTGTTATCTTGAGATCCCATCTGGCGATCTCCTTTCCCAAAACCAAAGAATGTGTGTAGCTCGGTCAACCTAAAATCCCATATGGAGATTCCCTTTAACCAAAGCCACATGAGATCCCATCTGGCGACCTCATTCAACTGGAACTAAAAAAATGTGTGTAGCTCGGTCAACCTGAAATCCCATCTGGCGATTCCCTTTAACCAAAGCCACATGAGATCCCATCTGGCGACCTCATTCAACTGAAACTAAAAAAATGTGTGTAGCTCGGTCAACCTGAAATCCCATCTGGCGATTCCCTTTAACCAAAGCTACATGAGATCCCATCTGGCGACCTCATTAAATCAAAACTAAAAAATGTGCGTAACTCGGTCAACCTGAAATCCCATCTGGCGATTTCCTTTAACCAAAGCTACATGAGATCCCATCTGGCGACCTCATTCAGTCAAAACTAAAAAAAAAAGTGTGTAACTCGGTCAACCTGAAATCCCATCTAGCGATTTCCTTTAACCAAAGCTACATGAGATCCCATCTGGCGACCTCATTAAACTGGAACTAAAAAATGTGTGTAGCTTGGTCAACCTGAAATCCCATCTGGCGATTCCCTTTAACCAAAGCTACATGAGATCCCATCTGGCGACCTCATTCAACTGGAACTAAAAACAAATGTGGAGCTCGGTCAACCTGAAATCCCATCTGGCGATTCCCTTTAACCAAAGCCACATGAGATCCCATCTGGCGACCTCGTTAAACTGGAACTAAAAAAATGTGTTTAGCTTGGTCAACCTGAAATCCCATCTGGCGATTTCCTTTAACCAAAGCTACATGAGATCCCATCTGGCGACCTCATTAAACCAAAACAAAGAAAAGTGCATAACTCGGTCAACCTGAAATCCCATCTGGCGATTTCCTTTAACCAAAGCTACATGAGATCCCATCTGGCGACCTTATTGAATCAAAACAAAGAAAAGTGCGTAACTCGGTCAACCTGAAATCCCATCTGGCGATTTCCTTTAACCAAAGCTACATGAGATCCCATCTGGCGACCTCATTAAACCAAAACAAAGAAAAGTGCGTAACTCGGTCAACCTGAAATCCCATCTGGCGATTTCCTTTAACCAAAGCTACATGAGATCCCATCTGGCGACCTCATTAAACCAAAACAAAGAAAAGTGCGTAACTCGGTCAACCTGAAATCCCATCTGGCGATTTCCTTTAACCAAAGCTACATGAGATCCCATCTGGCGACCTCATTCAGTCAAAACTAAAAAAAAAGTGCGTAACTCGGTCAACCTGAAATCCCATCTGGCGATTTCCTTTAACCAAAGCTACATGAGATCCCATCTGGCGACCTCATTAAACCAAAACAAAGAAAAGTGCGTAACTCGGTCAACCTGAAATCCCATCTGGCGATTTCCTTTAACCAAAGCTACATGAGATCCCATCTGGCGACCTCATTAAACCAAAACAAAGAAAAGTGCGTAACTCGGTCAACCTGAAATCCCATCTGGCGATTTCCTTTAACCAAAGCTACATGAGATCCCATCTGGCGACCTCATTAAACCAAAACAAAGAAAAGTGCGTAACTCGGTCAACCTGAAATCCCATCTGGCGATTTCCTTTAACCAAAGCTACATGAGATCCCATCTGGCGACCTCATTAAACCAAAACAAAGAAAAGTGCGTAACTCGGTCAACCTGAAATCCCATCTGGCGATTTCCTTTAACTAAAGCTACATGAGATCCCATCTGGCAACCTCATTAAACCAAAACAAAGAAAAGTGTGTAACTCGGTCAACCTGAAATCCCATCTGGCGATTTCCTTTAACCAAAGCTACATGAGATCCCATCTGGCGACCTCATTAAACCAAAACAAAGAAAAGTGCGTAACTCGGTCAACCTGAAATCCCATCTGGCGATTTCCTTTAACCAAAGCTACATGAGATCCCATCTGGCGACCTCATTCAGTCAAAACTAACAAAAAAAGTGTGTAACTCGGTCAACCTGAAATCCCATCTGGCGATTTCCTTTAACCAAAGCTACATGAGATCCCATCTGGCGACCTCATTAAAACAAAGAAAAGTGTAACTCGGTCAACCTGAAATCCCATCTGGCGATTCCCTTTAACCAAAGCTACATGAGATCCCATCTGGCGACCTCATTAAATCAAAACTAAAAAATGTGCGTAACTCGGTCAACCTGAAATCTCATCTGGCGATTTCCTTTAACCAAAGCTACATGAGATCCCATCTAGCGACCTCATTAAACCAAAACAAAGAATATGTGTAACAAAATGGTCTCATTGTAATGGGTGAACTACCCAGGTGGAAAGAATGTGAAAAACGGTCTCATTATGATGGGTGACCTACCCCAATGGAAAGAATGTGAACTGCGGTCTCATTATAATGGGCGACCTACCCAGATGGAAGATAGAAAAAATATGAAGTGGTCTCATTGTTATGGGTGACCTACCCAAATGGAAAGAATGTGAAGTGCGGTCTCATTATAATGGGTGACCTACCCAGAAAAAAATGATGGTCTTATTATGATGGGTGACCTACCCAGAAAAATGATGAAAGGTGGTCTCATTATAATGGGCAACCCACCCAAGTGGAAGATAGAAAAAATGTGAAGTGGTCGCGTTATAATGGGTGACCTACCCAGGTGGAAGATGGTGGTCTCATTCTGATGGGTGACCTACCCAGAAAAAATGATGTTTTTTTTTTTAAAAAAAATGGTCTCATTGTTACGGGTGACCTACCTAAAGATAAAATGTGACTTACCTGGCAAAAAGACTTGGTTGGAGCAGTCCTGACAGGACAAGGCTGACAAACTTGGCACCTTCTGGTTGCAGGTTGACTTGAAGACTCCTCTTGATGATGGGGTTAATCTCCTCGTTTCTTTGAGATTCTCCAACTGGCAGGGTTCATCTCATTCTCTTCTCGTTCCAGTATCTAAACCGATTCTTTGTCATCCTCAACTCAATGATTCTTTCTTTGTCCACAATCTTGCTGGACTTCATTGAGAATCTTTCTGTAACAAATCACAAGTAGGTGCAATGCTTTGAGGTTAGATGACATGCATGCATCCTTACCTGATGTGAAATATAGGTCCCCCCCTTTGATGATCCATCGTCATAGGGTGCCTTTGTTTGCATTCCAAAGCTTTATTTGTTCTTTCGATGCATTGGCTCATTCATGTGCTAGCCATCCACTCAGCTGTAAGTGCAGTGCCCATCCTGGGCTGTCCACGACGATTACTGCTCTCGCTGTTTATCAAGCTTAACCATGCCCCCAAGTGTGGTGTTGCTTGATTTATCATGAAGAATTTTCTCTTTTGGATTCTTCTAAGAATTACCCTCTGATTGATTGTGTGCCTCATGCCAACACCCATCAAGATTGTCAACCAGTCATAAACTTGCCTCAAGTTGAAACAATACTCTTCAAGTATATGTTATCACCAGTCTTCATGGAAATCATCTAGTCGTCCAGACATACATCTCATACCTTGCAGTAAAAGGCTCATCGTTGTAAGCTCAATGTTCTTCTCCACGGATTCCTCTCAGCTTGTCAAATCAGATCATGAAAGGAAATGCATTGGCATCATCAATGATGTTCATCACCCATATTCATGCGGTGAAGTGCGCATTTGAGCTTCAGAATAGATGGTCCCACAGTCACTCTTGGTGGTATGCATATGTTCGATGTTCATTCAAATGCACTCACTTGATAACATATGTCAGAAGTCATAGCCACGTTTTAGAGGGTAACCCAAGCTGACGATAATAATATGCCCTTCAATTGTAGCGTTACTCATCAATTGCTGCTGAAGTTTACTAAATCACTGACTGTCTTTGAACAACATTGCCCCCAGTAATGATCTGAATGCTTGTCCTGCTGACTAGCTTTCTTTAAACACTATTGTCCTCAGTGCATTGACTCATCATTTGATCATCTTTGATTGCCCCCAGCTGATCTGAATATTGTTTGTTTTCCTACCCAGGATCCACTGTATTGCCCCCAGGTGGTCAACTTTTCAAGGAGTGTCGAGAAATGTTGATGTCATTCTTGTCAAGGATTTTGCAAATTCGCTCGATGTTCTTATTTGACAATCTTTCTTGTTCTGGAATCAAATCTCATATTTCAACGGTCATGTCTAATCAAGTCTAATTGTTGAAATGAAATCAGAGAGATGTCAATTTTGAAAAGTATTTTTAGAAATCAAGCTTGTTTGGTCAAAGATCCAACACACGCCATTCAATGAAGTCCTTTAATTGTCTTGTATTTTGAAGACAGAAATAACCCGTTGTAAGATTAAAATGACTTTTTTCGTGGTTCTTTGTGTCAGTTTTAATCTTTGATCTTAGGTATATCTTTTGATGGCCTGCGATGAGGTAACCTTCTGTGGATTTCAAGAAACAAAAGGCTCAAGTCAAAACTTGAGGATTCATCAAGAAAGATTGTTTTCTTTTTTTTAGCACCAATTTTATTAGCATGCAGAAGATGAAGAAGAGTGGTGCCCCGGCGTTGCCGTGTGGGGGCTGGTGGCTCACTGGTGAGGACAACGCTGCTGCTGCTGGCGGCGACAAACGGCTGAGAGAAATGTAGTGGCCGGCTGCTGTGGGGAGGTGCAGAAGCCAGTCTCTGTCTGTGTTGCCAGAGAGGGAAAGTCTTGTGCTGGAAGGGAACAGCTGGGACGGTGATGAGAGGAAATGGGGGGAAAAGTTGAGCCGCCTGGAGAGGGAAAGACGAGGTGGCTGAGAAGGGGAGGCTTGTGTGCAGTCCAAAGAGCCAAGCTCTAGGCTGGCGAGAAGAAGAGAAAAATCTGATCAAGAGGGGGGGTGGCGGCTCCGGTTGAGGGAGAAGACAATGAGATGGAGAGGGGGGCTTCGGCGGCTGCCTAGGGTGAGGGAGAAGAAAAAATGTTAAGCTTTTAGGGTTTCTTGTTTTTGTGTTCCCTGCCCCCTTTAATTGCAAAATTTCCCCCCTTTTAAAAATTCAGTGTAGCATGGTATTTATAGGAAAAGTTTTGCTAGGTTTTCAAACTAGTCCCTCAACTTTTCCTTTCCTTCTCTTTTCCTCTTTTTTTGTAAATTTTGATTTTTCTTATTTTTTTGTATTTTTGAAAGCGAGCAATATCAACGTCAACTCAACAAGGAAAATCAGTGATCATAAAATTTACACGTTAAAAGTTGAACGCGTTCCAAATACCTTTGAAAATTTAAATTCTTTTGAGATGACGTTGAAAATGCTAAAAACGATGCAAATATATCAAAAATGCATTTTTTTGGGTTTTCATTGTTTTTTTGCTATTTTTGGTTTTTTCTGAAAAATTATCAAAACATGGGTTAAAAATTGGGTAGCAACAGGTACCATAGTCAGTCTTGGTGGGTGCATCCTTCCAACTTCATTCAAATGTGACTATGTGATAACGTCGTTCAAAAGTCGTAGCCATGTTGGAGATGATAAACCAAGATGAAGATATGAAGATATCCTTTAAGTGCAACGCTGCTCATCAATTGCTGATGGGATTGTCTTTGACCAACATTGCCCCCAATATGATCTGAGTTTGCTTGTTCATCTGATTATCTTTCTTTGAACACCATTGTCTTCAGTTCACTGACTCATCATTTAATCATCTTTCATTGCCTCATAGCTGATCTGAATACTACTTGTTTTTTCCTTTTCAGGGTCCACTGTATTGCCCCCAGCTGCTCAAATTTTCAAGGAGTGTCGAGGACTTCAATGTCATTTCTATCAAGGATTTCGCAGACTCAATCGATGTTCTTTTGTGTCTGATAATCTTCCTTGTTTTGGAATCAACTCTCATATTTCAAAGATCTTGTCTATTCAAATCTAGTTGTTGAAATGAAATCAGAGATGTCCTTTTTTGAAAAGACCTTTTGAAAATCAAGCTTTTTGATCAAAGACCCAACACGCGTTATTCGAAATATACAGTCCTTTGATTGTCATGTATTTTGTAAACAGAAATTGACCCGTTGTAAGACTAAAATGGCTTTTTCTTTTCCTTTTTTTTTCATGGTTCTTTGTGTCAGTTTTAATCTTTGATCTTGGGTATATCTTTTTTGATGGTCTATGATGAGATGACCTTCTGTAAATTTCAAGGAAAACAAAAGGCTCAAGTCAAAACTTGAGGATTCATCAGGAAAGATTGTTTTCTTTTTTTTTTAGCAACAATTTTATCAGCATATATAATAACAAGTAGCTTAATCTATGAAGCCACGACTCTTATGAAAAACTCTTCAAGTTTTGAGATCGCCATTTATCGCTTCAGCTTGCTTACTTGATTAAAAAGGGCTTTTAAAAGCACGTAATGCAGACTATGGTTCATGGCTTATGAAAGAAAGGAAATTCACAGGCTCAAAAGGTGTTCGAGTGTTTCAAAGACCTAGGATCAACATCAACTATTCATCAACTGTCTTTCTCTTGTTGTCATTGTAGAGAAAGTGACATATAACCTTGTTAATATCAAAGATCAGAATTTTCTTAACATAAGTCATAATGCAAATCCAACTTTCCTTGATGAATAACCAACCTTAATTATCTGATAACATCAGAGGCTTTATAATGGATACCAAAAGTCACGTTTATAACTTAGTCTTTTTTCTGCTATTGACTTTTGTTGTGCCTTTCCTTGATTGAAATTTATTTTGCTCTTCATAGACTTGATAGGCGTTCTCCTTCCTTTATCTTTGACTTGTCTTCAAGTGAAGGCAATTTCAACTTCTTATTCTTTCCAATCTTTTTTTTTTCTTTTTTTTTCTTTTTTTTTTTTTTTTTTGCTTTCTCATAGCCTTCCTCAAAATTTTCTTATATGCCCCCAGTCTATGTGTTTTCTTTCAACCCTCTCTCAATCATTGGACTTTTGTTCTAAGCCTTCTCCTTTATCCATTAATTATATCAATGTCTTCAAAATATCTCTCATTTGCCCCCAGTGTGGGGTGCGATCCTAGTCAGGGTTTTTATGGAAAGAATATTCTATCCAGCTCAAAATGGGACTACAAGGGATATAATCTTTAGAAAGTGAAGGGATAACAAAAATGGCCTTTTCTCATTTCAAGCAGGGTCGGTTAAAACCGATAATTTTTGACCTCATCCAGTGTAATAATTGGGACTTGTAAGAATCATGATTCACGAGTCCATAACTATCGAATCCACTACATGTCATTATGCATACTACTAAAACTTAGCTATATGATGTATGGTTCAATTTTGTGTGTGAGCTCAAAATTTGTTCGGTCACCTCTTGTTTTTTCAAGCATCGAGTCATTTCTGTAATCAAAACACTTTTAATCTTTAGGATTGATTAACCTTTCTCACATGTTGGAGTTTGATCAAAATATTTTGTCAGAATAAAATGCTAAACATCTGTTGATTTCAAAACAACAAAGAGACAAAAACAAGACATGTTTCGTTAAAGGATGAGATCTGATCCCAAAACAAAATGCAAAATTCCATAACAATATGATTGACAATTCATCGCCATTCTTGAATAAGCTTTTCTTGCAATATCTGTGTTTTGCCAAGCATTTTCGATCACATTTCATTCTAAAGATGTTCGGGGGACAATATAGCCAATGACACCCTCCTTCACAGAATCTAGTCGTCTCTTGCCCACCAACTTCCGGACTCGATTCTTGCAATTGTTCAACTGAATAGCCTGAAATCCCCCCCATGATATTCAAATCTCATGTTTGGATTATATCACCTAGGAAAATAGTGATTGCATGGGATTTGATGGAGTCGGGGCACTAAGTCTGGAATCTGGCAGATGCTGGTAAATAAACTCACATTGCAAAGGAAATGTCTATCTTTGGCAAAGACATTGGAGTAGTTGATGCTTGAGCGAGATCTGACTGGACCTCATAACTAAGGTTTCCCACCTTTAAAGTCATCTTCTGATTCATCTCTCATCATTTTTGGAATACATGGCAGAACCTTCAATCTTTCTCATCTTGATAACTTGTTCAATATTTTTGGCAATCCACCCAACTTCATGTCAATCTTTCAATGTTGTTGTTGTTGTTGTTTTTGTTGTTGTTATTGTTTTAGGATTGCTGGAAACCTCTCAATAGCTAGGTAATCCTGGCAGCGCACAAAAACAAAAAAATGTGGGGAATCACACATTGTCCAAACTAGAAGAGAACCTGATGAATTGAAAACTCTTCTATTTCCTCTTTGATTCCTCACTAACGGTGCAGCAAATAGCCCCCTGTAAAGGGAGTTCTGTTAAAGTTTCAGTCTTCTTCATGTTGTTTAGTCCAGGTTTGTCTTTTCTCCCTACTTCTGTATTTCAATGCTGACACTGGTGGGAGAAGATTATAGATGATCTGAAACTACCACATCCTTTCTTGGATTTCCCACTTGCAGATTCACAAACAGATTTCTGTCGAGAGAGCTCTGCCACGTTGAAGTTTGATGTCTGCTCATGTTTTTCAGACCGGGTCCGGCTCTTCTGCCTACTACAATGTTTTACTGGTGCCATTGGTGGGAGAAAGTTTCAATGCATATGAAACTACTACATCCTCTCTTGCATTCTCCACTGGCAGATTAAAAAACAAATCCTTACAGAGAAAGCTCTGCCACATAGAAGTTCAATGTATAATCATGGTTTTTTTTTTTTAAGACCAGCATCCTATGCCGCTGAACTGGAATTGAGCTCAAAGTGGGGGTAATTTCAAAGAAGACTAATGCACCATGCACAGAAGGCTAACAGCTATTGGTGCCATTAGAAGATGTGGAGGCGATGAACAATTAACAGTGCAACTGAATAAGAACAAGGGTTGTCCTTAGTTGATGACTGAAGGCATTGCTGCTGTAGTTCATGGCTGAAGAGGAGAGGTGCAGCTTCAATTGGACGTGGACAAGCAGTGTTCCCATAAAAGACTGTGCAGACATTCCCTTTCCATTTAATGCTTAACACTTGTTCAAACAGATCTGAGTCTAGCTACTTCACCTTTGATGCTCTCAACTTCCTTTTGACACAGTGCCTCTCTCTGACCCCTTTCTTTATTATCCATCTTTTTCCATCCAGTGTAGTAAACCTCGGATAGGGGAACCTATTTTTCATCCCGATACATGCATGATAAATGTATGAACATGCAATCTATATGATGAACTTGCCCTTCGAGGGGTGACATATGATCGTAACTCTTGCATGATGAAACAAGAATCTTGATTCTTGCCCAAACTCTACAATGAAAATTTTCTGAGTGACGGTCATTGTGTCACCCACAAGTCTTGAGTTCAAGATGCTTCAAGAAGGGTTTGCCCTGATGTAAATAAAGATAGCACATACAATCTAAGGACATGTTCTATTCATTATGTGAACATGGGTAGGTTTTCTACCTGGTCTCAAAAGGGTCTCTCGTTGTCCTAGTGATCACCCTCTTGAAGGCAATATAGGGGCCCAGTAGGCAATGAGATGACATGTGTACCAACTGTTACCAGTCTAAGCACTCAACGAAGAGTTGGGGTTTACACAAACTTAAACCTTGACTAAAAGTCGTAAGGTAAGCTACTAGTCCCCCACCTAACCTGAAGCTTGTGTGTGCTTTAAAAAATTACAATATGTGATGCATGAGACAATTCTACAAAATGCATGGATAAAACAAAAATAAAATAAGACAAAAATGCAAAAACAAAAACACATCAAATACACAAAACTTAGTCCAATAATGTCGAAAACAATACCTTACCCAGTGGAGTCGCCATTCTGTCGCACGTCAAATCCGCGCGGCATCGGCTGGCGATTTTTTTCTTTATGTTGATTGCTTTGATTGGTTCGTTGGAGTCGCCACCTAGTAATTTATTGAAGGCTACTAGGAAACCGGATGTACTGGTCTTGTCAGAGATTCGCGGGTAAGGGACTGGTTGTGGTTAGGGAAGGTATTAGCACCCCTAACGCACCCTACCTGAGGTAAGCTGCTTCGTGACTTTGACGTGTTAAAGAAGTTTTAAAATTTTTGTCTTTTCATCGGGTATTAGAAATACAACTTGCGTATAAGTTAATAATTCTTGACCGTGATCCAATCAAAATATTAGATTCTTCTTTAATCTTTGCAGTTTTATCATAAAAAAAATATACATATAAAAAATAAAACAAATACAAACACACACATTCACTTTTCCTATATTTTTTTGTTTCTTTTCTTTTCTTTTATTTTCCTTTTTTTTTACATCCACAATACAAAATACAAATTCAAAAAAAATAAACAAAAATTACGTTACAATTACAATAATATCCCCAAAACAATCTGAAATTACAGGGAAGCCCTTCTGCAGGCCGAAACAGCGCTAAGGAAGATTTAGGGTTTCCTTGTTATTTCCTTTTTTCAAATCGGCCCCCCTCCCCTTTTCAATTTTTCTCCCCCCAAAAGTTCAAAATTCCCCCTTTTTGGTGTGTGTTGAAGGCAACTATTTATAGGCAAAATGTTGTTTGGCCCTCAAAATTGGTCCCTCAACTTTTGTTTTTTGTAAAATTTTGATTTTTTTGTTTTTTCTTATATTTTTTGAAAATGAGCAATATCAACGTCGACTCAATGAGGAAAATCTCAACGTCGATTATGAGAATGTGCATGAAATAACTTTAATTTAATATATGTTTTAAATACATATTTTATTTAGTTTTCCTATATATGAATCCCATAAAAGTGTTAATGAATCCAATATGATGGGATTATTTTTTGCTCAGATTATTTAGGAATTCAATATAAGTATTTGTAAGATTGATCGATCGATCATAAGAATAAAATTTTAGATAGTTGTATGAGATAACTTTATTTTAATATATTTGTTGTACGCATGTAATTGTTTAGATTTTCTATAAATGAATCTCATAAAAGTGTTCATAAATCCAATATAATTAATGGGTTTATTTTTTGCTCATATTATTTATGAATCTCATATAAATATTTGTAAGATTGATCAATTGATCATAAGAAGAGAATTTTAGATAGTTGCATGAGAGAATTTTAATTTAATATATGTGTTGTACATATATACGCATTATGTTTAGATTTCCTAAATATAAACCTCATAAAAGTTTATATAAATATGATATAATGGGATCGTCTTTTATTCAAATTATTTATGGATCTCATATAAGTGTTTAAAAGACGGATTGATTGATCATGAGAGAAAATTCTAAATAATTATTTCAAATAACTTTGATTTAATATATTCATTGTACATATGTATTCTGTTCAAATTTTTTATATATGAATCTCATAAAAATGTTTATAAATCCGATAAAAAGATATCGTCTTTTGTTAAGATTATTTATGGATTCCATATAAATGTTTATAAGATTGAATGATCAATCATAAGAAGAAAATCTTAGATGGTTGTATGAGAAAACTTTAATTTAATATATATGTTGTATAAACATATTATGTTTAGATTTCCTATATAGAAATCTCATAATAGTGTTTATAAATCCGATATAATAGGATCTTATTTTGTTTAGATTATTTATAGATCCCATGTCAGTGTTTGTAAGATTAACTGATAGATTAAGAGAAGAAAATTTTAAACACTTATATGAGATAACTTTAATTTAATTTATTTGTTGTACATAAGTATTTTGTTCAAGTTTCCTTTATATGAATCCCATAAATATGAATCCAATAAAAGTGTTTATAAATTTGATATAATATGATTTTTTTTGTTCATATTTAATTATTTATGATTCTCATTTAAGTTTTAGTAAATTTAGTATAACGGGAGATGAACTTTTTAGAGAGTGGTTTGAAATAAAAATAAATAAAATAATAAGTATATATATTTGTTGTACATACCTTTTCTTGTTCAGATTCATCATTTATAAATTTCGCATATCTATGTTTGTAAGTCCAACTTAACGAGATAAACTTAAATGAGATTCTCACATAAGTGTTTATAAATCCCATATAATGAGATCATTTTTTGTTCATATCTCATTTCAGTTTGAGTAAGTTTAAAGCAACAGGAGATGAGTAAGTCCAACAAAATAAGATAAACTTAAATGAGATTCTCACATAAGTGTTTATAAATCCGATATAATAGGGTCATTTTTTATTCATATCTCATTTAAGTTTAAGTAAGTTTAAATTGACGGGAGATGAACTTTTTTAGAGAGTGGTTTGGGATAAAAATGAATTGTTATATTTGTTGTACATACCTTTTCTTATTCAGATTCATTTTTTATAAATTCCACATATCTATGTTTGTAAGTTCAACTTAACAAGATAAACTTAAATGAGATTCTCACATTAGTGTTTATAAATCCGATATAATGGGATCATTTTTTATTCATATCTCATTTAAGTTTAAGTAAGTTTAAATTGACGGGAGATGAACTTTTTTAGAGAGTGGTTTGGGATAAAAATGAATTGTTATATTTGTTGTACATACCTTTTCTTGTTCAGATTCATTATTTATAAATTTTAAATATCTATATTTGTAAGTCCACGTAACGAGATAAACTTAAATGATATTCTCACATAAGTGTTTATAAATATGATATAATAGGATTTTTTTTCATATCTCATTATTTATGGATGTCATTTAAGTTTGAGTAAGTTTAAAGCAACGGGAGCTAAATGTTTTTAGAGAGTGGTTTGAGATAAAAATGAATTAATATATTTGTTGTATATACTATTTCTTGTTTAGATTCATTATTTATAAATTCAACATATCTATGTTTGTAAGTCCAAAATAACGAGATAAACTTAAATGATATTCTCACATAAATATTTATAAATCTGATATAATAAGATCATTTTTTGTTCATATCTCATTTAATTTTGAGTAAGTTCAAAGCAAAGAGAGATGAACTTTTTTAGAAAGTGTTTGAGATAAAAATGAATTGATATATTTGTTGTACATAACTTTTTTTGTTCAAATTTATTATTTATAAATTCCATATATCTATATCTGTAAGTCCAACATAACGAGATAAACTTAAATGATATTCTCACATAAGTGTTTATAAATCCGATATAATGGGATCATTTTTTATTCATATCTCATTTAAGTTTGAGTAAGTTTAAAGCAACGGGAGCTAAATGCTTTTAGAGAGTGGTTTGAGATAAAAATGAATTAATATATTTAATTGTTGTATATACATTTTCTTGTTTAGATTCATTATTTATAAATCCAACATATCTATGTTTGTAAGTCCAACATAACGAGATAAATTTAAATGATATTCTCACATAAGTATTTATAAATCCGATATAATAGGATCATTTTTTGTTCATATCTCATTATTAATGGATCTCATTTAAGTTTGTGTAAATTTAAAGCAATGGGAGATGAACTTTTTTAGAAAGTTTGAGATAAAATGAATTGATATATTTGTTGTACATGTCTTTTCTTGTTCAGATTCATTATTTATAAATTCAGCATATCTATGTTTGTAAGTCCAACATAACGAGATAAACTTAAATGATATTCTCACATAAGTGTTTATAAATAAGATATAATAGGATTATTTTTTGTTCATATCTCATTTAAGTTTGAGTAAGTTTAAAGCAACGGGAGATGAACTTTTTTAGAGAGTGTTTGAGATAAAAATGAATTGATATAGTTGTTGTGCATAACTTTTTTGTTCAGATTTATTATTTATAAATTTCATATATCTATATCTGTAAGTCCAACGTAACGAGATAAACTTAAATGATATTCTCACATAAGTGTTTATAAGTCCGATATAATAGGATCATTTTTTGTTCATATCTCATTATTAATGGATATCATTTAAGTTTGTGTAAATTTAAAGCAATGGGAGATGAACTTTTTTAGAAAGTTTGAGATAAAATGAATTGATGTATTTGTTGTACATGTCTTTTCTTCTTCAGATTCATTATTTATAAATTCCACGTCCATGTTTGTAAGTTCAACATATCCATGTTTGTAAGTTCAACATAACGAGATAAACTTAAATGATATTCTAACATAAGTATTTATAAATCCGATATAATATGATTATTTTTTGTTCATGTCTCATTATTTATGAATCTCATTTAAGTTTGAGTAAGTTTAAAGCAACAAGAGATTAATTTTTTTAGAGAGTGGTTTGAGATAAAATGAATTGATATATTTGTTGTATATGCCTTTTTTTGTTCAGATTCATTATTTATAAATTTCGCATTTCTATATTTGTAAGTCCAACGTAACGAGATAAACTTAAATGATATTCTCACATAAGTGTTTATAAATCCAATATAATAGGATCATTTTTTGTTCATAACTCATTATTTACGGATCTCATTTAAGTTTAAGTAAGTTTAAAGCAACAAAGATTGACTTTTTTAGAGAATGGTTTGAGATAAAATGAATTGATATATTTGTTGTACATGCCTTATTTTGTTTAGATTCATTATTTATAAATTCCGTATATTTATGTTTGGAAGTCCAACGTAATGAGATAAACCTAAATAAGATTCTTATATAAGTGTTTATAAATATAATATAATGGGATAATTTTTTGTTCATATGGATCTCATTTAAGTTTGAGGAAGTCTAATGCAAGGGAGATAAACGGTTTTGAAGAGTAGTTTGAGATAAAAATGAATTGATATATTTGATATACATATCTTTTCTTGTTTAAATTTATTATTTAAAAATTTTGCATGTATATAAATTTGTAATTCCAATGTCACAATATCAACTTCTCTTCAGATTTTATTATTTATGATTCCATGCAAGTGTTTGTAAGTTTGATGTAAAGGGAGATGAAAGAATTTAAGACAATGGTATATGATAACTTTAAATTTATATATTTGTTGCACATAAAATTTGTTTTAAATCTTATTATTTATGAATCCCATACAAATGTCTGTAGGAATGATATTAATGGACAGTCTTTTATTTAGATTTTATATAGATCTTATGTAACGGAACTGTCTTTTGTTCAAATTTATAATTTATAGATTCCATGCAAGATTTTTAAAAAAACGTTTGATATAAAGATAGATAAGAAAAATTAGAGGGCAGTATGAGATATCTTTAAATTATTCAGATTTTATTATTTTAGAATCTCAAGTTTGATGTAAAATGATATGAAAATCTTACATAGGTGCTTGACATTTTTGGTTGTTTGGGTTGTGCATTCTGCTTCTATTTATTTGTGTTATTCTGTGTGCTTGTAATATTGAAAAAGTGTGGGTAATCTCTTGAGTTTGTGGGACAAACTAGTTGTAGGCAAAACACGAGTAAATCAGTGAGGGAAAGGCTGAATCTGATGAGACTAGACTGTCGCACAAGATCTATTTTTGGAATGAAAAATTAACCCCGTGACATTCTTGTAAGTGCGATGTAATGAGTTCGTCATTTATTTAGATTTTATTATTTATGGATTTGTATGCAAGCTTTTGTAAGCTTGATGTGAAGGAAGATAAAAATTGTAGACAATGACATGAGATATCTTAAAAGTTTTTCTAAGTTTGATGTAAGAGTTGTTACAATATTGATATGAGATAACTAATTCAAATTAATGTATTAGTTGTGTGTGTCATGTATGTATGTATGTATGTATGTATGTATGTATGTATGTATGTATGTATGTATGTATGTATATTGCTTATGTTTCTTTATTTATGAATTCTATATAATTAAGTTTCTATAAGTCTCATATAATAAAATCGTATTTTGTTCAAATTTTATTATTCATGTATCTCATTTATGTTTATGAGTTTAATGTAATTAACAAGATCATGAATATGAAGATCTTAATTAAAGATATATGTTCGGACAACACCAGAATTTTCTCTGTTGTAAAACTAATTAATTTAGTTCCTATTATTATCAATTTTCAAAATCTTATAAGAGATTTTTAAATTAATTAATCCTTAAAATTATGGCCCTCGAAGAAAGGTGTAGTTTTAGATAGAGGTATGAGAAGATTTTCCAAAATTAATATCTTCATTGTTAGACCTTAATATTTTCCAAAATTAATATCTTCATTCCAAAAAATATATAAATTAATACCTTCTAGTTTTCATGACTTTTGCATTGTATTTGTGTTCATTGCATTATATTTAGACCATATATGACTATTAATTAATTAAGTTGCCTACTCATTGATCCTTCTTCTTCCTCTCCCCCCCCCCCCCCTCTCTCTCTCTGTTTTTTTTTTTTTAATATATATATCATGATGTAACAGAGATAACAGGCAGGACAGTTTCCATAGTACTGATCCTACAGATCAGTAAAAGAGGTTCATTAATTTGGACATATACATAAATATTTTTCTTCCAAATTCCTTCTCTCAATGTTTTTCTAGTTACTGAGTTGTATAACAGTGCTGTTTGTCTATTGCCCTAGATCAATTATTTTTTTGTGTTTTCACATTAATTATATAATTAGATCCTATAAATCTGCATAATCAGTTTGGCTAAAAATAAAATAATTAGGCCTTATAAAATCCTTAGTTTATATTATATCTGGTGAGAAATCATTTGTTTCAAATGGGAAAATGCAGTGTTAAATCTTATTAAATTTGTCTGCATGTTCATACTCCCTGCTTTAATTAGAATATGTAGAGTGATAATATTGTTGTAAGAAAATGTTTTGATTTGATTATATATTCCATCATGTCAACCAATCATAATATTTGATTCAAGAATTGATAATGGATGACACGATATATAATATTTGAAATTAAATCAGAGAAAAGATAGAAACAAGCAATCGAAATACCATGAACATATTATAATTCATGTAGATTTGGTAGACAAGAAATTTATTCATAAGTAAAATACTGTAATGAAACTGTGTCCAAACAATAGCTAAAAAAGCTCAGGAAATTAAAGACAATTCATAATTAAGAAAGCAAATTAATTAACCATTTCAAGGGAAAAATGAATTGGTCCAAAGTCCATTCTGGCTGTTATCCCCAGAAGGCAGCACCATGTCTTCCCCGCCAAACCCCATATGCTCTTGAGGGGTCATCAAGTCCATGAACCATTCCTGCCTCTGCATGGCACCCACATTAACCTCAAAATCATTAGTAACCATCTGAGATGACTCCGGCGCTTGCTCTCTAGCACTGCTAGGTCCAGCCCCAGTGGTTGCAGCTGCTTCCAATTGAGAGGTATGGCTAGTGCCACTGCCACTCCCATTGTTTAGGGTCATGTCGATGTCCCTCAAGCTATGGTCAATCATCCATCCAAGGTCATTCAAGTCCATCATATGCAGGTTACCCAAGCTAACATTTCCACCCAGGCAGTGGAACATAGCATGGGTGACCTCCTTCTCACGGTTGTCCTTCCGCTGTTTCTTGATGTGATCACAGGATTTGGTGATCCTTTGTCTCAAGAAACTCTCTTGATTCACCATTTTCTTACCTTGCTCGATTTCTGGCATGGTTTTGAACTTAGTAACCACTCTTTGGACCCCTAGAGGAGAGGGCCAAACCTCAGGTTGAGAGTCATAAGGGCTATAAACGATAGCACAAGCATCAATACCACAAAGGGTGCTTAACTCGCTCACCTTCTTCATTAGGCCCTTCTTCCTTTTCTTGAAGGTGGCTTTCCTTGCAGAATCATTACAGATATATGCAAGCTTCACCTTCTTTCTAGTCATGGCTAGGTTGGGGGGTAAGATTCTTGGTCTGGGTATATCTTTCCTCAAACACTCTACCCTCTATATATAGGTTGGAGAGATGCTCATGCGTAACCCCACAGCAAGATTACGGTGCATTTTGTCAATTCCTTCGCTGGACATTTTGATTTATTTGGCAAGTACTATCAAGGTTGCATACCTATATTGGAATTAAGAATATATATTTAGATACACAAATAATTTAAAAAATCTGTGGCATCGTGTGGAGAGTTGGTAGGAGTGTATATCATGGGCAATGCCTTATCTTTGATTAATGGGTAAAATACATGAATTATGCTGTTTTTTTTAGATTTGCTTATCTGTTCCCTTATTCAGACATTTAAGTGTTGTAAAAGCTGTGTGCTATTTTTGCTAATTATGGTTGTATATTCTTGTAGTGTAGCCCCGGTGATAAGTCCTAATGTATATCCAAGGTTCATCATCTTGCAATTATAATTAATATTTATTTATTTATGGGTAATTAACCATAATCTTACAAGTGATTAATTATTTTATGTATGTAGTATTTTTTTTTTCATAATATACTATAAATATATTGGGTATTTAAATTTATTAACCCATCACTTGAAAAATTGGCACACACAGCCATCATTTAATATGCCAATATATCCCTTGAAAAGATAAGATTTACTCGATACCAATAAAAGGAAATCAAGTAAATTCTAGATATTGTTTTGCATGGTGATGATGTATATGACAAAAAAAAACGGTATAATTCAGTACTATACCACAGATAAGCACAAATTTTATCCTTCTCTGTTATCCGAATATTGTTCCCTTATCCTTGCATAAGCAATATATAGATATATTGACAAGATTATATATAAATTAATTATTCCAACGTATGTTAATTAATATATAGTTGTTAGGTTCTCGTTTGGCATTTAAATTCAAGCTAATATACACGAAAGCACCTTGAATATATATTTAAACTTCATGAAAAGTTGTTTATTTATTCATTATTTTTTAAAATATAAACTCACTCTAAATTCTTTTACACAATCATCAAATTTAATTATAGTAATTGTTTTAAATATATTATAATAAAATAGATGACAATATTAAAGAAATTCTTAATCAAGCCTAATTAAAAAGTGTTCCTGCAGGAAAAGAAAAATCTAGACTCTAGTGTACGTGATATAATTTTTTGAAAAAAATAATAATATTTTTGCTATGTTTTTTTTTTTAGATTTCATTATTATGATTCCATATAAATATTTGTAAGTATGATGTAGTGGAATCTTTTATTTTTTTTTTTGTTCAAATATCATTATTTATGGATATCATATAAGTGTTTGTAAGCTTGATCGATAAAAAAAATAAAATTTTAAATAATTATATGAGATAATTTTAATTTAATATATCCGTTGTACAATTTACATGTTTTGTTTAGATTTCCTATATATGAACTCTATATAAGTGTTTATAAATCCGATATAATGGAATTATCTTTTGTTTAAATCTCATTATTTATGGATCTTATTTAAGTTTTAATAACTTCAATATATCGGGAGATGAACGGTTTAATGAGCGGTTTGAGATAACTATAAATTAATATGTTTTTTTGTTCACATTCATTAATTACTAGCTCTTTGACTCGTGCTATGTTCTCGTTCTAGATCAAATCTTTTTTTTTTAAGTGTAATAAATGTAAAGATGCTAAGAAGCCTAAAATATGATGCATGCTAGATTATACGCTTTTCAAATACTAAGATTATGACATACAGGATAACATTAAAAGAAAATTAAGATGATAATATATTAAATCGATCTGGATCAACCCGCAATTTAAGTCATAAGATCGTGATAACCTCATAAAACGTAAATTTATATAAATTAGGAAGCCCAAGTATTTCATTCAATCAAATATTAACGGATAAAAATTAAAAAAAAATCCAATTTGAAAAAATAACTTGAGTAAACCTAGAAAAAAAAAGTCAAACATGTGACTCAAGTCATGAAAACAGGATCCTCCCATATAAAATAAATAAATAAAAATATACAAAGGCAATTTTTTAACCAGCCCATTGTCGAAATATAAAATTATAAAAAATTAATTATAAAAAAATAAAAAAAAATCAAGTCAATCCGGGTTAACGTACAAAATTCTCAACTTACATTATGAGACCGAGATAACTTCATTAAAAATCTACACTTTAAAAAAAAATTAAGCAAAATTAATATTTATCCCGCCATAATCTAAAAAACAATTATTTATGTATGAATTTTTAAAAAAAATAAATTTTTTAGTTTAGGTTTTATGAAAATGACGTTAAAAAAAATAAAGTAAAGCCCTTTAAAAACAAGTCCAAAAGTCTGAACATAATGGACTAGTTCCTAGGGCCTAAGCAAGGGCAGGTGTGCCTAGGCCTGCAAGGGTAGATTTTATTAATTAATTCAAATTTCATTATTTATGGGTCCTACGCAAGTTTTTGTAATTTTTATGTAAAGGGAGATAAAAAAAAATTTAGACAATGATGTAAGATATATTTAAATTAATATATTCATTGTATTTTTTTTTTCATATAAGTATTTCATTCAGATTTTATTATTATTTAAGGATCTCGTTAAAGTTTTTGTAAGTTTGATGCAAAAGGAGATAAAGATTTTTATGTAGTGATATGAGATAACTATAAATTAATTTATGAGTTGTAGATACATTTTTATTTAGATTTTATTATTTATGAATTCTATATATGTTTTTGTAAATCCGATGTAATGGAATTGTATTTTTATCAAAATTAATTATTTTTGGATCTTATTAAATTAAGATATTGAGATGTTCAGGCAATGGTTAAAATTAATTTGGTTCCTATTATTATGAATTTTTCAAGATTTTATAAAAACTATGAAATTAATCCTTAGAAGATGTCCCCCTCGAAAAAAGGTATAATTTTAGATTGTGGTATGAGAAAATTTTCCAAAATTAATTTCTTCATTGTTAGACCTCAAGATTTTGCATTTATGGATTCCTTATAAAAGCTTGTTTCTATATATAGATCAAATAAATATCTTTTAGTATTCATGACTTTTGCAATATTGTGTATAAAAATTGTCAAGCGGCTCACGCATTTGCGTGGGTTTTATTTATTTATTTTTTTAATGATTTCATTATTTTTTAATTTAAATGTATTTTATTTTCAAGCTTAAAAAACTTGAAAAGAAAAATCTTACTTCGTGTACATAATTTCAGAAAAATGTGGAGAGGGGAATAGGACAAAGAGCATAAGGGAAGAAAGATGTGGGAGAAGAAGTATTTAATTTTTTCTGATTAATGAGTTCAGAAAAATAAACCATAATATTATTTAAAAAAATAAAAAATATTTTAATTATAGTTACATTAATCTCATACTTTTAAACTCTCGCATTGAAATTTTTTAACACCTTAAAAATTGCATACTTTAATAATTACAGTTTTAGTTGGTTTTGGGTTTTGGTACTAATTCTTATATAATTGAGAGAAAACATGTTAGAATCCACTATTTTTATTTAATAATCACAATTACCCAAAACAAATCTTAGATGCAATAAATTGTAAATTCTACTATGAGTAAATTGTAATTCAGTCTTGTGCTTTGATGGTTTTGGAAGTTAGTCCCTCTATTTTTTAAAATTATACGTTAGTCTCCCGATTAAAGTTGACTATGAATTTTCAATTTTGTTTTTGAAAACTTGAAATTACTCTTGTAATTTTGTGTGTAGAAGATAAAATTAGAATATTTGATTACAGACAAGGGATTTTTAGGGGGGGGAAATAATTTAAATTTGATGAAAAACTAAAAAAAAATCCTAAGTTGCATTTACAAGACAATCTTAGTTGTAATAATTGTAAAATCTATATAACCTTATTACAGAAATATTAATGAGTAAATTATAATTTAGTCCCTGTGTTTTTTATGATTTTATAAGTTAGTCCCTTTATTCTTGAAAATCATAAGTTAGTCTCCTAACCAAAGTAAGCTGTTATTTTTATTTTATGTTTTTGAAAATTTTAATTTTTCCTTTTTAAATAAACATTTAATTCCGTCTGTAGTAGATAAGAAATTGAGAATCTTGATTATAAATGAAGGATTTTTTAATTGTGGTAAAAAAAACTAACAAAAATACCAAATTACAATCAAATATGAGAATATAGGGACTCAATATTAAATTAGAAAAACAAAACAGAGATTAACTAATTATTTCATTAAAAAAATTGGAATTAAATAATAATTTTTCCTTTAAAATCAATTGCAATTAATATTGTCAAACAAATGACATTGCAATAAATTTTACATGTATATATATAGCTTAAATATGTGACTTTTGAAAAGAGACAGAAAGCCCACATAATTATTATAGCCCACAAGCCCAATTGTTTGAGATTAAAGAAACACAAACAGGCCACAATTAGGCTGCAAAAAATCATCAAAAACTCAAACTTTTTTTGCCATTGATTCACAAGTTATTGTCAATCATCATGTTTTTCTTTTCTTGATATAAAATCTACCTGCTAGTTCCTGCTGCAAGAAAAATTATGGCGGGTTTTCTTAGATTCTAGTCTTTAGTATTTGAAAAATATTGGATACATAGTAGATAATACATGATTAATTTCCATGAATCTTCTTTATTTTAATCTTTAATTTCTTTTTTTTTTAATCTTACTAAAATTTTTCATGTATAATTGTTACGGTTATTGGATTTTCAACAATTATTTTTTTAATAAATTGGAAGTAATTTGAAATGCTTTATTTATACTTTTTTTTGGAAAAATTAGATATGACTCATTGTACAAAAATAATAAAATTTAATTAATTTCAATACATATTGCATCTAAGGTATTACCATATGTTGGTTACTTTTAAAATTTTCTAGCATAGGCTATTTTCCAATTTTTTATTATTATTGATATATATACATTCATATAATTTTCTTTAAAAAAACAAAATAATGTTACATAAATTATGATTCAATATTAATGATGTTTCAAAATATAATATGCTCCTGAATGAGATTATTTAATATTTTAGATAGTAGTTAATCACACACTTAGATCAATATTCTCTTTTCTAAAGCTTGGAAAGTAGATGATTGATGGTAGAAAGCTCAATAACTACAAAATAGTCCCTTTTGTTAGGATTTAGGGAGCCTCATATGATGAAGTCAATGATTTTTTTAATAAGAAATTGTAATAAATGAAAGAATAAACTTTAAATTCCAAAATAAAAATATTTGTTCTTGTTTTATATAATAAATACTCTGAGAATTAAAGTATGAATACTTAGATGAGAGAAATTGTTAACCTTTTATCTGGGTGGTTCATAGGGCAGTTAAAATTTCTTAATCTTGTCGTTTTAATAGAGTAGAGGGGTTAGAGAGTCATTTTCTCATAATATAATTAATGAGGGATAAATATACATTACACAACATTAATGAGAGAAAAATATCTCATACACAATATTAATAAGGGACAAATATCTCTTACACTTTAATTAATGAGATGGAAATATAATAAGCTATTGGGAAAGTTTTTATATACCTATAAATGTAGGGAAACAAATATCGTTGACATGAAGATTTCATGTTGAAAGTATTAAGAATAAATAAACAGAGTCTTATGGCCCTAAAATGGGCCTATAACAACTTCTAGACTAATTGGGCTTGGCATGCACCTAAGTCCAGGAGACGTGGATTTAGCAACTAGTCAGACCCGTATCTATTTAGACGCAGCACGTGGATTATCCAAGGATGTTGAGCCTGAAAACTCATCAGACCTACGTTTGTTTGGACTCGGCCCATGGTTGACTTAAGAATGTTAGGTCAGACAACTCGTCAATCTCATGTCCGTTTGGGCTTAGCACGTGATTGAACTCAAGTATGTTGGGCCTAGAAGTGAGCAGACATGTGTCATATGAGCTTGATATTCTACCAAGCCTAGGGATATTGGGTATGGATGCAAGCCTCGCCCACAAGTCAATGGATTAACACTATATTATTTGATCTTTTTAGACAGGGAATTAGGCTATTTCAAAAAACATCAAAAATATTAGTTCTTCAAATATTGATCAAAAATATTAGTTTTTCAAATATTGATTATGATTGCAATTAATTGAAAAAATTTATCATCTTATGTATTAGTAAGTGTATATAATGTAGAGAGAGCTAGAGGATTATAAAAAATGAGACTTTTTGACCTTTTGAACAACGAAAATTAAAATAAACTAAAAACAAGTGAACAACTAAGTAATATATATAATGAAAAATTAGAATATTAAGAAGAAAAGAAAGATGCAAGAATTATAATCCATGATCATCCTAATTAATCACTCATGAAAGCTTCTCGGGAGATATTATAACACAAAGCTCAAATAATATAATTCTCAGTTTCTCAATATCTTCCGACATATATTATTTAGGCAACGAGAGAGTTTGAATTGCCGTTTGATATTAAATAGTTTCTAGCATTAGTAGAATGGGATTTTGTTAGAGTTAATGTATACAAAATTATTGTTAGAATATCATAAGAAGATTTAAAAAAAATTGAATTGAAAGTTTTAGAGACTAATTTTTCTAATTAAATAAATAATAATAATCTAAATACAAAACCCAAATATTTAAACTTAAAAGTTTAAGATTTTTTTTTATTTGAAAGTAGACACCTTACATGTAGCCTTTTTTAAAGGAATTTATTTAATTTCTTTTATAAGATTAAAATTTCAATTCAATGACTGAGAGGAGCAAATGCATATCTATTCAAGCAACTTTTAGATGCTACTCAACAATATCACATTGCTGAAACAAATCATCAAGTGCTTAACTTATATGTAGAAACTTTGAGAGCCGAGATATGTGTTGTGAAAACAGCCTTAAGATCTCAAATCAATTGACATGTAAAGAAATATAAAAGAATAAATTCAATTAATCACACAAGAGCGCACAAGGAATTTATTTAATTCGACAACTTAGGCTTACTCCACTCGCAAGATGATAAAAGAAATTCACTATGAGAAAATAGAAGATTACAAAGTATTACACAAAATTGATTTAATCTAAAATTCAAAATTAATCAAAAACTCACTTTTTTCTCTCCTTTCTCTAACCATCTAAGTGTAGAGAATTGAAGCACTTACAAATAAGCTTTAAACCTAAAATATGATAATTTTAGGTTTTTATACATGGATTAATTACATTACATGTGTATTTCTTTTCTTACTTGGATCTACAATTTAAGACAAACACAATAATATGCTTATTAATGGGACAAAAAGCAGGACTTTTATATGAAAATAAAGTGAAAAAAATAAATTGTAAAGGAAGAAAGAAAATAAATAATTATATAAAAAGACTTTCAGTCCAAGTGGACTAAATTTAGTTTAAATTGGTTCAAATCAACTCCTCTGGCTACTACTAATTATAGGTAATTGGAGAATCATTTTCCATAGGATGATGGGTTAAAATCACCTTCATCTAAAAGTAAATTAAGGGTTAATTTTTATTTAATTTAAAATATATAGAGGTGATGAAGTCTTTAAAATTGGATCTAGATTTTCATAGTTGTATGATAGGCTGATGACTAACCTGCAAAATAAGTTTTTTGACAAAATAGAAGACCCTTCGGTACTTAAGTTAGTAAATGTAGAAGAGATAAAATATGTATGTGAAGAAAGGATGTGTGGTAATGAGAACAATGTTATATATGGAACAAGAGAGTAATTAAATCAAATGAGTTTGTTTGAGCTTTTTACCTAATGACATGTGGTATTTAATGATATGTCACGCTTGTCATTGAGGGATTAGGGTTGGTGTTGGAGAGTAAGTCATTGGTAAAAAGGTGGTTAAGCCATGAGAGGTGGTGCAAAGTTAGGTTTAGAGATAGCCATTGATGAAAAGGGTGGACAAGCTAAAAGAATTGGTGTATCGTCAGCTTAGGAATAGTCATTGGAGAAAAAGTTGGTCTTAGACAATTTAAAAGAGATAGTTATTGGTGAGAAAAGACTTTTTTGGAGTGAAAATTATAGTTAAATTTGACTCCAAATTGATTCATGTTAGAGAATAATATAAATCATATCCTGAAACCTCACCTAACAGCTTAAGCTATTGGGTTGAGATGGTTCTTTGACATGGTATCAGAGCATTGATGACCAAGCGGTCACGAGTTCGAATCTCACCATCTCCATTTATTTGATAAAAAAAATTAAACACAAGGTAATGTGGGCCTGTGCAAGTTTCAAGTCCAAATGGCTTTCACTTGAGGGGGTGTGTTAGAGAATAATATAAATCATATCCTGAAACCTCACCTAACAGCTTAAACTATTGGGTTGAGTTGGTTCCTTGACAATTCATAAATCATCTATTAGGTTATGGTGATTTCACGATCTCTTTATCCTTGTGGCTTGGTTTTCTTTATACTTGGGTTGGGTTTTATGTTTTTTTCTCGTACCTTGCCTTGAAGCAAATCACATGACTAATGGCTGTAAAGTAAGTGTTCTCTAGAAATTATGATTTTAGAGCATTGCTTTGATCTTTGATCTTTTCAGGACGTTTTTCTATTGGAAATAATTGATCCAATGATACAGCCAGTGAAAGCTATTATTACTATTTTTAATAATGCAACCAATAAGGAGTCCCTGGAATTGAAGAAGCAAATACATGGTTTTTTTTATTGTGTTTTATTTGTATTCTTGTGTTTTTATGGTCATATACAAGTTCAGTTTGGTTTTTTTATTTTTATTTTCATATCCTTGTCCTTGAAGATTCTTTTTGGCTTTTTATACGTCTTATCTAGGTGTTTTCATGCATTTTTATGTTTATGAAATAAAAAAATATTGGCCATTATAGGTTAGGAGTGCTGTTAGCATAGAAGTCAATATTAGTATAGTCTTGGCCTGAGATGGTTTATTGGCAAGAAAAGGTGGTCATTGAAGGCTAGGTACAGGGTTTAGTTGGGCTAAGATTGGATTGACCTTTTCTCCCCTTTTCCTTCTCTTCTCTCCACCTTTGGTTTGGTTTAGGATAAGAGTCGGCTAAACCAAGGTCGAAGATGGTTTTATTGGTCTAGCTAGGAAGGAAAGAGCTCAATCGTGCTAGGCTTAGAGAGGGTTCGGTTGGGCTACCCATTTCTTCTCCTCCTTCCCTCTTTTCTCTCCCTCTCTTCTTGTCTTCGCGAGCAGCCTCGGGTGGGCGGCCCTATTGTCTTTGGACATATATTTTATTTTCTTCGCACCATCTAGAGGGATTGATTTGACCAATATAAGAAGAAGTGCAGGGGCCTTGTTAGATTTTAAATTGTCATAATTAGCTGTTCAAAATGGACGTTGAATGTTAGATAGACTCGACATCATTGTTGTTGTTTTTTATTACTGAAAGAACATAAGGTCGCGTAGACATGTTTTGAAAAGGAGGAATTCATTGAGATTAAATTTTCCAGCTTTAATAATTTAAATTACTTGGAAGGAAAAGGACATACTGAATTGTTGAAAGACGAGTAAGACAAAGGGTACTGGGGGGGAGGGCTATGAATTGATAAATGAATTATATTCCTAATTATTTTTCATGGCTTCCTGTCGGCAAGGTTGTCCCGTGTTAATGTTCTGTTCTTGTCTTTATTTTATTTTATTTTGTTAAGAAAATTGAAACCAAGATTTCTTATAAGAAGGGAAAATACTTTGTATCAGTTAAGCTATAAAACATTAACTTTTAACACTTAAATGTTATGAATAACTGTAGGCGCTCAGTTTAAAGTTCAAAAATCAAACTTTTTAGGATTAACAATGAGTTGCCGACAATATTATTAACAAAGGTTTGGTTTCAATGTCTTGTAACCATAAGAGAATGTCAATCTTTGGCGGAAAAAGATGCTCCCATAAAATATCAATCTAGAGAGTAGCTGTCTATGTTTGTGTATCGTTTATTCTAATATTTCTATAAAATATATACCTGGCAAAAAGCAACGATCTTTTGTAACAAGGCTGGCTAAAGATTTCTTGTAAGAATTAAGAATTCGGAGACCATATATATCTTAAGGCAATATTTTGTTGGTGTCGGTGTGAAATCAAGAGATGGATTAACCTGAGGGTTCCGTCATGCATGTGTCTATTTCAGTACTATTCAATGATAGTGAAGCCGGGAAGACCGACATGCTGTTAATTTGTCAGTAGTGTGCGATTCTTGGATATATTCAACGTTTACAAGGGACAAAAAAAAAATAGAATAATGTTGTAAGATTTCCCATTCCTGTATTTGGGACTACCTTAATTTTCCTTTGATTTCATGATCAGCCAAGTTAATAATTTCCGTCTCAAGTTTTGACAACCACAATTCCCTGGTTGAACTAACAAATGGCAAGAGCCTCGACCTTCTAGATGAGAAATTAACACTTCTGTGATGAGCTCATCGATCATGGCTAAATGTAACCGTACGTAGTTGGGTTGTGGTGGGGCAGCCTGAGCTGGCTTGGGAGGGGATGGCTTCATGGATAAGACAAATTAATTGGTCTCTGTCAAGAGCGAGCAATCGTCTTCTTGCAAGTAAGCACGAGCTGCAGCAAAGGTGGTTTCTTGGGATGAGATTCAAGATGATGCATCTTCCTTCCTTGTTTTGTCCTTTCTTTTTTGTTCTAGCCAGCTGCCACTACGTGCGTTTTATCGGATAGGAGACTGTATTTATGGTTAATTAGGTTTCGGGAATACAAGTTTCTAATTAAGAAAACATATAAATTATAGTTAATTTTTTCTAATCAATGTTTTATAAGAGTTTAAGTGTTTAGGATAAAATATGATTTTAACCTCGCCGCATTATAACACTCATGAACGTACGTAATCATATCATAATGATTAATTAAGCTGTTTCATGTATATGTAACCAGCAGCACTAATTGAAGGAAAATCAGAGGAACAGTCACCAAATAGTCAATGATTGCATCCACAAACAATTAGGCAGACAGTTCCATTAACTAATTAAAACAAATTCGGATGTTCACAACAAATTAAGACAGGGAGATTAAGAACGAAAGAGACTTGCTTATTAACCAGACCATGCACGCATGATAAGGCACTCAGCAATAAGGGCTGCTAACCTCCTTTACAAAATATCAATTAATACATTAAAAAGAAAAAACAATTATGAAAAGGGAGTGTGTATAATCATCCAACTCCATACAAAATCAGGAGCTCTTCATTGAATCAGACGACCAGGAACTTTTTTATTGGATCAAACGGTACTGCGTCTCTCCACCTGTTTTTTTAAAGACAACAACAAATATGTTAAAAAATTGAAGGGACCGGCCCCATGAATTAAATATATATACACATGCAACTTCAATAAACACATAAATCAATCATCTGTTGTGATCCTCCACTATTTATTAATATTATATATATAAATCTTCTTCTAAATTAAAACATATTTAATTTTCTCATAAAAAAGAAAGAGCACCTTTCAATATCAGAGCGCAGTATCAGTGTTTTTTTACTAAATTTCAAGAACACAGCTTCAAACTTATATAGACAGTGGAAATAGAAGGGAGAGAAACTAATTAAGGAGGCGGATGAGAGAGCTTACAACAAGAGATCATGAAGAAGAGGGTGATATCGATCACTTGGTAATGATATAGACGGCATAAATGATTCCAGGGATGTACCCTAAAATGGTAAGCAGCAAGCAGATCCAAAACTCCGCCTGACATATTTACAAGAACAAAGGATTGAGATATACAGACACTTGCAAGTTCTATACGTACTAGCTAGCTAGGAATCGATCGAGAAACAGATGATCAGTGCTGCTAATTGCTTACCCCGCAACCAAACTTGAGGAATACACCGAGAGGAGGCAAGATGATGGCCAGCAAGATGTCTATGAAGTTAGTACTTGACATCTTCTTGACTAATTAATTAACTAACTAACTGCTAATTAATTAACTTTAACAGGCTAGCGAATTGCTCTTCAGGATCAGCTGCTTCCTTCTCTGTTGGCGTAGTAATTCTCTCAAGGGCTGTTGTTGCTGGTTATATATATATAGAGAACCAAAGCCACTCCCCCTACAATAACTTCCACGTCGTCTACACGCGTACTCCTAATTACGTCTAGATATCCACTTCTTTTTTCATGTACGACGTCGAGGCAAAAGAATTAATAGATAAAGTAAAAATAAAAACAACAAAAAACAGATTTATTTTATATTTGAATATTTATCTCTTATTCCTTAAAAAAGAAGTTTAACAGTAGCCAAACAAGCATAATCTAACATTTGTAACATGACTATGATATCTTGTTTTTTGCTTCACCGATATTTTTGGATTGATTTATATATAATTAAATTGAGATTGATTTTAATTTTATATATAAAATTTCACAAATCTATCTTTTAATACAAAAAATGATTTAAATTTATTAAGACCTCTTGTTGTTAAGTTTGAGGTACAATTCATAATTATCATAATTATTAATGATTTGCTGTTAAGTTTGATGAATTAATTATGATTTGTTTTCGTGGAAAGATTAAATCAGAAAGCTTAAGATTAGAAGATGCCACGCTTTTGGGTTGTAAGAATCGTATTTGTACGGCTTACAGATAAGCCATGTTATCTTGCTTTCCTCCCGGGCCAAGAAGTTGAGTTGTGTGGAGAGATCTTTTTAATTATTATTATTATTATTTTATCTAAGAGAGTAAATTCAGAGGGCCGCTCCTAGGTTGACATGTCGTCGAGGAGGAGCAACAGCGGCGATGGAGGCTGGAAACCGTGCGCGACGGGGACAGAAACCGAAATGAATGTACGTAATTGTCATCAAGACGGACGTTACTGCCTACATAGAGCAGTCGCAGGCCCACGGGTGGCGGCTATCTTGGTCCCCCCTGACGAATTATTATTTTTGTTTGGAACTGAATTTTAATTTGTTTTTTTTTATTTTAAAAAGAAATTATATTAAATTATTTTTTTAATCATTTTAATTTGTTTATATCAATTATAGATTTTAACAAATAAAAAACAATCACTCAAAATCTTATTTATGAAGGCGCTATATTTGTCCATTGCAGGCCAACATTATCAATTTTGCTTCTACTGACTTGGAAGAATCAATTTAATTGCAAGCTTTCATGTCGACAATCCCAAGTTAATTCACCCCCTTGCCTCTGTGGGGCTGTCATGCATCAACCGACATCTATTTAACCTCATGCATCATCATCATCATCATCATCTTCTTGTTTCTTACAAAGAAAATGACAATAGAGTATAAACACAGCATCACTCCTCTATTTTGAAAAATAATCAAATAACAAAGAAGATCTTTTGCTATTATATCTTAGTGATGAAGAATTCAAGATCACCAATTATTAGTATCAATCAATCTAGCTAAAAAGAATCAGCAAGTCCTTATTTAAGAGGGAAAGAACCCCTCCCTTGAAACGCAACTACATGGATCATCTCAGATAATCTAGATTTTAGATAATCTACGAATATATTTAGTTACTTTTCAAATAACTTTTCGTACTGAAATACATGTTAATAATATTTTTTTATTTTCTTAAAATTATTTTTGATATTAGCACATCAAAACAATCTAAAACGTACAAATTATATTAAATTTTAATTAAAAAAAATTAAATTTTTTAAGAATGTGGTTTGCACCGTATTTCTAAACCGTTTATAAAATTACCTACGAATATAAAAAAAAAGTTGTGAGGCATGAAAATATCATCAACGAACAACTGGTTCACAGGTCAGACTTCAAGATATTTTTAGAGATAGAAAAGAAGGGGGAGGCGAGTACACCATGTGCCAATGCTTAGGCCTTAAGATCCCAAGGGGGAGCCGACACCCCTTTTTTCCTTTTTTTATTTAAAACATCATTAATATTCTAAATTGACGTGGCCATGAATCTAATCCCCAATGCTTTACTAAGAAGATCATCTCCTATGCACTTAATTTGTTTTATCGATCTTCTTCTCTTTATTAAGAGGAATATGATTGGTCCCCCGGTAACCACACCACAACAAGCCATACATACAGTGATGAAGTATCTGATTAATCTTATCCCTTTGTGATCTTATCTTAAATCAAACATACAGTTGGCTGCTTGAAACCGATGGCTGTCTTGAAAGGGCATCCATCTCCCCCACCTGAATACGCTAGCAACAATGGGCTGGCTACCTTTGTCAATCATCTACCTTTAACCTTTATTCGTCGTCTTCATGCTCATGATGGGAACCACATCTTGTACGGGACCGCGGGAGGAACTGCTTAACTGTGATACAGGATGGTGTCTGCATGCTGATAATCAAAGCATGGCTTAAATTTGCATAGAGAAAGGTTCACTGACAATTCTTTTGTCCGTGAACAATTGGAAGTGCGGCACATTGAGACATGTATACTATCGAACTGGCCACTTTTATCTTTGAAAATATCATGTTCTTGATAAATGCTGCCCGTATCTTTGCTGATAAAATTAACAACTCTTCAGAGTTTAAAACATTTCTTAATAGTTAAATCATAAGATTTGATAAATGGAGACTTCCAACACTACTAGTTAAGGGCCTAAAAGGTGTCATTAAACCCATAGACATGAGCTTCATGACCCCAAACATTATTTTGCAATCGAGGGAGAGATGTTTTTGTGTGGATAATAATCGAATAGGAGACATGCATCTAATTCGGATTTTCACTCCACTCCATAAAAATAGTCTTCAATTAGCATCCCCCCAACAAGCTAGATCAAGACGGGCTGCTGTTGGCGAACCTGAAATATCACAGTAATTTGTAGCAAAAGGCAATCATCCCAACCTCTAAATCTTCATCAAACAAGACAAGATAACATAAAATAGACGCGTGACTTGCTCTAAAACTCAGGTTGTGGGTAGGTCGAGACAATTCAATAGTAAAAATGTTGTTTTAAAAAAAATACATGTTTCAACAACAGACCTAGCTCGTGCAAGCTCTGAATTGGGTTGACCCGTCAGATCCAGCGGAGCAAGGTTCCCTTACTATGAAAAGATGTATACATCCTGTCTTAATTCCTGAAAACATAGTATAGGTTACTTGAACTACTTTTGTGCAATATTATGAAAGTCTACTTACCTCCTGAATCCCATGCAAATTTAGCACCCACTTCAGATTTCATTACAAATCTTACCACCACCATACTCTACCCCTATCCACATCCTAAACACCAAACAAAACAAAACAAAAAAAGCAGAATCTTTAAACAAATACACAACCAAATCTTGGTCAACAACTTCACTTCCACTCCAGTTCTTCATCAACCTCCTTAATTTGCACTCTAAATGCGGTCACATTAACCAAACCCGATGACATGGTCACTATTTCGAGAGATCGAGAATCGAAATGTAGTTAGTTGGACAGCCATTATTGCAGCTTGCCAGCAACATGGTCATGCGAGTCGACCCATTGTACTATTTGAGGAAATGCTGGGAGAGAGTGAAACCTTATCACATTACATTTGTTTATTTGCGTTATTTACAAGCAAGGCATGCATGTTGAAAGGGGGCATGATTACTTAAATTCCATGAAAAAGGTGCGCATGGTATGAGAGCTGATGTGTATAGGAGTGTTATCGCAGTTCTGCAAATATTACAATAATGCAGGGGGTCAAAGTTTTTCTTTCCAGAGAGCTGTTTAATCCTGGGGTTAAGATTTGTCAGAACAAATCTGTTTTTGCAGGCCTCATCCATCAACCTATGATGGCTAGTAGAAACCATCAACTTCTTCTATGTTTAGTCCTGAACACCATATCATGAATTTAGTACTTTTTTTTTTTGTTACAATGGCCATTTAAAAGCTTAGTTGGGCTTCAAGCAGTCTCTTGGTGCATAGATAAGGAAGTTTGGACAAGGTTTCATCAATGGTGGATCCTCTTAAAAGAGAGAGGGGGCGGGTAGCAGCAGGTTTCATCAATTTAGATTTTCCTTTGATTCAATGGTATTATGATGTATGAATTCAAAGGACTCAACTCAGTCTGTATTAGCAATTGGATCTATAATTTTTCTTCTGAAATTCAGAACTAAACTCACTGTCTGTGTAATGTTTCATGAACAAGAACATGCAGCACTTTGAAGACAGAGAGATTTCATTTGCATAGAAATCACTTAAAAGAGTTAGATAGTGGATGAAAAGCAGTCAGGAAGATCCAGGACTATTTACAAGCAGATGAGAAAAACTAGATCCAGAACCCTACACACAAGATTCATCTATGATAAACTCAGATGCAAATAGAGAGATAGATCTAGTAGAAGCAGGTGAAGTAAGCAAACCAAGCATACTTGTAAAGAGAGAGGAGCAGAGGTGAGGTGATGAGGAGAGGGAGGAATGATCGGAAACCTATGGGATGGGTGGAGTTGGGAAAATAACAAACAGAGCTTAGTTATCTTCCCCACTCACCCATCCAGTAACCTTCCGAAAACCCTACTCCCTCTCCATTTCCTCCCATCCAACATCAACTTCAAGGCGGCTGTCTGCCGAAGCAGTTGCGAACCCTTACCTACCCCTTGCCTTCCAGCCCTTATATACTGTGTCAATTTCAACCTAACTTAGTTGGCTACGGGCATCTGTCTGTTCTGTTGAGTGGACGAGAATGATCCTGGCCGTTCATTCCAACATTTCAGTCAGTTAATGGAACATCGACGACCTTCGCTAGGCAGTGCCGTATCAGGATCGCTATTCCAGGATGGACTATGGATGCTATCGGTCAAGTGAGCAAAAGGCCCTTTATGGGCTAATCTTTGTGACTCGTTTGGGCTTAGTCTCGTTTCGTGTATGTTGATGTTGATTGAGGATACCTGCAGCGGCCCAGCCCATTATAATATATATATGTGCTGTTTGCAAGTTCATGTTGGCCTCAGAGTAAGAGCGGGCCCCCCTTTGGGTTTGTTTTGAGTCTAGTGATTGTTACCTAGCAGAAACATGTGTGTGTGTGAGTGTGTTTTTTAATGGCAAAAGGTCAAGGTAAGGTCAAAGAACTGGGGAGAAGAAACAATGTGTTCAGCAATGTTCTTCCTAACCTAGTTCAATTGTTCACTATATTGTTTAATTATATGAATAATGATTTTTTTTATTTACAATTTCTTCCTCTCAAGTAACATTAGCATGATTGTATATTTTGAGATTTCTTTCCATTTGTATTTTCTTACGTGTACAAATTACCGATGAATATTATATCAATAAATAAAGATTGATTTTGTAAAATTAAACTTCGTTGCTAGCTAAAGAGAGAAAAACTCAAAGATGGAAGATCAAATTTAACAAAAGCAAACAAAATAGACCCTATTTGGATATTGTCAATAAAAGACTTCAATTTTCCATCTAAAGTTTCAGTTGGATCCCTGTTATTTTAAAACTTTATTTTTTTTTTACACTTCAATCCTTGAATATTGATAAAGAAGAGAGAAAGTTGCCAAACAATTTTAAAGAGAAAGAAAGCGCTCCGATTGTGACATTACGACCACCCAGATGTTCCTGTAGTGACTAACGTTGTAGACAGTGATATGATATACAAGAATACATACTGGAAGCAGCTAGCATAATTAAAGATGAAATTAAATGATTTACAGTTTTTCACTCCTGGAATGAGAAAAAGCCTTGTTGGTAGTCTTGCTGTCTGTTTGCATGCCTGATCTCACCCTTGAAAATATTAGTATTATGACAAAATCTTGAAGAAACTTGCGATTAAGGTGGATGGCAATCCTTTTTCTTTTTTTTTTCCTTCTTTTTCAGCCATCCTAAACACCCCACTTTAATTAATTTAACAGTATCGTGCAGAGAGTAGAGATATTCATCAGGGCTTCATGTATGCATGAATTTGTCTCTCTAAGGAGAAGCTATATATAGAGTATTGTGTATCTTTAATTAGTTCAAGGATCCAATATCATCATGAGTCTCTTTCAGGTGAAATTAGGTCAATATATTCCTTGTATAATCCCCAGTTCCCACAAGGAAATAGGGATATATTTTAACGTAAAAAGACGAAGTGGACAACTGGTGTGAAAAGTAGATCACTGACAAATAAATTAGCCAGCCAGCCATATATATAGCTAGGACCATGGTGGTAGGGGACCATAATTTATCGTTGTAAATCATGGGTGATGCTGAGACATGCAAGGATTCATCAAGAATGCATTTGTGGGGGCATACACACACACACGAAAACCTGCATTGATTGCTCTATATAAAAGAAAATGTAGAATCGAATATGGTTTCTGATTGATTTGATGCTGTTTCTGACCATGCAAATTAAGGCATCATCATGTGATCAACTTGCACAGACAGACACAATATCCTTAATTAATTAACCATGTCTCATCCTCTACTCCATCAAGATTGTCTCTTAATTCCTTTTATTTAGCTTTCCCTTTATATATGATCTCGAACAGTTTGTGTACGTGCATCTCTTAGGGCTTGGTTACTTAGCTTAGCTAGGCAGGTGTCATTGATCGTCTAATGTAAATATCTGTAGTCTGTTGAAGATATTATCAAATCTATTGAAGATAATACTGATACTAAAGATAAACATGATCAGGGATTACTATCATGATCAGGGATCACTGATACTGAAGATAATCATGATCTCTGATCATATCTGCACAAGAGATTATTACTGATACTGAAGATAATAATGATCAGTGATTATTGATACTGAAGATAATATCATATCTACTGAAGATAATGCTAATACTTAAAATAATCATGATCAGGGATTACTATCATGATCAGGGATTACTATCATAATCATGAATCTCTGATACTGAAGAGATTATAATCACGGATCACTGATACTGAAGATAATCGTGATCTCTGATCATATCTGCACAAGAGATTAATGATACTGAAGATAATTGTAATCATATTTGCAACAGATATTCCAGGAATTAAGTATATATCTTATCATTCATTGCATTCTTAATGATAGGATTTTTGAATCAGGGATTGTAATATATATAAGACCATGATGTAACAGTATCGTTTAATTTAAGAAAACATATTTTTGTAACTCTTCTTTTACACATCTTTCTCTCTTCATTCTTTTATCTTACATGGTATCAGAGCCATTGACTCACATCACACAAATGGCTTCTTCTTCACTAAACACCTCAGATGCTGCTACTAATGGCAATCCTCCACTTGTTTCTCCTCTAGCCATAAATGTTACAAAACTATCAAAAGACAACTATCATGTCTGGAAAGCTCAATTAATCCCTTTCTTCCATGGGCAAGGTCTCTTTAGATGCCTTGATGGAACCATTCCCGTCCCACCCAAAGAAGTTTCAATGGCTGAAACCTCCTCTGTCACCTTCAACCCTCTTTATGAACATTGGCAGCGACAAGATGCCATCATAGTTGCTTTTCTTTTCTCTACAATTTCAAAAAATGTCCTTATTCAAGTGGTTTCTCATACCACCTCTGCTGCAATCTGGTGTGCTCTAGCCAAATCCTTCTCCTCTCAATCACGTGCTCGGGTTATTCAACTCCGCACAGAACTCGTTAACACTCGTAAAGGTGCACAATCAGCACATGATTTTTTTATGCAGATCAAGAGCATGACAGATGAGCTTGCTTTCGCCGGCCATGATTATGACTCCTTTGTTACTACCATCACAGCCTGCACAGATCCTGTCACTTTAGAGGAAGTATATGCTCTCTTACTCACCACCGAGTCACGTCTATTGCACAACAATTCACCCATGTCCAGCCCACTGTTCATATTGCTACTTGTCAGCCCCTGTCTTCTTCATATAGAGGACGAAATCCATACAGAGGTAGAGGCCGGAATTACAGAGAAGTCTCCTTCTATAATGGCTCCAATGGCAGGAACACATTTCATATAGATATTATGATATGTCAGGTCTGTGATAAACCTGGCCATTCTGCAAAAAAATGATATCATCAGTTTGACGTTACCTATCGTGACAATGCTGCCAAATCTAGCAATCTGCAGGGTCTGATGGCTACAACAAGTGCTGTTTCTGCAACTAATTGGCATCCTGATACAGGTGATACATATCATCTCACCAATAACTTGGCCAACTTGAATCTACGGAGTGAAGACTTTACTGGTTCAAATCAAGTCCTTGTTGGCAATAGTGCAGGTTTGCAAATTTCTCAAATTGGTTCTTCTATTTTAACTCCCTTAAAAACACAGTTTGTGCTCAAACAAATACTTCTTGTCCCTAAAATTCAAAAAAATCTAATTTATGTTCAACAGTTTTGCAGTGATAATCTTGTGTTTTTTGAATTTCATGATCGTTTTTTTCTCATTAAGGACTACTCGGGGAAAATCCTTCATCACGGCACCTTTAAAGATGGTCTGTGTTCATTATCCAACCTGTCAGACACACTCCCTCCTCATGCATTCACTGTTGTATGAGCTTCTTACCAAACATGGCACAACAAGCTTAGTCATGCATCCTTTCCAGTTCTTCAAAAATCTATTTCTGCATTTACATTACCTGTTGCAAATAAAAGACTTCTAGTTTGTTCAAATTGTCAAATAGCTAGAAGCAGTCAATTGTCTTTCAAAACCAGCAATCATAAATCCATTAATCCTTTAGACATAGTGCATACTGATGTTTGGGGACCAGCACCCATCTTGTCAAACAGTGGTGCTCGATACTATTTATGTTTTTTAGATGATTGCACTAAATTCATATGGTTGTTTACTTTTAAACTCAAATCTGATGTTGAGAAAGTCTTTTTGCTCTTTAAAACTTCTGTTGAACAACAATTTAATCGTACCATAAAAAACATTCAATCTGATTAGGGAGGCGAATATCACCGCATGTCTACACTTCTAACTCAAATTGGCATTCATCATCGTAGAGCATGTCCATACACTCATCAGCAAATGGGTGCAGTTGAACGTCGTCATAAACAAATTGTTGAAGTCGGTCTTTCATTACTTTCACATTCTAAACTTCCACAACAATTTTGGGAAGATGATTTTCTCATGACCACTTATATTATCAATCGTCTCCCTACTCCTATTCTCAATCAAAAATCTCCATACAAAATTGTTTATCATCATACTCCTGACTATCATTTCCTTAAGGTTTTTGATTGTGCATGCTGGCCTTATCTTCGACCATATAACAAACACAAAATCGATTTCAGATCTAAAAATTGTATTTTTATTGGTTATAGCTTGGACCATCATGGATATAAATGTCTTGATCTTGCAACAGGTAAAGTTTATGTATCCCGTCATGTCGTTTTTTATGAAAACCATTTTCCATATAAAAGTCCTGATCACCACCCTTCTATCTGTCCAGACACAACCTCCACAGTAGTTCCATTTCCAAATGTTATTTCTTCCTTGTCACTAACACCTGCAGGTACATGTGCAACTTCACCATCGCCACACATTGATTCCCATCTACCAGCATCTTCTTCAACTCTAGAGTCGGCACCTCAATCATCAGCAGATACTACCCCTGTTTCCCCTCTCATACCAGTTCCAAATCCCATAGCCACAATCCCAGCTATTTCAAATACTCACCCGATGGTTACAAGATCCAAAAATCACATTTCCAAACCAAAAAAACCCCTGATGGACACACCTTATATCCTCTGCCCCAAGCACTGCATGTTTTTGCCTCTCCCTCCTGCAAAGAATCTACCTCATTTGTTGAAGCCTCCAAATCTTGTCACTGGGGATCTGCAATGAATTCTGAATTTAATGCCTTGCTCCGCAATCAAACCTGGGAATTGGTCCCTTCATCACGCCATCTTAATGTCATTGGTTGTCGCTGGATTTTCAAGATTAAAAGGAAAGTTGATGGCTCCATTGAAAGATATAAGGCCTGACTGGTTGCTAAAGGTTATCATTAGCAGCTAGGGGTGGATTTTCATGAAACTTATAGTCCAGTTGTAAAACCTGCAACTATCCGGCTTGTTTTATCCATTGTAGTCTGCAACAATTGGACAGTTCGTCGGTTGGATGTCCAAAATGCATTTCTCCACAGAAATTTGACAGAAGTGGTTTACATGGATCAACCTCTAGGCTTCAAACATCCTCAGTTTCATGATCATCTCTGTAAGCTCAAACGCTCCTTATATGGCCTTAAACAGGTGCCTCGCCAGTGGTTTTCCCGTTTTGTTGCTGTGTGATACAATTCGGCTTTGTTGGCAGCAAGGCAGACTTGTCACTCTTTGTGCACACTGACACCTCTAGCATCATATACATCCTCATTTATGTTAATGACATTATCATCACTGGTTCTAATGTTGTTGCTGTTGTTATCACATATATCATTCACATAAGGAATTTGCTATCACTGATCTTGGCCCTCTCAGTTTTTTCTTAGGCATTGAAGCTATAAGTGATACTACAGGACTCTATCTCACTCAACGCAAATACATTGTTGATCTTCTTACAAAATCCAAAATGGATGGTGTCAAGTCGTGTTCCACTCCAATATCCACCACTATGGCATTGACAGCAACTGATACTGCATAATTTGATGATCCTACCCTGTACAGAAGCATTGTTGGCGGCCTTCATTATCTCTCATCCACTCAGCCTGATATTGCTTTCGTCGTTCATCACGTTAGCAAATCCATGCATCAACCGAAATAGTCCCACTGGATATGTGTAAAGAGAATCATGCGCTATCTCAAACACTTCATCTCCTACTATTTACTATTGTCTTGTAGCAGCTCCTTCATATTCCAGGCGTTCTCTGATGCAGATTGGGCAGGGGACACAGATGATCGTCAATCTGTTGGTGCCTACTATGTGTTCTTGGCTCAAATTTAATTTTCTGGCGTAGCAAACAACAGGCTACAATTGCTCGTAGCAGTACCAAGGCTGAATACAAGGCCCTCGCAGACACTGCAGCTGAACTCCAATGGTTACAATTTTTATCTACAAAACTTGGTTTACACCTATCTCAAAGTCCCACTCTTTGGTGTGATAATATTGGTGCCACATATCTATCCTCCAATCCAGTGTTTCATGCACGCACAAAACACATCAAGATTGATTTTCACTTCGTCAGAGATCTTGTTTCTAAAAAAAAATTGACTGTCAATTTTTTGTCTAGTCGTGATCAGCTAGCCGATCTCCTTACAAAACCACTCTGTGCTGCACGGTTCAATCTTCTGTGCTCCAATCTCAATGTTCGTAACCTCCCGTTCAGATTGCGGGGGCGTGTTGAAGATATTATCAAATCTACTGAAGATAATAGTGATACTGAAGATAAATATGATCATGGATTACTATCATGATCAGGGATCACTGATACTGAAGATAATCATGATCTCTGATCATTTATGCACAAGAGATTATTACTGATACTGAAGATAATAATGATTAGTGATTATTGATACTGAAGATAATATCATATCTACTGAAGATAATACTGATACTTAAGATAATCATGATCAGGGATTACTATCATAATTAGAGATCTCTGATATTGAAGAGATTATGATCAGAGATCACTGATACTGAAGATAATCATGATCTCTGATCATATCTGCACAAGAGATTACTGATACTGAAGATACTTGTAATCATATCTGTAACGGATATTCTAGGAATTAAATGCATATCTTATCATTCATTGCATTCTTAATGATAGAATTTTTGAATAAGGGATTGTAATATATATAAGACCATGATGTAACAGTATCGTTTAATTTAAGAAAACATATTTCTGTAACTCTTCTTCTACACATCTTTCTCTCTTCATTGCCTTCAAGATTCATCACATATATAGAGAGAAATAACATGCAGCTGTGTGGGCAGGCAAACCTGCCAAGACCCATCGTTTTTAACAATCCTTTTTGGTCCAGACATCTCGTCGTCTATATATAAACCTCTTGTCTTCTTTGTTGCTGATATATATAAAATCCAGGTGACATGCATATTATGTTCTGCGCGCGCGCGTGCTTGATCGATCTTCTTCTTGTTTATTAATTATGCACTTGTGCTAGCTAAGCACTTAGCAGTTATCTCTGCCAGATTTTTAGTTCGTCAGCTAGCGCAGTGCTTAATTAATCAATCTTATTACCTTCTGAAAATAATTAATATTACGGCATGGCCGGGCTATTATAATTTAATAAGGTGGATCCTCTCTCCCAGCATGCTTCAACAAAGACAAATGTGTGCTTGCTATGGTGTTACTTATATAATTTTAGCGTGTCTATATATATATAAAAGCAGCCAAATTAATGCACTTGATGGTATAAAGTTTATGATAGATATTCTTTTGATGGTTAATATGGGAGCACAAACAAAGAGACAAGAGGCAAGAAAGATAGAGTTTGACTAAGATATATATATATGTAGGGTTATATATTCCACAAGAATCCCAAGTTTTATTCATGAAAATAAAGTATTATATATGAGATATGTTTTTTTAATAGATTTACAAGAAAAATAATCATAATCCCTCAACAAAAAGATAAACTAACAAAAAATCTAAAAGGAAACAGATTAATCTAAAAAAAGTAATAACAAAACATAATATGCATTAATTATATGTTCCTTTAGAGTTCAAAACCACATATAATGGTTAAATACTTATATATTTAAGCACCGAATATATGCTTAAATAACATTTTTAATGTCTAATCCGAGGGTCAGTCATTTAGAATTCAACTAATTACAATCATCAGATCTCCTCTTATACGTACCTTCTCCATTAGAGTTCAGCTTAATTAATGCTACTTTGATGGTTTGATATAATCAATTTTTTTTTTTTTGAATCTGACTGTCTCCCACTTGTTTTATATTTGCTAGACTGCCTATATATATATATATATATATATTCTAATTGCATTTGACCTTCACCTCTTTTTTTTCCTGCCTGACTACACCAGTGTTTTTATTTATTTTTTAATGGGAGAGAAATTTAATTGAATCTACCATATTTACTAAAGCAGTATTTGAAATATATATGCTTGGTCCAGCGGTGTTACATGACGCGAAAAGGAAGCATAAAATATAGTAGGAAGTCGGTCGTTCTTGTTTATAGGGCCGTGGAACTGTGGTTCTGGTGCTGGTAGCTCCACCCACATACACAGTGAAATAATATAAGAAAATAATAATAGTAGATAGTGGTCCTGCCACGCCACTACATGGGAGGAGTGGTCATGTGCAGATTGCTGCTGGGAATGGTCCTGCCAGGAGGAGGAGCTATGAGAGCGAGCAATTTATAAGGCTCCACAGCCAAGAAAGCATTCTATAAAGGAAGGGTGGGTGGTCACTTGGTATTATTTTACATTATCTTCTACTTCTCGTATCTCTACAACACTAGTGCTGGCCACAGCATTTCCTTTATTATATAGTTTACTTAACTCAGGATGTCCCTCGTAACACTATTATGTGTTTTAGTTCTTCTGTTTTTTTTTTATTCATTAAGAAAAATGTTTCCATAATATTGTCATTTGCTTATGGCCTGTTTTTTATTTATTTATTGTGGTAGTGATTATTTTTTTAAAGTGTTTTTCACTTGAAAATTTATTAAAACAATGTTTTTTTTATTTTTAAAATATATTTTTGATATCAGCACACCAAAATAATATATAATTATCCAAAAAAATTAATTTAAAATAAAAGATATATAAAAATTTTATTTTAAAAAAATATTTTTAAAACACAAAAAAAAAAAAATTGAGTTTCACCTTATGATATGACACAAGAATTTCATAATATTAATAAGTTATGGGTCATCGCAGCCGAGGGACAGTTTGTTTTTGCAGCTTAGCTATTTTTTAAAAAAAAATTTAATTTTTATAAGTTTTTAAATTATTTTAATGTAAATATATTAAAATATATATATATATATATATATTATTTTAATATATTTTTAAATAAAAATTATTTAAAACAACAACTATTATAATAAGACCAAACAGCTATAACTGAGAATGTGGATGTCCGCAGAATTGCAATGTGCAGAGAAGAAATGTACAATGGCGGCTGCAAGACTCTTTCAATTTTTCCCTTATTGAGATGGTGTTTTACATTGTTTTTTATTCTTCTTTTAGGTGTGTGTTTGTAAAAACATTTTTGAACACGAAGAAATATTAAATTTATATAATTTAGTGCTTTATTATGATCTTGATAGAATGATATTAAAAATAAAAAAAATGAAAATAATTTATTTTAATACGTGTGTGTATATATATATATATATATTTTTTTTTTTTAAAAAAAAAAAAAAAGTTATTTGAAGATATGCTCTCGCACCACCAGGATCAGATGCAACCTTGAGACAGCAGTACAAGAAAGGGAAAGGAGCAGGGACCTAGGAAGTAGGGGTTTTCGAAGGACAATGGGCTCTTTATTCTAGCTAGAGCAGGGCCGGCCACTTGTTGCTTTGCTGTCATTACTTCAATAAGCAGATGAGTGGTGGCAGTCGAAGATCAAATCCTCCTGCTGCTGATTGGGTGAGCTAAAGCTGATAGATCCTCCCACAACTCTACTCTACTCTACTCGGTGGATCGAGTCATCTCCGACGTGCCCTTAGCACATATGACGGCAGGTGCTCGAGGGGGGGCAAAGCACGCACATACATACATACTAGTGATGATGTTGCTAGGACGACGAAGAGAGTGATGGTGCTGCTATGAAAGCAACGTGTCAATTAATGGTGGCTGTCAATATATATATGGTCATGGACACAGGACACTCATAAACCAAACAACACGTGCTCACACAGTTCCGAGCCTGGTGGCTGGCTACAACCTGGGGGTCCACTGAAACACTGCCGAATCCCTTCACTGGTTCTGCACCGGTCCACGTGGACAAATACCATTTCACTACCGGGGTCGGGAAGATATATAATAAATCAATAAATAAATAAAATGAACAGTATTCCCATCCTCGTGCTCTCTCGCATCTAATTTCATCACCTTGTACGCTAAGTTCGGCCTCTGTTCTATCCCTAATTAATTCATTAATCCTGTGACGAAGATTTAGGCCTCCTCTTGGGTCAATGCCTTGTCAATAATAATAATATATAGTATGTAATTAATATCGATTGAGATGCAGGTTAAATGAAAATACGAATCAGTATGTATGATGATATATGGTTGAATAAGAAAAATTCAATTCTAATATATTAAATTGATCTTGGTTTGCTTGATAAGTTATCCCACTTCAATCCTTCTCTCCCCCCCCCCCCCCCTTTTAGTTTTAGCAAACAACACTCTCTCCTTTTCTTTTCCTTTTTAATTTTAGGGTTTGGTGGCCCTACACCCATATCTAAATCAAATTTAGTGGACTAAGCTAGCTAGGTGCTGTTCGTGATGATAGATTACAACACATCTAGTTCAATGGCGCCGATCCTGACCCCATTAGGAGAGATCATGGCTGTGGTGTCTGGTAGAGAGGGCAGCAGCAGAGATAATCTGATTGATTACCATAATCAAAGCAAAGAGGTTCAGCTTAGATTTGGTTCATGGAGAACTAATCATGAAGTTAATCCATGAGCGGAGATCTCAAGGTGAGATGTAATTCACCTTTAGACTCCTTTTTGGCTTTAATAATTAGGGCAATCCTCTCAACATGATAAGAGAGAGCAATATCACATATGGATGAATTTTAAATAAAGTAAAACCAAATGTCATTCTCTTACATTATTGGAGTGCCAAGATCACATCCTCCACTGCCACACAAGAGTCCGAACCCAGCACGAAGGCCATTTGAGCTATCATGCCTAAAGTCAATGGCTTTATTAATCCTCCAAGGCATGATTTTCAAAACCTTGATGGCTTTATTTATCCTCCGGAGGCATAATTTTCAAAACCCTATTATTGAAGGGGCCCTCCCTCGGTTTAATATATATTATAATGATGTAGATATGCTGCTGCTGCTGCTGCTGCTTTCCATTATGAAAACAAACATAAAAAGCCCACAACTCCTATTGCAGGATAGCATATTATAATAATATAAACAAGATGATATGTTGCTGTTGGTGTTCATATGTTTAACCTGCTTTTTTTTTATAAATTTCTTTGAAAAACAACCATGAAAAATACAGGAGCACCGCAGCTTTCAAATCCTAACAAGAAGAACCTACCCTAATTGCCCAAATCACCTGCCCTCCTTGTACTCATAAACAATTTAACCTACATGTGTGCGTGTGTGTAGCAGCTAGCTAGTCCTATTGGTATCAGTTTTTGTGTAATGTAACTAAAGTTATCATTCGCTACTTTTTATTATAATAAGAAATCTGTGGCAATATTCAAGCTTAACCCAATATTTAAATCTCAATCGTAAAGGACAACGTTCTTCTTTGTGAAGTTGAATACCGTGGAAAAGTTCGGTGTGTTTTAAGGAGTTTTTTTCTTTTGTTATTTCTCACTTGTGTTTAAATAAAGATCGTATGGAATATTATAATCATCGTTGGTAACTTTTTTTTAGTTTTTAATAAGATAATTTCATCCAGATATTTTCTTAGATAGGTCATGGTATAATCAGATAATAAATATTAATATATCTATGAGATCTTTTTTTTCCTTCTTTCCTTTGAAATTTGTGCCCGTTTATTCTAACAATTTTGTTAAAAGTGATTTTCTCAATCTCGACTTCTTACAAAGCCACCATTAGAACCAAAGTGTGTTATTTTATTAATTTTATAAAAAATCAAAAAAGTAAAGAAAAGAACATAGAAGGTCATAAAAAAAAAAAAGGAATAAGAATATTGAATTCTAACAGTAGTTAAAGGAAGGAAGGAAGGAAGAACCAGAAATAGAGAGGTTAAACTTTAAAAGCTGAACAAGCACAAGGTTTGTTGTTTATTTTTATCTCTGTCCCCTGCCATCTCTGCCAGCCTTTCGCGTCTTCTGCGTCCACTTGCCCTCTCTGTCTCTTGCGATTTTGAGTTCTTTTCTTGGAGCTCAAATTTTTAAACATACAATCTTGTGGTAACTTCTATAATTGTCCCAGGGGTATGATATGATTTGCACAGCTAAGTTCTCTCATTTTTAATGCATTTGGATTAGTGTAACTTTTTACTAGTTCGAGGAGCTCAGTTTTTCTAAAAATTCTCTTCCTTTTCTACTTATTTGCGTTCCAGTTCATTGGTTGGTTCCTAGGTAGGGAGTGTCTTGAGCTGTTCTTCAAGTTTCCAGTGTATTACTCCCTTTTGGGGTTTTTCTTTTCATGTGGACTGATAAAGTTAATTAATTTCCAAAATCTGATCTGGGTTTTTGTTGGTTTCAAATTTAATGATTAAAGAAGTGGAAAAGATCATTTCTTTAATCTAAAATATGTTTAAAATAGCTTAATTTGGAGGGTTTTTGAATCTTTGAGAGAGCCATTAAAAAATAGGTTTTTTGACTGCTACTTTATGTGAAACTGTTGGTTAATTTATAGTTTGTTTGTTTATTTATATATCTAACTCACTGGTGTTAAGGACGTTAGAATAAAAGAACGATTATTTTCTGTTCTGTCAAATTATGTAACTGAAAAAAAGTAGCACTCTTTTCTTTTATTTCTTTTGTGAGTTGCATACAAACTGGGATTATCTTGTACTCATGGGGGTTCTTGTCAAGCTTTTCATGTCTTGAAACTCTTGTCGGCTCCATATAGTTTTTGGGTTCTTTGAGCTTGTGCTGGAGTTCAAGAGAGGTTTCCAAAAAGTGCCGGAAATGGCCAAATAATTGAACTTTGAGGGCATTTCTTACTGAGCAGAAGCGTTGCTAACCAACAACCTTCACCATGCCTTTGTCTGAGCTCCTATACCGAATGGCTAAGGGAAAAACTGATTCTTCTCAAGAGAAGAATCCTGCTTGTTCAACTGATCTGTCTTTTGTGTAAGTTTCAATTTAACTTATTTATTTAGCTTCTTTATCTTGGATTAGTGGATCATCTCTACATTGAAATGTTTTCTTTCTGGTTTCCTTTCGTTTCTTGTGTCTTTTGGTATCCTTTAAAGCAGACCTGAGAATGATTTTGGTGAGCTAATATGGGAAAATGGTCAGATTCAATACAGTAGAGCTAGAAAGATACAAACTTGTAACAGCTTACCTCCCAAGATTAGAGATAAAGACATAGGAAATGGCACCAATACTAAAACAGGTAAGTTTGGAACGATGGAGTCTACACTGAATGAACTCCTTGCGGTTCCTGCTGTTGAAGTGAGGGCGAATCAAGATGATGACATGGTACCTTGGCTGAATTATCCATTGGATGAACCTCTGCAACATGATTATTGTTCTGATTTTTTGCCCGAATTATCGGGGGTTACTGTAAATGAACACTCCTCCCAGAGTAATTTTCCATCGTTTGATAAAAGAAGTTGTAACCAGTCAATTACGGACTCCCATACTGTTTCGGTACACAATGGTTTGAACTTAGAGCAAGGAGATGTGGTGATGAATTCTTCAGCAGGAGATATTGATGCTAAGAGGCCTAGAACCAGTGCTAGTCAGTTATATCCGTCATCTTCTGAGCAATGCAAAACATCATTTCCGTTTTTTAGATCCAGGGATTCAACTAAAAAAGATGATAGTACAAGCAATGCTGTCCACCATGTCATTGCACCAGATTCTATTCGAGCTCCAACATCAGGAGGTGGTTTTCCCAGCATAAAGATGCAGAAGCAAGTTCCAGCACCATCCCCTATCAACTCCAGTTTAATTAATTTCTCTCACTTTGCAAGACCAGCTGCTCTTGTAAAAGCTAATCTTCAGAACGTTGGCATGAGAGCTAGTTCTGGAACTTCAAGCATGGAAAGAATGCAAAATAAAGATAAGGGCTCAATTGGTTTACCAAAGGAAACGGACTCCCATTGCCGTCCTAATATGATGTCATCCAAGGTTGAGGTTAAACCAACAGAGGTTAAGCCTGCTGAAGGATCTGTTCCTGCTGAGCTACCTGAGGAAATGAGCCAAGAAGGTGACTCTAAAAGCGATAGAAACTGTCATCAAAATTTTGGTGAAAGTGCAATTAAAGGATTAGAAGATGTTGAAAAGACTACAGAACCTCTGGTTGCTTCTTCTTCTGTTGGTTCGGGCAATAGCGCAGAGAGACCTTCTGACGATCCAACTGAGAATCTGAAGAGAAAACATCGTGATACTGAGGAGTCTGAAGGTCCTAGTGAAGTGAGTTTCATACATAGGTTTCACATATTTTCAATGTTTTTTGCTCTTCCGAGACTATATCTCCTTCTTCCATGAACCAAGGAAATAATCTATGTGCAGGATGCTGAAGAAGAATCAGTAGGTGCAAAAAAACCAGCTTCTGCTCGAGCAGGTAATGGGTCCAAGAGAGGTCGGGCAGCAGAAGTTCATAACTTATCTGAAAGGGTGGGCAAGAACATTCCAACATTTCTTTAGAATTGCTTTTGATGTTTTCTTTGGCAGCTATGAATTATTGTATCTTGATTGGTTTTCATTTGGAATTGAATAAACAGAGGCGAAGGGATAGGATCAATGAGAAGATGCGAGCCCTACAAGAACTCATACCAAACTGCAATAAGGTTGGATATTCATATTTATGTTTCTCAGTGAATTTTCTCCACGATCTTATGAAAATGAGGTTTTCTATAAAATTCAAGGATTCAAACATACACCAAGGCTTGGGAGTTAAACCTACACCAAACCTTGGCCTGATTGAAATCTAATTAATTCTTTTAAGTTTGTTCATGTTTATTGAAGTTCCAAAACTATAAATGAAGCTTATCCATTCCAGGTTCTAGAGTTTTATGTTAGTCTAAGCTTTCCTTGAATTTCTTAAGTTGAACTTGTTGCTGTTATCCAGGAAATTTTAATGGAGTTTGAGTGAAGCCAAGTAATTAAGTGTAGATAATTTCATGTGCATCTTTGCTTTGGTTGACTTTGATGTTTTTGCATTATAAGGTGGATAAAGCTTCAATGCTTGATGAGGCCATTGAATATTTAAAGACTCTTCAGCTTCAAGTACAAGTAAATTCTGCCCTTTCTTCTCAAAGTTTATTTAATAACTTCTTGAGTTGGATAATCAAATGACTTTTTTGGATCACTCGCCACCTTTATGCAGATTATGTCAATGGGAGCTGGAATGTACATGCCATCAATGATGTTACCTCCTGGAATGCCTCACATGCATGCAGCTCATATGGGGCAGTTCTTACCCATGGGTGTTGGAATGGGAATGGGTTTCCGGATGGGTATGCCTGACATGAATGGTGGATATTCTGGTTGCCCTATGTATCAAGTACCTCCTATGCATGGAGCACATTTCCCTGGCTCGCAAATGTCAGGGCCTAGTGCTTTGCACGGGATGGGAGGACCTAGTCTTCAGATGTTTGGGCTTTCTGGTCAAGGACTTCCAATGTCATTTCCTCGTGCACCCTTAATGCCAATGTCTGGAGGGCCTCCTCCGAAAACAAACAGGGAACCAAATGCTTGTGGGGTGGTAGGTCCTATGGATAATTTGGATTCAGCTACAGCCTCTAGTTCAAAGGATGCAATTCAGAATATCAACTCGCAAGTGATGCAGAACAATGTTGCCAATAGGTCAATGAATCAGACCTCTAGTCAGGTTTGTTACTTAACCAAGCTGCGTTTTTCTATGAGAATGAAAAGCTCAGTATTGAAGATGGCTAAATGGATTTTGATTTCATTATGATGCATGATGTGTGTTTTCCTTTCAGCAAGTGCCAATTCATGGCTCATCTTCACTCCCAAGAGAAAGAAAGCATTAGCTATAGGTGCACACATGAATTCCATCTAAAAGTAGCATTATGGAAAATTGCAAGTATGACATTCATATAAGCATGAAACAAGTAAATTCTCCATATACAATCCTATTTTTGTCTTTAAAGATGTAGCTCTTCACCCATCATCCCATGAAAATGAAAATTATGCTGATCACTCTAATTAATTTTCATTCGTGAAGGATATTCCCAAGGAAAACATTTTTTACTGAAATTCGCAAGGAAGAACTTAATTACAACTCTCCAAACAGCCTTTTCTTCCAATGAATATCAAACTGTAGTTTTCATCTCTCCAATTTATGTTCAAAGATTGTGGGCATGTTTCAAATAGTAGACGTCATTTAGAGTTCCATGTTCTTAACCTCCCTACTAGCCAAGAAGGCCGAGAAAAATATACAAGTGCAATAGCAAAGAAATATTATGCAGATACTTGAATATTTTTTTGTTAAGTGGAAGAGGTCATAGCCACAGAAAATTATGCATTTAGCTTGTCTGAAGGAATGTAAATTTGGGCACGATATCCTATTGAATTCATTATATGTTAATTTTCATAGTTGGGGTAACCTTTCAGAAAACTGAGTTCTGCAATTGAATTACCTCTGAACCTGAATCTAAAATTAGTTACATCATCCGTGATGCCAGTGCCAAGCAACAAATGAATGTTTTGAACAGCCTGCTTTTGCGCAAAATAATGGTGAAGGCTCAGAAGTTGCTGAAAGTGGAGTGTTGAAGTCAGCTGGTGGAACTGACATCACACCTAGTAGAGCAACTGGTGAGTATTCGTCTATGATGGTTGGCTGTACTTAACATTGTTGTGAGATCTACTTAATCTGGTTTGTAGAGATAAAAGATTTTTGTCAACTTGAATTTGCTGCAGGTTGTGACTGATTGATAGGTCTGATGCTTTGTCATTGGAGAGGTGAATCACCTTTGCTTCATATCAACGTTGAACCTATTATTGTACGCGGTAAATCTGTGGGATACTGGGGGCACATATGAATATGTGTAAAGGTTCCATGGTTTAATGAAGTCGAGCTCTTACAATAATTATTGGAGTTCTAATTTCAGGGAAGTAGAATTACAATTGCACAGATTTTGGTATGTTGAGGAAACTCAAGAACGGTCTTACTTGCATCTGTATGTATATTTACTTACACAACCTGAGCAAATAATAATGCACTGTCTAGGAGCAAGCCAACTCAAGAAATATGTATTTGAAAGTTTGTTGTGGTAGATCTCTCATACAAATTCTTTGAACTAATGAAAAAATACTTAATTTTCCAGTACCTCTCTCACTCCCCCTATCATTTCACTGTGAGCATGCACAAAGAATAGCTAGCAATAAGATGGAAAATGTGATTAGGGTTTTGCAAATGGTTTGTTTGATTTATTCAGTTCGATTTTTCTTAAATTGAACTGAACCAAATTGATGAAAAAAACTGAATTGTGTAAACCTAGATGTTCCGGTTCGGTTTATAGTCCCCACCCCCTCATCTGAATCTGAATAGCAGGCATTTTAACATCTTTCATTTTCTGGCATCTCTACATCATAGTGGACTCATGAATCTTCAATATCTTTGTTCTTCGTAGTGACTGGTGTTTCGATGTCAGCTTCAGTGAGACACGTCTCACCACGCATAAAATGTGCAGAGTCTCATTAGCTCTTGAATGAGCTAGAACCAGTTCTAAGTCCTCTGCTCAAAATCCTGAAAAGCCAATTTAAATGGGGAGACAACCATTGGTATTTACCTAGCTGGAGGTTCTCACTCGATGTTTCATCCTCCCTTGCCTCCATTTCTTCCTTTTCTTTCAGTTTCTTGGTAAAAAAGGGTGATGGAATTTTGCCTAAAGAGAAGTGAATCTATTCCACTAGTTGGCATGTGTAAAAGTTACAAAAGAATCCAAACCATTATTTAATCAAATACGCAAATCAATCTTATCAATGAGTACATAATTTTGATGAGATAGTATTGTTGACAACACTAACATAAATTTGACTGAAAAGCTCTTTTCTACTCATCAAACCCAACAACACACCAATCACCAGCACACTATCATATACCATTACATACAACTGAATGAATAGAGAAAACAAATGGAAGAAAATGCCTTTTTACACACCTATATACTTCACAATGCAAGATTTCATATCTCTGTAAGTATATGCAAGCTTTGTCATTAAGATCCCTTCAATTATTGACTTTAACATCACCCTTGCTATCAGAGGAGACGGTTTTTGGAGTTGGCGATTTCCCGATAATAGCTTTCTTTGCCTTTACAAGTGATTGCTTTACCCTTGTTAAAATGTTGTTTGAATGCTTTTGAGTAGGCTTGGCTGGAACTTCTCTTGGCAGATCCTGTGATTCTTTTGCGTCTTCAGCATCCTGGGTAGAATACTCTAAATTCTGCGTGTCAGATTTGGCAATCTCGTCAACCTTTTCCTGCTCAGAGTTCTCTTCGTTGGTTTTTGCAGTTTCTTCTTCTTCTTTTGCTTCTGACACAGAATCTTGGGATTCTTTGACTGGTTCACTGACAACTGTAGTGGCTTCATCCAGCTTTCCCTCTATGGTCCCATCTTTGTGGGTTTCATCTATTGCAGGTATCTCCTCTTTCTTGTTTTCTAAAGCTGGTTCAACACTTTCAACTGTTTTCTCTCCCTCAAACGATTTTTCAGTGATTTTGGCGTTTGAAGCAGCATTGCTGACCTCTTCCACTTTGATGGGCTGAGCTAGTTCCTCTTTTACTGTATCACTTGCTATTTTCTCGCCCTCTGCTTTTATTGTCCTTGCCTCTTTCTCTTCTCTACCCTTTTCCGCTTCTACCACAATCTCTTTCAATGACGCTTCAGCCAAATCAGTCCCTTCAGCCTCTGGACCAGCTTTTTGTATGATTTCAGGAAGAGAAGATTTTCCTCCATCCTCTTTAATCTCAGCTTGAGCTACCTGAGTGATTGCAGCAACTTGTCCTCGCTTTTCATCTGTTGACTTAATCTCAACCTGTTCACTAACTTCATATTGTCCCTCAGGTTTCACCTCAACTTCATGTTCCTCTGTTTTTTCATCTAGTTTGGAGACTTCAGATTGTTCCTCCAGTTTCACCTCAGTCTCAGGAATCACTGATTCTGGTTTTTCAATTTGTTCAGCGACTTCAGATTGTTCTGCCTGTTTTCTGATTACAGATTGTCCGTCAGGTTTCACCTCAACTTCTTGTTCCTCTGTTTTTTCATCTAGTTTGGTGAGTTCAGATTGTCCCTCTAGTTTCACCTCAGTCACAGGAATCACTGATTCTGGTTTTTCAATTTGTTCAGCGATTTCAGATTGTTCCACCTGTTCTCTGATTATAGATTGTCCCTCAGGTTTCACCTCAACTTCATGTTCTTCTGTTTTTTCATCTAGTTTGGTGACTTCAGATTGTTCCTCCAGTTTCACCTCAATCTCAGGAATCACTGATTCTGGTTTTTCAATTTGTTCAGCGACTTCAGATTGTTCCACCTGTTCTCTAATTACAGATTGTCCCTCAGGTTTCACCTCAACTTCATGTTCTTCTGTTTTTTCATGTAGTTTGGTGACTTCAGATTGTTCCTCCAGTTTCACCTCAATCTCGGGAATCACTAATTCTGGTTTTTTAATTTGTTCAGCGACTTCAGATTGTTCCACCTGTTTTCTGATTACAAATTGTCCCTCGGGTTTCACCTCAACTTCTTGTTCCTTTGTTTTTTCATCTAGTTTGGTGACTTCAGATTGTTCCTCCAGTTTCACCTCAGTCTCAGGAACCACTGATTCTGGTTTTTCAATTTGTTGAGTGACTTCAGATTGTTCCTCTTGTTTAACCTCAACTTCAAGAACTACTGGTTCAGGTTTATCAGCTTCAGGAATTACTGGTTGTGGTTTATCAACTCCAGGCACTGCTACTAGATCATCAATATCTTTTAATGGAACTGCTTCTGATTCTTTGATTGGATGAACTTCCGATGAATCCTGTGTTTCCTTAATTGCCTCAACAGATTGTTCGTCGGTTTTTTCTACATGTTCAGTGACTTCAGACTCTAGTTTCACTTCCCTGAGTTCAGGAACTATTGTTCCTACTTTATCAGCTTCTTTAAACAATTCTTGTGAGTCGTCAATATCTTTTACTTGAACTGCTTCCAATTCTTTGGTAGGAAGAGCTTCCACTGGCTCCTGTGTTTCGGCAATTACTTCAACTGATTTTTCTTTGGGTTCAACTTTAATGACTTCGGATTGTTCTTCTGATTCTGGCTTATCATCTTCTTTGGACACTAGTTGTGAATCTTCACTATCTTTTACCGCAACTGCTTCTGATTTGACAGGAAGAACTTCCAAAGGTTCCTTTGGTTGCTTAGTTGCTGCTTCTGTTTTTGGCTCTTCAACTTGTTTACCAACTTCTGATTGCTCCTCTAGTTTCACTTCAACTTCAGGAATTATTGATTCCACTTTGTCAACTTCTTTAGACACTGCTGAATCTTCACTGTCTTTTGCCTCAATTGGTTCGGACTCTTTGATAGGAAGAACTTTTGATGGCTCCTCTGTTTTTGCAATAGCTTCATCTAGTGATACTGGAACATCAACCATCTTTGGTTTTTCCTGTAGCAATTCCTCCACGGATGTTGATAATTGTTGCTCTTCTGCTTCTTTCAAAACAGAATGTATAGCTGGAGCAACTGGTTCGCCATTAACAACATCGGCCACCAGAGCCGGAACACTAGGTGTGTGTGAGTCAGAAATAGAATCCTTTTCCAACTCTTTTTTATCATCTACTGGAACATTGATAGCAGGAACACCATCAATCTTCTTAACCACAACTGCTGGAGGCTCGACCTCCTTATCTTCCACTGCTTCTGATTTATCTAACAGGGTTGGTTGACTTGCTAGTTCATTAGGTTGGAGGTCTTCTTCTTCAGGTTTCCCGGCTAGGGAAACAGTTTCAGGTTCTACAGGCTTTACTTCTTCGGTCACCTTGTTCTCAATTGACTGCAAGAAATGAACTAGAAAATTAAATAGGAACATTCTTATATATTTTAAAAGCAAAAAAAAGAGAGAGTAGAAACTATCGTGTAGATGCACAAGTAAAAAGATGGCGAAAACTGTAATCAAATATGAAGAAATTGAAATAAAGATGTCATGCACTGCTACGTAAACTTATTAAAGCACTGCAAATATTATATCTCTATCTCCCTCATTGACCATGGCATCTAGATATAGATATTGTAAGTTGAAATTCTTAAATAATGATATGAATATCCTGTCCCCATCGCAAACCGGGAAAAGGAGGTTCCTTGCTGGTTTAAAAGAGCCTTGATGGCAGAACCAAGCAAGTGACAAGCTGAGACAAGTGCAGAAGGGAGCCACCATGTTAGAGAATTCATATCCTACTCGACAGCTTATGCAATAAGATGGGGCAGGACTACTACCTTCCATTATAATTTTGGTATTTTATTGCCATGAGATTAATTTTCTTAAAATGAAATATCTTATATATTCTTAAACTAGCAACTTTAGAGTGACAGTAGCTTTGAACAGATTTCAGAAGATGGTACTGTATGTTCCAACTCAACTTAAGACTTATGATTGATATATAAAAGAAAGCTATCATTTATTTTCCAGAGAATTATGAAAGGGGGGGCACATTCAAAAAGAGATTTTCTTCTTCTTCTTTTTTCTGTCCTGTCAACTACAGACACTTCTCAAAGCTTCTGATACAGTAGTAAATAGAGTGAGACATGCATCTAAAACTACCCTTATTCAATCGTTCATGGATGATATCTAAAAGCAATCAGAAGTCTTTTGATTACCCATACAGTCAGATAAGCTAAACCTATGATCATGTAAAACGTTCATGGAAGTCCAGGGGTAACAAAGAAGGTAACAAAACGCTACATGGATCTTACTGAAACATCAAAGATCATATCGTTATGGTAAGTCTGAAAAGTAAAAATATGGGAAAGAATAAAAGAATCCCATGAAGTATATATGTTTGATCAAGTATAACAGTATTTGAGGGAATGAATAGTTTGATCAGAATTAAAGATAGGCAAGATGATGATATAAATACCTCATGATCAGAAGTAGGAGTTTGATGTGATGGTGCAGTCTCAGTAGCCATGAGGATTGCTAGATGCAGAGAAGAGAGATCCTTTCAAAATTAAGTTGATGATAAGTGATTCTGTGTATTAAGTGAAAAAAAGAAAAGGAAAGGAAAGACAGTGGCCGTTGGCAAATAATCAAAAAACTAAAAAAAGTGTAACAGCAACAGCAGCAGCAAAGGAGAAAAAGAGTAGTGTATGACAGACTGTATATCACATGATCAATCCAAAATGAATGATTAGGATTCCATTTAAATTTATATCTTGAAAGCAAAAGAAAACAAAGAAGAATGGGTTGGATTGGATAATTAAAGTAATTAAAGCATTTTTCTTTTGGGGTAGCAGACAAAGTTCAAGGGGGACCAGATCCCTTCCTCCCCAAAGAAATGCTTTTCATTTTTGCTAGCTGTTAACTGTCTAAAGTCTTTCTTGAGAATAATGCAGGTGGTGATGTGCTTTCATCTGGGCCTGAACTCTGTAGTTATTTGGACTCAACATTCAAAATGTAAAGTATCCCAAAAGTCCACATGAAGAATTAAAGGTCTAGTTTTCGGTATCAAGTCGTGCTTCTGTGTTGAATGGTTGGGTAGGGCTGTTGAGCACTTGAGTAGTGTGAAGGAAAGTGAGCTTGAAATTGGCCCAAACAGAAACATGGATTTGAAGATATTGGTAGAGGTAATGTGTCAGCTTCTGTATTGGTGTTTTTTTGGATGAATTTTCTGCTTTTTGTGTGGAACTGATTAGACAAGTATAATCAAAATCTGTTAAGTATGCTCCAATTAAACCTCCCCAACACACTCATCCCGCATTAAAATGCCAAGCAATACAGCCTCCTCAGAATGAAAAGTAATGATGTAAATGTGGCAAGAAAGTTGACTATGATTTCCCACTACAAAGCTAAAAGCAAACATCTAATTATGCTAATATGGGACAAGCTCAACCAGACAAAGGCTTTTATATATATATATATATAATTTCATTGGAGCAAAGGCCTTGAGGCTTTTTGATAATTGATGATGTTCCCTTCTAAATAAAGTCAATTTCCACTATAATCTTGTCTTGCTGGGCCTTACCTTCATCCCTTTAAGTTGAAAATCAAATGCTATTACTGTTACTGATCTTTTCCTTACAGAATATGCTTTGATTACATGCTGTGAATGTCATTTGGACACCACTGTTTAGCTCAGTGATGAATGCTAATGAGATCTTAAGGTTCCATTTACGGTAAGCAACCTAATGATAGCAAGCTTCATGTTTCTCTTGTCATCATTTGTTGCTGTGATAAGACTAAAGCTGATCAAAAGTTTAGTTGCTTAGTTAACTGCAAAACTTATTAGATATCCATGTGCTTATGTTTCCAACTAATTCTTAATGGGCCAATCAAGAATAATACTTCATGATAATGATATTCTACTAAGGTCATCTCAAAAGGACCCCCCCCCCCCCGGCCATTCAATCCTCTTAGTTTTTAACATGTTTCAGGCAAAGCTATGTGTGATGTTTCCTTCAGATTGTTATCTGATAGTAATATTTGTAATCTCTTGTCAAAAGGCACTTCATAATTAATCTCTTGGTTAAAAAGGTGCAGATAGGAGAATTTTATAGCAACCAAGCAAAGATAAGCCTTCTTCTCAGATAATACAGCTGTGGTGCTACTCCATTAGCAACTGTAGCCTCTATTAAAAAGTTGCAGGATTAGGATAGCCCCATGCATGGATTTTCTTTCTGTCCTTGGTTAAATCAGAAAGATGCTGATGCTAGTGAAGTTTTTAAAGATGATTATGTAATGCAACTATTTTCCTAGGTTTGGTGTTGGAATTTTTTTTCTCAGAAAAGCTTATAAGTAATGAAGATAATCATATTGGTCAGGACTGTGATGAGTGTGATTCCATTATTAAAGTAACAGTTGATCTTTCTTGTCAATTAGCTGTCTGTCTCAGAATCAGCTTAGAAACAGATGACTTACAGTTTAATGAGGAAAGGGCTCTCCATTTCCAAGGGCATATGGATTGTGCGCCCCCCCCCCCATTTCAAATAACCATTCGATTATTATCTTCAAAATCTTTCTTTCTCTTGATGAATTTTAATTGGCTTATTTCCCAGCAATGCTACACTGAAGTAGGCCACTATGCTTGCTAATTATGGCTTTGTTTTACCAAATTTTTGTTATGATTTACACTTGTTTAAATTATGAAAATTGTTCAAGCCTCCACCACATGGTGCCTTGAACTCAGTAACTAAAGGTTCAAAGACTAGTAATCTGTTGACAAGACATTGACTTCTTTCTGCGGGCCTAAAGTTAGCAGCAATTTGACGAATTCGCCGAGCAGAAGATCTGTGTGAGATGAATGCATCTTGTTTTGAACAAAGCAATATTGATATCAATCTTCGATAATTTTCATAAAGAAGGAACGAGGAACATCTTATGGTAGCTTAATAATCAACCATACATTGTACACTGCTTTAGCAGTGAAGATATTGCAGATTAATTGATCAATCCTTTTACTCTGCCGAAATGCTTCAGTGTTGTGCTTTGTACATGGAATGAAACCTATTTATTTGTAGACCGGTCCTACAAAAGTTGACATCACATACACTTATTTGTGAAGTCCCACACCTGTCTCCTGTAAGATTCCTAATTAATGTGTTCATTCAAAAGATAAACTCCAGGGACCAAAGGGCACCATTGAGGAAGGGTTCAAGAGCTCAAAGGAACCTTAACACAGCAACTTGTGAGACAATTACACATCAAAACTTATGAGCTGATTTTTGGATTACATTATCCACTGTTGTCTATTGTATGGCTGTAATTACAATACATATTTCAATACTTCTGTTCTACTTCTTGTCGTCGGTGGCCGTAGATGGATTGCAGTAATTAACATCAACAACACCTTTTTTTTTTTTTTATCTCAAGTACTCATCTGAAGCCTTTAACAAAAAGATTAAAAAAAATAAAAATCTTATCTGATCCAGCCTAGCTAGCAGAAAGCCGAAAACATGGTTATTAATACCAATGAATTATTATACAAAACTAGATAATGGAACAGTTATGTGCCTGGTGAAAGTAAGTTGGTAAACCTTATTTTTTATAATTGTCATTCCTATAGCTAATCATTCGAAAATAAGGATTCTCGTGATGTTCTAAAAAATCCAAGTAATTTTAAAACAATGCTTATATCTTGGATAATCGGTTAATTTTTTTATTCTAGTAATTTGATTTATTCTCTCTAACTAAGGTGGCTGGTGCCTATGCCTGGTGCTTGATATTTGGTAAGCCAAGGTGGTCGGTGGTTGATATCTGTAAAATATTTCCTTTGGTAAATTTAAAGACTCTCCAATACTTAAGTAAATATCATTTTCAAAGAAAAACTGCAATAATCTTTTTGAAAGATAGACTTTGAAAATATATATACTAAAAATATTCAAAATGATGAGATTGTGAACCCCCCCTCCTTATAAGGATTCAATACGTCTTTATAGCCTATGATTCTTTTCTATTGATGGAGAGGAATAAAAAGTCATATTTTCTTGATAGAATTAAAAATCTCTTATGTGTCAAAGAGGAAAATATCTGACTTTCTAGATGGAAAATATCTCTAACTCATCATAATCTTATTGTCTAAAATGGAGCCTAACAAGATTACCAGAGCTACATGTATATAGCCTCAGCGTTTGGCTGAGCTCAAGGATGATAGGTTTGGCAGCTTACCAGACCTGTATATGTTTTGTCTCAACACTTGGCTGAGCCTAAGGATGCTTGGCCTGACATCTCGCCAAATTTGTATATGTTTAGGCTTAGTGCTTGGATGAGCTCTAAGATGCTGGGTCTAACAGCTCATCAGACTTGTATATGTTTGAGCTCAGCACTTGGTAGATCTCAAAGGTGGCTGAGCCCGAGATTATCGGGTCTGGCAACTCGCCAGACCCATATATATTTGGGTTCAACATTTGGCTAAGCCCAGAGTTGCTGGGTCTAGCAACTCGCTCGACCCATATACATTTGATTGAGCCCAAGGATGTTGGGTTATCACTTTGCTTTTGGTTTCTTTAAATGAAAATTCAGGTAAAAATAAAACATGTTAATCCATCAGTAGCCCCCCAAATTTTTGTATATTTAATACACAAAGATTTTGAAAGTTTATCAGTAGTAAATAAGTATTTTTACCTTCTCCATAAAATTTGTCTAACTCGGCCAGGTGGCCCGTTTTTATTAAAGGAGGTGTCCCTTAAGAAACAAAATGACGGCTTGCATTTAATACAGTAATTGAATGGATTTCTAATGATTTGAGATGACATCAAAGGTCATTCATCTAATAATGTGGGTGAAAAGTTATTTTCTTTATTACCCTAGTCGTTCATACTCCCAACTTTTCTTTTTCTTTTACTCTTTGTAACTTCTAAGAAACAGTTTTGTGAAAAAATCTTGAGTCAATGTCACTCTAATCTGAGAAGAAAATTGTCACCTAAGGTATTTCCCACCAGAAACTTCTTTTTTTCTTCTTTAGTTTGAATAGAGAAATGGACTCAAAAAAAGTCAAATTTATCCCTAAAGTAGGGATGTTATCGTCTCTGATGAGAAGTTTAAGTTCCAACTTGAGACTGGAAGAAACGACAAGGAGCAAGGGTCTATCAAATTGGACCCCAGAACTAAAGGGGGTGGCACCTTAGCGTCCACCTCTTTTTAGCGGGGAAGGTAGATCTCCCCATAAGATAAGTTATTTCCTGCCATTACCAGGGAATCTCATGAGAGAGGGAGGTTGCCTCAAACCCCTGAGGATAACGCTCCTATCATATTAGGTGCAGAGGACATATAGTTTGTTACTCACCTGCAACCAGGAGAGTACACAACTCAAATGCTTGTTTGAGCTAAGCGTATTAGCCTGCAGACCTTGGGCTCTACCCATGGTCAATTTGAAATTACAGTTTCTTTTTGCATGTATGCATTGGGGTATTCCTTCTCCCTCCAAGGATTTGTGAGATAAGTGTTACTAGTTGGGTCTAAGTCAGCTGCACCTTAATGAGTGGATAACCTTGTCCACCTTTAATAAGTTTTCTAGGCTCATCGAAATTGAGTCTACAGTTAATGTTTAACACAGAGGTTGTTGAAACCTATGATATAGGCTGGTTCAAAGTTCTTAGGCCAGGCTCGTTGGGCTTGATTGCCCCCTTGAGCAACCATCATTATTCTAGTGAGAAGTCAGTCCTGATTGAAGAGTTCTTGTTGTTTTGATAAAGTAATTGTGCCAACAACAATAAAGATGTCCATTTGACATTCCATTTCAGGTGTTTTGTGATTGTCTCTCATTGATAATGATTAAGGATGTCAATAACTAGTTTTGAAAGAAAATTTAATGTTTTTTTATCATTCCCACAGACGGTGTCAATGATGATGTTCTAAAAAATCTAAGTAGTTTGGGGGCAAGACTTATGTCTTGGATAACCAGTTAATCTCTTGGTTCTGACAATTTGATTCATTCTCTCTAGCCAAGACGGTTGGTGCTTTGTGTTTGGTAAGCTAAGGTGGTCAATGGCTGGTACTTATAAAAAGTTTTCTTTGGTGAATCTTGGGATTTTCCGACGCTTAAGTAAATATCTTTTTCAGAGAGAAAGTGTAATAATTTTTTTAAGAGATAAACTTTGAAAATATAAATACTAAAAATGTTCAAAATGATGAGATTGTGAACCCCTTTCTTTTAAGGATTCAATGAGTCTTTATAGCCTATGATTCTTATCCTTTAGTGTAGAAAATGACTAAAAGTCATATTCTATTATAGCATTAAACATCTCTTATGTTTAAAAAAGGAAAAATATCTTTGATTCGTCAGAATCTCGTAGTCCAAAATGGAGCCAAACAATATTACCCAGAGCCACACATGTTGGGGCTCAGTGTTTGGCTGAGTCTGAGGATATCGAGTCTGACAACTCGCCAAACTCATATATACTTGGGCTCAGCTCTTAGCTGAGTTTAGAGATGCTGAGTTATTACCTTGCCTTTAATTTTTTAAAATTAAAATCTAAGTAAAAATAAAACATGTTGATTCATTATATTTGTCCCCTAACTGAAGTGAGTAGAATAAATTAAAAAGGCATGCATCAAAAGTAAGAGTAATTTTATTTTATATATATATATATGTTAAACAAATTCACCTTATTAAATAAGAATTAATGACAGCAAAGCAAACATATATATATGGTTGATTAATGATTAGCAAATAAAAACATAGAGTAAAATAAAAGATGAAGCAATGGTTGACTTCTGATAACAGCTCATATGTATGGTGGTAGCTACAAGATAAGTGAAGGAGCGCATTACGAGGCATGGAGATTACAAGAATCTTTGCATATATATTATTTAATACACTCCAATTGGGATGTCTGGATTAGGACATTGGCCAGAGGTCAAGGAGATTAAGGAAGCTTCATGATTCAGTTCATAGGTTAAGAAGAACAAGGCAGTCGACAGACAGGTTATCAAAGAACAATATGCCTGTTACATTAACATTATTGACGATGTTACTCCATTATTATGGAGGTGATCATGAAGCTTCTTAATTGATTTCTCAGAGTCTGAAACGTGTTTAAAGAAAGGCTTTTCTAAGCCATTGTCATGCAACATAACCTTGAACAGAATATATATATATATATATATATATTGTCTTCCTGCTCGACAACATATATAAAAAATTGTTCTGCAACTTGCCTGAATATATGAAATCAAATTAAATGGAAATGAGCCGATAATTAAGCAAATTTTCTTCATTAATTTTCTTTAATCACCATCAACATTTATTCTGGCATACACGCGTACCCTGTTTGTCTTCTTCTTCTTCTTCTATGTAGGTATCATAATTTGGACATGATAACTGATTGTAAAACATTAAAAGTTAGACGTCTTTCCATTTCCTTGATGATTTTTGTTTTCCTTGTAAACAAATCAAGAATGGTGAAAAAGGAATTTAAATCTTGTCACTCCAACTAATCCATTCATATATATATAGAGAGAGAGAGAGACACAAACACACACACACGATTAATTTAGTTGGCACTGTGCAATAAATAATGATTGCCATACTGAGTATACCATGTAACCTGTAATAATTCATCAAAAATTTTGTCGTCATTGTAGTCTCTCAAAAAATACGTTACATGTTAGCTCTCATGCACATCAACTCCTATCCCACCCCATCCTATAGAGGACAACAGCATTACTGTGACTGTCCTGGCCATTTATATAGCTAAAAGAGTGCGTGCATGGGATGACCAGACCCCTCCCTTCTCTATTTACTAGTATTAATTATGGCCTTATATATGGATAGCATTTTCCCATAATGAGAAGAACAAGTTAGTAATTCAAATTGCAAGATGTATTGAGTGATTTGTATATACATGTGTGTGGAGAATTGATTAAATTTGAGGGTTTTTCTGAGAGAGAAGGAATATTTCCTAATATGATTCTAAAACAGTTACTTTAGGTTACTGAGACTGGAAAAGTTGCGTCAAAAGGCCTGACACAAAAGAGAAGGTGGATGGTAGCTGAAAGTTGCTTGCCAAAAGGGAGGGTAGTAGCTAGCTAGCTAGCTAGCTGATCAAGGATAGGATTGATCACAGGGAAGTATTTAGAATTTTCTTCCTATCGAACAAGACTCCAAGAGGAGGCATATGTAGAAGCCGCTGCTGTCATCAATTTATTGCAGGATACCATATTTGCTTCATCTCACTAATTTGGGGTATTTCTTGTCCTCAAGAAACTTTCCCTTCTCCATTCTTGTGACTTATTTTTGCATTAGGAATCTTGGGATGGACTTGGTTAAATATGATATTGCTTAAAACCCATCCTAGCTCATCCCATCGCAATATCTCTTCCATTGTAAATAAATAAAAGCAACTCCCATCCATCTTATCCTTTACAAGTACATGTCTACATCACCTTAAACTTTTACTCGGGCTTCTGAGCGTAACAGTTCTTACATTTACTTAAATATCTGCCGAGAGAAGAGCCCCACCAGTCCTCCTCTGCAGAAGTCTTAAATCCTCAAATTTTGATGGGAAATAACTAGGCCTGGTCAAATTTTTGGCACACTACTTCTCCCATGCTCTTCGTTTCTTCATCTGCTAAAGGACACCGGTAGGATCAGGACCGTCCATGAGTTATGGAACCCACCTTATTGTGGTCCCAAATGCTGACATGGACCATCCAAGACGACAGCATGTAACTCTGGAAAACCATGTATAAATCTGAAGCCACAATCTTCAATCATCCTCTTGAATATGACTTTTCTCTTTGAGCCGCCTCCTATTAATTTGATTCCCTACCAGGCTGCCACTTCATTTTCTTCTCACCACTCCATTCTCTCTCCCTCTCTCTCTCTATCTCTCATCACATATTCCAATCACTTCCCCACTTCCTAGAATCCATTTCAAAGCCCCAACTCTTCTCCTGTTGCTGACACAATACTTGGCCACTTCTTAAAAGTTTATTTGCCAGCACTGCATTGCAGGTTTTGTTGCACTCCTCATGGGGCGGCATTCTTGCTGTTACAAGCAGAAGTTAAGAAAAGGCCTGTGGTCTCCTGAGGAAGATGAGAAACTTCTTAATTATATTACTAAGCATGGACTTGGTTGTTGGAGCTCTGTCCCTAAACTGGCAGGTACCCTTTGTTTGTTAATAATAATGCTGAGTAAATGGTGTCAGAATACTAGATTTAGAATTCCTGTAAACATCTCCTAATTTACATTACACACGCACTGGCAGGTTTGCAGAGATGTGGTAAGAGCTGCAGGTTAAGGTGGATTAACTACTTGAGGCCTGATTTGAAGAGAGGAGCATTTTCTCAGCAGGAAGAGAACTTGATTATTGAACTCCATGCAGTTCTTGGCAATAGGTAGTTTATATTTATATTAGCTTTATAAAATCATTCTTAATAAGACTTTATTTATATCAAACTTAAGTGTTTCAATCATATATTGACTACTTATTGCTACCTGCTTGATCAGATGGTCTCAGATTGCAGCACAGTTACCTGGAAGAACTGATAATGAGATAAAGAATTTATGGAATTCCTGCATTAAGAAGAAACTGAGGCAGAGAGGCATTGACCCCAACACTCACAAATCACTTTCTGAAGCTGAGGATGGTAAAGGGAAGCAGCAGCTCACAGCTGACAAAAGCAATGAGAAAGTTTCTATTGTATCAAATGAACTGAACCTCATTAAGACAGCTACTTTAAAACCACCTGCAGTTTCTTCCAGAAGCTCAAACGTCATCACCACCAACAACAATAAGGACAGAAGTGGTAGTAGCAACTTGACAAATGTTCCACCGACACAGGAATTCTTCCTCGACAGGTTTGGTACCTCCCATGAAAGCTCCACCACGGCCAGTTGCATGCCTTCTGATTTGATGGATTATTTCCCTTTCCAGAAATTGGATTACAAACCTATTATAGACCTCTCAATGAATCCAAACTCCACTCTCTGCTTTAATCCAAATTCCTCCTCTTCTGAGATGATTTCTCATGAGTTCAATTCTAGTATGACACCTCCGACTATTCTCCCATCCGTGTCAACCTCTATGTTCCAGACTCCAATATGTGTAAAACCTTCTGTTAGTCTTCCATCTGATCATAATCCTTCTGTAGGCTCTTGTGATGTCAATGGGGTTCAGAACTGGGAAGCAAGTAGCTTCAGCAACAACGGAAGTGGAAGCAATGGAAGCAGTAGCAGTATTGAATTGCAAAGCAACACCAATTTCTTTGAGAGCAGCGCCTTCTCGTGGGGTTTAGCTGATTGTGGGAAATCCAGCGACGAAGCTCACCTTCGATCTCTCGCAAACGAGACGGTTGAAGACATCAAATGGTCTGAATACCTTAGCACCCCATTCTTTCTTGGAAGCACAATACAAAACCAAACATCTCAACATGTGTACAGTGAAGTGAAACCTGAAACACACTTCATAGCACAAGGGTCAAGTACTAGTTGGCTAAAGAATCAACATCAACAAGCTTCACAGCCAGCAGACATCTATACCAAGGATCTGCAAAGACTTGCTGTGGCTTTTGGTCAATCCATATAGGTTTTTTTTAACATGCGCAGAGTCTAATTAATTCAATTACAAAGGTTTTCAGTTTGAGATGGAATATTGGGGAATAGATTATCTTCTGGCTACAGGTGTGTGCTATAGAGTTACTTCTTTTGATTTTTTGTAAATGTGTCTGATACAGAATTCTTCAGCCTTTTATTTACTTCATAAATATCTGGGATTGAACCAAGTTCATGTTGTCATTGTCTTTGAAAAAACAGCTCTGTAGAAATTTTCGTAATAAGGCTTGTTGAAATTTTCTTCAACTCTCTGTAATCGTATCTGTGACTGTAAGCAATCCATCCATAGTTTTTTTTTCTTTAGGTTTTACCTCCTCACCTTTTAAAATTGAAAAATCGTGCAAGATTGTGACTCTGTCTGCAATATATCCGAGAATCTTTTGGTTTCCTGGGATTCATAATTTACTTAGTGTAATCCATATGTATTTTTCTGTATTGATCTCTTCGCATTACAAAAATACAGCAAGAAAATTCCAATCTGTGCTTTTCTAATGCAAAATTCAAGGGGCCATTTATCTTAAATGGGTGTCTATCATTGTCTCCTATAGATGGAGATACTTTTCACTTTTTTGACAGCCGTTAGTCACTTCCCTAACCTTCAAGAGACAACCCTTGAAGACATCAAACTTTAGTTGCTGTCTTCCTCTGAATTACCTCATCAAAAAAGTGCCTTGACATGCTTATTAGAATTACAACCCAAGTGGATAACGAAGGCAGGCAGGCGTATCTATATATACATATAGCAATCCCTTCTAGTCGACAAGACTTGTGCTGTGTATGTATGACTTTCAATCTGATAAGGGCCATACATTTCCTGTATCAAGTCTTTCTTGAGGTACTAACATTATCTTAAAGGACATGGCTGAGCAACAATCTTCCCATTCAGTTTCAAGGGAAAGTGGATGTTTAAATGAACAGTAATGTCGAGGTGACAAAATCTACACCATTGATCACTTTAGGACACCCAGTCTAATATATTGTCCTTGCTGTGGGCCTGTACTTTTACTTCTTCTGTGATGAAGACTGAAAGGGGTCCCTCAAAGGGGCATCTACGTACTGATGCTGAAATTTTAAGAGAGAATGGATAGGAATTTAGTGTTTCCAGGCACATCCTGTTGGACCAAAAAAAAAAGTGTGTTTTCTGGCAAATGGAAGAGTAAGAGGTAACAAAACGAAGGCCTCACTAAGTCAGCAGGCTGACAAATTCACCAAGAAGTGACAATAATCCGTGTGTGGTAAATTATGCATGGGGCTTAAAAAGAGAGATTAGAAAGTAAAAGGTAGTATTATGATTTTTTGTCCTGGGAGATTAACAGGGTAAAATTATGAGAGGATTAACAATAAAAAAAAAACAGGGCCCAAGTAAAATTGTCATATTACAATCTTTCATGCTTGCCATCATCATCATCATACAAAGTTTGAATTCCCACTGTTTTTTATTTCAGCTGCAGGCTAGGAATGCTATGTGCTTGCCCCTTTGTTGCCAGTAAAATGGTCTTAGAACATTTGGAAGTAATACTTGAAGTTTTAACATATGAGATAGGAGGCGACAACGACTAAAGATATTTTTTTAGGGTTTAAACACCCTTCTACCATGCAAGTGCTTTAACAAAATTAGAATTTAAATGCACACAGACAGTCTCTTACCGTAGGAAAAAAAGACAATAAAAATGGCAACAAATTTGTCCCATATAGAATAAGTTGTAATGTTCCTGACATAAAAATGAATAAGGAATAGTGGGTTACCATTCATTCCTCTCATACATGCGACAAGAAGGTTCATGTTTGTCCATGTGCAGACATCCTAAGCAAATAGTTTCCTTCAATAAACTATGAACAAAGTCTCTTCCTTCTTTGCAAGAAACCTCCACACACACATATATATGTATGATGATATATTCACCTCAAACACATGTGAGCCGAATTATTGTGTCTTTTGTTAATTAGGGCCCTACAATCATGGGTGCAGAAAGAACACACAAAAAGTCTTGTGATGCAATGCCAGACTGAGAGAATGGAAACAATAGTAGGGCAGAAAGCTTTCCCCTATTTGTTTATAATGTCCGGCAATAGAAAATTCAAATGCCCTTGGAATCTTGCTTTTTTATTGAATTATACTATAATAATAATAATAAGAAGAAGAAGAAGAATCGGTTTTTTAATGACATATAGGCGAAAATGAACACAAATGATGACGCTGCTGATGATGATTATGACAATGATGAGTACATATATAATTTAACATTATCATATCGAATATTATATGCGATTCTCTTTTACTTATGAAAGATACACTTGCATGAGACAGGTAAAATCAGGGCGATTACGACAGAGAAACAAATAGAAGATCGATGTGGTGTGGATGAAAGTTACAGAATTTGCAACGGAAAGAAGAACAAGCTGGCTTGAAATCAATTCTACTTGAAAGAATGCTACAATGGTGTTAATAGCTGTTAGTTCTGAAACTGCAACCTTCCATTGGAAGTTAACAGACTCCCAGATCTTAGGATTTAATGATCTTATTAGGTTATAGGCACTCGTTAGCGAAACCCCAGAAGGGAAACAGAGAGTTTTCCATTCAGGAAACTGCAACTGATCACCTGACCTGTTGCAGTTTATCCCTATCATTTTCAGGACTAGTTTGTTCCATTCTGCTGGTGTTACTTGGGTTGTTGGGTTCCATATTATTTATGGTGTTGTTCCTTCAACTTTGTGGCATTTGCAAGCAAAATGTTAATTTAATCCTCACATTGTTCATCACCTACATAATCAATCAAAAGGTTAATGATTAGGAATCCTATCACAATCATAGCCACTGATCATCAAATCTGATACTTTAGAGCGCCTGCATGTTGAGAAAATTAAAGACCAACAACCTCAATGAGAAAGCCTATGTCCTAAAAAGCCCACGAAGCTCCATTGTAAGGGGGTGTTTGTTTTGCTGGGTATTTTTTTTTAGTCATAACATTTAATTTATGAACTTAGTTTATTTATTAAGAAATAATCTCAACTCATTTTATCTCTTAAGATATTTTATAAATTAATAATGGTAATGGTAATATTATGAATTGAGTATTCATAACATATTTTACAAATAATCAAATTCATAATATTATCTAACTATTTCAATCATTAATCTATTTTGTGATTTAACTACAATGGAATTCCTATATCATTATTCACCAACTATTGTAGAAAAGTATTTAACAATTTTATTCAAAATTCAAAACAAAAGCTCCTTAATGTGTGTGATAAATCCTCTGACAATCTCTCTCTAAAAAAAAAAAACTTGTCATTTCATTTTTTTGAAAAATATATTCTATTTTTTTTTGTGAACCAACTTAACATTTTTCTGTTCACTAGTTTAAATCAAAATCATTTGGGATAAAATGATATTAACCCAAAATAGTACGTGGTTTTGCTCAAAATGTTCTTATTTAAAAAATTCAGCGCTCAATCTTTTCGCTTCCACGACAAAAAGGTTGTATTGGCCCAGCTGACAAAAGATGATAGCACAGTCAAAAGAGAAAGTGGGGATGGGAGCCAACCTTTCTCAAACACGAAGTCAAAAATATCAGCATGAAAATATGGACTTCCTGATTGATATAAATATTACAATTCGAATTGAACATGTAATGCACAAGATGTGCTGCATCAAATACAAAGGCTTGCTGATAAATTTACATTTCTCAGCACACCCTTCCTTGTTATTGTCCTCTACCAAATTTCATTGAATCGGATGGTTCTATTACAGTAACCATGAGGATATATCTAATAAGATGACTGTAAAAAGATGGCCCTTTTGATTAAATTTGACTCATCTAAAAACCAGATTGTGGCAGCTGTTGTCACAGGGATAGGGACAATCAATAGCCTTCTCGCCTGCACGGTCGAAATACCAATCTCCAACAGCAAGTGCAATAGGCTGCACATTGTCAACCACATCAGTTAGATATTTGAAAGCTTTGATAATGTGAGAGATGAATCAAACAGGGACTGCTAGTGTTCTAAAAAATACAAGCAGGAATGAGGAACCCCAAGAAAAGGGCCACAAAACAACAACTTGTGTTTTTCCTTTCTGTTTCTTTTCGAGATCAAAGCAACCTTGATGAATAATTATGAGGTCTGATTAGACATACCCTGCTTCCAAGGACGGGAGAATCATCAGCAAACCATGTATCTTGCCTCTCTGATTGGCAGTGAGCAAAACATGAATTTATAAACAATCCATTCTGTCTAGAATTTGAAAAGCCTTTTATTGCATTTAGCATTTGATTCCTAAATCCTGTTACAAAGAAACACATGAAAATGCCTCAATGAGCATACTGAAACTGTTATGTTTTGTGGCCTATATTAAATAAATTGATCTACAATATAAAGTACCTTGCAGAAATTGGAGTTGAGATGCAGAACATTTTGAGTGGTCCTTTCTGCAATTGCTCCAGTAGCCATGGGGATCAGCAGATGGTGGAGCTAAGCTGGACTGGATCTGAATTCACATGGTAAATATGATAAATATGAGTTTCGGTGATCTTATAAAACCTTCCACTAACAGTAAGTTAACTCGTGTAGTTTGTTAGTCAAGGACTACTCCGCTAACAATAAAAGACTCGTGCATTATCACATTTACAGGAAAAAGATTATTACCTGCCATGAATCATAGGCTGTATTGAGAATGAACAATGGGGCTTTAACATTGCCGATTATGTTTTGTGGGAAGAAGCACTGAAATAAAAAGGAAATCACAGAAAGATGGATGAGTTTCAGATTTATGTAATACATGCAAATTAGATAGATGTGAGACAAGAGAGAATGATAAATAAAATGATTACAGAAGTTGGATCAAGGTGGTTGGTGCATATACGTGGAAGGTTATTCTGCACCCCCTGAGAGAAGTATGAAAAATACCACAATTGGCATTCAGTAAAAGCATAACTCAAAATCTTCAAACTACAAACATAGCTAAATTTACAAAAGTTAGACATCAATATACTACCTGCAAGCCGACAACTCCACTGTATACGTTTCTTAAGGTGCGCCCACCAGAAACATCAACTCTAAAATTTCCAAAAGGAAATGAGAACGGATAAGTTAGGTGCTAAGTGAAGAGAAATCAATTCTTAGAAATGAGGAAAACAAGAAAGAGCGTCAAGATAACAAGCAATTACACATCAAGGAATAAACCAGCATCACTCAGGCATTTCACTCTAGTTGTTCTTGGAAACAAATCCCTAAACTCGTCACAGTGTAGAATAGAAGCTAGACCCCCAGCAGAGCAGCCAGAAAGAAGAGCCTGAGAAAAAAATAACAAAATTATTGCAAGAAGAATCAAGAAGAAAAGATAGCGGTAAGAAAATTGAAAGCTGATGAGATATAAAACCTGATTGGCATAGCGCATTCCACTGGACATTAAATCTTCCATTGCAGCTGACCATATACGTTGTCCTCTAAATTGCAACTGTGCAGCCTAAAACAAAATCATTTGATTCTAACATGTGAGCTCACGTGATTAGTCATAACTTTCATGATGCTAGTTTAAGAGCTTTCAATCAACTCATATAAATGGAAAATGTGTTAAATTCAAAAATATAATCAGGGATGCTATAGTAAATGGCAAGATTCCAACCTTATGTTCACTGTCCCCGGTAAAAGAGGCACCATCACAGTAACGGAGTTTTACTCTGTTCCAGTTGAAAAAATCTGCAAACCCCATGTCAATAATGCATCCAAGGTCAAATGCGACAAATAAAGAGGTATTTTAAAGTATTTGAGAGTTAAGGCTAAACCAGGATTTTCTTCAGGTTTATTGCTCAGTATTCCTGTAAACGCCACCTGCTTTTCCATGTAGTTAGATGAACCTCGCCGAGTTTTTTTACGGTAAACACAAGCTCTGACAGTATTACACCATCCTCCTCCCTGCACAAGATTTTCAACAAAGTCATCGATGTCAATTGAAAGGGGCCTGTGAAACTTGCATAGCCAGCTGACTAAGTAGCTTAAGTCAGCAAATCCTAAGAGAATTTAATTCAAGGTTGTCAACCTACTTACCAAGAAAAATTTTATATATTAGTGGCTCGCAATCCAATATCAAGAGCTTCAGATAAATATTCTTAATCCAAGTACCGATTGCAGTAAAAATCATATACATTCCTTCACGTAGGTAATTATTTGTATTTTAATTTTCAAGCAATGTCATCTTGTGAGTCTGTAGTTTTTTTAACTGCCCAATGGCCAGTAACAAGACACATAATTAATCATCTACACAAATGATGAAAGGTTTAGCTCACAGCCGAAACAAGTAACCAAACAGTTGAAAATATAGACCATAAATTATGACTTCAAGATTATGTAAGAAAAAATATGCAAAAGCAAGAGACTACATGTTAGTATACAATTTCTAACATTAATAGTTACAAACCTCCAATTGAATAAGCCAACTATTTGCCCCAGAACCATACCCACGATGCCAATGGTATCCAGGCAATGTTCCATCCAAACAGACTGCAAGATTGACAGATGATAATTAGGACAAGATATGAGACAAAACATCATTGCAAAATACATTAAAATATCTTTCATGTCACAGCTCTTAAAAACTAACAACAACATTTGTTTTAATAAATTTGAATGTAAGAGATTTGAGGGAATATCAACAAAAAAAAATGTGAAAATTTGAATCTTGATTATCAACAATACCAACCACATTGCTATTGCTGTGATAATAAGTAAAGAAATTGGAGTAAAACAACAGAGGATGGAACAAAAATGTCTCTCTGTGCCCACAGAACTGTCAAATAACAAAGAAAACATAGAAAATGCATCTCTGCCTATATGTATATCATATCAAAATTAAAACAAAATGGGGTCCTTTATTTATTTTTTTCCTCGCAAAGATAGAAGTAATATTTAAATTCCTTTTTCTTCTCTTTCCTCTTTACTTTTTTCCTCGCAAAAATAGGTAGAAAAGGAGAAAATAAATAAGGAGGAAACAAATCTAAATCATTGAAGAACTCAGAAACCAAAAAAAATAGAATCTGACAATATACTGAAAGTTGAATCATATCAATATCAGTAAGACATAGGAAAATGAAAAGCGGCATTTAGTTTTCCTTTAAAAAAAATAAAGAAGAAGAAGCAAACTTCGGTTTCTGAAAATGAAAAGAAGCAATCTTTAAAAGTTAAATTACCTGCTCCTTTAGCAGCAGCTGATTTGATGAGAGTGAGGCCAACCAACAAAGCATTATTTCCAAAAACAGCTTTAGATTCATTATAATAAGAAGCATTAGTTTCAGTGTAAAACAGCTCTTCTTCATTGATCTCCAAGATCCCATTTACCTCCCATGCCCCAAAAAGACAAAGAACAGCAGCAGCAGTCCAGAAGCCGAAAAGCTTCATTTTTTATTTATTTTTTTGTTAGCTCTGTGTGCTAAGTAAATCTTGAAAAGAAACAGAAAGAAAGAAGCAAAAGGTGAAAGCTTTGGGTTTGGGTTTGGCTTCACGAGGGAAGGGATAGTTTGTTACACTTAGCAGTGCTAATTTTATACTAAAAATGGCTAATTTGTCAATGTCATTATGAGCATATTTATTTAAATTACTATTAAATATCAAGGGGGAGAGAGAGAGAGAGAGAGAGACTCTAGTAGCTTAGCTTCCTTGAATTTATTTGGGAAGCTAAATCTATAGGATCAGAATGCTTTAAGGCTTGAGTTTAGAGAGAGAGATGTTTTATTTGCCGGGCTTTTCAAGGTTTATTACTGGAAGCATGCTAGGAATCTGACAAAGATTTAAAGTAAATATAGTCCTTGATATATTATCATATTATCAATTTAGTCCTAAACCTTTTTGTTTATTTAATTTAACTCTAAATACAGTCGATGATATAGACAATGACATGTTAGTGATCATATTGAAGCTTATTTCCATGCATTGGATGGAGATACTTGAAAAGTACATGAAAGTTAGACAAAATCTTTTAACTACCACTAACATCAAATCAAATAAATGGAAGGTTTATAACTTATTTGATAAAATCAAATAGTTTGGAACTAAATTGAAATTGAAGTAATTCCTCAGGGGCTATATATATTAAGGTTCCCCGTTTAATGTATGTATACAAAGAAACTACGGAGAATTTAACGGTGCAGAGAGAGTGTGAACATGTGATTTGAGGGGGGGGGGGGGGGGGAGGAGGAGGAGGAGGAGGAGGAGGCACATTTGGAATGAAAGGAAGGAGGGATGATTTGATGATGTATGAAAGTGTTTGTATGGAAGCATAGCAGCGTGGGGGTGGTGGGGGTGGTTAAATGCAGTAATGTTTGGCTCTGGTTAACGGAAGGAGTTGTCCTTTTGCCTTTATTATTTTTCTCTCTTTTTTTTTTTTTTGTGTGAGACTGTGGTTCCCTTTTGCTTCCCTTCTCTTCTCTTCTCGGTAGATGAACCTCTGGTGCATGAAATAATAAGAGGTGTTTGCGATGATTGGTGCCTTTTTAAAAAAATTAATTTCTTTTTTATAAAAATATATGAAGATAATTTTTAAAAAAAATTTAATATTCATGAATCAAAATCATTATAATATATTAAAAAATAACAATTTAATATTTTTTCAAATCAAAAACTCTTTTAAAAAATATATAAAAAAAAAAAAATTGTGTCTAACACTACTAGATACAGCTGCATTCGTTTCTTCTTGAATTATTGAAATAACCCCAAGCAAGCAAGAAAATAAAGGAATCATTTCTTTTCTTTTATCTTCATTGAAGTTAAACAACAGAAAACTTAATATTGGCTACAAGGGATTGATTCCAAATTGCAAAATTCAAAGAAAAGGATTATCATCTGCAATTTGCTTTTCTAGTTGATTGTCGCTTCTTCTTTTTTTTTTATTTTTTTTACGAATATAAATCATCAAAATCTTCAAATGGGTGTCGTTGGCACTTGAAAAAATCTAAAAAAAAGAAAAAACATCATGGTACCTCGTCCAACAATCATGTAAGATCCGTGAAATGCTCTCTCCTTGAATTAAAATGAGGATACATTAAACTGTTCAGATTTAGATCTATAAAAAATAATTATGTTGACCTATGCTTAATGTATCCTCGTAATTACTGGTAAAAAGAAGTTAATTAAGCAATTAGTGGAGTACTACTGTACTGATCATGCAGGGTGGGTAATGCGACACAATTAATTACCACTTCTATTTTAGAATACAATGATAAATTAACAATAATTATGTTGACCCATATGGCGTTAACTAATTAATGACACCTCAGGGGGACCAGACTTGGCATGCGATGTGTTTGGTCCTCTCTTCCTCGTCAACTGCTATTATTCCTTCCGTCATTCACGCTTCAGCTGTGTTTTTTTTCATCAGCTTTTATATTTTGAACTAAAAAATCTATTAAAAAATTAAGTTTAAAACAAAGTTACTCTGAAGTAGTTTTTACATGTTTTTTTAACTGAGTTTTATATAAAAAAAATTTGTTTTTGCGTTTCAAAAATATTTTTAAAAAAATTTGAATTTTTTTATTTTTTTATTTGCTTTAAATTGATATATTTTTTTGTGTTTTCAGATCATTTTAATACGCTAATATCAAAAATAATTTTTAAAAAATATTATTTTGATGTATTTCAAAATAAAAAAAAATATTTTAAAAAACAACTGCAACCACACTTCCACCAAATATTTTATACATGTTTTTTACTACACGTAAACTTCAACCACAAATTTTACCAAACACACATCTAAATCCAACTAACTATATTTTTTAAAAACTTATTTTTTTAAAATCACTACCATAAAATCTACATAAAAAACAAACACACACGAATCTTATAAGATTTGGTACTGGTATTTCTATGAATGCAGCTTTCACTCTCATGTTAGCACTTTTTTGTAATTCCATGAGTTAAATTTAATTTAAAGATTTTAATAAAATTGTATATTTAGAATTATTTTGAGTGTTAAAAATTAAATTTCAAATAAAATTCAATCTCTAAAAACACTATAAAAATAAATAAAAAATCTACATCTTTAATTTACAATTTCAAAGTAGAGAAATTTAATATTAAAATTAACTTTTTCAAAATATCTATATAGCCTTTAAAAAAAACATTTAAAGAAATAAAATGAAAATAGCAAGGATAATATATGAAACAAAATATTATTTCCGAACATGTGAATTCAACTTATTCAATTGAAATCAAATCCTATATATTTAATTCAATTGAAATAAAATCAAACACTCTAAACAACCTGTTAGTAAATCTCATATAGTTTAGCCTTCTAAGTAAAATCTTTTTCATTATTTTCTTTTTAGCCAATTTGTCTTCGAACTTTTCTTTTTCCTCCTTTTTCATGAAACGTTTTTCAATATACACCCAAAGAGTAAGTATAACAGTACTAACTAGTTAGTTGTCCAAATGTATAAAAAAAACATAACATGTATATATATATATATATATATTATTAACTTGTTTTCAAGCAGCACAATAAAAAAATTAATTGTGAAGCCAAAAAAATATCGAGAATCACAACACTAATAAATATTAAAAAAATTGTTGAATCTAACAAAAGATTAAGCTATGAAGCTGAGAAACGGATACATGTTAAATATTTGATATTGTGACGAGGAAAACTCTTCAATTTTTTATTTAATTATGATATATAATATTTTTTTATAAGAATAATAATAATCTAAATTCCATTAAAACAAACTAATTTTCTAGTATAATTCATCATTTTCTTATTAATATTTTTATTCATGAAAAAACATATAATTTTTTATTCTATGTCATTCATTTGATAAAAATCAAAAGCAATCAAAACACATACCAAAAATAAAAATAAAAATGAATGATTCAAAATAAAGATAAAAAACATCCCTAAATTAAAACTTCTTTGTCTAATTAACATGCTGCATTTCTTTTGTAAATGCCAAAAAAAAAACATAAAGATTAAAAATTGAAAACAAAACATTATCTTGTTAAAAAAAAAAAACAAGCAAATATTGAACGATATTTTATTAAATAACATCTCAAAAATATTTTTAATTAATTTAGTTTAATTAATTTCAATTAAAATTGAAGACTTGATGGGTAGGCATCCTAAACATATTTTTAATTCATTTAAATAAAAAAAAAAAGAGTAGAATAAAGGTTCGGGCCTTATAAAAAAAAGGTGAGTGGGTCTGGATGGGCTAGTATGCCTAGCCCATTTTAAAAAAGAACATGCAAGTGGGCTTGCTAAGCCAGGCTTACTCACTCGGCCTCCCTAATATCCGCCACCTTCTTTAAAAATAAAAATCAATGCATTGTTTGTATTTTCAAATTTTGAAAATCGGAGAGGTGATTAAAAAATCAAGTCAAGGCTTTTTTAGCATATTTTAACCGCAAAACACTCTTAGAATGTCGATAAAAAAAATCTCAACCCATTTTTTTAAAAAAATTAATCTAAAAATACAAAATCAAACTGAAAAAAAATCATCTCGTTGCCGGTCTACCTTTTCTCAACAACAAAAAAACATCAATAAAACTCATCTTATTAAATGAAATTTACTGGCACAATGAGCAATTTTGTTGTTGCCCGGACATGGATAATCAATTACTCTCTCTTTTTTTTTTCCTGATATTTTTCTCTCTCTTCTCTTAAACAATAGCCTAAATATGAACATAATGATATTTTGAATGAAAATGTATAACTCTCAAACTGAAGAGACCAAAATAGAAATTGAGAAAATTCTGAGGTATTTTTTTTCCACAATAGGTGCTAAATAAATAGTGTTGGGTTAAAAAAGGCTACATCTTTCCCTTGCTTTCAATCTTGTCCTCTTATTTTTAATCTTTTTATAAACAATAAAATTGATTTTTTCCCCGTGAAATCAATCATCAACTCAACCTAATATCAGAAATTCAGAATTTTTTGTGTGACATCGCAATAAATAGATAAAAAATAAAACAAATTATTAAGTATAATCATAAAAAATTAAGACAGTATGAACAAATGAAATAAAAAAAGAAGAAGTTAAATGTCCTTTTTAGAAAAAAAAAATGAAGAAAAGAAAGAAGATTACGAATATAATAATTCACAATGTTTTTACTCACAATCCACCGTACATGATTGTACAATAACACTTGGCAGTTTTAGCTTCTTGCTAATTTAAGAATATGTTTCCAATGCCATTTTCTAAAAATATGCCATGGCTTGAATAATATCAACCCAAACCCTTCCTTCTCTTCATTCAACTTATCCATATATGCAGTACTATTATTTTTCAGGAAAAAGTCTGCAAGATATATATATATATATATATTTCTGGTAATGCCCTGGATAGCTAGTAATATTACATTAATAGATATCATGTCACTTGAAAATAATACCTGCCCAAACCCGTCCTTCACCTCATCCATTGAACGAGACGTATCTACAGTATGGATCTAAAACGGTTAAAGTTAGTTATCTGATTTGTGAAATATAGGCTAAGGCCTACATAAAAAATAAAAGATGAAGAAAAGGGCTTTACATGGTGGGTTCCGATAAAGAAGATGGATGGTGACCAACGATGGTTCATTTAGCTAGCTGGGGACCATGGTGGGTGGAGACTGGGTGTTGATGGTGGTGGTTCTTGCTTCCCTCCCTTCCTACGGGAACAGCTAGCTTGTCCTGGTATCAAGGCCCCATGCAATTTGCTGGTAATCAGCTAGCTAGCTAGTTGTGATTGATATTAGCGCCAACAATGCCGTAATGCCCCTCTCTTACGCCTCCTGCCTGCTTCCCATCGAAAAGAACAAAACCCTAGCACCCTAGAATATTGACCCTTTCTAGCTCTTCTGACTTGACCTTTTCGTAAGGACCTAGCCAGCTCATGATCATTTCCAGCATTACAAAAACATTTTTTATTTTTTTATTTAAAATTAATATTTTTTTAATATTTTCAGATTATATAACATATAAAAAATAATTTTTATATAATATATATATAAATTATAATTCGGACCCTTTTTTAATTGTATCTGTCTGAAAGTATTTGAAATAGAGCAAAATTCTTAACGTGTGCTGCTAGTTAAAGACCTGTAAAAAAGAGAACAGAGAATTGACGAATGTCTTTGTTTTGATCTCTAAGAAACAAAGACATTAAAAGCGAGAAGCAATGCATGGGGTGGGGGGTGGGGTATAAGCAATACTTCACGTACTTGCTTCTGGTTCTAAGGATCTTTGTTCATCCCTTTCCTGCCCCGGTACGCTACGTGCTGTGGGTTTTATTATTATTATTATATTTAAAAAATTATCTAGACTGTATGAAATTACTTTTAAATTCAATTCAATTTAATAGATTAATTTGAATTCTTTTGACTCCATTAATTACTTAAAATTAACTCTGTAGAAATTGTTCTGCATGATTTTTTGCTTAATTTATATTTAAAATTAACCTAAATAGTGTTTAGCTTTACATATAATTTAATTGATTTGACGGGTTGGGTGAATAACTAAAAAAAAGAAATTATTTTTTTAATAAAAATAGAATAAGCAGTGCATGGTGGAGTTCATGTGTGCGTGAAAGGAACATTACAACCTCCCATTAACTTTAACTCATGTGAAGATTAGTCTTTCAATTTATATATATAATTGTAGATAAAAAGCACGTGACTACAAAAAAAACACGTGTAATTACAGTAAAAAAAAATACCAGCCAGCAACTTATGCCCATGATCAGAATGAAAATAGCAAGCAAACACACAACAAAAGAAAAAAGAATAAATGATTTGTTTTAAAATGAAACATATATAATTTAGAAATTAAGATCAAATCCAGGATGTTAAGAATAAGATTCCCAAATGAGTTATGATTTAATGTTCATTAAATTCAAGATAGATCTATGTATCTCTTACGGTTAACGGTGAAGCGTAACACCCCCCCTGGATCTACCTGCAACCAATAGCACGTGAGTTCATGACCTCTTGTTTATTTTGCGTGCAAGACACCAATTAATTAACTGTACGCTGGCCCACCTCCAATCCAATCTCTATTTTAGCGCTTTTTAATACATAATTAATCGCCCAACAAGTAAACATATGTACGTATATTATATATATGTGTGTGTGTGTGTGTGTGAGTGTGCCTGCACAACAGCACAAGTCCGTTATGTATTATACATCCTTGTCATTTGCCAAGTGCGTACCAAAAACATTGATTAAATAAAGAGGCACCCATTTAACGTAACCGATGCATTGTATTTTTACTTCCGTTATAATAATTTATATAAAAATATATTGAAATAATATTTTTTTATTTTTTAAATTTATTTCTGATATTAATATTTCAAAACAATATATATAAACACAAAAAAAAATAAGTAAATAAAAATTTAATTTTCTTAAAAAATATTCTTAAAACACAAAAAAATAAATAAAAAGAAAATGAAACTTAGCATGCAGCAGCACCTGGTCGAGCATCAACGTGGAAGGTAGATTCCAGGGGCTTTGGGTATGCTACCACTTTGTCCTTCCCTTTTTGCCCTTTTGATCTCTCTCCTCCTCCATGTTTCATTTTATTTGTCGGTGCCCTTTTTGCTATTATTGTTTTCAATTAATAAATAAATCACCAAGTGACGCGCGTAATCATCCCCAAATGTCCGGCAACTTGCAATATAATGATTTTAGCAACTTGACTGGACGCGTTATACTGTGGGTGTAGGTAAAACATTTCTAAACATTAAAAAATATTTAAGTTATGAAAAATTTAGTCTAAAAGGTCAAATCTTCAATTCTTTGTTTAATTTCTGAGTTAAATTAAATTATGTAAAAATTATTATAACATAATTTATTCAAGTTCATAAACAATTTAGATAGCTGAAAAAAAATCATTTGGCTTTCAAAAAATTTTCAATTTTTTTATATTAAAATAACAATTTATTAGATTGACCCGACCTTCATGACTTAACTCACCAAACCGGCGATCTAGATCATAGACTCTAGTAGATTTAATAATTTTATTTTTTACTTAATTAAATGATAACAAATGCCAAGGTGGTTATTTGAGATCGCGAGAACCCTACATAAAGTAAATCAAAACAAATTATAAAACTAGATTGTTATTCATCTTAAGTTAAACCACCAAAAACACAATCTGAGTTATGGACTCCACTGGGTTTAATAAAAAAAATTTATATATTTTTTATTGAATTATATAATATAAAAAATAGAAGCTCGCAAAATTGACCATCAACCAAATATTTTTGATGTTTTTTGAGATTGTGATAACCTTTTATGAATCAAACCGAAATAAACTGTGAAGACTAATTCAAAATCAACAAAATATTGAATGATAAAAAAAAATTAATAAAAAAAACTCAATAAAATTTCAAAGTTAAATGATGAAATTATAAAAAAAAAATAAAAAAAAGGGCAGACTTGTGAGCTAGGTGGACTAGGGCATCTAGGCTTTCTTTAAGCTGGCAACATGAGACCTATCGTCGATTGGGCTGCCTGCCCAAAATCTAACCACCACTGGAGCGACAAAAAAATAGGAGGATAGGGGATTGACCTAAAAATTCATTTTCCAACCCGTTTTAACAAAAAAAAAAAAAACCCTAATAAACACTCTTAAAACCTCCATAAACCACTTACCAACCTAAAAACATCCTATAATCATTAAAAAAAAAAACTAACAAAATAAAAATAAGCTAAATGAACCTCGACCTACTTTTTCCCACCATTATTGAATTCCCATTGAGAAAAGGAATCCAATGAAACAAATATCCTACTTTTTTTATGGTTGAATTATGGCTAATATATAACTTCACAATGTTTTGGCGAGATCATGTTTTATCTTTCAAATACAGGGATTGAAAATTAAATAAACTAAACTTTGAGATGAAAATCAAAATTATAAAAACTATGAGACTTGCCACGGATTTTCTCAATGTTTTACTTTATGATCATTTGTTTTTAATTTTGTCTTTCTACTACAATTTTGAACTCTTTTTCTTAGAATTAGGTCACAAAAATAATTAAATAAAAAAGAAAAAAAGTTCAAGGGTGAAATTAAAGAAATATATATAAAAAAAGTGGGCAATGTTCATTGTTTATATGAACGGTAAAGTAGCTGGGAAAAAAACCTCAGTTATGGTAGTTTATATAATTCAATTAGCTAACTATAAGATCATTAAGATTTTGTGTTTTATTTTTAAATAATTTTAGAAGTGCACTCCTAAATCAACTTAAGAAATATGTTTAAATTCAAAAATCAGTAAAGAGCACAAACCTCACTGTTCAATTTCTCAATGAGAGGCAGAGTCTGTTTGGTATTGTGGTTGCAGTTACTTTTCAAAGTATTTTTTGTTTAAAAATACATCAAAATATATTTTTTTATTTTTTAAAGTTTATTTTGACATCAACATATGAAAACCATATAAAGACACTAAAAAAAATAATTTAAAACAAAAAAAATTAATTTTTTTCAAAAACATTTTTAAAACAAAAAAATAAACAGACTCGCAGATGTCATGCCAAAGGGTGCCTAACTTCTTAGAGGTGAAAAACATAAAGGTCGGTGGACCTTCAAGTGAACTAAATTGGTATACCAGTTCCATACCTTCATAGACCTGACTTGTTGTTCTTGAAGTCTTGGTAAGTATGCCTTTCAATTTTTCAAGTTCTAGTTATGAACTAAACTGTTGCATTATATATACATATGAATAACAATTTTATTAACCTCTAACTTCAGTATTTGACACAATGAACTAGATTGAATTGATTACCCAAATTATATTTTTCCAAAGTCCAAAAATGCACATATAGACAGATTGAGACAGTTAAGGATGGCTAAGAATCAATAGAACATATTCAAATTGTTGCAGTCCAAGGATTGTCCATGTAACCATCCTTGCTTGTTTGGTGTAGCTCTTTTGGCGATTGTATTTATCAGATTCACAAAAACATTACTCAAGAAGTAGCCAAAAGACAACGATAGATAACTGATTGAAGTAAACAATGATTTCATGCTCGAAGGTGCCTCATTGTAGAAGAAATCCAATAGTCCTACCAGGGTGAACATGTCTGATATTCTAAAAATTCTATATTGGAAGGATACCCAGAAAAGACTTATGGGATGGTGCGGTTTTTTAAGTGCTCAGTTCCTTCTTTTAACTTCAACCAAACTTGCTACATCCATTGAAATGGTAGAGAGAGCTAAACCAATTCCAATGTGCTAAAGTTACATGATGCCTTATGGATACCCGATGATCTTTTGAGAGAAAGGAACGAAGAACTCATAGATAGGTATGAGTGTGATCATAAATATGAGTGGAATTACAGGAACTGATGGGTAGGGAAATCAAGATTGCCGATTTTCCGGTGCATGTCATTTCCTTGTTGTGCCGAAAGGGTCTGGAGTTGTACAAAACATGTATTCATTATGATGGTGCTACCTAATATAGGTAACACTCTTGTTAAAATCTTCACTTCTTCAACTTGCATCACAGTGTAAACCGTCCATGACGCTGGTTCCATGCCTTGAGGAAGAACTACGACCTTAATTATTTTTGTCACGAGAAAATGAATTTTTATCTAAGACAATGACTAAAGAGTTGTCCACATAAATCTCCGTAGGTTTCTTTTGTGACATTCTCAATTGTCTCAATAATCTTTTTAGCCATATAGAATGATAAACACATGATGTAATAGCTATATATTCACCGTCACGTGTTGATAAAATGACTATAGATTGCTTTTTTGAACCCCGTGTGAATGTTGTGTCTCCTAGGTAGAAAACAAAACCAGTAGTGCACTTTCTACTATTTATATCTTTAGCCCAATCACTATCACTATAACCCACAAGGTCAAAGCTATTAGAATATCCATAAAACAAGTCAAAGTCAACAATATCTTTGACATACCAAAGAATTCGTTTCAAAGCTTTGAAATGTATCATAGTTGGTGTCTTCATAAACCTGTTTACAAGCCCTACTTCAAAGAGAATATCTGGACGAGTGCATGTCAAATATCTCAAACTCTCAACTATTCTAATCTGAATAAGAATTATATTTTTCTGATTGAACCAGTCGACCAGTTCATTTAATCCAATTGGTCGACCAGTTATTGATTGATGGATCAATCCCTCTGTTCTTCTGAAAAACTAGAAATCAAGCTTAATTTTTAACATGGCTCTGGCTTGAGACAGACTCCGAAGACTAATAAATTACAAATTAGAGTTTAAAGCAGTGTTAATAAAAAGGCAAAATAGACTCAAATGTAAAATGATAGAGCACCTTATAAATATATAACACATTGCATACATGCATACATCAACGAAGCCATATAAAACATAAGGGTTGTCGACACTAATGAATTGTTTTTTAAGATAACAATGAATTTTGATTTAAATGAAAGATTTTACTAATTTAACATGCTAACAGTAACGTGAAACTTGAATTCAAAGGGTTTTTTGTGTACTCATAAGATAATCCCAATATTTATTCTTTAGTATATTTTTCAAATAAAGTTATTAACTTATAATTCTCATTCAATGTATTTGCTAAAAAAATCCTTTAACTTTCATATTAAAGTACCAAATGTTTTATAACTATCAACACAACTAAAAAATCTTGATTTTTTTTTATGAAACTTTAGTGTTGATACGAACAATAAAGTTCATCATATGTTTTTTTTTTTCAATTTTTATCTGTTAAGTTTTTAATAGTTTCTATATCACACAAATAATTTTTCCATTCCAATCATTTATCCTAATTATCCACCAATTCAATCTAGATAACACAAAATTACAATAAAATTGATCCAATATCCCTCTCAATCACACAAATGCACAATAACCTAATTAAACCCTCTATCCTCACACCAAAACAACAAATCAAAAACCTAAAATATAAAAAAAAAGCCAAAAAATAAAATAGAAAAAAATAATTACATTGAAAAACAAAATAGAAACAATATCATTATCAACCATAATAAAATCACCACAAGTGAGAACTATCCATATATATTGACGATCCATTTTACTCTCCTTACCTTCCCTTTCTTGTAACATAGCCTTGCATTTTCCCCTTTAAGTACCATCAATCCACTACTCTTTTTTCAGAAAATAAAACCCAAAATTCAAAATTTTCTCTTTACTTAATCAATCAATTATATATAGACCCGATAAAACAAACCCTAGCTTCTTCAATTCATCATTTGCCAATAGAAACCTTAATTCTTTTTCTTAATAAAAAATAATTGTGATTCTCAAATGACACAATTATATCTTTAGATCCATTAAATTAAGAGAAAAAAAATCAAGACACTGTTACAATTTAGAGAGAAAACTGAGAACCTAGAGTGTTGCCACCTAACATAAATTGAAAACTTTAAAAATTAAAGGAGATTTAAGAAAAAAGAATTGCCTTCTAGCTTTTAAAAGAGATTAAAAATCTTAAGATATACACTAGTATCAAAGATCTAAGTAGAGGGTCGGTTATGTTTAAGGGAAGATAGACATCACCCTTAGCTGAGTCCTAATCATTCCCTCCCCCTTCAAGAACTTCCTTGGTTAACTTCTGAAAACTGTAAATTCATCAAGACAAGATCTTCTCACATGGCTTCAAGTAAAAAAGATAATGATTTTGAAGTGCAACCCTCACCTACTAATGTCCTCGTAAAATAAAAAAACTATCTTGGTAAAATTTGTTGAAGGTTATGTGGTCTTAGCTCATTTGATATTTTAAGCGTCTTCACTTTGTATTGACCTAGGCATTGTGGCATCATGACTTCTTCCATCTTGAAAAAATTAAACTCAATGTAAAAATTGCATCTCCAAATTTAGAGGGACATTTGACATAAGGCTGCATCGAAAGTGATATTTTGGATTGGAGATTTGATGCAAAAGTTTTTTCTAAATAGTTATTTTACTTAGTTAATTTTATATATTTTTAATTTTATTTAATTTTATTCTATATTATTGATAGTTTTTCATTTTCTATTTGAAGAGAATAATTTTCTTAGTTTATTTTTTTTATATATTTATTATTACTAGGGTTTTCTAGTTTTTGCTATATAAAGGGTTGTAATAGCTTTTTAGAAAGTGAATACATTGTTAAATAAAATTAAGTATTTTGTGAGTTGCTCTATAATTATGTTGTTCTTGGTCTTTGAGGGTTTTAACCAACCATGTTATCTTACATTTTTATTTGTGTAAGTTGGTATCAGAACCCAATAATTCTTGTAGTTTTGGTTAGAGGTCATAAAAGACATGTATCAAGGCCTAATGATTCGTGATGGTTAATTATCATATGTTGTTGAATAACTATGGCAGGAAGAGATCGCAAAATAATACATGCTCGTGTGGGAAGAGATGAGAATGTTTTCTCGAGAAAGAAATGTCCAAGAACTTGATGAAGCTAAGAAAAACTTCACTGAATCTGGGCTTTCTTTAGGAAAAGTAATAGGTTGGATAATCGTGTTACCCGTAAAAGAACTCTCTAATACTGAAGTTAGTTTAGGGTTTTCTAGGTAGATATTACGTAAGAAAAGTGAACAGAAAGAGTTAAATATTTTTCTTCCATGTTAAAATAAAAAAATTTCTCCTTTTCTCCTTTAAACTTGGAAATATATAGCTTGCTCACGTAATGGTAATTATAAGTGAAGTATAGATGAAGTTATAACATGTATAACATGACCTGCCTAGAAAAATAAGAGATAGATAATAAAAGAGAGAGAGAGAGAGAGAGAGAGAGAATGTGGTGGAACAGGGGAAGATCAAGCCCTATAAAAATTGGTGAGGTCTTAGCCCAACCGAGCTAAAACAAACCTTTATTTTTTTTAATATATTATCAGAACTAATGTATTGGTTACATCTATGTTAACGTTAGTTAGCCTTAGATTGCCCGCTATATCATTCTGTTGACAAGTACCTTGGGTTAGGAATGAATGGCCCAAATAAATGCCCATGTGTCCAGATAAAATGGAAAGTGGGCCAAGGGAAAGCCCATGTGTATTCTTACATTTTTCGTAGTGCTAGCTAGCTTGAGGAGTGGGCGGGAAAGAGAAGCAAGGCTACGCCTTTGGCTCGCTTCTACTACTTCTAATATCAGTTATCAGACTCAGTAAAGCTCTCTTTTTTTCTTTCGGCATTGCTAAAATCAATTATTGACTTCAACTCAGTAATGGGTATCAAGGTGAGTGAGCGAGTTCAATGATGATCTTTTTTCAGTAAATCTTCAATTAGGAATTAGGGTTTTTTTTTTTTGATTTTGGGAATTAATTATGATTGATGGAAATTTAGGGTTTGACAAAGCTGTTGGCGGATAATGCTCCAAAAGCTATGAAAGAGCAGAAATTCGAGAGCTACTTCGGTCGTAAGATTGCTATCGATGCCAGCATGAGCATCTACCAGTTCCTTGTCCGTCTCTCCTTCACTCTTTACTAATTATCAATATCTTTTGTTTTATTTTTAGGTTTGGGGTTGCTTTTTTTTAATTTAAAATGTAGAAGAAGAAATGAAGATTTTTTATTTTTATTTTTTTGAGTAATTTAAAATACAAAGTAAAGTCTCTGTGCATTGAATTGAATTGCAGATTGTAGTTGGAAGAAGTGGAACTGAAATGCTGACTAATGAGGCTGGTGAAGTCACCAGGTTGGATGGAGCCTAACGATGCCTTTCCTACATCCTTTCTTTCTTTTTTTTGTTTGTTTTAACATATATTTAAAACGGGTTTAATTATATTTGATTTTTGGTGTTTCATTTTGTAGTCACTTGCAAGGCATGTTTAATCGCACTATTAGGCTTCTCGAGGCTGGAATCAAGCCCCTGTAATCTCGCACCACCTCCTCCTCCTCCTCCTCTCTCTGTTTCTCTACTTGTAGCTTCTTTTTTTCTTGAATTTATTGTGTTTTGTTTTCCTTACTGAAATTGTTAATCTATATTTCAGCTATGTCTTTGACGGGAAGCCTCCAGATTTAAAAAAACAGGAGCTTGCTAAGCGGTACTTCTTTTACTTTTTTTTTTTAATATGTACTTATGCCCCAAATTTACATTGCCTTGCATAACCTTTTCCTTTCTTGCTTCACCATTAATCATTATTCTCACATCACACATGCAATGCAGATACTCAAAGCGTGCTGATGCTACTGAGGATTTGGCTGCAGCTGTCGAGGTACCTAAATGTTCATATCTTTCTTGAATATTCCACTTATACTTTTCATTACTTTTCAGCTCACTCGATGTTTTTTTCAGATTAAGTATTCTGTAAGATCTTGTTTTTTCATTTCAGTCTGGTGTTAAGGAAGATATTGAGAAATTCAGTAAACGGACAGTCAAGGTCTGTTTTTTGCTTTGTTTGATCTCTTTTGTTTGCTATTACTTTACATTATCCCATCATGGTAACATCGGTTTGCTGTAAAGATTTTTACTTATGTTGGACAATAACTTTTGATGGCGACATCTTTTTTTCATCTGTTTTTACAGGTGACAAAGCAGCACAATGATGACTGCAAAAGACTTTTAAAACTCATGGGAGTGCCTGTAATTGAGGTGATATTGTGTTCCGTATAGTTTTTTCCTAGTGGATTTGTTCAGTGCAAGGCTTTTTTTTTTCACTTATAAATGCAAAGTTTTGTTTGTCTATGCAACTTGCGATCATCAATGACATCATAAAAGACTGATACTTGGGAAATATTTTTTGTTCTATAGGCTCCTTCTGAAGCAGAAGCACAGTGTGCTACGCTTTGCAAATCAGGAAAGGCAAGTATCTTGCTTCTCCATGATAATTTGACTATTTTGGGTTCTTTAGCATGTCCATAACATTGTGAATGGCATTTGAAGTGTGTCCATTTCATTTCCAATTCACTTGTTTGGGTTATCTTGTCTTAAAGACACACTGTTTGCTTGCTTGCCTGAAATTTCTCACCTCAGTTTGTCTCAATGGGCCCTGATTTCCATGGTGGCTTTACCATGGCAGTCTTCACACCTTTAGTTATGTAAGGAAAAAATTGTAGAATCATACCTTTCTCTAAGGTTTTCCCATTTCTCCTTATGGAATGGTTTTTGATGATTCATGCAATGTCCCATATGTTTCAGGTCTACGCTGTGGCTTCTGAAGACATGGATTCCCTTACTTTTGGAGCCCCTATATTTCTTCGCCATTTGATGGATCCCAGCTCAAGGAAAATCCCGGTTATGGAATTTGAAATTCCAAAGGTCCCGTGAAAACATGAACACTGTTGCAATTGCTTGATGTTCAATTCACTGTTCTGATAATGGGTTTCTTTCAGATCTTGGAGGGGCTAAACCTTAGCATGGATCAATTCATTGACCTGTGCATCCTTTCTGGTTGTGATTATTGTGACAGCATTCGAGGTGCTGAGGATTCTTGTTTCTTGGTTCAACTGTTTATTCTTAACTCTTCTAATAAAAAATTTGACTATTCAAGCTTGTATTGGTTCAGCTTGAAAATGTGATGGTGCATTCAGTAACTAATGCTCTCGGAAATCTATGCCACAGGAATTGGAGGACAGACTGCCTTGAAACTCATCCGACAACACGGTTCTATAGAGAGCATACTAGAGAACATAAACAAAGAAAGGTGATTATCTAAGTTTTTAAGATCGTCATCTTTCATTGTTGCTTGCATTCCATGTATTTGAAATGGTAGTGAATGATCAATTAGACTTAACATGTGAATATTTTTATTTAAAATTCAGGGGATATAACAAATCAATTTCCTATATGTTTTATGCCTGTTTTGTTGAATTTTCAGTTGAATCTGAAAGTTTCTTGCAGTCCTTAACTTATTTTTCATGTGTACGTGCTTGAATCACCTTAGGTATTTTTGGCTTGGTTGGTACTCGCGTTGGGCAGCCTACTATTCTTTGGACTTGTTCCTTGGCTGATTTTGGCTATGTAAACATTTGAAATGGAGTTCTTATCAAATGAATAATGTTGACTATATGCTGTGGTCTATAATTTGTCAAACCAAACTTATTTTCCACTTATGATGTGCACCACTACACATGGTCTTTTTTTCATGCTAATAATTTTCTAGGACAACAATTTTTCTAGTTTATAAAGAATGATTTCACATTTGTCTGATAACTTGCCGTTTTTTTTTGGTTCTTTTACTGATTGTTCATTAATCACACTCTTCATATCCAGGTACCAAATACCAGAGGATTGGCCATATCAGGAGGCTCGACAGCTTTTTAAAGAACCAGCTGTCCTTACTGATGAAGAGCAACTTGATGTCAAGTGGACTTCCCCAGATGAAGAAGTGAATGAATTTTATTATTATTATCATTATCGTCATCATCATCATCATCATTATTATTTGGTTTAATTTTTGAAACTTTATGTTTATTCTACTGCCTTTCAATGGCTTCGTGTCAATATTTGAAGTGGTTGCATCTGACATGTTTCAGGGTTTGATTACTTTTCTGGTGAATGAAAATGGGTTCAACAGTGACAGGGTGACGAAGGTGTGCCTCTATCATTAGTACAAACATCTTTATGCAGGCATTTCATAATGCTATGTTTTGCAATATGGAAACATGCAGTATTAATTTGTATTGATTTCTTAAATTGTAACAGGCAATAGAGAAAATCAAAGCTGCCAAGAACAAGTCCTCACAGGGCCGGTAAGTACTGCTAAGCAAACAAAGGGAGATGGAGCCTTGAATTTTTATAGGGATACAACAAACCAATACTTAGGATTTCAGATATTCCCCAACCTGTAAAATATTGCAACCATTGAAATTTGGCAAGTTTTTCAGCACAGTCCTTGGATAATCTTACCATTTTGCAATCATGGATGGATAACAACATGGCATGTTGAATTGTTTTTTGAAAAGTTAGTGGGAAAAAAGTTACACCGCACCCCCTTTTTCTATAGAAAAATAAAAATTGCGACCCTGTTGAAACTTGAAACTCTGGGAACTGATTTATACTTGACCTGTTGTTTTTTTCTCCTCTGATTTGCCCTATCTTTCTCTCTGCAGATTGGAATCATTTTTTAAGCCAGTTGCCAACACATCTCAACCTGTTAAGCGGAAGGTTTGATTATATTATGCATTTTTAGGATGCTTCCATGATTTCTGTTCCTGAATAGCATTGATGGGGCTACTGGAAGATGAAACTATTCTGAATTCTTATCCCGGTATCATATGCGAGGATAATTTAAAAAAGGGAGGGCAAAAATTTAGGCAAGGTGTAAGTATTGAGGGTTTGCAGTTTAGTTTGAAGATTTAGGATTGAGTAAAGTTTGGAGGTTTAGAGCCTAGTATTGGAGACAGATCAAGAGCTAGGGTTGATGGTCAGGAGTCAAGGTTAAAGATTCAGAATTATGGTTGAGAATTGAGTGTTTACTCTTACTGTTCCAGGTATTGGTTACAAAGGGGTGGTTGACAGTTTAGGGTGGATGGTTTAGGATCTTTGGTTGACAGTGGGAGGTTTGTCGTTTTACAGTCCAGGGTTTATTGTGTAGAATTTATGATTGAAAGTTGAGGGCAAAGGGTTTAAAGTAAAGGGTTTAGGATCTAGATTAATGATTAATGATTGATGTTTCAATGTTGGGATTTGAAGTTGAGACTTCTATCATTTTATCTTATTAGGTTTTCAGAATTGTACTTCTGTCACTCAATATCCTTTACCTTTTCTAACAAAGTAATATAGACCGTGAAATAAGGATTAAGTGGAACAAAATTAATTGGGTGGTAGAGTTGTGGAAAAACATCTGTCTCTTATATTTTGAACATGGAACAATATGTTAATGCTGAAAAATGGAGGAATTAAAATCTTAGATCAAAACAGTATGTATAGAAGGTATGAACCGCCTAAACAAGAGTTGTTGAAGAGAGAGCAACTAGAGCTATTACTCGCCATATCAAAATTTTTTTATTATGAAAGATATAAATCCATTGGAAAAATAAAAAAAGTATATGTCGGATTAAATGGTAATTGTTGCTAATAACAAATCATTGGTTTAAATGAATAACTAAATATAATAGATAGACCATTCTCTTCATCTTAGATCATCACATAGGCTTGCCCGGGGGGATTGCTCTTCTTTTGCATTATCTCACATCTTATTGTGTTTTAACTCCATCCTCCAATTTCTTGTTGTACATGTATTTATGCTTATTATTTTTGTAGTTTCCTCTATATTGTAATTTTGACTAGTTATTGATTTTTATAACTTGCTTTAGTGCTTAATATAATTTCCTTTTATTTAAAAAGAGAAATTTTGATTGTCTAAAAGATGGTGGTGTATGCCAAGTGACTTTTTCTTCTTTTGTTCTTTCCTTTTTTTTTTGGGAGGGGGGAATGGAACAATATGTTCAAGAATTGAAATCTTAGATCAAAACACAATGTATTGAAGGTATGAACTGCCTAAACAAGAGTTGTTGTTGAAGAGAGAGCAACTAGAGCTATTACTCACTACATCAAAAAATTTCTATTAATGAAAGATGTAAATCCATTGGAAAATAAAAGGTACATGTCTGATTAAATGATGATTGTTGCTAATAACAAATTGTTGGTTTAAATGAATAACTAAATAAAATAAAGAGACCATTCTCTTTGTCTTAGATCATTACATAGGCTTGCCCTTTTTTTTTGGGGGTGGGGGGGTTTAATGCTAACTTCTCCATTTCCAGCTCTCCCAGTTCCCACCTTGGCTATCTTTTGTATCCCCGATCAGAATTTGGATACATTTCTCACCAGTAATGACAATACCAGGAAAGCTACTTTATCTTAGCTAATTTGTTTCTGTATTGTTGGTTTTGGTTTATGGAGAGACCCACTTAGCCTTAGGCTGCACAATGATGGATGGGCCTCCACCGCCAAAAAACCCACCCATCATCTTGGAATTCGGGCCTGGATCCTCTAGGTTGAAATTTCCTGTTTCAACGATTGGGTTGTCACCTTGTAGACGGTTAAGTATTTTGTAGGTGTAGCAGCCATATGTTTTGGTAGCAACAACCACTAATTTAAACCTGATTTCCATAAAACAATGACCCTTCTCCCATGCTTGTTATTCCATTGCCAGTTTAAACCTGATTGGTACCATAATTTCTTGATGCACTGGGTGACAGGGTACTAAGTGTGTTCTTCGTCCTCCTAAACCAGCAATCAAGCTTAAAATGCTCTCTCTGCAAGTCTGTAGTAGTACTTCTGTGCCCAAGACCATTGGCAGTCTTAGCATGCTGACACTGAATCTGTTTTCGAAGCACTCCACAACATCACCCAGAGGTGTCTGCTTCAGCGCTTGAAGCTGAAAACCCTGGTGAACCTTTAGAGCCCATCTACATTCACATTTTTTTTTTCCTACTGAGTTCATCGTGGTGTCAGTTACCATTTCTTGCAATTACTCCTAGGAGAGAAGTGAATTGCTGCTGTTGAGTTTTTGTTTTTTGTTCACAATTATTCCAGACATATAAATGCTAAGATGATGCATGAAATCACAGGCTAGACGTGATATATGTTTTTTTTTAAATGATTGGTAACAAAATCTCAGTTTTTTTCTTTCTTTGTTTTTTTTCCCGAGAATTAATTGCCTTAGTTTCGTTGTATCTCTATCACCCTGTCAATTTTCATTGCTTAGTGTAGATATGACTTGGTGCTACAGTGTTTCAAACTGATGTTTTATTGATATTTTTTTTAAAAGGTCTCTCCAAGTCTTACCCCTGATTCATTAAGTGAAGTATAGATAATTGCAGCAAGTCATTCAGTAATGCTTGTTATTTGTCATGCTTCTGACAGGAAGCCGAGAAGACCAGTAAAGAAACTAGCGCTAAAAAATCGAAGGGTGGTAGTGGTAAAAAGAAGTAATCGGTTGGCATAATTAAATCCATATTAGATGGATTTGACCGCATTTGACGTTCTAATCAGGTAAACACACGTGGAAAAATCTTCCTGTTGATTTTGTCTTGCATTCGGTACATGTGTTGAGGGCAGTGTATATAGCTATGTTTTTATCAAGATAAGGTGATTTTGAGGCAGCTAGCACCAAATGAATATTTTCTCCTCTCAGTAGTCATGCATGAACTATTGCTTTTACACTGCCCTCATCACATAAAACCAGATTTTGCCTCTCTGCAGTAAGTAGAACAGAAGTCGTCTTGTCTGGGTGACAGAATATGAAAGATCTATAAGATTAAGCTGTGCATGCGCGGGCACGCATCTGTGCCTCGAAAGTCTCCTGACAGCTTTACATTTCTTGTTTGTTATCAGGTTACTGATCTTCACATCAGAGAACATCTTGTTTCTAGCAGGACGCATGCAATTCCAAATTTTTCCGAGAATGATTGGCAGTTTTGTAACTATGGATCTATGAATTTTTATTTCCCCCCCCCTTCCTCGTCTGCATAGTTCTTGGGCAGATTCATGGGTCTTACGACCATTTAATCTGAAAACCTTTGCTTTCGGCATGTGTTATAAAATTGAAATGGTCTCACAAGAAAGTACATGTATATTAGAACACGTTTCCCCCCCTTGCGTAAACTGCTTTACACTCAACAATCTAGCTCCTATAAACCGAGCCAAGATCACGAAAGCATGCTGCCAACTAAGCAACTCTCAGGATCGCCATAGATCAAAAAAAGTATTCTTGTCAAATTGGAAAACTGAAGTTCCATATTTGATCCCGGAGCAAGATCCGAGCACTAACAAGTAGAATTGGAGACTCAATCAGTCAAAAAGGTTACAATCATATCTTATATGGTGGTTTACCCTACTCCTGTAGCCACGACTTTCTCTTCCTCAACCCTCAACGAAGTGTACATGTGATCTGCCAATCGGCATTCAGCTGCATGACCGAGTAAAAGGACCTCCGTAGGCTCTTAATTCAGTGCTTCCTTTGCTTAGAGGAGTAAAACAACTTCGTACGCCCTTAATTTAGTGCTTCCTTTGCTTGGCATCATCAATGTGGAACATAAGCTGCAAAATAATCAGGTTTCAGATGAAGAATTAACTCCCACCAGATCTCCAAGACTAAAAGCTTTCCAAGTTAAATAGAAGACTTGAGAGATTTCATGGCATTTACCTTTGTCCCAACGTAAAACGTTATAAACATACCACCCATTACTGGCAATCCTGTAAGATTGAACATTGCATCAATTATGCAGTTGCTTGTCAAGAAAATAGACAGGAAAATAATTTTTAGACTAGCAGTTAAGAGGTTAAATGCTGACAACCAAGCCTTGAACCTCATGAATGCCCAGGGTTTGGCACTCTAATGTACCAAAAAAAAAAGCGAAATTTCTAAATTCGCATAGAAGGCAGGAGGAGCTTATAATACCTTGTCTTGAAAGAAATTGTGCAAACAGCCAGTTAAAGCCTGATGGCCCAATTACATACCCAACAAGGTTTGCCACCTGCATCATATGAAGAGATCAAAAGCCATTGTATGCAAAACCAAGAAATGTTTCAAAATGCAAGGGAACAATCCAGGAAATATTTGGAGTTAAAAAATTTGTGCATGTCTGTAGAAACTTGGGTACAGTTAAGGACAAACCATGAGACATGTAATGGTGATGGCACCACCAGCTGCACTAATTTCTCGGAAAAGAAACTCCCCAAAAGCACCCTCCACCTAAAAAAAATTGCATTTTACAAAGTTAAACTTCAAATAACAACTCAAACACCTCATCTGATTGTCTATGTGGTACTTAATGCTCCTACCTTCAATCCAATTAATCACGAGTCAGTATTTTACGTAATGTAACACTGGTACTAATCACCATCAATAGATACCAATGGTGTTCAAAAGCAATCTAACTGCAATTCTTTAATCAACCAAGCAAGTCATTTCACATTGTCCATAAAAGGTCTAATCTATGGCATGCATCACAAGACTTTCCTTTGGAAGTTGATCTTGCCACCATAGTTCTAGAGGTTTGGGTAGTTCCCCTAATATCAACCATGCTAGACTGGTAGATGATATTTTGCTTTACTGATCCTTCGGTATGGAGTGGTAGGAAGATATCTTCACTTCTTAATCAATCAATATGAACATCAGCCATTTGTGAACATGAAAAACCATTCTTAGAACAAGAAGTTCAGCTACTGAAACACAAGTCAGCTGCAAGGCTTATTGCCAGTAGGCTTGATTTCATAGAGGTGTGTAAACTTGGCCAGAAATTACAATTCACTCTCGAACAAAGGCGAGCAATCAGTTAATGAAATCAACCATGTGTATCTTGTGTTTTGAACAGGTGATTATAACCACAGTTTAAAACTGTTACCAAAAGGATCTTGAGCATGAGATCCTTGCTTGGAGTATAGTGCCTTTTTTTGCAAACAATGCCCCAGCACTTAGGCTGCAAGTAAGTTTCAAATTGTTTTACTGTATTGTATCAATAACCGGCACGTAGAAAGATCACCTGTAATGTATTCGCTGCTGATTTCACCACCATTTCAGGGATAAAGAATAAACATGTTAACCATGCCCATGAAAGAAGTTTCCTATGACCAATAAGCTGTCAGATAAAGAGCATACAAAATAGATAAAGGAAAGTGATTAAAAGGGAAAACATGATAGAAGCCACGAATACCATTCTAGATCATGCCAGATGGCAACAAATGTGAATATAACCCATATGTTGAGTAGCTTTCTCTGAGATCCTCCAAGAGGAATATACATGTATCTGAATGTAATTTATAAAGCCTTTAGCATGCATATGTTAGTGAAATCAGGGTTTGCTAAAAGTGAACCAAGTTTCACCTGACAAGCCATTTATTGTACGAAGCATGCCAATTTTTCCAAAAGCTCTCCAAGTTGCAGCAATTATTAATACACCTTGGCATATTCTCAGGGGCCTCAATGCCACATATCTGAAATAACACAGTGGTTAAAATATATGTTTGTCCTTCAATATTAATAGATAAAACATATAATTGATAAAAGAGCTGGACTAAAAAATTTGGGGCTAGATTGAGGGTGCAGTTCAAGAAAAAAAAAAAAATGAGGACAAAAAAAAACCGAATGAAAAAGTTAAACATCAAAAAACATACCAGTGACCAGAATCGAAAATAGCGCCAGATAAGGGAGAATTTTAGCCACATGAAATTCAAGACCTGTGGAAGCAGAAAAAAAAAGAGTTGAATGTTAATATTTAATACAAATCATGCCCTAAGTTGGTATGAGCTCAAGTCAAAGAAATATCAGAGCCCATAGTTGAGTTCAAATTGGTTTATTTTAAGCAATGAGTCTCTAAATACGTTGAGAATGGATCGATCTTTAGAAGCTCAGTCTGCATGCTTCATTATTTACTGTTAACATTACTATAGAACATAGAGCTTCAGTATATCTTTTTGTTCATGGTTGCAATTGCATTCCAGTCCACTTTATAAAGTTTTCATGTCTTACAATTTGTTTGTATGTACAAAAAAGCCCTCTTGGCAAAGATCTAATTTAAAGATGCAAATACGGAAACTTTGTAACAACAAAAAGGTCATCTTACCCCATATCCAATGATGAATATGTCCATAGGAGATAGCAGTTTCCAGAGACGACTGATCAGCACAGAAAAAAAATTCAATTAATTCTTAATTAGACAGGATGTTGAAAAATCCTTGCATGATGTGCATACTTGAATTCTAACCTGATTGCAAAAGCATTGTAACGAAATAGATGCGTCACTAATTCCATTAGAGAAAAGCTGAATAACCAACGTAACCCATACCAGGACATATCCCTAACTGTATAATTATTCTGAGGCGTATCTAACTGCATAAACATTGTATCACAAGTAAGAAACTGGAAATCCAGGATGTGATGGGAATGATTTCTTACAGAGGTTCACACTTAAAACGCAACGAAAATTTTCGAGATCTAGAATACTAATATGGAGAAAGTGAAAATTTTAAGTTTCTCTAACCCAAGCAACAGAAGGTATCTTATCTGATTCTCTAATATGAGTCTAGAGTAGAAACTACCTCAGCCATTAATACAAATTGAACAACAATATAGAAGCAGAAAACAATTATATAAATGAAAATCACAAACCTGTGAGACGAAGGCATTGAAGCTTATAATTGGGCCAGCAATATAAACTGGGGCATATACCAAATAGGCGAGGTATATGCTAAGGGAAAACTTCTCCTTCTGGACACTTCCCTCCTAGACAGCACAAACAAAATTATGAACTTCAAGAAAAGAGGAAGAAGTAGAAATCCCTCAAAGCATAGCAACAGTAGATAGCAGATACTAGAATAGGTAGGCTCATGCTAAACAAAAGACTAACCTGCAAGAGCCGGTAGCATGTTTTTCCAGACTTACAAGTATGGCAACGTTGAATGTGCTTCTGAGATCACCCGCAAGTAAAATATCAAAAGAAAAAGGAAGAGAAAAGGAAAAAAGATTCTCTTCGTTCTCATGCTTGAAAAAGTAATTTCAAATGCAGTTATGTATTGTATGAACTTGAGAAAAACTAGGCAAAACATATTCCTTAGTTTGATTAGATGTAATTTGAGACAGCAAAAAAAAAAAAAAAAAGAGGCAGCCTAACATATGTGGTACTAGTTTACCTGCTGATCAAAAAGAGGATCCTGATGTGCCCAATGGTAATCATATCCAAAGCTGATCATTCGCAAAATAACTGTCAAAAACAGAATTTTCTTAAGTGCAGCCAGCTACACCAAATAATTGTTTTTCCCACTTGCATACTGAGCCTCTAAGAACGTATTCAGCAGTAAAATCCCAATAGATGAACGAGTGAGAAAAAAATACCAAAATTAAAACAAATGTGCCATCTAAAAGTTCCACGATAGTTGTCCAAATATGCCCATTGTTGCCTACATTATGATAATATAAGTCAAATTCAATAAGTGGAAGTAGCATGATGTCTATGTGTACAGCCATGACTAAGATATAACCTTACATAACTCACCCAAAAATGGAGAACGAATATCCTTCATAAACACGATTACACAGAAGAAAAAATACGTTGAAAAGCCAAAGCACAGGAGAGAAATACTTTGTCTGTGCAAACATCTGCGGAAAGACAAATCTAGTAAAATATAGCACAAATTAGATATCTTACTGGAAAAACAATGATCATATAAGGAATAATAATCATTTCAGCTAGTATAATTATTGCAACGGTATTGTTTTCGACCATTTTGTTGACAATAAAAAGATAAGCAACTCATCGCCACTATAATGACCACGCGAGCAACAAAGCTTTTCTTTTACATTATAATCATTTGCATCATTTTTTTGCGAGCAATGCCAAAGTAAATCATGGTATGAATAACAAGAAACCCAAAAGTCATAGGAAGGAAACGCACCTTCACGAGGAGAAAATTCAGGGAAGCAATTGAGAGGATAAACAGAACGCTAGAAGAGCAAAGAAGGAGAAGGTTGGTGAAACAGAAGGAAAACAAAACATCAGCAAATCAATTAAGCAATTGAGTTGGCAGCAGCAGCAGCAGTGTGGTAGAAGATTACCAAGCTCCGTGAAGATAAGAGAGGTAGGCCAAAGAAATGAGAAGCCACACAAAGGACATTCCTTTAGCTTTCAAGGAAAAAAGGGCCCTTAAAGAATTAGCAAGCAGGGCGAAAAGAGCAAAGACAAGAGAAAGAATAGGCAAATTGGCACGGAAATTTCTCCATTGGGCATCACTAACATCCTGGGATTAAAGATTGAAACTTTAGCAATCGAAAGACATAAAAAAAAGGAAATGGAATGAAACCCAGAAAAGAAAGGGAAAGTATTACATTGAGACGAGGAGGGAGAAGCCATCCAGGGCGTAACGCATAAAGCTCTGATTCATGATCTGTTTTTGTTTTTTTAAGAAAAAAGAAAAAATCAGTAGAACAGAACAACAAAAGAGAAAGAAGGAGACTTTGAGAGATGGAGATGATAAAGAAAAGGAAAAGAGGTACCGAGAGAGAGTTGAAGAGATCGATGGATGATGAAAGCGTAGAAAGCAATTGCATAGAGAACCAGAAAGACGAGCTCTTTGCGCTTCCAGTATTCCTCCTTCTCCTTCTTCTTCTTCATTGTTGATGATATTGCCATTCTACTCACACTATCTATTATTAGTGTCACTAATTGAACTCAAAAGGCATCGATTGGATTGGAGAGACAAGATGGGAAATGAAGATTGAACTCAAATGCTGCTGCTGCTGTTCCTCTTCCCTTGCTATTTTTTCATTTTCTTCGGCTACAATTGGGTTCGATATTAGCACATCTATGCTCAGCAGCTACGGCCTTTTCCGTCCATTTCTTTGGCCCAAACCCATTTAACAGCAAACCATTTCATCATGATTTTGTTTTTTTATTTTTTATTTTTCTTTCATTATCTTATACTTTTTTGCCCCTTCCATTTATGTATCTGGCAACAACGTGCATATGTACAAGAGAGTCGTATGGATTATGGAATACAACGGGAGTAGGCAAACCTTGCAGTGATACTGGTGGTTAAACAAACGCTATCATCCTCCATCATATCTACGCACACATGCTCAGCATTCAACATATTATGAGTTCATTTCTTGAATAAAAAAGAAGGGATGGATCAGGTGGTCGAAGTTGAGCGATTGATTTGTTAATAATCATAATCATATGATCAAACATATACTCTCAAAAAGAAAAGAAAAAGGGCATCACTGGTGGAGCAATTAATCCCCCAAATCCAAATGTTCTAACTGAGAGGAGTTAAAGAGAGAGAGCATCAGGGGGTAATAGGTAGGTAGGTAGGTAGGTAGCTAGCTAGCTAGGTCTTCCTGATCAGTACTTACTACTTACTAGTGGACAAGGATTTCAAGTTAACATGACAAATCTTTTATACCAGCTGCATCCCAAAAAACAATGATCAATCTCTTACGTAGTATATATGTAAACTGATGATGAACATAAGGGAAAGTTGATTCATTATTAACTGAGAGAAATAAATAAATAAACAGAGATTTTTGGTGGATTAGTTTTTAAGTTATGTTTCACATATATGACCTTTATATACAAATTTATTTGCTGACTCAAAGAAAAATCATAAATATATTTTATTATAGAAATAAATTGTAATCTAAATCAAAATCTTAATTTAAAACCCTTTTCGTATAACTTATATGAAAATCTTTGAGTCATAATTCAAAAATAGTAGTTCATGAATAACTAATTATACAAAAAAAAAAATTAATAATTAGATGCATGCTATAGTACGTAAACAATGATTCAAAGCAACATTGTGGAGAATAGATATAATATGAGTTAGAATTCATAAGCAAAATTTTTTTTACTTAATTAAATCAAAATCTTGATTCTTTTCTGTAATAATTTTTTTATTTAAGTTAAAAGTTATTTCTAACCAAAAATATTTCTAACTTTAATTTGGGTAAAAAAATTAAAAACTATATTAAATCAAAATTAGAAAATCATACAAAACATAACCTTAATCAAAATTTAAGTCATTCTTATCAAACATGTTTTTAATTTAAAATTATTTTAACTCATTTTTTTCAACTTTTAAATTATGAATTAAAGTAAAAAATCATAATTTAAATTTAGTATACCAAAAACAGATTCTTAATCAAGTGAACAGTCAAGAATTCCATGCTCTCGTAATAATTAATGAGTAGTGAGTGGATGCAGGTACAGACTGCACTGCAAAAATGATATGCAGGTACAGACTGCACTGCAAAAATGATATGTATTGTCCATAGATGATGAAAACACATATAGCTGGTGTGATGGCATCCTCAATGCATAAATCAGTTGATGTTTCCATTCCTAAATTGGGAATCAAGCATGATCATCAACACTGCCAAGAGAATTTCAATTCTTCTTAACACACACACACACATATATATATATAGCTGAACTTTCCATTACTTCCAATTTATAGCTCGGCAGTAGTACTGTTGTTAATTAGTAGAAGTTAGAACAATGTTGAAATATTGAGCGAATGCCAGTTAAACAGCAAAACAAGATTGTCTTGGAGTCTTCTTGCATGGTCTATCTACCAGGGGCACTTGCCAAGGCAAGTGTTCTTGCACGAGCAGTGCTGCAACTTCCTTTATTTATTTTTGTTTTGCTTTGCTTGGAATTTAATATTCATCATAGCTAGCTTGTTCCTCTAACATAAGCATTCATCTCCAAACTTTGTATAATATGATTTGCATGATGTAGGATTGTAAATATATGATCAGGCTATACATTAATTAATTAAGACCAATCTTTACCATATTTCGATCCCACCAGTTTATTTCAGATCCCTTGTTATTATTATAATTAACTTGCTATTGCAGGTGATATATAATATATATAGCAACACAGAGCAGCAGCAAGACTGCTTCTAATATTGTTGAAATGTAAAATCATCGTCATCGTAAAGGTGTGTGCGGGCGATTCGCCATGCTAGACAAGGAAATGGATGAAGATAATTAGGGACACAGACATCAACTGAGAGAGATAATTAACGAGAATAAAAGGGCTTTGATTTTATAGACATAATCTTAAATACTAATAATCAAGTAAACTAGAGAAATACATCAGGATCGAAAGGGGCAAGCAAGGCAATTGAATAAAGGGGGCAAACTGATGAAATTAAGAATAGGAATGATCAAAGACATGACATAACTACTGGTGTGTGTGATGATATATCATTCTCATTGATTCAGTTGATGCTTTGCTTGCAATTTAGAAAACTTGATCGTAATTTTAGCAGCCAATCCGTTGAATAAGGAGCTAGTGGGAAAACATTAATCATACGGGCTAAAAGATCATAACTAGATCAGTGCTATATATATGTACAATAAAATCGAATTGCTAGTACAAATGTCAAACATTAAATCTGCTTAAATATTTTAGGGTTGTTGCAATTAATGGATTCAGTACGTAGTCCTTCAGTTTTGAGATGAGATTTTCAATTCATGACCGACATTAATGATTGATATTAGATAATATAGGGTGGCGTAGGTGGGTGGAACATGAGGAATTTTCAGCAAGAATATTAGCCAGAACGAGCTGGCTGGCTAGGAAACTGAGATTTTTAATTCTCATTGGGTCAATACATCAATCCAGTTATTAGATATTGCACGGCATGTATTCTCCCCACATACGTCGGCTGGCTTTAATTGATTTGTTCCAAATGATGTCTATGCATGCCTGGAAGCATTCCATTTAGATTTAAGTACATTGGGTCTTTAATCTAACCTAGTTGATCATCATCTATATTAAGCTAGCTAGCTAGAATCCGAATATGTTAGTTAGGAGCCTCGAGGACCTGACCCTACGTACGTCCCTGAAAGAAGAGGTTGTTCTTAATTAATTGCAGTGCAGATATGAACATATTGCAAGACAAGAACACAACCCTATAATCACAGAATTTGAGCAGCTGGTAGGTTCTGTTTTGTTTTTTGCTACGACTGTGGCAGCCAAGGAGATCAAGAGAGATTGTACGTATTAATTTCCTTAAATAATCCGCAAACATTAATTCTACCGTTTCTCCAAACGCAACCCATGTAGCGTTTTGCATCCGCTAGTCAACGCAACCGTTCCATACAAGGCAGGTTATATTACAAGCTACTTCTAAACCTGTTTCACCAGAAAGAAAGATAATGTAATTTAATAAAAAGAAACTATATATAGTGCTTTACCACTCTGAGCTGCAACCTGTTTCATTTGGTTTACCCTCCCTTGATAAGAGGATCCTAAATTTATCCATTTTAATCAATATTATTTATTGCTGCAGCCTGCAGGGAATATATGTCTCCATGGATTAATTAGGGTTAAAAATAGAAAATAAAAAAACTCTAAATGGTGTTTTAGAGATTTAAGCCTATAAAAGGCTGAACAGGTAACCCAAGGGGTCTGCTAGTACAGCAAGGTAAACAAAAGGGACACCAAAACAGGACCATGCGCGCGATTCACTAGACTACAGCTAGCTATATAAAACAATCAGAACTCCAGCCCTTAACAAATCACAGTGATGATTTCATACTGCATCATCATGTATTCATGCTGCTTCTAATTAATCAAATCACTTTGATGACTCATTAGATTCCTTACAGCGTAAAAAATTAGAAAGTTGACGTTAAAAAAACAAAAACAATTAATTTCTCCAGCATAGTGGTTACAGAGATGCTATTTGACTTGAATTTATACAGTTTCAACCTCACCAGGTTGGGTTAGTTTAGTGGATATCACCTAGCTAGCTAGGAGGAGGTTGGGGGTTTGCTTTCTCCGGGTCTCATGTTTGAATTCTCCAGCCAATAAAAACTCTTGGGCCACAGTTCGCATGGTGCAAAGCACCCTGTGTAAATGCCAAACTAATTATTCTAGTGCGTGAAAACTGGTTCAGGATAGTACCTTGCGTTAGCAAAAAAAATATAAAGTTTCTAATCCATAAAGCCTTGAAATATTCTTTGCATAGATCATCAGCAGGAAAAAAAAAAAGAGAGAAAGAAAAGAAGAAGAGGCACGAGTGCAATTACTCCTAGCTAATCAAGAAACTTGGGAAATGGACATCCATGAATTTGGGACCTATCACTACCATTAATATGTTGTTTTTCTAGTCTAATGATAGAGAATATCTTCGAACTACATTGTATTTTAATTAAAACAGAGTCTCCCTCTCTCTCTTTCTTTTTTCAATGAAATCTCTCAAATTAATTTGATGTAAAATCTCTTAAATACCGAACTTCAAGATTTATTTTTTTTCTTCTAAAAAGCAAACATCTTGAACAGTTAATTTAGGGTTATAACATAGCATAAGATATGAGTTGTTAAAAGCGATAATAAATAATGGCGTGTGGGTGACCAAGACGGAGTCTAAGTACGCCTTCACAAAGAAGAATGAGACCCTGCAACCAAAGAAGAAGGCACCAGTACGTACCTGTTGCGGCGATTGAGATGATGACTTTCCTTTTGGTGTAAGAAGGCATGTTCCGTGCTTTAACGTTCACACCATTCCCCTCTTTCTTTTAGTTTTTTGGACTTTTTAAAGATTTTTATTTTTATTTTTATTTTTATTTTTATGCACGTAAATTGTGGTCAGTAGATTTAAGGCATCTTTGTGCCCTCACGCACAAGCTCTCACTATAAATGCATCTGCTCCACTTTTCTCTCCTATCCGCCAGACATCGCCCCGGCCTCCTTTCTTCTTATTTTTAGCTGCTACCTCCATCCTTTTCTCCTCCTCCTTAATTTTAAGCCTCCCGTTTCCTCCTCCTCTTTTATCCACAACCTTGAAAGCCACCTATTATTCTAGCTGGTTTCTTCAGCTACTGGCCATGGCAGCCAAGGTGGCCCTACTTTTCTTGACTTTTTGTGTGGCATTCTTGGCCACCGGTTCTGCTGATCCTGACCTGCTTCAAGATGTTTGCGTTGCTGATTTTGCTTCTGGTACTTTTCCTTCATTAACTTCTTCTTCTTCTTCTTCCTTGCATAATTATATTTTAATTTCCTTTTCTTAATTAGTTAATTATGCATGACGCGTATTGGGTGGGAGAGTTGACTTTTGACTTCCCTAGCTTCTTCCGCTTTTCCTTCTCAACTCGATTTCTTCATCTTTCTTGCATCTCTCCTGCCCTTCTTTTTTCTTCTTCTTGATCCTGTTATTTCCTTCACCTTCAATTCTTTTGTCATGCGCTGTTAACATGACTCATGCATGGATATATAATTAAACAGGAGTGAAGGTGAATGGTTTCACCTGCAAGGAAAACATAACAGCCGATGATTTCTTCTTCGCCGGGTTGGCTAAACCAGGTCTCACCAACAACACATTCGGCTCCTTGGTCACTGCCGCCAATGTTCAGAAGATCCCAGGACTCAACACCTTGGGGGTCTCCATGGCCCGCATTGACTATGCCCCAGGTGGCTTGAACCCACCCCACACACATCCACGTGCCACTGAGATGGTCTTTGTCCTTGAAGGCCAACTTGATGTTGGGTTCATCACCACTGCAAACGTTTTGATATCAAAGACCATCAAGGCGGGCGAGATATTTACTTTCCCGAAAGGATTGGTTCATTTTCAGAAGAACAATGGTCAGGTCCCAGCTGCAGTCATTGCTGCATTCGGTAGCCAGTTGGCAGGAACTCAGTCAATTGGTGCCACATTGTTTGCCGCCCAACCACCGGTGCCTGACAATGTCTTGGCCAAGGCTTTCCAGGTTGGTACCAAGGAGGTCCAAAAGATCAAGTCTAGGTTCGCACCTAAGAAGTGATTTATTGATTGATTGTTTAAAAACACATGTCCCCGAGCTAGCTAGCTAGGTCTTGATATATAACACGGATTATAAATCCTATAACTTGGCCTAGCAGCTGGGTCTTCTTTGTGATTGTTATTCTTGTAATTCTTCCTTTTATGGGAATCAATAACATGTGTAGTTTCATTGCTCTCTACCTCTCCTCTCCTAATCTTCTTCATCTGGGAGATTAATCCGCTAAACAGTACTACAATATTAATTAAAGCATCAAATTGTTTCTCGGAATAAGGAATTTAATTAGAGAAGCAGCAGCATGTTATGTTTACTGGAGGAGAAATAGCTAGGATAACAAGTAGTTTAACGTAAGAAGGCTTCTTCCTATCTACAAGTCAATGCCTTGGCTAACCCACCATCACCAACTCACAAGACAAGATTTTTTTTGTTTGTCCAAACCAATTCTTAATTACATTTCCGAGGAAAGGCCCGTCAACTCGAAGAGCTGTGCTTCTTTCTGCCTCTACAACAATTCCTGATTGAAATAATTTAAAAAATATTTTGCCATTCCACCAGCCCATACATCACGTGGATGTGCATTGGGGTCATGCCATAAACAGGGAAGGGAAAATTAACCCTCGCTCGAGAAAGTCAAAGCAAAATAAAGCAATTCGGGTGGGTAATGGCTTCATAATATTTTTAATTAAATGCCTTACTGCTTCGCTTTACATTTACCCCCCCAGTCTGAATAATCATATTAGTATGTGCAAATCATGATAATGCTTAACTATATATTAAAAACTGTTGAGGGGTGGGAGCAGCAGCATTGTCCATTTATTATTAATAAATCACATGAAGGCCACCTAATTATGTTTTTGCTTTAAGAGTTGAAGCAATATTGAGTTTCTGAAAAGGCAGGCAGGCAGGCATGAATTAAAAGGAAGAAAAATACAATCCGGACCATCCCCTTCTTCGATGTTAATGGTCTTCTGACGTGTAAATTGTGGATTCAAAGTTGTTTAAAACAATGCAAACGGCTTAATCATATAGTTTCTTTCTTGCCTGAAAATGACAACACGTACGAGTGCATGTAGCTGTGCTCATCTTCTAGAACCAGACATAAAAGGAAAAGGAGAGTAGCACATGTGATGTGATATAATCATTAAAAGGAAGCTAAATCTAATCAGAGGGGAAATGCATAGTCACAACCGCCACATTCAACTTCCATCAGGATCTAAACTGGTACTGGATTAATTCAAACTTTCAAAATTACTGAAACCACATCAACTGGGTGAAAAGGCAAGGTTCAATTAGCAAGGCAAATTAGTGAAGTATCACATCAAAAACTTCAGTAGAAATGCATGTCTGCATGTAAAAGGAAGAGAGTCAGAAACTCCCAAAATTTCATCACATGATTGAAAGAAACATAGGTTCAACTCCTCAAAGCCAGAAAATATGCTAGTCAAATGTGAAGGTCTTCCTCAATGAGGTAGCTTGTCGGCCATCTGGAATTGCAAACAGAACTACAGGCTTTGAAGGTCTGACAAAAGGAGCATCACATCTGAAGTAGCCCTTCCTCTCCAGCTGCAATATCTCTCCACGCTTCAAATTTCGCATGTTTGAATCCCCGAGTGCTGCAGTCTCTTTCTTGGTACACGGGTTAAGTACATCATGGAAACTCTCTCCTTCCTCCAACTGCAACCACAATGGTCACAAGCTCCAACCAAAAATTTAAATTTTATGTACTAGCTAATCAGTATGGTTACAATTCTGCTTTCAAGGTATTAAGACAAATATAATGTATTGAGCAAAACATTATGCCACATGACTATTCTTACCCACCCTCATCACCACCAAAACCCCCATAAACACTCAATTTAGATCAATAAAACCCGACTCCAATGTGGTTGAGTCAATTACATGAGTCCATCTCCATTATATTCTTTTTTTGTGCCACATAAATGTTCAATTAAATAGATGCATCAAATGGTGTTACCCACTCCAAAGTTTCTTGTGTATTCATTCTACACTCTTCACATCCACACACAAAAAAGGAAAAAAAAAACACAATAAAGCCACCTTGAAAACTTGCAATTTTAAATGCATCAGAGGCATTGGGATAAATCAACAACTGAAATACTAAATTCAGACAACTGGACAAAAACAATTCGAATAAACAACAATACTGAGAAAGTTTTAAAGAACAACCTTAAGATAAATTTGAAAAAGAACATGAAAAGTAGATGAGTCAACATTCACGAAGCTGGTTGGAAAAAGGATCCGATCCCAAGTACACATGTATTGAGAAAGTCATTCAATTAAAAGTAAGTATGGTGACATGAGAATAAATAACTCAAGGCTTATACAAAACGATCAGTATCTACAGGGAAAAATAATTAGCCGTCGGGAGTAAAGTAGCCTTACTTTCAGTGGCCAAAAAAAGCAACAAAAGAATTAGAACAAAAAAAGAACACTCTCTCTCAAAAATTGATTGAAAGCAAAGAACAATAAACCACCCCTAACAACTAAAGTTCTCAAAGTAGACAAGTTTTAAACTGTCACACAACTGTACTCTTTTGAAAAGGAACAAAACAAAAAGCTCCAAAGTCCATAGATGAAGAATTACCTTTTTCTTTGTGATTAGATAGTCAAAGTCCACCAGAGTGAGGTTAACTAATTCACTTGTATCTGGTAGCCAGGTGAACTTCAATTTTGTGGTCTTGACAGATCCTTCGAGATGCAAAACACCGCTCAAGTGTGTGACCTTTCCATCCTGGTCCTTCTCAATTTCCTTTACTATGGCATTTCCCCAATCCATTAAGGTTATTTCCTCATTTACAGAGATCGACTCTGCATCTGCATGGTCTATCCATATCCTATTTGTGTATGTTGTGGCCTTCTCTCCAGCACCCTCATGTTTCTTGTGCCTTTGTATGATCCGAACAAATGGTTGCTCAGGACCATTGGTCAACGTCAATGGTACCCTTTGTTCTTCAATGACAGCAGTATGCCTGGGACACATAGGATCAATAATCTTCTTATTAATTGTCCAAAGCTTGTCCCATTCCATGAGATTAAGATTTTTTGATGCCCCCTGAAACCAAATAGAATTAGAATTAAAACTTTAAGAGGATAAAAAGCTTACTGCACAAAATAATCCACAAATATAAATCAATGGCCATATATTTGCACATGTAGAAGTAAATAAGGAATATTGGCATGCACAGATGTGACGAATCTGAACTTTCCATCCTAAGCCATCTTATAACCAAACGAATTCCTCAATTCAAACAAACGTCCCAAGAATGAGATAAAGTTCTTTGGTCTAGTTAGAAATAAAAAAAGGAAATGGAAGAAATCTGCTTTCACGGGCACAACAGAAAGTTTTTCGAGGTTCACAGGCCATTTTTTTTGTTGTATATTCTTCAACTAGAATCAAGATTTCTCATCAGATCTGTATACAGTATCTCGTTCTGACTATAAAATAAAATAAAATAAAATAAATCAGAATAGAAAGATGTAAAGACATAGACACATGTTAGCTTGCCTGTTCAAGAATGAATTGCACCAGTGCCTCAATTTTCAAACCTCTGCGAACAATTCCTTGGACAGTTGGAAATCGAGCATCATCCCATCCATCAACCTTTCCGTTTTCAACAAACCAACGGAGATGACGCTTGCTGAGAATTGTGTAGACCATATTCAACCGGCTAAATTCATAAATGTGAACCTTTCGCAGTCCCATATCTGCTTGAATCCTGTCATATTGAGCATTTCGATCATGGTACTCACTCGATCGAAGTGCATGAGTTATACCTTCTACAGAATCAACAAATGGACAAGCAAAATCATATGTTGGATAAATCTTGTATTTGGACCCAATCCGATGGTGAGGAACAGGATTGCAACGATAGTACACTGGATCTCGAAGAGACTTGTTTGGATCTTGCATGTCTAACTTACCACGGACACAGCACTGTAATCCTCTCTCTGATCCTGTGATCATTTCCTTCCACAATTTCAGATGCTCCTCTACATTGTTGCTCCTACATTTTGATTCAATGCCATCCATTCTTTCTTTCTGCATTTGCTCCCGTGGAGTATCATCAACATAAGCTTTACCCTGGCGGATCAAACTTTCAGCCATTTCCATCAACTGGGGGAAGTAATCAGACGTATGTGTAACAGTTTCATATTTGATACTCAATGTCTCAATATCTTTTAGAAGATTGTCTACAAATTCATTGCTTTCCTTCGATGGATTTGTATCATCAAAGCGAATTATCATTTGGCCTTGGTACCGTTGAGCAAAATACTGGTTGAGTAGAGCTGCTTTTGAGTGTCCGATGTGAAGATAGCCACTAGGTTCAGGAGCAAATCGCAGGCACACCTTTCCAATTTCAGCATCAGGAAGATCTACTTCAGATGAAGGCCTGCTGCTTGCTTTTCCCTTTTCTGGGTTATCTCCACTGACAACCTGTTGCCCTTTTGGTTTAGCTGCTGCAGGCTTTCCCGAGCCCTTTTTCCCAGCATATGTTGATATGGCTTCATTCAAAGCATCGCTATATTCATCAAATATTGAATTGAACCAGCGTGCTAAGTTTGGGAACTTCTTGGACTTCCTCCATCTTTCCCATCTCAGCCCAGTTCCTGAAAAGCATAAAGTGTCAAACACATGACTAGAAGGATGTGCGTGATGAAAAACTGAATTCTTGAAATACAAAATGAATGAGATAGGAACAATCTAGCAATGCACATGATACTATGGTTGTCGATCCGTCATCCCTTGGAGCACCACCAGTTTATTTTGCTAAATGAAATGCTGTAGTTGATGGTAAGTCGCGCAATCAAGAAAAGCAGTTCCCGAACTCTTATTTTGATATTCTGGGACTCTCAACATAAATGCAGTAAAATCAATCAACGCATGTCAGAAATTCAGCTCAACAAAGACGCGCTTGAGTGAACAAAAAGAGAAGCCAGCAAATAATGGATTTCTTTTTCATTGAAACTTGATACTCACTAGTGAGTAAATGCAGTAAACTAAACAGTTAGGAGTTGGAAGCTGCACCTGCAAGACCAGACCATATGGCAATGTCTGCAATCGACAAAGAGTGCTCCACAAGAAAGGTGCGACTTTGCAGATAATTGTCAATAAAGTTGCAGGCATTCTCGAATTCAGAGCCTACAGATAGGACAGGAGCATAATCGAGCCACTGATCAATCTGAGAAATGGAAAGGAAATGAGAAAGAAACTTTGTAAAAAGGAATGCATAACATGTTTAAGAAGGAAAAAAGCAAAACTATATAGAAAAAGGAGAGTGGGAAAGAGAATGAAAGACCTGGCTAGATTGAAATGGGTCCTGGCCATAAAGAATGGCAACACGGCCAATGTAGCGAAGAAGCACATAGGTTCCCTGCAATTTCAGCCTAGCAAACGTACATATAAACAAAGATGAAAATGTCATTAATTTGATGTCGAAGAGAATTAATCAAGTGATGGTGAATGGATAATTGGATACATAGATAGGTGATGAGATTAGGAATTTGGAGGCCAGTAAGGGACAAGGAACAACAAAAAGCTAAACCCGAAACAAAGCACAGGCATAAGAACCTTATTATTATTATTATTATTAAGAAAAAGGAGAAACCGTCACAATGGATGGGGAAAAAATAGTCATACAAATAAAATGGTCCAGAAGGCAATGAGAGAGAGGAAAAGGTAAAAGGGAAGCAAAGGGGTTATATAAGATAAAATAAAGAGACTTGATGGAGAGTAAAGAAAGAATAGAAGAAGGAATGGATACCCATTAGAGAAGACGAAAGCAGGAAGAGAAGCAGAATCAGCAGCAGCAGCAGTGGGAGGAGGAAGAGTGAGGGACGCAACCTTGGCGGCTGCGATGACAGACAATGGAGGAGTACTGTCAGAGGCAAAACAAAAGTCTTTTATCTCCATCTCCGTCGCCAGTTAAGATAAAATGGAGGAAATGAGGAGAGTTGATGCAGAGAGTGAGTCAGGCACGACGCAACGCTAACTACATTAGTTCTCTTGTCCACTCTCCTCTGCGTACAAATTACACTACAAGAATCTCTTTATCATTATTTATTCTTTTTTTTTTTTTTTTTATATGTAGTTGTTAATTGACCTTTGGGCCCTGCCCTTCTTCACTGCATGTAGTCTGGGCTCTTCTAGGCTCTAGCCCACTTCAATTCACCCAACTCGGCCCAACCTCTCTTTTCTTCATAAATTTACCTTTTCTTTTCTTCTTTTATCTTACAATAACAGCTAGCTACCATTCATTTTATCGGAGGGGATTGCAAAATACACGCCACGCACTTTCGCCATAGAATATTTGCCCTGAGAGTTCATCGAACTGCATCTGACAGAAATTTGAAGATCGCCGTCGATGTTCTAAATCTCAAATATTATTTGGAAATTTTGAGTAAAAACGAAATCATTGCAGCATCATTTGCCTAATTCTAGTGTTTAAGCAACATGAATAAATCCTACAACTAATTAAGATTACAGCTTTTTACTGATTTACAAATCACACTTAAAAGGGTGTGATTTACTTTAAAATCACATCTTAACAATTAATCTCACTAAAATGAATTCAATTAGAATCTTAAAACCTATTCCAAATGAAATAAAAGAATTCAATTGGCAAATGCGTAAATAGTTGGAAATCAATTATTATAGCATAGCATAGGATTTGGTTACAAACAAGGTGTTAAAGTTCCACAATTCCAACCCCCCCTCCCTCTTCCACTATACACAAACACATCCCCCCATCTTCTTTCCTGGGATGGGCTGCCTTATTGTTTATCATGCCCTTTTTTGCGATTTATGGCCACCAGCAAGTTCTACTGATATGATAAAACTCGACTTCCCTGCTTCCCTCATGTACCGAACATCTCCGTTCATCAGCTTCACCAGCTTCCTGCTTATAACCAAGCTGATCCCCTCCACAGACGCATCTGTATCCTCCCCAAACATTTGATCTAGCAGTGCTTCAGGAATCCCTGCACCAGGATGCCTTATCCTGTCCAAAAAGTAGCATAATAACCCGAGTTATTAACTGAACCCCCAGCCCATAAACATATAATGATTCTCTTCATTTTATTAGGGTATGACTCGCTCAATCAGAGCAATATTTTAATGTCTTATCCTTTTGTTCACTCTCTATGCATTCCAACTGCTTTTACAGAAATGCATAGAGTAGCTGATCGATTAAATCGAGAATGTTTCTTTTCCGTTCCTTTGGTGGCTTGGAGCCACTTATTTATCCGAAACAAGAGATACCAAAGTCATCTGATATTTGACATGCATGGATGCTTGAATTACACCTAAACGTAACCATATCTAGATATTGAAATCTCATTTATGCCTCAAGTGGTACCTGAGTTCCAGATGCACAAGATAAACAGATTGCCCCAACTGGTCTTTGGTTAAGCTAGCTGAAACAGAAAGCAGGCCTCCAGATGGTGTAAAATTAACTGACATCTGCAAGAAATCAGCTAACACCTGTTGAAGCCTGATGCTATCACCATACAGGGTCTCAGCCATCGTCTCTTCAGCTGCATCGTTGATTATTCGAATGCCCTTTTCATTGCTCTTCATCATGACTTGACTGGTAGCTGCCACTAGTACCTCACGCAGGGTAAACTCCACCATTTCCAGATCCAAGTAACTGGCCACAATTCAGAAGGGGAAAACAACTGTTAATGAGAGATTGAGAAATAAAAGTATTAGGTTTCCATAAATCATGTTGAGCTTGTGCACGCATTATAGGCAGATTGAGCAGCAGCTCTCTTGATTTTCAACCACAAAACTACCACACTCACACATCAGTTTGTCCTCAGATGGTAGAGCCTAACCAAGAGTTCCATAAAGGAAATTGATTTATTGGCCATGTGTGGACTAATTATTAATAGATGGAGTTGCAAAAAACTAGCTTGAGAGGAAATACAACAACTCTGAGAAGTGAATATGAAAGACCTGTGGATTCAGATGTATAAAAGAACTTTGTTACTTCTGAGAACTAGGATATTAAAAGTAATGTTTGTTTTGAAAAAATTCTGTTGAGATTTCACATCAAGCAAGCACATTCACCACCAAAAGCAAGACAGAAAGGATGGGGAAGTATATTTTACAAAGGAAAAATTGAAATATTCCAAGTCCAAACTATTGAACATGACCCCTACCAAATCCACAAGGAATCCAATTCAGTTATAGTGTAACACACGTTCATAGATTGCAGTGAGCAAGCATGCAATTGAAGACCAAAACTATTTGAAGAGGCCATATAAAACTTAAAACTATGAGTGCCATAACACACCAAAATCATTTGAGAAAGCTTGCAATCCAATAAAAAATGAACAAAGAGGTTCACTCAACTTCTATAAGTAGCAAACGTTCCTGTAATGTAACAAATTTAAATTCAAAGATGTACTATTCCTAAGAATCTTGGATGCAAGGTGAAATGCATTTCTCCTAACAGTACAATGATTTTTTTTCCCCAGGAAATGCATAGCTTAATAAAAAAAGAACAGGGATATCAATCTGATAGATTGGACTTTATCATACCCTTCGATGATGCTATCTAGATCTGAGTCATCAAGAATCTTGCTGAGTTGGCACTGGCACTGGGCACTGGTATGCAGAAGCTCCTTTTGTTCTGCTCCCAACTCGGTTCCCTCCATCATTTTTCCAGAAAATATAATTCCAGAGAGAGGATTCCAGATCTGCCTTTTTAAATAAGCCAATGCTTTCAATCTTTTCAAAGCAGTTTGCTCTGATAATCGCTGGACATGAAGTGCTTGTTGCAGCTCTTGGCTTGCAAGCTGTAGAAAGCAGAATACCCCAGTGACTGCACCCTCTCTGTCCAATTTCTTACTCACACACAGCAGGCATTCCACATACTTTCCAGTCCGAGCAAAGAAACCAAAAGAAACCTTCTCGGATTCCTGGCCAGTCATGGCAGTATTAAGAACAACACCAAGATTTACAAAAGCCTCCTGGTTCTTGAGACGACAGCATGCCATGTTTAACCCAAAAACCTCTCCCAATAACATTTTATCTAGAACTTCTTCTCGTTTCCAACCAGTCAAATTTGTCATGGCAGGATTCCACTCAGAACACCAGCCAAACTCATCCGTCCCAAATATTGGGGGAATCAAAGGGTTTCGGTTTTGTACAATTGCTTTGTAATCCCCTTCAATCCGGGTGAACTTGTCCATGACCATCTTCTGGCCAGTGATATCTTGACCCACAAAGCACACCCCCACAACATTTTCATGAAGGTCCCTGCTTGCACAGGCATTAACAACTAAGCAGATGGGGCCACATTCAGACTTGGAACCATGTGTCTTGATCTCAAATTGTATGTTTTGCTCTTCTTTGCCTAATCAAAAAAGAAAGGAAAAGTATTGAAAGTGGCGCAGATGAATTGGAATATTCTACAGAACAGTATACACCCACCCGAGAGATTCAAACAAGCACCACTTCCTCTCAGGCAAAGAATAACATTTTGTTAATAACAAAACAAGTAAGAGATGACCAGAACGTAAAATGACATACCAAAGATATTCAAACAACCATCATTTCCACTCAGGCAAAGAATAACATTTTGTTATTAACCAAACAAGTATGAGATGACCAGAACATAAAATGACATACCCTGCAATGCCAAGAATAACATTCTTTTGACTATGTCAACCGAAGAATCTTCCACAAGTGTTAGCAAATGCTTCCCGATTGCTTTATCAACAAGAAGACCAGTCAATTCAGAAATTTTTGTATTCCACCCGTTAACTAGACCATCAACATCAACTGCCAAAATTGGCACTGTAGCTGTTTCAATTAAACGGACCATCTCACTAGTAACTGCTTCAAGTTCTTGCATCCCTTCAATTTTGAGGTCGCTTAGCCTTGCATGAATTGTTTTGGTATCCACATCCATGGTTTCAATGTCTTTGAATGCGTTCCTCAGGATAAGCTGCAGAGAATGGATTGCATCCATTTCATAGTCCTTCCAAGGCAAACTCCTTGTCTTGACAACTTCAAGGAAGGCCTTGAAAGATGACCTAGGGTGCATTCTCCTTCCATCATCCTTCTCCCCAGGTTCATGCTTTGCACCACCCCATCGAATTTCTGCAGCAGTCTGGGATCGAAACCAAAAAAGCATGTCCTTGGAAGTTATTCTCACAGCTGCCATTCCACAAACTACATCACCAAGAGCCAGAGCCCCTGGGTACCCTGCATCATACAAGCTGTCTGTACTCAAACCTGTAGAATCCATATGGTACTCGGAGAGCCAAAAAGCTATATCCTGAAGCTGCAGATCACTTGGAGTTATCCCCAACCTCCATATCTTATTCCTATAGAACAGGACAGCACCATCACACTTTACCAGATCCATAATGTTCGGGCTCTGTGTCACAATACCCAATGGTGCATCACGCATGAGCATATCACATAAGAGTGTCTGGGTGCGGAGGATGTTCTTCTCGACAATTTGATTTTCTAACTCCAATTCCTTGTTGACATGGATAGCAAATACTTGAGCTAGAAACTCACAAGCATACCTAAGAGGGAAAGGAACAAACCTCGGACTTGTATTATGACACACTACTAAACCCCAAAGTCTCTTTCTTTTCTGTGGGTTCACAGAATCAGGGGTATCACCATCTTCATCCCCATCATTGACTACAACTGCCATAACCAGAGAAGCGATGGAGTTCATGTTCTCCATGTATTGTAAATGACAACTGTGTGGGGCCCTCAGGGTTGAACCACACAATGTCAGATCAAATGGAAGCTTCTCATCCTGAAGCACCTTGACATGTTTCGCATGACAATCAACAATCATTCGAACTTTATTCTTCATAAATAGAAAGCGTGAAGCCTGAGGGATATCAGTGGCTGGATAGTGCAAACCCAAATATGGCTCCATGCCTGGCTTTGTAACCTCAGAGACCACTTCTCCATGATCATCATCATGAAATTTATAGGCCATCGCCCTATCATATCCAGTGAGCTCAAAAACCTCCTGAACCATTGTATCACAAAGCCTTTCCATGCTTCCACTAGGCAAAGACTGCAGCCGAGTAATCGCTTTGGCTGCAAGCTTGTATGATTGCAGAGCACCAGCAGCAGTCATGGGAACCTCGTAAGGCTTCACAGGTTCAAAGTCAATGATCAAACTGCCAGTCACCCGGTGAACAATGGCATAAAACGGCTTCCCAGAAGTCTTGCAATGGACCAATATAGGATTCAAAAGAGAAACATCCCCGAATCCCATGGCTTTTTGCAAGGCAGATGCACTAGGAGCAGTGAAGATAGTCCTGATGTCAGTTCCAATGCCAAGAACAGGATGTTCCCCAACACTTGGCACTGCATGACTGACCATAGTCAACAGTTCAGGGGCATTCTCACTGTATGCAACGACTTTGAAAGTTTTCTCATCTAAGGCTAGCAAGCATCCAAAAGGCTGGATCAGCTTGCCTTTCTGGATGTGGTGAAGATAAGTTGTAGTTACTTTGTCAGACCTGGGTGGCTGATCTCCACCAACTGAGTCAGTAACACGCACTGAGCTTGAGTAATCAAAAGAGCTGCCTGACTCCTCAAAATCAGCATGGAGCTTGGCATCCACAGTGGTCTGAGCAATAATCCTAGCACTGTGTCTTGATCTTGCTGAATTGCTGGATGAGTGGCTTGGCCTTGAAGAAGACATTTTCACTCAAACTGTTGAGAGGAAAAGAATGAAAACGATGAGATAAAATCTTATCTACTTCTACGCACGAAGAACAATATCTTTTTGCATAAAGTGATACAAACACTAACCATTCTTTTTGCATAAAGTGAAACAACCATAGCAGTAATTGTTATTGATACAAATGTTGTCTTTATTCCCACCTTTAGTGTAATCATTTCGTCATTATCATCAAACCAGTTGGAACGAGTAGTAAGAAAAAAGATAATGGCAGTGGAACTGAGAAATTTTTGTGAATACGGCCTTCGATGATGATGAAAACATCAGAATTTCTAAATGAGTACCTCAAGTATTCAAAGATAAGAAAACTTGATCATAGAGAATCTAATGCCCTATTACTGAATACTTGTCATCTTCCCTTAGATTATTAATACCTTTAAGTGCAATAAGTTACTAAACAAAAACAACAAAGAAATCATTTTGAAAAATACAATTTTTTGTTCATTTTATACCTAAATTGCACCCACAAAGTATTATGATCACAAAGGATGGACTCCCCGATCAACTAATATAATAAAAAAACAATTATAAAGATCAAATTTTTAGCAACTAAAATATGAAATTTCTTCACCCAGACTTGATTGTTTTAAGCTGAAAAATGACCATTACCAGAGCATTAGAAAGAGAAAAGATAAGGAAAGGAAAAGCCTCTAACCTTATGAGATGATGAACGAAGCGGAACCCAGTTATGATAGATCCAGTAAGGTTCAACAACTGGGGTTTAAACGCTTGAAGAAGAGAACGAAGGAGGAGAAGAAAAATAAAAGCAAGTAAAATGAGAATCCCAAGTGACCCCGGGAAACAGAAACCCCATATCTTGTTAATAAAATAATAGAGTAGAAAATATACTGATGACTGCCTTTCCCTTCCCTCTTGTGTCTCTGTGACTGTTGTTGTGAGGGACCCCTCCACTCCAATCCCTTCTTCTATCCCAGCACAGGGCAGGGGACCACGAACCAATATTATATTAGTATATCAGTCACTGGGTTTTAGATACCATTTACAGAGATTGAGGAATTCCTTGATGGGTGGGTTTGCCTTCGCTCAAACTCGAAAACACTAGCAGTCACGGTTGTCCTGGTCTTGGATAAAGAAATAAGTCCCCTTGCTATGGTTTGGTTGGTTTTACAAAGTACAGCAGCTTTGGGTCACCCCTATAAATAGCATGGACTGCTAATTTCATTGGTTTATCCTTTTGTCTTCTTTTTCTTTATTTAATTTGATTTAAAATTGGTATGTTATTTTTGGTAAAGCCATGATGGATCTGGTGTTGATAAGCACCTCAGCACATGCCTGATGTCTCCCACACTAATCCCAAACAAAACTGCAAAAACTATTCTTATTGGACTGGCAAGTGCCTAATCCACTTTGTGATTATTATAAATTAAAGTATATGGGGAGTGTGTATGCAAGTGGGATCCTATCCTCAACAAAAGAAAAGAGATTTGGCCCTTTGGATAGGTGAATTATGAATTGAGAAGGAAGCTTAACTTTGACTAATTAGCTGATGCTAGAAAACAAAGGGTAAAAAGCCAAAGACATGTGAAAAATAGGGAGGCCCCATCGTAAAACATGAGGCCATGCCTTCTGTGTTAACTCGACTTAAACACAAACATCACAGTGAGTTATGGTATTCACGTGCACTCCAACTCCGCAATGCATTGCAATCCAATCCTGACGCATCTTCTACATTCAGATTGGCCTTTTGGGCCATACTTCACTGGTGTCATTGAATTCTCGATTTCCAATATGTATATTTGTTCTGGGAATGGTATGATAGCAGAGTAGGGCCATTCCCTTTATCCATTTTGGACTAAATTCCAAGTTCATTGCTTTTACAAGACGGTGACTAGAGCATATGTCCTCCGTATTTTGACCCGAGAATGAACGAAGAAACCATCTTGTGATGGACCCTTTGTTTAGTTTCCAGCGGATCATGTATTCCTTCTTATCTTCAACAACAGGTGAACGGCGACAAGTTTGATATAGGTACCGAAGGAAGGGCATCGATGCTCTTATCTGTTAAATTTTTGTCACTTGCAACCTCTCTCTAAGCATTTCTTTCCATCACGATCTGCCAACATCCACACTACTAATAATCTGAGACTGGACGTCTAGCAAGATAATCTCAAGTTTCTGCAATGCATTTTTCGTTGCTCTTGGTTCTCATTGATAATTTGATAGATATGCACATGCTGAACCTCAATCTCTGTGATTTGGCATGTTCCAATATAGGGTTCTCCATGTTCCCTGCTATAGGCAGCACTGGCATCATTTATGTTGGAAAATCCAGTTTGAGCCCATGTTCGATGTCACATTCTCGACATGGTGCCATAAATTAACCATACACTGTCTTCACGGCCCGTGCCTCGGTGCCTCTAATCATAGTATAAAAAAAAAAAAGGTGATTCAGCCCCTTGCACACCACATCCACGCGCATAGATCCCAAAAGGTCACCTATAACAGAGATCTCAGAAGCAATTCTAGGGAACACATGACGGGAACAACTATGTAAACAAAAAGATCATCAAAGGCCACCCCTCTTAAAACCACAAGAATTGCATTTACACCAGCAGCCGAAACAAACTTTTAGCAGCCTAACCCTCTGTTTCATTGGTCACAGAACCGGAAATTCATTAATAAACACAAGTTGACGCAAAAGTTCTCTGAGATTGGGTCATAGGATGGCTTGCATACTCCATTCACTGATTAGAGATTCATGACACAGAATAATGTAAAACATGTGAGGTGTGATTCCGATGGTATGGAATCTGTCACCCCCATAAGACTCTTGATGGTAACTCCCCTGAACAAACCAAGCATGCAAGCAGAGAATCACGAATGCTTCAAGCATTGAAAACAATCAATTCATATGAAGAAACATGCTGAATCATCAATAGATGGCTCATTAATACAAACGTTAATGCATAAAATATGCCAAATTACAGAATATTGAAAGGCATTAGCTACATTTCACAATCTGTTGCTGCATTGAGAATGCATCTATCGATTACCTTGCCTGTAACCTTCTCCATCTAGATGTATGTCGATTCTTAAAGAGGATGTGCTCATTAAATACATGGCCCTCGCTAATCTTTTCCACTGGTATTTAAGTTGAAAGTACTGGCAGCAGCTGCTTTCATGCTGAAAGTCAACAAGAATGAAACTCGCTACCTTGGCTAAGAGAGCAACCCAGTAAAAATCTTACAGCGACCAACCAGGCTATAGAAGTAGTTTCCGCCATTCCATCCAATAGCATAAACCTTAAACATCATGCACCTTACAAGTACAAAGAAGCAAAAAGAACTTTAGAAATAAACAATTTATCAAAGAGAATTTCAGATCAAGAATTATCAGGGTGCTGCCCTGTTGAGAAAGAAGCAAAAGGTACTATTCAAACTGCTTAACTCCAGTACCTAGATTCAAAAGACATATCGAGGAAAACATAATGTACCAGGCAAGAAATATGAACTAATAATCTGTTTAGAACAAAAATCTACAATTCAAAAGAATAAAAAATATCTTGCCAAATCTACTATATGTTTGAATCCTTCTGAATTTCCCTAGTCTTGTACATGAAATTTGCATCCAAGTAAACTGGTTTTGAAGTTTGTAAGTCCAACAGAGGCTTGATATAGAGTTCTGCCAAAGGTAGACAAGGTAAACATGTGGCAGAGACCTTAAACATGGAGCTGCTCCCAAGTACTCTCCATCCAAGGTAAACAGTATACAAGCAGGCAGACAAGACTGATATCTCCATTCATCGTTGTAAATTTTACATGGATGTCAAATGAGCCATCTTAGTGGCATGGAGAATTCTGGCTCGGTTCAGGGCATCAGTCAGCTTTACCCAATAGTACTGAAGCTCAAATGAAGGTAGCACTCTTACATGATATACATAATCACGAAAGTTTCAAGTAAGAGGAACCAAATTACTCGGGGAAGGAATTAGCCACTCAGGCTACAAAAGTTGTATTGCAACCGCAAGTTTCTAATTGATTGAACAAAGCATCAATGAACGAATGTCATAAACATAGAACCACAAGCCAATGAAATCAAAAGGCAAAACTTTTAAAATAAACTCACAAACCCCACCAACCCATGTGATGAATCTGCAATCTTTTTTAACTCGTAGAGATATTGAGAGCAGTGAAAAAGACCCCCTTCCCTTGAAGCATTCAATATCGTTACTATCATCATTAATATGCATCAAAATGGGGATTGCATTCTTTGAAATAAAAAAATTCTTCTCAATCAAGGCTTTTAACGTACAAAAATCTTGACAATCATGCACCTTAAAAGTACAAAGGCATTGATCAAGAGTTATCAGGGTACTGCAGTTGTAAAGAAAGAAGCAAAGAGTAACACTAAAACTAGTTGACTTAGCCATTGAAAAATATCACGGTCTACATATTGGAAAATATAATGTGCCAGTGTATAAGAAATATCAAGTAATCTATTAAAACAAAATTCTATATACAATTTGAAAAAAAAATCCAAAGATGTTGACAAACGCTCGCAGTATTGCAGAGGACCGAAATGCTCATGCCAATCCCTCTAAACACCAATATCCTTGTGAATCTCCGTAGCCTTCACAAAGAATTGTGCCTGAAATTTGAATCAAAAGAAACAATTGATATTGAATTGTGTATCTGTATGATTCCCAATACAGACCTCTGCCTGCCAAAGACATATAAGAGTCTAGATATTACATGTATGACATACCTTAATCATTTACAGAGCTGCTTCCAATTCTCCATCCAAGAGGCAGACAAGGTATACTCTTGAGGGCAAAATTTAGAATATGAATGAAGATGAATATATTCTTGATATCATCAATGAACGAAGGCCAAAAACACAGAACCGGCTATCAATAAAATAAAGAGCCAAGCTTTTTGAAAGCATTTCAGAAAAGAGAAGGACCCATGTGATCAATCAGCAAATCTTTTGGCAAAAATCTCATGAAGAAATTGAAAACAGTAACACTGTGGATGATATGATAGGATGGATGAATCTGTGAAATCTTCATAAAGTAGTAGCAGTAGTATCTAAAGAATGGGGGTTGCATTCTTTGGAATAGAAATCATTGGTCTCAATCAAAGATTTCAACATGTCGAAGGTGAAGTCAGGATGATTAGGGTCGCTTGTTTGAGACTGGAGGGTTGTTGATGTTGAAGAAGGTTCCAAGGTAGGGGGTTGCTTAAAACAAAAACAACTAGTACTAGTGTTACCTGGAAAACAATCAGCATTACTAGCAGCAGCAGGAGTGCTTTTTTTATGGAAAAGTCTGTTGGGCTTAATGAAGGGAAAGAGGACCACTTTGTTTGGTTTGGAGAAATTAATGTTTTTACTACTTGCAGAACCATCGCATGATTCTCTGAGAGGAATGTTCTCTTTCTTCTTATTCTTTTTCTTCTTCTTCTGCAGCATCAGCATCATCATAGGCTTCTTGTTGCTCTTCTTCTTGTTGGCAGTAGGGAGGGCATCAGACCCATTGCCTGGATTGCCATGTTCATCCTCAATAACATCGTCATCTTCCTTATAATTATCAACAATAATATCATTGGAAATATTCAGCCTATCTGACAGAAACATATAAATTTAAGGAAAGAAACTGTGTTTGAATTGAAAAACTGAGAAAAGAAAAGAAGAAAGATGAGTAACTCCAATATTTTTCTTGATAATTAATTTTAATTAACACCCACACTCGTTAACACGGAGGGATTGGAGAATTAGAATTAAGGATGAGAGAGAGAAAATAACGCACAAATAAGATAAGGGGGAAAAAAGGGTAAAATTACTTTGAGAAATTGAAATTGAATTTGAAATCTATGTATTCCGATTGAGTGAGAGATACAGACAAAAAGAGAGTGAAAAAAAAAAGAAAAAAGTAAAAAAAGAAAAAGGGAAGAAGTGGAGAGACAGGTGGAGTAAAAATATCGAAACCTTGGGCTGAGTTGTCGGGTGGGTATCTCATCCCCAAATTGACGCCCTTCCACTACCACTACAACTCACGGACAGTTAAAACCAAAGTATCGGAAACAAATTCAACCCCCCCTTTTTTTCAGTGTTTTTCTACATTAGTATAGTAAAAAAAAAAATAGTAAAATGTCACTGTCTAGAAAATATTTAAAAAAAATTCACAGTAGGCTGGTAAGTTTTTGGTGGACCACCATCCTAGCTCGTTCAATTGAAGAATAGGCCTATGGTATTTGTGCAGAAGTTGACATTAAAATTTATCAAGATGATAAACGAATCTAGAATGCTCGTGGGATGTACATGCCTTGAGCTCATGTTTACAATCAACGATGTCATCTTATGCTAAGATAAATTCGAGATGCTCAAACTCAACCTCTGTGACGTCTTACAGTTCATCACGGTATAAATTGAGCATATTATTAACTAGGTATATCCCATCTCATTGATACCTTCATAGATAAGGGTTACTGCTCTCCAAGCCCTACATAATAAGCAATGAATATAATAAATACATTAAAAATAATTAGTGGTGTGGTAGGAAGTGGAACTTCTGCGTACTAGCTACACAGATTTTAGATTTAGTAAAATAAAAAATCAGGGCGGTACCAATTTCATCTTGTCCAAGGCCAGCGAATTGTATTGTGTGGCCTGCTAACATGAATGATATGTATACTCCTAATTCAACTTATTCTTGATTTTTGTCCAAAGCTAGAAATCTTCTTCCAGATATGAGGTGGACTTGGATTTGAAAATTAAAGGCTCCATGCAAAAAATCAAGATTTTTGTTTGGCAATTATTTCATAATAGCCTTCCCACTAATTTATTACGGTTTAAACGTAATATTTCCTCATCTCTAATTTGTGATGGTTGTAACCAGGAGGACGATGATATTTTACAGTGTATTAGAGATTGTATGCTTGCCAGGAGTATTTGGCTTGGATTAGGTCTCACAAACCGCAAGGGTTCTGGTGTTCTAATGTGGTAGAGTGAGTTCAAAGATATGCCTCATCGGACATTTCTTTGTTATTCTTGTTTGGTCTCTAGTGGATTTGAAGGAAGAGGAATATTTTAACTTTTGGGGATGAGTATTTTAGGGGTAACTGATTATTACTGTGTTGTGATGCTTAGAATAATTCAAAAGTAGTGCGTAGACATCCCACTACTGTCTCATGGCTTAGGTCTAAAAAAGGATTTATTCCACTAGATGTGGATGACAACTCTTTTGAGAACCCGTGAAGATTGGATTCGGGGGTCTCTTAAGAAATTCTGAAGAGAAATGATTGATGATTTACAGGTTATGAAGGTTTTGGTTTTAATTTACTTCAAGAACTGCTAGCAATTAAATATGGTTTATTGGTAGCATGGGGTAGAGTTTTCAAAAAGGGCATATGCAACTATGATTCTATAAATGCTACTCCATTGATTTATGATGATTTTAACAAGTATCATTTATTTAGAGTTGTTATTTTTTATATAAAATTAGGAAGTTCATCTACTTCGTAATTTGAGAAAAGTTAATTTATATAATGACTATTGACTAAATTTATAGTTAAAAGTAACTCTGATTTATGTATCCAGGAGAATTCTTCTCTGAGAATTTACCATTTGTTGTTAGCTGATTTTCTAGGTTCAGTTTACTTTAGAGGATCTTAGTTTTTTTTATTGTAAAAAAAAAATTCATAGGGTAATAAATTATTTTGTAAATACATCAAAATCATATAAGAATATATCTTTAAAATTATCGTAACAAAATGTAATCTTATTAATGGATAAACTAATTTAAGAAATTTCATAAAAAAAAATAAATTAAAAAACGTTTTTTTTTTCCTTGTCGTAAAGGAGAAAGCAACATACACGGCTTCGGGGTTTTAATAATGAAGTAGTAAAGACTAAAGAGAGTTACGTGGTCTATCTTCTTTGTTCTCTTGTCCGTTGTCCATCTCCGTCAATCCAGCCCACCTGGCCTGGGTGGAGACATTAGTCGGTTATGTAAGGCCCTTCTGCCACATAATCCCACGTTGTTGTGGTGTTGTACACGACACGTAGCATAAATATATGTAAGTAGTGATTATTGGTGTCCACGACCATAATCGCTTATTTATTTATTTATTTTTGCTTCGCTAATAAACTAGTAATAGTGATTGCCTTAAAAGAGTTATGTACACACAAACACACATGACAGAAACGCTGCGAAAATTTCCTCCCTAACCAGCAAAACCAAAACCAAAACCGCCACAAGTAGTCAGCACAAGTTGTAAAAGGATTTCAACGAACATTAACATCCTGTTAATTTTATAGATGCATTCAGCCTAACCCTCAGCTAGCCCCCTTAATTATTAATCCCGACAGTACTGCTAGTCTCAGCTTCAAGCTTCTCATGAACAGCTACGCTCAACCTTGCAGCTGCACAAGTTTAACAACTCGATCGCCAGTAGATGAGTAACTAACTTGAACAGGAAACATTAATGCTTAGACCTTACTGCAGCAACTTTTTGCATTAATCACCGGCTGGTGTTCATCTGCCTATATAACGGGCAAAGAAGTAATGAACTCCTCCGAAAACCTCACACATTGGGTTTTTCAGCACGGGTCAAGACGTGTAGGCTTGATGTCCGGGTCTGGTTAAGAGATAGCTTCATAATTCCTGAGAAAAATAAATCTTTACTGAAATATAGAACTTTTAGATATTTAAATCAATATGTGTTTGATAATGTACTATAGCATTAAAAAAAAAAATATTGAGTTTGAGAAAGTATGATTTGTGAGAATAACTTTTGTTTACCTGTTTACCCAAAGTATTTATAATCCTTGTTTATGTTAGTTCTCCTTAAAAGTTGCATAAAAATTAATTGGTGAGCAAGTTGATATTCATAATTGAATATAGTGTTCCACGTGTTATCTATCGGGTGATGTGATTGATAAATGTTAATTACATGTTTTGCTAAAAATACATATTGATTGAGAAAGAAGATGTCTAATTGCATAATTCGTATTTGCACTGCCGACCATCAGGTAGAAAATATAGTGTCTGCCTGGTTTGTTTTTCTAGAGAACCTATAAGTAAAAGTAGAAAAAGTTTGTGCACATAAATAATACACGGCAATATATTTTGACTCTAAAAAACATATATTGGGGTTTGTGCGAGGAGCCGAGAGTCCTTCGTGGTACTAGGTTGGAACTAGAGCCGGCTTAAGCTATGGATCATTTGGGCAATGACCCAAGACTCCCAGTAACAAAAAGCTATAAAAACAAATAAGATATATTTATCGATTATATTTTATAGAAAAAATATTGCACCCACTTAATAAAAAATTCTAAGTACGAAATAAAAATTGTCCAAGATAGCGCGTGTCATATATATATATATAAAATGCCTTCTGATTTGCTTCCTCTAAAAGGTTCTCAATGTTTGCAAATGCATGGAGAACCTTTGCCTACAAGTAGCAGTCATGTTTCTTCTTTCTTCCAATTGGGATGCAATGCTTGTAATCTTGGTGATACCACATATGTGCTTCCTGAGATTTGATAAATGAAAAAAAAATATCAGTTTTGGACACGAAGATTGTGTCTCCAACATGAGATCAACGTAACATGAATATTGTACAGATCAAATGGCTTTGATTTAATGAAATTGAAAGTAGTTCAATTTGAATATTTCTAAATATTATAAAAGCAACATAAAAAATAAAACAAAATTATTTAAGAATTTCTAAGATTTTGTTAAATAGATCTACAGTTGTTTAGAGATTTATTATCTAAAAATTTGATCTTCTCCGACTTTGAATGATTATTTAAAAATTGGGTTGTCGCAAACCATAAGCTTTCTAATTATCCGGCTTTCAACGATAATCCACACAAACTACCAGTGAGAGATCTCCTAAATTCCTATTTAAGAAAGAGGGATTGTTATGTCTAAAGTGCTAGCTTTTTATTCTGTGACTTTCGTAGTTTTTTTCTGTCTAACAGATAACTTATTAAAAAATAAGGGGGATAACTTTATATTTACAGGAAATCCTAAAAACCCTATAAATGATAAAATATATATTTTTTCCTTAAATAATATCCATATATTATTTAAGGATAATTTTAGAAATTTAATTAATCAAGTCCTTACTTGATTATTTCAGGACTAGAATTATAATCCCTTACTTAAATATATTATAGTGCTTAATTTCTAAAATTATTTTCAATGAAGTCACACTTTATTAATTATTTCGGTTTACTTTTTAACTAATGGTTTTTAATGTGTGTTACCCATTAGGTTTCTAATATGATGGCTAAAATAAAAATTATAATTCTAAATGAATAGAATTAAATAAATCAAATAATTTAATTTATTATCGATTCAATAATTGATTAATTTATAAATTGATTAATTTATATTTCTAGTGACATATCATGATCCTTAAATATTAGAAAAATCATAAATGGTTTGACTTAACTTTTTAGTGATTGGTTTCTTAATGTAATTATTATCCCTTCATCAATAATGTTCCGATTTAGATATTTTAGTATAGAGTGTATTTGTTGTATCAAATCGTATTTGTTTACAATATTATAGCTATTGATCTTTTAAATAATATCTATTAATCTAATATTATATGAATATTAAAGATAAATTAAATTTTTATTAATAATAAATATATATTTATATGAACATAATAATAATAATACTATGTATAATCGACATATTAAAATATCAATTTTATGCATTTGCTGACCTAATCTGTAAGTAAGGTAGCACGCTATATTAATCTAGTTAACAATTGAAAAGAAGTCGTATCCAGCGACTTTTACTGGATTGGGTACGTGTCTTGTAAGCTCGTACGTACATTAAACTGGGTATGTGTGGGAGAGGGTCATTTAAGCTACTGCCCACCTTTCATTGGATTGGTGAGAGAGTATGGTTTTACTAATTATTGAGCATAACGCTGCAGAACAGGCGGTATCCTTCAAGTCTATTTCGAACCTTTTCACCACTGATAGTGCCTGTTTCTGTTTCTGTTTATTTTTATTTTTATTTTTTTGTTTTAAAAATATTTTTTAAAAAATTAAAAATTAATTTTTTTAGTATTTTATATCGTTTTGTGTTAATATTAAAAATAATTTTTAAAAAATAATAATAAAATATTATTTTAATATATTTAAAAAAAATAATTGAATAACTTTATCCTAATCAAGTATTTATTGTTTACAATTTCAAAATAAAGACAAAACAACTTGTTGTAATGAAAATTAGCTAGATACTAGTCAAAGTACATGGGTTACACTACAACTAAAATTCCAAATCAATTTTGAATGCAAAAATAGAAGGCGCGTGTCTTACAAATATATTTTTTATACCACAGAATTTATATATTAACCGAGGATAGAGTCTAAATTAAAAAAACTTATTAACTAATAAATAAAATAAAATAAAATTATCAACTCTAATCAAAGACTCCAAGGAAAAAAATCATAAAATTGATAATGTATGTGAATTTTGTTCCCTGATCTTTAAAATCATTCAATTTTTAGTCTTGTCTAGATATAATTCCAAAAGCAATAACATGCAAATAACTTGGGGCAAAACAAAAGCATGAAAACAACATTTGCAAGGGATAAAAGAAAGAAAGAAAAACAATAGTTAAAGTGATCATCCTGTAAAATTCAAAGGATAAAACATGAAGAGGGAGCTGTGAAAGCATAAATACAGCTCCAACTGCATGATCTCTTTTAATTTCTTTGTAAGTTAATATTAATAATTAATTGATAATATCCTTAAAAATTCAAGTAACTTGGGGCAAAGTTTATGTCTTAGATAATCGGTTGATTTATTGGCTCTAATAATTTGATCCATTTTTCTTGATCAAGGTGGTTGGTGTCTGGTGTTTAGTAAGCCAATGTGATTAATAACTGGTACCTGTAAAAGATCTCTTTTAGTGAATTTTGGGACTCTCCAATACTTAAGTAAGTATTTTTTTAAGAGAAAAGATAATGATATTTTAGAGAGGAACTCTGAAAATAAATATTCAGTATAGAATGAAGATTCAGATCTTGGAGTTTGAAGAATTCATGGGTATCGTTTAGTTCATAAGTTTTGTTCTTTTATGGAGAGGAGGGGTTAAAATGTATTTTTTTTTCTGATAGCATTAATAAGGGATAAATATCTCTTACATAAGCATTAATGAGAGAGAATGTTCATGATATATGCATTGGTAAGGGATATTATTCCTTACACAAACATTAATGCGATGCAAATATGTATTGAAGAGATTTTTTATACATTATCCCTTAAACAATATTAATGTTAATGAAAATATAATAGATCTTTAGAGAATTTTTACACACCTAAGAGTGTGGGGAGGGTATGATCCAAAATATAGTTGAGTCCATGGAAGCTGAGCTTTTTCTTTAGATTCGGTCTATAAGGGCTGGACTCCTCCCCTAGGCTAAGTTTATGGCATTAAGTTATTTTTCTAAGCCGGCCTCATGAAAACTGAACTCTTCTACTAAGTTGAGCTTATGGTATTATGCTTTTTTTTCTTACCTAAGCCCATGAGAATTGAACTCTTTTTTAAAACTGAGCTCTTTTCAAGGTTAAGCCCGTGATATTTGGCTTTTCTCCTGAATTGAGTCCATTAAAGTTAGGTCTGGACACGTACCTCAGTTCATGAATTTTTAGACCTGAAGGGTTTTTTTTAGTCCTACTAAATTTAGGTATATCATTAATATACATGCCTATCACTTATATACAAGGTTACATGACATAGGCACTTTTAACAAGTAGGTCGAGAATGAAGAATAAAGGTATCAAAATAAAGAAAAGGTCTGATAATCATACATCTGCCAAAACAACTTGTTCATCCATTCATCCCATTGAACTGGTAAAGGCGTTGATATTCTTGTGATTTCGTTATTGTACTATAGCTAAGTTACATGCATGCTAGGTTATAATGGAATATATGCCTTGGCATATCAAAAGTTATAAAAGTGTTCATTCATCGGCTGTACTAAGTTATAAAAGTTATAATGGAATATGAATTGATGTGCATGTAAAGCAAGATTATCAATTGCCTGGTCAAACATTTTTTTTACTGAAACACAAAGATGCTATAAAATACAGGTTAAATTTTATGAAGAGGCATGGGAGGCGCAGTGGTATGAGTCGGCCTTCCAGCGGTTTTAACAGAGGGATGGGGATGAGATAAACCTGGAAGACCCCAACGAGTGGAAAGGATAATATTCGGATACAGATTCAGATCATCCATAATCTTGATTCTATCAATAATATGAGCATACACTTTGGCAATCCTGCTGCTTGGGCTTGGCATTAGGATCACAGACAATGCCTTGAAAGTAAGTTTCCTGGAGCGGGATAAGCGTAGACCCTTTACTCTTCCATTCATTTTCTTCACCCAACAATGCCTTCTCCTTGGCCTTGCCATTAACTTTTCATGATTTTGATCCTCGCCATTGCTGAGCTTCTCGTAGCGGAACCTCGAGTGCATTCCAACAACAGCTTCGAAACCCACCTGCAGCATGAATCAGGACTGCAATCTAGGACTAAATAACCTATACGAACAGGAACTGGATGTCTTGATCAAGTATCAAATACTTGTATGCCTGTATAATGATATATATAAAGGAGGCAGAGCATTTAGGGAGTGAATTGGAAGCAGGAAATATTGAATGTATCTAATAGAGTAATTGGGTACATGCAGAATCTGGTTACTTAATAACAATAACAATAACAATAACGACAAAGTTTGAAATGCATAGCATTATTAAGGTGATGAAGACCTGCATTTTGATTCTTAAAACACATGGCTAGTATCATATTTTTAACCCGATATGCTGCGGTTGAGCAAGAGAGACGAAGCTTTTAAAGAAATGGACAAACATAAAGGACATAAACTACTAATTGAGTGATTGTTAGACACACACACACACTGCAAATTTGTGTGATTAGTAATAAGTGGTTGAAGAGAGCTGAGGAAAGGAATATCGGAATTGGGGGCCGGCAGGCATGCATGCATGTGCAACGGTGGATGCCCCACCCATGTTACTTGTTAGGATACAAAATCAAGGCCAATCATTTGGTAAAAGCAAAGCAAGGTAATGTACGTGGTCTAACTAATTAACTACTGACCAAAAGGAAATCTACAAGTTGGTTTATTCATTTTGACAGAGATTGATCATTAATCAGTCAAGATGAACCCTTTGTCTACTTTGTACCTTATCGAACAAAACAGCGGCTCTGTCTCTGTGCTGAGCTCCTCCTCTTTTTTATTTCCTTTTCTACTGAATTAAGCACTCACGTCCATTTGTTTAAATTATCCAACCGCTTCTTCAAAAACGATCTAATCCTTGTATTGAATTTGAACTTTTTTGTTGGGCCTGAGAGATTGTATACATTATGGGCAAGGAAGGCCCATTCAACTGATAAAACCATTTTCAATCTTCATTGCTGTTGGTGTTGCAGGAAAAGACCAAATTACGTACACTGTGCATTGATATATAAGGCTTTGCCGTCTGCGTCTTTTAAAACTCCACTCTTCAGACCAGGTAGGCCATTACTTGTGACATCGTACAAGATAATTAACGGTCTTTCCTTTTGTAAATGGAGGAAGTTTCCTTTCCCAAAAAATCCCCTTGTCCTCAAGGACCAACTCTAGATAAATGCTTTCTTCGGCTCTTGCATTTTTCATCTCTTCTTGAATTGATGGTAGACATCTTAATTTCTTCTGTGAGAATTTGATCCTAACAAGTCTTCACGAGTAATACAAATCCTCGTGATCTTACAAGCCAAAAAGGGTTATCATCTTGCCTAGGCCCTAGCATGTAAAGTTCAATATGTTTGGAAGAATCCTTCACCTTCCGCGTATGATCAGAGGCTTGCTTCCTTCTCAAACTACATCGTAGAAAATGAGGGAAGGAACTCTTTGTCGTGACATACGTCGGGAGGGTTCATATATATATATATATGCTCGTTGTATTGGTGTTTCGAACTCCAATGAGGTTGGCCCGTGTCATTTTGAAAACTTAAATTGTAGGTTATTCGGTCTAAGAAGATGTATGTGTGCAAACTCATAAAATCATTTTCAAGAGCTTTGTTTACTGAAAAATAGTATTTGTTTTTTTAAAAAATTGGTTTTTATGGAAAGTAAATTCTAAAAATATGGATTCTTTTTTTATATGTTTGGTAGTTTCATAAAAAAAAAAATAAGAAGGAAAATATTTTTTAATATTTAGTAATGTTATAAAAAATGAGCTGAAAAATAATTTATTAATATTTTAACTTTTTTTCAAGTCTATTAAAAAAATAGAGATCAAATATAACAGATAAAAAAGTTGAAGAAAGGTAAAATTGAAAAAAAATCTAGTTTCATAAATTAGTTCAAATAAAATAAATAGCACTCAAAAGAATGAATACCAGGTTTAATAGATAAAAAAAGTTTCAATTAATAAAATGATGAGAGAAAAAAAAATAGCAATAAAAAAATAAGGACTAAAGTTGATATAAAAATCAAAATCAAAATCAAATTCTAAGGGACAAAATTGAAAGAAAAAAATAAATAAAGGATTCTAAACAAAATATATAACAGTCATAAGATTGAAGATCAAATTCGATATAATTAACAAATAATATGATATTTTTTATTTTTTGTAACTTCTGAAAAATATATTCTTCCATAAATAAAATGAAAATAGTTTTCTAGAAATCAATATATTCTTTCTAACCAGTTGATCTCAAAACAAACAAACAATATAATTAACTTAATTAATTTTAGATAACCAATTAATCTCTTAATTCTAGAAATCTGATCTATTTTTTCTAGTTAAAATGGTTAGTAGCTGGTACATGGTAAGTCAAGGTGGTTGGTGCCTAGTAAGTTGGGGTGGTTGGAAGCTGATACCTTTGATGGATGTGGGGACTCTCATATATTTAAATAAATATCTTTATAGATAGAGAAAATACAATGATATTTTAGAGAGATAAGCTATAAAAATATATATGCTAAAAATATTAAGAATAAAAAGATTATGAGCCTTAAACTTGAAGGATTCATGGAGTATTTATAGTTCATGAATCTTGCCTTTTTATAGAGAGAAGGAACTCAAGAGTCATTTAATCCCTATGATACTTTGAAATGTATTCAACTCAAAATAATATGTATTTGATCAATATAAAATATTGAAAGATCCATGTGAAGGTCTCAAAAAATTACCAAGAGAGTGTTGGGATCATACAAGTTGTCCAAACCCATTTGGGACTGAAAATAGACTTAGAAACACTGCTTGACCCATGATCGTTAGGCTCGAGCGTAGAGCTTGACCCCAAAAAGTGTGGGGTGGTGTCTAATACTAGGCTCAGATGCATACTCGAGCCCATAAAAATATCGGCCTAGTATATAATACTAAGGATATCGGGGTGCATATCCAACACCTTAGCTAGGCATGGGCCATCAAGGTGTTGGGCTTGTCATGCCCAGCATGGATGTGTGCCTAAACTTAAGCCTGTTTCTCTTGGCTGGGTAGCATGCCTAGATGTGAGAGTGTTTTTAGATTTTTATTTTTTATATTAAATTTGAGTTTATCTAGAGGAATATGCAATTAGCAGCATTTTAATTAACCAATATTAATATCAATGTTTAGCGATATCTTATGAGAAATTAAAAAGCATCATGGAAGCCTAGCTAGCCCAGCTACCACTGCATCATTGATCACCAACCCTTAATTAATCTTGTTACTAATTACGCATGCATGCATTTTATATATTAATTTTTTTTAATTTCCCACTTCAGATTAATTGACTTAATTTCATAAACAAAAATAGAATAAAAGTGCACAAATTAATTAAACTGGTAATTTCTTCTTCTTTAAACAAATTAAGCAACCAGCGAGGACTTGCAGCGCCACATGTGCATACTTGTGTGAGATCTAAAACATATTATATTAATTTTTTTTTTAAAAAACACTATATTAATTAGGTGGATGCATAATGGCATTGCAACCATTTGATTTGATTTTTCATTTTTCAGGATGAAGGTCAACTAATTAATGAAGTGCTAGATTGATTGGTGGGTATATAATATAAATATGCAATTTTTACATGTTTTAAATATAGCATCAAGGGTCATTTGTCACGATCTAGTTTTAGGTTTTGGAAGATACGCAGGTAGCTAGCAAGCTAGCTAGCTCCCTCCCATGCGTGCCTGATAAGCAGTTTGCTTCACTATCTTCTTTAATTTTTTTTATGTGTGAATCAATTTTTATCTAATTTAATTAATTTCACAAGTTTAAAATT